>NC_054872.1:17432768-18682768 GCF_018320785.1 Cheilinus undulatus
TGATGCTGTTGTACATGACAAAAAGTGGGATGGTTTATTAAGAGTTAATAACTTTTGAACCATGAATTGTACCCTCCTACTTGATTTTTCTCTTATAGCTAGCCGTTGTGCCATCCCATGTCTTTGAATCTCTTATGGCAGCATTTCGAGAAAGCCTGGAACTTGGGTGACTTTTTTGGACTTTAAAGATGAAACCCACACCAGTAAACTTGATGTTGAATGTCTTTTTTTACATTATTAATCTATTTTTGATAATTTATTACTGCTAGTTTGAATGCTAATGGTCACATTGTTTTCCCTTTTTGACGGTCTGTCAACCAATGGCAGGTTTTTTCCTCAACATGTCATTCTGCCTGAATGGAGCATAATGGAGAGAAAGAAATGGAGGCTGTGATGCAGTCCTCCTTGTTATTTTATATAAATATTTAGCATTACAACTCACAATATTTAGCAGTAAAACAACTTTAAGGGTCCATCAAACTTGAAATCAACCAAGAAAAGGACGAAGAAGCGGAGCAGAGACGGGCCTTCCACCTGTAAGCATGTTTAATTTTGCTGTGAAGATCAGTAGTGACTTTCATTGCTTCTGCAGCCAGTTTCAAGTGGACACTCAAGGAACTGCTGTTTTTGCACTTCTGTATTGGCTTAATGTGTCATCTAGAGCGTAGGGATGCATGATATTGGATTTTTGCCAAAATCTGATATGCCAGTAATTTTAAACTCATTTTGGCCGATACCGATATTTAATTACATTTTTTCTACTGTAAAAAAAAAACAGTTCCATCCTGTACTACAAGTATATTGTTTTATTGTTGGTAGTTTTTTCTTTTTTTTAAGAAAACAGACAAAACATTTGATTTTTATCAGAAATGAAGGATGTATTGTTTTTTTCCAAATACAGCCATACTAATGAAAAATTTATAGCAATGTTTTTGGGTTACATGTGCATTACATGCTGTATGTATTTTTCACAGTACAGCCAAAGTCATCTGCATCTTTGAGGGCAATAAAAAGCAGCAAATAACCTGCTGACACTGAGCTCCACAGTGCAAAAAAGAAATAGATTCTAAATTTAGACTGATTCTCCTTATTACTCAGCCAGTTTGCAGGATGGCTCCCTGACATACTCCTAACAAAGTGCTTTAAATAACAACAACAGAAAGACAGATTCTTAAATGCCAAAAAATCGTGTGTGTGTGTAATTATGACGTCACATTATCGGCCGTACATATCGGTTTAAATTTTATTATCGGCCGATACCAATGTACTGCTGATAATATTGTGCATCCCTACTACAGAGTTTTCTGCTTGGTCAGTACACCCGATGCAAAAGTGGAGTGGTTAAAAGGGGGACCTAATTTGCCTTGAAGAGATTCACAGCAAGTCTGACCATTCTGAGAAAGCCTGTTAAGGTTCATACCGGGTCACAAAGCCTTCTCTGGTGCTTGATCTGTATTATATTTTGATCAAAGCACAGCACAGACATTTCATTTAGATCACAGGGGACTGTGTTAAAAGGTGGGAAAGGGTCCTGATATGTCCCCTTTAAATCTTGGAGAGGTGTAGAGCCACTCCACACTGGGTACATTATAAGAGGAGTTCTCTTGATACTGGATTCTGGAATTAGTGCAGTTCTGATGAGAATATATTGACATTATTACCTGTTTTGATACCACCAAACAAAGGGGAGTCCATGGGACCCAGTATTGTTTTTTTTTTTTTTTTTACAACATGCATTTGCATCAAACCTCTATGCACTGTCATAATTTGCACAGTTACATTGTCAGTGTTACAGTTTGGGTTCCCAACCATTTCCAATGTTTCTGTGAAATTGAAACTTTGTCAACCCCTTTGATCTGTCTGTTGTTAAGAGAAATAAACATGACTTTTGCAATTTTCACATCATTAAAAACAGTTGGATTTAAAAGGATGTGGAAAATTATGACAACCTTACTTCAAGTTTTTTACTGATTCAGGAGAGGTGTTGTTTTGTTCCTTGAAGAAAGTATTTGTTCCTTCAGTGAATAAATTAAAGCAAGAGACAAACATCTTTTATTTTAATGCCTACAGCTATATTTTTATTTTCTCTATATTAAATTTAGATCTCTGTATGAGCGCGTTTTTACTGCTGATCCCACAGAGCAGTGACACCCACGTCTGCAGCCTGAGCTCATTGTTTTGAGTGTGTCGGTCCATATGGTTGACTCCCGTTGGCTGTTCCCAACCTCTGCACTGTGTCAACACATGGTGTACCTTTATTGAAAATGTCACTGCACTCTCAAGTTTTGACAGCGTGTGGGCGTTTCTTTTTTTTTTTTTATCTGGTTTCAACCTTGCATGTTCTGCCATGCACCTGTCCGTTCTCATTCAGATTTACCAAGGATTGTCTTCAATTTTTTATTCTCTCAACCGCTATCATAAAAAACAAAGCTGTGGGCAGCTGCTCCCATTTTACAATCACGTGCAAACAGACAAACACACTGCACGAACTTCACTGACCATTTTTAAACAGATGGCTGGAAGGAAACGCAAAACATACAGCTCGTCACAGGAATCTCATTTGTCATGAGAGGTTGACCAGCATGAAAATACACCAGGGAGAGCAGGACAAAAACAGGTCCAGAGGTAAACGGCATAGCCTAAAACTTTGAGCAAATGATGATGTGGTCATTAGTTGATAGTTTAATTCATTTATCTAACAATGTTTGGTTCAATAGATCATTCATTTTGAGATGCTTGAGATAAATAGTTTCCCAGCATCCCAGCTGTCTGTAACACTTGTCACCTGACCCTGATCCTCACTTCTTCTGATGTTATCAAACAGATGACAAACAGCTTTTAGATGGTGTGGTAGTACCACGTGACAACCAGCACCAGTAGAAACAACAGAAAAAAAATCAGATGAAAGAAAAGTTGCATAAACACTATGCACGCTAAAACATTCTTTCTAAACATGTGGCTTGAGACCCAAAAGTGGGTCACAGAGCAGTTTTCAGTGGGTCGCAAATCTGTGTCTGGAACAAAAGATGGCAAAAGTCTATAAAGAACATGCAACCATACTGTTTATTTTACTGTTTTTATGTGATAATGGGTAAATTTAAATGTTTTATCAATATTACAACTCATTTATCTTCTTTCCTTGCAATAAATGAGCTGCTTTTACCATGTTAATGAAGTAATTTCTCAAGATCTCCGGAAAATTGGCTGAAGTTTACGCGTCAACATGGGGAAAGAGGGGTGTAAAACATGTCAGTTTTGCCCTGTCTCATGTTCCTGTCATTAATTCTGTTCCATCCAAGATCTTAAGTGCAACATTTTTACTAACTAAATGTACATTGTTAAACATTTTTGGAAATTTGGGTCGCAATTTGTCATCAAAGATATCGGTGGGTCCTGAGGCTGAACCATTGCACTACACTCAAAAAAGGATACACATTCTGATACTAGAGTCATTCTACAATTTTAAAATGATGTTTAAAGTTTTCCTTATATTTAAAGACAGTGATTAAAGTTAATTTTTGTATGAATACAGTTCTTTAGTCAGTTCTCTGACGATGAAAATGCTAAATATAATTTATTGATAGAAATAATGCTATATAAACTATTTATTTTATGGGTCATAGTTGCCAGCAAAACAATGCAGTTTTTTAATTCAAATTTCTGGTTCAGATAGGAACCAGATGTGCCACTCCACGTCCCCACAGCTGTTGCTCTTTTCTTGTTTTGAATTTAGGACTCAATAAAAACTGCTCTCCATAAGCTGTGTTAACTAAAATGTAAATTCATGTTTTATTTGAGGGATAGAAGCTGTCAAAAGTGGCCTTCCTGGTTTGCGCTATGAGCAATACCATAGTAACAGACACACATCCATCTGGGAAAGCTTCAATAGGAAACATTTGAGAAAAGGCAGAGGCTTTGAAAAAAAAAATTGGAGTGTGATTGGATGAATGTTCTGTCTGTCACATCTCTACGGGCCAATAAGAGCAACAAAACACGTGACGTAGCCGCTATCGAGCTGCACGTGCGCAGCTACTGAGGAATAACACGAAACATTGTGACTATAGACATGTAAGTACTCGATTTTTGTCGTTTTTGAAAAGAAAACAACTCACTGCTGTTCTTTGTTCTTCTTTTAATGAATGTCGTCAAGTTCTGATAAAACTGGCAGCAGCAGCAGAGTTGTGACGTAAGCAGCGGCATCCACGCTAATCTCTTCCTCCATAATTGCACCAGCTCTTGCTGCTGCTTACGTCACGACTCTGCTGCGCCTGAAAGTACTGCCCCTCATCGCTGATTGGTTCTGTCACTTTCTAACTGGGCCCAGATGGTTCAAATGGGAGCTTTGCAAGATGGATTCGCCAGTGAAAAACAAGGAAACGGGCATATCCATCTGCTTTGCAAGGTTAATACCATAGTGCTTTGCAAGTAGCATGCAGTGTGAACCAGGAAGAGCACAATTAAAACCTTTTCTCCCTCATGTGAAATTCATCATTGAAAGAAACGTCTCTTCTTGTCATCTTTTGGTGTTGTTTTGATTGAGAGCCTGCTGGTTGGGGGATTTACATGCACTGTAAAACTGATCAAGTAGAAAATGCTCAAAATATCTGTTGTAGCTGAATGCATCAAAGTTTTTAAGTAGTGAGAATTATTATTTTTTTATTATGACTCAAGTTAGAATATATAATGATATGTTTGTTATCCTTTCTATTTTCCCTTATGTCTCTCACATATAATTTTAAACAATCATGCCACCCAGAGTAAGATTATTTTATTGACTATAAGCAGCACGGACTGAAGGATGAACTTTGACCCAGAAAGTGCTTTCACATTCTTGCTGTGTTTGTCCCCACCTCTCTAACTGAGTGAGTAACTTCACTCATAGTGGAAAAGTATCTAATGCTTATTTTAAATAGCTAAAAATGTGTTCCAGTAACTCTACTACTTTGAATTTTTAAGTTAGCATTTTTTCCAAAACAAACTTTCAATATTGGGTCTTACAGTCTCGGTAGAGTGTTTAAATAAAACTATTTTAAGACAAACTCCAAATGAATAAAATACAATGCAGCACAAAAAAAGTAAATTCTCTACAAATAAACATATTTGCTGAATTTTGCCAACTTTGTATTACAGGACATAAATCAGTATTGGCAGATATTAAAATGTCTGCTTATATTTACCACTGATATATTGGCTGTGAATATTTGCATATATAGACTGAAAATGTTTGTCATATAATAACTTTGTGGATTTTTATGCTGGACTCGCAGACATATGTCAGCTGGAGTCTATTTTTCTGTTCATCCTCATTATTGAAACTTTAATGTGTTGTAAGGACTCACATTTGTTTCTTTGTTCATCCTTAAACTTTTAAGGGGGGGTGAAAGGATGGATTTTTAGGTCTAGTTTTAAATTTCATTCTCTATATCGCTGTTGGCATAAGATAAAGTGAATCTGAAAATATTGGCATATCAGATATCAGGAAATATCCAGTGTCATTCATCCCAAGAAAGTTTAAAGTCCCTTTTTACACTATTATGTCATTTATATGCATTGGTGTCTCAGACTTGAACTTTCATCATGTTTCTAATACTGACTGAATCTTTCATCTGCCTCTTTTAACATTTACTCAGTTTTTGTCTTGTCTTGTATCTGCTTACTACATGTCTACACCCTTTATTTGAAGAAAGATGAATTCTCAAGCTCAAAGTCTTTGCTTGATTTCACCATATCAGTATACCTCTATCCACCAGCTTCAGATGTAGATAAAGAGAAGCCGACGGCAGATGGCGCCATCTGTTGGTGAAAAAGGAACGTCTTGGTATATATTGGTCTCAGTGATTTAAGTCGTCCAGTTTGGTATCCATCTTTAATTGTATTGTGAGGTACATTTCTCATTCTTATCCATAATGTGAAAGCTGTCGTATTTGTTAGTGCGATTTATTGTAGTCAGATTTGACTCAGGAAAAGGTAAACACAAAAATACTCAGCAAATTGTAAATGCCACTTGGTTAGACAACTGATGGAGTGTGCCTCTGTGCAATTCTCAGTCTTATAAAGCATGATTGGGTTGCCTGTTTGACTCGTAAGGAGGGATTATATCAAACTAAGCGTCACTCAGTACCACTTTTGGTGAACGTGTTTGATATTCAGCCTGTGTCACCAGTGTTCAGCAGCAAGACGAGGTATCCTGGAGGTAGAAACAAAATTAGCCTGCCTTTCTCTCCATTCACCCTCCACTACTTTCCTCTTTTCTCTTGTTTTCCCCTCCCCTCTTTTCTCTGAGTCACTGCAGGTGAGAGCACCGCCTCCGCCCCTCTCTCTCCAACCATTTCCCCTCTTTCTCTTTTCTGCTTCCTTTCTGAAGTACTTTTCTTTATTCTCTTCAGTATACCTTGCTTCTTTTTTTCCTGTGCCACTGTGTTTGATCTACCCCTGAATTGTCCTTCTGTTTTTGCCACCAGTCAGAGGATAAATTAAGCGGCATACATTTGGAGAGAGAAATGGTTGGAGCAACCAACCAGCATGTCCTTTTGGGGTAATTATGTCCCAAAACAAAGCACTCATTTCAAAGAACAGTGTGTTCTTAAAAAGGCAGGAGTTGTTTTTGTTTTTGGGAAGAAAGCATGGCCTGATCAATGCCAAGAAAATTAATGTCATTATCAGTGGGCCTCTTTCAAAAACACTGTTTTGGGGTTTTTGCTAATTAGGTCTTACAAGGATTTCTAAGACTTGGGCAGATTTGAGAGCCTTTTTTAATTGATCAGTGACATGTCTGCATAAATTGCAAGCCTTGTTGTTATAGGTTAATGCCCCTTCAATGCCCAAATAAGGGCATCACACAACATTGTCATTGATTTCTCAGTACATTTACTCCTCCAATGTCAAATATGTTAAAGTGTTTAAAGTGTTCACAGATTATGTTGTTTGCTTAGAATACATTTCAGATAAGAAAACCTCTGAATGTCAAAGTCTAGGTGGGTTTTAATAAGAAAATTCTCACTAAAATACTTGGTGATGAGGCCCAATGTGCTTAGAATGACCCACATTCAGTGAAGTAAATACTGCCAAATAAATGTTGGGAAGCAATTTAACTTTTGAGGCTGTGCGAATGTGTGTCCATGCAATTACAGGAAACAAATAATCTCATCAAATAACAACGTACCAACTTTATATGAAAAAGATATTAATAAGAGAGGTTTTTAATACTATTGAAGTATTTTTTAACCACACAGAGCTTCTTTCTGGCTGTCCTGCCTGCTAATGCCAAGCTGCTCACTTGCTGCCCAACACAGGTGGTAGGGGCTGCCAGGCCCCCTGTCTGGGCTCGCATCTTGCTTCACATTGGCTCTGAAGATGGGAACAGTTGTCATACTGCTAACACAAACAAGTTTTTTTCAGGGTGCTTATTTTGCTGCGTGTCCCAATTTTGTTAATGAGATTATTATTTTAGCCGGAGAGTCTCAGTGGTTAAAATATTAGGCTCTTATTTTAGCCAAGGAGGAATTCTTTTGGTCATTTATTATGACAACATATTGAAGGTTGCAGATCTTCAGCTTAACTAGACACTCAATTAAAAAGAGCACAGAGAGTAACTCTCCATGTATAAACAACCTGTAGTCATTAACAGGGTTGATTTAGCTGATTGGCACAGTTTTGTTTGAGTTTATTTGTTGTTTGTGTCACTCCTACTGCCACGTTTTGAATGATTTAGGAAACTAATTAGCCCCATAACGTCAGAGTGAAGTGATTGGGCTAAGAGATAGAGAAAAAGCCTCCCTGCATGGGAGATTTGGCTGCTGAGACTAAAGGAGAAAAAAGGAACTGAATCACTGTAGAAGTCTTGCCAGAATTCTCAAATGCTGTTCTGATTTCATCTAAGTCTTTCAAACTATCAGCTATTGAACCTTAATTTGTTTTTTTTCACAGTGGATGCTTACATCATTGACATATTTAGTGATTTTATTAAAGTCACTACATCCATGTTACAAGGCATGCTATCTCTATTTTCAGATTCTGCAGAAATGTGGATTCAACACTCAAGATCTGTGTTTCTTAGCAGTGGAAGTGTTTTCTTTCTCCATTTGTCATCTGAGCAGTTCAAACAATTACATATCAGCATGCTCTGGTGTTAATGTTATTGGAGCTTTGACATGCAGGCTCACATGGATGTTAATTTAACAATAATTTATGAACAGATGTCTGCAGAGTGCAGCTAACAATCCATCATAGATGAAATATTTCAACTTGGGTAACAAATCTGATTGATACTAGGCTGCAATCACTTTTGAATTCCCTGACTACCTGCAATGTTTCTGAAACTGTTGATCTTCCAAACTAGAGTTTTAAAAGTTATTTTTAAAGCCAAAGAGAAGCAGCTGTGAAATTTAGTTTTTACTATTGAACTGTGATTCACAAGAAATAGATGAAGTGACACTACTACAGTATCGTATACTACAGTTCCTTATACAGAGAAATGAAGTTACCAAAATTGTAGGTGTAAGTGTTGCACTGAAAAGGCGGTCTTCAATAGATGTTTAACACTTGTGGTGAGCAGTTAACTGGTATCAGCAGCATAACTTCAATTCCTGCCACAAAATGGCCAGTAAAAATGTTCAGCAACAGGTAGAAAATGATAATGCAGTTTCCAGGGTATGGGCATGGGTAAAAATAAACATAATGTGGGCGAGTAGCAGTGTTGTTGCTATTGAGCGTCCAGTCTATACTCAAGAGATGCAGAAAGTTATCTGCATTGAGAGCGACAGTCAGATCTCTCTCTCTGGTGTGATTTTTCAAAGTAAAAGGCTTATCACTTTGTTTCTGCTGTGAGACTACCTGCGTTTATACATGGTGCTTTTATTCTGAAAAGTTTCTGGGATAGTTCTTCAGTTGTTGCAGTAACTTGCAAAGTTGCTTTGGTTTTCTCTGCATCCATGCTGAACTTTTCTTCAATTTCTACTCAATGTGAATGATTTTAAAACATCAGATTATGAGAAATACTAACTGAAATGCGAGCTTCATTTTGTTCTCTGCCTCTTTCTCTGCCATTTTCTTTTTATGCAGCGTAAGCATTGCTCCTGTATATGTCAGTGAAGCACCAGATTTTCAGTAAAATAGATCTTTTTATAAAGCTGAATCCCCAAAACCGTATCTAAAAAACATCTTGCATTATTAAATTCCTGCTTTCATTCATTGCTTATTTTGAAAACTTGATAATTATCCTTAATTTGTTTCATTGTCCAACTTTGTCTCCCTATTGCCTTGGTAAAAAAAAATCCCTCAGACTTGTTTGTACTTTTTAAAAAATGTCCTTTCCTTTGACTATAGTCCTTTCTCAAATCTGACACCTTGATATGACAAACACAGCTGTGACTAACAACATAAATCATTGCCTTATTTAGTGAGGCAGTATTTCAAGTCCAAGGCCATGGAACAAGAACCTGGTTTGAACTATGCGATCATTAATATTATTAGGCACACCGGTGCCTTTTCTGTGCTGTCAAGTCAAAATGTGTGCTGTGAGAAAAGGTCTGCACCTTCCATGCCTCTGGCTAGCACATAAATCCAAAGCATAATAAATCCACTGCAACACTTAACAGTTTGTAAGGTTTTCTCTCTTTTGCCAGCCCTACATTTTTTTTGATTGTGGCCAAAGAGTTCATTTTTATTTTGAAGCCCCCCCCCCCCCCCAAGAAAGTGTTGTGTTGCATACCGAAAGCCACTCCACCCCAGTAAACCGGGTTATTACGAGACAGATCACAGTAAGAGTCTGCAAATATACTGAAGAAGACTTCAGACCTCTTAAGACATTATGCAGAAGAAAATATTTCATTATAAATACATATTATTATATATTTTATAATTTATTTTACTCAGTATTAGCTCTGTGAGAGGAAGGTTGATGTATCAAATGCAAAAGATAATCAGATATATGTGTAACTGCTGTGTGATAGAGAGGTCTGCCTGATTTACTATTACATATCCATCATCATCCTTCAGTCTGTTCTATGAGATAATAATAGATGTGACCTTTTATGTTTGAGAACAAAAAGCAATTTCCTAGATAGAAAGGTCAGCTCAAAACTGCAGAATAAATAGAATATGATATGTATGTATTTTACTCTTTAATAAAACACGACATTTCTGGTGCAGTATTTAGCAGACATGTGCTATTCCCTTTAGCCTGGCTGGGCTAGTGAGCGAACAATCTCTGGCTGGCTTGCTAATTTCTAGGTCTTGATAGTTATATTACTATGTCTGTGTCTCCAAACTATATTTCAAGAGCCTTCATTTGGCAGATATGAACACTGCCTAATATGATATAGAGGTTTGATCTGGTTCATACAAGGGGGGTAAAACAACATGTATTTGTACTGATTTGATACAGGCCTTTCAGTGTGGTAAGGAAGTGCACCAAATGAATACAAGAGAAGGGGGATGTTTGTCACACTCATGTCTCACCACCAGAGGATGCTCACAATATTTGGTATGGAAAATAGGGCTGAACGATTTTGGAAAATAATCTAATTGAGATTTTTTTCCTCAATATTGTGATTGCGATTTAATATGTGATTATTTTTTCAAGGTCCTCTTATGTATTTTTCAACAAACACAAGCAATAAATCAATCTGCATTATCATAAAAATATCAGATATATTACACATGAATGATTCTTTCTTATAGGCTAGGCCTATGTTAAGATAAAGGCAAATGAAGCATGAACTAATATGAAAGACGGTTTATTTAACTACTTCAATTATAGTTGTAAACTTACTAAATACTTGAGCTTGCAGGCTTGTCAGCTTTCAACACAACAACTTAACAAAATTCTGCCAAACAAGTGTGGTGTAAACTAGGGATGTCACCATTACAGATTTTCTTGGTGCAATTATTGTCAGAGAAATAACTGCAATTTTACGATTATCACGGTTATTTTTGCATTAATTAATTTCACACTACCATGAATAAGTAAAATCACATGAACACTCCTTATAGGGCTTTTATTTTAATATATTTCCATCCTAGGATGCTCACATAACAAAATAATATATCAACAATGTAAAGTAACCAAAAATTACAAGAAAAATTATAATAATCCCATTTGGATGGACTCATTTGGACCACTCGAGTGGCCTTAGCTGAGTAGTGTTTGTGTTAAAAAGCTATAATTCAGTCACATCTATTTTATATCCCTCAAATAAAAACACATTCTTCATATTTACAATTGTGTTTATTTAAGTGTCTCATCAAAAGCTAAATTTTCCCATTTTTACGTGGCATTTGAACACATCATAACATATGTAATACAATTGTCTAATTTACTGAGGTTATCTGAACGCATCATATTTTCCATCTTCAGCTCATAAAGTTTGCTAATTAACTTAAATTCTGCCGAATCCACCACAGATTTCTACACTGGATTATTGTTAACAAACAGGACTTGCTCAAAGTTTTGGAGCATTTATTAGCATTTATCTGAGCAGGTGAAGAAGAAAACTGTCCTGAAGCAGCTTAAGTGAGGGATATGAGCCTGTTCCTCCCAGCACTGGATATGATGGCATGCGACACACAGGCAGCATCTTTTTTCCTCAAGCTGACAGGTTAAGGTACATTCTTGTATGGTGTGATGCATGACACTTCTAGTTTATGTTCCCCTTGAAAGAACGAATGTATGTTTTTACACCAGTCTTATCTTAAAATGACGTTACAACACAGAGCCTGTGAGACTCGATAGCAGTTCGATAAACTAAAACATTACTGATTTCGGGTATTTCAAAAACACAGAACTGGGGCCTTATGGACCCATGTTCTTATCCCCATCCCTAACATTGACATGACTTAACCCAGTTAGTATTTACCTTTACTTTGGTGTACAGCGCCGGGTGGTTGTCTTGCAGGTGCTGAAGTATTGCCTGATATCATGGAAACTTTTTTGTGGCATATTTTACATTTAGGCTGGCCGTCTTCCACAGTGACACCCTGGTAATTTTTTTAATATCCAAAAAAATCCCACACAGCTGACTTCAACTGTTTATTTGGAGAAACAGCCCTTCCTCTTCCATGCTGTAGCTTGTTTGGGACTGTGACACACCTCCGCCTGCAGTTGTATGAAGCAACATGACATGCGGATGTTGTGTAACTTTGTTTTCGTTCTGGGCGAGTTGCGCTGTCGTACCAATATGGTTCCCGGCATAACCTTTTCTGGAAATTGACGGTATTTAGGAAACTTTACGTTTAACTAATCGTAAAGTTTAATACCACAATTAATCGTGAAAACGGATAATCATGCCATCCCTAGTGGAAACATAAGTATAAAAGTCAGTAATAAATCACACAAACTATAGTGCGGATTATAACAATAATGCAAAGAGATCTGTGGCTTTATCACTTCAACATGTCCAACTTTTCATGTTTCATTAAACATGGTATGTAAACATGTGGACTTTACTTCTTAAACACTGTCTTGACTAGACAGTCTATGAATAAATAAGTAAATAAATGAAATATACATATATAAAAAATAAAGCTTACTGATCTCCAGTCAGTAACGTCACACATACTAAAGTGCCAATTGGACTTTTTTTTTTTTAGGTAAATCAAAGTCCCAGTGAACACAAAATAAACAAGTGTGTGTTCTTGTTAAATCTTAAGAAGGAAAAAACCTTTTTGAACACTAGTGAAAATATTATATACACTAAGTAATAGTATCACACAACACACTAAAGTGCAAAATGAGTATGGCACTGCCAGCCAGAAAGATTCTTCTGTATAGTTCTCAGTAGCTCACAGATTTTTCGCTAGGAAAACCAGCATGTCAACTTTGCTGGTTTTAAAGACGAGCGAGTGCAAGTCACTATATTCCCTTCAGCACTAAAAAGACGCTCTGAGGAGCACTTGTGGCAGGGCACAGAGATACTTAAGGGCCATCTTGCACAGTTGTGGAAAGTTGATCTTGTGCACCTTCCACCAGGCCAAGGGTTCATCTTCTCCATCAATGGCAGGGGTCATGAGGTAACTGTTTAACTCTGCCTCAGCGACATCTTCAAGTTGCATGGAAAAAGCAGGAGAGGCCACAGCAGTCTTAAAGAAGCTGCCAAGAGACTTCTTCACTTTTTCGCCAGGGGGCTGTGCACTTTGAGGCCTTGGAGTGGTTTCAGTGCGAGACCTCTTCTCCTACCAGATGAAAAAAAAACAGCTATTAGTATTGAAGTTTGATTATAAATAAATATAACGTGGGTTTGTGATATCATAGATACATAATTATTACGAATCTGGTTATATGCACGCCTTGCTGATTCCAGCATTTCGGTCTAGAGTCGGGTCTTAATGGTAGGAATGTTGTCTGCGGTGATGTACTGGGTTTTGAACCTGGGGTCCAGGAAGGATGCAGCATCCAAAAGCTCCTGGGTGCTGGGGCCCCTGTACTTATCATTGAGGTATGCCAGGACCTTGGTTTTGATTGACCTAGTCAGGTCAGTGTCCTCTTGATCTTCAGCCAGGACTGATGTGGCCAGAAGGTGAAGAACTGGTTTGAACAGACTCCAACACCCCAATATCCTGCCAGGTTGGGATGAGGGAGCATGCATTATTGGTCATCTGACAATACCTGAGGTGTGGCTTTGAGCTGCTCTAGCACCCTGGCAATCATCATTTCTTTGGATCCCCATCTTGCTGGGCATTCAGTGATGAGGCTGTGCTCAGGAAGTTTGAGCTCCCGCTGTGCTTCAGTCATTGCTGCCTTCTTATTCCAATTATGGGAGAAGTGCCCCACCACCTTCTTGCACAGCCCTAATGCTCTTGACACTGTCATCTTTGAGTGCATGTTCTGTAATACAAAGAATATAAGAACAGTGTAATTTATACAGTTTGACTTGTGTGATACAAGGTTATCAACTTTGGAATAAACACACACATTCTCTCCCTCCCGCCCTCCAACTCTTACATTCTCACACATTACATTACATTACATTCTGCCTGAGTTATTTCTGTGTGCCATTTCGAATTGTTTTTGTAAGGAATAATACTTTCAAAGAGTTCGGTCAGCGATCCCTGTCGGCTGGTACTTACTTACTTGAAGTGAGGCACTGGTTGCTGGGATTTTAGCCATGCAACTATCGTACATGGCTTTGTGGTGTTTTTGTAAGTGTTGATAAAGGTTCTTAGTGTTACCTCGCGAGGTAGGGACAGTAGCAAGGCAGGTTCTGCACAATACCTGACGTTGCGCAGTATCTTCTTTTTTATAGCCAATATAATCCCACGCAACTGACGTGCTGCTCCTCTTTGGTACTAAACTTTCTGCAGTGTCAGCTTCTGTCGAACCTGAGGCCATTGTGCAACAGGTTAAAGCGCAGCGTCGACTTCTCTCCCTGCCTGCTCTGCTCCGCTCCACTCGCGCAAGTCACATGACCAGATCACGTGACTAGTCAAATCGCAGCCTTTGCGGTTAGAAAATCTCATTTTATCATATCGCAATATCATTGTAAATGCAATTAATCGTTCAGCCCTAATGGAAAATCCTAAAATTTCCAAAATTGGGATCAGAGTTCACCTGCAGAGCCCTCTCTGGAGTAGGACAGCTGAGCTTGAGGGGAGAGCACTTTTTGTGTTTTTCCTGTCAAATTGTAAATTTTCAGCTCCTTAGTTTTTTTTTCTTCTAGGCTTTTACACAGTGGGTTTATAACAAAACAATTGTTACCCTTAAAAAGTTTGAAGGGAAGTCTATAGTTCAGCTTGTTGTTAGCTAGCCAGCTAGCCAGCTAGTTGTTAGATGGTTGTTGCCCTTGATTTTGGCAAGGAATTGCAGTTGGGGTTGGTTGTCACATTTAGTAGTGAATGCGTGTAGCCTAGTTGAGTAGGCTGTTATTGTTAGGCCTATTTGTTTTATTCTGTATGTTGCTATCGGCCTATAGACTGGCCTAAAGATGTTCGTGTTCTTATTCCTCGCTCATTTTGTGTTGAGATGTATTAGGTTGTTTATTAGTCAACTTGTTAATGCATTTTAAGTTTCAAATTTAGTTCTGCCTTGCTCTCTCTCAAGATTTTTCCTCTCCAAGATTCTCCAAGATTTTTAAAATAACATTGTGACAAGAAAACTCAGTGTGTGGCAAACCGTCCCTGTGATGAGTTGGTTGTAACAATGTGTCAGTGTCTTATCGTTAATAACCTTTGTGATTAAAAGAAAATGAGAGGGTTACAGATTTTAAGGAAACACTTTAAGCTTCAATTTAATATAGGAATGACTGTTGAAAGGTGTTTTGATGATGAGCAATTAAGACTGGAGTGAAAAGCGTGACAACCAACCCCGTTCTCTCCTACATGCAGAGCTAAATTCCCACATGGACAGGTAAACAGGAGCACAACCCACAGCATTCTCTCAGCCACACAACCACAGCAAATGACAGCAAAAGCCTGAATATTCCCAGCTACAAGTCTCCTGTTTGCAAACACTTTGCTGCCCTGTATAATACGACAGTGGACAAAGACAAGGACAAGAGGCAGTGCACAGACATTGTTCAGCGAGTGCGTTCCTGACAGCATGTCCATCAGATCAATTAGGAGCAAACACAGCTCCTTTTAGAGGTTTAAGAGCCACTTGCTGGCAATTCTCAGTGGACAAAAGTGATAAAAATGACCGATATCCAGCCATACAAGTTGTTGAGAACACTGAATTTAAACAACCGTTAAAGTTAATGGAGCGCATATAAAGAAATTCTTCCCCTCCTCCTTTCAACAAAAAGTCTCACCGGCCCTTTATGAACTTCTCATGACTTGACATCTCTGTATTATAACACTGGTGCACTGGTTTTGTGATTCAAATTAAACCTACGCCTTTGAATGTGAGCCTTGGGGGTAGGGGAGGGGGACTCTATCACGTCTGCAGCTATGTTACAGCATTAGTAAGACAGTCATCCTGAGACTCCAGACAGACTCCAACCTCCCCATCTGCTCAGATTTCTGTGAAAAGTGCTCCTAAAGTTTGTAGTAGATGACATAGGTTAAAAGATTATTGCAAGGTTAAGCTCTGTGTTGAAATTGAGAGGATAGTTGCCAATTAGCTCATTTAAAGAGCTAACTAATGGTTAAATTGTGATGTGTTCAAGGTCAGCAGGGAAATGTAAGGATTACAGGAATGGATAGCATCATATTAAGATAAAAAACCCCATTCCTAGTATTTTGCATTACTTGATTCAGTCTCTTTATTTATTGAAGACCTTTTGGTAGAAGGTTGTTGCATTATTCTTAATTTAGAGAATTAATTTTGATAGATTTTAATTTTTCATAAATGTAAAAACAAACGCAAGTAGACCTGTGAGCCTAAACAACAGATTCTGCATTTTAGACAATGTTAACCAGTGTTTTTGTGTTCCGAACTACTACCCTGCATGTGTTGAACTTTTTTTTGAACTCTATTTTCTGTGCCTGTAAGTCAGACCACAGGGATAAGGAGACTCATCAAACTAGATCCAGGGGCTGAAATTTACATCTGCAGGTAGATTTTCCTTTTTGTGAGTACATTTCCGAGGAGGATGCACCACATGATGGATTAGCACTCTTACTTTTTAAACCAATAAAAAAGTATCATCCTGTTAAAATGTTTTACAGCAAATTAATCCTATTTGCAGATTTTAGGGAAAATGAAAACAGCAATAAGCCTGACTTTGCACCAAAGAGAGCTGCTAAAAAATGCTAAAACTCTTCTCATGTCCACACCATGAGAGGCAGGGGCAGCCAGTGACACATCTCTCTTAACTCCTTGCATAAAGCCTCCTACAGACTGTGCATGTTTTACAATCCTATACGTTTCAGGCTTGCTTCACTGTATGAACTGCTGAATCTCAGGCCACAATGTACACTGATATGCAAGAAATAAACGTCATCAGTGTATACCACATCATCCATCTACACCGCTAGTGCTGTGGTGGACAATGAAGCAAAGCACCAATAAAGCCGTTGTAACTGTAACATTCATATGCATAGAGAACTTATGAGACCCTGATCTTCCTCCTTGTTGGAAGCCTACAAACTTTGGCTTTTTGTCTCCATTCTAATGCTAACTTGTTTCTTTGTTTGCACCAGTGTTCTGTTTTTATTATGTCATTCCTTCCTGCATTACTATTGGTTGGTTTGCCAATATAGGTCACAGCAGGAGTCACATTATGAGATGGTCCTCCCTTTCTAGCACTGTTGGAATTTCATCTCAAGCCATTTTTGGTCGCAAGACTATGACAACGGCCGTCTGCCAACCTCACTCATAGAGAGACATAGGACGACTGTGGGACTGGGACAGCCCAAAATTGCACAGTGCATACCAGGTGTAAGTAGAGGTGGGAGAAAAAATTGATTCTTAGATGCATCGTGATTCAGAGGTGGAAGATTCCGAATCGATTTATAAATGTTCAGTAATTGACAATCATTAATAATTTAAATATTTAATACTGTGGAATAGCAGAAATAATATAGTTACATCCCTAGCTAAAACACACTTTTTGAAAAGAAGCATAATAAACGGTCCCATAAACAGGCTGAAGTTTGTGATGGTACTTTCATGTCCAAATATGTATGCTAAGGTTGTTTTAAAATTTAGGCGGGGACACTCTACTGAAACTGCACTTTTGTTGGCAACGGAATCGCTGCATTTGGCTAGAGCAGCTGGTCAATCCACAGGTCTCTTACTGCTGGATCTGTCTGCTGCCTTTGACACGGTAAACCACCAAATCCTCCTTTGCACACTCACTTCACTTGGTATCTCAGGATCTGCCCACTTGTGGTTTAAGTCCTACTTCACTGGGAGATCGTTTAGAGTGTCATGGAGGGGAGAATTGTCCAAACTGTATGGCTTATCAACAGGGGTGCCTCAAGGGTCAGTGCTTGGTCCCCTACTTTTCTCAATATATACCTCCTCACTTGGTGCAATCATCCACTCTCATGGCTTTTCTTATCACTGCTATGCAGATGATACACAGCTTTACCTGTCCTTTCCACCAGATGACACAACTGTCTCAGCTCGGCTCTCATCCTGCCTTGCTGATATTTCTAAATGGGTGAGGGAACGTCACCTTCAGCTCAACCTGTCCAAGACTGAGCTTGTTATCATTCCAGCCAATCCCACTGTGGAACTACAGATCAGTATCCAGCTTGGATCAAATAATCTCATGGCCACTAAGTCTGCCCGAAATCTGGGCGTCATGATTGATGACCAGCTAACCTTCAAGTTCATGTGGCCTCGATTACTCAGTCCTGCCGATTTGACCTCTATAACATTGAGAGGATCAGACCCTACTTGATGCAACACAGCTCCTGGTACTGGCTCTTGTAATATCACACATTAACTACTGCACCTTATTACTGGCAGGCCTCCCTGCATGCACAGTTAAACCTCTGCAGATGATCCAGAACGCAGCAGCACGTCTGGTTTTCAACCAACCCAAGAGAGCTCATGTCACTCCTCTTTTCATCTCTCTACGCTGACTTCCAGTTGCGGCTCACATTAAATTCAAAACTCTAATCATTGCTTACAAAGCAGGAACCAAAACTGCTCCTGTTTACCTGGAACCCCTCATCCAGGTCTACACACCTTCTCGCCCACTACACTCAGCCAGGGAAAGGCGCCTGGTACTTCCAGCACATCAGGCTCCTCAGTCACAAGCCAGCGGTTCTGCTCTGTTGTCCCTAAGTGGAGGAATGAATTACCCAACTCCCTTCGATCCGCAAAGTCCCTCTCTACTTTCAAGAGAAAGCTAACGACCCAGCTCTTTAGAGAACACTGTGCACTTAGGTAGACTTGTTTCCACTGTTGTCCCCAGTGGCAGAATTAGTCTCCTAACTACAGTTGGCTCGCACTGTCCTGCTCTACTTCTTGGATATTTTTGCCCAGCTCCTTGTGAGTGACCCAGCACTTGGTACTTTGGTCTTTATTCATTGCGAAGACAGTTTAATTGATGGTGGTGATAAGAGCTCTCACATTGGAATTTGGTTGTTTCATTTTTGATGTTCATTTATTTAAAAAAACAAATACAAAAACAAATACAAACATTTATACACCATGTGCATTGCCTTTAACACTGCTTGGCAGGAACTGCATCCAAACGAACATTGTTTTTTTCTTGTCTAGATCTTTGCTTGTGTTGTTCTTGCTCTCTAATGTACATCTCTTTGGATAAAAGTGTCAGCTAAATGACATTGTAACAGTGTAACATTGTAAAATGTTCTTCAGATGAAGATATACTATTAGCTACCAGCTAATGGCACAGTGAATGACATGTTAATAAAGTCTGTACCTCAGGCAGGCAGCTCCTGAAATCTTCCTCAGTTGGTTTTTCACAGACAGAGAAAGACTTCCCCTGTCATTGAAGTAGCTGACAAAGCAACATAGTCTGATATAATCATCTGACATATCGTGATCTACAAAAGAAAAAAAAAAAACATGGCAGAGGGAATAGTCTAAAAAGTATGTCCTTTCAATATATCTGTTGTGATAAAATGCTTTTAGAACTCAGATGAAGACTTTCCACTGTTGGATTTTTGCCAAGTGGCAGTGTCATTATTGGGATTTGCCCCTGATGAGAGAAACAACCCAGAGCTGAGAGAACTTCAACTCTCTTTTGACTGTGTCTGGCAGAAAAGCTGCATCATCTGCTTCACTTCCTTTTGGCTTTTTCCATCTACCATTGTCCATCTACTGCTCTGTGATATCTCCGTTGAATATTCTTTCTCATGAGATTTGAGATAATTGCAGTGTCCTTGCCTCCTCTTATCCTTTCTTTCTTCTGGCTCCTTCATTTTGCAGCAGGTGTTTTCATTATTTAGAACTCCCCTACCTTGCTTTTTTTGGATTTCAAAGAAGCCAAATTTGAAATAGACCCAATACCAGGCTGAACAATAGTTGGCCAAAATTTAATTTTCTCTCCCCATGGTAAAGTGAAGTCATCAAAGAAACTAATTTTTTTTCACAAAGTTGACTATGCAGCGCTGCAAAGCAAACTTTAGATGATACAAAGGGAAATAGTGTAATTCCCAGTGTTTGGTTATTTTTTTCTGAACTGGTTTTAAACATCGTTTCTTTCTAAGAATGATTGTGAGGGTTTTTGTTAATTTTACCTTCTATGAGCAAAGCAACGGAAGTTCAGAACACAAACAGAACTAATTAAGGCCAATTTCATCAGCGTTTTTCCTGCAGTAGGATGTTGGAGGTGAGTCCTCGATTTTTGGGACTTTAATTGTCGTCTGTGGCAGACATTTTCATGGTGGGTTAATTGAAGTCAGGGGGATTAAAAACGTCTCGGTCATGATCTCTCAACTCCTCTCAGTAAATATACTGTTCAGTATGCAGTGGAGCTGCCTTGTGTGTGTGTGTTTTGTAAAAAGCATGGCCCTCTCCTGTTCTGATAAGGTCTTCCTTGGGGTTAGGCCTTCAATAGATCACTCTACCTGCCCCAAATGGGAAATTGATTTCCTCCGTTTTCCTTGCTCTCCCTCAGTGAGGCTAATTAGAAATCATTCGGCAGCCCACCTTTATGGGAGAAATGTAAACATTGAAGATATCATGTGAACTTTTATGCTTCAAGATGGCACCTTAGCCTTTTCTGAAGCTTGAAGAAATAACTCACTCATTGTTATGTTTGTGTCCAAACCCTCTCACCTTTCCTTCTTCCCCGTCTCTATCTCTTAATCTGAACTCACCATCTCTTTCCCACTGAAGCGTAGGTCTGAGCCTGCCTGTTAGCAGCGAGCTGGGGCTGTATCTGCTTTTGAATGTTCACCCAGCGTTATAAATCAAGAGTGTGGGTCCCCCGGGTGCCGTCGCCATTGCCATCAGTTCCACTGTTTTATTCATCCGCTCCTTTGTCTCATCACGATTCTGCCCCACATTAAATTTTGTGTGTCTCTGTCGCAGGGGAAGGGAGGGAGGGGGGCGATCACAACGCATTACTGCAGACTGCTGCTAATCCAGGTGGGCTGGTGGGAGTAAGGGGAGGGCAAAAGTTAAAAAAGGCTAGAAGGATGTGACAAGGATGAGAGAAATAAAGAAAATGGTTGAGGGTGGTAAGAGAGAGGGGAAGGGAGGCTTGAGGTGTAAGGAGATGTAGAAAGAGAAAAAGTTTGGAGGGAAATGAGTGCAACCAAGCAAAAGATTGAGAGTTAGGGCAGGAACAACTAGAAGAAGAAGTAAACAGATGCTGGGGCAGAGAAACACTCTGAAAAACATGGAGCAAGATAGTGAGCAAGAAGAAAAGTGGCAATGATGGGTAAATTCAGGAGAAGACAGAAACTGTTTTCATAGCAATTCGTCAAAAAGAATAAATAAAAACTCAGCCACTATTTGGAGACCAGTGGGAGTTTACTCCTTTAACTTTCTGTGTGAAATATGTCCCTCTTTCAGTTTTATTACAAAACCAAATACGGTCAAACCCTGTGACTTTCTATTGACATGGTTTAGTGTCTCCTCCTCCTCCTAAGTGTGGCAAAAGCCAAGCTATTTAATGGTGTTCTGTCTGAAGCAGGCACTCACAGTTGTAGAAATTACTCTCTTGGTAGTGTTCATTGTGTTTTCTTTGCTCCTCTATTCTGATTCTCAGGTGCAAACAGCACAACAGGTGGCGCATTTGCCTCTGAATCATGGCAAAATAACAATAAATATTACTAATTATCTCAGAGAAATTAACAGTTGGAAATAAGTACGCTTCATAAGAAGTGGAAGTGGATGGTAAACCGGTACTAATATTGTCACTGGTATAATTTCAGCCACAAAATGGATTTTTGATACACTGTCATTACTGGTTTACACATGTGCATATTGTAGTGCACACACAGACAAAAAACGTTGCCAGCGTAGCTCAAATTTCCAGTCAGGGTGGCATGTCAACAAAATAAGCATAACGGTTTGATACATGACAGACAACAGCCCAATTTGAACCACATCATCACCACATTGCTCTGAAACTTACAAGCAGCCAGGTATCTAAACAAACACCACCTGACTGTGTCAGTGCAATTAATGTGCAGCACAGTAATGCAGCATTAGATCAAAGTTCTACTGAGGAGCTGTTAAAATATGATCTTTCGTTGTTGGCAAGAACAACAGTAGAATAGATCTCAAACCACGTTGTTCAGGTGAAATCCCACCTCTATAAAAACGGTAAAACACATGGCAAAATTACCAGTGTTAATTAAACTTGTATAGAGTGAATGTAACACTTAAAAAGTGCCTATATTGGGCCACACTACACGAAGTTTAACTACGCTTTGGATGAAACACGGATAGGCCACAACACTTTTGCAGATACTCCTAGACTCATCTCCCCATGGACTGCTCCTTACACTACTGTTGAAGTGTTAAAAGTTTTGTTTTAACCGTTAACTTGTTTGCTTTAAGTATGTGATCAAAAAAGGAACTGGGCTGGCTCTTGAATATGTTAAATGAATAGCTGTAAACACCATGGCTCTGTAGACTTGCCAGTATCTCCAAGTTAAACCAATGATAAACATGTTTGTTTTTTTTTAAACAATTTTTTTTTTTTTATAATTAAAGTTTGCATTCATGATTTGAATATGTTAAATGAATAGCTGTAAACACCATGGCTCTGTAGACTTGCCAGTATCTCCAAGTTAAACCAATGATAAACATGTTTGTTTTTTTTTAAACAATTTTTTTTTTTTTATAATTAAAGTTTGCATTCATGATTTGTGAATGCTTGTATTGTGAAAACCACATCAGGCATTGTGGTGATTTCATTAGCAGCTTAGCAAAACTCAGCAGGAGAGAAATGAAACTTAAAACCATTGATGCCCTTACAAACAACAAGACGTGAGAACTGAACACATGCAGACTTATAAAGACATCTCTCTGTGGTCTTGTGTACAGACATTATTTGAGTGTGCCATTAAATGTTTACTTTAGAGGGATAAGGGAGGTCCCAGTGCCTGAATATGCATTAAAATGCATTACCCCTTTTAATACGTCCCATCTTTTAACAGGGAGTGGAGTGGTGGAGTTTAGGACCTGCATTAATGAAAACTATTCTAATATACAACAGTTAGTTCTGACCAAGTAAACTCATTGGATCAAAGTCATATTTAAAGTACGACAGACTACAACATCACAGGGACTTTTTACTACATCAGTTTACCTCATCCAGTTATACTGAACAGCTTTTTCATATTACAGCAGACAGTGTTTGTGTTGAGTAATAAAACTGATGTTCAAACTGCATCTTCTGGATTTGAAAAATAAAAGCAGTTCTGATGTGAAAAAAACCCTGCAGTCCCTTAAGTGCTCACTTGAGGCTGGCTTCAAACACCAAAGAATCCTCATTAGAGTTCCTATTAAAATGCACATTTTTTTTAGCAAAATGGTTTTACAGCTCTGACTGTGAATATTGTAACCTTGCAAAGCAGATGGAAATGCCT
Organism: Cheilinus undulatus; assembly: GCF_018320785.1. Taxonomy (NCBI): domain Eukaryota; kingdom Metazoa; phylum Chordata; class Actinopteri; order Labriformes; family Labridae; genus Cheilinus; species Cheilinus undulatus. The sequence goes on from NC_054872.1 coordinate 17,456,172, forward strand.
ATTTCCTTGTTTCTCACTGGTGAATCCATCTTGCAAAGATCCCGTTGGAAACGTTTGGGCCCGGCTAGAAAGTGACAGGACCAATCAGCAACAAGGGGCAGTACTTTTAGGCGCGGCAGAGTCGTGACATAAGCAAGTGGCAACAGGAGGCCGGTGTTGTGGTGGAACACATAAACGTGGATGCTGCTAAAGTCCCCATTTTATCAGAACTTGCCAACATTTCTTTGTTGAAAAAAGAACAAAGAACAGCAGTGAGTTGCTTTCTTTTCAAAAATGACAAAAGTCATGTACTGACATGTCTGCAGTCGCCATGGTTCACGTTATGTAGTTCTATATAGAGTTTATTCCGTGGTAGCTGTGCACGCGCACCTCTGTAGCGTGTTTGCTCCTCTGTTTGCCATGTTAACAATTAATACCCCTATGTCTATATCTGGCAGTGGGTCACTTAATAGTCAAGGACACCTGGGATATTTGAGAAGTGATTTGGCTTTACTGTACCTAACAGGCCCTGTATAGACACTGAGGTCTTTATGGGAAAGGCTAAATGACATACACCTGTAGATACAGGCGCTTAGTGCTGTAGCTGCACCTGCTGCAGCCAGTGGGGAGATGAGGGATATTGATGGTGTTAAAGGAAAGGAAGCGAGGGGCTTAACAAGACGGATTAAAAACAAGGTCTTTGCTTTATATTAGTACCTTTTGGCGAGTACGTGGAGTTTAATGCGTGTCCTTTTGCATTAGTTTGAAAGTTACAGTGGCATTTATTTAATGCAGAAGTGTTGTACATACTCTCTTTAGGACCATTATATTAGACTAAATATGAGTGTTTGAAGAGATTGCACAAGTGTTTTACCCTTCCTATTATACATGTACGCTCTGTACTTCCCTGTATTAGCTAGAAAATGTACTGTTAAACTAACATTGACAAGGTGATCAAATAGAACACATTTTTCCCTTCCTCCAGTTCAAAAAGTAAGATATTGGTGCTTGTGAGCGAACAAACGCACACACTTAATGTCCCCTTGCCCATCGGCTCCCCACTCCCCTTCTAATAACAAACCCTGTGACAAGCGGCACTGTCAGATGTGCATATGGTGGACTCGTCAGTGTGTTATGTACACAAAGCAGCTGCCTCACTGTTCTCTCACTCTCTCCTGTGCATCACTGAGTGTGTTTGTTTGCCTGTTTGTGGCCTCTTGTGTGTTTATGTGTGCATGCGCGCGTGCAGTAGGCACATTCTCCGCAGGGCTTGCTTAACTAAGATTAATTGCACCTAATCCACTGTGCCAGGTGGAACAAGGACCACGGTGGGTGCGCTCGCACAAACACACCGACGCACTCACGAATAGGCACACACATCCCATTATAGCCTTGCTGCTGGAAATTAGCCCCGTACCTCTCCTGACACCCTTGACCAGACCACAACTCGATACCACCATTTACTTCCCGACAACTCCCACATTTATCACTGTTCTCTCCGACCGACAGATGAACACGTGGATGCACAAAACACCATGACAGAAGGACAAGCTATCTGCTCTCTCACATCAGCACCAGCTGACCTTGACGATGCGTATAAAGGTGGTGTTTGTCCTCTTTTCTCTTTAGAGATGCAGGAGGAAACAATGTTCTTAAACTTAATGGCTTTGACAGATGCAGCACATTTCTAGGAACTCATCTGTGCTGTGAGAAACAACAGACTTACTGAGCTGGTCACATTGAAGCAAGAACTAAAGGAGGTATTTCTGGCACAGTTTTACCAGCTTTCAAGGTGCATGCCTACATGCTTCACTTGTAGTTTACAGAACTTCTTTAGACTGACACATTTGAACTTGTGGCCTTCATCGGGGTCATCAAGAAACATATTGGAAAAATGATTTGAATAGAGAAGTATGAAATTAAAAAACAATTTGAAAACCATCTTCCCTACCCCCATTCCCTTCATAGTGAGCTGTCTATAGTGGACTATATAGTGAACGCATCGGCACAACAATTTTTGGACGATAATGTCATCGCTGTCTCACAATAACATTCTGCATCTCATAGATCCATGACAATGGGAGGGGACTGAAAATAACAAGAATTTCATTGAAACTAACACATTTTCACAGTAAATAAAATAAATGACTAGTAATGTGGGTTTTTAGGTAAAAGTGATTGTAATCTGTAATCAGTTGTTTTATATTTGTCTCAGATCATCAAGCTTTTAATAACACTTTCTCTCTTACCTGTGTTTTTGCGCTGTATCTCTTTGATTTTGTCGTACAGATGATGGTCACTTCTGTTATCATAGTAAAAAAGTCACTTTGTTGTAAATCCCTAGCACTTCATTAAAACAGATTATAGAGTTTGGTTAAAAAGAAAAAAGCCTCAAAAACCAAACATTAAGACAAAAGTATCACTACCATTATGACAATTGACAGCAAAGACTACAAAGAAATATAAACCAATCTTTTGAGAGTGCCCATCAGAAATTGTCTGTCCAAAATATGATTTAAAAAAAAACACGTTGTAAATAGTTTTAATTATTGCTTTTTATTTTTGATGTGTACTGTCAGGCCATGATGACTTATCATTTTCAACCTTTTCGCTGAACATCAGTGATCAATAAACAAGTCATAGGTCAGCTTCCCTCATGCTCTCCCTCTCTCTCACACTCAGAAACACACACATACTATGATGTGGGCTCCACTTAGGAAATTGCATTGCAGTTGAAGACAGGCGGTCACTGCCTTTTCATCCTTGTTCCTGTCACACCTGCTTTTTTCTTTGGGTCTTCTTGCTTCACTTCTCGGTTGTCACCTCTCTATTTCTTCCTTCCGTGTTTGTCACAGTGATGTTAAGTGGTAGACCTCATTAACCTTGTGGTCATGATGACATACAGGCGTATCTACAGCACCTCCTCCAACTTTTGAATTCAGTGCATCCTCTCAGTCCTGCGTGACAGACTCAAGCACACTTTTATCAACACCAGTAAGTTTAAACTTATTTTTTAGAGACCATATTGAGAAACTGTAACAAATGGATAATAATAAATGTCCTTTTTCTCTATCTGTTGAGCTCTTAATGTTTAAGATTGTTGTGATCTAGTATGCAATCATACTACAACTTGGAAAAATAGTGAAAGAAAGATTTTTCTGCTGTATATCCATTCACTTTTGGCCAATTTAAATATCAATTCACTAACATCACTAACTAACATTAGTAAATGTTTCATAGTATCAATCTGACATGAAACCACTTTTTCGGCAAACAGTTTAAGCTTTTTCTCCTACTATTATTATCTGAACTTCTTAACCTTTTATCTGCTACTTTAAGCCAGCTACATGCACGCAACCATAAACTACCAGTTTTACTGAAAAAAGAAAATATTTTCCATTTTTTCCTTTCCATTTAAACCGTCTCTATGGCCTTTTCCACACGGATACAAAAACAATATATTTCCGTTTCGTTTGAAAAAGCTTTTCGTAAACACAGGATCGTTTCAGTAAATTTTCTGCGAAAGCACGGAACCACTGAAAACGATTGAAAACGCTGTAGTATATTGCCAAGCCTGTAAGCGGCGCTGTAACACTGCCACAGAAAACTGCCCAAAACTTTCTCCTGGTTGTCCTCCTGGTTGTTCTCCGCAGTGAATTTAAGAACATCTGGTGCGTGCTGTTGTCAGTGGTTGTAAAGGAGCATCAGATTTTGCTGATAAAGCCATAATAAGCTCAGTAGCTTCAGCAGCACGCACACAGTGCTGTGTTATCGAGAAAGATACGATTGGCTGTCCACAGGGGCATAGCACGGGGGGGGGGGGGCTGATTAGCTGGGCCCACACTTGACAGGAGCCCTTGAGGAGCGTGTAATGAAAAGTGTGTTTTTATCTATTTTTTCTTAGTAATTTGATTCATTATTGAATCAAAGTGAAAAAATGAATCGGTCAACAGACTGAAATTTGCATCAGAGTAAAATAAATACTGGGGGGGCCTCTGCTCCTCCCTTAAACGTGTCCGAATGGTATAGTCCAGCGGCTATGAAATAATGCAAGTAAATTCAGTTTAACCATAGTAAAAATATATTGCTCATAAATGGGGAAATTATGCTTCAAATATATGTTAAAATGCTTGTATATTTGTAAAAAATGATGAAACATTTGTTTCTTGGCTAGCCATTTAAGGGGGGGGGCTGGCTTTGTAATATTTTTTTCCGGGGGTGCAAAATCCTGAGCTACGCCCCTGGCTGTCCACACGGAGACGAGACGGTTAGCGTTTACAGATTTGTTCACTCTGGGACCTGGTTTCAAAAAGTAGCATTTACGGCCTCCCAAAGCACCATTTCTGTGCGGATGAAATGCCTATACGACAAAGACTTTGGCGTGCACTCCTGAATTCGTCTACGTGTGGACCTATACCCACCTGAGCACCATCCTCAAACATTTAGCCCATATTTTTAGCCGACACTATTAGACAATGATGTGATGTAAATGCTGGCTGACATACCTGATATTGCAATTATTGCAAGCTATGTTTTTCATTTTAGACCTAATCTTGTTTTATTCTTTCATTCTGTTTTAGATTAACTGAGCTACTCCTTAAATATTTGTTACAGATGGTTGGACCTAACTGGCCTCAATAATGCCGCCTCTGAGTGCCTCTATTTGCTGTTAATTTTATTCCCTCACACTTTTTTAGGGGATAGAGCCTCAATATGAGTGATAATGTGCATGGTTATTTTTCATCTTTTTTTTTTCATCTTGGCTTCTCTTTATCAACAGATGACTCAGCTCTGTGTTTTGCTTTCCAAATAAAAGTACCTGCAGGTGGGTTTGTTTGTGTGCCTGTTGCTGGAATCCAAATTTTTTTCTAGAGAGAGAGAGAAAAGTGAGCAGATAAAAGAAATCAATGCAAGGCTTATGTAGGTAGCACTTATGAGCGCGCTCAAGGGCAGTGTCTGTTAGCTCAAGGCCTAATTGGCGTATTGTATAGTGCTGGTGGGACAAAAGACGCACAGCCTTACAAATGAGGCTTGGACAGAACCTGACAACTCATTGAAGGTTTCTCCTCGGTGTCTGCTCATGGAGGAAATCAGGTTTTCAGACACTTCTATCAGTGCCTTTATCATGTTAAACCTGGGTCACATGGGGAGAGTGGATGAGGTGGTAATGGTGTACGTGCCATATTTTACATCTTCACTATACATTTAAAGAAACTATAAGGGCAGAGAGAGGAGGTATTTCTATGCATTTGCAGATTTCTGATCCTGTGTGTCCTTGAGAATTCTTTCCCCCTTTCTATTCATTGTGCAGACATTGTTTTCATTTTCTAGCTTGATTATATTTCAGTCCATGAGGAGCAATGAATTACATCTCCCCAAAAATATGAATTATATCGACCTAAAAATGCACAGGGCATCATTGAAACACCAGGTCCTCTGAGTAGACAACTCCGCAGCTCATCAGTGATTTGTAATGTAATAAACACACTCAATGCAGGAGAGAAAGGCATTAATATCATCAGGTATTCTACGTACCTCTCAGGGGAATCAAGAGGAGTAGCAAGGTTAGAGGATGATGGGTAAACAGGAACGCAGCAACGCAACAACAAGACAGAACAGGCAACAACTCTCAAGGCCTTTAAACATTGAAATTCACTTTCTTCTTCAGAGTAGACAATAACACATGTAGTGTTTAGTTTTGTTCAGGGTAAAGTCAGGCCAACCATATTTATAGACTGCTTCAAAGGATGTAACAGAAGCTTACACTCTCAGTTTAAACGTTACAAAACAGCTCCGAGTTTGTGTAAAGAAATAAGTCAGAAAAGAGTGCAGGGCTGTGTGAATGGGTCAAGAGTGTTAACTAAGGGTTAGTGCTCTGACTTAGAGAGCGGGATTAAAAAAAACAGAAAAGATGTGAGATTACAGCCTTCTGCACTCAGCCAAACACAGCTTCAATAAGGTGTCTTTAAATCGTAATGCTTTTTAAACATTTGTTTTGTTTTTGTCTTGCTTCTGAAGTATTTATGAAACAGCAAGATGAGTTGGCTTCTCTGCCACTGATGGAAGAATCTGGAGAATTAGTCACTTAGAGCAGCCAGCAAAACTTGAAGCCATATAAGTCATTCAAATTACTTTTTTCTTTTTCAGAGTTGAGTGGAGAGGATTTTAAAAAAGTATTTTATGTGAGAGTGGAAAAGAATGAAAACAAGTGGTTTGACTTTCATCAGGCTGAACAGGCTGAACTTCTTGTCTTCAGACTGCAGTTCGATCACAGCTTTAGTTTTTGTTCTGAAACTAAGCTTTTAAGAGTTTTTTTTTCCTTCAACCATTGCTCGAAATCCAGTCTTTCCTTCAGCATGTCTATCTAAAGCTCATCATTCCACTTTTTCAAGGTTAAGAGTAAAGATTTTTTATATGCATGGACAGTGAGATGGTGGATCTCCTTCATTATCTTGATGCATAAACTAGGTTGTGGTTCAGCTGCAATTTATCTAGAAATTATAGAACTATCTGGTGTGGTGGAGTTTTATTCAACCTTTGGTTATGACCTGGTTCAGGTGGTCACAACAACATATGTCAGACTTTTAGATAAGTCTTTATTTGCCAAATCAGACCAAATTAGACTGAATTAAATAACCAAATCAGACAACTCTATGAAGTCGAATTAAACTGAATTACACTAAATACGATCAAATTAGATATTTACATTGACTGAAGTCAGTTTTATGTGGTCTGTATGAGTGGGGACAATCTGTGTGTAAATGGTGTTAGATTTCAATCTAACAAAAGCTCAATCTCATCTAACATAACCAAACAAAAATGTGGTATACCTGATTGGAAGCTAGGTCACTGGGAGAATGAGTGTGACTGCAGGATCTTAAATAACCTCCACATACTGGGCCCAGTTGTGTGAAACTACTATGACTAGGGAGCTGTACTAAGGCATGTCAACACGAAGGCAGCTATTTTGGAAAACAGAGGTTTTCTGATCATTTTGACCTTCCGTACACATGCAAACAGCATTTTAGGTTATTGTAAAAGCAGCTTTTGAAATGTCTTCCAACAAACTACTGTTGACCTTGTGGGATCCTCCGGTTTTAAAGACATCTGCCTACATGTGGACGAGACCCAACAGCAACAAGCTGGAAGCACTCAGCTGACAATGCTAACCAGGATGTCATGGACATCACACTATTGTTAGTGAGTTCAAAATGTTTTTTTACATCATTGGCCTGGTACAAAAAGGTAAAACAAATGTATTAATTCCAAATAAACTGTTCTTCATTCTGAACTGATTGTAGACACTGTGATAAGCAGAGACTCCATCGAGATCTGTCTGAAAAAATGGTGTTTACTTACTGAGCCTGCTGTGCTGCTGCTTGCTAGTGCTCAAATCCTGTTAATGTAAACAAACACAGTGAACGTAGAGCATCAGTGCATCTGGCAGTATTTGAAATAAACACAAAATACTTGTGTCTTAATGAAAGGATCAGTTACATATCCTTCCACACAGCCCTTAGTTGCAGCAGCATTGCTTTTGTCAACCGGCCCAACACAGAACGTTCAAGCTCCAGGTGGGGCAAGAAGCCCTAAACACAAATGTTATTAATCGAATTTGGTTGTATGAATTATTTATAAGTGTTAAATCATGATTCAAAGTGTTATGTACAAATCTAATTTTAACAACCTCAGAACAGACAGAGCCTTGCATCCCCCTAGGGGGGCCTCGACCCCAGGCCGGGAACCAAAACCTTAACCTGATCTCATAGAGCAGTTGTGTGTATGGGAAAAAATGCAGATGAAGGCGGTAAAATAAGGTGAGAGCTGTCCTGCAGTAGTCCAGTAGTAGTATTCCCTGCATATGGGGCGCTTCTTGTCAGAAAGGGCTGTTTGCCACTATCTTGTTAAGAACATGGGGGGTGGGGGGATTTTAATAAGCATACCCATGAAGTTGCATATCAGTGATTTGGCTTTCTATCCATCTGATAGGATAATTAATTAACCAATCTATGCATCAGTATACATCGATGGATCATTACACCCCTAATAATAAAGACACTTATATCCAAATATGATAGCCGGCATAATGCCTCGTAGGATCACCCAGAGCCTTTTAATGATAACAATAATCCCTCTATGGTGCTAGGATCGCCACTTGTACATCGTCAAAAAAGAAAAGATTACAGATGTCTAAGTGTGCATGAGTTTATGGATTTCTAATGTGTGCAGCCAGGTGTCTCTCCAAAATAGTAATTGAAATTGAAACTTGATTGACCAGCACAAGGTCAGAGTTTGTGAGACTGAAGACAAAGAAATAAAAAAAAAAAAAAAACACAAACCAGCCACACTAGCTATCTAAATCTGCCATTTGGCATCAGGGATGCCTTTAAAATCCATTTAATTCACCCAAAAATGACCAGGAGTGTTCATATACATAGCAATCTTGTTGTGTATAATCAAAATTGTCTCATAAATAGCATCTTTGTTTAGGTCAGCTTATTAGAAGGCTTACATGAGTACACACTGTGCAAGAATCCTGCAGCGTTTTTTCAGTTTGGCAGGTGTAGGTGGAGTAAAAAACTAGTTAGCGAGTTTTCCACAACTTCCTAAGAAAGACTTCATCCCAAAGTAAGTTTAAGGTCAACTCCATTTCCTAGTGTAGGTTTGTGCCCACGTGTCCATACAACCACTCTGTTAAAATGAGGGGGATGTAGAATGGTCCTTTTTTTTTTTACTAATACATTCTAACTGGGGTGGCTTGAGATTTTTCACATTTTTAAAGGGTACTTTAAAGGAAAAAGGATAAAAAAAGCTAATCATGACTTATATTTGGGCCACTGAGAAGTTGGAATGAATATTTTACTACTCCAGGGCTATGTGCACCAAGAACTGGCATCTTAAACTGTTTTTGATTGTTGAACCTTGACAACCTTAAAAATTTAGTTATTTTATGATAATAATCTTAGTGACCCTGATAACCACTTTATAAATGTTTTAGAGGTCTCTCCTTACCAAACTGAGCAACAAGTCACAGACATTTAACATCATTTTAATCTATTATTTATCTGCTTGACTTGACATAAGTGGGAATAAACTTTGCCCAGTGGTTGTGTGTATTTGTGTGCTTGTGAATGTGTTAAACCTCTGCAGACTTTCCAGGCAAGACCCGTCAGCCTGTCAGGGCGATGATTAGAATTTGCTGTGACACACAGATACGTGCATCCACACATGCAGGGACACACTCACGTGCATTTCCCTCACACCAGCACACACCCTGCTGCCTGCGCTTAGATGTTGTGGCCTGCAGCAGCATGCAAGGTCTGATGCAGTTCACCTCTTGTGTCATTGAGTATTAGAGTATGGACTGTCTGTCTGGTTCATTGCAGAGACTCTCACACACACATGCACACGCACATGCTGGGAGTGCCTTGTTGATTTTCGTTCTCAACGTTACTGCCCAAGGTGATGAGTTCAGCTCCTAGCTGATAAATACCCTGACTCTCCCATACATGCGCACTCACATCCACTCCCCTGCTGCAGAACATGGCATCCTTGGGCTTTACACATCGTTCACTAGCATTTCCCAACACTTAAGCACACACCATCTTGGAAAACACACACCTGTTCACAAACATATTTCTGCTCTCCAACATTTGGTACTTTCACTCTAAATTATGCCCCGTTTCCTCCATCTCCATTTTCTCTCTTCCCTGTGGTTTCACTCCTTTAAATACACATTCATTTTGTCGCTGTCTTGCACACAATCAACGCGCACACACAATCAAGGCGTGCTACGGGCTGACTTTTTCTCTGCCTCGGGACCCAGATTGATTAATAGGAAAGGCAGCAGTGTGGAAAAGCAAACAGTGATGCATGTTTCAGCCTCCACACCTTGATGACATTGTTAAATTGGCTGTTTCTGACTAATGCTGCTTTAAATGTCCGCACAATATTACCAACTGTCCCTGCCATGCAACAATTGGGCGCAAGAACATCCCAAAAATTCATGAAACACTGAGACTCATTATACTGGTAACTTTTTTTAACACTGTGCTCTATTTTTGCAAAAGCTACAGTCATAAGCTTTTTTGGTGCCTTCCGAGATTCAAATCAGTGCATGAGGTTGACGTGAAACAAGAAACTTCAGAGCATTTGTTTTTAATCAAGCATAGAGAAATGTGCTACAGTTGTACCTAATTTTGGTATGACTAGATTTATTTATTTTTCAAACTTTTACACATACAAAAAAATGCATGTCCTTTGTCAGAGCCACGTGAGAAAAACATAGCTTACTGACTCCTGAGTTTGGCCGCATCAAAAAAATGTTAGAGTCAGTGTTCTGACTGCTGAACTGCTCATTATGACATGATGAATTTAAGTTTTGATGTAAATTTTTCACTCAACTTGTATTTTTTTTACTTCGCTCGTAGTACGCGTTTCCCACTACCTCTGTGTCTCCAGATCTATCCACCCATGCCGCATCTTTAACACACCTGGTCAGATGCAGGCAGATGAACATTCCTCTGATAAAACGTGTTTGATCAGAGAAACAGATCCATCAGTATTTTAGACTTCAGTTCAAACATGAACCTGATCTCAGTCCTCAGTTTAAACCTCTGGATCTGTCATCTCTTCACTTATTGTCCATTTTTATGTCCTCGGGCTGAACCCCTCTTCTTTTTGTCTTGGATGGAGCGGTGGAGGACACCTGTTTCTTCTTCTGTTGTGCTGCAGCTGGAGCTTCAACTGCTCTCCGGGCTTTCTCCTGCTGCATGTGCTGTAACTGTTTCAGCAGTTTCCTCCTCCTAGACAAAGTTGTGCTTACTCTTGGATTCGACTTCCTCTTCTTCAGGTGATGGACCGTGCTGAGACCCTCATCATCCGTTGCTCCTATAATCTGATTCTTTCTTCCTCTTTTCTCTGCCCAAATCCCTTCACCGCTTAAAAAAGCTTCTTCCCTAGCTCAGTTTTGAATCTGTTTATCTTTCCTTCTGCTAGAGACATGCTGCTAGTTACTTCTGTACTGGTAACTAATGGTGTAAAATTATGTGTATTGGTACCGATCTGTTACGGACCTCCCGATACAGTACAAACGTGTACCGAACTGATACATGTGGAGCAAAGCTCATACTCAGACAGAAAAACAGAGAACAACTCATTAACACACTGTCCTGGCAACCACAGCAAACGACAGCAACAGCCTGAATATTCCCAGATAAAAGTGTCCTGTTTAGGAACACTTTGTTTCCTAGTAAAATACAACAGTGGACAAAAACAACAACACTAGCGCTGACATTATTCAGCAGGTGTGTCGCTGACAGCACGCCGTCCAGCAGATCAATGAAAGCATTTTAAAAGGTACCATATATACAAGAACATCACTGTAACGAGCGGAAACAACAAAAAGTCTCACCAGCCGGTTATGAGTGTCCCATGATTTAAGATATTATAACAATGGTGCTCTGGATTTGTGATTCAAATTAATTCTAAAAGCATACCTTCAACCGTCAGCCTCGGAGAAGGGAGAGAGGGGAGTCCATCATGTCTGCAGCTGTGTCATAGGTAAAGTTATCCTCAGATTTCACACGGCTCTATCTAGAGCTGAATGATTAATCAAAAAATAATCAAAACCGACATCTAGAGCCTATAACCGACAAAAACCTGCCATGTCAATTATTTCAATTATTTTCCCTTGTAATATCGCTCTCTACTAATGCACCATCCCCTTAAAAACAAACTACTAGCTCTGTAGTTACATTATAGGCAGTCAGATAGTTTAATTTCAGCTGTGTATTTTGATTTCAGTTGTCTTAATAAATAACCATGAATTTTTGATCTCTGCATGTTCCTCTCAGTTATTCATTTTAAGATTATACAAATATTTACAGACCAAACAGAGTCTGAGGTTGGGGGTGGAATAATCGTTTATTAACCATAATTGAGGTAAAAAGTCCAATTAATCGTGATTTTGATTTTTGCCTTAATTGCCCAGCCCTAGCTCTATCCTCTTTATCCGACAAGATGGGCTGTGAAAAGTTCCCCCCAACTTTGTAGTAAGTCCCATTGATTAAAAAAGTTCTTCAGTGCTGAAGTCCGTGTTGAAATCGGCAGAATAGAAGCAATTAGCATACTTAACAAGCTAACTTAGTTGTATGATGATGTGTTCAAGTTGGCAGAGAAATTTTAGTGTTTAAAGAATGAGTGTAAATATGTCAATTTATCAATTAAAATAACCTAGTCATTCAAACATTTATTTATTTAATTTTTTTTTATTTATTGAAGACCTTGAGGAGGAGGTTGCAGCATTATTATTAATTTATATGTAATGTTTTCAGCCTAATCATTTTAATATAATTGAATTTTTAAAAAGTCATTTGTTTTTTTTTTATTACCGTACCGAAAACATACCGACCCGTGACTTCAAAACTGAGGTCCGTACCATTAGACCCCTACTGGTAACTATTTTTTACCCCCCCCCCCCCCGAGGAATTCATGATGTGAGCTCCTGTCTTACAGGGCTTTGATCCAGGGTAGCTAGTGAGAAAATTTAGAGAGAAGAAAAAAGGACTGATATCTGTCAGGTTCAGGTACCTAACCCCCAAGTCCTACCTCATGAAATGAAGCGTGTCAGTGCACATCAACACCTGTATTTGATCTGAGAAAAATTGGGCCCTTTTTCAGCTAGATAAGCAGGGTTTTTCCTGCAAAGAAATAAAGAGGTGGCACCTTTTAGCAAATATGATGAAGCTCTCTGTCAGAATGGATCCAGAGTGGTTTTTAGAGGAGTGACAAAGCCACAAGCTCATCCTCACTGCTTATTTACACCACATTACGAAACAATTTGCCAGACTCTACGAACTTTTGCTGTGGATACAAATAAAACACAACGGACTCAGTGTGTAAGGTTTATGTACCGAACTTTTTTTTCAGGTTAGGGTTCTGAAAAATCACATCTGAAAAAAAACAAAAGGACTTTAACAAACTTTAGACTGCCTTTTTAAAGGTTACTAGTTCTGAATACTTTATTTATTTAAAACAAGTAAACTAAAGTATTTCAACTCAGTGTATCTGAGTAGAATTATTTAGTTTTTAGAGTGTACAAGAAGGAGCACAGCCAACACTCAACTCAGCATGAGTCAAATGACTTGTTATTTTTTAAGAAATATCCACCTCTCTTTAAATTGCTCATAATTGTAGAGATTTTTTTTTTTTTTTTTAAGATTTATTTTTGGCCTTTATTAGATAGGACAGTGGATAGAGTCGGAAACAGGGAGGAGAGCGGGGAGAGACATGCAGGAAATAGTGCCACGGGCCGGATTCGAACCCGGGTCGCCTGCGTATATGCCGTGCGCCTTAACCACTCAACTACCGGCACCGTAAGTGTAGAGATTTTTAATGATGTTTTAATTTTCTGAATTTTATGCCTTTATTCACATAGGTCAGTCGTTACTGTGAGAGTAATGCAGTATCACTATTTCTTACATATATTTTTTAGTTGACCTTTTACACCTATCTTTGCCTTTCCTACCCTATTGTGATTCTGCACTCTACCATTCTCTGGGGTACCCACATTCCCACCTTAGTCAGAAGGTCCCAAAGTTTGTTTTGTTATTTGTTCTGCAGCTGTAGTTCTTGGTTCATGAACAAACAAGGTAGTGATCCTGCGGCATTTCCAAGGCTCTGTGCTCTGGATTGGATCCGTGGAGGATGAGCTGGCTGGTCTGCCACTGGCCTGTTCTCTCTGTCTCTCTGTCTCTCTCTCTCTCTGCCGTCTGAATCAGAGTTAAGCTATCAGGCTGTACCTCAGTTTGTTGTCTACCTCAGTCCTCTGTATACTTCCTGCTGACCAGGGTACAGCATGTACTGTGTTTGTAAATCTGCTTGCATGCTTCGGTTGCCAGTGGAGGTTGAGTTAGTCTTGTTAATAACTTTGTAAGACATTCAGGCCCTTGTCTGTCTTTTTTAAACGCTGATTAAGTAAAGGACTGTTTATTTTTCCACATATCCTTTCATTTGGTTGTGATAATTCAAATACAAACTTAAACACAGAAATGCTTGACTTTATTCATACAGTCTCACTGTAATATAATGCTTTAGCACTTTTGATTTAAAAGGAAATGCCAAATGTAATATTTAATATGAAAATGTGCACATTTAGGTAGATAATGTTGATATTCAGCCAGTTCTTTGTTTGCTTCAGCTTCACACTTAAGGACATTGTTTCAGTAAAGCATAAACCTTCCACAGATTCCCAGTTGGAAACAGAGTCATCCAAATACAGTTATTTGTGATTCATAAGAACCTCCAGCATTTGCTCTAGCGTTTGGCTCCACTTTTTGTTTCCATATCAAATTAGAAATTTTTGTGAAGAGCTACATGTTGCTGTTTGTGCAGAAGGATCTTCTATTCCTGCCAAATAAATCTCTTGGTGTGTTTGCTTGCTGGGCTCATGGTCACTCTATAGCTGTTGGGAGGCTCAGTTGACCTGCCAGTTCAGAAAAGAAACGCTGAAATGTCCAGCCTTTGTGGAAATTGTACTTGCATGGAAATTTTTCAGGCCTTCAGAGGTTATTTGATAACCTTCACTCACACTGCTCAACGCATCCAGGCCTGGGCACGGATACATCGCGGCGACAACATCACACAAAGCGTCCACATGATGAATTTATACATGTTAATGACTCGATATATATAAGTGTTGTTGTTTAGGCTGTAAAATAGCAACAGATTTATACGATATCTGATCTGACACCAGAATTATTTCCCCTGACCTGGAATCAACCTATGCAGAGCCCTGAGAGAGAGAGAGAGAGAGAGAGAGAGAGAGAGAGAAAAAGTGGTTCATAGTGGAGAGTTATTGCTCACAGCATATAATCTGGAGCCTGCTCAGAGTTCCAAACACTTCTGCTGAATGAAACCCGGACTTTTTAACTCATATGAGCCCCTACAGTCATTCCTCTGCGTGTCCTTATACTATCTTAATCCCCTTGGCATTCTTTTATGTGCCACGAACTGTGCCTTTTCTCAGCGTAACCCTGGATGCCTGATGCACCAAACAAGCTCTCGTGTGTCCAGAGCAGGATTAGATGTTCAGTTTAAAGTTTTTTTTTTTTTTTTTTTTTTTTTTTACCGTGACGAGAGCAAGTTTAACCATCTGATGAGAGCTGGAGGTGAAAACGCCTCAGGATTTATCAATGATGCTCCGTTAAAACGTCAGCGATCAAGATCACAGTTTTCACTTCTTGGTGACATGAAATAGAATTAGAGGTAAGTTATTTCAGTGGATGATAGTTGGGCATTATAATTTTTTAATAAGAGGGTTTAAATCAGCCGTGTAGTTAACCCCGGCACACACTTGTCGCATATTTGGCAGAGTCTCCTTTACGCACGGAGGATGAAAGGTGTCTGTTATCCTGTGAGCAGCTGTTTGTGACTAAAACAAGGGAAGAAGCTTTATTTCACAAACCAAAAATCTTCTCTCAGTCATTGAAGCCTGACTTTGCTTGAAACTCGTCAGAAATGTGGGCTGGACTGGGATCCTGCCGTCTCTAGGATGCAGCTGCTGCATGGTGGGCTCTCTGAGGCGTGTTCTTCTCTTGTTGTTACTTCATGCTACGTCACATTCCCGCGCTTGTGCTCCTTCATTTGCATCCGTGCCGTGCCTTGGCCCACCTCGCCCATCCGTGCCGGGGCCACAAAGCGTGCCGCGCTGAAGCACGGAACAATTGCACTCACACTGGCCAAACGTACCAGACTTTAGGCTGAAACAGGCCCAGGCACAGTATGAATGGCCTAGTGTGAGTACACCCTTACAGTCAACTTGGGCCTCCAGTCCTGGTTGGATTATCAGTCTAAAGGCTAGCTCAGACTAAATGATTCTTTAGTGGCCGAAGTCTTGTACATTTAACAAAGCAGCCTTTCAGAAGTTGTTTTCTCCTCTTGAGGACAGAGTGACGATGCTTTCAGTTTTTTCTTGTAACAACTTTGCATTATAATGTCAAATCAGGAAGTACAAGACCTTTAATTGGTTCCTTGTTAAGGTTATACCACTTGAGTAAGCCTGTGTGAAGCCTCTGCATAATTTACCTAATTCAGTTGAACTGAGACTCAACAGAAACAGATTAACAATCCCCATTTGCTTTAATGAAAGCTGATCCTGGGATTGTGTGTACTCTAACATAAGAAGATGAAAAGTCACCCATGATGAGGTTTATTAGAAAAAAGTTATTGAGAAAGGCGAGGAAAACATTTGATTCCACCATAAATGATGGACTTTGTCTGATGAAACACAAAGAAATTCTTTCTATAATGTACAAAATTTGCAAAATAAAAATTAAATGGTAAAAACAAGCTTCATGTGCCTTTTTGAGAACTGCATACAGCACTGTACCACCCAGCTGACAGACGGGGAGCTCTGTGGTGCATAAAATAAAAGTGTGCACCCTCTTTAAGGAGCTTATACTTTCAAATTAAAATTAATTCTCCTAATTAAACAACAGGTTTGCAGAGTGGTTCCCTGAGACACTCCTAATAAAGTGCTTGAAATAACACACAACACGTTCTTCTCAAGTGCAAAACAATAGTGAGCTGTAGTTCAGAACAAAAACTTTAGTCCTTAGAGCACTCTTAAAAGTTTAAGAAACAAGGATGAATGTAGAAAAACATACCACTGTGGAGGTCTGTTGGTTCTTTGTAAGAATGCACAGCCATCATCCTTATAAGGTGAGGCACTGTCATACATGCCAATATATCGGCTGAAATTTTAACATCTGCTTTTGCCAATGATTAACTCTGTTAATTGATGAGATGTTTGAGACACAGTCCTCCTATGGTAAATTAAATTGAGTGGACATGTTTTGGAAATGCACACACCTCTCTGTTGAAGGCCTCGCAGCTGACAATATTGGAGCGAAAACAAAGCTATGGGGTGCTAGAAACTGCCTGCAGAGCTCAGAGACAGGATTGTTGCAAGGCACAGACCTTGGCTTTTCATGTGGAGTTTTTTGCAAACTCCAAGTGGGCTTTCATGTGTTTTGCACTGAGGAAAGGCTTCCGTCCAGCCACTCTGCCTTCTTCAGATCCGTGCTCCGATATGCACCGTCAGTTGTGAGGCCTTCTATTAAAAGATTTTTGCCTTTACAAGTCATGCCTAATCAGTTTAATTCCACACAGGTGGACTCCAGTCAAAGTGTTGAAACATCTCAGCAACGATTGAGAGAAATGGGAGGAAACTGAGGTTGATTTCAGGTGTTTTTCCAAAGGGTCTGAATGCTTATGTCAATGTGATATTTCAGTTTTTTTCGGATTCATAAATTTGCAAAAAAAATCTAAAATTATTTTTCACCAGGGATGTCTCGATTACCATCATATGTATCCGGTATAAGCACTGATATACTTAATTGATTGGAGATCAGCAATTTGATCCTGTCAGCCCAGCTGCTAATTTACGCCAGCAGTTGTAAACGGAGTACAATTTACGACAGGCAGTGAATGCATCAGTAACACAACAAAGCAGCAGTAGCAACATTAGCGTTTCTGTGTTTAACATGTCAGCGCTGTGGAAAAACCTCAAGAGTGAAACCAGTCCAGTTGACACTTGCAGCATCTGTAATACGACGGTTTCAAGAGGTGGTAGCAGCAGTTAACACTACAAATTTGATCTGTCGTCTCCAAACTAAACATAAAGCGGAATACGTTGACTTCACTATAGCAACAGACAGCTTCACCGAAGTAACAACTTCTGGATTTTAAGAGAACAGACAAGTACCCTCGAGAGAGCAATAAAGCAGAAAACATAACAGAAAAAGTGGTCGAATTCCTGGCTTTGGACAACCAGCCCATCTCCGTAGTGGAGAATTTGGGTTTTTGTCGTCTTCTTGAGCTTCTAGACCCATGCTATGCCCTGCCGTCCTGACGTTACATTACTGACACTGCCTTACCGGAACTGTACAACAAACTATGTGACCGCAAACTAGAGATTTTAAAAAGCAACTTCGCCGCCGTGAGCTTCACTACAGACGCTTAGAGCTCTGATGTTTGCCCCATGTCACTGCTGAGTCTCACTGAATAGTCCTCCACCTTTGAGTGAAAGCATGCAGTATTACATGCACGCCGGTTTCGTAGGTCTCACACAGCAGAGCATGTAAAGCAGGCCATCGAAGATGTTCCTAAACAAGAAGCTACACTTTATTTTAAAGTAATAGTGGGTAAAGAAATAAAAGTGAGGAAGGAAAACATGATGTGGCAGCTCCAGTTGCACTTCAGAAATTGCACTGTAATAACAAGAGTGCCTTGTATTTGATATTTGGGTTTTATTGCAATGATAGTGTTTTGGTTTATATCTCAGATAAAGCTGCTACATTTTAATAGGGATTCTTGTTTTGAATCTGTAAGATTCATATGTTTTGATCCTATTCAAGTTGAACTGTTTTGACTTCAGTTTTTGTTGTGACTAATACAGTCAAGTTAATATGCAACTTTATTTATTTATTGGCGGTTTATTAAACTGAAACAGAGCCAATACGCCATTTTAAGTAGAAATGTGATTTTGTTTTTACAACAATGTTGGCTGTACTAAGTTAAATGGAATAAGTTTGAGACATCTAGTAGTAATTTTGTTCACTTAAGTTATTTTTGTAAACAAAAACATTTGAAACTGTAATCTAAATGTGAATATCGGCTTGGGACTCGGTATGGGCAGATAAAAGTGCTGATCAGGACAACCCTAGTTTTCACTTTGTCATAATTGGGTGCTGAGTGTAGATCATGGAGAGACAAAGAAATGTAAACAATAGCTGTGTCAGGCTGCAACATAACAACGTTTTAATAAATGAAGGGGGTTTGTATACTGTCTGAATGCACTGTTTGTATGGATTGATATTTCTCTTGTGGGTGAATGTTAATTATTTATAGATTAAAACATGAAAAAAAACATGAAAAGTGATAGAAAAAATTACCTCAGTGGCTTTAAATATACTGGGGTTGGCCCACTAAAGTATCATCCATGCGTAAAAAACACTGAGCTAACTAATGATGCTATTGGCAGATAGGAAATTTTATGTCATTATCTACAATGGAATATCTTCTGCAGATTTTGTCCTTATGTATGAATAAGTTTATGGAGTTTTAGGCAGGACAAAAAGACCCATGTCAGCTGGTGTCTTTATCTTTGTTCATCCTCATCGCTCAGACTTTAAGGTACTTTCAGGTAACTTTTAAGGACTTTTAGTATTAGGTCTGAGCTAAGTTTATATATTGGTGGTGCAATAAGCTAAAATAAATATGCGAGTATTTGCATATTGGATATCTTCAAAAACCCAATAATGAACATACCTACAAAATAACTTCTCTCTAATCTAACCTAATCCCATCCTGCACTAATTACCTCCACCAAGGAGGTTATGTGATCAGGAGGGTTTGTTTTTTAGTTTGTTAGCAACATAACTCAAAAAGTTGTGGATGGATTTTGATGAAATTTTCAGGAAATGGCATAAGGAATAACTGATTAGATTTTGGGAGTGACCCGGATCACAGTCCAGAGTGCTTTTCTAGTTATAAATGCATCATATTGCTTTTTATAGTCACTTCCGTTTTATATTCATTATTACACACACCAAGTCATATGTTAAGCACATTTCAAGCATTAATTATGGCTGTAACTCTGGGAGCAAATATCATATGTATGATTATGATTACAAGCTGTCTTTAATGGTACTGACCACAAATGTTTGCTCAATGCACTTTTTAATACAGCGTGTAGGTATAATGTTGGAAACTTGATAACAGAGCATAAAGAAAGCAATCAGCTCAAATCAAAGACTCTCAAATGTTTGTGAAACTATTTATTAGAATGAATCCTGCAGTAGTCAGGGAGTTGGCAGTGTCAGGGAATATAAATTCATAATTTCATTTACTAGATTAACAGAAGGGAAGGAGAGTTAAACTGAAGTTTACAGGCAGGAGAAAATCTTCATCTATTTTGCTAGTGATTGATTGTTTTTGTTTCTTTAAACAAAATACATTGCACATTGAGAATTTGTTCACATTTGAAGGTGATAAAGAACTGCACAGCGAGTTGACAACTGGATGAGACAGGACTGAGCTGATTGGTTTTCCTGCCTCTGTTGTCAATCGTCCGGCCTTCAGAGTCCACTCTGGAGACAGATCACTTCGTGCACAATTTCCCTGCTAATGAAGGGGTGTTGGTGCACGTATACGCATCAGTAGTGCTGAAGAGGTAACTGCACATACTGATTGGCATAGAAGTGTGAATACAGTGTTTGGGTGGCAGGCTGCCATCCCTCTCCATTGAGCACTCTATGTATCTTTTGGTCTGCTGCTGCCCTGCCCCTGGGCTGAGCTGCTTTCTCCAGTCTCTTTCAATAGTTATATTCTCTCCTTTTCCCTCTCTGTTACTCCTGTTACGATAATTTTTTAATTCTCACCTTCTCATTCATCATTGTGGACTCAGGATTACAAAGAAGACACCTGAAACTTTCCCACCTGCTCCCCCCTACCAGCTTATTTTCCTCAATGAAACATGTATATCTCCGATGAGTTTGTCACTTTGCTTAAGTAACAGAGCACCTGACACCACTGACATCCTCCCCTCCTCCTTCTCCTGTGGTTCATCACAGAACTGCTACACTGTCTGTAATCTCCCTTTACCCCGTGCTTCCTCGATGCCTCTTCTTTCCCATCTCGTCCTGTCTGTATTCTCTATCTATTTTCTCTGCTTGCTATTGTCTCACTGACCACGCCAATCACTGAATAAAAGGAAAGATAAAAAAGGCAAGATTGGTACAGGACGGGTGCTGAATGGGGCGTCCCTGCCTGTCTTTCTCATCCAGATGTTTTTACAATTCATTGAGACTTTATCGTCTTGAGGAAGAGGCGCTTCTTGTGGGCTGAACAGTGTCATTTGTTTTCTGCGAGGAGTAGCAGAGGCAGCTGTATGCACGACTGTGAGGGAGAATTGAGAATGTGGGAGGTTTGCTAAAAGCTGTATGAATATATGGATAGAAACTGGAAAGTATTCTTTGCATGACTGAAAACTCCCTCTTTGCTTGATCCCTAAACACAGTCCAGAGCCTCTTTGCGAGTGTGATATAACTGAGTCAGGTCAAACGCCTAGAAGTGACCAAGTGAAACATTAATATATTTTGACCAAAGTCACCCCACTTTACATAACAGCACAACCAGGGATCCAATTCAGGACTTTAGGAAGGAGCCAAAAGACAAATGTCCCCTTTTGTGGGAAAATGACATCATGTTTTCCTTGACTATCTCCCATCCCAGTTTTTTTTTTCACACATTCACTTTCTTCCATCTTTCCCCCTCCTCATATGTCTACTGTTTTTCTTCACATCTCCTTCCCAGCATCGTCTTTTCCTTTGCAGTTTGTTCCTGTTAACAGCCCCAGCAGGAGTGGGATGCGCTACACAGGCCAGGGTCTAGGGGGCCACAGCTGCCCAATAACACCCTGATTTATCAACCTCTTCCAGCCAGCCTGCATGGAGATGCTGTTTTGCTCGCTTGCCTCGGTTGTTACTTACAGCCGACGAGGCAGGTTGTTTATATTTCTGGCTGTGCGTCCTCAGGATGTGTCGAGTGTAATGAAATGGCTCTCCTCGCAATGCATCTAGCTTTCTCTGCAGTTGCTGAAGCCTGCCTGTGTATCTATCACGCTTTTCCCCTTCTACCAGGATATATTACTGACATAAGGAATGAAAGGGTGACTGGTGATCCCTTATCGGAGTTTGTTTTCTGAAATCTCCGCTCCTTGATAACAAGAGATGAAGCCTTTTGTTGTTTCTGTTTTGGTGCATTTGTCCTTCACATCTTTGTTGCTCATTTTTTTCTCTGAAATTCTCACATCGTCAGTCTCTGTCCCTCTGTTCATACACCATGTCCACTTCCAGATGGAGACCAGATATTCACAGATCCAAAAAGAAATCTCTAGGCTGGTATCAATGAAGTTCATTCTGAATTTAAATGTTACTCTCTCTCTTTTTCTTTCTTCCGTCTCTCTCCCTACCTCTCTTCCTGCCTCTAGTCCAGTACCAGATGGAGATGATGCGTTCTCTGCGTCACGTCAACATTGACCATCTGCATGTGGGCTGGTACCAGTCCACCTACTATGGCTCCTTTGTCAGCAGAGCGCTCCTCGACTCCCAGTTCAGCTACCAGCACGCCATCGAAGAGTCAGTGGTGCTCATCTACGGTAAGCAAACCTACACAGAATATCGGGAAATGACTGTTTCTTCTGCATTTAATCAGGTTGATACAAGACATACTCATCAACATGTCAAAGACGGACTTTGCCAACACGAATAGACGAAACTTTTATTTGTATCTATTTAACAGGCAGCTAACATTCCTTTGCCTCACACATTTTTTTGTCAAAGTTTCAGCTATCAAAGTCCTATAGTAGTGAAAGTTTGGATTTAAATTGAATTATTCAAACTAGTTTCTGCATCTGATTAACCCGAGCACTTCAGAAAGCATCTGTTGGTTTTACCAATAAATTAGAACTCAAATCAGATGTTGTTAATACACAACAGGGATTTTGGCCATTCAAATGCTGCTACACACAATATACCGTAAGTACGAGATATAAACCTGAAGACAGAAGATATAAGGAAGAAATACAACAAAGAAAGCACAGAAGAGATAAATAGAGTATAGAAAGAAATGCAAAAATCAGTAAAATTAGTAATATATAGCTGTACAAACTAGACTTGTGAAATATGTGCATCAAAAATGGGATTATGTGCTCATGTTTGTGTTGGAAGATGGTAGATGGTAGATACTAAATAGTAACATGCAAGGTCATAAGTGCATGTAAGGTGTACATAATGTTATCCACACATCCTCATCATTAAGACCTGTGCTTATGTTCTCCCCGAGTTTCATCAAATGCAGTTAAAAAAAGCAGCTTGTGACACCTTGTCACAGAGATGTGTAGCATGTTTTTCTGCAGCAATTTAAAGGACAACAGAGTAGGACAACGTGAAGCTTTAACACTCAGAATACCTGGAAACTACACAGGAATAACAGGGAGCATGATCCTTACAGATGTTATGTGTATGCTCCTGTCTCACAGTTATAATTTAGATAATATGAAGAAAAGTGGCAATAAGCACATGTAGAAGCATGTACAAATTATGAGCACAGATCTGTGTATCAAGACTAAATTTTTTGCATTTTAATTCAGTTATGCACACATATTTTTGTTGAGCGAATCTATACTAAATAAGAGCATGAAAGAACATCAAATCAGACAAATGTAAAAAAAAAAAAAAAAAAAAGGTATGATAAAGTTTTAACAGAGACGTTGTGCTCTACACATCATACAAACATGTAAAACATCAGCTTTTCTCCAATAGTTATTCTCTCTTTTTTATTTTTGTGGATGTTTTTCTTGTTGAAAATAACAATTGCCTTAATATTCAATTCAATACAATAATTTCATCAAATTGATCTGTATAGGTTCGAAATTTGACATTGCCAGCTGCTTACTGGGAGCCGAACATGTCAGATGCATTTCTTGATTCCAAAATTTGGCCCAGTTGAATTTGTAATTTAATATCATATTAATCAAGTTATGTTAACCTAACATAGAGGCCTTGCCTAGAGGAAATAAAAGTTTGTTTAATCCTTCTTATTTCTGTGTTAGATTTACAATTAAATGATTTATTGCTTGTGTTTCTTAAAAAAATACATAAGATGAGGCACTAAAAAAGATATTTGTTAAATAGCAAATGCAGTATTGAGGGAAAAGAATTGCAATTAGCATATTTTACCAAATCGTTGAGTCCTGGGGGTGTAACATTTTTTTGTAATTGTCCTGAACCATCAAGGTTTAAAATAAAAAATAAAAGCAAAGGTTTAAAAAAAAGAACTGCGACAATATTAAACTGCCAGTCTTTGTAGCAGCAATACTAATAAGTCTTTGCTAATCATTGTTTAACCACCAATGAAGAAGAGGAAGTAGCTGGCATTTTCAAACACACAAAGAACAAATGTTTCCTCTGAGCTCCCTTCATATATTATAAATATGATACATTGTTCTACAAAGCATGTATTTCAATTAGCATTTTACATTGTATTTATTCTTAATTTTTCTAATCAGATATATACTGTTTTCTATTTTGCTTTTCATTTGCATATTTTTTGTTTTCCTCTTTTTTGTCTTATGTTTAATATATCACAGGCTGTACAAACTATCACTGACAATTCTTAATAATACTAGATGGAACAAAATGCTGATTCAAATGTATATTTTTCAACATGTAAAAAAAGTATTAGCTACATTAACATTAGTTAAAAATTGAAATAATAATAAGTGTGGGACATCTAGAATTGTAAATCTGGAACTTCTATTTTTATTGATGGACTGAACCCACACCAAACCCCAAAAGAGAGGTACGAACAGAGACCTCTGCTCAGCCCTCTTTGAAAGCACTTAGACTGGGCAGAGATTCCAAGATTTTAATTATGACTTTTGGCCATATTTTACCCCTCTGATGAAAGGATGGCACTCCTCATCTATAGGCTTATTGTTAATGATTATATGTTTGAATAATCTTCAAGTGTGTGATATCATGTTTGGTGGTAACGTGTTTAATATGATGGTAATGATTGAGTAAATAATGATTTAGTAAAGTAAGCTTGTGGGGTGCTGGTTTGATTTCAAAGACTCAGCAATGCATCTTTCATCAAATTGGTTGTAGGCTGTGGGTCGGCACATCACAACTATCATTGTAGGCTTGGAGCTCAAATACCTTACCATTAGTTAGCAGGGTTGCAGACTTTGAATGGTGCACGGCCAAAAGAGCAACAAAACTAATAGACACTGCAAACAGGGGATTTGCTTTGCTAAGATCTGATGTACATGGGGTAAACTGGGTGGATTTATTGTTACTAAAGACTATACTATACAATTGACTATTAACGTTAGGATTTTTCTCTATCGGGCCTTGTGATGCTCTACAGCCACAGCTTTTAATTTGCAAAGATGTACAAGCTAATGGCGATATAAGGCAGTGTGATTCTCGTCATGGAAGTAAACACTAAGATCGCCTCTGCAAGTGCAAGTTTTCAGGACCGACAATGATCAAAAGTGAGTACGAGGCAAGGCTGAAGGTGGAGGATGATCTGCAGTTATGCAATCAGCTGCATAGATGCAAAGTCATAGTTCCTAATGAATTAATATGTAGAGCATAGTAGTCAGGTGGTATACGGGCGTAAATATCAAAAATATAAATGATAAATCCATCCATCCATCCATTTTGTATACTGCTTATCCCGTTGGGGTCATGGGGGGCTGGAGCTTATCCCAGCTGTCATTGGGCGAGAGGTGGGGTTCACCCTGGACTGGTCGCCAGTCAATCGCAGGGCTCACATGTAGAATAAATAATAAATGTTAAAAAAATAAAAAATGTTTAAATATGAGACACAAATGTCTGAAAATAAAGTTTGAATTATGTAATCTTTTTTTTGACATGGGTGGGGGTCCACAGAACAAATTATATTCTCTTAGGGAGGCTCACTCTCCCACACTTTGAAAACCCCTGCTCTGAGCAACCCCCAAAAATGATGTTATATAACGGTGCAGCTTAGATTCCCATTTTTTCATAGTAAATTTAGCACAAAACAATTTTTTTGTGGATATTCTTTATTTAATATAATACAAGATAGTAATACCAGTCCAAATGGTTTACACTGAACTTGGTAAGTGGGCTCCTGGAATATAAACCAGTGCCAAAAGATAAATTTGAATAGGCTTGATGGGTTCAACCACCGGTCAGTACAAGCAAAGGGCTGATTGGTGGGTCTTATTTACACAATCTATTGCCATCTCTTGCAGGGAAAGCTTTATTGACAAAGATGTAAAAAGAACAAGAGGACCAATCCGTTGTTTTATTGTTTATGTCAGATAACCATTCAGCCATTCACAGACCACTGCTAAGGAAGGGGGGGGGTAATGCCAGTGGGAAATGGTCATAAGGCCAGTAGTTTAGCTGTAGTTAAGGTTGCATATCGCTTTTTGAAGTGATGGTTAATTTTATGAACCACTGGGGGGAGAAAATCATTTTTTTTAAAGATTTATTTTTGCGTTTTTTATGCCTTTATTTGACAGAGGGGGACAGACTCGGAAACAGGACGAGGTCGGATTCAAACCCAGGCCAACCACGCCTTACACTAGGCCATCTGCATGCCCAAAAATCATTTCTTAAACCAAAATAGAGAGCTCCAGTTGAATGAACAGATTCAGTATTTGTTCCACCTCTATTGCATTAAAATGACAGTGCTTTTAGGGAGCAGATACAGACATTTATGGTTCATATTTATTAGAATAATGAACAAACAATCCCAGGACAAATCAAGTTCTTTAATCCAAAGGTGTACAAGAATAGGACTGCCTCTAAGAAGTTTTAAAATAATCTGTGATGGACATTTAGAGAGTTCTTTGTTAAAAGCCGATGTTCCAGGTGTTACAAAAGATCAGTTGAGGTTAGCACAAAAGCTTTAAAGTTGCATTTCAAGGTAAATCTTGTGTCTACAGTCACATCGTATCAGAGAACATTTTAAATAGACTTGACTTTAAGGCTTGTAGAAAAATGATAAGGATTCAATTCCAGTGCTGAGATCCTGTATGAAATGTTATTTTCTGCCAGCTGCTATCAAAGAAAACCTCAGCAATGTGCATGTTAGGTGGAGAGGATGTTAAAAGCAGGTCCTCATTTCCAAGTCCTGTGGTTATGTTTTCCCTGTGTTTCATCAATGGCAGCTGAAAGAAGCAGCATGTGACACCTTGTCTCATAGAGGTGTAGCACATGTCTGTCTGCAGCAATTCAAAGGACAACAGCGTAGGAGGCAGAGAAGCTCTGACATTCAGGATACTAGAAAAATACAGGATTACTAAGGAGCCGGTTGGCCACTAGCATGACACTTATAGACGTCATGCGTATGCACCTGCCTCACAGTAAAAGCCTTTAAGAGCTGCCCAGAATTACCACAACACAAATGTCATCCCAGATGGACGCTTTCTTTCAGATGACAGCAAATTAAAGCCTGCCTTTATAAAACAGCATGCTTTCACTTCCTCTGTGTCTCTGTAAATTATATTTCATCACTACGTTGCTACTACAAGTGGTCATTGAGTTCAGTGGCTGTAAATTACACAGTATGAGATTAGGTACATGACAAGCATCTCTTGGTTTAATATAAAAGCACAACTGTTTCTGTGTATAAAGAGACTGAATGTGAACCTTGCATGAGACTTTTACAAGTTGAGGGTATATAATCAGATATAGATAAAATGGAAGATTGCATCAAGACAGCTTCTTATATCAGTGTAACACACCTCGTAATGTGTGGATTTTATCTCCTTCAGCTTTATGACCTTAAAACCAAGAGTAAAATAAAACCAGAGTGGCACAAAAGACTCACTGACCGTAAATCAGATTTGCTTTCGAAGTTTTTTGTAACTTTGATAGCATGTTTTTTTTTGTTCTTCTTTTTAAGGTTGGACTTGGCTGTGTTGCCCAGTAAACAGATTTCTGGCAGCTAAATATTTATCCTCTCATTTCCAGTCAAGCCAGAGCCAACAATCTGAATTTTCATCTTTCAAACTGCTAAAAACAACTTAGAATTTCATCATCAGTCAAACCGCAGTCATGCTTTTTTCTGAGATTGTTCAAACCATGCCAGGATGAGATCATTTTTAACTAGCTGATGTACAAACCCGTCCATCTAGTCTGGCCGTTCAACCGGCTACATAGGCAGGAAGTCAGTCGGCCTGCCCTTTCTCTTTCTAAACGAGGTCTCCTGTTAATGTCAGTCAATAATGCAGCTCTTAATGGATCAAAGTACCTCAAAGGAATTGACATTATCTCTGTATAAAGTCAAAGGGAAAGGAAATTGATTTCTTTTTGTTCCCCTCGTCATTAGCCCACTGGTCATTTAAATGCCGACGGATGAATCAGTCAAATGACCAACTGGTGAGTTAATGGCTCCTGCCCAATGACAGTTTACAATAAGTGGGGGGTTGTTAAACAAATTGGCTAAAAATGTAAGACATAAATAGCAGAATCCTGCTGAAGGTAAGAACAAAGACGAGCAGTGAAAACCAGCGACAGCGCTTTCTGCCTCTTTGAACTTTCCTCATAAGAGATGTGTTTCATAAAATCCTAATTTATCAACACAAAAGGTTTTTTGAAAATTATCACTTCAAATTCAGTCCTAAAGCTGGTGAGTGACATATGGAGAGTTGTTGTTAATAGGGGTGTAAATCTTCCCGTTGCATCTCAGTTTGATTTATTGAGTCTTTACACAGTTATAAGGTAGTTGCCTATATGACAAGGTCTGCCACAGCAAGGTTTCCATTCAATTTAATTCAGGGGGCAGCAGTTCGTTTCAGACAATAGCTTTCACCAATTTTTAAGGACTAGAGGAACTGCAGGTTTTCATTTCAGTGCATTTTTCAACCCCTAGGGTCATTGATTGGGGGAGACACACAAAAAGAGGGCAGGGTAAATTGAGAATTATCTCTTAATTCGTGGCATATTAGGGCCTATTTATGTTTTCATGTCGCATGGCTTGGCATAAATCGGATTATCTACGTTAGTGCCCTCTGATGTAGCCTCACGGTTAAGCCGGCAACAGTAGGCAACATTATAAACAGTTGGTAGCATTATTATCACACATTTATAACTGTTGGCCCATCCCACAGTATGATGAGGCTTGTAACAATAACTAGCATGATAACGAACATGCAACATAGTAGGTCAAAAGCAAGAAGTAATGTGACATTGCAACACCTTTCTTTTGACATATGATGTTTCACCAAACTTCGCGTGAGCCTGGTGATGGCAGGAACTAACCTTGCACGCCAGATAGACTGTTTATATATCAACTGCATGGATATATTTCACATTCATTTGGGAAACCTCCTCATAGAGAGTGTCTGGGAAGGGCAGTACTTTCAAAAAATTTCTTGGAAGGTGATTGGAGGAACGTTCTGTCTGGCACATTCAAGATGGGCAATCAGAGCGACAAGACAAAATGACGTCATACGAATGTGCAGCTCCTGAGCTGACAGGCTACTGCTGCCATAGTTGTGAATGGTGGAGCCCCTCTGTGAATAAAATCCATGCCAAGGCTGTTCCAGAGACGTGCAAAAACATCTTCTCTGCCAAGACAAGCTTTCAGTGTGACCCCTTGTTTTAAAAGAAAATGTGGTCCAGTTCCAATTAAACTGCCGCTTTACGACAGCTACAGCTGTGGCAGCAGCCATTGGATACACTGGCAAACCCCACCCATAACGATCGGAAACCATGCCAAAGAAGACTGGAAGAAGAGCAAAACTTCTTTTACGTCATGAAAGCTTTCAGTGTGGCTCTTTGCTCTTGTTTAAAGGAGTGTTGTCAAGTTCTGACAAAACCACCAATGCGGCTATGTCCATGCTAATCATTCCACGAGCAGCCTTCTTTTCCATCATTAAAAAACGGACGCAGGTTTGTATACAGGACAGCAACTGATGTCACCAACATCATCAACTTACTAAATGTCCAAAGAAGTACACAACAGTTTTTTTTTTTCCAAAATACTGACACTGTCTCCTCAGTAGATTTGCCGCAGACAGCTTGTAATAACTATCTTTCAGGAGGAGCCTGGCAGCCAGTCTCACATTGTACTATCTGCAATTGATGAAGCACCAACACATAAAAGGTTGGCATACACAAAATGTTCTCCTCAACTTTTGATGGGATGTTTCCACCTAAGTCAAGCCTCTTCACTCACAGGTCCCCTGAGGCTCGTGTTCAGTGAAAGACACATGTTGATCTTTGCAGCCAACAAGAGAGCAGCTTTTATACTGAGCTCTCCTGGCCAACATTACTCCAACAACTCCCACGCTTAATAGAAAACCGTGGAAAACCTTCACAAACTCTGAGCTTAGAAGCTGTGGGTGGAGATAACAGTTTAGGTGGTTAGTTGTGATGTCACAAGGAAAGCAGATTCTGAATGCATGTTTAGATTACTTGTTTTCAGACTTAGGCATACCACAACCAAAGAACTGGGGTGGCTTATTTCACATAATGTGGGCTGACTGATACTCAAGATATACAAATACATGTACAAAAATACTGAAGAGATGGGTTTTTGATTGTATGTCACATTTAATTTTGATTAATGGAAGGTCTGGGACAACATTTTGACTCACACAAGGTTGCCTTCTTATGTGAGAAAAAGAGAGAGAGCTAACTGGATCACTTTGAGCAGCACAAGTGTCGCTGTCCTGATAACTATACAATAAAACTGATTTAAAAAATAAATAAAATTCTAATCATAACCAAGGTCTGCACTTTGCTGACATTATCACCGCCTTCTGTGTATTTCTGGTTTTTTTTTCCAATCCCTCCACAAACGTAACCATTCATACATTTTAAAAAGCTGCTAAAACTAATCAGTCTTGTTTTCAAAAGTTTGACTCGTAATTCTGTTATCACGGCAGGGGATCCTCCAACAAAGAGCTTAAATAGTGTGATAAAACGAGAGTGTACAATAACATTGACGGTTTTCTTGCTGCTGGGAGCATTGTTTGAAAGTTGAAAATGACGCATAACTTGGGATAAACTGTATAACGGACATGAATTTAAGAACAATGATCAAAGACAGCCAATGTCAGGGGTGTCAAAACTACATCCTATAATACAATGTGACAGGCTGTTTCATTGTCACATCATGCTTTGTCTAACTGCTCATGTCTTAACACTTAAATCATTGCGGAGATGGCCTGAATTTCTCATAATAGGGAGAAAGACATAGAAACTTGTGATGTGGCCCTCTGTGTCACTGCAGACAGGAACTGCTTTGAATAATGGCACAAATAAAGCTAGTACAAAGAAGTGCAAGGACTTTTTATGTAAATATGCAAATATTTTTAAGATTTTTCTGTCACAGAATGATTTTTTTCTCACTTTTTGGTCTCCAAGAGATGGGAAAAGTTTGTGCAAAAAAAGTCAGTCATTATTGACCACTGTATGTTGCACTTAAAAACCTATAAATCTTAATCTCCATTTGGTTGTCTTTATAGTCCCATAATTTTTTGATATTCAAGTGACATTAATGCAGCACACATATTGTTAAAGCCTAGCCCTGAAAAAAGGATGGTTAGAGCTTGACTTTACACCGTAGGGTAGATGTTTTACAAGCTTTCTAAGACAATAAGTCCAGGCAAGATAAAATGGTGAGGGCAGCTATTATCAGAGATGAATTAGTTGGACCATTTCGTGTAGAGGATGGACTTAAAATCAACTCTCAAAACAACTGCCAGTTCTTGGAAGATATTTTTTTCAAGCAGTGGTACAAGAAAAAGTCTGCATCGTTCAAGAAGACCATGATTTTTATGCAGGCCAATGCTCCATCACATGCATCAAACTACTCCACTGCGTAGCTGGCCAGCAAAGGCCTTAAAGATGGCAGATTAATGACATGGCCCCCTTCCTCACCTGACCTAAACCCGATTGAGAACTTGTGGGCCATTATGAAATATGAAATTTACAGTGGAGGAAGACAATACAGCACTTTGGACAGCATTTGGGAGTCTGTGGTTGCTGCTGCACATAAAGTTGATCGTCATCAGATCAAAAAACTTCCATTTATGGAAGGCTCATGAAGGTTATTGAAAAGAAGTGTGGCAATATTGGATACTGAATATTTTTTTGAAAAGTCTGAAGTGTTTATTTGTTAATTTTCAGTTGTTTATCTGTTATTTTTGCTATAATAGATGAAAATTAACAAGTAAGATGGGAAGATTTAGTTTTTAATTCAATTGCCTATATATGCTTAATAATTCTGCACACCTTAATATAGGGTGGTGATGACTTTAGGCTACTCCCTCCCTCATTACACAGATAAACATCACCTGATAATGCTTCATTCCAAAAAGCACTCCAGTTTATAGAGCTTTGAGTTGGAAAATAGGCATAAAAATGAAGATGATATCAAAATACTCACTTGCCTTCTGCACGCGGTATAGTTCAAACATGAAATGCCATCTACATCCATAAGATATAACACAGCATAGACCGTATAACTGACTCTTTTTACTGGACTACTTGAATGAATGTGGTCATATGTAAAACAGTATATCTACTTCCTATCTGTTAGCTGTGTCTTAAATTTAGTGTTTTGCTATCTGTAATTCTGTTAATTTTATTTTTTTGCTGATTTGTTACACCTGAAATAAGCTCTTAATCTGTTCTCCATTCCATCCTACTTTATATGGGCCACCGAAATAGATATGTAATGTGTGCCAACTGCCTCAATGAGACTATCCTTTTCTGCCAGTGAAGATCCCCTCCACAAATAACAGATACCCATCATACTAGACTGTGCAAAATTTTAATTTAGTCTCCAAGCTTCCAATAGAGCTGTCTTAATCAAATGTCGCTGTCACCATCCAGCCTCCGTGGACGGCCAGCTTGAATTGAGATTGGCTCTGTCTTGTTTGAGTTCGGCTATGCTCTGGGCAAATGGCTTTTCACAGTTGGCTTTTGGAAAAGTGAATAAGTCACACTAAGATTTTTGGTAGACTGGCTGTCAGCCTATTCATCCTGAGCCAGTAAAACACTTTCTTTCTCTGTAGCAAGCAGCATAAACAGGCCAATAGGAAGTGAAATGGGATTGGACAGAGGCATTCCTCAGACTCAGTCTAGATTCTCTTACCTTCTCTGGGTTTTTTAATGTGTAAATTCACTCTTCAGTCTGTTGTAGTGATCTATTATGATACAATCCCAGCTGGCAAACATCTTTTTTTTTTAATACACACAGCACTAGCTCCTCCACTCTCTTCTTCTCTGCTCAGATTTATAAGCATGTGCGAAGTTAATCAATAAAATCAGTAAGTGTGACTGTAGGTAGCATTCTTTCACTGATAGTTTTCTTTACAGACACTCTACCTCTGGTAGCACCTTTTAATCAGGCCTGCATGATGTGAAACAATATGAGATGCACAATAACATTATTGAGTATTGTGTTCATGATATGAAAGCAAATCAAGTTTTGCATATTGGCAAAATATTTTTGTCAATAATTAACTGGTTTTTATATTTTATTCAAATCCAAACACCATTTTGTTTTCCTGCTAAATCAGCATCACTCAATCTGATAGCTAGTGTAAGCCTCATCAGGCTGAAGGAAAAAAGTGTGAAAGCTTGGTGATTTAGTCTAGCTTTCCATTCAGTGCACTGAAGCATTGCTTGTTTAAATACTGTAAGATCCAGTAGATGAGACATGTTACACTTGTATTTTGGCCATGTAAAATATAAATTTTGTCTTCATTATCATTATATAAAATCATTTTTATATTTATGTTTTTTCAATCATTTATTTTCTGTTATTGCTTGTTTTTTTACAGAGTTAAAAGTGTCAATGTTTGATAAATGCATGTGATGCAGATGTTGTAAAATCAGCAGGTATTTGTGTTTCATAATCTTGATCTCAGTATCAACCAACAATAATGGTGATTATGGTTTTTGCCATGACTGAGCAGCTCTAATGTCTAGTAAGTTGTGCTCATAGCATAGACCATTACTGTGTAGATTTGATTCAGAGGTGTAAACCAGGCTTTAGGTCCTGGATACTACTTTTATTTTTGAACTTCTTGCAAGAATTATTTCTTAATAGCAGCTGAAAGACCATGGGGTAGAAATTGAAACCTATAACAAAAACCTTGTCTACAGAGAAAGTTTGGGAGGCAGATTCTGAATGGTAAATGCTCCTGGCTCTTCAGCCAACTTTTAGGCTCCCTTAAGCAAGGCACTTAACCCCTGACATCACTGATCAATGCTCAGAGGTCATTTTGATTGTGCTGTACTTCAGAAAGACCTTCAGTTACGTTTCATAACATTTGATACAGAATGTACTGACTCTGAGGTCAACAAGAGAGACAACAGTGACTGGCATTTTCAAAAGCTGAATTGAAAAAGAATAAATATAATTATTTTTGTTTTTGTTTTTTTTTTATCTGAAATTGAATGTGCGCTAGGATTGTTGGTTGCTGACATACAGGTTTATTTTACCCTCTTCTTTCTGTCTGCCTGTCTCTTTTTCTCTTTCTCTCTTTGCTCATGTAGACCCCATAAAAACAGCCCAAGGCTCCCTGTCCCTCAAGGCCTACAGGCTCACCCCTAAACTCATGGAGATCTGCAAAGATAAGGATTTCACACCTGAAGGGTGAGTAGCTCATAGCACCAAACACAAAATTAAAACACTGTTTGCTTGATTGCCAACATCCCATGCGTAGGCACAAATTATCTGAGAAAAATCTTGTTTTAATTTATGCATATAACGTATGAAAATGGGCTCACATTGCTTGCAGGAATACAGAATTAAAATTTCAGCCTTTTTGCTCTTCTGCTTCTACTTATTCAATGGATGCAGATATTGGCTGATGTGTCCACAGGGGAGGCATTTAGCTGCAGTTGGAGATTGATGCTGATGGTGATGATTTATCAGCCCGCCCTTGCCCGACAAACAAATGTACCATGTTTACACTTTTTCTGACCCCAAGGCTTATTGTAATTGCTTTTAAATTGCAGCTAAAAATGAATGTAATGAGGAGGCCATTTCCTAGGCAGTTCAGAGTGGTCCAAGTGCACACATGCATAGAGAAATGCACGCATATGCAGAGTAAATTCTGAGTAAACACTGAGAAAACTAAGCGGTGAAGAAGTCTCTGTGGTATCAAATGGTCGTCCATCCAGAACATTTAAATATGCATTTTTAAATCCACTAAAAGCCAGTGAAATTGGAGGAATGCAGGACAAATTAAGTGCATCATTTAATTTTTCTCTTATGTTTCCTCCTTATTTCTCCACCTGTGTGTCTGTTGAAAGCCACTCTGTTATTGACCCAATGTGCTTGGCCAAGAGTCAGGAACCTTCTCATTTCTACAGCTTTTCATTAGGTCATATGATTTATTATAGCTCTGATCTGAAGCTATCATTGTTCCCAATAAGGCTGTGATTGAAAGAGGGCAGCTCCAGGCAAGAAAAGGACAATATCACCACATAACAACAATCTTGTCTCCATGCTTTTATTTGCAGGATAGAATCTGAATATTAATAACGTGTGTGTTTGGGTTTTTTTTCCACCTGAAGACGTAAAACATCAAAAGCATTTTATTTCTCCCTCTCTCTCCACTGTGTATGGGAAAAAAAGCAATCTCTTTCATGTTGGTATTTTTGATGTTAAGCTTGCATGTATTGTGCATCTTTCTGAAATGAAAGGGAGGGATTGACGAGAGCTGAATAGACCCGTCCCTTTGAACTGTCCTCCAAGTCTGCCGGGTGTTGGAGGAAGTGGTCAATAGCCTCCACTTCAGTGCACAATATGAGGCATCAAATTAGTCGGCCCGTGGAGTCAACCTTTGGCTCTGTCCAGCGGGGCCCAACTTGGAAAGAGCGTGGCATTAAGTGTGCTGAAGTCCAGTAGGGTTGGAGCAATTTGTCCTGCCTACAAAATGTGCTGGTCTCCTATTTCCTCATAGGCAGCTGTTTTAGATGGCTCTGCAGGCATTTGAAAAGGTCATAATCTCCAGGAAATATTTGAAAGCCCTGCAGATGGATAATTGTGCCAATATGTGCTGCAAACTGTATTTATATCATTATAGATTTCTCCTATAGACTGCAGTTCTTCTTGCTCTGAGCCTGAGGCAGGATTGTCCACTTTTGTTGCTTTAGAGTTGCATCAAAAGTTTACCCAAGGTGATGCACTACTTTGAATATAAAAACTTTTTCAATATAACTTAGGCACAATCAAATGATGCCTTAAACCCTTTTGTCACTCAGACAAGCATTATATAAACTCTTCTGTTTCCTGGTACAGTGCACACAGTGGATTAATGCAGAGAGGTTATTGATCTCATAACAAGCAAGATGCATCTAACAAGCTAACATTAGACATATACAGACATTAGTTGGCAGCTCATGCTCTGTGCACAAGTGACAGGCTGAGCCAAGGCAGTCAGTCAATGATATTGGATTTATGTGAGACATTAAGCAAAGTTTGAAGTTCCATTTTGTGTTAACAGGCCCATGTCAGAGAAAAAGAGAGGGAGAGGAGCTTTTAGCTACTAAAGGAACAAGTATAGGTGGATTGAAATTGGTCGATGTATTGCACACTTCTTAGCAGAGCCCAAATGGACAGGTCATTTATGCTGCTCAGTCACACATTGCAAAGATTTGACTGCATGGACAGCAGATCATATTCCACAGTCTCAGATATCAAAGAGCAACATGCATCACATCTTTTTTTTTATATTTCTTTGATTTGCTGTGATGCAATCTACTGACAAATGCAGGTCATGTTGTGATGATACAACTGAATGTGTAGCTTTATTAAAGGAATATGGGGAAAACTAATAAACTAGGGATGCACCGATACTAATATCAGAACTGGTGCCATTTAGAACTAAATGATCAGCTGCAGTTTCATTGTCATTATAATTTGAAAATATATGATTCTCTCATCAAAAATGGCATCTAAGATGCAATGAATCAGTACGCATACACTTTATAGACAATGTATTCAGCTGCCTGACCATTTATTGTATTTAAAAACATGTACTTTAATATAATTGCTGCTGTAAAAGCCTCCACTCATCTTGAAAGGCTTTCGACAAAATATTGCTGTGTTTCTTGGGGAAATCGTGCCCATTCATTCTGTAGAGCATTTTTGAGGTCAGTCACTGATGTTGGACAGAAAGGCCTGGCTTTCAGTGTCCATTCCAGTTCAGCCTAAAGGTGCTTGATAGGACTGAGGTCAGTGCTCTGTGTAGGCCAGTTAAGTTCTTCTACAGCAAACTCATCAAGCCATGTCTTTATCGTTCTTGCTTTGTGCACTGGGGCACAGTTATGTTGGAACAGAAAAGAGCCTTCTCCAAACTGTTGCCACAAAGTTGGAAGCATAGCATTGTCCAAAATTTCTTGGTATACTGAATCATTAAGATTGCCCTTCACTCGAGATAAGGGGCCTAGCCCAAACCCTGAACAACAGCCCCATACCGTTATCCCTCCTCCGACAAACTTCACATTTGGTACAATGCAGTCAGGCCGGCAGCGTTGTCCTAGCACCCACCAAACCAAGACTTGTGCATCTGATTGCCAAGCGTGATTCGTCACTCCACGGAACATGTTTCCACTGCTTCACAGTCCAGTGTCCGTGTTCACCACTCCATCTGATGCTGAGCACTGGGCTTGGTGATGTTAGGCTTGCATGTAGCTGCTCAGCCATGGAAACCGATTCCATGAAGCTCCTATCATGCAGTTTTTGTGCTTACATTAATACCAATGGAAGTTCAGAACATTTCAGCTATGAAATCAGCAGTGTTTGCGACTTCTACATGTCATGCACCTTGGCAGTCGTTGACCCCGCTCTGTAGGTTTACGTGGATTTCATGGCTGAGTTGCTGTTGTTCCTGAATGTTTCCACTTTCTGATACCACTACCAGTTCACTGTGGAATATATGGCAGGGATTCCACAGTCTTATTGCCAAGGTTGCATCCATCACAGTACCACGCTTTAAGTCACTGGGCGCTTCAGAACAACCCATTTTGTGTCCATAATGTTTGGAAATGGAGACTGCATGAGTAGGTGCTTGATATTACACCACGTTCCACATTATTTTGCAAATAACATTTTTCTCTTACTTTCCTAAATATTAATGCAAATGACAGAACACTTTTCAAGTCATCAGCCATTAGAGCATAATTCAAATGTTTTGAACAAACTTCATAATAATAACCATTATTTTTAAAAAATAAAAAACCTCAAAATGCACTGATCCACATTATGAAGAACAACAGAGTTTTAAATGATTTTATAGTTTGTAAAGAACTGAAAATTGTCATTTGTTGAATTTGCAGCATTATGGGGTCATATTTACTGAAATCAAAAGCTATTTCAATCAAAAACATCTTAACAGGCAAAATTACATGTTAACATAGGAGTTCTTCTTTAATATCTTTAATATCCATTGAACTTAAGAGTTTTTGGAGAGTTTCTGCTTGAATTTATTTGCAGGATGTCAGAATATTCTCCAGAGCTGCTGTTTTGATGTAAACTGCCTCCCACCCTCATAGATATTTAGCTTGAGGATGCTCCAAAGGTGCTCAATAGGGTTGAGGTCAGGGGAGAATGGGGGCCACGCTATGAGTTTCTCTCCTTTTATGTCCATAGCAGCCAATGACACAGAGCTATTCTTTGCAGCATGAGATGGAGCATTGTCATGCATGAAGAAAATGTTGCTACAGAAGGC
Organism: Cheilinus undulatus; assembly: GCF_018320785.1. NCBI lineage: Eukaryota > Metazoa > Chordata > Actinopteri > Labriformes > Labridae > Cheilinus > Cheilinus undulatus. The sequence continues at coordinate 17,494,480 of NC_054872.1, forward strand.
ACTGCTCTTTTTTGTACCATGGAAGAAAGTGGTCAGTCAGAAACTCCTTATACTTTGCTGAGGTCATTTTCACAACTTAGGGACCCCAAGGGGCCTACCAGCTCTCTCCTCATGAATCCAGCCCAGAAATATGACTCCGCCACCTCCTTGCTGACGTCACAGCCTTGTTGGGACATGGTGGCCATCCACCAACCATCCACTACTCCTCCATCTGGACCATCCAGGGTTGCACGGCATTCATCAGTAAACAAGACAGTTTGAAAATGAGTCTTCATGTATTTCTGGGCCCACTGCAACCGTTTCTGCTTGTGAGCACTGGTTAGGGGCGGCTGAATAGTAGGTTTATGCACGACTGCAAGCCTCTGGAGGATCCTACACCTTGAGGTTGGTGGGACTCCAGAGGCACCAGCAGCTTCAAATATTTGTTTGCTGCTTTGTAATGGCATTTTAGCAGCTGCTCTCTTAATCTGATGAATTTGTCCATCAGAAACCTTCCCCATCAGAAACCTTCCTTTATCCGCACAAACCCGTCTGTGCTCTGAATCAGCCACAAATTTCTTTACAATACGATGATCACGCTTGATTTTTCTTGAAATATTTAATGTTTTCATTCCTTGTCCAAGGCATTACGCTATTTGACACTCTTCGGCAACAGAGAGATCCTTTTTCTTTCCCATATTGCTTGAAACCTGTGGCCTGCTTAATAATGTGGAACAGTGCATTTAGAGGTTTTTATTTTCAAAAAAATAACTGTTATCATTATGAAGTTTGTTCAAAAACATTTGAATTATGCTCTAATGGCTAATGACTTGAAAAATACTCTGACTGTCATTTGCATTAATATTTAGGAAAGTAAGAGAAAAATTTCATTTGCATAATAATGTGGAACGCGGTGTATACACCTGTGTGTCCACCTAAGGCTGGATCCAAAAGCACCAAAGGACCCATTAAAACAAATTTTTCAAAGCCAATTTCAACAACAGAAATAGATGTTTACAGCCTAGGTCATATAATGATTGTCAAAATAGTCCATGTCTTTATATACATCATAGAGAAACAAGCAAGCTGTCTCCTTAAAACAGCATAGTAAATAACATAGAAATAAATTAAAGCTTATATTACCCTTAGTGGAAACCCCTAAGGAAATCACTTGTGTGGAACATCAATTTAAATTATGCATCTACAAAATAATGTCAGATAAGACTGGACAGACTGATTGAATTTCTTTTTTTTTCTTTTTTTCTTTTTTTCTTTTTTTGTTATTGTATGCTTTTTTGTAATGCTCTTAAATCCAGTGATTTTAAAAATGATGGGTCAGGGCCAAAAAGGTGGGTCAGTCATGGATGTTTGCCCGGAAAAATATACAACAAAAAGTCTATGATGTGCTTTTATTTTGAAGAATATTTATCTATCTCTTGTTTCGTCACATCTTTTGTTCTATCTCAAGTCCAAACTGTCACATTTTTTTTATTAAAAACATTTTGTTTTTTTTTCCAATGATTTATGACATTTGAGCCACAGTTTGTTAAAAAGGACATGGTGGTGGGTCCTGATGCTGGAACAGTTTAGGACCACTGGATCACTGTTTTACAAAGCATTTAAAAGAAATGTTCTGTTTTGTTTTATTATTTCGCTTTGTTTTTTCCTTTTTCTACGTGTGTTGAATCAATGGGAGCTTGTATAATATTTCGCTACTATCTTGTTCTGTTATTTTAGGCTAACTTGTCTTCTTCTGCTTCTGTCCTTCTTGTCCTGTCTTTCTCTCTCCAGTTTGAAGAAGGCCAACATCGGCTTTGAGCATATGTTCGAGGAGGTGCCCATTGTCATCAAAAACTCGCACCTCATCAACGCCCTGATGTGGGAGCTGGAGGACAAATCCACGGTCGCAGACAAGCACGAACTGCTCAACCTCTCCAGCAGGTCAGACACGAGATTATGTGATAATTTGCCCAGCAGACCTACAGCTAGGCACGTCTTGTAAATATGTTATCTTCAGCTGCCATTTCCAACAGTTTTCTCAGGCAACGCACATTTACAAGATGTTACTGCTTGGTGTTGTGAGCCATTTTGTTGGTTTATCAACATCCGTCCCCAATAAAAATCCTGACCTTCAATCCAGCTGTAAATTTTCCAATCTAACACTGACATTGCAGGCAATGTACTAGCTGATCGAAAAGGATTTAACTGCTGTAGACACTCAGGAGTGATTTAGTTCCTCTCTTGATGTTTTTTTCTGAACCTTGTCTTTTACTCCCAAATGAAAATCCCCTTTTCTATTTATTTTGGAGTTTAATAATCTTTTATGGCACTCTTAGGAACCTCTGTGAGATCATAATGTTTGTTGGCTTTTCAGTCTTTAGACACGGTAAAATTACAGCATCCTCTATTTTTAGGATACTGGCTGCATCATTGTGCCTGTAAGCACATGAGCAAGAGCCTACATGGAAAAAATAAATGTAAAACCACTCTTTAATCACATGAAGAAAAGAAGAGTTTACTGATGGATGTTTCATCATCCTAAACAATCATCACTGGAAACAGGTGCCACTTTAATTTGATCCATCTGCACATGGTTACCATGGTACTATGCATAAATATCTAGTGAAGAATAGCATCTTCTTAAAAGTGTCTGACAAGCTTTAAAACCATGTCATGGTATCTCTTTGAACCTGCAGGCTGCTTTCACAGACATGAGTAAAAGCTTTCTGAAAATTAAAATTGATTTGACATTAGAGAACTCCTGGGCATTCGTCTGTGTCGTCCTCACTGTTGTGAAGTCTACGGGACTGGTGAGAGAAATAAGCTCTATTGACATATTTTGTCTTATGTATAGCCACCATACTGGGTTTAAGTGCTGTTCACACACTCTGTAAGAAGGGCTAGATCACAGGGATGTGGCACTGGCCATCATGACACAGACACAACACCAGGACAGTGGACACTTCCTTTCTGGTTGGATTTTACCTCTTAACCCTCAAGAAAGAAAAAAAAGATTCGTTTGTTAAGGTATGTCAAACAATCAACGAGTTTTTTTCTATGAAAAATCAATTAAAAAAACAAATAACAGCAGGTTTCCTGCAGATCCTTGAGAAGTCTTAATAAGTCTTCAAGTGGATTTTTGAAATTTAAGGCCATGAAAAAGTCTTAAAGTCCCTGTAAAGTGAAATCCAAAATGTGTGTCTTGTTAACACACTAAATGTGTTGGAATAAGGTTGTTTTAAACATGTGAAAACACTGAGATCTGTGTGTGACTGAATTTTGGTTTAGACCATTAGAAAGTTGTTCACCTCTTTCCTGGCTTGGTTTTATTTGAGCTGACAAATATAGGACATCGCCAGTCTTGACGGGGAAATACACAGCCCCATTATGCTACAACAATATAAAATCAAAGAGCATCTAAACACAGTCTGTTGTTAGCTGATGTCACTTCCTTCATTGAAAGTTAAAGTCAGCTACATGCTGTTCTGTCCATTGTGAGGTGAATTTGACATTTCATTTACAGTTCATTAAATCAGAAATTTCAGCTCTGGTCCAATGCACTGAGAAATCTCACATATGTTTGACCATTTGCTGCACATTTTTCTTAGCTTAGGGTTTAAAACTTCTTAAGTTTTATGATTAAAAGTGTGTAGGAACCCCAAACAAGTGAAGAGCCAAATCATCGTTATGGGTAATTTAAACCTCCACTGCTGTATTTTTCTCTGAAACTACATCATCCACTATTAAGAGCAGCTACATTTTAAATTCCTGAAAACAAATGCGTAGAGAAGCTGCTCCATATCTGACCTGCTTTGTTTATGAGCATTACCATTTATCGTTAGCTGCACAAATTATCATTAAAATGTACAGTGCCTGGGTCGCATTCTGGTTGTTACCGCAAGGTTAAACACGCAGTTGTCAACACTAATAACGTAAGGGCCAGATTTGGTGGACCTGTGATGTTGTTTAGCATGAGTTCTGTGGATAAATGCGCAGCATCAAGCTGAATATCATAAGCTGCACTGGCTTTTTTTGTTGTAATGAAAGGATATGTCACCCAGTGCAGCACTCTAGCTCTTTGGTGTGGTTATAATGCTTTTTACAGCATCATTGACTGCAGTGCTATACAGGCATATGCTCTGAGAGGTTGTAGCAAAAATATGTTGGAGAAATGGAAGGTTTGGGTCTCTTTCTGCTTTTTTTCTGTTGATGCATTTTGTTGAAATAATTAAAAGAAAAGAGGACACAAGTCTAGTCATCTTAAAGTTATTTTAACCTGCTGGCACAATGTATGTGCCAGCATGCAGAGATACACTATCAGGATCAGGACTGTAATGATACCTGAACTTAAAGGGATACTTCAACATTTTGGCAAATTCACCCATTGCCATAATTCCTATAGTCTTAGTAATAGTTTCGTTACCTTCAGTTGTCGGTGCAAGCTATTTTTAGATTGGCGCTGCCGAGTTCGGACCTGCTGTGCCAACTCAATATAAGCAGACGGTATTCCGGCTTTCCCTCATCAAACTCATCATATACACAATCCAACAACTCCAAAACACTCTTGTGGACAAGTTGTGACCTGTACATTCATGACGCTATGAAATAATCATGGAACATTATGAGACGGAGATGTTTTAAAGCTAAATGCAAAGCTGGAACTACACTCCAGACATGGCTGCTGCACTGTGTCACTCCGTCCAATGGTTTACTCAAGAAATAGTTCTGAGTAATTGCTTCATGTGTCGTTATGTTACATAATTATACGTTGTTATTTCATAGTTTGGTGAATCCCTGGTAAATAAATAAATTGAATTATCGTAAAGAAGATGGTGCTGTTCAATGTATCACTTTAACAAAGTCCTAAATCTTCTCTCATGTCTGTGCACTAGGATTGGGCAGTATCTGTTTTTAAAACTGTCAAACCTTCCTTAAATATTACGTGAGTATATGGTATAACCGCTAAGTTTTTAAAACCCACATTAGACAAGCACGGCCTGCATGAGCACAGCTCAACAGGTGTTTAATTCAGCCCTTTAACCCTCTGAGCCCTAAGCTATTTTTAAACTCTTCTGTATTAAATGAACGTTTTGTCTTAAAAAGCTTGTAAAACATCAACCCTGTGGTGCATAGTCAAGCTCTAAACATCCTTTTCAGGACAGTCTGGGCTGTAAGAATACGTGTGTTACATTAATGTCACTTGAACTTTAAAAAATGTTTTGGGGCTATAAAGACAAAAGAAAAGAACTTAATTGAAATTGAAACTCTAAGATTTGCATGTATTGTACAAAGTAAACAATAATGACTAAGGCTTTTTTTGTACACACTTATTCTACCATCTCTTGGGGACCAAAAGTGGAAAAAAAAAAAAAAAAAATCATTCTGTGACATGAAGTCTTTAATCTTTTGAGTCATTTTCCAAAACAGTTCCTGTCTGCTGAGACACAGAGGGCCACATCACAGCCTCTCTATGTCTTATTTCCTCTCCATTATAAATTCCCCAGGCTATTTCATCCAGTTTGTAGATTTAATCTTTAAATGAAATTAAATTAATCCAGGTTCTAGGCTCGCAAGAAAAAAGCCTCCATAAGAGCTATGAAGGCTTTGATAGTGTCATCTGAACGGCAAAACTGGGGGCTTGAGAAAAAGAGGCTACAACTTATGAATCAAAAGTCATTTCACTTTAAATAATTTCACTTCTTGTTGTATACGACAACATCTGCTCAGAGGGTTTTATTAGTTGAGGCATTGTTTTTAAGAGTCACGTCGGGGACAGTACCATTTGAACCTCTGTCTCCTTTTTCCTCTCACTCTCTGTAAATGCTCCTGAACTCTCTTTCCCCCCATGAAATGATCAGGAAATGACACCTTCTCTTTCTGTGTCACAGCTCTGTTTTAGCAACAGGACACCTGCACTAGCTCTCATTGGATCACCCTGGCTTTCTCTCCATTCAAAGCATCTTTGGGTGAAAATGGGAATGTATACCATTTTTTTTTTCTTCAATACTTAACAACAAATAAAAGACAGTATAGTTTTTTTAACATGCAGTATCAAATAATATTAGGAAGTGTATTTGAAACATCTCAATGAAGCTCGCCAGTATTGCTCAGTCCACTCATAAATATTTTCTTTTACATGGTTGACACCTCATCTGATTTTTGAAACTTATCAGTGCACCTTTTGGGATATCATCAAATGTTTGATTTGGATATTCAGTTCAAAACTAGATGCAGTAAATGCCACATCCAAATGTCAAAACCAATTTATTCAGAAACGTCTCCAAAACACAGGAAGTGCCTTCAAAACTTTGTCTTCCATCACTAATGAGCACAATATGAACCAAATATCACGCCAGCATCTCAGCTCACAGCCTGGCACTCTAAGTCTCGCATTCACATCTCAGAGGCGCTCAGCATCAGTCTCAGGAGAATTTATCAGCAATCATTTATGGAGATAAACCACTGCAAGTGGAGCAACAGCTGTGAAGCTTCCCAGGGGCAGGTGTGAGAAATTAGTACAATAAAGACTCTAAGTGTAGATTTACACACACTTAGTAAGCACAGTGCACAGAGCACACTGTGCTTATTTCCACACATCAGTGTTGCACATCAGGAGTTGTTTTGAGTCCTCTCGTCTGTGTCCTGAAACAACCGAATAAGAAACAAGTCATGAATTAAATGGAGGCTCCAAGTATATACAGAGCTCATGGAGAGCATGCACCTGGTCAACCAAGCCTGGCACCAGTCTATTGTTACAAATTGTCAAACAGACTGAAGGAGAACACCTCACTTTTCCTGCATATTGTTCTACTTTCCAAATGACTACTCTGACGTTGAAACACAGCAGTTGTATGACCCAAAATGAAACGGAAGCAGCGCAGCCCTCCCTGAAGGTTTCCCCAGCATGACCGCCAACGGGATGTCAGACGAGATGAAATTGTTTCCTGAAGTTGTCAGATTGACACGCAGCTCTGTCCTTGTATTGGTTTGTGGCGTCCGTCTCTCCATGTCTTCTCCGCCCTGCCTTCTTTTCATCATTTTCACCCCTTCAAATAAAAAGATAATGATAACGGCTTTTATTTAATGTTTTCCTTTTGTCTCATTTTCCAATCTGCAGCCCCATTTGTCACTGTCATAGACGTGAAAGGCTGAGTGAATGCAGTTTCACCCCAGCAAACAGGGTTTTCCCTACCACAGATGATAATGTTGATGGTGGTGATAGATCACATGAATGTAAATTCATTTTATGTAGCCGCCTTTCCCCCAAACAGTCCTCAAATGTATCTTTATTTTTAATGGTACAAAGAAACCTGTTGTGTTAGGCCAGTAGGGCTGTGATAATATGTTTTGGTGCAGATTTGATTTTATCACCAGTCTTGGTTGCAGATTTTAAAAACCAAAATGATTACTGAGAAAGAGTGAGTGGACTATATTGAGTAAAGTTTTCAATGCACATTACATGTTATCCAGCCTTTGCTTTTCAGCTGCAAAATCCAGGCAATCTTACCCACAAATTTACTTTCTCTGTGATCACTTCACAAGCATCTCTTTTCTTTGTTACCTGGGCAACGACTCCCGTTCATCGAGTATACACTTGGTTGCCTGGAGCAATGACATCATCACCTTCCTGAACAGTACAAGCTGAGATGTGTCAATAGTAGCGCCCATAGCGACAGAAAACATGAAACACTCTCTGAACATTTTGAAAAAGATGCTTGTTGCAGCAGTTGCCTTCCAAGTGCCCCAACACTGCTGGTTTCCCTTTTGATGGGAACAGTTCTACAAAGCATGATGGGACATGGGTAGCATGCAAGCTAACAGTGGTTAGTGCTAGCGGGCTAACATGAATCAATGATCATCTCACCTGTTGTCTGTTTGAAGCACATATGCCAAGCTGACACAAATACCAATAGGTCAAAGGATACAAACACAGTGAGATACTCTTTGGAGCCAATTTTTGAAATATCTCCTTAAAACTGAATGATCAGTATGCTAGTTCATGAGCTAATCTGCTCACAGAGTCGAGACAGACATGACGACTGCTCGCCACCGTTTATCTTCTGTTAGTTAGGACTGAGCAACAGTTGGTAAATTTCCTCATTAATAAATCTTAACATGTAAGCAGAGAGGCCTATGGGGGATGACACAAAGTTCTAGCCATATTATCAATAACCTAATCGACTTTGGGTTCTTAAGAAAACATGAATGCTTTGTCTACCATTTCTGAGTTTCCACTGCTCTCGACTGGGGATCATTGATATCTCATAGCTAGTGATACCTTTGTCAATGCTCCCTATTGATGCAAGTCCTCATCAAAACTACTATCAATACTTTTCTATTTTTGGAATGACAAAACAAGAGATTTTTAATTGAAGTGGTGTAAGCTGAATAGAGCGGAACACATTTATATAACCACCTTCACCCACTCATTAAGTTAACTAATTAACTTTTATCCTGCCTATTTCTCAATGGATTAATTCTCTAACAGGAATTCCTACTACATTTGGGATTGCTTTATAGAGCTGATCTGAGCAGATGAGGAACATAACTGTCCTGCAGCAGCTAAAGATGGTGTTATAAAGTATGTGTGTATCACTCTTCATTAAGATCTATTACTGTTGATAGTTACAACCTACAGTTCACCATTGTATTTTATTAAAAAAGGTTGGGTGGTCTTCTCTCAGTGTTCAATGAGCTTTTCATTGATTTCTTTTTTGTAGGCTTTTTAAGGAAAATGACCTTCTTACCTTAGAGATCTCCTTTATTTGTCTGCCAACCATACACACTTCTCACACTAGTTGTTTTCACAAGTCAGGTCAAAACTTTGAAAAACTGCTTCCTTTTATTCTACTTCTGACTCCTCCAACATGTGACAGCAGTTGCTTGAGATCGCTGAACTTTTAACCTCATTTTAGTCCATTGTTTGCTTTATTTTATTCATTGTTTCTAACTCAGCCTTCATTTTTCAGACACTGTTAATTATATATCCCCAGCTTGATGATTTTAATGTCCTTTTATCAGTTTCTCTTCTGTTCTTATAATTGCTTTGCATTCTCTCTTAAGTTCTTCTTTATTTGACTCAACTTCATTGTAAATGAGGGCTACCCCTTGAGTGATTTCTCAAGTACAGTAGTAAAGGTTAATACATTGATTGAGTTGGTTGATTAGTTGGTTGATTGGTTGGTTGGTTGGTTGATTGATGGATAAGTGCATGTTGCTCCCAGCAAAGCCAGTATTTTTCTTCTCAGGAAGATAGTTAAATGTACCACATTTTGTTTGATTTTTGCTAATGCCAATTTTGGCAGATATTTTTAAGCCTTAATCTTAAGATGAATAGTTCAGTATTTTTTGTCACATTGTAGTTATTTTTACCCTTTATAGTTTCAGTCTAGTTTTAGTCGACATAAACTTGATAAAATTTTAGTCCTATTTCAATCCATAAAAACTTTTACATAAGACTAAGTCTTTACTTTTAGTCAAAACTTTTTTTTTTGGCCTGAATCTGTTGCAAAATCATACTTGTGTGGTCTATGCACACTGCCAAACCTGGTATCCTTGCTTTTACAGCTGCAATAACAATAAGCCAAAGATGCCTTAGGTTTTGATGGTTTTACTTATAGTGGATAAATACTGTGGTTTTTGAATATTTAAATAAAACTAAGTTAAATTTTAGTTTCATTTTAGTCTCCTTGACAAAAACTGAATTTACTTTCAGTCAGAGTGTAAATCATCAAGATCCATTATCAGCTAATCTCTGGCTGGTCTTTCTCGTGGAAAAAGGTAGTTGAGGACCATTTTTAGTCATAATTCTAGTTGACAAAATTAGCATTGCTTTGAGCTTATTTTTGCCTTTGCAAAAACTGATTTTACGTTCTTACATCAGTGATATAATTAAATGACAATATGTCAGAGAACCCACAAAACATTGAATTAACTTTGAAAAATGCAAAACTGGGTAATTATGGTATCAGGTTTTATCCTCCATCCTTTATCTTGGCTCATTGGACCTTTTTTCTGCAAACTTATACTGAAGTTTTAACCAGAGTAACTGGACTCTAACTTGAGTACAGAACTCTTTTACCCATTCTACCTCTGTTGACAAGGGCTGAAGAATTTGGGAAAATAATCAAATTATGTTTTTTTCCCCAATATTGTGATTGTGATGCAATTATTTTTAAAGTTCCTCATCTTATGTATTTCTTAACATTTCTTAAAATTATCAATTATAATGAACACAATATTTGCTAAATTAAATTAAGGCTCAACAGTTAAGAAAAAATATCTTTTTGGGATTATTCTGACTCATTGCAAACTCAACATGAACTCTGTTGAAAAGAATTATGACTTTATGTCCCTCTCACTTTAGAACAAAAATATACATAAACAAGGAAAGTAGGTCTGTTTTGAAAAATATTCTAGAAAAAATGACATATCTGCCACTAAAAAAATGTATGAAACTGGTATATATAAACACATTTCAGGTCAAAGACATATTGCACCTTCTACAATTTGAAAATTGCAGTAGGACATATTGTGATTTAATCCAGATTATGATTAATTGCCCAGCTGTACTATACATTAACACATAGCAAGAAAATGAATCCACATCACATCCCAAAACAGCTGTTGTGTGAAACATTTCTTAGTTGATTACTTGACAGTGTTGATCCACCATTGTTAGTTAAATTATGTAGTCAATACATCTAAGTGGCTCCCAGAGTGATTACCCCAATTATGCCCTTGGGCAGCATGTTCAGGTGTGTTAAATGTTGTGTTTAGTTTGTTTGGATGTTGCCGGTTGTACAGTGATCCCTGCTGGGGTTCTTTTGCTCATATTTCTGGTGGATTGCTGTTTTTTTTATGTGAGGCACATTTGCATCATGAGTGAAGTTATCCACCCAGCTAGTTACTGCCTGTACAGTGTTCCTCAAGGACACACAATTAGTATTCCTCATCAGTATACATCACCTTTCTATGAGGTAGCCTCTGCTTTGTTCTTGCCAGAGACCAACCTCGCCACAGAGTTACAAGAGTTACTGTAGCTCTGTCATATTGTCAGTATTTCAGACTTTCCAAATTGTAGTCAAACTGTATGTAACGGTGGCCCTGAGGGCCAACAGGATTATTATTTCAAAAGGGCAGAATAAATTGCATAAAACAAATACATTTAACAAAACACGAAAAATATTTCACAAAACACAAAAATATTTCACAGAGCACCAAATATATTTCATAGAGCATGAAATATATTTCAGGAAACCGGAAAGGATAGGACCCGGTACTTGTCTCTGATTGGATGAAACCCAAGTCATTTCTTGTTCCCAGGGGATACCACGATAGCCGATCTAGCATGAAATTTAAATTACACAAGGAGAGAAGAGGACAATAAACTGATAAGGCAATACTTTAAGAAGGGACATACATATCTAATGATTCTTGAAATGCTCTCTATGTATCATAAAATACACATATCAATTGGAACTAAAAATGATTAAAGAACTCATGTTACTGACGCACTGGCAGTGGTCCTCTGTCAAACTGAAGGATTTAATGAAAGGCCGAGGCAGGCGTGCTCTGCTCACTGTGCTTGTGTCCACCGGACAAGTATAGTTTGATTATAATGTAAACACTTGGCAGTAATATTGTATACCTTTGTAAAATTTAGGGGGAGGATGATAGTATCAAAAAATGAATATCACCCAATCCTAATTGAAACCCTTAAATCTCACATAAAAGACCACAGACTGGGAGAAGTAGCGGATATTCTTTATTAAATATCATTAGGAGGGAAATATTATCAGAGCTGCTGGGACCTGACATACTGGAAATGACATTCAAGAGTGACACATTAGTGTATTTCATGATACATAGAGAGCATTTCAAACATCACACGATATGTATGTCCCTTGTTAAAGTATTGCCTTATCAGCTCTATGTCCTCTGTCCCCTGGAAACATGAAATGAGTTGGGTTTTGTCCAATCCGAGACAAGTACCAGGGTCCTACCCTTTACAGTTTCCTGAAATACATTTCGTGCTCTGTGAAATGTATTTGTGTTTTGTGAAATATTTTTGTGTTTTGTGAAATGTATTTGTGTTTTGTGAAATTTATTTTGCACTCAGTAATTAAAGTCAACTTGAAATGAAATACTTTAACTTTACTTGAGTAGATTTATAAATCAGTTCTTTTATGTTTTTTTAAAAGTACATTTCAATCAAAGTAACTGTACTTTTTTGAGGACAACCGTTGTGTACGTTTTCCACCTCTGTTGTAGATATAACATCATGATTACTAATCCAAAAAGCCATCTTTTTTTCAAGCTGTAAACATTTCCATTTAGATAATATATATAATCATAAATAAGAAATGTTAAAAAAAACAATTCTCTGATATTTTTGCCAAAAACACCTGCAAGTGAAGGGGGGAGCACTGTCTGAATTGCATGAATGAAATATCACCAATATGTTTGTGCAATTCAGACAGTGTGCTAAAATTTGATTGCATTTTTGTAATAAAAAGCAAGAAGTTGCACTGTATGGGTGCCTAGCACTTTAATTTTTGTGCCTTTGTATTGGCATGATATGGGGTTTCACAAATCTGTAATCTCCACAGCCATACTGAGAATATTCCCAATATAGAGTGGCTTACATTTCTCATTATAAATCCTCCTTTAAACCTCATATTTACTTTTTGTTCAGCACGAATGAGCAGCTCATCCGTCCATTACTTCCTGTCTGATTAGTGTAATTGGCCTCCTACATAAATTGCCGGACAGTGTAAGGATATGTAAACATAGTTTTCTACTTGACAGGAGGACTGAGGTGATATGAATTCAGCAAGAGAGAAGAAGGTGTAAGGCTTTATGAGGGCTGCAGCCGTAGGAGGAGTGAGTCAAGTGAGGAGACAAACCTGGAAATAGGGTCATAGGGAAGGTGATGAAAAAATTTGCTATGAATAAAAGACTGTGTAAAAAAATGTTCTCAACAGGCAAACTTTCCTTTTGAGTTGAAATGTTTGATTAACAGTTAATTATAGTTTGTTTTAATGATAATTTGTCTCTTTCTGCTGTGAACTGAAGATCAATAGGAAGGAAAGACGGGGATCAAAATTCTGTGCTGTAAGGTATTCAGTCATAGGATGTGGGGAGGTCTGTTGAGAATGATCTAAGCTGGCTGGTAGAACATCTGAGCTGCACCCAATTTGAATCATAGATATTGAAAATGTTCGATATTTGTGACCGGTTATCCTGTAGTGTATTGAGGACAACGGAAACAGCTGAGACTGCACTTTATGGATTAGAACAAAATGATCATCAAATTGGAAGCCAGATGGTGAAAATGGTATCACATCAAGCACAGAAAATCAATTTTTACCCACCTCCAGCTCATGCTATCACATCATCGGTTTCTGTTTACACCATTTCAAAGGTTTCAGCCACACTTTTTCTTTTTTCTTTGTAAATTTTTGGGAAACGAAAAGGTCCATAATCTATTGCCAGCTCTTCCTGTTGTTGTCTGCCATGTTTGTTTGTAAAACTGTTTAGATTAGGCTATGGTTTTATGCATACCTTCAATCTAATATCACCTCAGGGATAATTCTTTAACCTTATACAGGGACACTATCACATCTCTTCTTCTTCACGATAAATACTGAAAAAAGAATGTCTCTTTAACCACCCCAGTCCATCAGTTAAAAAGGCTCCGTCAGAGTAAAGCGCTCATTACAGGTCACTTCTTCTGTGACAGCTTTGCTAAACAACCGCCCTGTGAACTTTCAATTTACTGAATGTCAGCCCATTTTGCTCCCACATCAATACAGTTTTGGAGTTTGTCCTCCGTTGTCCTGTGTGAATAAAAACACACAAACACAGATGCCGCCACACATACATACTGTATGCGCTGCCACCGAGTCCAACCTATAAACAGCATCAGTGATGACAGGAAATCCCTCGACACACTTTGATTTCTAATTCAGGATTGACTGAATAGCTCACTGACCTGTCTGAATAATTTAACTCTTTGTAGTGTATGAAAACGCACGGTGCAATGAAGATTTCATTATTCAGCATGCAGCGTATTTTACCAAGTTTGACTGGGTACAATGAATGTTAAGGAATTAAGCTCAATGCTTATGTGGCCTTTTATGAGAACTTATCTGTTCCTTTTGCCTATTCAGGCTTCTCCAGTCATAGAATCGTGCAAGTCCATCATGTAAACATGAGATAGGGGACTGGGTAAGAGCTACATGCATGAAAATCAGGGCACGCATATATCATTATTAGACTAAAAAAAACAGTATCTTCTCCTTTGTCATAATGCCACCTACTGTTGACGGGCAGTACTACATCATATACAAAGTAAAAGGTGCTTATAGTTTGAATTTAATGACAGTCCTTGGTGAATCTACATAGTCTCTGCCATGCTAAAGCACACTGCATGGATTGCTGACAACCAAGTATTCCCACACGGCTGCAGCTGCCACACACCCTGACATGTGAGCGGGTGTAAGGGCCTTTTAGTGCAATTCGCAGCCCTAGTCAAGATTGCAAGGTTTTTGCAAGGCTGAATAAGTTAATAAAATGTATATTAAGAAACCTTCCTTGCTGATCTTCTGTGGAAAACAGCTAGCATTCACAAGTGTCCTCTGGATCTAACAGAATGGAGTGTAAAAGAAATAACACATCATACAACAAAACAGAACAAAATGCAGTTCATTCAATCACACTTGCAGCAAACCAAACACAAGCACACACTCTTGTATGGAGTCCAGCTCAAACATTCAACACATACATAAACAGCAGATGTTTTGAAGGATCCAGCTCTGACTAAACAATCTCCTCTGCATATATTATAAATGCACACCACACAAATTAGCCACCATATTGCCTGATGAAATAGTTTTAAATGGGCTCTCGTCAGCGAGAATCAATTCTGACACAGCCGGAGGGACGCAGTGGGGAAGTGTTATGGTGAGATTTGGTACTGGGCCATCAGTTTTCATGTTTGCTGCTCTGACACCACAGTGGAGAGGTTGACAAACTGATCACACAGCAGTCCTCACAGGCAAACATGATGGGAGTGGAAACGGCTCAGCAGCTTAAGCTACAGGAGAGACAATTGGAGCTGTGAAAAACCATACACTACATATTTTTATTGTAGAAGGTGAAACGAGCAATGAATTGTGACTGAAAACCCATTTGCTTTTTTCATCCACACACCCTGTGTGCCTAAAATCCGGCAAAACGAGGGCAACACGCAGCCATTCAAGCTGATTATTTGATCACTTACACTAAAATGCACCTCTTGCAGGTGCCAGCCGATATTATGGATGGTATTACAGAAAGTCAAGCATGTGAGGATAGCTTTATAAATCATCATCAGCAGAGTTCATACAATTATCTGCATCCATGTGGGTCCATTAGTTTTCCCTGTCTGTGCATGCAAGCTTGAGGGACTTCATCTGTATGCGTTTTTGCTTGCAAATGTAATTAAGGTTTTATCAGCTGAACGAGGGTTGATGTCAACCAAATGTTAAGCTGAGACGATCATGATGAGTGGCTTCAGGACGTGCATATTTTACATTATTATACATATCTCTGGATGCTTAATTTTATGCACATGAATGTCTTCTTTGAGCGTTTGTTCTGGTTGGCGCACGAGCTCTGTTTTACACTTCACGGCATTTCACTGACTCTTTCTGACATACATACTTAAATTTGAATGCCTTAGTAAGTCGCTTAAGTGCAGGCAGATTTTCTAATTTTCCTGCAAGCTAATGGAGTAAAAAGAAGCCTGACGATGGTACCTTTGATATGAGAAAGTATTTGATTTCATTAATGTTTTATGTTTGCATTTGTAACCTGTATAAATCTATAATAACTCCCCTTGTAATTTCATTATTTTTCATAGTTAAGAGGAGGAGACGTACTGTATTAATCCTTGAGGGGGAATTTAGTTTTTTCACCAGACCTTTTTTTTTTTTTTTTTTTTTTTAATATAGCATACATCAGCATGTATTGGCTAGTCCCATTCGTATGCTTCCATGCCCATTTACACGCCACAAATGAAGCTGGGAAACTGGGGTTAAGCATCGACATATGACTGCAGGAGCTGAGGATTGAACCTCCAACCTTCTGACTTGCTACCCAATGAGTCACAGTCTCCCCAGCAAAAAGGTGATATGATGTTATCGGGGTGATTTTTATGTCAAAACTTTTACTTTTATTTCAAAGGACACTGTCATGATGAGCAGCCTCATAACAACAGCCGGGGGAGTGCCGGATATAACAAAAGCATTGTCCTGCTTGAACCACTTCAAGTTTGGATGGCTTATACTTTCATTATGCATCTAAAGTGTAAAATGAGTGCATCAAAGGAGACGTGCAACAGTGGACTTTGTGTTTATCTGTAGGGTCTTAGACAACACTCACGCTACTTCAGCTAAACCAGTGGGAGAGTGTTTTTTATCTGAGAATGATCTCATATGGCAGATGTATAGAGACAAAAATGTAGACGTAGCCAGCAAAATAAAGCGAGAGGTTCACCCTGGAGTAGTCTCTGTCTTAAAGATGTCCACACAGCCAAGAGAGGAGAGGATATTGTCTTTCCATTACTGCTACTACAACTAGCTTTTTGAGGACTGCTAGGGCAGGAAGTGCCAACAGGTGCTCAGGAAAAATTTTGAAGTAGAAGTGCTACTTGTAGCATCGATGTAGATCGATGTTTAGGCTTTCTATCGATCTGAATGGATTATTAATCAACCAATCAATGTATCGATATACATATATGGATTGTTACACCCCTAGTATTTAACAGCATATTTGTTTCACAGATGATTTATTTTCCTTAGTCTGCCGGTTACGTGTGTCTCAAACAAGCAAATGTGCGAAAGGTGGAATGTCAGCAGTGATTCAGACAGGTGAGAGAGGATCAGCTGTGTTCTGTTTCTTTACTTACTGCCACACGTAAGATTTTAAAGTTTGAGCAAGAGGAAGGCACTCTCCACTTCAGCTGGACTACTTCATAGACCAGCTGCATATGAAGTAGGCCAGTCAGTCAATCTCACAAGACATATTTCATCATGACGAGAAATCTTGTGACGTTTTAGTCTTGTGGGATCTCGTCTCGACACTCATATGGTTAACACAAATAAGTCTTGCTGAAGTGCAGAAGCTTCAACTCATCTTAGTCTTTGGTGATGGAGACTTTACTTGGATTTCTGTTTGGTGACTTGGATTATAGCTCCAGGCATGCGACTCAAGACGAGAGGTTTGGTGACTCAACTATGACACTGCTACACTCAGAGAGAGCAGAAATGCATCCACATGCACAAACAGGAACCTATGGACATGCATTAATGGTGAGATGTCGGAGTGAAGGGTTTCTCACAGTTGTGCACTCTAAGTAGTTGGGGGGGGGTTAGCAGCTCAAGGGCACCTCAGCAGTGACCAGGAATTAAACTGGCATCTCTTCCAGCCCGATTTTCGTACTTTAGTCTGTATCAGAACTTAAACTGACATTAAAAAACAATGTTTTTCCTGTTTAACAAGAACGTTAGAAATACCAGGAGACTGATGTTTTATATGAATAAATCTGCACAAATTGATGAGGTAAATGTGTTCCCCTCAGGTCAATCATGGCTACATTGGAGCTTGTTTATACCAAATCTGTGTTATCCTCTAACAATAAGCACTCACTGTTAGAAAATTGGAAGCAGTTTTTGAGATGGTTCGTGGCAATTTCCATCATCTAAGACCTCATAGAGGCTAAAAAATTTTAGAAAGGGTAAATTATTTCTTGACAAAAAGATTTTTTTCTTTGCTTGTTGCACAAGCAAGGGCCCGGAGGAGGAGAGGTTTATTGATTTATAAAATTACTTATTGAAAAATCTTACAGCAGAAAGCAAAGTAACTTAAATCACCCAAAAAACATTCTGCCTCCACATATTCTTGCAAAGAAAGAAACACACACACAAAGTGGTTACGTCAGCGAAAGTGCACACAGCCAGAGCATACACAGTGCTGGTAGTCCTTGCGGGTAAAATTGTCATTTAAATAAACAGTCAGAATCTGTTTTCCCACAGTACATGCTGCATTATGTAGCACCCAAACAGTCATAAATGAAATATTATAATTCCACAGAGGAGCGTACAAGAGGGAGAAGGCTTAAAGTAGAGCTCTGCAGTCTTGTCAGGGTTGAACTTAAGGCAGTAGTGAGACATGTTGTTAAAAATGGGGCTCATGGGAGGAAAGAGAACATGAAGGCTGCTTGAGATGTGTGTTGAGTGTTGTCAGTATGGCGGCGTTAGGGGAAAAGATGAGGGATGTGATTCCAGTGCAGAGAGATGAAGCACTGGGACCAGAAGAAAGGTCCTGAGGTCTCAGTTCTGTCAGACCCCTGGAGAGCACTCTCATGTCAGAAGTCTCTGCAGACAAACCAGAAAATGGATCAAACAGGAGGTGAACTCTCAGATAAGGTCAGAGTGAATCTCAAACATAGACTGAAGAAAAGTGTCGATGAAGCACTTTTACATTGCAGCAATCGATTTCTGAAAGAGACATCTTAAAGATTGCATAGTGCATGCAGCTAGCATCTGTTTTAATTTATAATGGTGGAATTCAGTTTTGAAAAGAGTATCCTTTTGTTCTTGGCCAAAGTAAGGAACATCTTTGACACCTGACATGATGACAGTTTAAATGTTTGATGGTTGCAGGGTTGTTTTCTGTAGAAGAATATTCGCCTCGCCTCAGAAATCTGTGACTATATACAGTTGAAACCAGAAGTTTACATACACTATATAAAAAGACACATAAACTTTTTTTCTCACCGTCTATCATTAAATCAGATTAAACTTTTCCTGCTTTTGGTCAATTAGGATTACCAAAATTATTTCTATTTGCTAAATGGCAGAATAATGAGAGAGATCATTTTTTAGACAATTTTTTATTATATTCTTAAGAGTCAGAAGTTTACATACATTTCATTAGTATTTGGTAGCATTGCCTTTAAACTGTATGACTTGGGTCAAACGTTTTGGATATGCTTCCACAATCTTCTCACAATCGTTTGAAGGAATTTTGGCCCATTTCTCCTGGCAGAACTGGTGTAACTGAGCCAAGTTTGTAGGCCGCCTTGCTTGCACATGCCTTTTCAGCTCTGCCCATAAATTTTCAATGGGATTGAGATCAGGGCTTTGTGATGGCCACTCCAAAACATTGACTTTGTTATCCTTAAGCCACTTTGTAAGCAGTTTGGCAGTATGCTTAGAGTCATTGTCCATTTGGAAAACCCATTTGCGGCCAGGCTTTAACTTCCTGACTGATGTCTTGAGATGTTGCTTCGGTATTTCCACATGATGTTCTTTCCTCATGATGCCATCTATTTTGTGAAGTGCACCAGTCCCTCCTGCAGCAAAACAACCCCACAACATGATGCTGCCACCCCCATGTTTCACAGTTGGGATGGTGTTCTCAGGCTTGCAAGCCTCCCCCTTTTTTCTCCAAATGTAACGATGGTCATTATAGCCAAAAAGTTCAATTTTAGTTTCGTCAGACCACAGAACATGTCTCCAAAAATTAAGGTCTTTGTCCCTGTGTGCATTTGCAAACTGTAATCTGGCTTTTTTATGTTTCTTTTGGAGTAATGGCTTCTTCCTGGGAGAGTGGCCTTTCAGCCCATGTCGGTACAGGACTCGTTTGACTGTTGATAATGACACACTCTTACCAGCTTCAGCCAGCATCTTCACAAGGTCTTTTGCTTTTGTTCTTGGGTTGAGATGGACTTTTTGGACCAAAGCACGTTCATCTCTGGGACACAGAATCCGTCTCCTTCCTGAGCGGTATGATGGCTGGACATTCCCATGGTGTTTATACTTGTTTATAATTGTTTAAACAGATGAACGTGGCACCTTCAGGCATCTGGAAATTGCACCCAAGGATGAACCAGACTTGTGCAAGTCTACAATTCTCTTCCTGATATCTTGGCTGATTTCTTCTGATTTTCCCATGATGTTACACAAAGAAGCAGTGTGTTTCAGGTGTGCCTTAAAATACATCCACAGGTGTGCCTCTAATTAACTCAAATGTTGTCAATAAACCTATCAGAGGCTTCCAAAGACATGACATCATCATCTGGGCTTTCCCAAATTGTTTAAAGGCATAGTAATCTTAGTGTATGTAAACTTCTGACTCTCAAGTAAATAATAAAAAATTGTCTAAAAAATGATCTCTGTCATTATTCTGCCATTTAACAAATAGAAATAATTTTGGTAATCCTAATTGACCAAAAGCAGGAAAAGTTTAATCTGATTTAATGTTAGACAGTGAGAAAAAAAAGTTTATGTGCCTTTTTATATAGTGTGTGTAAACTTCTGGTTTCAACTGTATCTATAATACTTGGTGTTCATCTTGAAATCTATCAAAACAATAAATGGCACATATTATGTAAGTCTGACTTCATACCAATAGACAAGGACACTTTCTATACCCAGGCAATGCTTTCCCTTTTATTTAGTGTACATACTCGGAATGTAACTGTACCAAAATCTCCTGCTACCATAATACCTCTGTTACAATTCCACGGGACAGTATTTGTTGTGGTCTCAAAAATATTCCAAAGCAACAAGTAAAGACTTGAAAAAAGTGACGTAGCATTTATTGAACAATTGCACTTTGAATATTACAATATGTGCAAAAAGGTGCCATAGGTGTGTATTATGCTTAAAAATATATACTTGTACTTAGGCCTGGGCGATATTGCTTAAATATCATATCATGGTATTTTTCTTGCCTTTGACGGTAACGCATTTATATTATGTCATCACAAAATGAAAAAGAGACATTGCTTTTAAATCCAAATTCAAGTGTTATAAACCCCATTCTCCTCTTTTTATGCATACTGAATTTATGTCTAAGCACTGGAGCACAGAAAAAAAAAGATTTTTAAGTATCTCTATGTTACTTCAGTCTTACTGTGATCCAAGTTTCACATTTCATCTATCCTGCTAGTGTGTGCTGCTAATGACTTGAGCACATTTCCTGATGAGGCAAATGTTCAGAATAAAAGCATTTCTGAAAAATAACAGCCACAGACTTTTATAGTGAAGAGTTTGGTGGAAGTATTGTGTTTAGCATTGATTTAGCTTAGCTTTGGCTGCCATACTGGCGAGTGTATGCAGCTAGTTTAAAGCAGCTTCTCTGACCTCATTTAACTTTGCAGCCTGGATCTTTGATTAATCTTTTTCTTAAAAAAGAAATTCATAAGTTAAAACACACCTTTAAGTGGTTGTTTAAGCCGTTGTAAGATGAATAGCTGCAGTGCTGGGTTCCAGACAGACCAAAACCAGCCGGCTTGTGTTACAGCCCCATGCAAGCTGACAGGGACAGCACACTGACTTTGCTGTAGTACAGCCATCAAACTTTGAGTGGAAAGAACACAAGTGTTGTCTGTTAACAGTGCTAAATTATAACAAGAGTGGGTGACTTTCGGTTAGTTACCTGACTACATGTAATACTAAAGCTAAATGTGCTAATGACAAGACTCAGCCTGAGCTGCCCATCACACACTCCGCCAGCTGTGGGAGCGGATATGCCTCGCGAGTGCATCGCAGCACAAAGTAGGCATTTAAATGGGTGATGACGGTGTTGCAAAAATCTATTCTGTGGCAGAAATTTTTCCGGTGGTGATACTGATGCCGGTTTACCGCCCACCTCTATTCCTACTTTGGCTCCAGCATGGTAACTAACCTTCTAAAACCTTTAAAGGTATTGATAGTGTCAATGAGATGGCACTTCAAGAGGCAAAACGAGTAAGAGGCTATATTTTTTGGTTCAAATGTTATTTAACGCATACCGAAACACTTACCAACTCAGCCTCCTCCACGCAGCCTGTAAATCAATTCTCAGAAGAAGAACTGATTTACAGTAAATAATGCTTAGATTGAGCATAGCAAAATATAAAGTTAAACCAAACGGTGTCGGATCATTGTGTAAACACATGTATTTGCCGATACCAGTACCTGTATTTTCAGCAGTATCGGACATATTTCCACTACTGGTATCAGAATCTGAACAACTCTTAAGATGACAGAACATTAAAGCATGCTGTTTTTGCAACAACTTTCTTTGTGGGTTGTCACTTTTATTAAAAAAAAATTGCAGATAAAGTATTTCATTTTAATCCATACAACACACTTTTTTTGTTTTAGGCAAACCTAAAGCAAACATGAGGGAAAGAGGCTGCAAAGGAAGAAAAAGGAAATCTCCATGTGACTGTGTATCTTGCAAATTGTTACAGCAGATGGGTTATTCTTCACATGCTCCTTCTTGAGCTCACATGAAAAAGTACCCTGAATGTGTGAAGTAAAAGTATGTTTTCTGATGAAGAATATAAATGGGTCAGGGATAACCTAGACCAATGAGCTCTGCAGGGTAGGGATGGCTACAGACCACAACATTTTAAAATGTACTGACAGTAGGCACCACAGTCGCAATTACATAATTGCTGTGGTTTGCAGGTGTATTTTTTTAGACCTGCTGTGAGCAGCATACAAAAGGTCAGGATGGAAATGGTGGAAACCTGAGCCAGAGTTTTCAGTGACTGGTAGTTGGAGCTCACTCAGGCTGTCCACATTTTGAAATGTACTTGGGCCAAAAATTAACCCTTAAATTGTTTCCTGTCTTAGTGAGTGTTGTTGTGCCAGGGGAATGACATTTTAACTGTGTATGTAATGGGTTTTAAAAATGTACTTCTCTATGTGTCATGAGTAACAATAGTTGAAAGAAGGACTGCACAAAAAATTGCAACTTTTTATTTTTGCAATATGAGCTTTTGCAATTGAACATACCAAAATTTTGTATTTTTCCAAATAAAGCCTACATGATAATACATTTCTAATCTCAATCAGTAGTTAGGTTTGCAAAACATGAAACAACCGATAAACATCTGCTATGACTTCTGTTCATGCCCAGATCACCTGCTGATGGCTGGTGCTGGTCCAGAGGGCAGACATTGGCCGATAAGGATGTTAAAGTGATGTCTCTGTGTAGCCTTACTTCTTATGTCGCTTTCACACCTAATCAGTTTGGTTTGCTTGAAACAAACTCAAATTCGTTTGCCAAGTTGGTTCAATTTGTTTGTGCTACTGTGAAAGCTGACCAGTGAACTCAGACCAAACAACCGTACTGAGAACCAGTGTGAGTTTTGACGGCTATTTTTAATTTTAGTCTCAGTCTTAGTCTTTAGATTAAATGCCTTTTAGTTTAAGTAACATTTTAATCATTTCTACCATTTATAGGTTTAGTCTAGTTTTAGTTGACAAAAACTAAAAAACATCTTAGTATAGTTTTAGTCCTTAAAAAGTCCTCAGATTTTTGTCTTAACTTTTAGTCCAAGCGTTTAGTCTCTTGCCTAATTATGGTACCAAACCATGATAGTGTGTTCTATGAACCCTGCCAAACCTGGGATCCCTGTTTTCTACAGCTGAGAGGCAGAAGAGATACAGATGCTTTGTATTTTGACAGATTAGAGAAATAGCATGAATTTTGAATGCTGATGGAAACTTACTGTATTTTCCAGACTAGAAGTCGCTCCGGAGTATAAGTCGCATCAGTCAAAAAATGCGTCATAAAGAGGAAAAAAACATATAAGTTGCACTGGACTATAAGTCGCACTTATTTTGTGTGTTTCTGACACAGCGTTGTCCGTGCTCTGATAGAGAGGCGGTTGCATTGCATGAAGTGGTAACACCAAGAAGACTCACCTGCAAAGTCATTTATATTCCTCTCCTTGGCAACTACCAGGGCGTGGAGACGTAACTGCACCGTTGACAAGCCCCTCCCGGCAGCACGTTGTTCAAGCACCCATCTGTGGACTCGTTCCTCCAGCTCTGGCCATCTTGTTTTCAGCCTGCGATTAGCTTTCGTAGTTTTCTTCATTGCAGTAAAAGTAACCTCTGCTTTTCTCCAGTCCCTCACAAGTTTCTCACTCACTCCAAACTTTCTTTCTGTTTTCTTTAAGTTCATGTTTCAGTTAATTTTTTCAGTGGTACAGGAGCAGCATATAGTTGTCACAAACCTAGAGCGCCCTCTAGTGGCTATAGATGGTAATGTTTACTCCTTGGTTCATGTCAGTCAGTATGAATTAACATTTAAAAACATGTTAATTATAAATATTTTGATATATAAGTCGCACCTGACTATAAGTTGCAGGAAGAGCCAAACTATGAAAAAAAGTGCAACTTGTAGTCCGGAAAATACGGTAATTACATTTTAACTTAGTTTTTGTCAACATGATGAAAACTAGGTATGCACGATATCGGCCTGATATTGGTATTGGTGCATATTAGCTTAAAAAGGCAATTATCCATAGCAGCAGATATCAAAATTTCTGCTGATATAAAAGCGACATTTTGTCTGTGATAGTCAGCTTATATGGACTCTGAATTTTTACCATTTTTACCAATAAGTTAAGGATTTAGGCTGGACCAACAGACCTATGCCAGCTGAGGTCTTTCAAAGTGTGTTTTAAGTACCCAAATTTGTTTCTTTGTCCATCCTTATACATTTAAATGTGTTAAAAGGACTGTTTTAGGTTTGAAGTACATATCTGAATATCAGTATTGGTATCCGCTAGAATTGATCTGTAACTATTCTGTTCTTAGTCAAGTCTTTCACATGGAAAGAAAGTGTCGACAAACATTTGTAGTCAAAGTTTCAGTCGGCAGAATTAACACTGCTTAGAAAACTTTAATTCCACTCTGGTTTGTTGTGTTAGTTGGAGGTCTCACTCCCACTGTGAATGCTTTTGATTTATTACTGGAGAAGTTATGTAACCTAAGATAATTAATTTAAACTGAACTTCTGCCCTCTGTGTCCTGTTTTTTTTACTGACAAAGTAATGGAAAAAAAAACAACAGTATCGTATTAGCCATTGGCTAAATTGTTATTTCAAAAACACTGGTGTCGGCCCTGATTTTTACAATTGATGCATCTCTAGTTTCTTACTAGCTTTCATTTTATTATCTCAATTATTAAAAAAATAATATTGCACATATTTTTTTTCTTCATAAAGTGAAAGCCATACAAAGAAAAAATCTGTTTTATGATATGCACTTTTGATAGCTGCTTTTTACTGATAAAGTCAGCTGCGGCTTATACACCAGAGGGACTTATGTGTCAGTAAAAAGTGCTAAAACATGACGTCATTACTGCAAGTGTGCATAGCTGCCACCATCACACACTGCATTAGACCTAATGTGTTTGAAAATGTATCCCCATTCATCGTGTGTTGCAAGCGTCTGCTTTGGGGGCACTGGTCAGAACGTGCAAGAATACGTAATGAAAGAAACCACACCGACAGTGGTTGGTGCAACCATGCCATAAGCGTGCATTTAAAGCAAACAGGAAGTAAGCTGTAACTTCATTGAACAAATTTTAAATTCTCACACAGGAGGACAGCTTACATCTTTTCCCCTTTAGGAGTTTTCGAAAACAGACTATGGCTTATATACCAGCACAATTTATATACCAGATATTATGGTAGACTTAAAGTCCAAAATGATTTTATTACGATAAAATGAAAATGTCCGATACCTGTATTTAAGTGTAGTGAAAGATCTTCCTGTATTTTCTTATATTGGGGTGTATATGGCATAGAGAAAAGATGAAGAACTGTCACTTTTTCCTAATATTCAGTTCTTTTAAAAATGTGTTGAAGTAGATAATATGTCGAAGTACAGGTGTCATGTTAGTCATAGTGTGAATCATTATTGAAAGTCACAGCTACTGATGGCACTACAAAAATGTGTGACTGACACACTGACATTTTTCCTCCAGCAACCACCTGGAGAAGAGTCTTCAGCTTCTGATGGACAGAGTGGATGACATGAGCCAAGACATTGTCAAATACAACACCTACAGCCGCAACCTGAGCAAGCAGCAGCAGCAGAAGCACCAGGTAAGTCTCACTGAAACACACGTGCTTTCATGAATTGAAACGCATACATCATCTACCACCACAATGAGTAAGCAGCAGCAGAAACATCAGCTTGCCAGGATGAATAAGGAAGGAAATATGTACAAGCATACACGTACGCTGGGGTATTCATACACAGATGCACCTACAGCCTCAAACTCAGCATGAAAACAGCAGGTATATTTCTCTCAGCCATGGATACAGGCAATTGCAGCTATAATCTCAGCAGGCAAGCAGCCTTACCACCGGGTAGCGAAAAAGGAAATACATACACACTACAACCATGGTACTCTAGGCTCACACATCTACATGCACACACTGCAGATCAAAAGTAATAACAGTAAAAGACAGTGGCTATAAATTTATTTATAAATTCAATATCATCTATTTGTGAAAGCTAAATAGATAAACCCAGACTCATACATTGCTGCTGTCTCACACACATCATTCATTTCAGCTTGTTGCCTGCAAAGAAGAAAATCATCAATAGAGCATGCTGTCTAGAAACTGTTGCAGTGACCCAGTGACGTCTGAACAGCCAGAACTGATTGGCATTTCAGTCCTTTATCTGCACAGGAAGCACTCTTCACTTTAACAGTGGACCTAAGCAGAACTAGCTCGGGGCTTGTGTTTTCTGCAGGCAGTAAAATGAACATGATTGGCTTTTGCCTGGTTGTCGTTCACATGGCATCAGAAGACTTTTGCAGTCATGCTTTTTTGCAATTTTTTGACTTGTAGAGACACTAAACTCCTTTTTAAGTCTTTGTGGCTCAGCGGGTTGTGTGGGCTAAAAGCTGGGTCCCATTCAATACAAAGAGCCCACTATTACTGTCCTAGCATCAGAGAGTGTAATTTTGTGAATGGACTGAGTGGTAAAAAAACAACAGGTAAGAAGGGACAATTTCTTTAAAAGCTGCAGAATTGACTTCTTCAATGGAAATCAAAACTTGTGATGAATGAGTTATTTCTAGGGCTGACATCTTTCATTCGGTTGGTCACAGTTGGCTGATATGCTCTCACTGCACCAGGATTCCTGTTTGTCATGTGAGAACGAAACAACGGAGGGATTGGCTGACTAAATGACAGACACACAGCAGGAGGCAGAGAGGAGCAATGCAGCGCTAGGCAATACAGGCAGAGAGGCACACACAAAGGAATGAAGAACATGTGATATTCTGATTGTTTAACTTGGAAACAACATCTTAAACTGGACACATTGATGCAGGATGATTGTATTGAAGTGGCAGTACTAAGCGCTCGGCTCTGCCCTCCTTGAGAGCCCCATCTCCCGTGGCCTGTTTAATGCGTCATCAGATTTAAATGTTCACATCAGTGTCAGCATCTGGTAGAGAGAGAAAGCAGAGGAGAGAAAAGACAATGTGTCCTGGTGATTAAGTTCCGACCAGCCGATCAGGATATTTGTTGCTAAATAGTTATCGTGCTATGATCATGGAAAATACATAGTTAAAGGCAGGTGATCGCTGATCGCCTCTGAGTCAGCTGTTGTTTTAGCACAGAAGAATGAGAAAAAATTAATAAATAGTGCTGCACGATGATTATTTTTTGAACCAATAATTTCCTACTCCTGATGGCCGGTAACTGGTAAGAACCGATCATTTTTTTCAATTGTTGATTTAAAAAAAAAAAAAAGAAGTTTATCTGATGTGTTTATGCACATCTGGGGATAAGAAGGGGTTAATATGTAGTGAGCAAAGGTATTTATAACTAATTCTAACTGAAATCACTGGTGTTTACATCAAAAAAACAAAGAAGAATTTGGACTTTACAGCTGTTATTTTTTTTAATTAAACATTTGTGTACCAAACAAAGTACAACATACACAAAAAGCTGACATAGGTTTTTTTCCTTTGCCCTTGAAATTAATTTAAGTATCTAGACAACTGATCAAATCTGACATTTCAATAAACTAAACAAGAATTCAGCTGACTTATGTCAAATCTGACATAAAACCAAATGACAACAGGCTGTCATGCTAACAAATGGAGATGTTTGGGGGTCTGGTTTTTGTTTGTTTTTTGCTGCATAAGTCAGAAATAAATAGAGCCAAAGTTTTCTATAAAGATTATGCATTGACATAAGCCATATCAGAAATAGGTTAAAATGTTGAGTACACCATGGTCTGTGGCTAAACTTCTTTCTTAATGTTGATCAGACTAAATGAAATCACATCAAACAGAGCAGGCAGGGATATGTCAAAGTAGCGGTGGATCAGAAGACTGTCAGACTGATTTTGTTGTTATAACGTTGCGCCTTTTGGCTCTGGCGAACTTTTTGCAGTTTCCAATGCCTGCTGAATCAGCACTCTGCCTGAAACTAGCCTTTGACTTGGTCCTAATGCCCGAGACTTAGGCTAGTCACTACTGCGGCTTCGTTTAAACGCTGTTACAATGATGAATTTTAAGTGACTTATAAGATCTGTCGAGGACTGGTTTCCACTCTTTGGGATATTTGCGGGGCAAATTTTGTGAACACTGTAGTGTTATTCTACCCATAAATACTGAATAACTCCGCCAGTACCGCCTTGTTGTTAACCTCTATAAGCCTCTTAGCACTGAGGCTGCTTCCTCTTCTTCTCTGGTGCTTAACAGCGGGTCTCATACTGCAGCACCACCTACTGTTTCGGAATGTGTAGTCTCGTGAGAATGAAAACAAACGCCTTTATTATCGATGGATTTTATCTGTTAATTTTTATTATCGGAATGATAAAAATATTAAAATATATGCAATATCGGCCGATAATTTATCGGTACCGATAATTATCGTGCATCCCTTTAAATAAATAATGCTTCATAAGGCTTATGTTAATTATTAGGATCATTCAGACTACCAGAAGGGTGCATTGAGGAACCTGTCATGAATAAAGCTGATTCTGGGTGTAACTGCAGTCGACCAAGATTTTCTTTGATTAACTACAGCCCTAGTTATTTGAGATCAAGTATCTCATTTTCATGATATTTCTGATTTTGACTTTGGATCATTGATTTTTTTCAAAAATGGATGACATGTCTTAGCATCTTCCTTTTGTATTAAAATGAGGTAATTATTCACTGAATTAGAGACTGATTGGTGAGCCATGGTATCGGTTTCCCACGCCTTCTTTGTATCAAAACACACATTTAACTCAACAGTAGAATTGCATTAAAAAAAAAAAAAACCTGAATAGACACACAGAATAGATTTGTGTCTATCTGAAGTCAACGCTTGCAGTAATAGAAAATTCAATGACATGTCAGTGTTAGTATTTTGATATTAACTAAAGCTCCTTATCACTTTTCCTGCACATTATTTTGCACTCATAGTTGTAGATGATCACTAGGATATATTTTGTCTTCACTAATAATAAACTTTAGGGGTGTTCTGGCACACACAGGACACGGTATGGTTCCCACCTCAATTTTGGGGTCCGGTTCAACTCTGATTTTCACAATTGCTCCTTCACTATCAGTGGCGTATGATTTCATTTCATTGATTGAATTCTGTCCCATCTGTTAACATGGAGGAGGTGCAGCTTATGACATATACTGCAGCCAGTCAGCAGGGGGTGCTCTGAATGTTGTGGTGTCATTTTTCAGGAGCTGCTGTGTTGTTCAGGTTTCTTTACAGTCTGCTTTGGCTCAGAATAAGAATTCTCATCAGAATTTAAACAAACAAAAAAAATTTTTTTTCTCTGTAAATACTTTACCACTACTGACGTGCTAATTACTTCTAAAGCTGCTCAGCTCTTTGCAGATCACTGCCTTGGTCACATTTCTTTTTCTCAGTGGTGTCCAAAGTAATGGACCCTTCCCTCCCTATTTCCTGTCAAAGAGTCATTCATTTTTATTTGTTAGAGGGGTCACTTCTGTAATAAAGTTATTAATTTCTACCTATGTGAAGCACAGTAGGTTTAAGGTCTCGCAGAATGAATCATGCTTATTTTAATAGCACTGACACCTTGGGATACCTGAATCATACACTCAATAATGGCATTAATTAATAGTTAAATTTCAATAAGTTGAGTAAATCTCCTGTTTTTCTTCCTTTTTCTCTATCAGTTAGACACATCACAAACTCAAAATGCAGTACTAAGCAGCAGCACAAGTACCCAGTCATACACAAGTCCCATGTGCTGAAGACTAGACACGCATACCACCTACAAGCACAAACTCACCCAGAAGCGCCAAAAAGACCAGAACAAACCGTACAGACTCAAAGATGAAGAGTCAGCCATGTACCATCTGCAACTACAACCTCAGCCAGATGCATCACAAACAACCAGCAAACACACAGGCGCACACTCATACACACACTCATTACTCAGGAAAATGGAAGCGGGGAGGCTCAAGGTGACTCAGTGTTGTGCGGCGAGTGAGCGCGCACCAACTTACACCTACGTTCAAACAACTACATTATTCTGTCATTATCCTCTGCAAGTGGAAACGAGGAAACGTCTGAAATATTAATGATAATCCGACTGAGTCATCATCTCCTGGGCCGACGGAGGATAAAATCGCCGCCAAGTCCACACACATTTGGCAGACAGTTAACAAACACGAGCGTGCATCCACAGGTAGTCCACCATATGCACACAACACATTTAGAACCTGGGCCATAGAGGAACACACACCTACGCAGCCACACATCCCCCGGCCAATCACCCAAGCTCCGACCATTATGATCCATCATCCTCCCCTCCCGACCTTCTCCCCATCACATCCCCAAAGCCTTACCAGCTCACACGCACAGTCATGTCATACACAGTATCACAGAGGCAGACACCCTCTGTTTTTTTCTCATTTCATAAAATTCCTCACAATGAATGAACACAAACCAGAGACAAAGGAAAGTGGACCTCTAATGCACCTTTCAGACATCTGCTGTACTTGCTCCATGTAATCTTGTTCCATTGACCCTGCTGCTCCGCAGACAAATGGAAACTTGGTAATCATCATAGAAAGTTGCAAAAAGGAGCCGTGCTGAGAGGGCTCCATATATCATTTAGAGCTCTCTGAATTTGGCAAAAGTGTAAACCTAGGCACAAACTGTGGCTGAGTTAGTCTTTGTATCAAAGAATGTAAGTCTTACTCCAAATCTCACAGATTTTGGTGTTTGTTAGGGATGCATGATAATGGAGTTTTATCTAGCTGATATTTCTTAGCAAATTTTTGCAGATACGAATATCAATATGGATGTGTACAAGATTTTTCCTTAAACTCCACAAACTTAATGCCTGTCTTATATTTATTTGATTTGATTTTAATTACCTCCGCCAAGGAAGTTATGTGATTGGGTGGGTTTGTTTGTTTGTTTGTTCGTTCGTTAGTTCGTTTGTTAGCAACATAACTCAAAAAGTCATGGACAGATTTTCATGAAATTTTCAGGAAATGTCAGAAATGGCATAAGTAAGAAGTGATTAGATTTTGGGAGTGATCCGGATCACCATCTGGAGCCAGGGATTTTTTGAAGGATTCTGTACTATTGGGAGATAGGGCTGCACTGTTACCACTTTACACCAGGAGATGGCGGACATGAGTAACTTATCCAAAGTTTTGGAGTTTATAGAGTTTGAAAGATGCGTGCCCGGTCGAGGAGATGAGTTGGAGCGTAACAGAGAGAAAGACAGCAAATTGTAGCGAAAATACTCACAATGCTGTGAGGAATAGAGGAATATTCACCCTCTGCCATGACTTTCACATGTAGCGAAACCAATGCTTTGCCTCACCGTGTCTCCAGCCCACCAGGGAGGGAGTAATCGGCAAGTTAGATTTTGGGAGTGATCCGGATCACCGTCTGGATCCAGGAATGTTTTTAAAGGATTCTGTACTATTGGGAGTACTATAGGGCTGATGGCAGAGGTCTGCGCTCTCTGAGTGCTTTTCTAGTTTGACCATTGTATCATGCATAAACAATATGCCCTGCCAACACAGGCTGACAAGAGACCATTATTAATAGAAAAAGACCAGAAACCAAAAGTAGATGCTTGGTAGAATAATACTGAAGCAACAGATGGGAAATGCGTTTTTTAAATATTCAGCCATCATTTCTTAACAAAAAAAGATAAGATTTTGTATAACTATTATTTTAATTTAAAACAATATCTTTTTTCCATTATTTTCAGCAGCGCTGGTTTTAATGCGATGCTACTGCCAGATGGTGGCTGTAGCGCATCAGACCTCTGTTTGCTAACCACCATAAGATAACGTGGGAAGGGAGATGAAAACAGTGATGTTGAGTGATACAAGAGCAAAAGAAACAATTTTTGCTTCTCTTAATTTAAGAAATGATTCATTTAATGCAACAGTTTTATGAAAACAATCAATTTAAAAAATATTCAACTTACTGCTGTCAAGTACAAGTGTCAAGTGTTTCTTTAGTTAATCTTGGCACAAATCAATGCTTAATCTGTAAGGCTGATACTGATATAATGATATGTGTTAGAAGTCGTATTAGTTGAAAATTCTGTCTGTAAAAGGACAGCCAGAAAACAATTCTAGCACAACCTCTCGTGCCACTATCATTCTAATAAATGCAGATGTGCATACTGGGCCATCTCTTGCAGTCTTTGAATTTTCTTCAAATAGGGCCAGTGACTTTAAAAGACATTTATATTTAGTTGAACTACACATCCCTAATAGCAGATTTTAATAGACGATTTATCAGAGGTGCATAAATATCTGCAGATATTTTAATATCCGCTTATACCAACATTATACTAATAATTTTGTGTATCTCTAGTATTTGTTCTACCTTTGTTTTTAACATCAGCACAAGCAAACAAAACTCATCCGATCAGATTTTTTAATGTAATGAATGTATAGATCATGTGAACTCAGAAATCCAGGTTAATCACCAAAGATGCCGTTATTATTGCCTGATTTAGAAGTATTATTCCAGTCATTGGTTCTAAGCCTTATTAATGTTTTTCATTAGTAATCAGAAAACAAATTAAAAGCATGTTGAATCGTTTCTGAAGGGTTATTTGTCGCAGTGGATCCTAACAAGATTAACAGCTGCCAAGGAGTCTGTGGAAAATCAAGAAAAAGGTCATCAGTTCCAGCTTCATCCCTGTAGAAAATTCCCATCTAGGCTCTCGTGTGGAAAAGCATGGGAGGGATGGATACGTTTAATGGTTTAATGGTCTGATGACTTTATGGCTGACTTGGTGTGAAACTGTCCATTGAAAAGTTGACCTCATCCTGATATGCATAATTAATTATTTTTAAATAAAAGGTGAGGTTATCCAAAGGCGATCCAAGGATTATAATCAAGATCAGTCAACCACAACAAGCCCTCATATGGAGGAAATGAACATAATTCGCTTAAAAAGAAATCATCCATTAGGAAGAAGATTCTATTCAATAGAGCTTTATTGTGACATTGAAAGTAGGAAATTTAAACTGGTGTATAAACTACTACTTTTGAAACATAAAAAACTTAAATCCATATGTTCCCCTGTGCACAAAATTGATACTAAGAGCATACCTTCTGTTGATGGCATTAGGAGGGAATGTGTGAGCTCAAAGAAAGCAGCACATCCAGACAGTTTCAGTGGGCAGATCCTCTAATTATGTGCTGACCAACTAAAGCCATTGTTCTCAATGCCAATTATCCTGTCAGAAACATGCACTTTGAAAAAGTCCACCATTATTTAGTAATTAAGAAATAGTCCTATCAACCTAAATGACTACCACTTAGGGCATTAACTCCTAAGGTCCTCTTCATTATAATGAAGAGCTTTGAACGGTTGATGAAGGAATACATATGCTTCTCCACAGAGTTGCAGCAAATAATTAATTTAATCAATAACAATCTGTGATTAGAAGTGTTGGCATTAAATGTATTCTTCAGTTTTTTTATGTCGATTATTGCATCACTCTCTGGGGTGCAGAGCTGTTTACATCAAACTCAGACAGTTGATCAGCTTCACTTTCTTTAGCTTCAACTTCTAGCTGCTATACAGCCAGTGTAGCTGTCTCTCCTCCATACCTCCATATTAAAGTGCATGTATTTGAATACAACGCCATTACAGTCCCTGTTGGTGAAATGGTCAGGCGGCCAAACAACATGTAGTTTTCCTTTTTGTTTTTTGTTAAATGATGTGTTATTTCTTATTTCACCATCTGCATGACACTTGTGTTCTGTTTTTAATAAAGGGTTGGTAATGTTTTAAAACGTATCAGACTCATCGATTGAAACCAATGAATGGATTATTAAAATGATCATTATAAAATAATCAGCCCAATTACTCACTGCTCTGCAAATTAGGAAAAAAAGATACAGTTAGTCAATCCATCCACTTGGTCAGTATCATAAAACACATCTTCAGTACCTAGACAAAAGAGGGATCTATGTGAGGTTGGGTTTATTGGCGACTCTTCTGCAGCTCATGGCTTTACTGTAGTTCCACCCTGATATTTTTCAAAGTACAAGGGCCTAAAATGACTCAAGCAATGGATATCTCCCTGTGCATGGAGATCTTGACTTTTAAGGGTGCAGTTCTCACATGTTTAACGTTTGCTCCAGCAGCACTCACCTGTTCCCCCCTGGGAGATCAGGTAGTGGAAAGCTTTGTTTCGTCTTTGAGAGACTCATGCTAAAGTGCAGCATCTATTCTGGAAGTCACTTATTAAATCTCTAAAAACCTTTAAGAATCAGAAATACTCTTTAAACAATGGTAAGAAAAAAGCTTTCAAAGCTACTGACAGCTGAATAGTGCTTGGCCAGACAAGAGTGTCCGACCCTCACAGGGGTGAACTGTAGAGTTGCATGGCCACAGGCAGGAATGACCTCCTGCAGCGTTTTTTGGAGCATCTGTAGTCCAGATACTGAAAATTTTACAATACTTTTTACCCTTGATACTATAGCCAAACACAAACACCCCCAGCATGAGTTGGGCTGGTTCCAGCAGCATGCTGAGGAGATACATCCCTGCAGCAGGTATTTGAAGGTTTATGAAAGTTGAGGGGGAAAGAGATGCAACAAAATCTATAGAAAACCTCCTGCAGTCTGTAAAAGAACTCCTGATATGGGACTGGATCATTTTCCACTGACATGTCTTCAAACGTAAAGGCGAAGTTCCACAGGAGTCAAGTCTTCAATCAAATTCAGACTTTGTGTTGCACTTAAAAATTACTTTTCCCCTCGCAGTGCTAAACGTCACAGAGCCTGAGCAATGAAAATGTTGCTCTCTCTTCTAAATGCTGACTCAAAGGAGGATGTTTTATATTTGTACTTAAATCAGATCAGTTGTGTTTGTTATACTTTGATACCAACTTCCAGTGGGATTTGTTCAGACATTTTAGGCTCTGTTTGTCTATATTTATATACGGGAAGTGGAGCACAACTGCAAACTGCCTTATTATCCATGTCTCCTAAATTTGCACACATTAGCATTTTGATGCGGCACAGTCGTGATGTGACACATCGGAAGGAAAAAGAAAACTGGAGGAGGATCGATTCATTTGAACAAATAGTTACATTTTCATTTATTGTTCATTTGAGCAGGTTTTTTTGTCACCCGCATAGGTACTCAGTGGGATGCTTGGTTGAAAGCACTCGTTCTTTCCACATCGTTTTTCTTCTCCTAGTCTACTACAGCCTCCCATCCCACCAGTCTGTGTGTCGGTCTTTTTCTCCATCTCGGCAAATTAACAAGGCTTTTAGGATCTCCAGAGACCCGGCACCTTACTGATTTACCGACTGTCAGCCCTCCACAAATCACTCCATCCCTGTCAGCACTTATAACTCTGCTCTCTGTCTCTTTCTCTTCTTTCATCACCATGTTGCTTTACATCTCACTCCCTTCCTGTAACTGTTTCCAGGCCATTCCAATTCTCTTTGTTCTTTGTCTTTCTTTGTGTTTTTTTACTATCAGCTGTCAGTTTGTGCCGTCTGTGGTAGCTATATCACTCCCTTTCTTGTTATTCCACCTTTTCCCATTCCTGACTTTGTCTTTTCATCCTCACATTTTCTACTCCCACACTAAACCTTTTTATTAACTGACTTAATATGGAGCCCAAAATTCTGATTGTTGTTGTTTGAGAGTCCAAACAGGACAAAAAAAGCTCCATTTATTCACAGAATAAAAAGGCTCAAAATGACTGATTTCGACTGGTAGAGAAGCCTTTAATGAATCGATCAAAGATTCATCCTGAATACCTTCTGGCGCTGTTCTTTCTCTGTTTTGGCCTGTATGCTTGGAGACATACATTGTTGAAAATGTTCTTTGTGTTAACTGGTTTAGTTGGGAACTAAACATAACTGCAGCTACACTGACAGGAAAGATGATTTCTCACAAGTCAAAGAGACGTGTCTAAATAGGTCAGTGCTGAAACAAAGTCCTTGATGAGGATGAATGCATGGTGTTTTCATGTCTTTTCCACGTCACACTGTTGCTGTTTCAATTAAATGCATCAACGCATGTAAACACCAGAGCTTATTAAATCAGGCTTCGTGCAAACAGTTGACCTGAAATCTTCAATCAGAGTTGTTTCAATCAGAATGATTAACAAATACTGGGCTGTTGTTTCTCCCTTTAATTTTCTCCTCACATTCTCATTTATCCAAACCTTCTTTTCCATATCCTGTTTTTCTTTTCTTCCTTTCCCTCTCTAACACAACCCCTTTTTCTCTCCATATCTCTCTCTCCAGTACCTTCAGAGGCGCCAACAGGAGAACGCCCAACGGCAGAGCAGAGGAGAGCCTCCGCTGCCTGAGGAGGACATCAGCAAAATGTTCAAGCCCCCCCAGCCCCCACCACGCATGGACACGCTGCTTATTGCAGGTACGCAAACACCGAAACACGTACACCCCTCTTTGTCTCCACCACAGAGACTTCCCCTCCCTCCTCGCTTCAAACTCCATCAGCCGCCTCTGCTCCTCTCACAGGAGCCCAGGTTCTGTTTTGTAATTATCTCCAACATTATCTTGAAATTACATTAATTTAAAGTTTATTGACTCAATCTCCAACTCGACCGTTGCTTCCCCCGCCACCTCACGCTGTTCAGCTCTCCACATCTGACAGCATTCAGATCCTTCCGTTTACTCTGCTTCCTCACTAATTTCGTGTTTTGCTCTGCTGTTGTTCTCCCCCCTCCCTCTGCTGCCCCCGCTTGTTTGTGTACTTTTCTGTGTACATATGTACGTATGAATGTATGTATGCACATTTCTGTGGGTGTGTTTTCTGTGTGGGGGCGTGTGAATGCATGTTGCTTCCCCTCCAACAGGGCAAATTAACACCTACTGCCAGAACGTGAAGGAATTCACATCGCAGAACCTTGGGAAGCTGTTCATGGCGGAGGCTCTCCAAGAACACAACTAAAAGAAAAAAAGACATGCAAAACCATCAGCAAGAGAGGGAATGAAGGTGCATAGAAGATGGAGAAGAGGAATAAAGGTGACAGAGATGCAACAACTAGAGAAACACCGCCAACTTCTTTTTTTTCTAGGAATTATTCATTGTTTTTAATTCTGACTACATCTTGGATACAGAATTATCTTTTAAGATCCCTTGATATTGATTGAAATAAAATTCTTGCATCTCTAAATCATCTCTGCCTCTGTGTTTGTTGTAACAGTTGAACTGATTCTGCTTCTCATGATAATTGCAGCATATTTTATTGCAGCCTTGAACAAGAATATTTAATTTTGTGCTCACTCCTGCTGAAAATGAGGCGTGATAGAAAAGAATTATACAGCACAATGGTATTAAATGATCTTTTATAGTGTCATACTTTTCATGTTGTTCTTCAAACATCAAGCAGGTGGAAACAGTTTGCAGATTTGCTTAAAGACTCAGTTTGCACAGTGGGAGCATTGATAGACCTGCGACAAAAGTATATGTGAAAGTAAAGGGTTAAATTAAATACCAGTTTCATGTCTCTATCTCCACTCTCAGTACTAAATACACTTTTGATTTTGTCTTCTAGTTTTCTTTTTATCTGAAGTGCAATTACACAATGCAGCAGAGACTGCCATTCCTCCACACAGGTAGCAATTAGCATTTGCTTATTTTTAGGATGCAAAAACAATGTCCCAGTGGTGAAATTTGGCACGAATAAAATAATTCTTCTGTTGTTGAGCTTTTAAAGAAAGCGTTTGACAGAGAAACAGCAGGTGTGCCAAATGATAGCCTGAAGAAAAGCTGTCAGTGCACCAGGAGGCATTCCTCATTCAGCGCCGTTGTGTCGATGATTGCCAAAAACCCATAAATTGTTTTGCAGAATAATTTTTGAGAAATTAACAACAAGGGACCCAAGGAAGTGAATTTAATCTATAAAAACACACAAATAATCGATGGTTTAAGATGAGAGTTGGAATGGACAGCTCCTACAGGAACACAGAGATTTTATCCGACAGCCAGCTGAAGAGGATGTAAACAATCACTTCATTGTCATGCACGGCCTTCACAAAGCCCACCATCACACACACCTGACTCTCTTTAAATCTATTATTTTTACATTTATCCATTTTCCTTTTTTCACACTCTGCAACCTCTTTTTTTTTTATCAGAGAAGGACATTATCAGCCTGAAAAATACTATAAAAGTCAAAGTGATTTATTATGACAAGGAAATCAATGTGCATATGCACCACAGTGTAAGAATCAGGACCATGCTTTGCTCTATTTACCTAAAATTCAGGGGTTGTTCAATGTTAGCTGATCAGCTAGCCAACATTTTTAGTCTGCGTTGTTTCCTTTAATGTGGATGTAAATCTTTGTCTTTTTCTTTAATTCCATCACACCCATAGCCATCGGTCATGTGACGAGCATGTAGGCCTCGAGAGCAAATAGAGCTTAGCAAAGTGCTGGCCACATGCTTGTGTTTGTTTTTTTTTTCTAAATGATGCATCATGTCAACAACCCTTGACACCTGCAGCAAAATAAAGATCAAGATAAAGTACAAGTTTTGGCCCCTTGTTAACTTTTTATAGCCCTCAAAACACTAAGTTGCTACAAGCACCAAAGTCCTTACCAGAATTTAATTTAAGGGATGTTCCATCCCATTCACCGCCACAAGGATAAAAGCCTCTTAAAGTATGAATAGGTGCATGTGTTTTGGATGGGTTCTTTATTCTGCTGTTTGGAAAGTGAATGGCAAGGAATTCTACATCAACTCACAGGTGAGTGTTAATTTGCTAATCAAAGCATATTCTTAAAAATTTCCTGGAAGAGAAAAGGTGCACAAGCAACAGGGATGAGCTCAGCCTTCAGAGGGTTGTCAAACAAAATAGATTCAAAGACTTAGGGGAGCTTCACATGGAGTGGGCTGACACTGGAATCAGTGGATCGGGAGCCACCAAACACAGACAAGTCAAGGAAATGGACTACAAGTGTTGGGTTCCTAGAGTTGAGCCATTCTAGAACCACAGACATAAGTTTCTCACCAGGGATAAGAAAAGGAACTGTACTGTTGCTCAGTGGTGCACAGCCCTGTTTTCAAATGAAAGTAAATTTTGAATTTCATTTGGAATTCAAGGTCCCAGAGTTTAGAGGAGGATCTGAGAGGCACATAATCGAAGGTGCTGGAAGTCCAGTGTTTTCAGTTTTCACAGTCAGTGATGGTTTGCGGTGCCACGTCATCTGCTTCTGTATCAAGTCAGTCAACACTGTCTTCCATCTACCAGGGGATTTTAGAGCACTTCATCTGCTGAGAAGCTTTATGGAGATACTGATTTCCTTCCCCCATAAGCACCTGCCTACAGTGAAGCCAGAACTACCAGAAACTGGTTTGTTGACCATGGTGTTACTGTGCTTAATTGGCCAGCCAGCTGGTCTGACCTGAACCTCATAGAAAGTCTCTGGAGAAATGCCAGGAGGAAGATGACAGACACCAGACTCAACAATACTGATGAGCTGAAGGCTGGTATAAAAGTGACCTGGACTTCATAACACCCCAGCAGTGCCACAGACTAGTGATGGGTAGTTCGGCTCTTTTCAGAAAGCCGGCTCTTTTGGCTCGACTCCCAAAGAAGAGCCGGCTCTTTCGATTCCTGAACGGCTCTTTATTTAGGATCTTTTGTAGCCCTATATTTTACCTTAACTTCGCAAAAAATAATGGATAGTGTGTCGAAACCACTTTTGCATTCAGTGTTTTTATGAGAAGCCTTATAATTGCATAATTTTGTGCATTTATTCTGTTACAAAACCATTCTTAGGTTTAGCATTTAAATTCCACCGGTTAGGGTTAGAATTAATGCCGAGCGGATGTAGACGGGTGTTTGCACATGCGCAGTACAAATCAGATTTCCAGGACGGATCGGGTAGTGACACCCCCCCCGTTTTCACATAATGGTATAGTCCTTTATCCTCACATGTGATTGGCCGCATGGTCGCCATGCTGGCCAATCAAAACAAAGTTCTGACCAGAGCTGGGGCTGAGCACTATGAGAGCTAAGCAGTGAAAGGAAAAACCACAGGGAGCCGGCTCTTCTGATTCACTACAAAGCATTGGCTCTCAGAGTCGCAGCTTTTGCTCGTGACCCATCAGACTGATTGCCTCCATGTCAGGTGGAATTGATACAGTAATTTGAACAAAAGGAGCTCCAACCAAGCACTGAGTGCATAAATGAGCATAGTTTTCCAGAAGGTCAGCATTTCTGTATTATAAATCCTTTTTGGACAGGTGTTTTGTGATATTCTAATATTTTGAGATAGTGATCTTTTTTTTTTATTTGTGTGAGCTTTAAGCTGTAATCATTGAGATTAAAACAAAAACAAAAGTCTTTAAATATTTCACCTTGTGTGATAATTTCTAGAATATGTGGACATTTCATTTCTTGAATTAAATCACTGGAAAAAAGGAAATCTTTCATATTCTAGTTTTTGAGATGCACCTATATGGCTGTTGCTTTGCACAGTAGGATCTTGACTAACATTTGTAGCATACTGTTAATTAACATGGTTTTCTAAATTGTTCCCTAGCCCGCATTTTGGAATTGTGGGAATGTTCCTGAGCCCATGCAATGATTTACAGTCCAGTATTATGCCAGTGTTTAGTGTCCTGCAGCCTAAGGGAGTGTAGGTCTCAGGCATTCAATGTTGGCCTTGCCCCTTACACGAAGAGTTTTCCACAGATTCTCTAGAACTTTTAATGGTATTACGTACCGTAGATGGTAAAATATCCAAGTTCTTTGCAATTGCATGTTGAGGAAAGTTGATCATGAACTCTTGGACTATTCACCCATGCATTCTTTCATGAAATGGAGAACCTCACAGCATTGTTGATTGTAAATTTCACTTTTCATGAGTGCTCCTTTTATACCTAACTGTGGTGCTATTGCCTGTTACCAACTATAAGGAAAACAATTCACTTTTTGTGTTTTTTGTTTTAAAAAAAATCAAGTTCTCATCACAAAACTGGAATTTAAGGGGTTAGAATTTTAAAACAGATAATTTTCATTATACATGGTGAGGACTGAAGTTACTTAAAGTATTTATGCAAAAAAAATTGGAATGATACATGAGTACATATTTTTTATGGCAGTCTTTATTGAAGGGTAATTTTTACCCTAGGGGACATGGGTGTCGCTTTTTTCTTTAGGGATGCAGGAGGGTTAAATGAAGGAGCGTTCGCAAGCATCATTACAGAGCTTAATACAAAATGTGGACTTAATATCTTTGCAGTTGATGTAATATTATAGTTTGTTTTTTTACTTGAGTTGCAGGAAGATGCTGCCATAGACTCCTGCTTCAACCCTGAATTAAAAAAATGCACGTTACACTATTTTATAGCTGTCCCTTTTCTCCATTGTACACCTGATTTCAGGTATGCTAGTGGCTAGTAATACTGCAGGCTGCTTCTGAACTCAGCACATTTGGCCGTAGGTATTTTCAGATGTGTGTCCCTCCTCCCCAAAACTTCTGCAGCTGATCTTGTGTAGCTCTGAGCTTTAAGTTTCTCTATTTATATGTATGTATTTATTTCCAAATCTTACAAAAAGCTCAAGAGCTTTTGAATGTTTTTGCTTTGTCATCAAGCATTTTTGTTCACCTGGGAGTCAGATTTGGGTGCACAGTGCAGTGATGAAAAACATGAAATAGTACTGCATAGCAGCGCTTTATATCAACCACTACTGAAGTAAAATCGAAACAAGAAATTGCCTATAAAATACACTCTTAAAAAACTTCGAAGTCCCTCTGAAATGTTGGAAAAGTCATCCTAAAACAAACTTTTGCTGACGCTTCACCAAAAACTAACTTGTAGGATGAAGCTGGGCTGAGCGTGTCGGTCAGTAAACAGTCCAGTGAAGTGTCCTTGAGCGAGTCTGAAACTCCAGCAGCTCTCTTACTTTAAATCCTGCATGAGAGCATCAGCTAAATACCTCACATGTTCCGGTAAGCTGTTTTGGTGCTGATCCTCTGCAGAGCATCACATATCTTAGTATTACTCCACTGGCCACAAAAGCTCTGCTCATTTGTGCAGCTTGTCATTGGCGACCACTCTGGCTGAACAACACCAGGCTGAAATGATGGGCTCCTTGTGCTCCATTTAATAAAGAAGGTGCCAGCGTATGGTTCATTGTATAATAATTAAACTGTAGCTCTATCTGGGTGTGTGTATGTGAGTGTTCGTTGTTCTTCCTCGACCTGTGGTTAAACAGCATCATCTAATTCAGCAGATGATGTTATTTAACTTGTCATCAGCATCGCCCAGTCGAGTAATAACTTGTAGTGCTCCTGCTTGTCTTCAGCACAATGTCATTAACAATAATTACAAGTCAAGCAACATGATGAGCGCTTATTGGAACAGTGACACTCGAGCCGGAAATGATTTCCTCCTCAAATCATAGCACATTTCCCCTGCAGGCTGACACCATGGCATATATTAATTCACCGCAGAGGGCTACGTTTATATTTATTAATTGGGGGATCCGCTGCCTTGACAGGCTCACCTCTGCTGATGATTGATGTGCTGTATGATGGAAGGCCTTTTCTTCCAAGCAGGTATTGACTAGAGTTTGATGAGTGGCTCCTACTTAAGCTGAAACTGTGTTGTTTGTAATTCTGGAGCAGCTCTGTAGGGGGGACGTTGCCCTTGAAGGTAGACTGGGGCCACAGCCTCCCCTCCCCTCGTGTCCCTAATCCTGAGATGTGTGAGGAATTACAAACTTCAAAATGCCCTTAACAGAACCGACGAGCGATGTGTGAAGCCGCCGAGGCCCTGCTCAGCCCCTGCAGAGTGCAAACACGGTGACAGAGAGGCTCAGCTTGTATTTAAAGTGACAGTGTTTTGTTTGGCGTGGAAAGCAGTTTGGACTGATTCATGTAGTCACGGCAGGGCTCAAGGGCAGCAGAGTGCAAGTGCATGAGAGTCAAACT
This sequence comes from Cheilinus undulatus, assembly GCF_018320785.1. Classification (NCBI taxonomy): domain Eukaryota; kingdom Metazoa; phylum Chordata; class Actinopteri; order Labriformes; family Labridae; genus Cheilinus; species Cheilinus undulatus. The sequence goes on from NC_054872.1 coordinate 17,537,747, forward strand.
GGTGTTTGGCTTCCACATTACTCAGCAGTCCATATAAATTGTGACATTAGCTCTGTACTGCCATGTTAAACAAAGATCAAGATGATAATATATTTATCTTATGGGATAAACCTGTACATCACAGAGTCATGGAGGCATTGAAAAGAGGGGTTTCTGAAATGAAGTTTAGAAATAAAAGCTCTTCTCTCACAGGATCTCCTGAAAATACAGTTCATCCAGAAAGTATTCAGACCCCCTTCACTTTTAAAAGTTCCTTTTGTTGCAGCCTGATTCTACTGTCGACATCAGTATTCAGACTTTCACAACAACTCTTGAAATTTATCTCTGGTTCCTCCTATTTTGCTGGATCGTTGCCGAGATGTTTCTACACCATGATTGGTGACCTGTGGTTATTTAAATTGATGGACATGATTTGGAAAGGCACACACATCTCTCTAGAAGACCTCACAGCTGGAAATGCATATCAGAGAGAAAAAACAGTCGATGAGGTCAAAGGCTCTGCCTGACTCAATTATAGACTTTCTGATCTTATCATAACTTGTGCTCTTCTCATGCACATAAAACCAGAAACAAGCAACTCCTGATTGGAAGAAAGCGGTGACAAGAGTGGCCTTTTTTCACCTCTGAAATATCACCAAGATTAGACCAGTTCTGTCGTTTGAGGATGCTGAAATCCTTATTCACGCTTTGTTTCGTCACGATTAGATTACTGTAATGTCCTTCTGTCAGGTTTACCAAAAAAGAGTCTTTGAGATCTGCAGATGGTCCAGAGCGCAGCAGTTAGTGTTCTGACAAGAGTGAGTAAATATGAGCACATTACTCCAGTGCTGGCCTCTCTTCATTGGCTTCCTGTTCAGGTTGGAGCAGATTTTGAGGTGCAGCTGCTCACTTATAAAGTTGTAAATGGCATTGCACCATCATACCTGTCTGATTTAGTGAACCTGTATGTCCCTACTTGTGTTTTTTGTTCTCAGGGGACTGGGCTTCTGAGTGTCCCAATGATCCTTGGGTCCTTCCACGCACCAACACTGTGGAACAGTCTACCTGTAGAAATTAGACAGGCATCCTCTACTGATGTATTTAAAGCTAAGCTAAAGACCCACTTGTTTAGTGTTTCATATGAGTCTTAAATTGTTTGTTTTACTGATGACCTTTTTATTGTTTCAGTATGTTTGCTGATTCTCTAATGTTTATATTGTCAATTGTTTTCATGACGTCCTACCATCAACTCAGAACCTAAACGGCTGGGTTGACGGGGACCCATCGTGTCCTTTGTGCTCCGAGACAGTAACCTTGAGGCACATTTTGACGGGATGTAAGATCAGTCTGTCACATGGTAGAGATACATGAAGACATGACAGGGTCTTGAAAAGTCTAGCAGCAGGAATTGAAAACAGAAGGCGACAGGTGAATGCAGGATGTAATCAGGGAACGAGGATGGTTCAGTTTGTCAGAGAGGGAGACAAGGTTAAAGGAGGCAGGTTTTTAGGTAGGCACCAGTTAGGCCAGTTAAAGGATGCTGAAGACTGGAAGATGCAGGTAGATTTAGGAGGGAAACTTGTTGTGCCACAGGAAATAGTTTGCACCAATCTTAGGTCTGACATAGTGCTATGGTCTGCCAGTCAGCGTGTAGTTTATTTTATAGAGCTGACGGTTCCGTGGGAGGATTCTGTGGAGGAAGCCTATGAAAGGAAGAAGCTGAGATACGCAGATTTAGGAGCAGAAGCTGAACAGCGAGGATGAAAAGTTAGGACTTGTCCAGTAGAAGTGGGATGTAGAGGGTTTGTAGCAAGGTCAGCCGTTTCATTACTTAGAGAGCTGGGAGAACAGAGATAGAATTTGTGAAACACAGTTAAGGAGATCTAAGATGATGCAGCTCAGGCCAGTCAGTGGATCTGGATGAGGAGGAGTAATGCCAGCTGGGGCAAAAATGAAGGTTGACGAAACCCCTTAACTTCTCTATCCCTTACGAAAATGAGGGAGTGGGCGGGGGGGGGGGGGGGTTTAGGGTTTAGGGTATAGAGCACAACGCCATGCCAGGCCGTGTGTTTACCCACAACAGGGTACCACACTCTTAGCTCTGCCTCCCCCAACCTATTGCGAAGCTTGCTCTCTCTCTCTCTCTCTCTCTCTCTCTCCCTAATCTGTCTCATTTTCCCCTCTTTGTTTCTCTTAGTTATTGGTAATAATTGTTGTACTGTAATGAGTGGTGTTAAGGAAGGTAGTATCAGCAAAGCCACTACCTGGAGCTTGCATTTTCGGAGCCTGGGTCTTTTGAAGGTGGCATGCTGTTAAGGCTGTGTGGGCCATGTGGTGAGATAGGTAAGATGATGTCTCCGTGTTGGCATGGTGGGTGGTGGGAGCCGGCATGGAGGGGGATGGCTCTGGGACGCTGGAGATCACTGTTAAGCCCTCTGGAGGTGTCATGGGACTAACTGGACAAAACACTGTCGAAGGAGGGTTCCCACTTGACAACCGCTGCGAAGTGCGGGTTTCTTACTACCCATCAGTCTGCATGGTTGACTTGTGGAGGCAGATAGTAATGGTTTAGGGATTTCTTCACTGAGCGCTGATTCTCTTTTTAGGGCACAAGTATCTTGTGTTTCATTCAAACTATCTCAATGTACAGCACTTTGACTGAAAGTGCTCTATAAATGTATTATTATTATTGATGTCTGGACCCCCACTTACAAGCTGCAGGTAGCTTCTGATGAGTCTCATTTCATAAATGACTATTTTCTGAATAATCATGATCGACTGTTTTGCATTGTAATTGATTTTGTGACCAAACTGAACTGAACTGACTTGTCACAGTGGTTGTATGAAAAGTTTCACATTCAGTACTAGTGTCAGTAAACGTCAGCAACATGTTCCTGCCTGGACTGTTTGTACAGGAAACATGTTTATATGCAGAGTCAAATAGCACCCTTTAATAGTTTGTTGTTGTTTCACATCACAGTGTTAAAATCTGCACATGCAGTTAAGCGTGCAAAACAAAAATATTAAGGGTTTTGGTGATAAAATGTCAAAACTACACCATTATACCTTCAGAAATTGTTTATTTTCTACACGAAAGTGCTAAATGAGGTTGTTAAAGCACCATTATTCAAGCAAGTACTTGTTTGATTCATCTTTCTATCTAGACTTCACTCATGCGCAGAAAAATTCTGCTTTAACACACTTATGTCCCCCCATACATGCAGACACTTCACCTTAGGTGCCCACTTGAGGCACTGATGCATATTTAGAAGTGCAGAGTATCTGCTTCATTGTGTTGCTCTCTTTTGAAATGTTAAACTGTTTGGAAGAAAAGAAACCCACAGCAGCAGCTGCATTTGCGATTTTCTCTCCCACACTATCCCGCTCAATTGACCGTGAGAGCGCTGTGAGTCGGGAAAATGAGAGCGACATCCTCAAATACCAGACAAATTTTCTTCACCCACGAACAGTTCAGAAGCCGAGTCTGTGGTCTGCTGATGCAACGCTTCAACTTTCCACCTCTCCTTCCAAAGTGATTTCACTTACAATTCCAATTATCTACTTTATCACTTCCTATGATGTCACTGTTCTTCTCCAGGCTTGCATGGTTAACTCTAAACTATGAGCATGGGAACCAGAGGAAAGCTTCAGCAGTGTGTAAACAGCCGGGCGTTTTGTTCGCTGCAATAGTTGGAAATACTTAATTAGGATTATGGGATTTGTCTGTGCACCTTCAGATTCCTGAGAAGGAGGCTGCTAGATGTCAGAGGGATATAAGTTTGGTCTCATTTAATCAGGGAGTGCGTCCTGCACAGCCCTGACCCCAGCAGTTATTTATTACCACTCAAACACAAACACAAGCTCTCTCACCATCATTGGCGATAGCGAGAATCAGCTGGCTGAGTATAATGAAACCAGTTATTTCCTCGTCAACTCTGAATACTTTTCTCTGTTTTTGCTCTCTCTCTGTCTTTTTTTTCCTACCAGATATTGCCATGGCAACTGTAGATCCTGTATGGAGTAGCTGTTGAGGATGTAAAGTAGTTCCCGTGGAAAAATAATCTTGCAAATCCCCAAAACAAGAGCAGAAAGGAAGCAAGATGCAGTTTTAAGGGAGCGGGGTGGGTTTGCTTTGGGGAATTTACCATTTACGGGATTACTTACTGAAGTCTGACACAAGCAGCGTGTGAACACATCTCTCCACATAACAATGCTCCACCTGTCACTGAGGCAGCTCTATATTTACCTTATCTCTGGTCAATAGATCTGCTCGGTGATTGGCAACTGTATGGATCGTGCGCTGTGTTCTAGTTGCAATTCGTCTCTGCCTGCCACCCAATTCGACGGCTGTCACCCAGCAGTGGCACAAATCCCACAGGCCATTATGAGGCTGGTTTAATCCCCACAACAGCGGCATCAGAAGCCTTTGAGGGAGGGTTTCGGAGCATGATACCCTGTCTGTCACATGTATCCGTGGGCTTCAGGCAAGGCTACAGTGTATTGTTGTCATCCCACTCCATCACTAACGTCTTGCCTTATCCTCGAGCCGCTAAGACAAATGCACAGGATGTCCTTCTGCTGAAGATCAATCACATGTAGCGTGTAATCTACTGCTGTGCTTTGTCTCTGCTTTTGATACTCAGAGCTGCTCTTGGCTGAAACACATAATGAATTATGGCTTTATTGATGTCTTGATCTTGCCAGTCAGAATGGTTTCAGAAGGAAAGGCCTGATGCTCTATTTATTTACTGAATTATTTACTTGTTTGTTTCTGATTCATTGCTATTTGCTCTGGGCAAGAACATTTCTATGGTAACTCTTTTGCCAGTTATGTGTTTTTCTTGAGTGAAGCATTGCCTTCTTGATCCAATATAATGGAAGAGTTTGGAGAAACACATTTAGATACCAGGGCTACCATCTTGTCCTCGGGGTAAATAATAAGCTACAAACCAGAATCAATTTGCTTAGCTCACCAAAACAATGGTTGGCAGTGAAGGTGGGTAGAAAACACACAGCATTGCTCCCTAGAGCACACTCACACTGATCAACCTGTACTGTGCCCAAGCTGGTTTAACCCCTTAAAGTTCAGTTTGTTTGACTAGTGTGAGTGCTCCTGGTACAGTACCACAGTAGCTCATGAACACTCAAGCACAGATGTGCTACGTAAACATGGTGTACAGCACACTCAGAAGTATTCAGACCCCCTTCACATGATATTAGATGTTTTAGCAAATGTAATATAAAGAAGAAGCTGAAATATCACATAGACAGAAGTCTACAGACCCTTTGCAACAACACTTTAAACTTAGCACAGGTGCCTCCTATTTCTCTTGGTACTTGCTGAGATGTTTCTACACCTTGATTGAAGTCCACCTGTGGTAATTTAGATTAACTGGACATGATTTGAAAAGGCACACTTCTTCTAGAAAGCCTCAAGTCATGAGGCTGTTCGGGCTCAGTTCTAGTATGATGTCTGGAGGAAACCAGGCACTGCTTGTCACCTGCCAAATATCTGCCCAACAGTGAAGCATTGTGGTGGCAGCATCATGCTGTGGGGGTGTTTTTCAGCAGCAGGGACTGGGAGACTGGTCAGGATTGAGAGAAAGTGCAGAGATATCCTCAATGAAAACCTGTTCTGCAGTACTCAAGATCTCAGATTGAGCTGAAGGTCCACCTTCCAACATGACAATGACAGTAAGCACACAGTCAAGACTGTGGCTTATAGGGACAACTCTGTGAATGTCCTAGAGTGGCCCAGCCTGACTTGAACCCTCTCGAACATCTCGGGAGTGGCTTGAAATTGGCTGATCACTGATATTCCCATCCAACCTGACTGAGTTTGAGAGGATTTGCAAAGAAGAATGGCAGAAAATCCCCCATTCCAGGTGTGCTTGGATCCTCCCATAGAACCCATAAACCATTTATATTTGAAAAGACCAAAAATGTTATTGTTTCCATTGGGAGGCAGCATTGCTCTCCCTGTTTTCTATAGTGTTCCTGCAGATTACATCACTTGAGGGGTGGTCCTTAATGTGACCCTGGGCATGTAAGAGTCTACACTACAAACGCATGCACAAACGGATTCCAGACTATCTCCATAGATGCCCTTAGTAATCAGATCTTAATGCATCCTTAGGTGCACTGGATGCATTCATAACTAGCATTAAAGCTCAACTGATCACCCAGGAGGGATGTTAATCCCAGGGATAAACAGGGCCAGACTGAAAGTAATACTGATGCCTTTTTTTGGCTAATGTGACAAGATTGTTTGTGTCTTTACTGTTGTTTTTGATACTTGTAACTGCCACCAAGGATGGGTGGATGAGAACTACATTTGTTTGTTAATAGAAAACAGGGTTTTTGTTCAGGAAAGACTGCCTATACATGTACCAAAGCACCAAAGTCAACACAAATCACGAGCAGCTCAGAGGTGCTTTAATTTAACTACTTATACAGTGCCTATAAAGCTACCATTTCTGTGTAGCTTTTGCTGTGTACTTCAGGTCATCGTCTTGATGGAAAATCAATTTTCTCCAAAGACATAGATTTCTTGCAGACCGAAAAAAAATTGTGCTCCAGGATTTTCTGTATTTTGCCACATTCATTTTACCCTCTACCTTTACAAGCCTTCCAAGGCCGGCTGCTGAGAAGCATCCCCACAGCATGATGCTGCCACAGCTGTGCTTCACAGTGTGGATGGTGTTTGTGGTTATGTGCAGTGTTTGGTGTAGCGTCTTGTGTGATGGCTAAAAAGCAGCATTTTGGTCTCATCAGACCAAAAACCTTTCTTCCACTTGACCATGGAATCTCCAACATGCATTTCAGTGAACTCTTGTCCAGATTTAATACGTTTTCTTCAACAGTGGCTTTCTCTTTGCCACTCTCCCATAAAATTTTGACTGGTGAAGAACCCCGGCAATATGGTCTCTCCCATCTCCTTCAGAGTAGTCATAGGCTTCTTGGTCATAGGCTTCTTGGTGGCCTCTCTCACTAGTCTCCTTCTTGCTCCTTCTTCTTGTTTGTGAGGATGGCCTGATGTAGGCAAATTTACACATGTGCTATATTCCTTCAATTTCTTGATTATGGATTTAAATGAGCTCCAGGGGATGTTCAGGGCCTTGATTTTTTTTTTAATCCAACCTGAGATTTATACTTTTCAATAACCTTTTCTCTGAGTTGCTTGGAGTATTCTTTTGTATTCATGGTGTAATGGTACCCAGGAATGCTGATTAACCAGTGACTGGACCTTCCAGACACAGGTACCTTTATGCTTTAATCACTTGAGACACATTCACTGCACTCATGTGATCCCTATTTCACTTATTGTGAGACTACCAGCACCACATGGTAGAAAAAAAAATTATATAGACCATGATTGATTTATAGTATCAACTTAGGGGTAAAATATCCAAGGGGATCAATACTTTTTAGCACTGCAAATGTATAAAAAAGCACTTGTATTGACAGCCACATGATTGAGCACTTTTTTAACTCCTTGTTTTGTTTTGTTTTTTTTAAGTTTTCCAATATAACTTTGATGTTCTGTCTTACTCTCAGTAGTGGTTTTTCCACACACAGCAGTTGTTAAATGTAATCCTCCTGCCCAGCTCTGCTGCACAGGCAGATGCAGTAAGCATAGATTGTAAATATAGTGGAACATCTGGCAGCTTAAACTTTCTTTAGGAGTTTGTGGAGACAGAAACAGACCTGTAAGGAGAATGCATAATGATCTATAAATAAAAACTTACAATGTGAGGTACCTGTCGGAATCTTTGCACTAAAAGAGTTAACAAAATCACCTGCGGGTGTGATTCTATGCCACAGAGTTCACTGCTTTTACATCTCTGCTGCCTACAAGTGAATAAAAACTTCAGCTATTGCAAGTTTAAAAGTGTACTAAGAGCCCCAAATGTATACAAAATTCAAACATTGTTAATATGAATTTACTGCATCATATTAACATCTCACAGCTGTGATCTTGCTTCAAAAGAGTCAAGATCAAACCCCTTGTTTTGCCGCTACTTAAACAAGCTCGTTGTACATCAGACAGAATGTGTAACGGCAAGATTTAAGAGAAATATACCCTGCATATCTTCTTGTTCCAGACCATACTAATAATGTAATATAGTGTCTTTTCTTAAGCATGCATGCAGTATTTGACCTCCATTTATTTCTTTAGGGGGTTGCCTGTTGTGGGTTGTTCCCTCTAATTCAAGATTAGAACTTATGTTATCCATCATCCTTGTCGAAACCTTGAATTTTAAATTCTGCCCCTTTTCGCTCTTTTTGCTGGCTTATCATATATCCCCCTAATGAAGAAAATGAGAAAATGCCATGCAGAGTAATTTATTATCATTCATTACAGCCTCCCCTCTCTTCCTTAAAGTCTGAAGATGCCACATTCCCCTCAGTAAGTGATTGATGGGGTGCTTGTGACCTACAATAGACAGACCCACAATTAAAACACGCCTTATCTCCCAGCTGTGACTCTGGAAGATAAATGCTGATAGCACCCTCCCCTTTGATGCTCAATCATGCACTCCACGCCTCTCTCTCAGCTTGTGTCCTTAGAATGACTGATGTGCGTTTGAATATTTCTTTCACGCAGGTAAACATTAACATTCACTTCACTTATGCATTCACTCCTCCTCGCTTGGGCTCCATTGTAGCCTGTCTGTTTCACACAGAGGATCTCAGGGGAAACCAGCACCTAATTTAAGTGTGTTTATTTTCACGCTGTGTGCCAGCAGGACAAATGCGCTGAACATCCTTTTATACTGGAATGATTCATCACATGCTACAAAAAAAGGACAGTGATTGTTTTTTATTTCTCACACAGCTTTGTTGTTTATTTTTCTTTCTTCTTGTTTTTTCTTACTTGGCTCTGTGTCAGATATCATATTTTGGATGGTAAAATAACTCCCATCCTTTCAATTTACTTATATTTTCTTCTCCATCCAGTGGGACACAGGCCTTTGACCAGTGCTGGAACCTTTGCACCGGTCTACGGTCTCATACTGGGCCTCAAGCTATAAAAAATTCATCTCTTTTCAGCTTATGTTGTCCTGCACTGCATTTTCTTTGGTCAACTGGGTTTTCTTCTCATATGGGAGTCCATCTTGATACAACCTTTGAATTGACTCTGAGACTTTGTCCAGTTCAACACAGACACTGATGACTGACCTCAAGGAAAACAAGGGTTTTATTGTAATACTTGTTTGAACAGAAAATAGAGATCAGATTGGAGAAGAACTTCTGTTGTAGAATTTTTTTGTGCATGCAGTCAGCCCTACTGACGTCACTAGTCATGGCTTCCTCTTTATCCTGCAGGTCTTTACTGCTTGTAGTGGAAATTGTGAAAGTAACCACTTGTTGACTACATGGGGAATTGGTTGGATAGCCATAGACAGTAAAAAACCTCTTATCCCTCCGGAAGATGCTTCAAAAGCAGGCTGTATCTTCTGTTGGCGTCCATACAGTGCATTAAGAAACTGTTTAGATCCCCTTCATTGTTTTCAATTTTTTATGTTGCAGCCTGATGCTACAGTCAATTTTTTTAAGTTTGGCTTGACCAGGACTCTTCCAAGAGCTTTTTTGTCTGGCCAAAGTGAACAATTAGGTGAGAAGGGCCTTAGTAAGAGAGGTGACCAAGAACAAGATGGCCACTCTGATGGAGCTCCAGAGGTCCTGTGTGGTTACAGGACAAAGTTCTAGAAGGACAACCATCACTGTAGCCCTCCACTGATTTGGACTTTATGGCAGAGTGGCAAGACAGAAGCACATTTTTCAGTGTGCTGTGCTTTCCTTTAGCCATGAGGGCTATGCACTTGAGGGGTCTAAACTGTCTCTTAGGACTGGGGATAGGACCTGAAGGGTCGGGCCAAATCCAGAAATTGATCTGATAAATTGAGAGTTGCTGGTTCACTTCTTGAGTTCTTCCAAGGTACTATTGAGAAGTGCACTGAATCCCCAACTGTTCAACTACTCCTTTGAGAGCAGCATTCCCTCACTCACTGACGTCTTCATTTGAGCATGTAAACCAGATGTATTTACATGTGCACTTATTTCAGGCGATCTGTGTAACATCTTCAGCAACAGAGTGTAAAACAGTCTGTCCAAAGCATGGATGAAGTCTCAGTGATGTCCCCCATTGGTTTACAAGAACATAGATGAACCACTTTTAATTGTGCACAAGTACAGTCATGGATGAAAGTATTGGCACCCCTGGAATTTTCCAGAAAATACACAATTTTTCCCAGAAATTGTTGCAATTACAAATGTTTTTGGTATTCACATGTTTATTTACTTTATGTGCATTGGAACAACACAAAAAAGCAGTAGAAGAAAGCCAACATTGACATAATTTTACACAAAACTAAAAAAATAAATAAATAAATAAATAAAATAGGCCAGACAAAATTGTAGGCACCCTCAACTTAATATTTGGTTGCACACCCTTGGGAAAAAATAACTAAAAACCAATCGCTTCCTATAACCATCAACAAGCTTCTTACACCTCTCAACTAGAATTTTGGACCACTCTTCTTTAGCAAACTGCACCAGGTCTCTCAAATTTGAAGGGTGCCTTCTTGCAACAGCAGTTTTGAGATCTCTCCATAGGTGTTCAATGGGGTTTAGATCCAGACTCATTGCTGGTCACTTCAGAGCTCTCTTTCGCTTTGTCTCCAACCATTTCTTGGTGCTTTTTTAAGGTATGTTTCAGGTCATTGTCCTGCTTGAACACCCATGACTTCTGACGCGGACCCAGCTTTCTGACACTAGGCCCTACATTGCAGCCCCAAATTTTTTGATAGTCTCCAGATTTCATGATTCCTTGCACACAGTCATGGCATCCAGTGCCAGAGGCAACAAAATAACCCCAAAACATCTTTTAACCTCCACCACGTTTGACTGTAGGTACTGTGTTCTTTTCTTTGTAGGCCTCATTATGTTTTCCGTGTTTTCCGTGTTGTGTTGTGTTGTGTGCCTGTGTGTGACACACACAGGCACACAACACAAACAAAAACAAAAGTTGAGTCAACTTTCATACATTCTAACTGGCTTCAGGTGTGATTTCTGTATTGCCAGCACCTGTTACTTGCCATCCTGGAAGATTCAAGGGTATGGGAAGTAAGGGTGCAGAGGTTGCTCTACTATTAATTCAGTTGGCACAATTAAGACTATAAGCCCATAGAAAGTATTAATCACGTTTGCCAGGTTCAGGTCCAGCCTGTATCTCCTTCCCTACATGTTTCTCCCCAACTCTCTCACCCCTGTCTCCAGTTCTATCCACTGTCCACCTCTATCATCAATTAAAAGGCACAAGCCCCCTGAAATTCAAGTTTTTTTTTTTTTAACAAAGTAAGCATATGTTTGCCTCTTTATTGACAGGATTTTTTTTAATTATCTGTTTATTATAATATGCCGTAAAATGTCTTTAAGCCATTCTGCAGAGTGAGAGTTACTCATTGTTTCACAGATACTTAAGGTTTTCATCATAGAGTGATCAAATAATTATTTTCCCTCTGTATAAAAGAGCAGCATAACAAGATGTTTCCCAAGAATTTTAATTAATTATTCTTCTAAATGACTTCTGAAAGGAAGTTTCAAAGCTCATATTAATGAGTGAGATAGAGGGAGAGTGCCACTGCACAGAGAAGTGTGATGAAAACAACAAAAACTTCATCTGATCATCTGTATGCTCCATTTTACAGTGAGGACGCCGTCTCATGTACTCAGGTCCAACATGTGTTCAGTGTGCATCAGTGTCTGCTTTTCTGCTGGAGCCCTGAATGCCTCCTCACTGCTCTGTTATTAACTGTTACCTGGTTATGGACCACGACTGTGAGATCTTTATGAGCAGCTGCTGATAATACTTGAAAACAGTCTCTAGAACTTCCAAAGTGTGGGTCTGGGCCCCAGAGGTACTGCAGGTGGGCCATGAGAGGTCATTTAAAACCATCAAAATTAATATTTTTCTAAATAAATCACATATAAAATGATTAAAAAAAAAATTCTCAGAAGTAACAAACACCAGGGGTGTAACAGTATGGGCAATACCGTGGTACTGCGGTATGTCTTCAGGGCAGAAAGTGTGGTGATTACAGCATTTTGCTTTTTTTTTTTTTTTTGGATAATTTCCCGTTTGACTATGTTCTGCTTGGAGTTCTGTTCTCCTTTTTCATAGTGATTGGGTATCTCCCTCTGCACTGGCTCTCCTGGCACCTGCACACCTGATCCTCATCACAGCAATCACCACCAGCTCTTAAGCTCTGCTCAGAGTTCTCACCAGCGCCAGATTATTCCCGCATCTCATGTGGTATTGGCCAACTCCTAGTGCTTTGCAAACTTTGAGTCATTTTTGAGATTTCTCCTATGTGTGTGTTACCTGTGACTAATCCTGCTCTCCCTTCGTCTCTTCCAGTTCCTCCACGAGCTGCCAGTGCTTTGCCCAATCTCTGCCACACTGCCTCACTCCCTCCCCAGATTCACTCACTAGCCTCCCCCCACAAAGCTTCTCACCTTCACCCCTCACATCCTCATGGATTCCCTCTCACACCCTGGACCCCCCCTTATCCCCACTATAAATCCATTTAACTGCTTCATCTGTTTCTGGTTCTGCATTTTTGGTTCAATATAAAACGCTCAATCTATTGATCATAACAGAAAGTGTAGTTTTTAAGTGGAGCAGAGCTAATAGGCATGGAAACTAAAATTCCCATCGGCCCTTGCATACCCACCATGCTTTGCACTCCACTTGCTTGCTTGATTCTACAGCGCGAAAATGGCAGATGAATGGAGTAGCGAGGCAGAGATGAATGACAAAGTTTTTTGAGACTGCGGAGGCTCCAGTGACTTTTAAATCTGATGTGTGGAAACATTTTGGCTTCCTGGCATCGAAAAATGAGAAAGGAGAAAAAGTGACAAACAGTAGACAGTATGCAGACACTGCCAGACCACAGTGACACACTTCATGGGGAATGAGAGTAACATGATCGTTATCCCGAAAAGATTCGTAGAGATCTGAGGAGCAAAATCTGGCCAGGCCAATAGACTCTCAAGGAAGCATTTGCAGTCCCACTTGCCCACAACAGCCTGAGGGCTCAACATATCACAAGGAATATAGGTGAATATATCGCCAAAGACCTATGGCTATTTAGTAGTGGCAACGAAGGTTTTTGACGGTTAGTAAACACGCTAGGGCCAAAGTATAAAATAGGTAGAATGTTTGAAAAACTAGATTTCATACAATAGGTATGCGTTTTTTATTAAAAAGGTCCAGCTGGTGCAGTTTTCTATTTTATAAAAGAACTTTTAGGTCTCCCATACTCCCTCCTATTTCCCTTATCCTCTATTTGTTAATAGAGCTTTCAAAATGTTCACTCATTTTTAAGACTTTTTACACCTATGACATTTTATTTGCACATATTGTTATATTTAAAGTGCAATCATTTTTTAATAAATGCAGATGTCATTTTTTTCCTGAGTCTTCATCTGTTTTTCATTTTTTTTTAAATTTTGCAATAAATACCGTACTGTGGACGTGTCACTGAGGTAAATACCAAACCGTGAGATTTTGATACCATTACATCCCTACAAAACACAGCAAGAAGTTTTAACTCATGCCACTTATCATTTATTTTGTCTTACGTATGGAATCGGTGTCTTGGTTTAATTGGTGACAGCCCTAAACCATCCTACTATGCCACAGGCTTCCTAGTTTTAAGAATTAATCAGTATCTTCAGAGACATTAATGATACAGGGACAGTTTGCTGGTCTATATGATATGTTTACAGAGATAATTATTACAAAAGAAGATTTGTATTTAGGTGCTGTAGCCAAGAAGCCATAGCCTTGCAAAGTAGATGGATTCACCCATTTCCGTGTTTCTTATTGGCAAATCCATCTTGCAAAGCTCCCATCTGAACAGTTTGGGCCCGGTTAGAAACTAACAGGGCCAATCAGTGTCAAGGGACAGTACTTTCGGGCGCGGCAGAGTCATGACGCAAGCAGCAACAAGAGGTCGGTGCAATCATGGTGGAAGACATTAGCGTGGATGCTGCTAAAGCATAAGTTTTATCAGAACTTGACAACATTTCTTCATTTAAAGAAGAACAAATAACAGCATTGAGTTGTTTTCTTTTCAAAAACGACAAAAGTCGTGTACTGACGTGTCTACAGTCACCATGGTTCAGCTCTCTATTGAGTTTATTTCTCGGTAGGGGCGCATCTCGGTTTGGGGCTACGACGTCATGTGTTTTGTATCTCTGATTGGCCTGTAAAGATGTGACAGACAGAACGTTCATCTAATCACACTCAGAGTTTTTTTTTTTTTAAAGCTCTGCCCTTTCCCAAACGCCATCTATGGAAGGTTTACCTGATGGATGTGTGAAACAAATCCATCTGGCGTGTCAGTTTAAAGAAGCCAAGCATTCACATTAAAAATCCCTGTTTAGGAAACAAAAATATTTGAGTCACATGTTATGGGTGTACAAGGGTTTGTTGGGTGGCCCCCAGAAGACTTTCAGGTCATAAACTAGGCTGCAGCATAATGAAGTTTGGAATGGCTGCTGTAGAAGATAATCCTGTTTGCTAAAAACAATTAACAAAATATAAATTTGCGTGGCAGGATGTATAAAGTCATCCTATAGACTGATTTCTGTCAGCAGCCCAAACTATGACTGACTTGCAGCCCCCTTGAAAGAAGTGCTGTTTTGTTTTTTGTTGCACTTCTCCATTGGCTCCTTTTTCAGCAGTGGTGGCTGCTGCTTTTGCAGGACAGAAAAAACACTGGTGACCACAACATTTAGGTTCAACAAGAAAAGGTTCACTTGATGTCTGAGTTTCAGTAAGTAACCCCAGCTCTGATGTTCATCCAGTTCCACTGAAAAGCAATTAATAAGGGAACTGTCAATGCCTATTTTTCAGTTTCAGTCTTGTGGGAGTTTCATAGGATTCTTTAAGATGACAAAAAATGCTTCCATACACTCCACGCTGAGCACAGCTGAACTATGTACACATTTAAATTTGATCAGCATCCTCCTTTTTATTCGAGATTCTTTTTTGTTTCTCCCACGGCTTTTTATCTATTTTTGACTCATCACAGTAAGCAAGCCTTTACAATACAAGCAGCTACTGTACATGTAGGCTTCACTCTGCGGCTGCTGCCTCTCTGATCTCTTGTATGTCTGAAGCAAAAATAGCTGCACAGTTGTCTTTAAACACTTTGAGAGCATCAGAAATA
Organism: Cheilinus undulatus; assembly: GCF_018320785.1. Taxonomy (NCBI): domain Eukaryota; kingdom Metazoa; phylum Chordata; class Actinopteri; order Labriformes; family Labridae; genus Cheilinus; species Cheilinus undulatus. The sequence goes on from NC_054872.1 coordinate 17,552,971, forward strand.
ACCCTTTGCTCACTGTCTGCCTGTAAATATAAGCCATACTGTGTTACTGCAGGTGCAAACTGTCAGGGAGGAAAACACAGCAGACGTCACTGACCTTTAAACTGTACAAACGATACATTATACCCCAGCTGCTAAGACAGATTACAACAAATTTAAATGATGAATAGATGCTCATTTTATAAGATTAGTTGCCATTTTTACCTTCAGCTTTATTTTTCCTTCCTCACACCTTTTGATTATAACAGATGTTGATGCCTGGGCCCTGAACCTTGTCATCTGGTGCCCATTTATTTCCTTCGAGGGAACCAGCAAGCCCACTGACATTCAATCACATTATTTTGGCACAATGATTCGCTGCTTCCACCTGTGACCTGAATCACACATTACACAGTGCATGACAAGGGCTGTGTAAATCAAACCACGGGTACTGAGATTCCTCTCTGAATCTCATGGTGAGACCCTGACCAGTAACACAGATAATCACATGCTGCATATCAATAAACAAAGCAGGCATCCACCATCACACTTCCATCCCCTTCTTCAATATTTTAATTCAATCTCTCCCCAGCCAGCTGAAGGGCGATGCTGCACCGCTTGGATGCAGCTGCCGACCTGTAACTGCAGGAGTGTGATAGAGTGTAAGCTTATAGCAGCCATAACAGGCTTTTGTAAGGGCATGATGGCCTGCAGGTAAGTGATTTAGAGAAAATCAGGTTGATGCTCTCCAGCCCTCTGCCGGAGATGCACAGGGCCAAGGCCAAGCAGTTGTAAATTTCCTCCAAGTGTCAGCATTTTTCCCATCTCTTACCTCAGCCTCGGCTGGAATACATTCTGGAACAATTTTCCGAGCTGAAATTGGTCATTCCTTGTGCCATTTTCCTTATTGAACCTCTAAAATTGTCTGATGTTGCTGTTTGGAGGCTTGTCTCTGTGCATTTGGTGTAACACATGATTCATATACTCAGTGGAGAGAAATTTCTGGATCTTTCACCCAATTTAAAAGGAATTTGCGATGCTGCACAGGGCTGATTTGACATGGTATGTGCACAGAAATGAGCATATCTGATGCATTCAGGCTCACTGAAACTGGACACCTAGCCTGGGCTTATAACCAGGAACCACCAAGGGCCTAGCAAGGGATTTTGGCCCTTATTGCTCCCTATCCCTACTTTTTCCATTATCATCATCTTGCTCTCTTCCCCTGCTTTTTATGCCATCTTCTCATATTGCTCTCTATTCCTGCTTTCTTCTCATCCATCATCCTTGTCTTGCCCCCGTCCCTGCTTTGTACTCCAACTTCTCACTCTTTGTCTCTGCTTTCCTCTCCTCCATCATCCTCATCTTACTAACTTTCTGAGTTTTTTCTCCTCATTCTGCCTCTTTTTTCTATTTTTTCTTTCATTCTTCTTTTGGGCACCTACTTAGAGGCGCATCTCAAAAAATTAGAATATCATGAAAAAGTTCAATATTTTTTGTCACTCTTTTCTGAAAGTGAAACCACTATATTGTATAGACTTGTTAAACATAGAGTGAAATATTTCAAGCCTTTATTTCTTGAAATGTTGATTAATTATGGCTTACAGATAAAAAAAAATTCAGTGTCTCAAAAAATTAGAATTTTACATAAGATCAATTAAAAAAGGATGCTTTAAACAGGAATATCAGGCTTTTGAAAAGTATGTTCATTTCTATGCCTTCAATACTTGGTTGGTCCTCCTTTTGCATGAATTACTGCATCAATACGGCGTGGCATGGAGGCGATCAGCCTGTGGTTACAGGTATAACGGAAGCCCAGGTTGCTTTGATAGCGGCCTTCAGGTCATCTGCATTGTTGGGTCTGGTGTCTCTCATCTTCCTCTTGACAATACACCATAGATTTTCTGTGAGGTTCAGGTCAGGCCAGTTTGCTGGCCAATCAAGCACAGTAACACCATGGTCACTGAACCAGCTTTTGGTACCTTTGGCAGTGTGGGCAGGTGCCAAGCCCTGCTGGAAAATGAAATCAGCATCTCCATAAAGCTTGTCAGCAGAAGGAATCATGAAGTGCTCTAAAATGTCCTGGTAGATGGCTGCATTGACTGTGGACTTCAGAAAATACAGTGGACCAACACCAGCAGATGCCATGGCAGCCCAAATCATCACTGACTGTGGAAACTTCACACTGGACTTCAGGCAACGTGGATTCTGTGCCTCTCCACTCTTCTAGGTCCCAGAGTCTGAGGGAAGAGTGCAAAAGGAGGCCCAACCGAGTATTGAGTGCAAAAAAAAACAACATACTTTTCAGGAGCCTGACATTTCTGTTTGAAACATCCTTTTTTATAATTGATCCTATGTGATATTCTAATTTTTTGAGACACTGAATTTTGGATTTGTCTTATCTGTAAGCCATAATTAATCAACATTTCAAGAAATAAAGGCCTGAAATATTTCACTCTATGTGAAACAAGTCTATAAAATATATATGGGTTTCACTTTCAGAAAAGAGTGACAAAAATATTGAACTTTTTTATGATATTCTAACTTTTTGTGATGCACCTGTATATAGACAGCATAACTCCTCCAACTTAGAGTCACCTTTTTCCTCTCATCCAGGCTCTGGTCTCCCGTGCAGCACTAAGGACAGGCAATAACATTTGGACATTTTTTAAAGGAAGGAGAATTGGCCCCCAGTATTTTATTTTGCTCTATTTTATACAAATTTCAGTCCGTTGACCAATTAATTTAGCTGCTGTTGATTCAATAAGAAATACTAAGAAAAAAAAGAAGAAAAAAAAAAGCATGTTTCAGGCTTCTCAGAGACCCCCCTACTGTGAGCCCGGGTAATCAGCACCCTTTTTTCCCCCGTGCCATGTCCAAGGGGGCCACTGATCACAGGAAAACTGTAAAATCCTAACCCCCAATTTCCATATACAGCATGCATGCCGCGGAACGCAGTCGAATTGTACTGCGGAGCACTTCTCTCCCTCTCTAGTATATCAGAGCATTTCCATAGCCGGTGCTCCAGTCCGGCAGCGGCGCGTGCCTGGATCTCCGCTTCATTTCAGATATGCTGCAGGTCTATTTTCAGCACCGGCAGCTGCCAACCCTCACAAATTCACAGTCATTCAGAAAGCACCAACCATGGAAGTCACAAGGGTAAAACATCCGGTTCTTTCAAAATAAAACACAATGCACTGACTCACGATCATAAATCATCACTATATCAACATTACGTCTCATCCTGCAGAGAGAGCAAAGGGTCACGAGAGGTCATTGGGCCACAGAGCTACAACGGCACCATTGACGGGGAAAAGTTAACTTTTGAGGATATTTAGCCAAAGAATTTTGCATAAAACCACAGATCCTTCAAGCAAACATTAACCTTTTGACTTCCTAATGTACTCACTCAATGGCGGAAGCAATAATATCATAAACTTATACCAGAAAGGATGATAAATCAGCCCCAAAAGGTAAAATAGTCAGCTGTTGACGTACTATCTCTGCTTGAACTCACAGTTCTCCTGTGATCTCTTCCTGCTGATCAGGACTGTGCGTCGTTGCGTTGCACTCTAGACTTGCTTCAAGTGGGTAAGGTTGCTTTCCTTCAGTCCGAGCAAACCCGCGGCGCTTCAGTGCGCCGCACGCACGCTGTACATGGAAATCGGAGGTAACAAGATGTGTACACCTTGTGCAACATTTGGCAAGTTTGAGTGCAGCCAAACCATAATTCACATCCCATCAACCGCTGCTTATCTTCATCATTTAAGTGACAGATTGTGACCTTGCAGAAACCCACACAAAGATAATTGGTACACTGACTGATGACGGATATTCATTAAAAGCTTGTAGTTATTATACCCACCATGAAGTGTCAAAGTGACTCCTTAAAGAAATATGGAAGATTCCAGTGTAGATAAAAAGATGCTACATTAAGTAAAACATCGTCTGCCCTTCACTAAAAAGCCTTCTGTGCTGTTTCATATAGAATCTGCAGGCAAAAGCATTTACAGGAAACACAGTATGTTTCCACTTTCTAAGTATCACTGAATTCAATTAAATTCAATAGCTTGGAAATTATAGGCCAAAAAAACCCTTAATTAAACCATTTTCCACTGAAGAGAGCATGCATAGTATATCAAGGGTTAAGTGCTGGGATGAATATGAATATGAGCTGCTGTGTGGGTAGTCAAGCTTATCACATTTGACATGTCTCCTTCAACAATTCAATCAGCGCCAACATTGACCCTGACCAGAAGGCCACTGATCTCAGACTTTATATTTCTCTTAACACAAATCAGTCAGGCAAAGATGACATCTTAGTCTTAGAATTTAATGAGAGGCTTCACTGTCTGGATAGTCATGCATAATACAACTGTCTGAAGGGACGAGCAGCTGCCTCTGCATGTTTGAACCCATCATCTACAGTTTGTACATATAAGACTACTGAAGACAGATCAGAGTGAGCCATTAAATTTTCATTTTCCACTAACATTGGATTAAATCTGTGTATGACCTACTGGGTGGAGGTATGGGCTATCATATAAAATCAAATACTAATCCATTTGCAAGTTGAAGAACAGAGCATTAAATCCTCTGGGGACTTGGCTTGAAATATAAAAAGTTCAAGAGTGATATCAAAATCTGATGTGTCATAAAGCATCCACAGAAGTCTGAGTGAAAAAAAAACTTTCAAGACTTTGAGAAAATCTTGTTCAAAAACATTTTATTTTTTGTAGGCAATATCCAAGGACTGTGTGGGCTTGCCAGCTCACTTTTTAGTTGGCAGATGGTCATGGAAAACTAAGATGCAATATTATACCCCTTAGACATTTGACACTTCTATTTATTTTAGAAAATCAATAATGGTCATTATCATTTGGAACTTTTGTCAAAAAAACATCTTTGATGTCAAAGTGAAAACACATTTCTAAGAAGTGATCTCAGTTAAATGAAATTATGTACTGTAAAATAATAATATGTAGTAAATGGGTTTTAAGTGATTGTAGAATAAAGACACCAGTGTCTGTAAGGTCCAGTCACTGTTTAATCAGTACTCCTGGCTACCATTACACCATGAAGATAAAAGAACACTCCAAGACACTCAAAGAAAATGTAATTGAAAATCATAAGTCAGGGGATAGATACAAAAACACAAGAAGGCTATGGCTTGGGAGAACATATATTTTCCATCAAGACAATGACTTGAAGCACAACAACAGCTAAATAGAAATGGTTTGAAAACAACAAGGTGAATGTTCTGGAGTGGATGAGACAAAGTGTGGATGAGCAGTTTTGCCGAGAAAAGGGCCCAATCCCCATGTGGCTTGACAGAGCTTGAGCAGTTTTGCAAAAAAGAATAGAGTATAATTACAGTGTCCAGATGTGCAAGCCTGATTGAGACTTATCCACACAGATTCAGTGCTGTGATTGCATCCAAAGGTGCATCTACCGAATACTGACTTGAATGGGTTCATATTTATCAGTGACTTATTTTACATTACTTATCTTTATTTCATTGACATAAGCTGGTTGAAACCTGTTTTTACTTTGACATTAAAGAGTGTTCCGGTAATCCATCCATTTTTTGCTGATCAGGCAGTTACATGCACTTTTTTCCAAGCAATTTTATACAAAAATTTAGATTTAAATTGCAAACAAATCAACATTGTTTGGCCAAAAAAGATGCAATTGTGTAGCATCTGCAGTGCCAGCATGACTTCTTTGAATCCAGTTGTTCCAAAGGTGCCCTAATCATTCTAAAATCATTAAATATCATGGAAAAGATCAATAATTTTCACTTCTGCTATCTAAAAATGTGCAGAAACTGTCTGTTATTCAGTTCTTAAAGTACATACAGTAACATAGCTACACTTGGAATTTATTGTAAATTTTAAAAATAACTTTAGAACAAGCAAAATGTGGGGTTCCAGATATTAATTTATTATGGAAAATGTAACTACACTGTTAAAACTACTTTGAAACTGCAGTGTACTAGCTCTTAGAATAGAATAGAAAAAGTCGAATATTTGCTATATTTGGAAAACTGAAAAAAATGTGATCATGAGACTGTTTATTCTGTTTATGAGCCTGTTTTTATTCTCCATTTCTTTTTTGCATTTATTGATAATTACACTTAGTAAATTCTTACCAACTGCAAAGATTCAGGGATTTTTAGATAAAATTAGAGCCATTTGCCCTATAAGCCAACCCCTTGCTCTATCCATGCCAACATCTTTTAGATTCAGTCCAAACATTTTGTCATTGACTTTTCATACTCACACACACCTCTGCCTTCTCCCTTCTTAATATACAAAGTGGCGTGTCTTGCACTTCCCTCCTTCATGTATGTGCCAACAGATCTTGCGCATTAAAAAGTTTCACTCATGAATTTGGTGCACCATATCCCATGTATTTCTGTAGAACCTGACAGCAGACTGATGCAGCAGCTGTGTGTGAATACCCGTCATGAGCAGTAGGGTTATTTCACGGATAAACTGCTTTGTGTATTGTCGTGAACACATATTGGCATTTTAAAAGGTCGACAGCCTGAGAGAGACAACCTCCCTTTCTCTTTTCTGTCTGAAGGAAAATCTCTGTGCTGTATTTGGGTCAGTTCGGTCCTTTAAAGAGGCTGAAGTGCTGTGAGCAGGGCTGCTTGGAGTAAAAGGTGAAGCCGTTTGGCAAAGCCTGAAGCTCTGGGCAAAGCTGGCGAACTGGTTTTGGGGGAAATGAGTGGAGCATATGTGGACTTTTGTATGACTGCAGCGATTCACTGAAATGTGGTGCACTGTCTGTCCAAATCCACCACAGTTAGGAAAGAGTGGCAAGCCATCTTTTTTTTTTTTGAGGTGCAGAAACACACACAAGCTCGGATGGATGGATGGACTGATGGACAGACTGACAGACAGATAGCATGGCTGTGCATTGTTTGCTTGCAAAATGAAGTTAGCCCAAACTTAGAGGGGCAAACACAGCGACCAGTCCAGCTTTGTTGCTCATGTGTATTTAATGATTGGTACAGAATGTATTTTGTCATACATTTTCAAAAACAAACTGCCAATTTTAGATCCAATCTTGGAAATTTTTCAAAAACTAAATTAATAACAGTTAAGTTCAGTCCTAACATTTTGAAAGAGGCCAAGTGGCTGCAAAGCAGGTAGCTAGTATATTTACTGTATGTGGCCTGGAAGGAAAGTACTAACTATGCCTAGCTGCCTCAAAGTCATCCACAACCAAGGAGCTGCCTGGCAGGTAGCCAGTATAGCCGGCCTCGAAGACATTCACATGTCCCTACCATGTCCCTACCTGCCTTAAAGTCAGCCAGGCTCTATATAATAAGTTACAAAGCATCCTAGAAGGCACCTAGATGCAGGGCCGGCTCTAGCCATTTTGGCGTCCTAGGTGAGATTCCAGTGTGGTGTGCCCCACCCCAGCACCTCATCTTCACCTAACCTCCAATTTCCGCATACGGCGACTGTGCCGCAATTCGCCGGTGAATCGTACTGTGGAGCACATTGCTGCCTCTCTAGTCTATCAGAGCAGTTCCACAAGCTCCAGTACGGCATTGAGTGCCACTCCGCTTCGTTCAAGATACATCGCAATTGACAAGGAAAAGTAAACTTTTGAGGGCATTTAGCCAAAGAATTTGACATAAAACCCCTGATCCTCTAAGGAAACATTTACCTTTTAACTTCCTAATGTACTTACCCAGTGGTGGAAGCAATGATATCATAGACTTATACCAGAAAGGATGATAAATTAGCCCCAAAAGGTAAAATAGTCTGCTGTAGACGTACTATTCCTATGTGAACTAGCAGTTCTCCCATGATCTCTTCCTGCTGGTCAGGACTGTGTAACCCAGTGAATTAATTTAAATGTATACAGATTGTGCCATCCTGCCTGCCTGCAGGAGTGACCTTGTGCCCGCCATAACAAACTGGTTATTTTATTTTTTCCCCAAATTAATTTACTAATTTCCTTAAACTGTTTATTTTGTTTACAAACCGTTCATACCACACCCCAAATCCGTAACTCATTATCCAATTCGAGCTCGTCCCATAACACATAAATATCCGGTGCACAAGGTCACTTCCTCTTTGGCAATCTCCTCACCTGGCGGTCACGCAGACAGCATGGCTGGTTGGCAGCAGAAATTACGCACTATCTTCACTAAACGGTTGATTCTAACATTATAGAGACTCAGCGGTCAGGTTTTTTTTCTGTTACCCCTTCCTTTCCCTGGATTGGATCCGTCGTAAGACTGGCGAGCTACCCAAGGAACTCTGAACCCCCCACACACCCCCCCCTTTCCCAAAGAAGACTACCACGGTTAGGGTAGGAACAAGGCCTCTGGAACATAATGAACTGAACCGATTTAAGGACGATTTAAAGAAAGAGCAGAACTTTAATTTTTTTTGTATTTTTTTAAAGGCCTCCCTTCGTTATGATTGATTGATTGTTTGAAGTTGTTTGTGTTTATTATTTGGAAAAAATATTATTCATCAATACACTTGCTTAAACTTAACGTCTGTCTTTGTTGTATTATTCACACACCCTGGGCTTCCTTTGAGACGAACCTAAGTTTTCTGAATTACCTAATTTTCCACTATTTATTATTTCAATTTTTTTCCAATTAATATAACTTTCCTTAAACTAAGTTAACATATTCAAAATGTTACAACTGCACGCCGTGTCGCAGCGTCTAGACTTGCTTCCAGCAAGCAAGGCCACTCGCCTTCGGTTGGTCGAAGCGAACTCATGGCGCTGCGGTGCACGACACAGTCATCGTATGTGGAAATTACAGGTCAGAGAAAAGTTAATAAAGTGCACTTGCTTACATTAACAATGGACTTTGTTTCTATTAAGATTTTTTGCACTCTGTAGCAACATTTTTTCGTAAAATGTAGTGGGAAATATAAAGCAGGATTTCACTGAAGACCTTGCATTATGATTGGAGATGTTCAAAAATGAGGACGTAAATGGCCCAGACCCCAGTACAGGGTCTGAGGGTTTTTCTCCCAGAATTTTTAAATACAGAGCTCTATTTTGATGCAATTTTATGCATTCTGGGCACTTTCATATTAAGCACCATAGCTTTTAAATTAGCCTTACAGTCCATATCACTGAACGTTTTTTGTTGGAATTTCTGTGCATTTTTTCGCCATTAGTTCAATGTCATATATTATTATTGTTATTGTTATTAATATTACTGTTGTGGCTTTTGTCTTTCCAGTTATTGACAAGAATTGACAATACTAATTTAAAGTCACCGTTTATGCAGTTATTTTATACTGTTTAGCCTTCTTTTTTATTTCTTCCTACACGGCACACTCTCTCTCCTTCATTCAGTGATCTAAATAGTGTATGAATTGTCCAGCTTATTTGTAAGCCATATAAGTTAAAAATACATTTTTTTGTTGTAGTATCAGTTTCTCTACAATAAAATAGGGTAATGATCAGAGTTGTGGAAAAAGATATGGTTATATTTTTTCGCATTATTTGGCCTACATAATACAAAATATTTTCTGACAAAGGCTTTCAGAAGGACTAGTTTGTCTGCACCCTTTCCCTCCATCATCAGCTGATCTCTCTGACGGAAAGAAGCAACTGTCACTATTGCTTCATTCAAAATGTTAAAGGCTCACATCGGTGCTCCGTTCAACGTGGCGCCCTAGGCGAACACCTGCACCTTCTATACCTAGAATGGGCCTTGCATAGATGCCTACCAAATACATAAGCTTCTCTTAATTTGCTAAGGAGATTTGACTGGTTGAGTTTCGTTGTTTTTTTGCTTGTGTTATTCAGATTTGACTTAAGGTAGCTAACAAACTTCTACCTATAGAAACTAGCTAGCTAGCTAGCATAGTTGTCTAGGAAGCAGCAAGCTAGTTTCCTCAATACAATGGTGACTGGTGATTGGATGAGAGGTTGAGCTCATGACTTCACCTCATTGGAAGGTGGTTGGAGGACAGGACATGCCCTCCCGGCAGCTGCTGCCTTCAAACACCATCATCATTTAGAGCTAAGCTAAGCTAATCTAGGCTAGCTTGCTGCTTTTTCCAGCTACATTTTCTCCATAAAGATATAAGTACTGTGTTAGCATTCTTTTGCTGTCAAGTGCTGCTTTTCAGACTTAAATCAGCCCTTACTGAAGCTTTCTATCTTTAAGACACCACATGTCCTCTTATTTGATTGTTTAGGCTGCTAAGACATGTAATTTTCTCTAAATGGAGCATAGATTCAACGTTATACTTAAACTCTTACTTGATTGTCAAAGTGGCAATATCCTGAAAAATAAAGGAATTGCATGTATGTGAAAACAATGTGACATTGTAAAAGGAGCACTCTGGTGATTAACCAACACAAAATTAACTCCTCAACCTTCAGCTCCCCTCTTCGTCACACATCTCTAAACCAGTTTCAGCTCATTGTTTAGCTGTCAGCACACAACTTTACTGTTTTGGTTCACACTCACCTCTCTCACATTGTTATTTTTGACTGCAGCAGCAGCTGTTTTCAGTGACAAAGCTCTGAAATCTTGCTGTAAGCTACCGGTTTGAGAAAAATCACTGATTATAGTCGAACACTTAGCAGCTAAAGAGGCGTGTATTTCCCTCAGGATCTGGTAGAAACTAAAAGCAGAGCTAAATGGGAGTAAATATTGGATTTATAATCCTTGGGTGGTCATAAACATGACTCCAAATGAATGCTAATGTCGGACTGTGTCTGCTCAATGTGTAAATAAGAGACTAGTTGATTTGAATGAGCTGAAATGTTCACTCAAGTTGTGCAGTCTGGAGTTAATTGGCCACAAAATGAAATTCTCACAGGGGTCAGTGCACAGTGTAAAAAGTCAAAATTAGAGATGTATTTTGAATTCATTTTGTCATATTTATTAGTGCTTTAGATGTGCTGTTTAGATATTGACTCAGTGTCCACATATATTTCTGCTTCTACTTGGTATTGCTTGCAGGCAAGCAGTACAGTGAGCTTATTTTGGCCAGTGTCTTCCAAACCTTAAGCTCCTTTCTTGTTTGCTGTTTTTGCTGCTCTGACAGTATCATAGCATCTGAAACCTGGCCGAGAATGAGAGATTCAACTTCAGCTGTCATCTGGCACCATGCTATGTTATGATTTGTTTTCCCTCAGGTTAGCTGCTTGCCAACAGTCAACAGAAAAAAAAAAACATCTTGAGCCAAGCAGCTTAAAGGTCTCTTTATTGTGCAGCAGAAAATTTGATGGCATAGGTGCAGGTGAAAGCCCACAGTGTTTATTGACTAATATGAGTGATACCGATCTGAAAGCAGTTATTTCCTCTGCACCAGGCTGTCATTTGGCTGGCTGAGTGAATCCAGCCCGGGCTTTAGCCTATTCTTTAGCTGCCAGACGGTTGGGTGATTAGTACTGTGGCAGTCTGCAGCTCAGTGCTGTTTCCTGATAAAAGGGTCAGGCTCAGCCTCACACCCGCCGCCAGCCTGCCCTGCCACTTAGCAGTCTGTTTTCTGTGGGTCTGCTCGTTCTGTACAACACCAGGTCAGCGTACCTACAAAGTGTGCCTCTCCGTGAAGCAGATCCTCTTATGCACTGCTCATTGCTGTAGCACATCTCTGCACCAGTGCAAGAACATCCGCTGATTAATTAATCTAAGCCAACATCAGAGCCAGAGAGTCAACAATGCAGTCTGCCTGTGGGCTGATTCTCTTCATTGACTGGGGAGGGGATAGGAGAGCACACAGAGGCAAGCCAGAGTTAGTTAATTGGATATTATATTGAACAGAAGTAGTTTAGAGCAGAAGGAGAAAATAACTTTTGTTTGGAGCGGTGCAATTGCAGCATGGGGAGATAAAATGGATGTGATTCTCCCATCAAAGAGCGGGTTTATTGTGTCTAGAATTGTCTTCTACAAAGGATTGAGATTGGAAAAAGAGATGGGGTTTTCATCTTTTCAAAGGGTGATTTACTGCACTGATATAGTTTCTAATCCGATTTCACTGCTGTTTTAGGAGCTTTTAACACCAAATGTTGAAGATAATCCACCTTAAAGCTAGAGGCTGCATTTTTGAAAGAACTAACAAGTAAGTATCAAAGAAAGTCTTCAATCCTTTATCCAAAGCAAAAGCCCAAAAACATGAACATAGCCTGTCTGACCACTCTGATGCTCTAGTGCTTTCACACAAACACAAACTCAGCAAATTTCCCTAAAATCTCAGGGTGAACTGCATGTGAGTATTATGGGTGTAACATTACTTGTATTTATCTATAGAGTTCTGTGCACGCAGTCACATAATAAAAGGTCTGAATAGAGAAAAAGGGTAAATTTACATGGCCTCCACACAGGTCAGGTCGGGTATGGGAGCATATGCCGTTTTGGCACGTCTTGTCTCAACCTTGGTCATGTACTGCTCTGGCCTCCTGGTGGCCATCGTCCATGCCTGTGCCAGGCCTATGTCCCATCTCTCCAGGTATCCTCCCAGCTGCCCCCCCCCCCCCCCCAACAATGCACGAAATCACCCAGGCATCTGGACAGCCCACTGGGTCCTGGATACCCAGTATGCGATGAGCTGGATCAGGCCCAAGAAAGCGCGTTAGATCCCCGTAAAAGCACAGCTGCCACTCCTGTAACAGGCAAGTGGCCCTTCCCATCCCCGCTTTCTTGAGCACATCAGCCTTACACACACAATCCTGTCAGTGATACCCAAAGATGCAACGAGGTTGTCACACAGGAGTCCAGTCAGCGCCTCCAGCCATCAGGCAACATACACTCACAAAAGTAAGAGCGGAAGGACCAAGAACCAAAAAACTTTGACTTTCGTCTGCATGCCTACATACTGGGAATGCTTTACTGTCTTGCTCAGTGAACCAGTCGCCTCACCCACAAGTTCAAGTCTGCGATTGATTTCAGCTTTGCCTTCAGTGGATCGATGGCTTCCAAGGTAGGTGAATTTCTCCTCAACTCCACACAGTATCCACACCTGATCCAGAGGGTGGCATTTTAGAAATGTATGCAAATTTGTTAAAAATTATAATGTCAAATATCCCATTGACAAAAGCATTCAGACCCCTTGCAAAACAACTGGTTTTATCTCAGGTGCTTCCCGTTTCAGATTTTTCTGCACCTTGATTGGGGTCCACCTGTGCTGAATTAAATATAATGGACATGATTTGGAAAGATGCACACCTTTCTCTAGAAGGCCTCACAGTTGACAATGTCAGAGCAAAAACCAAGCCATGAGGTCAAAGAAACTTCCTTCACAGCTCTGAAACAGGATTTTTGACAGGCACAGATCTGAGGAAGGGTACAAAACAATTTCTGCTGCACTGAAAGTTCCAAAGATCACACAGGGGCCTCATAATTCTCAAATGGAAGACATCTGGCACAACCACGACTCTTCCAAGAGCTGGTACAGATAGGGTTTGATACAGTACCATGGCTACTCGCTCAGCCAGGTTGACTCTTAAGGGCACAACACAGAATGTTCAGAAAGTTAAAAAAGAACCCTAGAGTAACAGCTAAAGGCATAAAGGACTCAGGAACAAGCCAGCATCTCTGTTCATGAGTCTGCCATATGCAAAAGATTGAACAATCATGGTGTCCATGACAGGATACCACAGAAGTAGGCTACAAGATCTCAAAAAGAAGCGGATCATGCCACGATCCAAAGAAATTCAAGAACAAATGAGAAACAAAGTGATTGAAAGCTATCAGTCTGGAAAGGTTACAAAGCCATTTCTTAGGCTTTGGGACTCCAGCGAACCACAGTCAGAGCCATTATCCAAAAGTGGAGAAAACTGGGAACAATGGTGCATCTTCCCAGGAGTGGTTGGCCAACCAAAATGACTCCAAAAGTGCAACGATGACTCATCCAGGAGGTCACAAAAGAACCCCAGAACGACATCCAAAGAACTGTAGGCCTCACTGGCCTCAGTTTAGGTCAGAGTTCATGACTCAACAATAAGAAAGACACTGGGCAAAAATGGCATCTATGGGAGAGTTCCAAGGCCAAAACCACTGTTCACAAAAAAGAGCACAAAGGCTCATCTCACATTTGCCAGGAACATCTTGATGATCCCTAAGACTTTTGAAGAAATATTCTGTGGACTGGTGAGACAAAAGTTGAACTTTTGTCTGGAGTAAAAATAATAGCATTTAATAAAAAGAACATCATGCCAACAGTCCAACATGGTGGTGGCAGTGTGATAGTCTGGGGCTGCTTTGCTGCTTCAGGACTTGGACCACTTGCTGTGATTGATGGAACAATGAATTCTGCTGTCTACCAGAAAATCCTGAAGGCCAACGTCCGGCCATCAGTTCGTGCCTTCAAGCTCAAGCGCTCTTGGGTTTTGCAGCAGGACAACGACCCGAAACATACCAGCAAGTCACCTCTGAATGGCTCAAAATAAACAAAATTAAGGTTTAAGAGTGGCCCAGTCAAAGTCAAGGCTTAAATCCAATTGAGATGCTGTGGTGTGACCTTAAACAGCCGTTCATGCTTGAAAACCCTTCGATATGGCTGAGTTAAAACAATTCTGTGAAGAAGAGTGGGCCAAAATTCCTCCACAGCAATGAGAAAGACTCATCACCATTTATCACAAATGCTTGATTTCAGTTATTGCTGCCAAAAGTGGCACAACCAGTTTTTAGGTTCAGGGGGCAATTACTTTCACACACAGGGCCAGATAGGTTTGGCTCTCTCCCCCTAATGAATAAAAAATGTTTAGATTTTTGTATTTACTTGGGTTGTCTTTGTGAGATGTTAAAAATTGGTTTGATGATCCTAAACATTTAAGTGTGATAAATATGCAAAAAAAAAAAAAAAAAAAAAAAAAAATCAGGAATCAGAAAGGGTTGAATCAGGAGATGTTTTTCGTTTCTGTGTTTCGTTTCTGTGTTTCTTCTTGTGTTGCACTGTTTTGTACTTCTTTCTCTTTTTTTGGATGATCAATACTGAACAGACTGTACCAACCACTACAGCTAGTTTTAAGCAAAACAAGATGGAACAAACAATAACTACTGCCAATTCAGAATAATAAATAAGAAAAATGTAGCCACTGAATCAAACCTGTACTGAACAGTGATCTTTGTGAACCATTACACCCCCTAGTGTGAATAAAAACTGCCACATTGCTCACCCTGACTGTCCAAAGGATTATTCTGCAAGCTCAGAGTACAATTTCCACCCAAAATTTACACCTGTTTGCCAGTACACTCTTCTCAGCTTTTTTTATGATTAGGTGAATTTGTCAAACTACACGGAGCACTTATATAAAGGCTAAAATCGTCATTACAGCCATTGGTGGTTTTGCCATGAGGGAAAGGTAAGCAATTGAGGCCCCTTGGTCCAAGGGGCCATTTGATATAGTCATTATACAGTAAATCTGCATTTGGCATCTGCCTTCAAAAGGTCTTTTGTGCCAATGCAGGGCACGTTATACAGGAATTACAGGTGCATCTCAAAAAAATTAGAATATCATGAAAAAGTTCAATATTTTTTGTCACTTTTTTCTGAAAGTGAAAACCATATATTGTATAGACTTGTTACACACAGAGTGAAATATTTTAAGCCTTATCTCTTGAAATGTTGATGATTACGGCTTACAGATAAGATAAACCCAATTATGAAAAAGGATGTTTTAAACAGAAATGTCAAGCTTCTGAAAAGTATGTTCATTTCTATGTCTTCAATACTCGGTGGGGCCTCCTTTGGCATGAATTACTGCATCAATGCATTGTGTTTTCTGACGTCCACAGTCAACGCAGCCATCTACCAGGACAATTTAGAGCACTTCATGATTCCTTCTGCTGACAATCTTTATGGAGATGCTGATTTCATTTTCCAGCAGGACTCGGCGCCTGCCCACTCTGCCAAAGGTACCAAAAGCTGGTTCAATGACCATGGTGTTACTGTGCTTGATTGGCCAGCAAACTGGCCTGACCTGAACCCCATAGAGGATCTATGGGGTATTGTCAAGAGGAAGATGAGAGACACCAGACCCAACAATGCAGATGACCTGAAGGCCACTATCAAAGCAACCTGGGCTTCCATTACACCTGAGCAGTGCCACAGGCTGATTGGCTCCATGCCACGCCGCATTGATGCAGTAATTCAGGTAGGAGGCCCAAGAGTATTGAAGGCATAGAAATGAACATACTTTTCAGAAGCCTGACATTTCTGTTTAAAACATCCTTTTTTTAATTGATCTTATGTAATATTCTAATTTTTTGAGACACTGAATTTTGGGTTTTCTTATCTGTAAGCCATAATCATCAACATTTCAAGAAATAAAGGCTTGAAATATTTCACTCTATGTGTAACAAGTCTATAAAATATATGGTTTTCACTTTCAGAAAAGAGTGACAAAAATATTGAACTTTTTCATGGTATTCTAATTTTTTGAGATGCACCTGTATATCCGAGGGCAGGCTTCAAATGACAATGTCATTAAACAGTGCATCCTTACTTGTAGACTTACAATCAAAGGCAGATGTAAAAGAGCAAACATGTACAGGTGTGCTGTTTGAAAACTCACCACTTCATGGGATTTTTTTGAGGAAGATTCTGCAGTGCAGATGGAATATGTTTTTTTAATTAATTTAATTTTTTTTAATTATAAGACTGAGTCCTGCTTAAAAAATATTTCTGTTTGTATAATTCATAACACAAAGGGTCCCCAAACAGTGCACTCAAAACTTTGAAGCTCAGAATTTTGTAACCATCCTAAAGGCTTTTTTTTTTTGCTCTGAACTAACTCGTTTTAACATGCAGGGGAAGTTGAATGCAGCGTAGCAACGTTTAGAAAATGAGCAATTATAGCATCCTAGGGGACTGTTCACAAAGTCAATGCAGCTCACCTTGTGATGCTCCTGGAGGGTCAGCAGTAGGATGCTTTTAATCCATTCGTCCACACGTCTCCTGCTCTGTGACCTTGCAGACACACCATGAATCTCATTACATGCTTCCTACCTTTGACACGACAATGACAGCTGCTGTTAGTTCCTTTAAGAAAGTTTTTCTTAAGGCATCACTCGCGAGGCGGGAAATCCATCAAGCAGCAGGCCCATTTACCAAAAGAAAAATATTACTTTCTGTTCTGCTTCAGGATTCGAGGCTCGGGCAGAACTCAGTCAGATGTGTCTCCTTTTCAGAATTCATTTTATTGTTTCATTTCCAATCGTGCACACACATGCACACACAGGCGTTTACACACAAACATTGCTGCTCGGTTCCATTAGTTTGGCTGACTTTTCAGAATGCATTGCTAAGCATTATCTGAGGCTGCCTCATGGTTGTTGCTAATTGATGCTGCAGTCGGTTCATTATTTTTGTCTCCCATGGCCGCTCATATATCTGATTCATACATGCTGCCTGCATTTAATCAGTCTGATCACACCACCATGGGACCAACATAAGAGGTTTGATGAGGGTCTCAAGACATCAAATTAAGCTTGTGTAGGCTAACAATAGTATTTAAAGTGTGTTACAAAGGCTAAGTCATTATATTTGCTCAATTAAAATACAATTCTATGGATTTTTCTCTTACAGTTCACCAATTAAAACGCATTAGTGTATGATTATTGTTAACGCCAGTATCTGAGATTCAATTACAGACTATAGGATGAATGAAAAACGCATGTCGGATTTCATGTTGTGCTGCTTCAATCATTGTTTTAAGTCCCAAGAGCCACCAAATCAACATTAATTTATCCGAATGCATGATGTATGTTGCTGTCCCAGTGGTATATCAAGAGTTAGGCTTCATTTATCATTCATCAGTGAGAAATGCCTGTCCATCCACATTAGATCTATCATTTTCCTCTATATTCTAATAGATCAGGGCCGGTATATCGTAAGATGTCATTCCCTGCTGTTTGTATATGTTTCTATTATGATCATAAGGCTTCAGCACTACACTCACCCTCTTCAATAACCAGATATTATCCCATTTGAGCTTTTACTAGCCAACATAAAAATGGAGTACCAGGGTGATTATTCAGAATTATGAAGGTGGTGGTGATAAACATTAGCCTTGGCCACTAAAGATGAGCAGCAAATGCCAGAACCAGCAGCCATAACAGAGCTATAAATGTGGGAAATCCCTCTGCTGCTGGGCTCAGAGCTAGCATAACAAACACAACCATTATTTAGCCTTTGTGCTGAATGTTTACTCCTAACATCTATCAGCTATCTAAGGGACATCTAGAATACCCCTCAATGGCAAGCAGACTCCAATGACCTCATTTGAATGCATTATTCTGCGCATAACTCCCACAAATGATGCATTAAAAAGCCATGATCAACACGTAATAGACCTCATGCCACCGGCAAAAATTCACTGAAGCAACAGAGACTGCACGCCTCAGATAAAAAGCAGACAAAGAGAAAGACAATTAGGACGTGAAGAAGAAATTAACAACCTCATTGATGGGCTTGAATAGAGTCCCAGAGGAAGAAGAGGTAAAAAGTAATGCTTCAACAAAAGGACATTAACACAGATCCCTTCATTACTTTGATTTTAATGACCTTCACCTACACCCACACCTCATTCATATGAGCCAGAAAGAAAAATAATTTACATTGGTTTAGTAGCAGGTATATCCTTCTTATACATCAGTGCTCCATTCAGACGTGTCAGATGAAGAGTGCTGAGCTCATTGTTGTTAATTAATCCTTTGACATTTTGAGTGTTAGCTGCCTGAAGCCATGTGCACCTGCCTTTTAATAAAGCTATTCATAGTTCACACTCTCAGCCTAGTTATAACACAAGTGTTTACCAAGTACAGACTTTGCTTAGGGTTTATTTCACCAGTTCTTACATAGGGATTAAATCCTAATAAATATGATTACCAGCTTTTTTGTTGCAGTGAAATCTGAACAAAACAAATGTTATCTATCTAGTATAACGTGTGAACCATAAAACAAAAGACTGAAAGAGGCTCAGCAGTCCCACATATACATCAGCTTTCACTTTATTAGGTACTCCCACTCAACTGCTCATTAAAGCAAATACCTAATCAAACAATCACATTGCAATTAGGCATGTAGAGATGGTCAAGACAATCCTCTGAAGCATGAGCACTGAGAATGATAGCAGGGGAGAAAGGTGATTTAATTGGCCTTGAACGTGCCATGTGAGAGATGGGCTGGAATGGGTATTCTAAGAAAACACTGGTCTTTTTGCAGGCCTGCCCACAGAAAAAGCTGGGCCCCGGAAAAAAACAGTAAATGGGCCCTCCTCATATGTGATAAATAATACCTCATTTTGGAGCTGAAAAGTGTGTGAAGCTACTATAGGGTTCTGATGTTCATATTACTTATGTGTGACACCTTTAAACCCTTCACTTCTTCTGCCCATTTCTTTCAATTTTTTTTTATACCTTTTTGGCTTTCTTTATAAATTTCAGCAGCTGCTATCCCAGTTTTGCCTCTTTCAACCCATTTTGCCACCCATTGCCAGTCCCATTGAATCCATTGCCTCTGCCTCTGTAACCACTTCATACCACTTTTTGATGGCTAATTTTTGCTTGTTTTGATTCATTTTGCCAAGTTTAGTCTTTTTTCTTTTGCAATTATTTCATTATTTTTCCTTTAGTTATATCAGTTCCTTCGTACTATTCGGGTTAGATGACGTCTGTGCAGATCATGGCTTAGCTGAAGTCTCATGTTACTTTCCAAATCTTATAGTCAAAATTAAGGTTTTGGAGTGGTCTAGTCCAGTACTTCTCAAATGGTGTGCCGAAGAGCAGTGGTGTGTCTTGAGGCAAGTCTAGGTGTGTCTTGGGAATTTGTCTAACAATACATTATTTCTACAACTATGCAACAACTAAAGATACTATAACCAATGTCCTTTCTGCATACGAGTATCAGACATTGCATTGCATCATGCAACATTGCGTGCTCACAGTCCATCTGTTATCTGATAAATACACGATTCTCTGCTCTGAAAACTGTTTTTCAAATGTAAAAATATGGTATCTCGTGCTTATACTTAGAAAGTGGAGAATCAGAGGTGTGGTGCCTTGTATTGACTATCCTCTCACCTACCTGACTAACCGCAGGCACCAGTGTCAAGACAATATGCTAGGTTGACACCAGTGTTGTAGTACTCGAGTCCGACTTGAGTCCTGATTTGGAGGACTCGTGACTTGACTCGGACTCCAGCGCTGATGACTCGGACTTTGACTCGGACTCGAGCTTTAACTGCGTCAGGACTAGAGGTTGAAGAGGAGGGCTCGAGCTTTTTTTGCTGAAGACTATTGTATTTGTAATATTTGTATTTGCATTTGTAATAAATATTTGTAATATTTGTAGTTTTTTGTGTGATGAAACCCCTCATAACTGATCAGTGTTCACGCAGCGCCCGGCACGTGCGTTCATGTGTGTCTAACGGGCTGTCTGAGAAAACAACCAGAGGAGAGAGAGCTGGAGGAGCAGGTGAGCCTGGGTGACAGAGAGAGGAGCTGATAGGTTGATAGGAAGCTTAAACCTATGGCTCTTCTTTGTATTCCCTCTGTAATCTTTACAAGAAATTAAAATAAAATGCAGCCAGCCTACCTCAGAATTGCTGAAAATCTCCATCGGCTGCTCAGACTGGTCATATTAGCTGCTGTACAGTAATCCTCCTCAGTCTTTGACAGAGTGATAAAAACTCTTGTAGTGAGTCCCGTTAGTTAAAAATATCAATCATCGGTGAGATAACGCTGGTTAGTGAGCTAAACAAGGTGACATACGGTAAAATTATGATGTGTTTAATGACAACTCAGAATTTGGAGTATCGAAGAGGGGACGAAGTGAAGACCTTTTTATGATGTGTTCAAATGTCCCACAGAGAAAATTGGAATTTTAGTTTTTAGTGAGAAATCAGAATAAATCCAGTCATTTTAAAGGAGGAATATTTGGTATAAGATATATTTAAAGCATGAGTACAGTTACAGTTTTTCTCCATTGGTTTGGCTCATTTCTTGAAACAGAAATTACTTTCTCAAAACTCTAAGATCATTTGGCAAAACAGTCCTACAGTTCAGCACAACAAAAGCTCATATTTCTCCCAAAACTGTTCACTGCTTCACAACTAAATTCCTTTCCCATATAAATAGTCAGTGCCACCAAAAATGCAAAGATCCTTCTCAATTGCTTTGGCTCATTTCTTTAAACAGACCGGACATTCTCAACACTCTTGGTGCTTTTGCCAAAATAACCTGGATGGTTCAGCACAACACCTGGTTGACACCTGCAAAAGCTCATATCTCTCCCAAAACTGTTCACTCATTTGTCAAAACTAAATTCTATTGTCATATAAAGAGTCAGTGCCCCCAAAATGCATTATCCCTTTGTCATTGTGTAAGCACTGCAAGTCAAAATGTTTTGATGTTTTGTCACTATGGCAGATGACCAGTAAAAAAACCTTCATGTCCACCTCTCAGTCTTAGCCCAGTCCTTCATTGACAGTGGTTACTGTGCTAGTGTTTTTTTGTCTAGCTAACAGAATAAAATTGTGTATAAAACTCAAAAAAAACCAACAAACAAAAAAAAAATCACACACATTACTGTAAGTAACTTTCATACACAAGAGTAAAAAGAAAATGTATACAGCATAACATTCTGTAATATAAACACATAAACAAAAAACAAGCTCTATATATACATGTTTGGCAGCATTCGCAATCATGGACAACACCCGTCAGGTAACTAAGCACAGTTTGATTGGTCATCTGAGATGTGTGAAACTCCTCTTTTGTTTGTCAAGTTCTAGTTTCACCTGACTGTCAATCAATTTATCCAATGTTCCAAGAGATTCATGTGTGGTATTCATGGTTTTACAGTATGTTCTTGACTAATTTTGACAATTGAACAGACTATTGTGCATGTGATGACTTATACAATGAAATGATGCTGACATGTTTGGGAGAAAACAACTGTTAGACTGAGAAGTCAACAATCAGTTTAGATCAACAAGATCTATTCACTTGGAAATTGTGCTAAATGCAGGCTACCTGTACTTAATCATTTGCAAAGATGTACTGAGACACTGAGACATGTACAAAAACATTTGCAACATGTACTAAGACATTTGCACTTTGATGAAATGAAGGAGAAATTTAATTCTATTGTGAACAATTGCTAAGTGGTTTGGAGATTTGTCCATGTTATTTTGAGAATGTAATTTCTGTTTCAAGAAATGAGCCAAACCAATGGAGAAAAACTGTAAAAAAAAAAAACATGTCTCATTTTCCACCCTAAATACACAAATAATCCTGTTAATATAACTAATATTATAGATGAAGAGTTTAACAGCTCCTCTAGCCCTTTAGAATAAAAAGTTGAAGAAATTCCTACATTAATCAAACACATCAAGGTAACCCATCTATAAAGGTGGAATGGCTTGAAAATCACTGATAATTTAATTTGGCTTTAGGTATTAAGAACTTTGGACTCTTCTACTCGAACACGGGTAATAGGGACTCAACTTGGACTCGGACTCAGGTAAAGAAGACTCAATTCAGACCCGACTCTGATTTTTCTTTGGTGAATCAGGACTCGACTCGGACTTGAGGTTTGGTGACTCGACTACAACACTGGTTGACACCAAACACTACACACCAACACACACACCATCCCCCACTGTGCTTCACAGAGGGGGCAGCATCATGCTGTGGGGATGTTTCTCAGCAGGCAGCCCTGGAAGGTTTGTAAAGGTAGAGGGTAAAATGAATGTCTTAATCATGATTAATCACAGCATAGGGATGTGATTAACTTAATTATTTTTTTAAATTAATTAACAGCACTAGTTGAAAACTGTTTTCACTTTGAAATTAAATTTGTTTTTTTTATTACTTTTTATAGGTGCTATATTCTTAAATGAGTTTTTCTACATTTCTACTGTTCCTGGTCACAGTATATTTTATGCAGATTAGTTACTGTTACTATCATGTTGTTTTATTTGGATGGAAGAACATGGTTTAATAAACCATAATCTTATAACAAGCTGAAGGGAAGAACTCATGAAGGACTTTAAAAACATAATTAGGAATGGATTCATGAACATTTACCTCTGTGCTTTGTGACTACTTTGTCCAAGCAGTAAATCTATAATTGACCTTTCCCTCATAGGTAGGATTGAATCTCAATAACCACCTTAAAATTATTCTGAAATAATACTTTTTAAATTTTTATAGAGCCCTCGATTAGCTCCTTCATTTGCTTTTGGCTGTCTTTGCCCTTCAACACTGAAACAACAGTTTTCTTTTCACAATTACACCAAGGACCATATTGATCACCTAGAAGGCAAATATCAGGGAGACTTGAAGCAAAAGTTTCTCATTACTCTTCACAGTTCATTGACTGTAATTACCATGGACACTTTCTGAAGTTATGCTGCAGTTTAAAAAAGTGGCTTCGTTATCACACAGCGTGGATTTGTCACCGTGTAGAGATACAGGGGCAATGATTACTCTGCTGTAACTGTTCCTAACGTTGGTCACGTTCAGAACAAGCCCTGCCGGAGAGTAATTACAGAATGAGTAAGCTTAATGAGCAGAGGTGAGCACTTCAGATGTAGATCATGTCTTCACATACTAATGATGTAGGAGTTCATTTCAATAATAAAGAGATGTGTGCTCTTGAATCATGCTGAAGCTACGGAGGAGGGGATTTAAAAAGCGAAAGAAAGCTGAGACAGGGCGGTGCTAAAGCCAATCAAATATTTGAACTAGCTATATGAATATTTGATCTGGAAAGGAAGAAGTCGGTGATGTGTGGTTCAAAAAGGAGGCCAGAATTTTAATCTGTTTATTGTTACATTTTTTTAACAGTTTCCCTGAAACCCTAAATTAAAACAAAATATATCCCAAAGAGTTTTTAATCTGATTTATCTGAGTTCTCTTGGGAATCATTTCAAAGCTGTCCCCTCATTTTTTTCTTTTTTGATAAACCAGACATATCCGGCTGCTGCGTTTCCGTGTCATAATCCTCTCATACTAACCTTTCTCTCTCTCTTATGTCAAGTCTGCTCAATCTCCCCTGATAACCTGTTGTAGCCTCAACCAAAGTGCCAGAGAGCTGAATGGATTCATGCACAATTACCCCTTGATGATGCTTTGAAATGAGGGTGACAGTCATGAGAGGGGATTTTTGCATCTTTGAGGTTGCTGTTGACAGCTTCTCCTCACGTGTGCAACATCACGGGAAGGCACGATTATATCTTGGCTGAAAAGTAAGATTCTAAAAGCCTGCACGTCTCTTGAGCAAAGAATGAGATCAAATCCAGCTCTAATAAATGCACTATGCAGAGAATTGGCTCTTTTAGATTTTAGGCTCCACTCTATAATGATGAAGGGATGATGTGGAGATACAGAGAGAGCTAGGTAAAGGACTGGAGTGCCCTTGTGGTCCCAGACACAGATGGACAAGATGAGAGGGGAACACGAGCACAGCTGAGGCCTTGCAGCGTGCAGCTTTATAAGACCAGGAATCAGTCAGCCCGGCTCTGCACTGATGACAGTGGCTTTACCGTCACTCAGTCTTCCTCTGCTCTCACCAGGGACTCCAGGGACTCGACTCGCCGAGCACAGTTGCACCAAGATTAAAGACACTTTTCTCCTCTAAGATCAAAAGTTTGCTGGGCCGTGCCAAAAGTGTCTCCAGTGGAGATATGATGGTACAATTTCAAGTACACCAATGCCCAAAGCCATTAGCAACGCGGAAATGAAACTTAACTCAAAGCATATCAAAAATTTATGGGAGCTGACTTAATTGAGTGTGTTTTCCATCGGTTCAGGCAGAAATCTTTTGGCTGGATGCAACCAAAATTATCAGCTTTTCTGATATCTTTTTTGAATTTTTTTTTTTTTTCATTCTTTTATGTGAGAGGACAGGGAGGAGAGGAGAGGAGAGAAACAGGGAGCAAGAGTAGGGAATGACATACAGGAAAGGGGAAACCAGGCCACCTGCTTGGCCTCTTTTAAAATGGTGCAACCTTTTGCAACTGGCACCCCTAAAGTGATCATACACTATATGGACAAAAATATTTGGCCATAACTGTTAATTATTGAATTCAAGAGTTTCAATCAGACTCGTTGCCATTAAAATCAAGCACCTAACAATGCAGTCTCCATTTGCAAACATTTATGATACAAAATGAGTCAATCTGATGATCTCAGGTGACTTGAAGCATGATACTGTGATGAATGCCACCTTTACAAGACAAGTGATGAAATTTCCTCCCTGCTGGATATTTCACAGACAACTGGGATGTTATTGGAAAGTGGAGAAGTTAAGGAATAGCTGCTACTCAGCCACAAAGCAAGAGACTGCTAAGGTGCATGGTGCGTAGAAGTCACCAATGCTCTGCTGATTCTGGCTGCAGACCATTCATCTGAGACGCCATATATCTCACAATAGAAGTACATGGTAAAAAGTTATAAATAAAATCAGTTCAAACTTCCATTTAGGGTGTCTGTGTCCATCAAAACACACTCCTTACACCTGCTGCCAGACAGAGTTAATGCAGGATATTGTAGTAGCCTACTGCTCACCTATGGATGAAACCTTCTCCATTTTATCTCCTCTCTCTATGCTGCTGTCTGCCTGTCTATGTCACATACAGGTGTGCAGTAGGAAAGACAGTTTTGGCATGACCAATAAACAATAGCATTCATGATCACTGGATCACAGACTGAGTTAAACAATACAGTCAGAAGAAGAAACCACAGGAATCACGATAATCACTCCAAATATCCATGAGAGAGTAGAATCAGCTGTTTACAGCCTTTCTCTGTCTCTGTGAGTGACACGTCAGCACTGTGGACAGCACCACATTAAGGCACATGACATTTTCAGCTCCAACATCAACAATCTGATCTTTTACAACACGAATGCACACTCGTACGCAACATTGCGTTAATTGAATGGCAAAGATATTTATATAATCATCAAATGTATCAATCTTCTGATTGTTAATATCGACTTCACAGCAGCAGAGTAAAAAATAACAATAAAACATGAGCTTACCTGTTCATTTTGCTCAAACAGACCTCTATTGATCCCTTGGGCTCCTTTCTCTCTTTCTTTACCTGACTGATGCTGTTAAGATTGAACTTGTCTTAGTTTTTCACGCTGTTATTATTGTGATCAACGTTCACATTCTCTGTTGAAACCACTTAGTCCTCTTAGGGACCGATGGACGCACCGGTTTAGTATGAAACTTATCAAAGTTGATCATCATTTCCTCATACCTTCCTTCCCTCTTGCTGTGCTAAACAAGATATCAGAAATTCCAAAACTTAACTTGCGTGATGAGCAAAACTCCTGCTTCAGGTGTCATTTGTAACAAGACCTTTGTTCCCAAGACAGGAAATCACCAGTATGCGCTGCCCCATAGAGGCATGATATGGTGCATTGTTAAGTTGATAAAATAGGCCTATTTGTAAAAATAAAGTTAGAAGTGAATGAAAAAGCTACATTTTTGGGGAAAAATATACATGACTACAGCATTACAGAAAATATTCGTCTAATGTATAGAAAAAAAAAAAAAAAAGTTTCCTTTATTTCAAAGTTGGCACAGCTGCAGAAAGCCACTTGGGAGGGGCAAAAGACCCGCATGCAGCTGTGTGAAGCCGTTGGAGTCAGGTTACCGAAAGTTAAAATGTTAAAAAGCAAAACCTAAAACCTGTAACCTGGTTACAAATTGTTTTATAAAGATGAGTGAAGAGTCTGCTTGCAAGCAAAAAAGGTCATCCTACATTAAAACATTCTAACCCATCAAGCGTAGCTTACCTAGCTCTGTTAGCTGTGTGAGCTACAGAGATAACAGAGACACATAGCTAACATAGCTAAGACTAAACTCACAAAGCAGCTATGTAAGCTCCATCTCTATGAAGCTAAATTAGCTTTAGCTAAGTTTGCTAAGGCTTATATTGCTTAAGTTGATTAAACTACGGATAATAGAACTATGTGGTTAATTTAGCTAATGTAGCTAACATGAGCAACGTAGTTTACTTAGGTGAAGCAAAGCTTACAGTTTCTGAAAGCCATGAAATGTAGGCCTTGTTGAGGGTCATTTAATAGCATACACATGCAAAATAATAATCATCAGCCTTGTAAATGTTTAATTTGAACATGTAATATAAACATATCAGCTATTATTACATTATTACCTTACATTGTAAAGCAGCCTCAAAGAAAGAGAAGTGAAGAATATTCATTTTGTTATTATTATAAATTTATCCTAAAGTCAATATTTTCTAGGGACACTTAACTTAATATTTTTAAGGCCATAAGCCCTATAAAACAGTACCACTGTCTTTACTAATTTAGATGTGGAAACTGGGGTAGATCATCTGATTTTTGTATGACTTGACTTGTGACTTGCTTGACCTGAGCAATGACTTGACTTGTGACTTGCTTGACCTGAGCAATGACTTGACTTGTGACTTGCTTGACCTGAGCAATGACTTGACTTGTGACTTGCTTGACTTATGGCAGGGACTCGACTTGACTTGCTTGATTCTCACCACAGTGACTTGGGACTTGCTTGAGACTTGAAGGTTATGACCTGTGACTTGCTTGTGACTTGCACATGAGTGACTTAGTCCCACCTCTGGCTAAAGCTAACAGAGCTTAAGCTTGCCACCATTTATGTTACTCCTTCTAAAATAGGTTATCACATAATTTAATCCTGTATGAGACCTCGGATCTTTATCTCTCTTTTATTCATGAAATGCTGTTTGGTCTGTCATGTTATTTCATGAATGTAATTGCCAGACTTTGTTTATAAACTAAGTTAAATTTTAAAAGAAAAATATAAAACTGGAAATACATATTAACCAAAAAATTATGCTCTTCCTCACTGTGAGACACAGCATTTCAGATGAAAAGCCTGCAGCCAGACTGCTGCAGAGTTCTGAACTTCCACTAGCATTAATGTAAGCACAAAAACTGTGCAGCAGGAGCTTCTTGGAATGGGTTTCCATGGCTGAGCAGCTTCATGCAAGCCTCACATCACCAAGTCCAATGCAAAGTGTCGGTTGGAGAAGTGTAAAGCACACTGACACTGGACTGTGGAACAGTGGAAACGAGCTCTGTGGAGTGACAAATTACAAATTCCTCTTTGGCAGTCAGATGGGCGACTCTGGGTTTGGTGGATATTGGGAGAACATTAACTGCCTGACTGCATTGTGCCAGCAGTGAAGTTTGGTGGAGGAGGGATAATGGTATGGGGCTGTTTTTTAGGGTTTGGGCTAGGCCCCTTATTATCTCCAGTGAAGGCCAATCTTAATGCTTCAGCATACCATGACATTTTGGACAATGCTATGCTTCCAACTTTGTGACAACAGTCTGTCTATTTCAACATGACTATGCCCCAGTGCACAAAGCAAGAACTATAAAGTCATGGTTTGATAAGTCCAGTGTGAAAGAACTTGATTGACCCACACAGAGCCCTGATCGCAACCACATTGAGCACCTTTGGGATGAACTGGAATGGAGATTACGAGCCAGGCCTTTTCACCCAACATCAGTCCCTGACCTCATAAATGCTCTACAGAATGAATGGGCACAAATTCCCCCTGAAACACTCCAAAAATGTGTGGAAAGCCATCCAGGAAGAGTCATATCTGCAAAAGCGGGTAAAACTACATATTGAAGAAAATGTACCGTATTTGAATACCGTGCCATTTCAATCCCTGTTGGTGTAATGGTCAGGTGGGTGAATACTTGTGCCATATAGTGTATTTGGCAATTTCTGCCATGGATTACCTTAATTTTCTACAAGCTTTACATCTAAGTTTCATTCATAAAGAGTGGAGTTTATTATGGTTGAGTTGGTTTGAATGCCATCCTATATGAAAACTCTTAAGCCTCATGCATAAAAAATGTCTCAAAAGTAGACAGGGACAATGGAGTTAATCCTTTAATGGAAAAAGGAAGAATAAACGTATCCACCCAGGCATGAACTCTTGTTTGTCCCACTTGCACTCTGCTTGTAGTATGCTGTGTTGGATGAGTGTATCGGCTAAATGTCTAAAATGGAAAATGTAAGAATTTGTCTGGACTTATCTCTCGGGCTTCTCGCTCCCTGTGAGATGAAGCACAAAGCACACACCACCTGAACTTTACAGAGTACAGAAGACGAGTAATCTTCCACCCGGACTGCAGCAGGGAGGGAGGGCACACAATAGCATCATCCACTTCTGATCCATTTTGTGAGGGGAGACGAATGAGAAAAGAAAATGAATACACTCCCTCCACCTCATACTCAACAGTTGCAGGGAATGAAAAAAAGAAGTGGCAAAAACAGTCGACAACGCTGGAATTCCCAATAAGTCTACTACTGTGGGTTTATCTGAGCCCTGTATGCTGCAGTGCACTCTATAACTACAAACAGAGCTGCCATGATGTCATCTTTTGGTTTATTCACCATTGTTTTGAGCTTTGAGTTAGGTATTTACGCCATGGCAGTTTTACTTTCCTGAAGCTAAAGGTGACAAATATTAAGACAACAGTGTGATGCCGAGGACTTGTATGAGTTGCTGAATGCAAAGATATCACAGCTAAACAGTCTGAGCCCGTGGCTAGTTAATTGGCTTGGAATTGAGCAAAGTTACCCTCCAAAGAGAGTGAGGATTGGATAGTAGTCGGTTTGTGTACTCACATATCAGGTGAGAAAAGGATTGGCGTGGGAATGACGTGAACCAGCCGTCTTATTGCTACAGACAGAGTGGTCAGTTAGTGCCAAAATTAGCTGAGCCAGCCAGAATATTTGTGTTAAATTTACATTAAAAGGAGTCCAAGAGGCACCAACAGCTCAAACATGCCTGAGAGGTTAATTTCAGTGGCTGGAATTAGCAGAGGCAAATAAAAACTAAGGGCCTGCCCGCACAGCTGCCATTATTTGCACTGGCAACAATCATTTTCAGTACAAAACCAGTGTAGTCAAGTATATTCAAGATAGTGTTGTACTCAAGACCACTCTATCTGAGACCAAGACTTGACTGAGACCAGAGTGCATAGAGACCACGACAAGACCAAGACTTTTGGGGGTGGATACCGAGTCATGACCGCGACTGAGACAAGCCCAGACCGAGACAAAACCAAGACCATAAAAATCAATTTTAAAGGACCATGACAAGGTTTGTTTGTTTGTTTGTTTATTTGGATACCCCATTAGCTTAAGCATCAGCTGTAAGCTAATCTTCCTGGGGTCCACAGTTTACATTGTGACAATACAGTTTTTACAATCAGTAATCCCAGTACACAAACATAACATAGGATGAACAGTTGAAGAGTATTCTCTCTTTAATTGTAGTTTTCTTTATAACAAATTTGACAGCTAAAATCAAGGTGTCTGCAACCCTTTCAAAGCACAACATGCAACAATATCAAATCTTAACAAATTTGTTCAACTAACTGCTCGTAAAAAAATAAATCCTTTTATGTAGTTAAAAGCCATTGACAAATCCAGAATCATTTCAAATATCTGAAAATGAGATGTTTATTATGATTTGTTAGGTGAATGAGGCCTAAAGTAAATGTTCAGATGTATTTCTGAGTGGAAATTAGACAAACTGATGTCCAAGTTTTTGCAGGTGTAGCTACTTGTCGTTTTAGCAAGTGCTTCTCCTTATTATCACATTATTGAAGTCAAAGAATAGCAGATCAGTGGTGGTCTTAAGCAGTCTTGATGGAAAATCCCAAGTCTGGCCAGTCCAAGACTGAGACAAGACAAGTAAAAATGCTCTTTAGTCCGAAACAAGACCAAGACTTTCAAAATGTGGTGTTGAGACCGGTCTCAAGACCAAGACCTTTCTCGAGTACTACAACACTAATTCAAGGCTCAGCATCCTGAGTGTAAAAACACCCTCAGCATAAGAATTTTTTTTTTTTGTCCATGCAATCTAACCTAAAGATAGTTCAACTTTTGGAAAAGCACTGCACTGGTTAATATCATTTCTGCCTCACTGACCAATAAACATTAAAAAACGGACAGGTCTTCTAACATCAGCCGTGGTAACAAATATGCTGAGGAAATACTGATCTGAATCGCCTTCTTGCAGGTTTAATTTCCTGGTCTGCAGCAGCTGTGTAGCATCTTTGGACCTCATCAATATCTAGCTGTAATACCAACTTATGTTTATGCACATTCAAACTCTGTGAGTCTCGATGTTGGGTGTCAAAGTTGCTTAATTCTGTGCATACCAGGCATGGCTATTAAATAATGAGACTTTTCTAATGAGGATAAAACCACGTGGTTCACAGCCACACTGAGTGTTATAAATTAAAGGTTGGGTATTCACACACAACTGCTGAGAGTTTCCAATAAGTGACATCTTCAGTTTACTGCTAGCTACCGATTGACATGAACATGTTTTTGCTAAGGCGTCAGAAAATGATTAACATAAAAGTTGAGCAGCGCATTACCTGTACATTTTTGTTGAAATTGAACAAAACAGCAGCTGAATCTTTTGGTACATTAACTGTGGTGTATGGGGAACACTGCATGTCACATGCTCATGTGTCTGAATGGCACAAAAGATTTAGTGAAGACAGAGAGGATATCCAAGACGATGAGTATAGCAGAAATGGTCTCCATTGATAAAGAGACAAGTTTTGCATGCAATTTGAACATGACAAAAAGGTGTGCCAAAGTTGTCTCAAAATTACTGACTCCAGATCAAAAGGAAAAACAGAAGCAAATCTGTAGAGACATTTTGAAATAAATTGAAAGAACCCCAAATTTTTTAGGAGTGATTAATTGCACTGAAACCTGGACTTTCAGTGCGATCCTAAGACAAAACATTCATTGGAAAACAACATCATCACCAAGGATGGAGAAAGCACGACAAATTCAAGGCCATGATGATTGTTTTCTTTGACATTAAGGGTATAACTTTAGAGGAGTGGGTTCCCGAAGGTTCAGCAGTGAATCAGCACGACTACAAACAGGTTCTAGAAAAACTGAGAGAAACAGTCTGAAGAAAGAGACCACCTTTGTGGAAAAATTGTTTAGTTTTTCGTCATAACGCACCAGCTCAACAGGTTGTGAATGCTCCCAGCACTTGAAGTGCTGTCTATGGACAGTGTCACAAGCCCTACGTAAAAGTTAGCAGCACTCACTTGCATTTAAAGTGGATCGACTGCTATTAATTAATTACTTTAAGCCTTCGCAAAAGATAAAGGTAGCTAGTAATTAAAAATAACCCCCCTAGAGGTGTCTTGAATAAAGAAATGATCTATAACTACTAAAAGTAATCTACTTTGTGAGGCTGTAAACATGTTGATAACTTTTGCTCAGATTTACTATTTTAATATGACACTCTAGGGCTGACTCACTTTTGGAGTCAGATTAAGTGATCACTGAAAAAACAGCTCTTCTGCATGTGCTTTTAAGTTTCAGCTCAGCTTGAACAAATGCAAAATGAACCAGTGTTTCTGTTATTTGTTCTTGAGTAATTTTGTAAACACACAGAGAGATTTAGAATAGTTTAAAGCCAAATTAACCCCAATTATAGAATTATCAATAATGCAAGTAAAGCTAGAGAGATAAGAAAGTGTAGGTGTTCCTCTTCCTCTCCTGTCATAAAAAAAACTTTCACAGAATAAAGTAACTCCACATACCAGGGCTGGTTGTCAAGGTAACAGCAACCAGGCCCCTCCTTTGGATTGGATGGCTAATTTCCCCACCGGTATCCTGAACATGACTGCAGAGCAATGTATATTTTATCTTGCTTTATGGCTGCTCGCCTGCAGCTATCAGTGGGGACAGAGGTGACCACTATGTAGAGACTGAAACACCAGAACAACTCGGCGCCACCTCATTAGCAGTATCACACCGATGCGTATGCTTCACCGTCACTGCCATCTCACTGTGCGTTATGTCATCCTGTTCTTGTTCTTCCTCTGTTTCTCACCAGAATTCTCAGAAAAGAGGGTTTTTTTTGTTTCTACACCACCTCCCTTGTCTTCACTCTCTCTTCCCCTCCTATTGTGATGTGTGATTCAAACTGTCCTCAGGTGGTGCTTTTCACCCCTGTCAGTTTATCCAACTTGAGTACTCGTCTCCATGTGTAATTAGTTCAGCATCCTGAAAAAAGAGAGCAGATCTCTGACACCAGCTGTTTCTAGTTTGAAAATGTAACAAAATTGAGGCGGTGATCCAGCTGATTTATCTGGCTTGGTCCTTGTCCTTACGTGCTTTTTGTCCTATCAAATATTTAGGACTAAAGCAATGCATTTCACATAGATCCTCATTCATTAGTAAGTGTTCAGCACCTAACTTTAGTTCATTAGCTTCCAAATGGCTATAGTTTGACCAGATTCTAGCAACATATGCAAAAGAAGACTTGACTGACATTTGTATTCAGATATCGAAATAGTTAGTGCCTGAATGTGCATTTAAAGGGGACATACACTGCCTGGCCAAAAAAAAGTCGCCACCTGGATACGAGTCTCCTATTGGATAATTACTGCATGGGCGATTATCTTTCAGCTGGCAACAAGTTATTTAACTCCAGCTGATGCAATGAGTAACTTCTCATTTCTTTAACAACCATGTCGAAAGACACATCCTGTGATCGGGGAAAAGATGTTAGTCTGTTTAAGAAGGGTCAAATCATTGGCATGCAAAAGAGGCTTCAGTTTGCTAGGGAGCATAAAGATTGGACTCTGGAGGAATGGAAGAAGGTCATGTGGTCTGATGAGTCCAGATTTACCCTATTCCAGATAGATTGGCGCATCAGGGTAAGAAGAGAGGCAGGTGAAGTGATGTACCCATCATGCCTAGTGCCTACTGTACAAGCCTGTGGGGGCAGTGCTATGATCTGGGGTTGCTGCAGTTGAAGGTCTAGGTTCAGCAACATTATGTGCCCAAAGAATGAGGTCAGCTGAATATACTGAATGACCAGGTTATTACATCAATGGATTTTTTCTTGCCTAATGGCACAGGCATATTCCAAGATGACAATGCCGGGATTCATCGGGCTCAAATTGTGAAAGAGTGGTTCAGGGAGCATGAGATATCATTTTTACACATGGATTGGCCACCACAGAGTCCAGACCTTAACCCCATTGAGAATCTTTGGGATGTACTGGAGAAGGCTTTGCGCAGTGGTCAGACTCTCCCATCATCAATACAAGATCTTGGTGAAAAATTAATGTAACACTGGATGGAAATAAATCTTGTGACATTGCAGAAGCTTATCGAAACAATTCCACAGCAAATGCGTGCTGTAATCAAAGCTAAAGGTGGTCCAACAAAATATTAGAGTGTGTGACCTTTTTTTTGGTGGCGACTTTTTTTTTTTTTTGCCAGGCAGTGTATTTCACCCATTTAAGTCAAGTTGATATTGGTCTCAGAGGTCCCCAAAACATGCCTGTGAAGTCTGTTGCTGTAAAAACACTCCAGTATTGGATTTTTGTATGTCTAAAAACCCCTCTGGTTCAGCCCTGCTCAGAATGAGCTGTTTCTGTGTCTGTGGCTTTAAAAGTTACTGAGGTGTCTGACTCCACCCCTGACTATGCCCCACTAAGGAATGGAAGTGGCCTAATGGTTGTGGCTCTCCTGATCCTCCTCTCAGCAGGCAGCTGAAAGGAGGATTCGGAGAGGAGGGCAGAACTTTCTTCCAAGCCGGGAGGGCCAACCGAACCTGGGGCGGTGCTAACTCCCAACATGACATCATGAGGGAAAAATCTGAGAATGGCTTGTTTCAGCACATATTTTCTGAAGGTGGTGAA
Organism: Cheilinus undulatus; assembly: GCF_018320785.1. Lineage (NCBI taxonomy): Eukaryota > Metazoa > Chordata > Actinopteri > Labriformes > Labridae > Cheilinus > Cheilinus undulatus. The sequence continues at coordinate 17,587,671 of NC_054872.1, forward strand.
AGAGAGGGTAGGAAGGAATGGATTTTTCTGGTACTTGAGGGGATTGTGGAGAGGCCAGGGGCACACATTTTTGTTAGAAAGCCTGAAAAAGTAACCTGGCACGTCAGATCTGGAAAACCTTATATACTAAGCGTTCGGGAAAGGGCATAGGATTTGAAAAAAACTCAGTGTGATTTGATGGTACGTTTTGTCTGTCACATCTTTACGGGTCAATCAGAACAACAAAACACGTGATGTAGCTTCAACCAAGGTGCACATGCGCAGCTACCGAGGAATAACGCAAACCATGGCAACTATTTACATGTCAGTACACGACTTTTGTTTTTGAAAAGAAAACTCACTGCTGTTATTTGTTCTTCCTTTAATGAAGTCAAGTTCTGATAAAGCTGGCGCTTTAGCAGCATCAATGCTAAACTCTTTCGCCATAATTGCGCAGGCCTCTTGTTGCTGCTTGCTTATGTCACGACTCTGCCACTCTTGAAAGTACTGCCCCTTGTTGCTGATTGATCCTGTCACTTTCTAACCGGGCCCAAACGGTTCAGACGGGAGCTTTGCAAGATGGATTCACCAATGAGAAACAAGGAAACAGGTGTCTCCATCTGCTTTGCAAGGTTAATGAAAATGTGATTTTTGCAGAATATGTCCCCTGTAAGCGAAAAAAGAGAGTGATGTTATTGCACAGCTGCAGCTCTGTCATAAACAACACAGATAATGACAAGAAGATTTTAAGAGCAGCATCAAGACCTTGAGTGCAGTGTTGCCTGATCTTGTAACAGAAAAAAAGCAACCAGGTTTTTGAAAGCAAGCATTAAAAGAAAAGACCTGGCTACAAGTAAAAAGTGAAAGCCTTCTATAGTGCTTTGCATGTTTATTTGTGCTGGCATGCTAAATCAGATCTGCATGATTTACACTTAATTTGGCATTTAGAAAATCTGCACCGTACCTTTGACTCATCTCCCACTTGATGTTGGATCCATCCTTTTAATGCACTCTCTTTCTCCCACTCTGTTGTTTTTTTAGTCCCAAGCACTGTTCGCAAAGTAAACATAAGTCGAAGATGGTCCATATAACCTGCGATTTTGTCATCACTCCCTGTCTGTCACCAGCATGAGTTGGGTGTGCGTGGGAAACGAGGGGATTGTGGACTGATCCTGTAACAGGACAAACTATCAAAACCCAAACTTGTAACTAAATGGCAGTTATTGATACAGGGAGCCCAAATAAACAAATACACTTTAAGAAACAAGCCCACAAATTTGCAATATTTGTAAGCTACTTTACTTGTAAACAAGCTGAAAATTGCTTATACAGTGGCTATGAAAATTACTCACACCCTTGGATGTTTTACCATTTTACTGTGTTTCAAGTGATTGTAGTAAAAAGGCACCTGTGTCTGGAAGGTTCAGTCACTGGTTAGTTTTTTTAGTCACTTACTTCACAAGTTTTAATATAATTGACATTACTTTGTAGAAATATGTTTTCTTTGTCATTAAAGAGCCTTTTTGTACATTTCTTAATAAAATAAGCCAAGTTATATTGACCATTCTTGATGGTCAGTATTGGGGGATTCGAGCCAGGGTTTATTTTCCACAGTCCTTTCCTGTGCTGGGCTCTAGTGATTGTTGTCTTTGAGACTAAATGGACTTGAGTGCTTTTCTAGTCATCTGACTACACAAGTCACAGGTCAAACCTGCCCGTTCATGCCACATTTGCACACTGATGGCACTATGGAGAATAGGCAATCAGTCTGAGCTAATACCATTCAAATGCATCCATACACATTTACACACTACCAACAAAGCAGTGGGAGCAAATTGGGGTCACATGTCTTGCTCAAGGACACATGTACATGTGACTGCAGGAGCTGGGGATCAAACCCACAACCTTCTGATTGGGACACAGATCCACAGCCCCCCCCCCACCACCACCACCACCACAACTGGCTAAGTCCTTCAGTAGTGTCTTAGAAGTTGTTCTGGGGTCTTTAGACACATCTCTCAGTAATTTTCTTTCCAGAGCCTTTGAAATCTTTCTCTTTCTACCTCTGCCAGGCTTGTTCTGGACTGTGTGGCTCTCTTTGAATTTACTGGTGATACTTCTCACTCCAGGTGCCCAGTGCACCAGTTTGTCGTGTGCTTGGGCTTAACCTTACACCTGACTTAGAGCCAGAAGTTACAACCAACTTAAAGTTTTACACTCTGCACCTGTTGGACTTTAGCTCTGTTTGAGTTACGTATGAGTGTAACTTTTACGCCTAGGATGGAGTAGGCCTAACTTTAATAAGTGGGACTGAAATAATGGATTTTGAATGAGAGGCGCACACCGATGATCATCAAAAATGTTAAATATAAAAACACGATTGAACCACATTTTTAACAGATTTATCAATAGGCGTGAAGACAAGAGACAGAGTCATCTGTGATCTGATTATAAACCTGTAAGTTAACATGGACAGTTAGCTGATAGAAAAGTTTTGTTTTAGTAAACAAGATCTGTTTGAATAACAGAATAATATCCTCTAAATACACGTGAGATGTGTCACAGAGGTGATGTGAAACTGAGCTGTCCCCAACAGGTGCTGATTCTTCTACTGTATGCCAACTTTTCTCACTCAGTAGGCTGTTATAATCATCCATTTAAAGAAAATAATGACTAAGTATGCAGCTACTTAAGGCTCCAACTTAAATTACAACCAGCTGGTGCACTTGACACTTGGATATGCTGTGATAATTTTGTAGATCCTTCTCCTGCTTTGTGGGCATCAACAGTTCTTTTTCTCAACTCTAAACTTATCTATTTGGTTTTTGCCATGATGGTTTTTCAAGTGACAGCTCAAAACTTACTGAAGTTTTTATACTGTGTGTAAACTCGAAGATAAGAAGATAACCCCTTAGTTTTAACCTTGATTTTCCAAGCTCAGAGCATTGTAAAGTTAAAGCACATCATTGCACAACAGTGGTGAATTGTGAACTGTGAATGTTTAAAGGTTGTGTTCAATATGGACAAAATGTTATGATTAATTGTGTTGTACTGGGTTAAGTATATTATGGTTGTCTATACTAGTGAGTTGGATGCAGATCAGATCACATTTGATGACCAATTAATGCAATTAATGCATTAAAGAGACAGCAGCGAAAACGAAGCGTTCAGACGGAGGTTAAAAATAGGGTTTTTCAGGATGCCAGTGTGAGAAATATGAGGAGTTTTTTGAGCTGTAAACCATGTTAAGCTACTACGTGGGTATCAAAGAGCTGGTGTAAAGCTTTGAAAAAAGGCATAATACCCCCACTTTAAGAAGTAGAGACTGGGGCAACACAAGCAAGCCTGCATTTTGGAAGTGTAATATTCTAGAGGGTTAATATGGTACTATGAGCTCTTTAAAATAAGCTGGTGCCTGACTAATAAGAGCTTTATAAGTGAGATTGTGTGTTTATTCTGTTCTTGACTTTGTAGACGTATCCATTTTCTTAGTCTGTAAATGTGCTGCAGCATTTTGGACCAGTTAAAGGGTCTTTAGTGACGAACTAGGACAGCCTGATAAAAGAGTATTACAACCGTCCTCGAAATTTGTTTAATGTGGTCACTGAAGGACAAAGCTTGATCCAGAAGAACTCCCAGAATTCTTAGAGTGGTGCTAGATGGTTACACTTTTGAGCAGACCACTTTTTTGGATTTTTATCTGTGTTTTTCATTATAAACTGTACTTAATTCTTGTATACCAGCCTTAAAAAGGTTAACTGAAAGTTTCAATCTCCAGTAAGCACTTATGGAAAGACTTTTGTCTTGGCAAATTACTTGACAAGCTGTTTTGGAGACTTTTTTTTTGTCTTTGTGCCACTGACTGTGTATTAGAATGGTCAGCGCTTCTTATTCTCCCTCCATACTGAATTGAAGAAGAACAGACCCCTGCTTACATTATGACTTAATTCAGAGGTGTGAAAAAGGGAACTGGCTGGTTGAACTGCAGAAATGACACCTATCTTTCACTAACCACAGCATGTCAAAGGTGCCCTAAGGTGGGCTCAGTCCACAGCAGAACTCTCTTATGGGTTTTTATGTTTTTTTTCTCCCCTTTCCACCTCTACTCTGCTAATTTATTTAAGGATGCTGCAAGGATTTTAATGTCAAAAAACGAATCAAAACAAAACCTCTTTGAAAAATTAACACTTGGACAAATGCCACAAAACAACTACTAACCATAATGACAGACTACAGGCACGAGAACGGTTCATTTGACCTGTGTTTTAACTTTATAGTTTGTCTGTGAACATTGAGGAGGTGGGTTTATAACCCATACTACAGCCAGTCAACAGGGGAAGCTCTACATATTCTGGCTCCAATCAGTGGCTTTTCCTCCATTTATCTTAAACACCCAGTAAAGGGAAAAGGAATCTGTATTTAGGTTTGTTGTATGACAGGTCAATGTTATGAACCCCTAAATCAAATTTCAGGCAACTAAAACATCTCCAAGTTTATAAAATGAAGCCAGCAGTGGCCAGACTCCTTTGTATATCTTGAGTAGAAACCCAGTGTTATGGGGAGAAAAAAATCTCTTGATGTGTACAGCTTTGTACTTTGCAGTCATGCCCAGGATGTTGGATTTTAATTTTTGGGGGGGAAATTTGCAGTTTTAGGTATTTCATGGAAATTTTGGAAACGTATCTGTTAACTTTGGGGAATTTGATTGGGACTTTTGGGGGGAATTCATTGAAACTTTCAAGAATTTCATGGAAATTTCAGAGATATGTTGGGGGTAACTTCCATCCTTTACATGTACTTTGGGGGAATTCATTTGTAAATTCTTCAATTTGACAAGAACTTTTAGGGGAATTTGCTTTGAAATTTTAGGGAATTTCCTTGATTTTTTTTCAGGAGTTTTGATGGAATTGTTTTGGTTTTTGATGTGTAAATTTGAAGGGCTTTATGATAAAGTTCACAGAAAAATTGGGGGAAAAATTGATGAAATTTTGGGGTACTTTCTATGGGATACCTAAAAAATATGTAAGAAGTTTCACAGAAATTACTTTTTTTCTTTGAAATATTAGGGAATTTGTGTAGAGTTTGTAAGGAGGATTTCCAAGAAATTCATAAGTTGGCTTATAAGTCCTTAAGCCATCAAGAAAATAACAAGAAAAATGGCTTCATCATATCTCTCTCAATGACTGAAAACATTTACTGATTGAAGACCCACGACAACTGATCAACTGGCCAACACACAGCCAAAACATCTGTTCTAAAACCCATCCAGTGCTGAATTTTCTGCAGAAACAGGGCCTTCAGTGGGTGGCAGGCCCTCAAATCACCACAAGTACTGCTTTGTCACATTTCTCTATTGCTTCTGCTGATTTCCTAACACTAGAATCTGCACGCAACTGCTGTTAAGTAATCATGGTATCTACTTCAAATAGCACTATAAGACGACACTATTCCCCTGAGGTCAATGAAAAACGTAATCTAAAGCAAATACTATCAATGATCTTGAACAGCATGAGTAGAACATTATTACCTTAGCAGAATCATTTGACAGAGCATCACCTTTCTACTGGTTCCAACACTTACAAGCTTGACAACCAAGTAGAAATTGAAGGTTAAGGTATATTTTAGATAAAAGCATGATATCTTAATCATACCACATGTATGTTTAATCCGCTGCATTTTTCAGAAAGAACAATCAGAATTAATCTTATTCCTTTACAATTACTTTCCAGCTCATGCTAGTATTGTCTGAATTAAGATATTACCTACAGGAAATTAAAGAGCTGGTAGATAAGGTGCATTTTTGAAGATTAAACAAACCAACCATGTAATTTGAGCTGAGATGTTGACGTAATCACTAAAATCATTATAAGTCCATGTTAATAGGTATTACTAAATGAAGTTACAGCAACTGGAGTTTGCATCGTCTTTTCCTTTGAAAGAGTTAATCTCAAAGTTCTGTCGTTACTCAGCCATTTTAAGAAAAAACTTTGTCTAGCATTTTTGTTTAACTTTCCTCAGGTTGAATCCCTGTCCACTAAGGGCCAGTAGGCAAACAGTCCGATGGCTTCTCAGACGTTGTAATTTGTGTGCATTTTAATGCCTGTTGCCCGGAGCTATTTGCACAGTTTCCCAGCAGCCCTGTGAAGGTCAGCGAGGCATCACAGCAGACGCTAAAGACAGACTTAATTGCTCTGACAATTGAGAGTTGACACAACCCACCCCACTTTTTTGTGTGTTTTCTTTTTGTTTTTGCACCAACCTGAGCTCTCACACACCTCTAATACTGGCATCATCAGGCTGCATGCTGTAACTCACTGCGTCTCATATTACCACATTAGATTATGATAGTTAAACTCATTATCTATCCCATAATTTTTTCCTTTCATCAGCAGCATGGAACCCTTCAGAAGGGTTTTTGTGAAAAAAATTAAATGGTTTTATCCTATATGTGTAAAAAGTTCTTATTCAGTACTCTGGCATGTTGTGAACAAGCTTTTATCAATCATCACACCTTATTTCTTTGTCTCTTTGTCAGCTAACAGTGCTGTTTATATCCTTATGTGGAATCAGTCATTGTAATGCACCAGTCAGATGAATCACAGATATCATCACATATTTCTATTTCCATTTCTATTTCTTCTATTTCTGAACGAATGCATCTGCTGTTTTTTTTTTAAAATGAAAGGGTTTAGTTTGAGAACAGGGCTTTGAAGACTTTCTCATACTTAAAGGAACAGCATGTAGATGAAGCAACCATAAATCCAAGCTTACTTCACTGTTAAGTCAACTTTATTGAGTGCAGTTCTGTGAGAGGGGCCCAGCTGCACACTGCAGCGCTCAGAGACCTCATCTAGCAGACAACTACCTTAAGACACCCCTGTCAGAACAGAAGCAATATAATTTACCAGTACAGCTTATTTTCACTTTTAATTTTTTTTCATATATTTTTTTTTAATTCTTAAACAAAGTCCAGCTGTTACATTCAAGAAACAACCAGATTGCTAACATTACAGACTGAAAGGTCAGAGGTCTAATCAGTGTTTAAATTATGTATAGACCCATTTTAGAAGTAGTTATGCAAACAGGGGAACTTTAGCTTCATTAGCTTTAGCATAAGTTAACATAGCCACACTAGCTACATAGTAAATATTACTACATAAGCCAATGTAGCATGCAATGTAGCCAATGTAAGCTTTAGCAAGCATAGTTAAAGCACATGCAGCTACTTTAGCTATGTAGATAATGTGGATACGTAGCTCATGTGGCTAGAGATTAAAAAACGTTTTGTAGCCAGGTTTTGCAGGTCAAGTTTTTAATTTTTAACTTCTGGTATTCTAATCCTTGCCTTTACACTCATCCTAACCCCTACTGGAAGTGTAATCTGAATTTTTTCTGAATGTTTTAGCATGTATTTCCATCGTGACAGAGGCAGAGGGGAGCTCTGAGAACTTTGGCCTGCAGTCAGACTGTCTTTGTTTTTGTTGAAAAGACTTGTTTACTAACAAAGGAAAGCAGTGGAGATGGGTGGAGTTGAGCAGCATGTCTCTGCTAGTGTGGCAACCTGATCATGGGGTCTTGAGATAAGAGGATGGAGTTACAGGGGAAGCTTGGGTGACAGAATAAGCAGCTAGTGACAGAGACTAACTGGTATCCATCACGAGTAGCACAAAACATGAATGAGACACAGCAACAGAATGGCAGCAGTTCACACCTTATCATTTAAGTCTTCAACATGTGATCCGGCGTTTCCATAGCAATGATTAACATGTCGTGTCTTATTGCAGCCACTCTGACATGGTTGCCCCCATTAAAAGATGTGAACCATTACAACTATAAAAATCAGAATTCCCCTGGGTTTAAAAACTGTTGAACATATTTGAGGTATGTTACTGAAGAGTATGGCGAATATTGCATAGGAGTGTTTATTTTTATGTAAAAAGGATATTTCAGTTCAAAAATTCAGCACATTGCACCTTTAAAAATTGTATTTGCATTCTGCTTTGAAGGCTTATTAGGCCATTTCTTTGAATCAGTTTTTCTGCTAGAATCGACACCAAGGTGGTCTAAAACCAGTCATCACACATGACCAGAGGCTATCAATCAGGAGGGACTCCTTTATATGCAATGCTGAAGTGTTCAGGTCAAATCTAATCTCATTGCTTTAGCACCCTAATTTAACTTTGAAACAGTGAGACTTAAGTCACATATGGAAAAATAGCTCATATATAATGTTGATTATTTTTTTTATATTTTAGTTTAATTAAGCATGATGGGATCTTCATGCTCTGTATCTAATGCATGTTGCCTGGGTCAGAAAAGCCATGTTTTTACCTTGGAACTGATAAGTTGTAACTGAAATCTGTACTGTTTAAAGACAACTTTGCCAGAGTACTTTATCCTTTTATGTTATCACTCCAGAGAGGTAGTCACTGCCCATTTTTCCTTATATAATTGCATTTTCTGTTTATACAACCTGAACCTTTCCAGGACCATATTTGTTCACCCATTTCAGTTCATTTTCAGCAAGAAATCACAAATGAATCATCTAAAAACTCCAATAACATAAAATATCCACCTTATTACCTCAAAGCCCTGATGCCTTGTGTGAATAATGGGTGTGACTGTGTGTTTTCTGTGGATGAATACAGATCTGACGTTTTCCGTTGTAACGAGATGCTAATCCTGATTATCCAGAGATTAAATGTGACAGGATAATGTGATTACTCCTCTGACCTCTACTATCAAGGAATGAAAGGACAATTTAAAGAAATGGCTTCAGATAACATATAAAAGCATATTAAGCTGACTTTATTAGCTCCATATCAACAATTAAAGTGTATATGGATGGTACAATTTGTCAAGGAGACATATTTAAAAAAAAATTAAAGCTTCAGAGGCTGATGCAGCCAATTGAGCCAACCTTTTTTTCTTTTGTTAACTACAAGCTTGCAGCGTGATGTAAATGTGCCAGGTGGAGATGACACAGGTAAGCTGGTAGCGCTTGGTGTGCAACTGAAAAGACAACAAGCAAACCATTTTTCAAGTTTATGAATGATTTTAGTGATTTGTGTGATGTTATCTATCCTAATGTACACAATATAAGTCCTCAAATAGAAGCCTAGCTTTGTTACTACAAGCCTCTGCTGCAGCTGTTGCACCCAATGCTGACAGTGAGAGTGAGAAAGAGTCACCGCTATTACCAAGTACAAACCATGAGAGTGGGCAGGTAGATTTAACAAGTGTCTACATCATAAAGAGTACTGTCTACACCTGCTATACTTAAAACTGCCCAGAAACAAACAAACAAACAAGCAAGCAAACATACAGAAAAATGCTGGCTTGGCCTAAAGATCATTTTAAAAACACATTTGTAAGAAGAGAATACTTGTAAAACTAGCCCACTAAAGACCTGTGCTACTGTAAAACCTGCTGTTGTTGAGAAATAACAGTAATCTGCTTGCCTAAGTCATAGTAATGAGATCATCATTATTAGACAATTTTAAAATTTGTTTTCTATGCCAGCAGAAGTAACAGGACTTAATAGCATGCCCAATGCAATTTATGCTGTCAGGTGGGCTGTTGTCACAGAGTGTCAACAACTACACATGATCAAATGAGCTCACTTTAATTTACATTGTTTTTGTTTTTAAAATAAATATTCCTAATATTGAATATTGAAATAACTATATTAAATCCACGTGTCCAGTAAAAAGTTGTGAACTAGAGTGGGCTGCACTGAGTTGTAAAACTCAAACTGAAAATGAATCCCACTCTGGCTTTGACCCAGTCAGAGCCTTAACATCTCACACCAGCATGCCTGAGTTTTACAGTCAGTGTTTACTGTGCTGTTAGCTGGTGGCTAATGGTGTTCTATGAGGTACTTGTACAGTCTGCACAAACCGCTAACGCGGCTCACTAATGTCTATTTTAAAACAAGCTTAGTTAAAGCTTGACATAGATATTAGCACTAGTGTACTTTAAAGGATGCCATTACTTATTTTAGTCCTGGATGTTTAAAAATTCTCATTATCTCAAAAAAAAAAAAAAAAAAAAAAAAAAAATCTCTCTTTTAAAACATGTTTTTACTGATATCCATGATTACATGGGTCAGCTCTTTAGGTCAGTAAATCTGAAATTTTGGACAAACTGAATCCCCAATGCAGTCAGACAGGAAATGCATGTTCAAAACACTGCTGCTAAAGCCACAGACATAGTTTCTTATTAGTACAACACAATAACACAGTACGCATCAGGAATCTAAAGATATTTAAGATGGCATTACTTAGAAAATGAAATAAATATTTTAAAACCACTGCTGTTAGTGATAAGCATCTAAGTTTAGCCACTGGGAGAGAGATATTTTTTTCTATTCCCCAAATAGGGGAGAATGGGCTAAGATGAGCCATTTTTTACTTATGCTGCCCTCAAAGTCAGGAGAAATGACAAAGACAGGGAATGAAAACAGGAACTTGTCATTACAAGATCTCAGTAATTAAATGAAATTATAACCTTGAATCCATGACAAAGCTGTATGACAATATGACCTCCCAGAAAAAAATATGCTTCTGTGTCTTCACTTGCCCCAGGTAAGGGGTAAGGTGAGCCATCATGGGGTAAACTGAACACCAAGTTTTAAGTTTAAACCTCAGCATAAATGTATTAACAAATACTCAAACAGTTGTGACTTGGATGAGCAAAACCACAAGATAACATAATGATTACTGAACACTCAAAGCAGTCATTCACTATTCCAGTCATTTCACCAAAGTTGGGGGGGAATTTGCACTTTTGCTCCTTCCTTAAAGTTCCCTCAGCCTTTTGAGGTTGAGAGGTTGAGGTTCACTTGGCTGCAAAGTTTACACTGACAGCATCATCAACTAACAGATGCAACATATCTGATTCACTTCTGATTAAAGGAAAGATCATGGGGTGTGGATGGCCCAGTGGTAAGGTCAAGAGCCATGTATGCAGGTTGCCCGGGTTCAAATCTGGTCTGCAGTTCCTGTCCCACATGTCTCTCCCCAACTCTCTAATTCTTTTTTAGATGACAGCTGAGGTCAGCCCTACAGATGGCTCTGTCTGTATCTGACTGAGTGATTGAGTGAGTGAGTGAGTGAGTGAGTGAGTGAGTGATGCGACTGTCAGGGTCATACCATACAGAGTTGGGTTTGGTTGTACTGAAAGCCCTCGGTAATGGCTGCCTCCACTGCTCTAAATACCTCAGAGATAGCTTTAGCATTTTGTCTGTTTTACTAGAACTGGGCCAAAATGATAAAACATAACAATAAGGACAAAATCCCCCTGCCAGAGCACACATTTCAGTCAGGCATTTCAACTGGCATTCCAGATAGTTGTGGACAAATTCAGAGCTAATTGCTCCACTAGCAGGCCTTGTATACAAGCATTCACATAAGAAACCCTTTCCCCCTGACCAATCACATCATCATGCCGAAACAGGTCAGCAGAAGAGTGAAAACATCTTTATTTCACACAGAGATGTGGCCCAGTTCTTGTAAAACAGGTGCATGCTCAAGCTGTCTCTGAGGCAAGGTTGTAATTAGTTTGGGATTTTTCATTAGTTTCTATTTTTATTTCGTTTTCACTTTCTGTGTTCGATTTCAGTTTAGTTTTTATTAGTTTTGACTGCTGGTTTGTTAGTTTAGTTTTTATTTTGCAAAAATGCTTCCTTTTAGTTTAGTTTCTATTAGTTTTAGTATTGGTTTTAGTTTTTTACGGATAGATGTCGGGGCTGAGTGAACGTCATACATTTTTAAAAAACATTTAAACAGGCTACTCTTCACTTTTCATTTATTTTTTAAAATGATAATATTTGAATACAACTCCAGACATTAAACTACCACTAGGTGAAGTCTTAATCAATCAGATTAGGCAATTTTACACTCCCCAGACTTGGGTGAGGGTGCCAGTCAGTATGGTTGTGTCAAAGACTAAAAGTAAGGATATTTTGTCTCCATTTTTATTTTATTTTAGTTAGTTTTGTAAGTGCACTATACAGTTGTAGTTAGTTTTTAATTTTTCTGGTAAAGCTTAGTTTTTATTTAGTTTCAGTTAACTAAACTGATATTTTAATTTTAGTTATTTAGTTAGTTTTAGTTAACTATAACAACCTTGCTCTGAGGTATTTAGAGCAGTGGAGGCAGCCATTACCGAAGGCTTTCAGTACAACCAAACCCAGCTCTGTATGGTATGACTCTGACAGTTGCATCACTCACTCACTCACTCAGTCAGACACAGACAGAGCCATCTGTAGGGCTGACCTCAGCGGTCAGCCAAAAACCGTCATACCACGCTGTTCCTGCTATATGCTAACTCCTAAGCTTCACAAATTAAAAGCCGGTGAAGTGCTTGGGGAAAACTCAGACAGGAATGCAGTGACCATTAACAGAAGCTACAGCGGCTTATAGTGGCGGGAAGTTTATTACAGTTTAAAAGAGCATAATTGACCTGGATTTCAAGCCCGCTGAGAGCCACTGCTCTAGATGCAGGGGTGGGTCAACTTATGGCTCATCTTACCCCACTCTCCCCTATCATCAGAGGGTTCAGCCATAATCACTTCTACAGTAGCGCCCTTCTGCAATAAGGTGGATAAGCTGATCATGCATGAGTTGAGCTAAGAGTCAAAGAAAGCGTTACAACAGAGTTAAATATAAATGGGTAGATGAACAGAAACATCAATGCCTAAAGGAAACAGTGATGCTGACTAGTCTTTGCATTTCCAACATTTCAAACAGGATTTTGGTGACATTTTCTAAACACACAGAAATCCTTTTCCATCCTGTGAGTCACTGAATGTTTCTCGCTGTGCTGCAGCCAGACTCCTTATCCATTCAGTGAGCAGGCTCTGTTTGGTTTGGCATGTAGATGCATTACAAGCAGCTTCATGCTGTGAAAGGTTATCATGAATGCTTCATTCAAATAAACTTTATGTTTAACACCTTTTTAGCCTGATCAGAATTTTTCCCAGCTTCCTTCAGCTACTCTTGGACTGTCATCATAGTCAATGCACTGTTTCACACATTATCTGCATTTACTATGGACACTTATAATCAGTTGAAACCCTCAACCTGATTAGAAATGCTGCATGTAAACACCTAAATCAACCCGATCAAGCCCCATCCGATTAAAAATCTAATCAGTTGCAGAGGGGTGGTCTACACCTTTTCACAACTCGATCAGAGGCAAAATTCTTCCATGTAAACACCTTCACCCGATTTATCTGACATGTTCTTTCCGTGCATGCTCTTTATCTTGACTTAACTGCGTGGTGACGTATTGTCGGGAGCCGTTCTCGCCAGCAGAAACAGGTCACTAGACTCAAACGCCTGTAGTGGAGAAGCCAAGACTCAGGGGATGTCGGCCTCAATGGGGGACGGAGAAATAATGGAGCAGCGGGACTATATACCACTGGAAACCACCAGCAACCATAAATCATGTGACACACAGGGCCCTTCTCAGGACTTTTGAATGAATCAAGGCTATCTTACAACCCAAGATGGAGTCAATATTTGTATCATCATTGTACGTCACACGGTGTGTTTGAAGTCATAAGAATAGAGATGATCTTCACTACAGACGTGCAAAAGTTTTGAGTCAGCACATGAATAAAACATCTTTATTTAGAGATTCTCTTACAAAAAAGCTTTAAATGAAAGTTTGAAAGGAAGTCAGAAATGGTTCATTCCCCCTCTACCTTGTCTACCTGCTGCTTAAACGCTCTGCTCTAAATCAATACAGAATCTCAAATAACAAGCTGAAAACTCTGGAAACTTTGCACTCCTTTCAGCTAGCATGAAACAGCATATTTTACAACTAGACAAACATTGGCATTCAGAGCAACAAAAGTGTGTCTGGCCAAGCAGGCATGTGTGACACGAGGTGACCTCTGCATGGACTGTGATTCAGGGTGAAAAATAGACACGTTGAATGCTTTCAAAGCATAGCACATCACAGCTTTATAAAGAGCGAACACACCGAAAACACGCTGACACTCAAATGTTGACCACAAGGTCCACCACAGAAAAGCTGGCATCCTTTTAATGTGTACTCTTCTTTCACATGGATATCAATAAACAGCGCAAGGTAATGGCTGCTTTACATTCATCAAGCTGTGTTTGCAGGTAGTGAGACCCTGCTGGAGAAAGTGTCTGGGGATGTTGTGTCTGTGATACAGGGTGCTGATCAGACATGTCTGTGTACCTGCTGCATTTACTTATGCAGGGATTGTAATTGCAATGGGTTTTGGAGACTGAGTAGAGAATATAGCAATCTAAGCAGGTGAATTGGCAGCTTTGCAATGGTGGTGCTGAGCAGACTGCTAAATAAGGTTTTCTGTTGTCCAGCAAAAAGCTGTGACCGTGGAGAGAGGAGAGAGAGAGGGAGGGAAAGAGAGAGGAGTGACAAGTGATACTGAGAAGGAGTAAGGGTAACAGTGGGAGAGTAGGGAGATAGAGAGACAGGGAGAGAGAGGGAGGCAGAGGTAAGATAGACACGAGCACAGAGGAGTGAGGACAATCGGGGGTGAGGGAGGGAGAGTGTGAGAGGAGCACCTTAGAAAATCAAGCAGCCAGTCTATTCCCCCGAGAGGGAGCAAGGCTGGCTGTGGCTGACTGATCCAGTGCCGCGCTGCACTCTGTGAAAGGGGCCAATAACAGGCTGAGTAATGGGATTGTGCCACTGCAGATTGTGTGTGAACAGGTTGGGTCCTTGGGTGTTCCCACACGTCAGGTTAGCACTGGCCTGAATACGACTGGACTGAACGAGAGCCGAGTCTGCCTGTTGTGCTCAGCGTCTATGGGTTCGCCAGTTTAGTTTTAAAGGATCAGGATGAAGCTTTTGTATTTTCCTTGGTGTCAGCGAATACCATAAAAAGACCAAAATAACACTGAACAGATTCTAACCTGTGAAGCCAAAGCCTGAATTCTGTTCTTCTCTTAGGCTGGATTTAGCACATTTTTTTTGTGCCACAGAGCTTTATTCTCCATGGGAAAAATAAAATGGAAACAACGTGAATGAGCACTAGTGTTTTATTTGGAAACATAATCTCTATACATATTGTTCGTTGAGTAATTATTTTGATTGGTTAATTGCAGCACACTGTGGTATGCTTACAACCCCCTGCTACTGATAGTATGGCCCTGCAGCAGACACAGTTGTATTAATTAATTTACAGCCATCATATAAACAACAAATTAAAGCACAACTAAAAACAGGTTAGATTTAAATGACTATTACCTCCTATTTGGGATAGAAGCTAGTAGAAAAGTAGTAGGTTAGGTATTTTAACTAAATATTAACTAACTAAACAACAAGGAACCCCCCCCAAACCTAATTTGAGGACAGTGGGTCTTTATTTTACTGTATAATACAATAAAAACATCATTGAGTTACACAGTATGTGCAATTCTTCCAAAGTGGCGCAAAAACAGACTGGAAATTATCCTTAAAGAATTAAAAAGCCTTTTTCATTATTTTTATGCCTGCATTTTGTTACAACTGCTAATATATTTCATAAAATAGTAATCTAGTAAGTTTTTAATCAAACATTTAAGTAGTATAGTGCTTAACAAATTTATTTCACCACCACCCAAAGTAAGGTTTATGCCACAGCTGCCCTAAATTAACAGCATTGATAATTACCAAAATCATTTTTTATGTTTCTGCAATGGTTAATACACCAATATGTAGAAGCTCTTTAACCCAAATGATATTTTAATGCTTGGTTGAATGTTATGCTTGATTAATTTCTGACTTCTCAGAGAAGCCCAGTGAGCTGGCAATTTGACTATGAAAAGGTGAATTCAGTTTGAAATCCCTCATTTCTGTTCAAAATGGTGAAACATGGAGAGCTCACTGAAAATGAAAGAGTCCGCATTAAAGCACTTCATCAAAATACTGATGTTTTCTCGTTTTTATGACAGGTAGTCTAATAAATTTGTTAAGCACTGTATGTAAAGGATGATTTTTGGGGTGTTTCTCTCTTGTAATCATATTTTTTGTTGTCAGAGGCATATATTTATTTGAAAATTATTGAAATGTACTTATTAAACAACATCAAACATCATAATTAACAGTTCAATATTTATCTATTTATTGAGAAATAATGTCAGGTTATGGTAGTGACAGCACTCATTTGGTTGTGACAGTGGTGTTATGGTAAGGGTTATGGAGCTTTATTTTACTTTAATTACCAAGTAATTTTATGGTATTAAGTGGTAAATATCTAGTAACTCCTCAAAAAAGATGGTAATTGCCTTGGAATAAGTTATCATTTTAACAACTCACGACACTGTATCCTTAAGAAAATATTAGCCTCTTGATAATGCAATTATTTTTAAGTAATTCCTTGTAATATTAGGTGTTGTTTTACCCTTACCTAACCTTCATCCTCATGGCAGTTCTCATGTGGTATTTTAACAAGTCATTTTTTCGAAATAAGATATTACTTGGTATTAAATTACTATCCAACACTGATCAAGTGGCAACTGGACTGGTTACAAATTCTTGACGATGTTTTGCCTCTTCTCCAAAAGGCTTCTTCAGTTCTGAGTGACTGGGGAAGAGTCAGAGTATATTGCCTAGGCTGACCATTGCTGTACAAATGAGCTGTGTGGTAACCTGACAGCCATTAGCAGAGTCGTTTCCTCTGGGGGTGTGGCTAAGTGGGCATTTCCTGGGTTGTTAGGGTCACAGTGACCCTGGTGACAATAACATAGAAAATAACAGTCTCATTATGCATACGCTCTCAAACCCCCCCGCCCCGCCCCGCCCACACACACACAAAATGGATGCTGACATCATTCTCTTGCTGTTTCTTTCTTTTCCAAATTTACAAAATGTTTTAAAATGTTATAAAAGTGAAAAATAAAAAGATTTCAAACATGAAATCATTCTTGTGTGGACCAAAATATATTATAAATGATTATTCTTAACCAAAAGTGGCATAAAAACACATTGATTCTAACATCGGCCATTTTTGACCCACTTATGGAAGAGTGTAGGGTCCAGTCACTTGGCATCTAAGGGTTATTGAATGTCATGTTGCATCTTTCTCTCGCTATGTTCTACTGAACATCATGTGTAGTCAAAGCCAAACTTCTGGCCAGTGTCATGTTGTTTATGGAAAGATTCGACCCACTACGGAAGCCCTAAAGGGCCATATATACACAAATAAATCGTTGTATATCATATGTATATCCGTTTTCTCGTGATCTTGACTTATTTTTGTTGTTATCTCCAGATCACACTGGTTTTCGCATGATAATGGTTTCATTTCTGTTATCACAGGGTAACATTTGTTTTCCCATGATAATGAGTTGATTAAACCCATTATGACGGTAAAGCCGCATAAATAATTTATGTGAATACGTGGCCCTTTCGGGCTTCAGTATAGACCACCTCATTTGAGGTTTTTTTTTTTTTTTTTACTGATCATTATATACTTTAACTTTAACTTTTAAGCTCTTTACATTTGCAGGACTTGAGAGGGACATGAGAGTTTGCTCATCCAGTCTACATGTGTTTTGTAGACTTGGAGACGGCCTACAGTCATGTCCCTCGTGAGGTGATGTGGGGGTTCTGTGGTAATATGGGGTCCCGGGGCTGAGATGAGCCATCAGGTCCCTGTGTGACCAAAGTGAGAGCATCTTCAGCACAAAGTTGGACATGTTTCCGGTGCGTGTTGGCCTCAGCTAGGGTTGCCCCTTGTGTCTGATTCTGTTTGTGATTTTTGTGGACAGAATCTCAAGGCACAGCTGGGGGGAGGGTTTTCGGGGGCCTCAGAATTTCATTCCTGCTTTTTGCAGATGATGTGGTTCTGCTGGTTTCCTCGGCTGGGGACCTCCAGCAGGCACTGGGACAGTTTGCGGCTGAGTGTGAAGCGGTCGGGATGAGAGTCAGCACCTCCAAATCTGAGGCCATGGTTCTCTGCCGGAAAATGGTGGATTGCTCCCTCCAGGTGGGGAATGAGTCTCTGCCCCAAGTGAAGGAGTTCAAGTATCTTGGGGTCTTGTTTACGAGTTAGGGTAAAAGGGAGCGTGAGATTGTTAGGTGGATTGGCGCAGCATCAGCAGTACTACTGGACTGTTGTGGTGAAGAAGGAGCTGACCCAAGAGGCAAAGCTCTCAATTTACCAATCGATCTACCTCCAAACCCTCACCTATGGTCATGAACTCTGGGTAATGACAAAAAGAATGAGATTGCGGATACAAGCGGCTGAAATGAGTTTCCTCCAAAGGGTGGCTGGGCTCAGCCTTAGAGATAGGGTAGGAGTTCAGACATTTGGAGGGAGCTAGGAGTAGTGCTGCTGTTCCTCTGCATTGAAAGGAGCCAGTTGAGGTGATTAGGCATCTGGTCAGGATGACTCCTGGCCACCTCCCCGTGGAGGTGTTCCAGGCATGTCTGGCTGGAAGGAGACCTTGGGGAAGACCCAGAACTCGCTGGAGAGATTACGTATCCTTTTTGGTCTGTGAACACCTTGGGATCCCCCAGCAGGAGTTGGAAAGTGTCGCTGGGGAAAGGGACGTCTAGGTGGACTTGCTTAGCCTGTTAACTCCCCGACCTGGCTCCGGATGTAATTAGATGTAATTAGTTAGTTTCCACCCCTGGCTCTTAGGCCAGAGAGAGATATTTTCTGTTAATGTGTATGAGATAAATGATGGCTGCCACACGTCCTCTACGTCTGCTTGGCAAATCAGCTGTGCACATCCTCCAAAATTACTGTGACGTGGGTGTGAGATTCAGTACAACATGTCTGTTGTCAGAGAGGCAGTTTGAGGCAAAGCATCTAACTGACAATTTTTGTCTGGAAGAAATAGTTTTTTCAAGCAATGGAGTCACTTTCAACCAAATGCATTGCATTATGTTGAGACTAATAACTGTAATAAGCTTGGATTTGATTGTTTGAAGCAGATGTTTGCTGTCTTCTTGGCTTGATTCATTTCGATATTAACATTTCAATGTTTCAGTTT
Organism: Cheilinus undulatus; assembly: GCF_018320785.1. Taxonomy (NCBI): domain Eukaryota; kingdom Metazoa; phylum Chordata; class Actinopteri; order Labriformes; family Labridae; genus Cheilinus; species Cheilinus undulatus. The sequence goes on from NC_054872.1 coordinate 17,606,636, forward strand.
GCAAACTAGCAGTTAGCAAAAAAAAAAAAAAAAAAAAAAAAAAAAGAAAAAAAATCACTTGTGGGGTATTTTTGTATTTGGAGCTTGCTATCTTGAAACCAAGTGTAGGTAAACATAATGAAAGCATGCTGTTAAGGTAATAAGCCGGTTTGTATTTTATTTAAATTTACTCTTTTGCACAACAAGGACGACAACTGCAGCTTTATTATTTAAGTAGGGCGACACTGAGGACCTGAGTTTAAATTTTGAATAAGACATATTATGACTTCTGAGTTTCGACAAATCCTAACAGATCTTTATTGTGTCCGCTGTGACTGTGCATTTAATGGTTATTATTGTCAGTGGGCCACATCTATCTCAGTGGATGTCAGCCTGTCTGAAGGGATAAGATCATCCTCTGGACTGAGTCAATGGGCTCCATATTGATGTGGGGTTTAGTTACTGTAGTTCACACAGTGTCAGTCTGGATTAGAGCCTCCACTGCTCAACACCTCCCCGCCTCGCTTTGAAGCCCTCTTGCTCCACATCCGGCTGGTGCTTTAGCTCACATTTAGCACGTCCCATTTCATTAGTCTCACTCCATCCCTCACCTTGTGGCTTGGCTGCAGCTGCCGCCGTGCAGCCGTTTTCATTTCCTCGTTGCCTCTTTGATGTTTGTCCATCACATCAGCCACTCCCGCGTGTGTGTGGGCACAAGAAGGGAAAGCATAAGTGTGTGTCAGGGCACGGGAATTAATTGTAGCGGTGCGATTCAGCTTCACACGTTGCTGTGAGCGGTGGATTCGTTTAGTAGTTGAAGGTGTTGCTAATGCTTGGCTCAAAGCAAAGATGGAGACGGTGGCGTACAGGCGGCCCAGCAGGATGGTTGGGTTGCCAAACGTATAGCTGTGTGCCATTTCTACACCAACACAAAATGCATTCAGCGGTCCAGATGATGACTCAAAGGCAAGACAAAATGGAGAATTTTTAGGGGAGGAAATTTGAAGAGTTTAGATTAAAGATTATTCAAATGATCTTCCCACTTGTGGCAAATGTTGAAAGAAAAATTAAATTCATTGGAAAGCCACCAGAGTCATGATTACTGCTCAAATTTTGCTTTCTTTTGCTTTATCTTCCCCGGAAAAAATAGGCTCTTTCTGATGGTAACTGCCAGGATCACTCCACTCCATCTTCAGCCACTCTTTTCCCACCATTTCAGGCCTCGGACGTCTCATTACTTTGGATTAACTAGTCACCTCTGACAGCAGTGAGGGGGCTTCAGATGATGGCCGCAGGGTTTCTTCATACCCTGTGGCACTGTGTTATCTAACCCTGCCAAGGTGCTGAGGGATGGAGAGCAGGGAGCTGACAGGAAAGTTTAACCGGCTGCAACGGCTTCAAACTACATTTCAGCTTGACCTCAAGCACCTGTTTTTTCACAGAATATGTTTTTATTCCCTTTGATTTTCTAACCTGTCTGCATATAGTTAAAGTCATTAGAAGTTTAAAGGTTGATTTTGTGTGCTTAGCTTTTCAGACGGGTTTTTGGCAGTAAAGCTCTCCTAAGTCTTTCTAAACTTTCTTTTCCTTTGTTTGACAGAGCAAAGACCTGGTCAGCCTGTTCAAGAAAGAGTGCAGTTTGAACAAAGTGGAGCATTTTATTCCCTCTTTTTGTTGAACAAAAACAATGCACAGACAAAATACATACAAACCCAATTTCAAAAAAGCTGGGGCACTCTGTAAAATAACAAAAAACAGAATGCAACGGTTTTGATTTGCAAGTCTCATAAACTTATATTGTATTCACAGTAGATCATAAACCCATGTTGAAACTGAAACATTTTACTAATCATGAAAAATATGAGCTCATTTTGAACTTGATTTGATCTTAAAAAAGTAGGGACATGGACATGTTTACCATTGTGTAGCACCCTCTCTTCTTTTAACAACAGCCTGTAAAAATCTGGGAAGAGAGAAAAGTTGCTGGAATTTTGGATGAGAAATGCTGTCTCATCTTTGTCTGATGTATGACTCCAGCTGCTCAACATTCCTGGCTGGCTTTAAAACTGTGTGCTGATAACAAGCTGGATGGTCTCTCTCCTCTATAGTCCACAGGACACGGCGTCCATGGTTTCGAAAAATGAAATTGATCCCTCTGACCACAGAACAGTTTTCCATTTTCCCTCAGTCCATTTCAAATGAGCTTTGACCCAGAGAAGGTGGCAGTGTTTCTGGATTGTGCTCACATAAAGCTTTTTCCTTGCATGATACAGCTTTAACTTGCATTTGTAGATTGCACGGTGAACTTTGTTGACAGCGAATGATTTCTGGAAGTGTTCCTGAGCCCATGCAGTGATTTCCAGTAAAGAATCATGCCTGTTTTTAAATCAGTGCTGCCTGAGGGCCCAAAAACCACGAGAATCCAATATCAGCCTATCTTGTCCCTTGTGCACAGAGATTTCTCTACATTCTTTGAATCTTTTGATGATATTATGCACTCTAGATGGTGGCACAAATTTTGGACGTAGTTGTTGGCAAAGTGGCAAACCTCTACCCACCTATTCTTTTTTTGAGAGACTCTTCCTCTCTAAAATGTTCCTTTAATACCCAGTCATGTTAATTATCTGTAGCCAATAACCTAATTGGTTGAAAAGTGCCCCTCAAGCTGTTGTTCATTAGCACACCTTTTCCAGCCTTTTGTTGTCCTGTCCCAACTTTCTGAGATGCGTTGCCATCAAATTAAAAATGAACTAATATTTTTCATGAATGATGAAATGTCTTTGTTTTAATGTTGTTTATGTTGTGTTGTGAATAAAATTCGCACACTTTTGCATTCAGTTTTTATTTACATTTCACCTCATTTCAAGCCAAAGAACTTCTTGAATTTCCCTCAGGATTAATAAAGCATGCATCCATGCAGCTGCTACGCTGAACTGATGTCGCTTCTATCATAACATTTTCCATGCTGTATCTCTTTAGAATTTCAACAAATGGCCATTACTGACGCTAGGATTTGACTCATTTAAATTTCTTGCTTTTCATTTAAGCAGGGAATATTCCCTGAAATATGAGAAATATCTCACAAGGGAGTCCTGGCCAAGACAACAGCATATGGCACGAGACAAGTCAATAATGTGTTTATGAATAATAATAAATAATTGAAGCTGTTTCAAACCTTTAGAATCACTTTCAAAGACTGTTAAGTTTTGTTATATGTAGTTTTAATGCAAAATGTTATTTGTGAAGTTTGTCTTTCAGATCTTCCCACCCAGAGACAACAGATATTAATGAGCTAAATTGCTAATTGACTCCAAAGCTGTGTGGTGCATGTTCCTGTCACATAAAAAATGTACTGTTCCTAGATGCATAATCCTTTAGCTGGTGACTGAGATCTGTGATCATTTGGTGCTTGTCATCACCTGCCTTCTGTTCTTGTCTCTTTCAAGGGACATATGTTACAAAGATAAACAACACAAATATCTTGTAAAAAATAATGGTCATTGAATGCCTCATCTTATCCTAATATCAGCTCTCTTCAATATTCACTGTAGAGAGAAATCTGTATCAGCAGTGGTGCATCCAGGTGTGGTCAGGGGTGGTCGAGAAATCTGACTAGCCACTTCAGTGGTCCTCCCCACACTTCTGAGCTATGACTGGCTTTGTACTTTTTCAGAGGTGAGGCTTATACCTTAACAAAGAAGCAATTATGTCAGAATATCAGGCAGCTGTTCAAATATTCATTAACATCAAGTGACATTTAGAGCCTACTCTTTCTCAGGCTTGTAAATGTGTGAGCCACCATCTACTGACCTTATGTTCCATATATACATGGGGCTCATAGTTCCCAATTGTCCATTGCCTTCCTTTGGTTGCCATGGCAATGGTCTGAGTCTCTGAAATTGTTAGGTGTAACTTTGTGCAAAATTAATTAAATTGTAATTTATTCAAATCAAGTTCCTAGCAATATTTATTTATAAGTCAATAATCATTTGTTCTTTGAGAGGATGTCACAATAGGGCTTGTTAGAGCAGACATCAAAAGATGAATCAGAACCAGTGCACACACTAGAAAATAAAAAAGAACTTCAAGGCATGTCTGGGTCAAAAAAGGGTATAATAAGGCATAGATGTGGCTAGTAAGTTCCCTGAAGGCACCATTGGGCGGGTAGAAGGATTGACACAACCTCGGTTGTGCTCTGAATGTCCTTGCATATCACCAGAGGGATGGGAAAATAATCTGTTGGAAAAATTACAAAGTCCACACCTTTAGGGCAGAGTGAGCATAACCCTGGGTACTGTCCCAGTGAATGGGGTGCCACATCCTTTGTCATGCTGTGGATGTCTCAAAGCCCAATAACCACCAGTAGTCACCAGGCGTATAACCAGGTGTGAAAGGACTGGACAAAAGAGATGCTGTCAAGCTTATCCTTGGCTGTAGAGCAACACCTGTGTCAACATATGTTGAGCTTGACTCTGGCTGGGGGGTTTGTAATTGGGCAAGAAGTGGGGTACACCCTGGACTGGTCAATCTCAGGGCTGACATATAGAGACAGACAACCAGGCACACTCTCACCTACAGACAATTTAGAGTCACTAATAAACCTAACCAGCGTGTTTTTGGTGATGGGAGGAAGTCGGAGGGTACCCACACATGCACTGGGAGAAAATGCAAACTCCACAGAGAAAGGCCCTGACCATAAAGTGAACCAGGAACCTTCTTGCTGTGAGGCAACAATGCTAGCACTTGTGCTGCCGTGCAGCCTGCTGTGTATGCTCCTTGGAGGATATTTCTATATGTTGTATAAGTCTATTATGTTTGTTCAAATTTGGTACGTTTGGGCCAAGTGGATACCCATGTTTATCTAAATGGTGACTCACTGATAAATTTGGAAGTCTGAAGAAAAGCATCTTGGCTCAAAATGTGGCTTGTTGATCATACAAATTTAAATGCAAACTTCCTGGTATGTGGACCTTTCTGCTTCTGTGTGAGAGTTTGTTTTAGTTCCAGCATCTATTTAGGGACATGTGTCTCTCACTTTGATTTTCTGCACTAGACTTTCATTTTAGTGTAAGTTCAAGTTTTTCAGACTGTATTATAAGCTGCTTGTTGCTTACTTTGTACTTTAAATTATTAATTCTTTCATCTGGTTATGAAGTCTTTCAAAACACTGAAGCCAAGTGGACAGTACATGCTGTCACTCTCAAGGAAGGCTTGTTTTACACTAAAAACTAAAAAAAAATATGTATACACAGGAATCGAATATGTGTAGGACTTCAGTGTTAGTTTTTATTGGATATGCTCAGTGAAATTGGATAGGGTAAATAGGTTTTTTTCTTTCTTGTATGTGAGTGCACATATTTCAGGCCAGCCTATACTTAAAGTCTGGCTTCACCCCTGTCAGGTGCAAGTATGTTTGAGTAAAGTTCATGCCCCTGACTTACTCTTCAGGCATAGTTGTGAAAAATGAAAGTGAAAGGTGTAAAATTCCTGGACTTACGTCAATATGACTACCCATATCATTAGGAGTAGTCATTTCCACTGTCTATTTCTGCAGAGAACTGTGCAAAGCTCCAGGTAAAAATAGGTAAGCCTCTTATTCTTGTTGGCACTGCTCAGTGCTTGTGTGTTACTGGCAGCAACAATTGCACTGACCTCTATACTGGGACATGGCAATACTGACACAAAAATCAAGTTAAAAAAGTTATTTTCTCAAGTCAATGAAAGCCAGTTTCCACCATTATTAAAGGGTAAAAACCGACATTTTAGAATTTTGTCTGTTTCATTATAGTGGCCTTCCATGCCACTCCTTCATTTTTAACTACACATTTTAACACTGCTGCTCCTGGCTGCCCCCCCACCAAGTCAAGATCCAGGCCTCACAAGAGTCTAGCAAGAGTGGGAGGATCGAGGACTGAAAGACTCCATCTGCAGTTGATCTCAGCCTGGCAGTCAGCGGATCAATGGATTCACGCTGCCAAGGTAGGTGAACTGCTCCACAACTTGCACGCTCTCATCATTCACAGACACAGATCTGAAAGGAGCATTCATGGCATCCCCAAATGTCTGGATCTCTGTTTTGGCCCGGGAGATGGGCATTCCCAACTCTTCAGCCTCTGGACACAGCAAGTTAAGAGCCCCCATGAGGATGTCCACAGTCTCTGCAAGGATCAGAGCTTCATCAGCAAAGTCCTGATCAGTGAGAGTGACACTCCACAGGAAACCGGTCTGAATGAAACTATTAAAGATCCTGTAGAGGAAAGTTGATGCAGAAATCTCAGCTTTAAACAAGATTAGACTGATGGGTGGCTGTTTATCATGAATCATATATGATTTCTAAACAAATGGCTCAAATGTTAAGTCATTCCTGATAAATCTGCTTTAATCCCAACTGTTTTGGGGGTTGTTTTAATAGCTGTGGGGGTTTAAAGAAAGAAAAGACACCCTAAATACATAGCACGGATTTTCTCTGCACATTTTCCTGAATTTAATAATCTTCTGGTGGCTGGATGGGAGGCTTTGGGCATCTTGATGTGGCTCATGGGCCACCACTTGATGATCCTTGGATACATTGTTCAAATAGATATAAAAAGGAAGGAAAAAAACTAGTTTAAACTTGTTAATCAAACTATTTTATCCAGTCAAAAATAGGATAAATTTAGCCAGCTGTAATTAAGTAAAAAGTTAGCTGTTTGGCTGTCAGCTGGTGCTTATGGAAAGTCTGTTTGTAGGACTTGTTACTTTGATTCTTCTAATCAAAGTCAGCTTTGAGTAATTAGTATGAAATATGTCCCACATGAAGGGCACAGGCATGACAGGTACCACCAGGATTTTCATGTTTGGGTTTCTGATATTCTTATGATCTTGTTTTTCTGTTGCTAACATAGAGCTGATGTTCTGATTCAATTTTCTGACTCACTCCTAGATTCAAGCTGAAAAGTTGCACATTGCCCCAGTAGATGTTAAATAGACCAAATAGAGACATAGTGTTGGCCTGGTGATATAGTGGGCTTCCACAGGAGGTGTGACTCCAGCAGCAGGAGTCAGAGGTAATTAGCCTGGTGGGTGGATCTATTTCATTATTCCCTCAGAAAAAAAGTGGCTAAGCTCTGTGTTCCCCCGTAATCCCTCAACTGCGCTGCCAATTTTGACTCAGCTCCCATCCTCTGCACTCAAAGTCATCACTTTCTGCAGACTTGGTCAGTCTGACAAGCCAGGTTGCCCCGGGCTTACTGACAGTGGGCCCGTCTCTGGTGACCAGAGCAGCCTCAGCTTACAGCCGGAGTCTCCTCCTCTCAGGCTGAACAGGGCTGGAGGGAGCTCCGTTTAGTTCCCCTTGTTTAAAGATAAGATAAGGCTAACGACTGTAATAGCTCCTCAGGGAAATAGATACTCAGGATAATAGAGATCCAGTGTTCCTATCAGTCCAGGTATAATGGACAGAGCAGAGGTTTTTGGCCGCAGAGAAAAGCACTGATGGACTCTGCTTTGCATTACAAGTCTCACTAATGACTTTGCTGCATCAGCTGTCATCCAGCAGAGCAGGGATATAAAACTCCCTTCCCCTTTGACTTTTGTTCCTTACCATCACTCATCACTCTGTCTGTGTTTTAGTTTTGCTTGCTGAAGAAAAAAAAAGACAGATGATGAAACCTTAGAGTGCTTTTGAGGGGGTGTATAAGTGTTTTTTCGCTTCTTTTCAGTCTGAAAACTTCTGTGGTCTTTTTGTTCTTTCACTTCATGAATCTTTCATGGAGAACAAGGTTCATTCAGCAAAGTCAAATTCTTCCCAAATGTTTTTGTGCACAGACTCACAGAGATACATGTATATGAAGCCTTTCCAAGCAAATGCCAAAAGGGCTGGAAGGGCAACATGCCCCTGGGAGGGAATTCATTTTTTAAAGTATAATTGAAGCTCTTATATCAGGTGGCGTCTGACTCAGAAACATGCTGGTTTTCAGCACCCTGACTTCATTATAGTTTAGAGACGCAGCAAGGCTCCTGTTGAGTCAGATTTTCTTTTTCAATAAAAACAAGTCCAAATAAAAATTATTTGATTAAAAAGAAGTCTCTCACTTTGAATTTTTAGCTGGTTATGAACTAGACTGAAATCAATACAAATTTCTTTAATTGACTGTAAAAAAACAAGATCATCAGCACTGCTTGGTAGAGGTATTCTGAAAAGTAACTTCATGTTACTGCATACATACTCAGGAAAGAAACACATCAGAGTACGTTTACATTGCCTTTTAATAACTCCCTTCAACAAGGCCTATTTATTACATATACTCACCAGCTACTTTATTAGGTGCACCTGTTCAATTGCTTGTTAATACAAATAGCTAATCAGCCAATCACATAGCAGCAAATCAATGCATTTAGGCATGTAGACATGGTCAAGATGACTTGCTGAAGTTCAAACTGAGCATCAGAATGAGAAAGAAAGGGGGTTTAAGTGACTTTGAATGTGGCATGGTTGTCAGTGCCAGAAGGCCTACTCTGAGTATTTCAGAAACTGCTGATCTACTGGGACTCACAATAGTCTCTTGGATTTACAGAGAATGGTCAATAGAAAAAGGGAAAATATCCAGTGGGTTGTGCGGATGAAAATGGCTTTTTGATGCCAGAGGAGAATGGGCAGACTGTTTCAATGATAGAAAGGCAACGCAGAATACCATCTCTCAACAAATTAGCACAGGCTCACCAAAATTGGAAAATAGAGGATTGGAAATAGGTTGCCTGGTCTTGATTTCAGCTGCGACATTCAGATGGTAGGGTCAGAATTTGGTGTAGACAACATGAAAGCATGGATCCATCCTGCCTTATATCAACAGGTCATGGTGGTGGTGATGGAGTAGCGGAGTGGAGATATTTCCTTGCACACTTAGGGGCCCCTCTGTACCCTCTTAGCAACTGAGTGATGCTATCAAGTCAATATTGACCAAAATCTCTGAGGAATGTTTCCAAAACCTTGTTAAAACTATGAAAGAAAGAATTAAGGCAGTTATGAAGGCAAAAGGGGGTTAACCTGGTACTAGTAAGGTGTACCTAATACAGTTGCCGGTGAGTGTTTTTGTCAGTTGTATATCTGCCTTTGAATATGTTGACTCTACTGTCATTCTGCAACCTATTTTGCTGCTCATAATCTGTAACTCTGCAGCCTAGTAACTGAGTAACATATGTAATGACCTTTAAAGCTCTTTAATATGCTCACAATCTGACAATGAACTGAACAGAGACATACAGTTTTACCCACAGGCTGTGCCATGCTACATGTCTCTTTAAGAAGAGCAACACAACAGAAGCTTTTAAACTTAAATTTCATGATGATGTTCTTGTCCCTTTTGTCAAGAAACTCAGCGTAGGGATGATTCCATATTGAAATGCTGTCTCCTCTACCATTTAAAGAGCTTAATCTGTTATTTATGGGCACTATACCTACAGCGCATGACACAGCTATATTTACCATCAGCTGGAGCACAGATACCTGCCAACAGGTAGAAACAGTGCAGGTTTTTGGGGAAATTCTTTTGTTTTGTGGTGACAAAAGTAAAGGAAAATGGTACACTTTTTCAGTGACTGATTACTTTAGGAAAAGTAACTAACAAGTATAGTTACTGAAACTGCAGAACTAATGTGTTATATTACTGGTTACAACAAAAAGTAATCAATCTACTCAAAAGGATTAATTTGTATCAGCATATCCTAACTGCACACCAGGCTAGCATGCAGTTGCTTGATATTAATAATTCCTGTTCATATGTAGTGTGATGCTGCAAAACTGTTGCTAATATAGCTTGTCACACCATTCCTATTTTCCTCTATCTCTCGTGCTGTCATGTAGAATGAACAAGGAAAGAGGCAGATGACAGGGATCCAGGAGTGTCTGACAGGAAGAAGTCCTTGATTTTCTTTCACTCTAACAGAGCTTGCTGTCTTGTTATACAAACTGGAGTTAGTTGTGCATTGATAGTCTCTGTGTATGAAATGCTGTGTTCTGGCTGTCAACAAGGATGCCATGTGGCTGATGGCTGTCAAATGTTCGCCAATACAAAGCACCAAACCACTGTTTCTTCACATACAAAATAAAAGGGCTCAATGTCATATTTCTCACAAAGGGAATACTGAAATTTCAAATCAAAGTGCAACAACTCACGATCTGTCGTAAGAAAGATTAGTGGGTCCTTTGGCCAAACCAGTTGAGAAACCCTGACTAAATGGTTGTTTGACAACTAAGAGAGATGGCTGCAACTGACTCGCTCTTTCCTTAGCACTTAAACTCCCCTTTAAATAGCATGTTGTGCCATTCTGTGGATTTCAAGCATAAAACATGACAGCTTTAGGACCAAGTTTATATTTCATCCAGACTTGACTGAAAAGATACAAACTATTTACAGCAGATGGAAAAAGAAACCCATAGGACTCTGTTTCTGTGTGTACCCCCTTCAAAAAATGGACTATGAATCTCAGAAAACAGGCTTAGTGAGCAAAGACCATATGTAACCTAGGATATTGGGCTTGCAATAGTCAAAGAGAAAGTTTTTAAAATGTAGTGCTGTGACTATCAAAGTTCTAAAACAATGACCTGAGAACAAAAGAGCTGTCCATTACACAGTGGTGCTGAAATGATCACATATTTTTATTGGCATTTTTAAAATAATAGCTTAAAAACTCTCATGATTCACAACAATGCCACTCATATTCAGCACAGAGCCAAGAGATTATAGTAGATAAGAGCGAAGAGAGCTCCAGTACTTATCAACAAACAACACCATGACTCGAAAACAGGCCAGCTAGTGTGGCACTTACGCAGTTTAACAAAAAAGTGCATACTCACAGTAAAACAGGTGCTTGGTGGTGACCTGACTCAGACACGATAACAACCTTTTAAACAGGGGTGGAAGACAATCAGTACCCCAAATCCCCTAGAAAAAGCAATTTGTATTCACCTATCAAACAAGCCATTGTGTGCTACATGCAAAAATCCAATACTGGAGTGATTTTTCAGCAACAGACTTCACAGACGTTTTGGGGACCTCTGAGTCCAATATAAGTTTGTTGTAAAGAGGTAAAATATGTGACCTTTAAAGGGGTGAATATTTATGCAGTTGCTTATTTTTCTTCAAAAAGTTTTAAGCTGAGATGGCTATGTAGAAATCTGTTTTTACTTTGACATTGAAGAGGTTTTTTTGTACATTTTTGTCCAAAAAGCCAAATTATTTTGACCATGACTGATTTATAAAATAAACAAAGGGTAAAGCAACAACGAGGGTGAATACTTTTCATAGGCACTGTAAGTTTCATTTGAATTTCTAAACTCACATATCACCAGTAATCTGGTAAAGGTGCTTTAAGCACAATAGTTTTTTTTTCTGATTAGACCGTGTCCTTGTCCATGTTTTGTTTTAAATGGCTGGCTTGCTTTTTTTAATGTTAGCTGTGGGCAGGAGTGATTATCCCTCCTACCCACACCTTTTTTCCTTTGTGCACTCAAAGCCCTCACAGCCCCCTGAAGCGTCAGTGTGCCACCAACTAATTTAAATCTGGCCACTAAGATAATTTGTTCTGGGTTTGTACCACAAAAGATCATTGTTGCACACTGACTTTGACCTTTAAAAGAGCATATTATTAAGAAAAGGTGGCTTTAGTTTGCATTCATTTGATGTCACTGCTGCAGTCTTGCACACTTTGGTGCGTAATAGGCATTTAATTTGATTTAATCCACCTGAGGATAAAAAGTAGCACAACTAAAAATAGTATTTCTCCTTGATCTGCACACGCTGCACATTCAGAATGCACACAGCAGGTTTAAAGTCAGACCTGCTGACATTGTTTGACTGATAAATTTAGAGCATCTGTCTCTTCTCCCTCTGCTCTCTGCCTCCCTGTCTCTCCTCCATCTCCGGAGATTTGTTGTGTTATTCTCTGTATCTTCGTCTGATCCTGAGATCAATCAGTTTACCTTCTGACTCCAGAAAGATCTCACTCTCTCTCCATCTTTTCACAGCTGCTGCTACTGTATTGCTGTGTCTGGATCTGTTTTTTCCTACATTTGCACAATACCCACAAAGAAGATTTTGTTTTCTCTCAGCAGGTGTTTAAAATAAGTTTCCTCTCCGAATGGTGCAAACAGAGCAACAGGTGGCACCATGGGACATACTGTACTTGGTGCGGCATTCCTCGTGAATGTTTCTGTACTTCTCCCCATCCATCATAATCCCATGAGGCCACTCTATGAACTCAGATTCAACATTTTAAATGTGACACAAACTTGGGATCCCCTCTAGACCAAGTCTGGGGCAAGTGAAAAGCAAAAGTGGTGCCTCCCTGCCCTGTTGGATAAACCCTTACAGCAGAGCCCATTAACCTTTCTTTTTTTAAATATTTCATCCAATTTCTGCATAATAGAAAAGGTCAGAATCCAGGTTTAACTAGTAATGACAATTAAATGAAAGGGCTGTGCGTGTATGCATGCATGTGCAATGGTTTTTAATAGTGTGTGTTTGTGTGTGTGCTCCAAACAACAAATCTGGGGTACAGGCATATCCAGGCTACGCACCATGGAATGAATGTCAGCACTCTTGTGTTGCACTCCATCTGACATTTTCTGTGTGCAATAAATGTTCTGGCATACAATGCCACTGTTAAATGTCCCAAATCACTGCTATGCCAAAGACAAACACCATGAATGAATTATAACAAAACATTCCCTAAATAGGACACGGCATTCTTCCTGAAAAAGTCACTTAGCTTGCACTCACACAGGAAAAAAACGGTATCTGAGGTGAAGCAGACCTCAGTTTGGATACCCTCCTTCTCTTTCTCCTTTTATATTGTCCTTGGCACTGTGCAGCTCAGCACCAGCGGGGACACTGCAATACAAGCTGGGACTGGCAAATAAGATAATGAACTCAGGGCTGAGAACAATATCAAGGCAGGCTGGGCAGCAGCATAAAGGCCAAGGTGTAGAGGAGAAGTGCATGACTTATAATTATGTTTTGCTGTCTCGCTGAAAAACATTAACACCTCCCTGGTCATTTGATTTCAAATTTACAACCTTTATTTTTTTATCCTGTTTCATGAAAGTGTTTTACTTTCATTTTCTTTTCCTGTCATCAGACAGCTTTGAGTGATCAGTAAATTCTCATTAACAAACGCGATGGCTCAGCTGGCAGTCGTCACACTGAATACTCAATCATTTCACATCCCTCTCTGATCCATCACTGTGTTATCAGCTCCTACATGCTGCTATAAAATGCTTATTTCCTGTTTCAGTATGTGGGCACGGTGCCCTAGAAAGGTAAGGCATTTTTACTAATCTGTTATTGCTCACCGATGATGATGGATAAGTCCCACCTGCTGTTCATTTTAAAGCATCAATCTTTCAGCAAAGATTGCCTCCTTGTTGGCTTACAGCCAGTTAAACAAAAACTTCTTTTTAAGGCGAGCAGGTTTAGCTCACTTATACAGAGCCGAACTCCTTTCCCCACCTTCTCAACTTATAACAATTAGGATCATGTCGTCCCCACTTTCTTACCACACATCCTGTCTCTCCTCAGCTACTATGTCCAATTAAGGCAAAGGCCAAAAAATTGATAAAAATATATACCTTTTACTTGTCTATTTTTGAGACCCCAGCCAATCTGTGAAACTGTACCCTGTCAGCTGCTCCAGTAACACACTGAAAAATGAACCACACCTGGCTCATTTTCCACGTCAGTCAGACAAGAGGGGGTTAATCCACGGAGATAGTCATAGTCATCCCTATCCCAGTCTGTCCTCTCGGGCCCTAAAAGATTCAGTAGGTGTATTCACCAGATGTGATTTAAAAATGCAAACTAATGTAAATGATCAGACACATTGCATTTATGGAGCCCATTTGCTGGGGCACTGGCGGCCTAGTGGTTAACTTGTGCCCTGTAAACAGGAGCTGTAGTCTTCAAGATAGGTAGCTCTGTTTCAAACCTGACAAGTGGCTCTTTTCCTGTGTGGTGCTCTCTCCTGTAGTCTGAATATGTCCATCGATCCTTTCTTTCAAATAAAGGTTTGAAAGGCACAAAAATCACATCAATCACAACCGGGTAGGGCCCATTCTCTGGGTTTGTCACGATCCCAACCAAAACTGTGGGCAGGCCCGCAAAGAGGGCAGGTCTAGAATGTGGTCTCTGTTGGTGGCCTATTAAAAAGACCAATTTTAATAATTAATACTATAATAGAGACTATATCCTATTACAATAAAGACCAGGAGCCTAGCACTGTTGACAGCCCTCTGCCGAAGCTGTGCTTGTGTTAGAAAGGGCTAATCGGAGAGAGGTAGGGTGGAAGAAGAGCAGGAAGAGGAGATGGACAAGAGAAACAACAAATCAACAAATGAAAGACAAATTTGTGGCAGCTTTGGCCATAAACTTATAGAGAGGAACTGAAAGAGATCCAACAGTCTTGACAAGCTGAAAAGAGTCTCTGTGGTCTATAAAGATAAACAGAAACCCCCTTATTCAACTTTGAGATGTATAAAATCACTTAAAACTGATTCTAGTGTCTTGTTTTCAGATGTTTATTTCTTGTCCACTGCTTCCCTTTTTTTTTTTTTTTTTAAATTTGCTGAAACAGTAGGGGAGGGGGGAGGAAGTGTAGAGGTATGAGATGGGGGACCTGAAGCATCTTTCTGATGTACGTCTAGGTAGAGCACTTGTTTCGGTCTCAAAATCTGCCCTGAAAGTTACATAGGAGTAAGACTTTAATGTCACCAGACCACTGCTGATGGAATCAGATATTTCACTTGCATGATATGAGATGTTGTGCTGCTTTATATATTCACATACTAATGCTATTTTTTCCATCCAGCTCATCCAGTACTCCAGCTCATCCTGCAGTTATTCGTCTGGTCGTCAATAGCAACAAGGTTTATCCAATCATACTGACCACTACAGTAAACACTAGTGTCATCCCGAATGACACCATTAACTGAGTCTGGTTCTGCAACAGCCTGTGAACAGCTCTTTGTTTTTCACTTATACGGAACATTATATAGAAAAAAAGGCTCTTATTTCATTGACATTATATATGCTTTTTATAATGTAGGGGACATTACTGAGCCTTGGAGCAAAATTAAACTCAAGACAAATCTCTCCCCTTTTTAATAAATTCCAAAATTAGGTCTACACAAGAAAGGAGAAACTTTAATCAGAGTCAGCCTGGGCTTGGTGCTCACACATTTGTCCCATAAAAAGCTTGATAAAAGGCTTTAAGCTGGACTGCCTCAGACTGATTGCATATGCACGGCCAGTAATGGTGAATTGACTCGGCCCACAGGGGAGTGGTGCTCCCTCCTCTGTGTAATGCTTTGATCACTGCAAGACACCAGCAGCACGGGGTTTGTTCCCTACCTTTCACTCAGCCTATGCTACAGGAATATATTAGCATACGGCGCTGTAAAAGAGCTGTCGCCTGTAATCTTGTGGCTCTGGGTTAACAATGACTTTAAATAAGTTTGTTTTTCTGTGCGTGCGTGAAAATATGGCATTTTGGATGGATGATTTGTCAGCTCGTGTTGTTGCTTTTTATACTGTTGCAGCTTACTGTCATCGGAGCATTGTCGTGATATAACAGCACACACAGAAGCTGGGTGAATAATTAAGACCTCACGCCTTTTTGGAGGAACTTTTGTGACTTTTTGGAAACTTTGCGCAGCTCTGCTCAGATTGGCTTTAATTTACATGTGAAAGGTTGAGGAGTGCTTGCACTTGAACTCATACCCACAGTTTCAGCATCCATGAAGTGGGTTTGACATTGGCAGGAGATGTGGTTCTAAATAAGACACTTATATTAAAAATCCATCTAAATTTTATTTCATACTCATAAATATGTGAATTTCAGTGCATGAATTCTCCTTTGGATATGCCGCCTTAAGCAGTGTCAAGTTTGAGAGGCTTTGTTGTCAGTGTAGAGGTGTTAGGTCGTCACGCAGTTACCAGATATTAACTTGTTATTGTTAGCCTGTGTTCATTTCAGGTCTTGATTTGTTGGGAGACATTTCTGTGAAACTTTAAAGCTGTGCCCACATTGCTGGTTCAGCCCACATTGTTTCATAGTATCATGAATCATATTACTAATGAGTCCCTCTGCAAGAGAAAAACTATCCGAATGTCAACAACATCAGTCACGAGATATGGCCTTCCAAACTTTGAAGGATATTGACCTGATGGCATTTTCATACATGTGGTTGAAAATGCTGGTCTATGATGATATAATAGATTTCAAAGGATTTCATCACACACTGCCAAGTTGTGCTTTTTTCCTGCATGTGTCAAATATATTTCACAATGCTTCTAATCTTTATGGCTCAGCTGGAATAATTTGACGCTCAGATGCCCTGATTTTGTTTGCCAGTCAACAGTTCAAGGGCTTTAAGTGAGAGGAGTCGATATCAAATTGGACATATTCTTGGTTTAATCAAAAGCTTTAGCTCAGTGATGACACTAACCCTGCCAGAAACCATCATGCCCGCCCTGATGAGACCACCAAAATATTCATTGCCACACAGCTCGCTGCCTTTGCACTTGAGGACACTGCTGAATCATGCAATTATGGTTTGGATGGGGAAGGTCGATAACAGCCTCATACTTGGCCAGAGATAGCTAAGGTCACACCTGTAATCATGTGGGAGCAGCACAGTCCATTGGCACAATGATGAGACTCCACTGACAGTTGGCCAGGATCGAGATGGCACCTGATTGCTCCTTATTGGGAGATGGAGTTGGGCTGTCATGAATGGTGCTGTCACACAGATGGAGATATGCACCAGTGGTCACGTTAGCGCAGGTCAGGGCCTGACACCCTGCAGGCAGCTCTGCTTTCAGTGGGTCAGAGTATAAGAGCTGTTTTAAACAGTGGCAGATAGATACAGTGCACTGAGCAATCAGTGTCTTAAATTGATGGGTGAACAACTTGACTGTAGAGGCAGGTGTAGTGAAGAAACTGTAAAGAAGCATCCATAAAGAGGACCCTTTATTAAGTTGTATATATTTGACTCTATATTTAGAGTCCATGCACATTAAGCACTCAAACGTGTCTATCATGTAAGAGTGAGGCAGGATTTCAGTGATTTGTTAACATTTATACAGTAATGTTGGAAAGTGACAACAGCCTTTAATTCTAAAAATATGAAAGTGAAAGCTGATTTGCAAGTTTGATCTGTATTAATCTAACCTTTATTTATCAAGGTTAGACCCACTGAGATCTCTTTTATAAGGGAGACCTGGCCAAGAATTGCAGCAATACACTGTTTCAAAAATCAAGCATACTCAGTTTTGCACAGTTCATAATAAACAATAGGTACATTGATTATAAAACATCAGCCAAAACAGAGGCATACAGAAAGTTTGGTTTCAAGAGTTTTCACCAATGATTTGAAAACATCAGAGGCACTAAGTTTAATAAGACACGCTAGAACTAGCTAGATCAGCAGAAGGCCAATAAAGCTGATTGTTATTCAAGCAGGTTTAAGGCGAACCACGTCCCCAAAATATGACCATGTCTTACCGAAGTCCATGACAATGCAACAAGTAAAATGAGTCAAGTGCAATGATTTAATTGTGTGGTCAAAGCATGGTCAGCTTTGCTCTGCCTTTAACTGACTAATACTTGATATCACCTTCATTGTTTGGTGGGTTAAGGCTCATTTAGGCTCTATCGTGCTAGGGGTAGGTAGAAAGGGTGGGTAGAGCCAGCGTAGTCCAGTTGAGATAAGTGCTAGCCCCAGTCGGGATACCTTCCCCCACCCTCTTGCTAAGCCTGGGTCTGTTGAAGGTGGCAATGCTGGTTGGCCATGTGTTAGGGTAGGTAAGAAAGAGATGTCTCTGTGTTGGCATGGTGGGTGGTGAGAGCTGACATGGAGGGGGGATGGCTCTGGGGGAGATCACTCTTCAGTCCTCAGGGGGTGTTGTGGAACTAACTGTACAAAACATTTGGACAAAACGAAGGGGGGTTTCCATCTGACAACCCTGGCGAAGTGCTGGTTTCTTGCTACCCTTTGGTCTCCATGTTTAATTTGTGGAAACAATTAGCAATGTATCAGGGATTTCTTCACTTAGCGCTGATCCTCTTTGTAGGGCACAAGTATCTTGTGTTTATTTAGAATCTACATTTAAAATGCACACAGATACGAAAGGATCTTTCTGACCATACTCTGCGTTCATTTTGTGTTTTTTTTTTATCTGTTCACTTGAAACTTATGGATATAAATGTTGCAATTCTGCCCCCAGATCAGCAAAGTAGCCAGCCGTTCAAGCCAGAGGAGAAAACACAACAAAGAAGACTCATTTTTAAAAAATGGTGGAACTTAATACATTTTTCTGAGGAAATAAAGCTGAATATTGGGTGAGTTGTTAGAAACTACAAACAAATGCTTAATCTCAGCTCACCTGGGCACAGAGACAGCCAACTACAAGAACAAAGTGGGGTAAAGTACAAACTGTTCTTTCCTTCTATGCTCGATGGGATGGACGGAGCTGCAGCAACAGAGTTGTGTAGCTCCGTGAGAGACAACGGATTATTTTTTTAAATGTAAACTCATTACATTGTGGTTGTCTGGGATATCTATGAACAAAGCAGGTGGCACTACTTTTTTCTATCTGCTTCCTTTCCGCATTATAACTTCATAATGATCTTTACAACCTGAAATCAAGGAGCAGAAGTTGATGGTTGATGTGCAGATACAAAAGGCATTTTTTTAAACATACTTACTACAGAAGAGCAGTCTATAACACAGTTCATCCTATGATAAAATAAAGAAGTTAGACATAAATTAGGAGTATACTTCTCCTGGCATCACTACAGCACTGATCACTTTATACCTCCATCATGCCTCTGTGACATTCAACGTGAAAGCAAAATGGCACAGGGGCATAAATATCACACCTTCAAATGCCACTGTGAATCAGCTTGATGTTAGCAACTCGTACATCACAGTTATCGCCCTTATGCAAACCGTACCTTAATGTTGATTGATAAGCCTCATGTTTAAGAAGACTTTAAACTGTTGAGACTATTAATCCATTAGCATTTTTTTCAGTATATTAAATTAACTTGCAAAGAGGCTCATCAACTTTGGATTCCCTTTTACAACCAGAACTCCCGGCTTAGACTGGACATCAGACAGAATGCAGGTTTTAGTCACTTCTGCACTGACTTCTAAAACTATTTTAATTACTGATAAAATTAATTAATATTTTAATTATAACAGGTCTTTTTGCAGACGCATATACAGTCAGCAATCTGTAGTTGACTACTTGTTATTTCACCCACAATTCACATCTAATGGAAGATGGTATCTTGTCCACCTGTTCTTGCTGTCCTGCCCAGTGCCTTTGCTTTTGCCTCAATTCAGATGTCGTCACATTTTGAGTAAGCAAAGGAGATCAGTCACGTGTTTTCTTCAAGAAGTGAATTTCAGCAAGTCGTCTTGACCATGTCAACATGCCTAAATGCATTGAGTTGCTGTCATGATTGGCTGATTAGCTATGTTATACTTCTTTGGTCAGCTTTCATCCAAACATGTGACTGTTATAGCAAGATACCAAAGTGGTAATGGCAGCTTGTTAGCCAAGATGTTATAAAACGGGTAAAAATAGCTGCAACAAGTAAAAGAAGAAGGTTGAACGTAATCAAATAACCTTTCAAAGCTTGTATAACAAGCTCCTTAGCTGTAGCTGGTGGTGAAAAAGTTCCACTAACAGACTGTGTAGAGTAAGTGGCTGAAGCCAGCATGATTTGATCTATAAGTAGAAGTTAATTGCCTATAGATGAATCCTACTGGCCGATTTGTAGGTGTGCGATTACTGTGGTGTTGACTGACAACAGCAGACTGTGACAGTGGCAGAGATGGTTGGATACAAAGGTAAAATAGCCACCCATAAAGATTCCTAAGTCAGATTTCACATATCAGACATCTTTTTTCTTCACCAAGAAGACCTTTGATGAAGTAAAAGCTTTCATTCAAGCATGCAAATGTTATAAAGAGATACCACTGCAGAGACAGCATCTTGTCAACTTGCTGACTTTGAGGAAAGGGAGAGCGAAGCACAACTAAAACTCTTCCTCTTCAATTATTGACCCAAAGTGTTAAGGATAGATGGTAGCGTAATAGTAGTTTACTTGTCTACAACACTTGCTCCATAACTACTTTGTGAACCTGTTATTAGGGCTGAGTACTGACCTACAGTCGGCAAGGACCCTATTGTATTTGTTTTTTTCTTCTGTCAGAAGAATCGCTAATATGGGGCTTTCACATGCTCAAAAAGTCACCAAACTTTATAGATAATTGTCCCCCAGTAGAAATTTTTGGATTTTGGTGGAATTATGCAGGCTCATCAAGTAGGAGTGCCAAAACAGAGATAGGGGACTGGGTAAGAGCTACATGAAAATTGGTACACATATCTATGATGATTAGATTAAAAAAATGTTTCTTGGGGCCATACTCTAAAATGTTCAGGAAGCACACTACAAACAGCTAAGATTCAAATTTTGGCATTTTTGGGCGATTCACAGGTTTCATATTTTAATGCACTAGTCTGAGAGATTTCGCCTGACTGGCTCCAGATTTTTTTGTGCTCATACTAGTCAACCTGGAGATCTAAAGATGTGCGACCTGTGAGTTTCCACCATAGGGTGGGGCCGTGACTGGAGCCCAAATTTAAACTACTTTTTATACAATTTTTTGCAGTGAAAATACACCAATAATGCCTTAAAACTTTTTAATGCGTATGTTAATCATCACCAAACTTCACAGGTTGATCACACATTGATCCTGAATACATCCTTACATTGTATCATTACTTTGTTACAGCGCCCCCTTCTGGCAATCGAACATTTCGGCCTCTGATTTTTTTTCTTTAAGATTTATTTGGGGCTTTTACTGCCTTTATTGACAGCAGAGGACAGTGGATAGAGTCGGAAACAGGGATGTGAGAGCTAGGGAGAGACATGCGGGGAAGTGCCACAGGCCATGCCCGGGCTGAGTTTTCCCTTTAAATTTTCAGGCCCTTCATAGCATTTGGCCTTGACTCATGATTTAGGCCTGCATATGGGTCATCATTAACCTGACACGCCAGATGGATGTGTGAAACACATCCATCTGGTAAAGCTTCAACAGAAAACGTTTAAGAAAAGGCAGAGGATTTGAAAAAATCTCGGAGTATGATTGGATGAACGTTCAGTCTATCACATCTCTACAGGCCAATCAGAGCAACAAAACATGGGACGTAGCAGCTATCGAGCTGCACGTGCGCAGCTACCGAGGAATAAAGCAAAACATGGCGACTATAGACATGTAAGTACTCGACTTTTGTCATTTTTGAAAAGTAAACAACTCACTGCTGTTCTTTGTTCTTCTTTAAACCAAGAAATGTTTTCAAGTTCTGATAAAACTGGCGCTTTAGCAGCATTCATGCTAATCTCTTCCTCCATAACTGCACCTGCACTTGCTGCTGCTTGTTTACATCACGACTCTGCTGCGCCTGAAAGTATTGCCCATCGTCGCTGATTGGTCCTGTCACTTTCTAACCAGGCCCAAACGGTTCAGATGGGAGCTTTGCAACATGGATTCGCCAGTGAAAAACAAGGAAACGGGTGTATCCATCCGTTTGCATGGTTAGTGCACCATGAGACCTACAAAAAAGCCTTGTGGACCCATGCCCAAACCCCAACAGGAAATTGTCCAGCTTCATCTTAATTTCAAAATGAGGCATTTCTGAAAGTGCCAAATAACTTTAGCCTATTGTAACTTCAGTATACAGTAACGCCCCCTACTGGCAACAAGAAGTGACACAAATGGGTCAGGTCATTCTCTTATTGTGCTTAACCTATTGAGCTCTGATTTTGAAAGAAAGGCCTCAATAATTGGCCACAACACAGACATGTTTCATTAAAGGATGTCTCACTAGCATTGGAAGGCATTTCAATATCCTGCCAATTTGACAGGAAGTTTGTGCGACTCTCATCTGCCTTCAAATTTCCCATATAGTGTCAAGATCTGCCCCTCTACATACTCTAAGGTTAATGTCTTCATTTTTATGTAGCACCCCTTCTGGCAACAGAAAGTGACACAACTGGGCAATTTCTTTATTGCAATTAATTTTCTTGCCATTTCACAGGAAGTCACTGTAACTTACAGTTGAAACCAGAAGTTTACATACACAATATAAAAAGGCACATAAACTTTTTTTTCTCACTGTATAACATTAAATCAGATTAAATTTTTTCCTGTTTTTGGTCAATTAGGATTACCAAAATTATTTCTATATGCTAAATGCCAGAATAATGAGAGAGATCATTTTTTGGACATTTTTTTATTACGTTCTTTAAAGTCAGAAGTTTACATACACTAAGATTACTATGCCTTTAAACAATTTGGGAAAGCCCAGATGATGATGTCATGTCTTTGGAAGCCTCTGATAGGTTTATTGACAACATCTGAGTTAACTAGAGGCACACCTGTGGATGTATTTTAAGGCACACCTGAAACACACTGCTTCTTTGTGTAACATCATGGGAAAATCAAAAGAAATCAGCCAAGACCAGCCAAGCCAAATTCTCAGGAAGAGAATTGTGGACTTGCACAAGTCTGGTTCATCCTTGGGTGCAATTTCCAGATGCCTGAAGGTGCCACGTTCATCTGTTCAAACAATCATATGCAAGTATAAACACCATGGGAATGTCCAGCTATCATACCGCTCAGGAAGGAGACGGGTTCTGTGTCCCAGAGATGAACGTGCTTTGGTCCGAAAAGTGCATCTCAACCCAAGAACAAATGCAAAAGACCTTGTGAAGACGCTGGCTGAAGCTGGTAAGAGTGTGTCATTATGAACAGTCAAATGAGTCCTGTACCGACATGGGCTGAAAGGCCACTCTCCCAGGAAGAAGCCATTACTCCAAAAGAAACATAAAAAAAGCCAGATTACAGTTTGCAAATGCACACAGGGACAAAGACCTTAATTTTTGGAGACATGTTCTGTGGTCTGACGAAACTAAAATTGAACTTTTTGGCCATAATGACCATCGTTACATTTGGAGAAAAAAGGGGGAAGCTTGCAAGCCTGAGAACACCATCCCAACTGTGAAACATGGGGGTGGCAGCATCATGTTGTGGGGTTGTTTTGCTGCAGGAGGGACTGGTGCACTTCACAAAATAGATGGCATCATGAGGAAAGAACATTATGTGGAAATACTGAAGCAACATCTCAAGACATCAGCCAGGAAGTTAAAGCTTGGGCGCAAATGGGTTTGACAAATGGACAATGACCCTAAGCATACTGCCAAACTGGTTACAAAGTGGCTTAAGGATAACAAAGTCAATGTTTTGAGAAGGCCATCACAAAGCCCTGATCTCAATCCCACTGAAAATTTATGGGCAGAGCTGAAACGGCATGTGCGAGCAAGGCGGCCTACAAACTTGGCTCAGTTACACCAGTTCTGCCAGGAGGAATGGGCCAAAATTCCTGCAAACTATTGTGAGAAGATTGTGGAAGCATATCCAAAACGTTTGACCCAAGTCATACAGTTTAAAGGCAATGCTACCAAATACTAATGAAATGTATGTAAACTTCTGACTCTCAAGAAAATAATAAAAAATTGTCTAAAAAATGATCTCTCTCATTATTCTGGCATTTAGCAAATAAAAATAATTTTGGTAATCCTAATTGACCAAAAACAGGAAAAGTTTAATCTGATTTAATATTAGTCGGTGAGAAAAAAAAGTTTATGTGCCTTTTTATATAGTGTATGTAAACTTCTGGTTTCAAATGTATATGAATCTTCTGATTTGCATCAAATCTCACATGATTAGGGTCTACCCCTCTACACATTTAAATGTGTATTACATGTTTTTGCTTACCTACTGCAAGAGAGCAGAAGCATCTCGAACATATGTTTCTCATTTTCCATGATAAATAACAGTCCTAGGAGGATCGACATGCTCTCTGTTCTCTGCTGCAGCCACACACCCAAGGTTGAAACATACCCCAACATCAACAAGGTGTGAGGGGCCTTCAGTGCTGCTTTTAGCCCTAGTACTGCGTTTAGTTCTCCATGCTGTGTGAATTAAATCACAAAGCGAAACTCAGTGTGCCACTCTCTGGTTTTCCTTAGGCAAAAATGCAAGATTTTTGTGAGACACCAACAACCTAACTTGCAATCAACTGTATGCAGTGGCTAAAAATTTGATTGTTTAATTTTTGCTAAAGCCTAAAAAAACTGAAATAATTGAAAAACCCTAACAACGTTCAATTGAGGCGCAATACATGGAAAAGCAGGAATCACCTTTACAACTGTATGGTAATGTGCTTTAGCTTCTATTTGAATCTTCCAATTGTAGAATCAGCTTTAAAGCCTTTAAGTAACGTAGGCCAAAGATGGACATTGTTGCTGCATCTGTCTGACAACAAGCTGCTTTCACATAAAGCCACATGCACTTTATGATTAAAAAGAACCCGCAGAATTCAGATGTGTGAGCTGAATGCAAATGCATGGCTACCTGCTGCAGCCTCTCATGTAGACGATTCATTAGGAGGAGCCCAGGTTTTCACAACGCCTCTCTGTCCACTTCAATCCAATTATTCTTAACAAGTGTTCACTTGCAGGTCATCATTATGCCAAACGCCCCCTACCAGTCCTTTTAAACGCCCCAGCAGAGAGCTGAAACATCCAGAGCTTGTCTTTCTACTACTTAGTCTTTCCTTTGACTTCTTATTTACATATTTCCTGATACTGATGAGAAATTACAAAATGTGTCTGGTTTTTTTTTTTAGTATGCTGTCAAGGTGTTTTTAGATCTCTCTCTTCTTTACCCTGAAGCAGTGTACAGGCAAGAGAGATGACTGCCAAACCCATCCACTGTTTGATTATTTTGGTTGGGCTGTGTGGGTAGATTGTGTTAGAATCAGGAGTCGTGCTTCAATGTAAACAAGGGCCATTAAAGCTATGAAAAGACATTTGGCTGCTTTGTTCTGATAAATTACCATGCATGAGTTATTAAATAGCAGGGGGAGATGTTTTAAGTTGTTTTTTTTCTGTACTTCTTGAGCATGCAAAATGCCATAAGTTTATTTTTCTTTAATATTCTTTGATTTAAGCAAGTTACTAAAGTCATGCAAAGCTGCAACACAAAACACTTTTAATGCAATATCAAAATACAACTGCAGTTCCAAAAAAGTTGGGACGCTGTGTAAAATGTCAATAAAAAACAGAATGCAATTGTTTGCTAATCTCATAAACCAATATTTTATTCACAATAGAACATAAACAAAATATAAGATGTTAAAAAAGAGACATTTTAACACTGTATAGCATCCCTGCTTCTTATAACAACAGTCTGTAAGTATCTGGAAAGTGAGGAGAGCTGTCGCTTGAGTTTTGGGAGAGGAATGTTGTCCCATTTGTGTCTGATGTAGGATTCTAGCTGCTCAACAGTCCTTGGTCTTCTTTGCCATGTTTTTCCATTTTATAATGCACCAAATGTTTTCTATTTGTAAAAGATCTCGAATGCAGGCAGGTTAGTTTAACACCCGGACTCTCTTTACTGCAGCCATGCTGTTGGGTTGGGTGTGGTAAGTGGTGCAGCATTGTCTCATTAAAATTTTAAGGCTTTCCCTTAAAGAAATGTTGTCTGAACTGCAGCATATGTTGCTTTAAAACCTCTACATAATTTTCAGCATTGATAGTGCCTCTCCAGATGTTTAAGCTGACCATGCCATAGGCCCTAATATAGTTTGATACCATCAGAGATGCAGGGTTTTGAACTGTGTGCTGATAACAAGCTGGACTTTCCCTCTCTTTAGTCTGCTGGACTAAAGAGAGGTTGGTGGTCAGTGGTTTCCAAAAGAATTTCAAATTTTGATTCATCTGACCACAGAAGAGTTTTCCATTTTGCTTCAGTCCATTTTAAATGAGCTGTGGCCCAGAGAAGATGGCAGCACATCTGGATCGTGTTTACATATGGAATCTTCATTGCATGATACAATTTAAGCTTGCATTTATGTCACGGCGTGCTGTGTTGACAGACAAGGAATTCTGGAAGTGTTTCTGAGCCCATGCAGGGATTTCTACATGGAATCATGCCTGTTTTTAATGCAAGGGCGCAAAGATCCCGAGGATCCAGTATTGACCTCGAACCTTGCCCCTTTAGATTTCTTTGAATTCTCTGAATATTTTGCTGATGTTCTGTAGATGGTGGGATATTCAAAGTCTTGGACTTTTATTTTGAGGAACATTTTTCTGAAATTAGTCTACAATTTTTAAGACACAGTTTTCACAGATTGGTAATCCTGTGCCCATCTTTTTCTGAGAGACCCTGCCTCTCTCAAATGCTCACTCATGTTACTGACCTGTTGCATTTAACCTAATATGTTGCTAAAAGCTCCTCCAGCTGTTTTCAATTACCATAACTTACTTTTCCAGCCTTTAATAATAAATATAATAATAATTTTATTAGTATAGCACCAGAGTAACAAAGGTTTACAAAGTGATTTGACAATAAGCAGAATCACCATTAAAACAAAGCATCATTGTTGCCCAGTCCCATACTTTTTACTAAGGAGGTTATGTGATCGGTAGGGTTTGTTAATTTGTTTGTTTGTTTGTTTGTTCGTTTGTTTGTTAGCAAGTTATGGACAGATTTTGATGACATTTTCAGGAAACGTCAGAAATGGCAAAAGGAAGACCTGGTTAGATTTTGGGAGTGATCCAGATCACCGTCTGGATCCAGGAATTTTTAAAATGATTCTTTACTATTGAGAGATAGGGCTAATGGTGGAGGTCTGCGCCTTCCAAATGCTTTTCTAGTTTTGATGTGTGTTGCTGCAATCAAATTAAAACTAAGTTTTGTTTTTTTTTTAATGAAATCGTAATATGTCAGGTTCAAAATCTATGTTGTTTATGTCCTTTTGTGAATAAAATATGGGTTTGTGAGATTTGAAAACCATTACATTATTTTTATTTACATTTAACAAAGCACCCAAACTTGTTGGAACAGGGATAAATCAATGGACTTATGGGAGAAAGTTACACCAAATCAAATACATATTCAAGACCAGCAAAGTTGCCATTTTAATATTGTTGGAACTGAAATAAATTCAGCAATGCATGATGTCAATTTTTGTGGAAAATTTCCACAAACTGTAAGTAAAACATTGGTATTTTAGCAATGATATAGCTTTTTAGTAATTATTTGATGGTATAAGAATAATTACCTGTCTATATCTTTAATTAAGACATCACATAACCTCCTTGGTGGAGGTAATGAAGGATTTATAAGATATTCTTTGGCATGGCATTTCTGACCTTTTGCAGCCATCCATTTTAATAATCCTTTTTGCTCAGGAAGGTTCCTGACTGAGTGAAATGACCCGGATATATTTAAGTGTCAACCTCGATAAGAGCTGTTGGAGTTCTCCATAAGATAAGGAAATGAGCTTCATTGCTTCCCTTATCATCTCCTTTGGCATGAGATTCATGAGCTATCCTTTACCAAAGGTTAGATGAAAATATGGCTCAGATTTCTTTTTGCCATCTCTTTTCAAAGTGCCTAATCTCTGATCACTCATTAAAACAAGCAATCCACACAATCATGGGGGATGGGAACATCATCTCTACCTAATTAAACAATAATTTGCCTTCAATCAAACTTATAATTCATGTGATACAGGTAAGAGTATTAGAGGACTGCTCTAAACCTGACCTCTATGTCAGGTCATTTATGTTACTTTGAATTTAATCAAAACCTCCAATTAGCTGATCAATAGATAATTCAAACTGCAACTGGTTTGCTACTTTTAGATATTAAAGAAAGTGTAGTTAAAGTTTAACCACTGCCTATATGAGGTCTGATTTTTTTTTTTTGATCATGTTTAAGATGTTAAAGCTTAGAGCCAAAGTGTGATCACTGTTATTGCCATCATAAACAACAATAAAATAGAGAGAATATTCAAATGTGACAGTGTGTTTGTTTGAGGTTTAAAATGCTTCACAGTTACTAATTAGCTGAAAATAGACTGAGCAAGTGTAGACCTTATTACCAAAGCTTAGAAACGGGAGAAAATTAACAGATTAAAAGATAATAGATTGAATAGATGGAGAGAGAATAAAACAAAATCATTTTGTTACATGAAAACATTAAAATAAGGAAATTAAACCTACAGTTTGTCAGTCACAGCAGCTTAAAGCTGCTTTGACCTGAGGAGCTTTCCTGGCTCATTATCTGTAAAGACAGAGTGTGCAGCAAGTGATAGATAATCTCTTTGTAGTCCGTCTTTGATAGTCCTTTTTTACACAGCAGATCCATGTAACACCTGTGACATGTACCGAGTGTAAGTGTAGTCAGAATCTCCTATCAGTGCAGCTGTCTCTTCCCATCATCTTATTCACACCTTCCCTTGACCCTGCAAAGTTTTTGTCCAGGACTAGGACAAGTGGATGGTAAATGGTTAATGGACTTCAGCTTTTCTAGTAATGTGACAGCTCAAAGCACATTTAAACCTCAGGTCACACCTACCCATTCACACCCATTCATTCTAAATTCACACACTGATGGCAGAACTTGCTATGGAGAGTTGTCCATCAGTATTAACTAATCCCTTTCTTGCACATACCCATTTACACACCACCAGTGAAGCAGTGGGAGCAGGTTGGGGTTAAGTTTCTTGCTCAAGGACACAACACTTCAGGAGCTGGGGATCGCACCCAAAACCTTCCGAATGTGAAACAACCGACTCTACCGTCTGAGCCACAGTGGACAGGAAAGGACTCAATCATGATCTATCATTCTGTATCAAATCTATGCCATAGCATATGTCACATGTCCAACATGTCTGTCTGAAAAGCATGCCAGTTACCACATAAGTAAACACTTAATGATGACATATACATTGTGTCACCTAGAAAATATATTGCAAGAATCCAACAAAGACAAAAAATAATTTCTTGATGCAGTCATTTCCAAGGTATGATCATGTATAATATGTGTCTACCAGGCTGTAATAACAGGGTAACAATTACTTTAATTCACTTTTGGCCCGGTTTCTATTGTCCTGGTCTTGGATCAGGTTCTAAAAAAGGATGTGCCCCTTGTTTTAAGTTTATTTCCTGTAAATGCACATCACTGGTAGCATGAGGCAACCTAAAGCAAATGTCCAGGGCTGTTCTAAATGGCTGAAATTCTCAAGGAATGTCCATCTTTTTGGCCAGAGATAAAAAAAAAAGTATGGGTCCAAGTAGTCCTAGACCCTGTCTCACAACATACCTCCCAAAACATGTTAGCACATGTCTAAATAAAGCAGACCATAGACCACTGGCCCTATGATTGGTCTGTTGAGAGAAAGCGGTGACTGCCAGTCTCTGAGTAATGTCAACAGGTGTACAGTTTGTACTCTGGTGTGAGATAATCCTCATATTTAAAACCTTTTTTCATCTAAAAAGCTGGCTGTAGCTTATATATGGCTTGTATACCGGCATAAAATGCTGTCACCCTCACACAGTGACCGTAATTATAATCCTGTTCACTGTGTATTGCAAGCAGTTGCTTAGGCTTCACTGCTCAGAGTGTGCTGAAATACATAACAACTCAAACTACTCCTGCTTTAGTTTGATGCCACTTTTTTAACCGCTGGGTTGAAAACATATAAATATACAGAATTGTGTACTGTTAAGCAAATAAACGGTTTTGAGTACTGTATTGACAGAAAACACTCCTCACTGAAGACAACAGGTGATAGGTAGAGCAATAAGTAGGCTGTGAATCTGCAATCTGAGAGCTCAGCTACCATATTACGGCTAGTAGATGTGCAGACTCCATGCAGTGAAAACAGATGGCACTAAAAGAATGACACAGCTGCACAAAAACTGCACACTGTAATCTTTGCCAAAGGACATTGAAATTGTCACACAGGAGGTCGTTTAAACCAGAAACAACTGCGGTTCATGTACTGGGGTGACTTGTATTCTGGATTTTAGGGTGAATGGCTGCAGATGATTACAAAAAGAATTGGCATTTGAAATATCAGACATGCATTTCCTCATAAAAAGTGTCCTTTTAAGTTCTTTTAATTCTGAGGCAGAACACATGACACAACATGTAGTCTCCTTCAGTGTTGTGAACAAAGAGAACCAACATCTTATAGGAAGCTTGTTACGTATTGCCGGTACATGTTGTAACGGACAAGTGTCTTTTGTACTGCCTTACCTACCGAGTTAAAAAACTCGAAAGGACATTTTTGAGTGCAGGTCCTTCAGTTTTCTTCTAAGTCTTTTTCAGTCTTGCACCTAAAGAAGTTTGATTGTTTGAGCATGTTCCCATTGTTGCCTTGTTTCATTTATGTCTCTCTTAGTGACTGAACAAATGTGAAAAAAAATAAATAAATCCCCCAGTCCTCTGCCTGAGCTGATTCAGTGGTCATACTTTCTATCTCGCTTCTTCATAGGCAGCTTTACATAAGGCAAGATAGGCTATTGGATAGGGCCACATGCTCCAGAGGGCCTCAAGATCTAGTGTTTGTTAGTGCCTATATATCTAAAAATACTCTCAAGGACTAATTTAGTGATATTTTTGATGCAAATAAAAGGCAACGAGTGAATAAAATGGCATCAGAATAAAAAAAAGTCAGTGGGGAGGACCCCTGGTCTGAAGAGCGAGGGCCAAGCTCCTCAAAAAGCCCCAAAATGTCTTTATATCAAGCAAACGCAGATCTTTATAGACACATTGAAAGAATGAATTGGTGGATGACTATGAGGCACAGTAGCGTGCAATAAATAAATATTATTTGCAAACATGTAGCACCAAAAGTGAGCATGTATTTTTTTATTCTTGTCAGTTCCACCTGGCCTGGAGACAAATATTATCATATGGTTAATTTGGGTTATAGTGCTTTTCTAAAAGCAGAATTTGGGGTATTTATGTATTTTCCACATGGTTGCTTTCAACTAAATGGGAAAGTGTTTCACACTTGCCTCTGAATTACCAAAACAGTCCCCTGCTTCTGTCTTTTCATCTTTGCAGGAACCACAGAATAATGCACTGCTCAAAATGTATGGGCTCCAACTGCCACATAATATGCTTGGTTTCAGTTGCCATGGATTCCTGTACACAAAAAATCAGGAAATGTGGTGCTTGGCCAAAAAAGTTGGATACAAATTGTTCTGTCAAGTAGCGGGCTCATTATGGTGTAGCCCACTTAAAGTCCCCATAAAGTAAAAAAATCTGTATCCTACGTTTGTTGTATGACAGGCTGTGTTCTGAACCACCAGGCCAAATTTTAGTCATTAAAAAACATCTCTAGGTTTATAAAATAAAGCTTTAAAATCATGAAAAATGAAGCAATAATATCCGCTAGGATGGTGCGAGTGTGTCGACTGAATGAGTCAAAGCAACGGCCACTCACGAGAAAAACGATGCTCTCAGATTTAAAAAAAATGCTGCAACCTGAATGGAGGAATCATCTGTCTGCTATACTGCTATGTTACAACGCTCTTTTTTATGGCTCCAGAGAAAACAGTTATATTTATGTCATGACAGACGGACAGATCTGAGTTTTAAAAAAATCTGCACCTGGTTCAAGTGAAAAATAGACAAGCACTCCAGCTATTAACCTGACCCCTGACCTTATGTTGAACTCTGACTAGGGTGCAGCTGCCTGGCTCTGTGTCAGAGCAGAGAGACAGAAGCTGGGGATTAAGTTTACTGTTTTCTGGAACAAATCTCTGCTATGATACTTTGAATGTCCTGTAGGCTGCTGTGGCTGATAGACATTTTCCCCACAATGAACAAAAACACATCACGTAGCTGGCATCAACTTTCGATGAAGGCAGTGAAATCCGTTCACAACAGACTATATTTAAATGAACTGCTCTTTGATTTTATATTGTTGTACTTAAAGGTACAGTGTGTAGAATTTGGAATTTTAGCAACATCTAGCGTTCAGATTTGAGAATGTTACCAAAACATCACATCCTTAAGTGACAAGAGCCTGTGAAGACCAAAAAGGATTGTGAGCCGGACATCATTTACAGCAGTGATGAGGTGAGGGTTTATTCATTCATTTTTGTAACCATTATTTTTATAGATTATAGGTCAGTTGTAAGCTCCGCCTGCCTTCCATGTAGATTTCAGGACCGGCGGGCAGGTTCGTATTCAAAAGTCGCGTTTCGCACTTTCTGTCCCCAAGACGTTGCCGTAGACAACATGGTGGTTCGTTATGTCAGCCTCCGTGAGCGTGACCCACGGTAATGTAAATTTTAAAAGCTTTTTTCTAATTTTGTAAAAAGAAAACAAAAGTTTTAAGGGGATGGTTGGACACTTATTTTAACATACTTCACATAAATATATAAACATTATATTCCATTTACACTGTTTCTGTTCAGCGAATGCTGCCAAATTCTACACACTGTACCTTTAATGTTTGTACACAAGCCAATGAATCTACATTAGTTTTAGAAATGTGAGCCTTAGCAAAAGTAGCTAAAGCTAATGTAGCTACATAGATAACATAGCTTATGTAGCTAATGTTGGCTTTGTAGCTTTGTCTCTATGTGCTAGATGTCCATGTGCTTTGTGAGCTTTCCTTGTTATGTTGTTAGGGGGGCGTGGTTATTCCCTATAGGAACCTGTGATGTGGTGAAACCCTATATTCGCCCCAGAAGCCAGGAAAGAGGTGAACAACTTTCTGACTAAATCCAAAATTCAGTCACACATAAATCTCAGTGTTTTCCCATGTTTACAGCACCTTTTCCGACATGGCTAGTGTGTTAAGACTCGAATTTTGGAACTCGTACAGGGACTTGAAGTCTGCCATAGCTACACAGACTGGACGCAGAAGTTATAATCATGCTTTAGGGTTAATGTTTTGGAATGCATGCAAGTGCATCCTTGATTTTGAAGACATCTTCTTCCACACTCCTCATTTGTTGCCAGTCAGAGTGACATTTGGATAGCTATCCAATCTAGTGAGTATGTGTGGAAGGATAACATTGTCACCTGAGATTTTTTTTATTTTGGAAACTG
Organism: Cheilinus undulatus; assembly: GCF_018320785.1. Classification (NCBI taxonomy): domain Eukaryota; kingdom Metazoa; phylum Chordata; class Actinopteri; order Labriformes; family Labridae; genus Cheilinus; species Cheilinus undulatus. Next base: position 17,639,655 of record NC_054872.1, read on the forward strand.
ACAACCATTATATTTTTGCATAATTTTCTTTGTAACCTCTCCTATCAAGCCAGTGATCAAAACACACATTGTTTACCTTTTCTCCTGGGTTGCAGTCAGTGCAGCGCTTCATTAATTCAGTCTCCAGTTTATTTATATTTGTACGAAAATAGGTGCAATAAAAGAGAAGGACTCATCAGAACACTGTTAGCCGAATGTGACTCAGTAATGCTGGATTGCTTTGGTTTATTAGCTTATTAGAGAGATTTTATGTGTGTGTGCTTCCTCAACAGTTCATGAGTCCCACAGCTACATCCATGCAGGTGACGAAAATTTGCAGGCATGATTTGTTTGTCAAAATAGCTCGCCCGCAATGTGAGAACTGGCAGAGAAATGTAATAAAAGATTGCCAGAAGCATGTTCTCCCTCATTATGATCCCTCTAAAAACACTGCAGCTGTTATTTCTGAAAAGCCTTAATTTGTTTATGCCTACTCACATCCAAGTGATCCATCGTAAACCACAGAAGGTGTTAGATGCCTCCAACAACCTAATTGTATTTTTTAGAAATTGGCTCTTATTTATTTCACTGTTGTAGTAACATGTTTGTCAGGCCATAAGAGACTGCTAAGAAGCTCAAGCAGCTGAAAAAAACACAGGAAACTGCTTAAATTGACACCAAACAGCTCACTTGTCATATTTCTTTATCAAAATGAGGTCTATGTAAAGCCTTTATCTATCGTACGAAACTATACGGCGCTAGAGGTACATGCAGCTCAAGTGCCTGAGACTAACAAGCACATTTGAGGTGCCTGTTAGAGGTGCGTGTTTCACTTGGTAGACGGCCCTCTTTCGATCTGAGCAATAATCTTTCTCTCAGACAGTACGAGCTATTTAAAGAGGATATTTATTTCACCGTGTCTTTGTGTACAATGAAGCATCTGCTCCTGCCAGCTCAGGTAGAGGAGGCCTGTTTCAGACAGCAGCTCAGTGAAAATGTGCTACTTTCGCTCAAACACAAAAAGGGAAGAAAAAAATCTATTAATACTCAACTGAGTGTCCTCTGTATACTGGATGTGTAATGCTCCTATCAACGAGCTGAAGAGGGAGGAAAATGTCCATCTACAAGCGCATCTCCTCTACATTCTTGTCGGTACTGCTGTAAAAATACCACCAGGGGAAACTTTGGTCCATTATCCATCAACAGTGGACACAACTGCGTTCTCATCTGCTCCACTGTGACTACAAATAAAATAAAAGAGCCATGAGTGGAATTTGTCTCTGCTTTTTATCTCCCAGCTCCAAAGTGAATTACAAAAGCCCTGAGCGGAGTCTGGCAGGCCTTGAGCTATTCCCAGGCAGGAACAGTAGAGGTCAAGGCGCAGGCACAACTTGAGATTCTGCCGGTGCTTCTTCTCTTCTCCCACAGGCTCGCTCTCATTTCCCCACTTTCTATCGCTCCATCTCCTCCTGTCCCTCTTTCCTCCTTCCTGTTTCTCTCCTGAGCACATCCTCTCTCCCTCCTGCAGTCTCTCACTCCCATTACTTTTTAACACCTTTTCCTCCCTGTGTTTTTCTCCGTGCAGGTGTGTGATGATGACTAAAACATTGCACCAGGAACTCATTCATGTGCCACTTCAAACCATTGTTAGGAAGATGGTTTTACTTTTAATTTTAAATCATCAATAATCAATCCTTAGATTATGACGGCATTCCCTCCTCATAACCTCACACTCACTATTTATAATCAGACAGAAACCAGAAAACTAATGGTTAATTCTTTACATGTTTATTTATTCTGCTTACTGACATGATGTCAAAGAATTCTTCAGAATTTCTGTTGCATGAATCCAACATCCTTTTATTTTATTTACAACTCAAGGTTCTTTCAGGTCTTTTGGCACATGTAAATACAGCAAAAACAAGCACAGGTAAATTGATTTTCCTCTGTACCAGCTGCAGTAACACAAGGGAAAAAGGCAAAGGCAGAGTCATTCAAATGAGGAATTTCACTAAAATATACAACTAAGAACATGTTAAAAGGTACCAAGAGAAATTTTAATCATGGTGATGAAAGAGAGTGAAATGATCTTCATGAGCTACAAAGCAAAACATCCACAAAACAGAGTATTCCTACATTATATAGTGATTTTGATGCCTGAAACCATTGCCAGGGAGTCAATGAAGTGTCAAGCTGCAAACAGCCTGTTTTTATATTCAAGACTTTAAAGCCTGATACCTCAAATAATATCCTGAAAATTCTCATCTCAGATAGAGATGTTTATTTTACCTTCTACCAAAATGAAAAATATATATTTTTGTATCACACTTGATACATAAGGCAATTTTGGAACTGATAATCCAATGGAGGGCATTTTTATTATTTATCTGATCATATACTCAAGGTTTTTAAGCAAAACAATTCATCATGTTGATTATTGATGTGTCATATGTGGATGAGTCGGTACAGAGAGACGACTCTTTTACGCGAATGATAAAATCCAGATCCTGTTTGAGATTGAATTTATATTATTTTTATTAGTAGTAGTAGTAGTAGTAGTATTGTTATTATTGTGTGTCGACACACCAAGCATTAGGGACATGGGGCTTGATGGAATAACATTGTTTTATATCAGGTGTGTCATATAGCATATAGCCAGTGAGCAGATTTTATCTGACCCACAATGGGTTTCCAGGAGTCAGTATATTTTAGAAGCACTATCACACGATATTTCCATTGTTTAAATAATTAAGCATAATTGAAGTAAAAAAAATAGCAAGCCACAGGGCCAGAGCAGGATTCATTTTCAGCCCTGGAGTTTCATGGCTCAGGTCAGCCTACTTTAGCTCACAACCTTTCACCAAAGTTATTCAATTGCGGATTAAGTATATTAATAATATTCCTGGGAGTGCAGATGGTCGAGTGGTTTAAGGGGCTACCTGTGACCTGAATGCTTTGTACGCGGGCAGCCCGGGTTCAAAGCATTCAGGTCACAATACTCTGGAACCAATTTTGCCATGTGCAATTGTTCACACTGTAGAAAAACACCTAGCCTGGGCCTTGTGTATTACTGACAGCAACAATCACACTGAGCTCAATAGTGGGGCCTGCTACTGCTTCTGATACAAAGATATGTTAAGAAATATTTTCTCTAGTCAATGAAAGTCAGTTCCCACAATTAGAAAAGAATTAAGATCTATATTTTTATTTTATAATTTTGACTGTTTCATTATAATGACCTTCTATGCCACTCAATCCTACCTTTCCATTCTTATGCCTTGTTCTTATCAGTGATATAGGCTCTTCTTTTCAGCAGTAGAATGGTGCATACGCTGCAGCTGAAGACATGATGTTTAACGCTTAGTTCTTGTGACACAGCTACTATTTGCTTAGGGTATACGTGTTGTGTACTTAAAAATTGTTGTATAGGCTATAGAACCGTACAACTCATTGGTTTGATTCATAAATTTGGGCAGTGGTTTGCACAGTTTATGTTGTGTTACGTGTTGAACATCTGGTTCTGCTAGCTTACCTGTGTCATCTCCACCTGGTGTGTTTACATCGAGCTGTAAGCTTGTGATAGCAAAAATAAATTTGCTTATACCATGGTCTTGGGGAATACTCGATTCTGATTGGCTCTGGGAATTCCATTGATGTCCATTAACTTCTTATATATGGACACTGTTCAAACTTCAGAAGTAGTTCCGGTCAAAAAAATCATTACACTGTTCTCAATTAATGCACAGCAGCCATTAGACAATAAGAGTAACCATAGCAACCTGATGCAGTAATTTTTTCTGAGCAGGGAGTACAGCGCTGCCAGCCTATGGACCTGCATCAGCCGTAACTTAACTGACATAACTATAGTGACAAACTCCAGGGTTAATACCAGTAATGCAACATGGTCTTATCTCCTATATCCGACATACACCTTGTTTCCAGGCTCACCTTCACTCTGAGAGGTGTCGCAAAAAAACTCACTTCTCTCCTGTTCTAACTTCTATAAACTATCATCAGGAGATTTAAATAACATAAAACTTTCCTAGAGCCAAAGGAAACTCTTCTGGTAAATTGGCATGATAATATCTGATCAGGGGTGGACTGGGACAAAAATTCAGCCCTGGCGTTTTCTGTCCAGACCAGCCCACTACATTATCAGCAGTTAACAAATAAAGCAGGTAACTATGAACTCAAGGACCAAAATTGACAGCTATAGCAATCAATCAATCAATCAATCTTTATTCATTATAGTGTCAAATCACAACAGAAGTTATGTCATGATTAGGGGTGAGATGAGACTAACGGGAAGAACCCTTAGTTAAAGTGTAACTAAGCCCCCAGGTTTTGGCTGAAGTGCCCCTGCGCTTGAAAAAAAAAAATGCCTCATTGTGAGCAGGCTGGGAGGAGGAGCTAAGACCTGCCTGTCACTCTCTGCAGCCTCTACCCGCACTGCCAACCAAACCCCCCTGCCACACACAAACCAAACAAACTAACATTTAACTAACACAAACCCCACTTATCAAGCTAATAATGAGCGACAAATTTCTCCCATCACTATTAACATTTGCACAACAGCTGGTGCATTTCTGAAAACAATTAGTACAAACTAAAAAACCTCGCTGATAACCTGCAAAAGCAGGTCACATGCTCAAAATGGAGAGGTCATTCCTCAAAAGCAAGTATTCATGTCAATGAAAGTGTGTGTTTCATAAAAAAAGTCCTGACACCATCATTTATGAACAAGATAGTCAAATGGCTTTGTCATGTTTTCATTCTGACACTTTACTACTGTTTTCCAATGCAAAAAAAGTCAGACCTTTGTGACGCCACCTGAAAATGCTTAAGACAGCACTATTTGCACAGCCATTTGAAAACTACAGTAAAAATGACAAATTACTGCATTTAATGAGGTAACTGAGTACAAGACACAGAATACATACGATTCACATTTTTACTGCATAATGCTCTTTGCAGTTTTAATTTTTTCACAGCATTGTGCAGAAGAAAAATACAACCTTTGGATAGAGCTGTGCATAAACAATATTATAGTACATTGGAACTGTTCAATTTAAGCAACATTGGACAAAAAAGTGATAATAGAAATGTATAAAATTTGTTTGACAGATTTTGACAACTAGTTGAACATTTTTGTATGTAATGACTCAAGCAACTACATGAGGACTATTAGTTTTATAGGGAATAACTATTAAGCATTCATAAGTATAGTTCATTTTGACTGACATGACATAAGCAAATGATAATGTTACAAAACAGCAGGGAATTGTATGAAAGCAATTAATGCATGTCCAAAAGCATTTGCAATTTGTTAAAAGGAAAGACAAACTGCTGCTATGATGTGCACAAATGACTCAATGTTGTGGAGGTTAAACTAACAATTATGAGACTTATTATGAGACTTAATTCTGATCAGAGAAATGCACCAAAACTACAGAGGAAAAAATATATTTGAGAGCTTTGAAATAGCCTGAGCACTTTTATTGAAGCCTCAAATTGGACAATTTCTGACAATAACCATCCTTTCCTATCCTATCTCTCCTCGTCTTGTACTCCAGATCAAAATATGCATACCTTTATAAACATTTTCTGTGCAGCCATTTTACTTTCAAGGTGTTTGACCCTTAATAATTCAAAATCATCAGGCAAAACTAATGCTTTAGTCTTTACATCCAAAACAGTTCATGTGTTTTTTACTGTTTTATGTAACTGGATACTTTATTGAATGGTTGTAAATGTATTTTCTCCATTAACAAGAGTAAGAACGGACCAAATACTACACTCTGTTCTCAGAAAGCTTCATGGGCCACTTTGCAGGTAAAGCATTGCATGAAGAAATGACTGCTTGACTTTATCAATAAAGGTAACATCACATTCAATGTAAAAACGTTTTTTTTCCTTTGTTTTGGACATGTCTCAAAAATGAAGCCTATAGCCAACCCCAGGCTAATGTTACTTACCATGTCTGCCTCCACTCGCTCATCATTGTCGATCACGGACTTTATGACCACCGGCTCCCGCTGCTGAGCCCGACCCCCTCCTCGCTCGTCTCCCGGCACAGCAGCACATGCTGCTGCTGGGGTGGTGACAACGGCACCAAATAGGTCTGTCAATTTTGCACATTTAGCAGCCTCGACCTCAAGAGATTTTAGCTTTTTGGTCCATTGTTTCTCAGCGCCACCCGGGTGTTTTTTCTACCTGTCCATTTTGATTTTTCCCAGCTAGTTAGCAAAGTTAGCGAACAGTTTGCCCTTCCCGCCCATGAGTTCCCGCCCCAGCCTGGCTCTAGCTTTCTGTAGCCAATGATAAGTGGCTCACTGGTCCAATGGGAGGGAATTTAGAAAATGAAGAAACTTGCACCGTCTCACAAAGGCCGTCTGACAGGCCATGTCAAAATAATAATTAAAAAAAAAAACAAATGTAGCGGACCAGACCGGCCAACATTTGGTCGATGGCCCACCGGGACGATGCCCGGTATGCCAGATGGCAGTCCACCCCTGTATCTGATAAATATTGACTTGTCTGACAGAGAATCAGTACCTGCAGGGCGTGGATAGCTCAGTTTCACCTCAGAGATGTACGGTCTGCAGCCGGACTGTAGCTGTATGTGTCATGGAGAGGAATGTATCAGGACATTATTTGTAAATTAATGTATATTTCATAGTGACTATAACTTTCTGGTTATAGTTAATAAACCCTGTCTTGTAAATATAGTGGCTTTGTTTCATTTTTGACTTAACTCAACACTGACTAAAAACAAAATCAAACACTCCTTGTGAAACCTGTGATCCAACAAAAGTCAAATGAAAAAGTGTGGGCTAAAGTTGAGAAAATGTAACTTTGTGTGCATGGTTAGCAGCTCTTATTGGGATAAATGGGGCAGTCATGTTTGGATTCATCCTCCATGTCTTCCCAAATTGATCATCTCGTTCACGGTGCTGCAGGCTCATCGTGAATGACACCAGACTTTATTGGCTCCCATAAAACAGAGGATATTAAAACAAATGAGTTTAGAGCTGTGATTTTGCCTTCGGATTTACAAATTGAAGTGAACATCACAAAAAGCTTGGAGTAAAATATATCCCATAAAGCTTAAACAAAGGCTTGCTCAGTCTGAAAAGATATTCCTAAACATTGGTGGAAGGCCTTCTGAATGCAGGAGCAGCCTCTTACTCATTATTAATGGGGAAATATAACAACAACCCCAGCTCTCATTTCAGCTTGGTAAGCAGGCTTACAGAGACGCAAAGATCTACTGAGCCACGTATACTTATAGCTTTAAGTGGTAACCACATCATGAGCTTCTTTAATAATGAATACTAAATTTAATGTAAAATATTAATGAGAAAATTAAATGTTTCTGCCCTCAAGCAGCATCGCTTCATCATTAAACACAGGAGCCTCGAGGTTTGCAATTGTTGGACGGTGAAAGTACAGTGGTGGCTGGAGAAGAAGTGCTTGGTTGTTTTTGACCTTGACCCACCGAAACCTATTCAGATTTTTCCTTGAGTAAAAGTGGGCATTTGTGCAGGTTGAAGAAATCTTTTAAAGTGCTCTCAAGAATGGCCTGGACACATAAACAGACACTCTTAAGCATACTGCCTTTGGCCTCGCTATCATCCCTGCACAGTTATAAAGATATAACGTTGAATTCCTCTTTTATGCAAATAATTCACTGCTTTATCAGGGCTGCACTTTGCCACAATCACTTGATGAACACAAAACATAATGATGAAGTTATTCTACATTGAATTTCCCTTGCCTCCTGCAGCACCTAAAGAATATACACAGTTCTACACAGTCTGTGCAACAGAGAAACTAGTCTGACCATATGTCAATGCTGCGCTGTACTATTGCAATTCTCTTTTAAAAGGCTGCAATAATAATTCTCTAAAGACTCTCCAGCTGGTCTGAAACACTGCTGTGTGTTTACTGAAAAAAACTACAAACAGAGATCATATCTCTACTGAATGTGCAGCTCTGCACTGGTTCCCTGTAAAAATTCAGAATAGGCGTTAAAATAATGTCTTCACCTTAAAAACCCTCAATACTTAGACACAGTTATCCTCCAAAGAATACAAGGTTCCATCAAAGTGCAGAGAGATTGTGTTTCGCCCAACACTTCTGGTTTCTTAAGTTTCCCAAGTGCAAACTTAGGTCTTCAGGTATCAGGGTTTACTTCTGTGGAACCAGGTCCCAGTTGTCTTGAAGTGACTTAAAACTGTCCTTAAAAAAGGAAAAAAGGAAAGATCTTGCTGCTAAGGTTGGCTTAGGTGAGCCCAGAACCATCCCTGAGCAAAGCTCCTATAGTGGAAGATTTCCCATGATGCATTAAGCTCCTACCCCTTCCCCTCTTATATGCATTTTTATTCCAGAATTGTCATCCAACAACTTTTTTTTCTTTCCCAAAGTTTCAGGCTTACACGTCTCTCTTCTCTGAGAATCTAAATCTTTGATTGCAGCCGGCCGCCCCCATCTTCCTACACAACGCCCACAGCAGTGTGATAAACAGGCCTTGAATACTTCTGCTGTCAGCTGATTATAAACTATATTCAATGAAGTATTATGTACATGACATGACATAAAAAAAAAAAAAAACTGAATAAAACCTGATCCAGGCCTAATCCCAGTCTCCACCCTTAAGCCTGCACTGAGCCCTCATGGATTTCAATGGCATCAGGTGTGCAGAGCATGAGACCAGGAGGATTGAGGTGGTATAAAAAAGAAAAAGTAATGGGACACACTATCATGACATCAAATGTCGCCTTGAAGCAAGATGCACCATTAAATTTTTAAATTAAAGAAAAGGTCCAACTCATTTACTGTATGTGTGTATATTTCTTTCATTGCTGTATTCATGAATACTGTATATCTTCTATATACCTGCAACTTTCATGTGAATTTAACATCTTCCCTTCACATTCATGCTTGCTTTGATTAAATTAAGTTTCCTATCATTCATTCCAATTAGAGTCTTCTTCTTATTTGAAGTGCCTGTGAAACTGCTCTCAGTTATGTTTTTGTCTGGAATGTACCCCTAGTACATTCAAATTTTTTGAACTTTTGTGGTGGGCTTTGGAGAGAACATAGAAAGCTGCTAACGAGCTACGAGGCTATGACAGGTCATACATCTATCAGCTTGGTATTAAATACAGCCAGATTAATCACTTAGACTTGAACCAAAGCATGATTTATCAGATGATACGAACTGCCGTCAAATCATCTTGGCAGTTTGAAATGTATTTATGCATTTAAGTGGAAAGTGGGATGGCATGATTAGATAAAAAGGGTTAGGTTTTAGGTTTTATAACCCCTGATCGAGCAAAACTAAATCTAAAAATTCTTGTGTTTACTTCATGAAAACTAAATCATTTAAAATTTGCTTCACTGAAGTAGGATACCAGAGATAATGTAGACTGTTAATTTGGGGTTTTAGGTATCACATTAGATTTTAATAGGGCCCCATCCCCTCCAACTCTGCAGTTCAGTCAAAATTGCATGACTCCATGCAGCACACACACAAGAGGAGAACTGTGCACAGAAAGGCCCTGACCAGGAAGCAAACTGGAAACCTTCTTGCTGTGAGGCAACAGTGATAGCCCCCTGAGCTGCCATGCAGTCCAGGACCATTTAGATAATTCGTATTTTGCACAGTTTTAGGCTGGCCACACATTCGTGACCAGACGATTTTCAAATCTTAAACAATTTTAAAAACGCAGGAGACCACAGACATTAAGACAACCTCAAATGATTTTTTATCATCTAATCCTCTGAATGGAAACACTAGATGACTCTACCAGACTGTGAGACTGCACACCTACCGGCCTGCTAATGACCTCATCATGTGACTTCAGAAGAACAACAAACATGGATAACTATCAATACCCTTGGCTTGCTGTCCATCCACAATTAGCTGTCCTGGCATTTTTTACAGTTGCAGCATAAAAACAAAATCATAAATCAAGTAAAAAGAATCAGGATCAATCAAGGTACGGTTGTGCTTGTGTTTATGTACAGTGAAAATATGCCAAATCTGACTGTTGACGCCACCAGCTGCTCTCATTGGCTATTGTGGATTTTCTGTTGGGAGCATTATATGGAGCTATCATTGTTGGAAAACTATTAGCAAAAGTGTACAAAGATCTGTTCACAAATCTGCAAATGCATAGATAGATGTGCAAATGCTTGCACAAATTCACAGATGTGCATAGGTGCGAGAAGGTGGGTGCTGAGGGTGCTGCAGCATGCCCTGTTGGCAGGAAGTATGAGCACACAACGTGTAAACAATTACAACAGTAGAAGTAAGTTAGTTCACATTTACATTTTCCTGTAGATATACATTTGTTATAATTGTGGCTATACTGGATTTTTGCAAAGTTTACTCGTGGGTCAGAGCCAAATAACACTGTTTAAACATGCATGTGAAGTGTATAGCTAGTGGCTTTTTTTAAAACACAGAATAAGCGCAAGGTAAGAGATGCACTGTTGGTTGGTGTCTTTGGTTTTAGTTGTAAAAAATGTGTTTTACGGTACAAGTTGTGTGTGAGGGACTTGCATGGACTTGAAAAATGTGGCTGGTGTGTATGAGGTGTTCATGGAAAATGTCAGGGAACTGAGCTTTGGTTTTTGTGTAGTCTTTTGCTGCACAGTGTTTGTGCCTTTGCAGAAAAAAATAAGGAATAATGATTCATTTGATTCACGTGTGTAAAGTGGCTAATGGTTGCGTTTTGTTTTGGCAGTCTCTGAAGTTGTCACCCTAATTAAATGAAGGTGTGTAAGCACCTGCACATAAACAGTAATGCACACACTTTTACCTTGCAGCACCCCTCAGCAGAAAAGTATTCTCACACACATGCAAATGTATACACAGATCTGCAAATGCATGTATAGGTCTGAAATGTGTGCAAAATTTGCAGATTTTTAAAAGGATATGCAAATCTTTTAGCTCCATAATAGATCCAAATCTGACCTTTCTACCATGAACAACTTATGCAATCACTGCAGAACAAAAGTAATTTTAACATTGTGCAAAAATTATAATTTTTCGCATTTTGGAATAAGTAAATATCTGTAACACGGCATAATGCTTTCTATGTTCTTTAAAAATGCATGGTTTTAATTCTAAAATTCAATGTAATCCTACACTACATGCAATGCAACTTAAAAAATAAACATCAGACATTTTTTAGGGCAGAAATGAAAATGACTGAACTTCGACATTGTATATTATAATTAAAGAAGAAGGACTCTTTTTTATTAGGTCAGTCTGCATGATTTTTGTCAAATGGTGTATAGATTTGTTTTGCACTTTAAATGTAAATTTTGATTTTAAAATTGACTTAAACAGTGCATTCAGTTGCCCAATAAGCAAAAATGTCCAGGGAAGTGGACCCCTGCACCCTGCTTTTTTTAGGCCTATCTCTGGACAGTTTATATGTCTGGCTCCTCCCCTAATCAAACGGGATTGATATTTACGATTTGAGGTTTGGTAGGCTACAAACAATAAAATAATTGTGTTGACACTACTACCTTGAGCCTTATGGAGACAAATAATCATTTGCGATGAGCCTCCATTAAGTTTATGCCCCCACAACAAGCAGGGGAGAAAAATCTGCCCTTGAATCGGACTTAGAATTATGAAGTATGTGGCTAGCCTTAGCCAGATGTTATCACATACTTCACAATTTGCACAGATTATCTTAGGCATGCTTAGTGTCTGAGATTTAAAGACAAGGAAAAGCCAATCTAGTGCAACACAGTTTCCGACTGACAGTCAAGGGACATGTTTATTGTCCAGTTGCCCCATAATAATGCATAAAGTACATTTCCATATGCTTTGAATGACAGGTTAGGAAAAATATGATCTGTATGAGAATGGGAAGGTTCATGAGGCAGATCTGTATGCTTATGGTGCTGATCTTTTGTCAGCTTTTTCACATTGTGCAGTGCAGTTCTTGCTTTTCTCTTACAGCCCACAGAACTGTTAATCAAAGTAACATCACATTATCACTTCAGTAGAGATCTGCTGCTTGGTAACATAAGTGCAGGTTTCCTTTTCTGTTCCCAGTCTGCATCATGTAATCGTAATCTGATTTGTTTTACAGGATAATAATAGGAAATGAGGCCTCATGTCAAGTAATAAGATTGAGAGCCCTAATCATCCTTGCTGGCATAACTTTTACTTTTTGTATCAAATGGCTTTTTACATATCCTCCCAAGACTCTGAAAATTAAAGTTTGAGAGTTTCAGTAATGTCAAGATGAATTAAGTCTAAGAGATGAAAAAAAAAAACCCATCACAGTGTCACTGTATCATGCTGATATGGACCCATGGGTCTGAAATAAAGCAAAGTAAATTATGGCATGTCCTTTTTAGAGGACATCAGGGCGTTTTGAGTCATTATTTCTCATATTTCTGTGTCAGGTTCTGCATCAGACCAGAACCTCTTCAGCAACATCAGCACTGACAAAAAACAGCTACGGAATCTAAATTAAATGAAAAGTGAGTTAGCTTGAGCACTGCTAACCTTTCTGGAAGTTCTCTGATAATTTTCCACCTGTAAGAGTTTTAATAAAGCTCAGCAGACAGACTTCAAATCAACATAAACAAAAACACAGGTTACTTTATTAAACTTTCTTAATAACTTTATCCAATCAATCTATGTTTGTATGGCGGCAATTCATAACCAAAGTTATTTCACAAAGAGAGCCGGTCTAGACCGGACTCTATGATGTATTATTATAAAGACCAAAAGCTAATCACCATGAGCTCAGCACTAGCAATATTTAGCCTTGTTACAGTGGTGAGGAAAACATTGTCGTTGACACAGGAACCTCGAGCAGAACCAGATTCATGTTGACAGCCATCTGCCAAAGCTGTGATGGTGTTGGAGTGGGGTAGGTGAGTAGGGGGAGAAACAGGAAGAGAGACGAGGTGGATGGAGACCACTTGTGTGAGACACTGTCTCTGCCAGAAAAGGAATACATACTAATACTTTAAAAAAAAAATTAGATTAAACTTCTGGTAGGGTTAAGCCCAAAACACAACAGCCATGTCCCATATGCTTCCAAACGATTGCCCCCATTATTTTTTATGAACAAACTCACACCAGCAGCAGCCAGACGCTCCACATTGTCGCATTTTACGCCATGGCTTTATTTCAGCAGTAGCTAGGGTATTGTTTTCCTGAGAGCTGTTTTATCTATTTCTGCTGCACAGTAGTAGCTCTGGTTGAGAGCAAAAAAAAAAAATAGTGCCATCTCTTGTTTGAGGTGGGAGGCCTCAGCTGCTGGTGAAATACCACCGCTCCTATAATTTTTTTCACTTACCCCGTGAGGCGGGGAGGCAAGCCCAGAGTGGGCCCATGGCTCTGATATAAAGCTCTTGGCCTTGCAGTGGCTGGTAAGGAGTTTGGCCTTTGACACGCTGCTGTTGGCGTATGCTAGGGGCAGCAATTTAAGTGCATTGTAAGATGCTATGAGACAGTCTGGCGGCTTTAGGGTGAGGGTGAAGGTAAGGATAAGGATACCAAGCATTAGAAGTCAAAATCCTGACTTGCAAAACCCTTCACAAAAGTTTAATAAAGCTGACTAGAAAGATTACTAACAGGAAAAAAGCATGTCCTCCATTAAAATATGCAGAAAATGTAACTAAGACTAAAGCTATTGAAGCTACATTAGCTACATAGCAAATATAGTTAAAGATAAAGCCAACAAAGCTATGTTAGTTATTTAGTCAAGGTAGCTAAAGGTAAAGCTATTGAAGCTATGTTAGCTATGTAGACAATATAGTTAAAGATAAAGCCAACAATATATGTTAGCTATTTACCCAGCATAGCTAAAAGTAAAGCTTTTGAAGCTACATTGGCTACTTAGCCAACGTAGCTAAAGGTAAAGCAAACCAAGCTACCCTGGCTTCTGCTGTGTTTGCTAAATCCAAACCCAATTATCAAGAGCAATTAAGCTCTGAGACGAAGCATTCATGTACAGAACATCACCATTGTCCAGTACTGACATTAAAAGTGTTGGCCACTACCCGCTTTTCAGACTCAAGAGAAAGGTAGGATCTGATTCTGAAATAAACAGTTTCAGTTTAGCCTTTTTACCAGTTGCTGAACGTGAAGAGTAAAACACATATTCATCAATCAAAATTGCCATGATATCTGTAACACAATACAAACTCAGTCCATGTACCCTCGGGAGGAGATCCATGGCAGACTCTGGGGCTTAGATGTATCATTTGTCTGAGCATGACTTTTGTTTTGTCCGGGGTATAAACGAGTTTCAGGCCATAACAATTTTGCTGAACGGTATTAAAAGCAAGTTGTTACTGGGAGAGTGCTTGGTCTGGGGTGCAGGCTGAGCAGTATATTACAATGTCATCAGCATAAAAGTCAAACATTTGCATTAGACATGTTTCGGTTGATATCATTTGTATAGAAAGTGAACATGAGTGGCCCCAGCATTGACCCCAGAGGCATACCAGTGGTTAAAGTGAGTGAGCTCGAAGTACAACCTGATGCCTGCACACTCTGGGTTCTGTCAGTGAGGAGGTTCCTAAACTAGTTGACCATTTGTTCAGATAGACCTGAACAGTCTGTTTCTGAACACTGCATGGTCCAGCGTGCCAAATGCTTTAGAGAGGTCAATAAAAAGGGCTTCACAATGCTGTTTGTTGTTGCTAAAAATCAGCAAAATCCTTAAAAACTTTAAGAGCTTCTGTTGTTGTGGATTCATGTTCCCCACAGCGGACCAAAATGAGGATATATCATTTCACTTCACAGGAGCCTGATTTGGCACAGGTTTTACCTTGTTTAAGGGGAACATGCTCATGTTTTTAGTACAGTATATCCCTACTATAGTTTATAAATAAAATTCACATAACTTAATTTGGCATGGAGTGACTTTACTTTGCACTGGCCTACATTTCCCCCCACATGCTACCTTTCAGTGTTTTAAGTTGTGTTTCATCATACCACGCTGCAGCCTCACTAATAACGCTGCCATAAGACACCTACTGTGTTATGAATCATATGAAGTTCTCTGCAGGAGGAGACCTCTGAGCATTTGTGTCTTTGTAATGCTAACAAAAAGTATAATGTATTCACGCAGAGCCACATGTGTGAAGAGACTGCAGAGGGTTCTCAAACATCAGGACTACTGTAGAGGCTACACGGTGGATGAGGACTGCACTTCAGCCTTCAGCACTTCAGCACACACAGTATGCTTACAACAATGACAATATTTACATGCTCAAAAAACCTGCCTGCTGTTAGTTTAACACTCCATTAAACTGCTGAGGCTCAGACTCAGATTGTGAGAAGCACAGTTAAGATGCCTGGCATAGAGCGATACTAAAAGTAAATCTTGTACTTTTGGATTTCGCCATCTGTGCAAACTCTCCGAACTCTGATGACGGCACTTTGTCTACATTTTAATGTCAACAAAAACAAAGCAGCACCAGCTTTTGTTCTTTATAATCTGGTGTCATTTCTTTCACCTGTATTAGAGCTATTTGCATAAATTGGAAGCTTTACATTTTGATACTGTAGCTTGTAAACTTGTATGACAGTGACTGTGTGTGGATGCTTAAATTTACTGAGCTTTTTCATTTAAAACTACAGGTGCAGCACACAGCTTAACCTGAACAAAATGTTAACCAGAATACAGCAGATAACTGTGCTGCTTCATGCATGTAAATATAGCCCCAGGAAGTGGCACAGGGTTCAAGTGTAACATTTAAATATTCATACGCTTGACATACAGCACTTTGGAAAAAAATACTCCTTCAATGAATGAGGCCAGTGGACAGTGGAGCTCAGTGTGGGAGGGGTGTCACTAAGCACCTTATTATACCTCAAAAATTCAGTGTATTTGACACAGACTTTATTTATTTTACTTAGTTTCTCCTTTGAGAGTAGCTCAAAACAATACATGAAAACAAAATGAAGTATTAAAACCGTGCATAGGCTTCCAGTGACAGCAAGAGTAAAACTAATCCAAAGCAAAAGCAAGAGTTCAAAAAAGTCAAAGTAAAAAGGCCTGTGTGTGCAGAGAAAAGTCAGAGATTAAATGTTTATGTGTGTGAAGCTTTAAAAACAGAATTTGGATGAAATGCTCACACAGTTTATTTAGCAGAAGAAAGGTAAGAATGACGATCAGTGAATAAAGGAAAAAGGCAGATTGAGATTCACAAACAGAAGATTATACTTCTGTACTTTCACGCAGTATACAATGCTTTCAGAAAGTATTCAGACCCCATTCACTTTTATCAATTTTGCTATGTGCAGCTTGATGCTACAGTAAAAAAAAAAACATTTTTTTTCTATATAACCTTATTTATAATTTAGTTACACACCATGACAGAGTGAAAACAGTATTTTAGAAGTTTTTGCAAATGTATTTCTCCTGATCTTAGCTGAGATGTTTCTAAACCTTGATTGGAGTTCACCTGTGGTAAAATAAAATTATTATTTATTTAACCAGGAAAACCTCATTGAGATTTAAAAAAAAAAAACCAAACATCTCATTTACAAGAGTGTCCTGGCCAAGACAGGCAGTACAATCAGCAAAGACACAGACATAAAAAAAAACTGAGCAAATTGACCGGGCATGGTAAGGAAAGACCCCAGAACCAGTACCTGATGCTGAGGATAGGAGCACCAAGGCCCCTGCTGCCCAGCCAACAGTGCACCTTACCCCTATGCTCGACCCTGCAGGTGGTGGGCCCATAGGGAGGCAGCTCCATGTAATCTGTTCTGTTTTCAAGCGGTCAAAATGAGATTCCTCAGGAGTATGGCTGGGTTCAGCCTTAGAGATAGGGTTAGGAGCTTGGAACTCCCAAGGGAGCTTGAAGAGGAGCTGCTGCTCCTCAAAAGGAGCCTATTAAAAGTTATTAAAGTACAATCAGGAGAACTGTTACTTCTACGAAAGCCTGTAAAGCAATTAAAAAATATTTATTTTTTGATACCAATAATGAGGAGATGACAGCACAGCAAAAGCCAAATGTAAACAAGCTTTTTCAACACAAGACTCTGGAATTGTCAACAATATTAAAGTCTGCATAAGTCAACATGCAGACCTGCTGCAAGTGCATATAACATTAATGCATGGAAAAAACAACAGCTATGCACAATAACTCTGATAACCTCATTCAAACTATACAGCTGGTGTGGGACTACACATTTCATACACCTAAGTTACTTAATATTGGAAATTTATATGTTTATATGTTTTTGGAAGTTTCCATCTTTTTCAAATGAATGTCTCACTAGCCGGAAATTTGACACCCCTGTTCTAGACCTACACAAAATCTGAAGCTGGATGGGTTTTACTTAGTTGGAGGAATTCATCTACAGAAAACCCCAGGAAATGCCAGATTTGACCCTTTGCATTAAAAATTGAAAATGGAGGACTTCCTGCTGTTTTTTATTAAATGGGTCTAAGAGTATTTTGCAGGCCCTGCCATGTTATGTTAGCTTGCCAAATGTTGCAATCATAGGTACATCTCACCTTGAGGGCTGAACTCACGCAAAGAGAGGACAAAGCACAGTGGGTGGTCCACATAAAGGGACCTGATGAGGGTCCAACAGGAGATTTAAAAAAAAAAAAAAAAAAAGAAAACATTTCTCTGAACGGGAAGAACTGATGAAGTTAAAGTTCATTTTATCTGAAAACTCATTCAAAGCCTCGTAAAGTAAATAATCTTTCAATTTGGACACGTGTTAAGGGTTATTTAAAAGTAAGAAATTTTGTACCAAAACATTTATGCACCCAATTTATCTTTCAAGGAAGATTTTCTTACATAAATCCTACCTTAAAGATTTATTTAAAACACAAAAGCCTTGGTTTAAATCTCAGCTATTCTAAAGATCACATCAGAGAACAATGGCAGAGGATGTCAGATAGAAGGAGATATCTGGTCATCAGTTATAAAAATGCTCTTACTCTTCTGAGTTGCAACACAGATAAGGAGAAACAATTTAAAATATTGCATAGACTCAATTTGTGCACCCTCACAGAGGGGCAGGCCAGGTCTCGGCTCACCTAACTGTGTTTCAGTCAGGAACACTCTCATCGTAGAGATAACCATTTGTTGCAACGTTGATGACAGTTTTGTTTGACGATGAAGGCTTTGCCCAAAAGATGCTCCCTGGGTTAGCTAGTCAGCCAACTTTGACTTGTAGGGAGCACAATGCTTAACCCCCAGAAAGACTCATACATTGATATCATGGCATGTCAAACACAATGACAGTCAGGCAGGAGTCAGTTTGTTTCAGCATAAAGGTGAACATATAGAGTTCAAAAGAAGTTTGAAGGCTAGTGAGGAAGAGGTTGGAGTGGTGGAGATAAAGCTTTGCGAGTAGCAGCACCAGTGTGGGCATTGGTGTAGTAAGGATCAATGGGAAGGAATACATATTTAAATGGATGGCCTTGTTGAGAAATGGAGTTGTGATTTGTTGAGAGTGACAAGAGACAAAAACAGCTGGGCAGATGGCTTCCATGAACTCATTTTAACTCCTACTAAGTGTGACTATAAAACTGGTACATCTTCACCTGTGCTTTGGAAATGTAAAGTGCAAATATGTTGGAGAGAAATGAAAGATAAGGTGGTAAGGTTGGACATTATTTGGAGCTCCAGTGGTAAATGGACTTGGGCTTGTATGGTGCTTTTCTAATCAACTCAGAGTACTTTTGAAGTGGGCCTTGAAAAAAATCAAGCTTTTACTTTGAAAAGTACAGCAGAAGATTGTTTCTGCATTTCAGAAACAATTATTGAATTTGCTGAGTGTCATCCACTATCCATCTTATGCTGGTCTCACACCAGAGGACTTTGCTAAAACTCTTAAAAGACTCTGAAAAGACTGACATCTGAGACCCTCCCGCATCTAAAGACAATTTGTCAGCAAGTCACTGAGTTTTTAGTTATCGACTAAGATTTTGCGAAGACTGGGTGTCACTAACTACAAGACTAGAGATTATTTCCCATCGTGCATCTGGTGGAAATTCACAACAATATTTTTTTAAGCAGGGAACAAGATGTGGAAAGAGATATCCTCAGATACAACTAAATCGACCAGCAGAGAAGCCGGTTAACATAGAACATGGCACACAACCAAAGATCTGCTGTACCACACAGGCACACAGAAATACACACAGAAGCAGCACACCTGCATGCACACAAGCAACATATGTGGTGGAGTAGAGGTTTACGTTGAATTTCAGTGTTGGCCTTGGTTTTGCGCTGGTTTGGGGCTGGTTTTTATTGGCCATTGGGGTAGATTTGTCACCCAGACCTGGCAACCCACATGAAAATGCACTTCACTACAGAAGAGGTTCTGGACAAAATCTTGCAGCCTGTAACTCCAAGTGAGAGCCAGGCCAGTGAAACATTCTCATCCTCAGAGGGAGAGTTTAATGTTGACTTCATGGCGGTGTCAGAACATTGCTTCCCAGTAGAAGAGTCCTGCCACAATCCGGCATCAAACAAGAATGGGACAGCATTTCTCTCACAACTCAAGCAAACATGGCACTGTCCTAACTTTTTTGAGATGTATTAGTGTCATCAAATTCAAAATGAGCTTATATTTTTTCATGAAAATGTCTGTTTCCACATCTGATGTATGCTCTATTGTGAATAAAACACGGTTTTATGAGATTTACAAATCATTGCATTCTGTTTTTATTTACGTTTTATGTTTTGCCAAGAATATTTTGAAATAAGATAGTGATCTGGTTTTCTGATTTTCATATGGCATAACTGCCAGCACATATAAATCTCCAGAGAAATCATTTCATTTTGTGACATTACAGTGCTTTACTTTTTAGTTTGTTTTGCTTCAACCAGACTTGATTACTTTTTACATTCTCACTAACAGCATCTGTTATCTTGCTTGCAGTCTGCATCACTCTCCATCCACAGTTCCCTGCCTTACTGAACGCTGGCGTTCTACAGACCTCATTCAACTTTCTGAAGGTAAAGAGAAGTTGGAGAATCCAACCAGAAGAGCTGAAAGAAAGTCTGTCATCCAAGTAAGTTTATGGCTCTTGCTTTACTCTTCTGCTGACTGATATTAGACAAGCTACAGTCGGTACAATATTTTTATCTGATGAAAACATTGTGTCAGCTGTTGAAGTGGAAAACTGAAATAACTAGTTTTAGTTTAGTTTGTTGTTATTTCCTCTGACGAAGCCTGCAGATTCATACAACTGATCAGATACACTCAGGTGGAAGAGCATGTAGCTGAAGCTAGCAATAGTGCCAACAACAGAGGCCTTTTGGGCCAAAACTTCAATACAGTGTACAATTGAGCCAACATTGTTTTTTATCCCATTTTTCTTAAAGTTTGCCTTACCATGTGGAGAAACTGTACCCATCTGTAGTGCTGTATAGCTTAGACTCCCAAACTTTGTCATGTCTAAGGAAGCTATGCCACTACTATTGCCAAGTATTGTTTATCATAATCTTTATATAATATTCTAGTTTCACCTTTACTTTGAGCCCACTTGCATTAAAAAGAATGACTTTTTGCTTTTCTTCTGCATAAACAGAAGAATAACGAATAAAGCATAAAGTGCTGCTAAGTTAAGGGAAATTTTGACATCACAGCATCATTCAGTGCTGGTTAAGATGACATAGACTAGGTGAGCCTAGCTGTTGTTGCTTGCTGAAAATTATCCTGGTGTTGCTGCAATATTTTACCTTCTTACAGTTGCATGACTCATGTCCAACTCCTGACTTTCTGGTGTTTGAAGAAGTCCAAAATAATTCAGTCTTGTTGGCAGTGGACAGGAACTATGATCCTCAAAACCAGAGTGAGTATCACCTCTAACTTGTTTTGGTGTGAGGAGAGTGAGGCGTGTGCTGCATCATACAGTTTTATGACTGCTGCCATAGAGGATGTGAATGATAAAACTGCAGTCACAGCATTTACGGCAATATTGATTCTTTGAAATCGGTATCAATACACATATTGATATAGATGCATCTGCCATACATTTTTTGAGAGCGGTCCTAGCTCACACCCACCTCTATGGGCAATTTCAAATCACCAATAAGCTTAACGAGCTTGAGAGGAAGCTGGGAAAAACACATGGAGGGAGAACAGGGAGAACATGCAAACTCCATCCAGAAAGGCACAGTCTGATGGGGATTGGAACCAGGAACCTTCAGGATGTGAGACAGCAGAGCTAACCACTATTTTCATGCAGCCCGGCTTTTTTATGAATATAATTATTCCATCTATTTAAGACAAACCTGCCTTCATTTCTTAAGCTCTTTTATTGTATCCATGTTCATACCTCATTGTCTTTCTACTCTAAGGAATTAGATCCAATTTCCATCCTGATTATTAGTACGTTGTTGATACTAATAAAAGATGGTAGGAGAAAAGGAAATTACAGAGGTAATTATTAGGCAGTGGGTCATCTCATTTGCCTGGGGGTGGATGCACAGGGGAATTACCTGGTCCAAAGACAAAGAAGATGGGAGGAGAAATGAAGAATATCATATAAATGTGGAAGGGAAGAAGTAAGATAGGAAAATAATAGATGAAGGAACAGAGAGAGACTCGAGATGTGGAGTAGAATGGAGAGAGAAAAAGAGAGAGGAAGGCGACAAGTGAGAGGAAAGAGAAAAATGAGACTTGTTTCATTTTGAAATGATGGAATGTGTTCCCGCCCCAGAGCTCTGTTCGATAATACGCCTCCTGTTGTTCTGCAGGAAAGGAGGGAGGAGAAGAAGGGAACAAAGAGAAATAAAAGAGGGAACAAAATGGACATTTATATGAGCCTGAATGTGTATGTGAGGAGAAAGTGTGTGTATCCAACCTATAATTCTACAGAAAGCATTAGTCCGCCCACTCTGCTGCCTTATACGCTGTTCACTCGTTCCACCGCATGACTAATCATGATCAAAGACAGATTAGCACATGGATCTCATGCACAGAAAAAAAAAAAAGCTTTATGTGCCCGTGATGCTCTGCTATTCATGCCAAGTGTTTCTGTTATGTTCTAAATCAATTACCAAACAACTTTGGGTTATTTTTGGCTTAAGAAAATTTCCAGTCCCCGTCAGAGGAAAAACAGCTCTCAAATGATAGAGATTCATGCTTACTTTCTAGACATACCGCCTTGACAGTTTTTTTTGGTATCTTTTTATTCCCAGTATAATTTCTCAAATAGTGATGAAAGGGATCCAGTGAGATTTTTAATGTCAACACTTAATCAAAACATTTCTTTTCAGTTATCCATGCACGGAGTTTGCCAAGATGTTTGGATGTTCATTTACATCCACACAAAATACAATAAAGGTTATCTAAATTTGATGTAATGTGCTTAAAAATGTACAGAATTGCATTGTTTAATTCATTGGTTAGTCATTTTTTAAATAAGAAACTTGGATATTTGGTTGTGTCTGCTTCTTAAGTGGAAGGTTTTTGCCACATTTCATTGTCATTAATAATGGTTTATCAGAACTTTGAATGATTTTGACTAATAAAAGAAGTCTGAAGACGGTCTTTTGTCTCTTAAAATATCAATGGACATTTAACATTTTTTAAGTTATTTTATAACTGTCATCAATAAGATTAATTTACAGTCATTAAAATCATAAATAAACGATGCACACTCTGAAGGGGACTGTATAGATCTAACACTGCCATGTGTGAATCAGGTCAGGTTCGATATGTTGGTCTGGCACATCACCACGTCAACCTTGGTTCTGCTCTCCAGGAATCCTCCTAGATCCCCCCTCCATAACGCACACAGCTGTCCCCAGCATCTGAACCAACCCACCAGATCCTAGGCACTCAGTATACAGTGAGCTGGACTAGGCCATGGAGAGCCAGGTGCCCGTAAAAGTGCAGCTGCCATTCCTCTATCAGTCAGTTGACCCTTCCCATCCCCGCTCTCCTGATCACGTCAGCATTACACATACAGTGTTGCCACAAGTGGACACAAAAGGGTCCAGTTAGCACCTCTGGCTATCAGTCGACATCCAAGCCTCACTACAGCATAGTAAGACCTAGAGGACCCAGGACCAAAAGACTCAGACTTTTGTCCACATGCTCAGGGACACCAAACTGTCTTGTTCAGTGAACCCAAGTCTGTGGTTGATCTCAGCCTCGCAGTTAGTGGATCAGTGGATTACACTGCCAAGGCAGGTGAACTGCTCCACAACTTCCACGCTGTCACTACTCACAAACACAGATTCAATGGCAGCCTCCATATGTGAATAGTAAAAGATAAAATAGTAACAGCAAATCTACAGAGCACAAAACATGGCATGCCACGCACACACAATGATGACAAGTCATTCCTCTAAGTTTCCTTTGTAGAGCTAATCCAGAATCTGTGCTTTATAAAACCATCTTAATTCTTTATTTCTAGTGTTATAACAGAAAAGTCACCAGTGTTTTTTCACAGTAGCTGAGTTTAATCAGCACTGATGAGAGAATTGATGTAGAGTGCAGCTGAGAGCAGCACCTTAGCTTCTTCTCTCTCTGCTTTTGCTCATTTCTTTTTTGTCTTTTGTTCCTTTGTCTCCAAACATGCAAAAAGCAGGAAGGCAGAAAAGCTGCCACTTTAAGTGGGTGCTTATTTGAGTGCTAATCAAGGTCAGAGTTCATGCATCAGTGCAGTTAAATGCGTACATCATGCTTTCAGTGCGACTGGCCATTTAAAATAATTGCTGTTCTTCAAACATGTGCGTCAAACTGACTTGCAGCATGTTTGTTAAAAGCTAAAACATTTTCTGCCACAGGTCTGAAGAGGCAGGATGGGCCTGAGAGTTGAGTTTCATTTCAGGAAAAAAAACAAAAAACAAAACAGCTATCATCAAATAAACATTATGCATATTAAGAAGTCCTTCACCATCCTTCTGTGTGCCTCAGCTGCATCCTGTAGACCACGGATGAGTTTAGGTGAAATGTAATGTGATCATGTGACATTAGCTTAATAATTAGCCTTCACTCTTTTTGGATAAGGGCAAAATACAAGCCTTAATACCTGACCCTCCAAAATAAAATGTCATCCAAATAACCTGAATTGGAGGTTATGTGGATGTCAAGGGCAAAGGCAGGTGCTCAAGCACTCATACCCCCCCCCCCCCCCCCCCCCACACACACACACATAAATCAACTTCCCCCCAAATTGCTCCCACTGCTTCTTAAACTGGTGGGTATCTATGTGTATGAATAGGATTAGTTTGGTCAGATAGAAACGTATCATAGCAGCCTCCCCCATCAGTGTGTGAATGTGGAGTGAAGGGGGAAGAATGACCCAGGGTGATAAAGTGCTTTGAATAGTTGTAGGTGTGCCCATGTACATTCCAGAAATGGGGGTAAAACTCAATTTAGAAATAAATCTCTCACAAAAATGTGCTTTCTCTGAAAAACAGATAAAACATGCATTCAAAAAACAGCAACAAACAGGGAATGTGAGAGCTAATTACAGCTGCAGAAAAGTTAAAATGTATATTTTAGATGATGGTAACCCTGCCCCAAAAACACCCAGGAAAACCTGATATATCTATAACATTTCTTGACAAAACATCTTACTTTCTTTTGTTAAGTTAAATTGGTGCTGACACACCGAAGTCCCAGAATCATTTTCTTTCTTCTGTTCTTCTTCTGGGGCTTTAAACATTTGTTTAAATGAAACATCTGTGAAGTCTGGAGGGCGTATCTCTCTCTAGTGGAAAACTTACAACTCATTGCTGTCAAGAGCTTAGCTACACATTTAACTTTAGCTGAAACTAAATATTATGGGGTGAAATTAAGTTATTTTAAGGGCTAAGGGTAAAAATATCAGGAGCAGTACACATACATGAGGTTCCTTTATTTAGTTAATTTTCTTAACTGGATAAATACTATGTACAATTAGACCAGTTTATAATGAACAATAGCGCTTATATGAAATCCCCCATACAATGCATATTTTATTGGAGGCATTTCTTCAGTATTTTTTGTAATAAAAGACAAAAACAAAAGCTAGGGGTTGTTTTAGTAACTTGAAGGCCCCAGGTAAAGAACAATATGGGGCCCATCTGTATTTTTCTAAAAGCAATCATTGCTAGAAAAAATACATATTTTGAAGCCTCTCTTTCCCGTCACATAATGACATGTACAGATGTGAGCAAATACTACTGTTCATCTGCTCTTACATCTCATAGTCTTCACTCCCCAATGATTTGCATGACTCAATGCCAAGTGTAACATCAGTCAGTCTTTTGTTATACAGTATAGCCCAAATTCACAACCAAAATTATCTCAAGACACAACAAAAAAGGGCAGATCTAAACCACACTCTTTTATACAGGTGCATCTTGAGAAAATAGAATATCAGCAAAAACTTCAATTTTTTCATGTGATTTGCTTCAAAAAGTTCAACTTCCATCTAGATTCATCTCTTACAAAGTGAAATAGACTGCATAAAATATAAAGACTTTTTTTGTTGTTTTAATGTTGATGTTTACAGCTTACAGCTCGAATCTGTGCCTCTCTAAACTTCCTCCAGACTCTTGTACCTTGATTTCAAAAGGATATTCTAAATCAACTTTCATCTGAAAAGAGGACTTTGGCCCATTAAGGCCACAACAGTTCACTTCTGTTACTCTTAGCCCAGGTGAGAAGCTCATTTTCTCTGTGGTTCAGGATTGGCCGGACACTTTGACACAAGCATGTTGGAGGTAAAGGCTATAAGACCATCTCCAAGCAGCTTGATGTTCCTGTGACAACAGCTGACCAAACAGTATTATTCAGAAGTTTAAGGACTGTAGCCAACCTCACTGGACAGGCCGCAAGAATAAAAATTGATGACAAATTTAAGAGACGGGTAATACGAATGGTGACCAAAGAGCCCAGAACAACTTCCAACAAGATTAGAGGTAACTCCAAGATCAGAATGCACCATCACTTGTTGTTTTAGCCAAAGTAGACTTGATTAAAGACGACCAGTGGAATTTGCCAAAATTCATTTTGACAAGCCACAAAGCTTCTAGAGGCATGTCCTTTAGACAGATGAGACAAAACTGGAGCTTTTTGGTAAGTTCACAGATGCAAAAATGAAGCATACAAACACTGTAGCTACTGTGAAACATGGAGGAGGCTCGGTTTTGTTCTGGGGCTGCTTTGCTGCATCTGGCACAGGGTGTCTTGAATCTGTGCATCTGACTGTCAAGCATTATGGAGTGAAAAAATGTGCTGCCCAGTGTCAGAAAGCTTGGTCTCAGTCACAGGTAATGGTTCCTCCAATAGGATTATGAGAAGGTGCAGAAGTCTCACTGAGAGTTACAGAAATCACTTGATTGCAGTGATCACCTCACAAGGCTGTGCAACCAAAAATTAAGTTTACCACCAGTTTTATTCAGGCCAGATTCATTAGTTTGTTTTTCAAAGTGATTATGTTGAACCACAATTCAAATGTAACGTCTGATTCTCATTTGATAATTTTTGGTAAATTGTTATTCATTATGATTTTTTGTGAATTTCAAGTTATTTCAGTAACCATTGTGGTTTTTTCTTTCTTTAACGGAAGGGTACAAACAAGTTTATCCACGTGTGTATGTGAGGTCACAGGAATATTCAAACAAATCTTAAATATTGCTACAATCTTAACTCTTCCCTCTTAACTTATACAAGGTTACTCTATAGCCAAAAGACACAAATCCAAAAGTTAACTACACTGCCCCTTGTCTTTCACCTCTTTATCAGTGCTAACTTCCTCTGCAGAGAAACAGCATCCCACATTGCCTGACACTTCTATTTGTTTGCATGTGGCTTAAATATATATATATATATATATATATATATATATATATATATATATATGGGGTGCAGACGGCCTAGTGGTGTAAGGCTTATCCCATGTATGTGGGCAGATCAGGTTTGAATCTGATCTGTGGCCCTTTCCCGCATGTCTCCCCACTCTCTTATCCCTGGTTCTGACTCTATCCACTCTCCTCCTTTACCAATAAAGGCAAAAGGGCCCCAAATGATATATATATATATATATATATATATATATATATATATATATATATATATATATATATATATATATATAGTTTTGTTTTTTTGTTTTGTTTTGTTTTGTTTTGTTTTTTTTGTTTTTTTTTTTACATTATAATGCTGTACTGTTTTCATGACCATTTCAACAGAACCTTTACAGCCAGAAGATGTTTGTTGATCCATTACACCACACAATTACTTACACCACTTTTAAGAGTCACTCAGATTAAATATGCAAAAGAAAAAAGCATATTTTGTATTTGTTGACTAGGACTACTATCTTTATATCAATGTAGGGCTTTGAGGGAGACTAAAGGTGCAGTGTCCCTTCCCCATTCTTTATAGAAGCTCTTTTATTTGGCAAGGTTATAGCCATTTCAGATGACTGTTATCGATCTGCTTTCACTATCTGTAAAGTTTCAACCATAAATTCCCCATCCAAAGTCATTTAAAAATGTCACAGGGAAAAAAAGAACAGGTGTTGGATATAAAATAAAGAATGGTCGATTTCCTTCTATTAAATTCATTTTCAGGGTCCATGTATTATTACTGCTGGCTCATTGTCATTCTGTCTTGGTTTACTCTGACACCTGGATAATCATTATTCAGGGGCGGTTTCAGTAATTTGGAGTTCTCACACAGAGACCAATATGAGGCCCTTCCCCATTTAGCTAAAAGCAATCATCATGAGTCAACAAATAAACTGAAGTATCTCTTTTCAGGTAACAAAGGCAGAAAACCACAGGACAAGCACAAATGTTAAATACAAAAGTCTCTGTTATCACTAATCCAGCAATTCATTGTTTAAATCTGTCTATTAGGATCTACCTCACTAAATTCGCTTGATTTGAAGATATTTTGGGACTTTGAGGGGCTTGGACCTTGCTGTCAGGGCCAGGGATCTTTTCTGTGAGCTCTTTTGGATAATCCAACTTTTTAAATGCTTTTCAAATTCACATTTTGACCCTATTTATACTCAAAATGCCCATCTTAATCATAAAAATAATTTTAGACATATACCTTTTGTTTGATGCTCACCTATAATGACTATAGGAGGCCTTTGGAGCAGGACAAACCAGGCAATTTCCTGCCTTAGCCCATTATTAAAACCCCCTTTGCCACTGTAAGTCTTATTAATAGGGCTTGCACTTTTCCTGCTATGACAAGTCAAAATTCTGCAGTGGAAATATGTCATTTATGTGTCTGTATTATCTCTGGAGAATCTGACTTGGCACAGTAAAGACAGAAATAGCACGTTTGGATGACACAATGCACATTCCTGCAGATGGTTTTTACTGATTTACAGGTGCTGGTAACACAAGGTTAGCAAGAATGTGCCTAAAAGAAAGGACAAAGCTTTGACATGGATAATATTACAATCGATTTTGACTTGTGTTTTAAAAAATCTGCTCTATTTTTCTTTCAGGGATAGTTAATGCATGCTGCAGCTTTCTTGGAGAGTAAAGGAAGCACAAGGATTTGGTTTGTGGCACTGAATTTTAACATAACACAACCTCGAACACTTTCTCTCAGACCCTGATTAACCCAGCTGAGTTGAGATTCCAGACTGCCGGTCCTGCATTATGTATCGTAACATTCAAGGAATCAAAAATGTACGAACCATAAATGGACGCTCCAGCTGTTAGATCCAGCACTGCAGCCATTCACTGAGGTCACAGCTGGCTCTGCAGGCCAACGTAGATTATTCAAGCTGCCCCATTTGCTCCCTTGGACAAGTACCAGCAACTCTCTTTAAAATCCTGTTCCCCCTACGTGTCTCAGTTCATCCCCACATGCATCAACAGATCTGTTTAGACAGGAGAGGTGCCCGCTGCTTTTTAGAAAGCAGGCCTACACTTCAGTCCTGAGCAAATGTAACCTCAATCAAGGCGCCTGTACAAACTACACAGCACATCCCAAACCTGCTGTTTCACACCGAAATACACCTGCACACCGCTCAAACCGATACTGATAGAAGAAAATTCTGATTTTTGCTCCACAGCAGCTCAAGAAGGATGTTCAAAGACAGTAGGTTTTCATGTAGTTAGAAAAAGTTGAATTATTTTGTCTAACAAGATGTTGACTTTGAAAACATGTTTGACTAGAGTTGGACTAAATTGAATTTACAGACTGTAGGCCAGCTCAGACTACACAAATTCAGCCAGATTGTGGCAATTTCACATCTCTTTGCCAAACCTTGGGCCTGATTATGCACGTCAGTAATGACAAATGGCCTACTTGGGTGATATAATGAATGAGGCATCCAAGACCCCCCTCGACCACAATTCAAGACTAACCTGCCAGAATTTTTCTTGCTTCGTCAGCTACTCTGACACCCTGACCAGACGTCAATGACATAAATCCTGACGTCTACCAACAGAAGGACATTTGCTCTTTTATTGGTATCATCTTTTACCAAAGTGATCTTATTGACATGTCATCACATTCATATACCTCAAGTTCTATTTGAAAGAGAGCCAATCCATGTTGTCCTCTTGTTACATCGGGAGAAGTATATAATTTTTCTAATTTTTTTTTTCTTCTTGTCAGAGCAAAAGACTGTTAGCATCACATATATGCAGCACTACTGCTGTAGCCATGATTCACTCTCTTTGACCCACTCCCCAACAACCTGTGAACTCGCACAGTCACAGAGACAGTGATGACATCATATGAGCAGTTGGGATTACACGTGTAGTGTGGCCAGGCTGTTGGCCAAGACAGGACAAGAGCCTCATCGCATAGTCAGACATGGATCCATCATAAACAACCAGAAAAATTGCACAGTTTGAGCCGTCCTTGACACACCTATAGATAATGGGATTGGAGACTGATTTTCTCTTGCATGTATTCAATGAGATCACACTAGTGCAGGCATTCTGCAGGAGTTTGGCCTGTAGGTCAAAGAGCATAAATGTATAGCATAGAAGGAATCGCGCTGTCATCAACCCCTGGATATTTCCATAAGCAAGGAAGTGTGAGGCAAGTGTGTCTACCATGGGGGGTGCCACAGGACTTTAGGGGAGGTGCAGAACCATAGACCATGAAAAGGTGGTTTGCTTTGCTAACTTCTGCAGTGCATCGGGCAAATAGGACAGATTTATAGTTGAGGTAGAGTCAACTAACAAAGTCAGGATTTTCCTCCATTGGTCCTGATGATGCTCAGTGGCTACAGTGTTTAATTAGCAAAGATGTATAAGTTAATGACAGCATAAGACTGTGTTAACCCTTGGGTCATATCGAGACAAATGCACTAAGTCTAGGGAATCCAGGGGAATTTTTGGACAAGAAGAAAAAGGAATTTTACTCACTGAAGGTAACTGAGACATTAAGCGCTGTAAACACTGAGACACCCTGTGCAAGAGCAGGTCTTTTGGCAATGGCAATGATCTAAAGTAAGCACAAGGCACGGCTGAAGGTGGATGATGATCTGCTGTTATGCAATCCTGCATCAACTGCATGGATGCAAAGTCATAGTCCCCATTAAATGAGAGCATAGAGCATTAAAAAACAGGAAGTATTGGCAATAGGGTCATTACTGAAACCAAATAACTGATTTCCTGGGACAGATTGATATTTTTAAACATATGCAGGCCAAAAAATTAAAAATATAAAAATGGTAGGGATGCACAACACAATTTAAAGTTTAAGAATGAACAAATTAACAAATTAAAGTCCTTAAAACACACTTTAAAATTTAAAAAGAGCTGTTGGTTTAACCGAAAACTCACTAACTTGTTTGTTTGAACAACTGATATTTACAACTGATACAGGCAGATTTTTAAAGCCAAATTATCAGTCATAAGTATTGGCAGATATTTTCATATCTGCCAATACCGATATCATACCAATAATATCATGCAGCCCTAAAAACTGTTCAAATAAAAACAGATGAGACAAAAAT
Source organism: Cheilinus undulatus (assembly GCF_018320785.1). Lineage (NCBI taxonomy): Eukaryota > Metazoa > Chordata > Actinopteri > Labriformes > Labridae > Cheilinus > Cheilinus undulatus. Next base: position 17,670,560 of record NC_054872.1, read on the forward strand.
GTTTGAAAATATAGTTGCCAGAATCATATTTTTTGTGGGTTGGGGGTCCACAGAATAAATGGTTTTCTTTTAGGGGGGGCTCACTTTCTATCATTTTGAAAACTCCTGAGCCAGAGCAATGGTATTTAAATGCACCAAAAGTAAGATTCTGGCTCTGATGTATTTACCAATCAAAATAAAACCTGTAAGCGGATGATATAACTTGCTTGCACAGTCAACTGGGGGTTGTTCTGCACATGCTCCACAGTGCTTGTGCAGAGTTTTGAACCTGAAGTCAGTTAGCATGAAGGCATAGTATAGCAGAAGTTAGGTTTTCTTCTGTTGTTCCTAAACGCTTCCACTTTCTAATTTCACTTACAGTTGACTGTGGAATATCCAGCAGGGATAAAATTTTAAGAAGTGTCTCATTGCAAAGGTGTTTTCTATCACAGTACCATGCTTGAAATCACAGAGTTTTGCAGAACAACCCGCAGATAGAGACTGCATGGCTAGGTGCTTGATTTTATACACCTGTGGTAACGGGTCTGATTGAAACACCTGAATTCAGTGATTAACAGGTGTGGCCAAATACTTATGTCCATATAGTGTAGGTGTAAGTGTGAATTGTTAATTCATGACATGACTCCTGTGTCTCATGATGTGCCAGCTCTGTGACTGACTGGGTGACGGCCAGGATTGGCTCCAGGACCCCACCCAACCACACTCCCAAAAACCCCAAAAAGGGTAAGAATTATCTATAACGGTGTTCTGTTCATGGAGAAGATTCAATTTGAAATTATTTTCATTCATATAAATCACATATGCTTATGAAATAGCATGCAATGGATCTAGAGATGCCCTCTGTTGAGAAAAGAGTTGAATCTACAGTATTGTTTGGTACATGCTTCTATTACTCTCTCACTGCCTTCATACACATTTTTAGAGAGGTTCTGGGGTGGTGCTGCCAAATTTAACAGCTAATTAAAGAAAAAAACAGTCATAAATTGTAGCAATACGTACCCCTGAATGTTTTGACTGCACCCGCTGCACATATAAACATATGGCGTTGTGTTTTTAGTTGTCTTTGCACAAGGAGAGAAGAAAATCCCTTGAAGCATTCTTGTTTTTCCTCATATTTTAGGAGTTTTTGCTGTATGTGCATACAGCAGCTTTGGACAAATAGAAACTCTTATGTAGGCATGAGCAGATGTTTTGCCACTGATGCAGATTTACCGTATAAATGCAAAGGGATTGAAACACTAAAAAACATTCATACATTACTGACAGGATTTGCCGGTTGAATTAGTTCGAGTGAAGCTGGAGGATAGAAAGAGGAGCACACTTTTACATAAAGAAGGTGCTGGAGACACTCATATAGAGACCCTATGTCTAGCAATTCACAGAAATCCTTTTGTTTAAATGTGTGTCAGTCAAAACAATGAGAAATATGACAAAGCAACCAGCACACAGATTGTACAGCTTTGCTTTTTTTCATGTTTACCTGTTATTTATTCTTAACCTACAAATATATCAGAATGCATCACAGTCAGAATATGTTTGCACTCCCAGCATCTTGACAAACTGATAAATGCATTCAAAGCCCCAGTGTGGCTGAAATACATCAGAAGTGTTTGTTTCTATTCTTTTCTATGTTGTATCTTACATTTTTATGAAATTTTCTTACAATCTCTTGGCTCAGAAAGTTCAGATCTATTTTTCTTTTTCATATTGTGGCATTTTTTTGTATTGCTATGTTTGTCTGAATGATAAGATAGGGTGTTTTTTCTTTGTTAAGCCATATTTATACTCAGCAATAGCACGACGAAAAGGAAATTCAAAAGGAAGCAAAAGAAATCGGGGTATTGATATTCAGGCAGGCGCAGGCGCTCTGCAGAAAGAGTGAAACTAAATAAGGACATGATGCAACATAACAACAGCAGACGGCAAAACACTAAACACAGAGAGGTAAAGGAATGAGGAGGCACAAAACAGACGCTAGTTCTTATTTTCCTCATTATATGAGGAAAAAATCATATCACAATAACAGCAGGGAGTTTTGTGAATCCAGATGTGTGCAGGAATTTTTCTAAAGCTTCAGTGAGGTTACATTTTCTTCTTTAGGAGTCTTTTTTCTGCTTATTTCAGTCACTGGGCACCACAGGCTGCAAACCTCGAACTGTCAAATTCAGCAAATTCATCTGTGAAACCTGTTCTGTGTAAGCTGCATCATGCCTTTCACTCAGCCAATCAGGCATTCATAATTGGTTCACATTCTCACCTTCCCTCAGACTCACATCAGGAAATATTTCCTTCACTTCTCAGATAAATTTCCCCCCAGGAGCTCCACTTTCACTCACTTCATTTCTCTGTTTAACCATTATTTTAATCGCATACTGTGTGGGCTCACATGTATGTGATGAAATTTTTCTTTTACTAGTTTTTTGAGTTCTTCATAATTTCTCTCTTCCTTTTTCCTGCCAGTAAAGTAGCAAGTTATTTCCGGGTCTTTGGTATATGATGGAGGAGAGTTAAGAACTCTTACACTTTCCTTGCGTGACTTTGCAGAACTCTCAGTTCATTTCCCATTTTCGAGAGGTGTTATCAACAGTAGCAGAACCAAACGCCTCTGGACTCCACAAACATCCAGAGCAACAAAACATCCGATGTAGTGGCGGGTTTTTAAGCTAGGTGTCTAATGCTAATGCACAATCCATATGACTTTGAGTTCAACTTAGTTCACATAAGTTTGAGTGTGTCAGGAATCATATCCTGTTCACTCCATAGTAGTTAGGCCTAGGCAATATGCAAAAATATCATATCATGGTATTTTTCTTGCCCTTTATTATAACAGTACTATATCATGGTATTACAACATTAACCCTCTGAGGCTGTTGATGAATATGAAAAGACAAGACACATTATTCAAAGTTATATGGCTTTTGAACCATAAACTGTAGCCACTTGCTTGTTTATTTCCCCTGAAAGCCCTCTGTTGTACTGTTCTAATGACGCTATCCATGCCTTCATGTCTCTGGCAGAACATTTTTTAGCGAGCCTGGAACTTGAGTGACTTTCTGGGGTCTCTAAAGATTAATCCACGCCAGTTACTCCGAACATCTATTTGTCCATTTATAATCCATTTTTCAATTGTTCCTGCCGCTAGCGGGTTAGCCCGCCACCATATTGTCTGATTGTGTACCAGAATGTATTGAGACTGTGCTGTGACAACCAATGGCAGGCTTTTCCATCATCACATCATGCTTGCTGAACAGCACATGTTCCCCTAACTCTAACATAAATATGAGTGGTTATATATGAGTTAACCAGAGCTTACAAAAGACAGCATTGCTAGAATGGTTTTTGTCATCTATATGTGTAGTTTTGTGCATATTTTTTAGATCTGTAGCAAGTTGTTTGTGGCCAATAAACTAGTAAAAATCTCCCCTAACTCTTCCATTACACATCAAGCTCGCTTTTGTGACCTACAGTTTGCATTTCTGCAGCTGACCAGACAGATAGGAGGAAGCAGGAAAGTTAATTTTCACTCCCATTAATGTTTGAGAGAAGCAAGACATCTCATGTTAAATATGAATCTCAATAGTCCCTTTTAAACAGTTTTTGTGCAGTTAATGCTGTTGATATTAATCTTTATTAATTTAGGATTGTTTTGTGTTCACCACAACCCTCCTTCCAAAGATCAGCTGATGTAGTCTTATTACTGAATGTGGAGTGACACATTACCAAACAGAAACTGTGTTACTGATTATTTTTTTGAGTGCAGAATTGTAATTTCAGTTTTAAATCAATCACTTTGGTCAAGGTAAAAGTCTGCTTCTCAACAACCAACAAAATGGTTGAAACAAGTAGGTGGTTGCAACTGAAACCATCAGCGTCTCCACAGTAGGAAGCAGTTCTAGCCTGCAACAGGAAGGTTCAATTCTTGAATGACATCACGTGAAAGCTATACATGGACAACTCACCACACAGGAGAAGAGTGATTGATTTTGGACATAATATTTGATCTGTTCCACACTGAAAAAAATCAATTTCTTTAAGTGTTTGGACTTGTTTACTTTCATTCTGCTGCTGTAAGTTCTCCCTGTTGGCTATGAATATTTCATTCATGCATTCACTGGACACCTCTCTTCTGTTGGCAGGTTTTCTATTTAATTTTTGGTTTGTTTTATCTTGATATGTCTTGGTACGTGGGAGATATGTACAGAGAGGTATCCTATACATTTTGGTTGAAATGATTCTTGGTGTCAGGAAGATGAGTTACCACTATGAAAATGTACAGAATACACAATCTGTTGACAAGAGAAACCGTTTCTTGGTATTGAGAGTAGTCTTTGTTGTATTTCAGGAGAGCTCAGAGCTCAGTCTTGGGATGGCTGTTGTTTACAGTTTATATCAACATCTGAATTTTCTGTTATATGCTGATGATACGCTCATTTTTTGCCCTGTTCCCACACAACATCAGGCTCCCTGTCATTTAGAGACTGTACAGCACACTCTGCAGGAGTTAAAATTGATCTTAAATCCTGACAAAACAAACTCATGATGTTTTCAAACTCTAAGAAAAAGGGGCTGAGCTTTTCTTCATTACTGCACCTCAGGGTGAAGTTACTGAATGTAACTATGACTATAAATACCTTGAATTCTTGCTTATGATTCCCTGTCTTTTATGTTTCATATTAAGCCACATGTAAAGGCGTTAAAGCTGTGGATAGATTTTTTATTTCAGGAATAGCTCTTTTTTTTTTCTTTTACTGCTAAGAAAAGACTTGCTGCTGTCACTTCAATGCCTCTGATTGTAATAAAATATAGGAAAATCCTGGAGGACCATCTTTTTTAGTCTACATGAGACCTATGGCTTGGGAAAAGATTTATTTTCCAGCAAGACAATGACCCTGGATATACAGTAATTGTTGAAAGACAACAGGGTGAAAGTTCTGGGGTGACCAAGTCAAAGCCCAGACCTCAGTCCAATAGAGAATTTGTAGCTGGACTTGAAGCGGGCGTTGCACGCCGCATCTGTGCAACCTGACAGAGCTTGAGCAGTTCTGCAAAGAAGAATAAAGAAAAATTTCAGTGTGTGTGTGTGTGTGTGTGTGTGTATATATATATATATATATATAGGTGTGTGTGTGTGGGGGGGGGGGGTGTGTGGGGGTGTGTGTGTGTGTTTGTAATGCTAAAATATGATTATTATTGTTATCCATGAATTTTCAAATTTACTGATTTGCAAAAAAAAACCTGAAAAAAAATAGTAAAGCACATTATTATTTCTTGATTAATATGTCAAATTATAGTTATTTACTTGCATTCCTGAACAGAAAAATTTGTTTAAGTGGTTGAATGTTATGCTTGATTCATTTCTGACTTCTCAGAGAAGCCCAGTGAGCCAGCTGAAATTTGGGTATTAAAAGGTGAATTCAGATTGAAATTCCTCATTCCTGTTCAAAATGTTAAAATGTAGAGAGCTCACTGAAAATGAAAAAGTCCACATTAAAGCACTTCATGATGCTGGATGGTCTCTGAGACAAATATGACAGGTGGTCTAATACATGTGTTAAGCACTGTATATATATAAAATCCTGACTGAGACATGTCCACAGACTCAGTATTGTGATTGCAGCCGAAGGTGCATCTACTAAATACTGACTTGACAAGTTTATATTGGTCTCAGAGGTCCCTAAAAACATACCCGTGAAGTTTGTTACTGAAAAAACACTAGTATAGGATTTTTGTATGTCTAAAATGCTCTCTGTTCCATCCTTTCTCAGAACGAGCCATTTCTGTGTCTGTGGCTTTAAATGTTAATGAGCTGTCTGACTCCGCCCTGACCACACCCCTCTCAGGAAATGGATGTGGCACTGCTGATGTTACAATGTCACAAATAATTTTATCCAAAGTTAAGGACCTGACTGGGATTTTAACCACTAATCTCACAGACCCAAGTCAGCAGGGTAACCCACTGAGCTATGCAGCATCTTAGCTGGAAGATGAGAGGAAGATCAGATGATGAGGGTGGAACTTTCTTCCAAGGAAGGACTAATCAAACGTGGGGGCGGGTGCTAACTCCCCACATGAGGTCATGAGGGTCAAATCTGAGAAAGGCTTGTTTCAGTACACATTTTCTGAAAGGTAGAGGAAGAGAGGATGGAAGGAAATGGATTTTTCTGGTATTTGAGGGGATTGTGGACAGGCTGGGGGCATATATTTTTTGTTAGAAAAGCCTGAAAAAGTGATTTTTGCACAACATGTCCCCTTTAATTGATATCAATCACTTTGTAGAAATCTGTTTTCACTTTTACATAAAGCATATTTTTTTGTAAAGCAAAATTATATTGACCATGATTGATTTATAAAATCAATAAATGGGTAAAACATTTAAGTAGGTAAATGGTTTTTATAGGTGCTGTACATTTGTAGGTTTACTCTATTTGTAAATGGTTCAGAAAAGTTTCCATTTTTTGACTCTGACACAAACATAACTCCAAAACAAATACATCAAGACAGCTCTGCAAAGGTATTTATTTATCGAGCACAAAAGGTAACTGGTATTTAAAAGGCCAATCACAGTGGGAGCCGGTAAATCAGGTCTGATTGCTGCAATTTGGTCTTTAGGCAACAGCAAAACAACAAAAAAAAAGCCTAAATTTCCAAGCACCTGCTAAAATTGCATTAATTCAGTCATGCTCTACAATCAAGCTGCATTCTCTTCCAGTAAATTATAAAACAAAACCAAAAATAATTCCTGGCTGCACACCCGCTTCCTATGCTTTTACCTTTTTGATGAAGTGTAACTCTGTGTGGCTTTATTCAGATGGCTCTGACAATGTCCTCATAAAGTCTTATGCTGTTCCATGTACTTATCTTGTTACAGAGTTGGATATTCATACTTAACCTGGATAAGTTTCAAATCTGTATGTAAACGTATGCCTGAGTAATCCCTCTGTCTTCAGACCTCAGACTTCAGGCTATTATTACACAGTTTTCCTCTGGCTTATAGACTGTGTGGCACTACAGTCTGGGAATTTCTGTTTTGGTCATACAGTGAACTGTATATTGAGATGACGGAGTAACAACCATCTGAAAGTGAAGCCAAAACATTCAGCGCTCCACCTGCTGACTTGCTGTACACAGGAGTCTGGATTCTCAGTGTGGGAAGTGTTTTTTTTTTTTTTTTTGTTAGAAGTAAATCAAGTGCATCAGCCTTTGCCGTTAACAGAAACAATCTATGTGGACAGGAAAAAAACTGAAGAATGATATCTGCGCTGATGACACCCCACCGCCAGTTAGCATTAATCTGACAAAGATTTATTGAACTCAGATATCTGCACAAAAGTGAAGATGGCAGTCCCTTGTACATCAGACATTTAAACTAACCAGCTAATCTGCCTGTCATTGCTCTGATTGATGGCTCATGCCCTCACACACAAGATGCATTTCTAAAGTGATGCACAGCACAGCTCCAAGCAGTAACATGTAAACAACAGATAACTTTGTCTTTCTGAGGTGGATTTGCTGTTAGCTTCCATATTATTCTGTGATTTGTTTTGCTTCTATCATGGATAAGCAAATTAAGAAACTGAAAGCTTTAAGTTTTTTTAGAAAGGATGTGTGATGTCATTTCAAGTCAAAAGTTAGCTTTTCTTTGTACATGGCATGGTGTTAGCCCGTGACCCTCTGACTGACGAATGACCTGTGCCTTGTACCACAGGATTGGATGTAGTGTTAATGTAGTGATGAGATTTAAAATTGAAAGTCTGTACATGGTGTTGTATTTTGATATTTGCCGGATGATTTGTGCATTCTAATTCCTTTTTGGGGTTGATCTGCTCTGCGGAGATTAAGCTGAAAATAGTCTTGATGTGTATCTTGAGCAGAGCTGAGCCGAGTGGCACGTCTGGCACGTGCTAGAGACAGACCTGGGGTCTCATTTATAAAACAGTGCATAAAATCCATACTAAAATTGAACATGCACCCAAAACCCAAAGTTGGCGTGCACCCAAAAAAAAAAAAAAAACCACATTTATTAAACATTGCGCACGCACATGTCCTCACAATGTTCTTTTTATGAATCCCAATCCACCTGGGAATATTTACACGTAGATCTGCCTCCTGTTAAGCTCTTTGCACACCTACATTCAGCTTTAAATGCTCAGTGCAAAGCTATTGGATGAAAACGCATGTCAATGAGCCAATAGATCAAAAGTTTCAGCAGGGAACCCCAATGGAAACCAGCAGTAAGTAGAAGAAAATACATTTTCCAATAGAAGCAGAGGTGCTTGTGAATAAAGGGTTGTTATATCAAACTGAAGATAAAAACAGACTGGCACCACATTACTGTTGGATTCATGCTCCTCTTACAGTGAAAACAATCCACTGTTCACTGGTGTGCATGAGTTTTACAACAGTTTTGATTTGTTTCCAGAGTCCACGCAGATCTCTTCACATAACGTCAGGTCTGTTTTCCACTATATGCAACAGGATATTTTTAGAGAGAGGCACGATCAGTGTACAAAGTTTACTTTGTAAAATAATGTCAACCTCAGTATGAACTATGACTGATTATTAGAATATATTATGACTATGTGAGAGCTGTCCAGGCTGAATTTACACATTTTTTTAATCAGTTATATGATTATATACATGCAGGTGGTAAAGACATGAAAAGATTACCTTTTGTGGAGCAGATACCACCATGTCTCTGTGTAATACAACACAATACAATACAAGAACTTTATTTATCCCCAAAGGGAAATTCAATATTTTGTATTCTGTTCATCTAAAGGCTTGGTTACGTTTTCTGCAGGGACGTTTGACTGATGTAGGATCGTGACGCCGAAACGTCAAGAAGAGTGTATCTGCAGTCTCGCAGGCAGCAGTTTCAGGACTGAAGATTCCAAACCCTAGAACCAGGACCCTGCTTGCACACATGCACGTTGCTTATGAGCATTTTGTAAATACAGATTGCTAGCTATTGCTACGGCAACCATTCACAACACTGAGGTTTCCTGAATGGCATGTTTATTCTCTAAGACACAGTGATTTTTTTCCAGATTCCAGTGGCCTGAGGATCAACTGATAAAGTGGAGCATGGATACCATACATTCAATAATATGACTTTTTCAGCAGGCATTACTGATATTAATATTAATGGTAGGAGGTTTCTGGAAATGTGTAATGAAGAGCTATCACAAAAGAGTGCAATGGTAGCAGAGAGGGATGCTTAGGTCAAGGATCTCAGATAGCTTGTTCATGACCTCCATGCAGAAGCTTTGAATGTGTGGGAAGAGCCAGAGTGCATGGAAGTAATATTCAAATGTGCTGCAACAATGTGAACATTATGAGCCTATTTGAACCTTTGGCTACTTCCCTCAGAGAACTGTCTGCTTCCCTCAGATAGGTTTTCAGGTCCAGAGGTTTGAGTAGAAAGATCTTAAGGAGTCATTAATAATGGACAAGTTTGGGGTTTTATTTACAGATGAGCCTGTGACTGCAGAAAAAAAAAGATTTTTCTGTTTGTTGTTTTAGTTGATTTGCTTCATATCTGTTTTATTTACACATTCAAAGTGTTGCTGTCAGAGTTTGAGAAGAGCATCTTGGTTTTTTCCTGTGAAGTGCGTTGTTAAGTTCATGTTTGGTTCCCTGGTGTTCCTGTATTATTGAATCAGAAGATGTTTGACAAGCCAGAAAGTCCAATCTTCTCACCTCCCTCTGTAGATTTTCTTCCTTTGCAATTTCTTTTTTTTTGTATGAACAATATGATATTATTTTTCCTCCCATATTCATATTCTATGGTTGAATGAGGCTAGTCCAGGATATTATGGACCAAGATATTATGTTTTATATTGCAAACATTCACGCCAGATACAGGGTTAGTTTAGTCATTTGGAGGCCCCTGACAAAGACCAGTGTGAGGCCCTTTTCCGTTTTGCTTAAAGCAATCATACCCAGTGAAGAAAATATTTTACAGTGTCTCTTTTCAGTCAGAAAAGCCACAGAAAAACACAACTACAAGACAAACAAATGTGAGAAAGTATATCCAATCCAACCTGACACTGTCTTGCTGAAAGATCTCTTCTACGTTGTGTAAATGAAGAATAAGGGCTACAGCTCTCTTGCCAACTGGAGCAGGATTTGTTTTACACCAGTTAAGCACAAGATGAAGTTATTACATTGCATTTTTTTCAGCTTGGTTTCACATGCACTCCTATCCTCAAAAGTGCCTCTAACCATCTGAATAGATACATGTGTATGCAGGCCTTGACATGAACTTTTTGCTCACTAGCCACGGTGGCTAGTGGTTCTGCAAACTTACTAGCCACTCGGTATTTCCACTGGCCACAATGTTGGTGTTTTGAAACTATGAGCTATATGCCGATTTACTTACAAAGGGTATGAAATGACACACGTGCTCACATGATCAATATGGTCAATATCAGCTCTCCTCTTAATGAAGCAATTCTCCCTGTACATAGCACTCCACAGCAGTATGTGTCATACTTAACTGGTAGAGACAGTCATTAAGAGTCAAAGCTCACATTTGGAGAACATTAAACAACTGGACTGTCTGATGTATAATATAAGAAGCAAAACAAATCACCGTTTAGTTGAATTCTCTTGGACTCCAAAGTGATCAGTTACAGACTTTAATCCTTCTGCCTCTGTTTCTCACTGCCTCAGTGAACAGATTTAAGGTTTCAGAGTTTTTCTCATCTTTATATCCGTTAATTTTTGATATATGGCAAATCTATAATTATACCCTGAATATACAAACGTTGAAAAGGTTTCAATTACTTTTAAAGTATGCGCTAATGTTCAGAGGCTTTATCATTTAGATCGCCCTTATCAAACAAAGAATGTAGAAGGAGTATTAATCAAACACTGCACAACTTGGCTCACACGGTATGCACGAGTGACAGAGACACACAGCTGGAGCACAGACACACATAAACGGCACTGATGTGCTGATCCTCCATAGATAGAGAGGCACTTTAAAAGCAGAAGGAGAAAGTTCAGGTATGAGTTTATCCTCCAACATTCTGAAACATTTTCCCTAAACAGATAGAAGCCTTCAGTCTACATTACAAACACCTCAGTGCGAGTGTGTCAGTATATGTGTGTGAGTGTCGTGTTTATGTGTATCATACAGCATCAAAGCCCTTGGCGCTAGGCACAAGTGCACAAATGAAGAGACCAGACACTTCAGTTATTTTGGAGGGAAATTTGAGCCTTTATGTGCCGAGCGGCCTCTCTGTAACAAGTCCAAATCATAAGGGCTAACAGACAAGCACTTTCAGAGTGAAGCGTAAGTAGTGTCACTGATAAATCCAACCCACCATCGTGGCTAGTTAGACTCACGCTGCTACCTGCCACAGCCGAAATCCACCTGCATTTGGCTAGTTGGCGGGTGTAAATGTCAAGCCCTGTGTGTATGCCATTTCAGTAATCTCTACACATTTTACAGAAAAACATTAGGAAATTAAAATGCACATCAATGTAATAGTTAAGTGTTAAAGTGTTAAAGTTCCTTACTGAATTGCTCTTGCCCCAAATCTCTTTAAAATAATTATGTCTTTCTCAAAAATGTCAGACTTTTGTGTTTAAGTGAGTAAAAATGACTAAATAGTTCAAGTGAACCCTGTTGGTAGCATAAAAAATTGAGTACAATTTGTGAGAATAAAAAAAAGAAACAAGAGCAATAACAAAGAGAGAGCTCACGCCTTTGCAAAATTAGATAGATCCAGTGCAACAACTTATTCAACTGGGTTTCATATCTACACCTTTAAAACGGAGAGGAGATACAGCTGACTGCATGCTCCAGTAGCCTAGCTGAAGATTAGCATACAGTATATGGGCAAAAGTTTTGGCTACGGGTGTGAGTTCTTGAATTCAGGTGTTTCAGCCAGACCTGTTACCACTGGTGTTTAAATTTAAGCACCTAGCCATGCAGTCTCCATTTGCAAAAATTTGTGCTACAGAATGGGTCATTCTGAAGAGCTCAGTGACTTCAAGCATGATACTGTGATTAATGCCACCTTTGCAACAAGACAGTTTGTGAAATTTCATCCCTGCTGGATATTCCACACTCAACTGTAAGTGATACTAGAAAGTGAAAGTGTTTAGGAACAATGGCAACTCAGCCATGAAGATGAAGACCACAGAAAATCACACACAGCATGGTCAGTGGCTGCTAAGGTTCATGTTGCCAATGCTCTGCTGATTCCATAGCTGAAGAGTTTTAAACTTCCACTAGCATTCATGTTAGCTCAAAATAGTGTGGTGGGAGCTTTGGAAGCTTTCTATGGTCGAGCAGCTACATGCAAGCCTCACATCACAAAGTCCAATGCAGAGCATCAGATGCCGTGGTGTAAAGCATGCTGTTACTGAATTGTGGAGCAGTAGAAACATGTTCTGTGGAGTGATAAGCATGCTCAGCGTATAAAGTGCTACACCAGGATTACAATTTTGGATGGGCCCATTAATATCAAAGTTTAAATTATATTCCCCTCTTATAGACTACGTTCTACACTTTTTAAGGAAATGCTGGAAATATGTGATACATTTAGACTACAATGGAGACAGCATTTTGCTTACAAGCAGACCACTCATAAGTGACAGAATAATTTATTAATGCACAAGGGTATGCAGTTCTTATTGCCTTATGTAGAATATAAAATGTGTTTATTTTCTGCTATGATAAAGATCAGTCTTTAGGGAACAGTTTTTCAACTCTTTTTGGTGAAAGGAGTTTTTGCTTTGAAGATGATCTCATCTCTTTACTTTTAATGTTTTGTTGGTTTTTGTTATAACAACTGTAATCCAGTTATGAAATCAGACAACTCTCCCAGTAGATGCAGTGTAAGTCACTGTGGATGAGATCAAGAAGGGAAAGGTCTTGATTAAACTTGAGAGGTTTTTTTTACTTTCAGCTGGTGAGAGTTGAGTTTATCTCCTTCATATGTAGCTCTCTCTGTCCCTCATGGATCCATCTGTCGCTCAGCTAAGAAACTAGTGTGACAGAGAGCGCACCCCCGCTAGTTTTTCAAGTCTGGGCAGTGTAAAATGGCCTGATCTAATTGGTTTTGATTTATGACTAGATGCTAAAAAGCATTCAAATAGCTATATAATCTAAATAAATAAAAGTATGAGTTAGGAAAATCCATCATCTCTCAAATTTCTAGAGAGGGCCAAATGAAGTGTTGTTTCTAAAAGATCTGTGTGCCTAACAATATAAAGTCTGAACTATAATTTAGCAAATGTAAACACTCACCTCTCATAAATAGGCCCTCTGAAGTCAAACTTAGATGGGGGTCCAGGGGTCCTTATGGATCCATCAAACTTTATTCTATGCAATTTTTTTCCTCTGAGTGCCTTATTTACATGCTAAACATAAGAATGGAAGTTGTTTCTCATGTGTCCCTCACACTGTGGGGGTCTAGGGGGGTCTGAGACCCCCTAATTGACACAAGACCCCTTGAAACCCTCAACTGCAAAATTTTGGGGGGGTCTCTTGAGAAGTATCTATAACGTCATTTTTCACTTGCTATCGTCACTACAAATGCCATTTGAAAGCACGTCATGTTTGTTTTAATGAAGTTCATTGTACAGAATTTACTCACATATAAGAATACAGAAGAATAATGTCTCTGATAAAGCTTCCAAATGTGGGGGGTGCTGTTTCAATGACCTTGTGTAACCCCGCCATACAGCTTGTGTTCTTCTTACCGCTTTTGTTGTTTGTCATGTCTGCTGGCTGTCACTTTGTGCTCTCTTTCTGTCTGGTCACTCTCTCTGTCTTCCTCTGCTTTCTTTATTTTCTGTCACCTTCTGCACACTTACATCTCGGTTTCAGTACTTCTGGTTTTATTTTTGTGATCACGCACCCCCTTGTCTGCACATCAGTTTTGCTTCCTCTGTCACGTATCACCACAGCTGTTTACCATTAGCACTCATTAGCCACAGTATGTTAGCACCCGGTTTTCACTTGTTCTCCGCTAGTTCGTTGCACTTCATCGTCCTCGTCCCAGCGCTTTGTTTTCATAGTCTTAGCTTCCTCATCTCGACCTTGTTTGTGTTCTTTGGACCTTTGCCTTAGCCTGCCGATTTTGGTACCTCTGCTGGAGTTTGACTGCCTACCCGTGTACCGACTCTGATTTCCCATTACAACTCTGATTTTTGCCTGAACCTTGCCGTGTCCTGCAGTTGTGTCCAGCATTCTGTGTCTCGTTCCTTGGTAGTTCTCCTGAAATTGTGGACTCAGAGTGCTTAGATTAAGCGAAATATGTCAAAGAGAAAGCAAAGTTCTTTGCTTGAAAACTTTGGATTCACATCTCCAAGACTAAACTGAAACAGTGATGAAGATGGAGCAGAGACACCCCAAGCTAATTCTGGCGAGGCAGCTGCTAGCACATCTACCAGTGAGTAGGGGTCTCCAAAAAAATCTAATAAACCCAGACTTAATTAACTGATTGTGATAGACCTGCTGTGCTTCATATTGAAATATATATTTCGCCATACGTCAGTTTGCTGGGTTCATATGTGCACGTATGTGTGTGTATGTGTGAGCGCCTGCATGAGAGGGACGCGCAAGTGTCCTATTTGGTCACAGAGCAGAGTTGTTCTGTGGTCCTGCAGCTGTGTGCAGCTTTGTTGATGATGATGCTAGACTGGGTGATGTGTGTTTAATGTGTATGTATGCATTACTTGTGGTCCTGTATACTGCATGCTGTGCAAGACTTCAGCCTGATACTGGAGCACTAGTTAGGGTGGACCCCCCGATTGTGGCCGGGTATTTTGCACTCTGGTCCCTCACATTTGGTGTTCACCTAGGTCCCCCTGTGGCCACACAGAAAAGGCAGTCTTGCCTAGAAGTCGTTTAACATGGGTGTTGGCTTCACTAGTGTTATGGAGAAATTAACGTCCATTTCCAAGAGGTGTAAAGTTTTCTATCAGAATGTAAGTGACAATGATTACCCAAGGGATCCTGGGGTTACATATCATTATAGTCTATGTCCAAGTGTTCATCTTTCTAAAAACTTATATTTTAATTTTATTTCAGATAAACATCATGATTGACAGCTTATGATTGATAGCTCATGACTGACAGATTATGACTGACAGGCAAATGCAGTGTTTTGCAGCGTTCTCAATTAGATAGGCGGAGTAGGGAAGGCAAGGTGAGAGAAACCCTTAAAATAAACTAAACAAATACTCACTGAACTTTATATAAACGTGAGCATCTGCTGCAAACCAACATTGTGAATCTGTTCTGCTATGGACTGTACCAACTTGAGGGATCTTTATTGCTTTAATGGCAACTTAGATGTGTGGTCTGGTTAGCAAAATTTCACAAACTGTCTTATTGCAAAGGTGGCATTGTTTTTGTTTGTTCTGTAAAGCATCTTTGAGTTTCCTAGAAAAGCGCTGTATAAGTCTGATGAATTATTATTATTATTATTATTATTATTCATCACAGTACATGCTTGAAATCAATGAGCTTTTCATACACGACACATGTTACTTGAGAACAACACTTGAGGGCACATGAGAGATACAACTACCAGATGTGTGGGATGTAAACTACAAAAATGGAAACACTTGAGAAAGTTACTATAATGTAACTCAACATTAACATCAGATCACCCTAGACTGATGACTGGTAGTGAAAACACACCTACTGCACTTTGTTTCTTCACTTGCAACCACACACAGACGTAATACTCTTGGTGTATCTAATCATTCTAACGTAGCAAACGTAGCTCCATTAGTTGCATAAGCTATGTAGATCAGTGGTTCTCAGCTGGTCCAGCCATGTGACCCACCACCTACTGTAATGTAAAGTAGGGACCCAAATTTCTGATTTTTATGAAATTAATTAAACAAAAAATGCTAAAATTTGGACCTTGGAATGAACACAAGAAAAGGCTGAACAAAGAGACTGGCTAACACTCCACAAGGACGTGCATGCAAACATTTCATATGTTTTACCATTATAACAGACATTTACGAATTATTATATGAAAACTTACTTGCTTGAAAATATTTCCATTCAAGATAACAGGATAAATAAATGAAAATCTTGAGAAAACTATAAGAATTTACAAGTTTTCCTGCTAAATAAAGCATATGGATAGTTGTGTGCCTGAGGCTTCAATATCAGAGATATTTTGCCTTTTTTTTTTTCCTGAAACCAGTTCGCAACCCACTGAGAACAGCCCCGCAACCCACTTTTGGGTCCCAACCCACCAGTTGAGAACCACTGATGTTAGCTAAGCTCACAGAGGACATGGATATTTATATGAATGAGCCTACAAAGCAACCATTACCTATGTTAGCTTTAGCTTAAAAAAGCTCATGTTGCTAAAGCTAACCTAGCTACAGTGGCTTGTGTTGCAATATTAACTACATAGTTAGTGTAGATAGCTTTAGCTAAAGCTAACAAAGCTAAAGCTGTATGTCTACCTACTTTTAAAAATGCTCTATACATAATTATATCTCAGCCCTTTTTCTGTTTTATTTATGAAATGTTGCTTAGACTCTAATGTGCATACTGCATCTTACATCCACGATGCATGAATTTTTGAAGATGTGCAGAAACAACACTGGGGCATGTGGCTGCCACGTACATGAATACAGTCAACATCAAGTATATCTCTGGCTTCAGTCAAATGCAACCAGGAACAGTTAAACACAGCCATTGTTCTACTGGCCAATCAGAGTTACAGTATGTGCAGCTTTATGGAGGGGTCTTAAAGAGACAATACATCATGTTTGCTGAACCAAGAGTTTCACTGACACCACCATGAGACAAATAAGTCTGTTTTTTTTTTTTTTTTTTTTTTTTTTTGTTAGTCATGCAAAATGACTAGTTCCAGAATTTGAAATGAGCAACATAGCCTATTTAAACAAACCAATTCCCCATCAGAAGTGGACAGAGAGATGAAGAATTTTGCACTGTGGACAAGAATCTTGTCTCAAGAAGTGCACATCACCTTCCCCCTTGAATCATATCTCCTCTCCTTGACAGACACTAATAGCTTTCTCAAAATATCTTACTCTCTCCAGCACATTTCCTGTTTCTTTTCTCCGGTTTCAAGGCAACAGGATAATTTTATGACCACAAGGGCATTGTGAAAAAAAAAACACAAAAAGATCCCCCATTTACACTCCAAGTTTGTTTGCTCATTTTGATATCTCTGGAAATTGAGTCTATCTTCACTGTTAGAAAATAAAATCTAAATGCTTACATGTCAGATGCAAATGTAAGCTTTCAGATCCTAAAGGGTGACTTTGAACAGCAATTTTCCATGCAATTTCCATAAATATGGAGCAAACAAACAGGTGTTTATGTTCAAAGCCTTATGTGGGGAGCAGGCTAAAGGGATCTGCTTCTACCATTTCATGCCAAAACAGCAAAATAAATGTGCGCTCACCTAAGACACTAATTGCTTTGTATAATTAAGGTTGCTGGGCATCCGTGGAAAGCAACATAAAAATATGGATTCAAAGCAGTTTTTTAAGTATGACCTATTTTTTTGGCACAGCTTGCCTTAGGATAGCTGTTAGTATGAAGCAACATAAATCCAATGAGCAAAGATGGAAGACTCCCCCATGCTACAGAAAAAAACAGATCTATATAACAAGGCTGTGGAGCATCGAACGTGTTTATCTGTCTTTTTTGGCCGTTTGGGCAGAAAATGTTCAGTGGCCACCTGTTGGATTTGAGGCACAGATGATCTTTATCTTCACAAAATGTCCTAGTTTTATATGCTAAATTTACCTCACTTACATTTACATAATCTACTGTGATAAGAGACACAGTTTCACACTGCAGGTTCGTATTAAGTGCAGCACATATCTGCATAGCTCTGAAGCTGCAGATTGATCCCTTGCCTTTGATCAAGTTATTGCACATCTGCTCTGTGAGGTTTGAAAACCCCACAAGAGGAAACATTTACTGTATAATCATTTCATTACAATACAAATATTATTGAATGACTTTAGAAAGTGCTTCACACAGCAAATCAGCTCCGGTGATCTAAGTGAATTCATGTTGTATATAGTTTAAAGCCTCGGGTGTCTTTAATTCCATCATGGTGCATAATTGTGGTATCTTTATTCCTAAGTCTGACACAGCAAAAATGAAATGCTCTGACCTTCAGTAACTTTGTTTTCCTCCATCAGAGATACAGGAAGTACATCAAACAAGTGATGACATTATTGTAGAAAGTAAGGAGTTTTGTGTTGATTTATTGTAGATGTTGCAAGAGGGGTATGCAGACTGTACATCTCTTATGGCCACTCTCACTGGCTGTTCATCTGAGATACTGTATATCTCAGCAGGAAGTGCCCTAAAGTACCGGGACAATGTATTTCCAGTTTTAGATTTTTTTTTGTTTTAATTCTATTTTATTCATAAACAAAGCCTGGCAGCTGCATTCATTAAATGACCGCATGGTAAACATTACAGACTTAGAAATATTTCATAAATACAAAAAAAGGTGAGCAGTCTAATTGATGTTAAATTATATACAAACTGTGGCTCACTTTAGCTTTGTTGGCATTAGCTAAAGCTAACATGGCTATGCTAGCCCCATACTTAAGGTTACTACATAAGCAAGTGCAGCTAAGTTAGCTTTAGCATTGTGAGCTTTAGCAAAAATAGCTAAAGCTAACGTAAATAACGTATCTACATAGCTAACATAGCTGCTTTGTGAGCCAAGTTTTAGCTATGTAAGCTACATGGCTCTGTTATCCATGGGTAAGTAAGCAATGTCAGCTTTGGCAACATTAGCATTAGCAAATGTGGCTAGAACTAACTTAGCTATGTAAAGAATGTAGATATGGAAATTACATTGCTGCCCTTAAAGCAAGCTAGGTAGCTACGTTAGATAACAAATTACATTATCTACGTAGTTTAGGCGGTTAATGGAGCTACATACACTAAGAATGCTGCAGTAGAATGTTTTAATGGGAAAAGAGCAACATTTCATGCATAAAACACAGAAAAAGGCCTGAAATTTGGAATCCATATTTCACTTGTCTTTAGTCCTGGATGATGTAAAGAAGCAGGCTGTGACTGTCTCTCTCTAAGCAGCCATAGCTCAATCTCTTATAACTGTTGGTGTAAGTGTAGTAAAGTACAACACATTATATTCCTGCCAAGTATGTCACAATAAAAGCCTCCAATGCTAATCATCATATAAGAATTTTATTTTGAAGAGCAACGTCAGGAATTGGGGGGTTTTCAGCAGCAATTTAAAGACCCTGTAAAGTACAAAATAAATCTGTATTTAGGTTTGTCATATGATAGATCACTGTGTTATGAACCCCCAGGTCAAATTTCAGTCAAATAAAGCATCTCCAAGTTTATTAAAATAAGCTTCAAATCATGAAAAATGAGGCAGTAAAATCTGCTTCAGGATGGTGTGGGTGTGTCTATTAAATGAGCTGAAGCCACGCCCACTCAGGAAGAACATGATCCTCTCAGGTTTTGAAAATGTTACAATCTAAATGGAGGAAAGCACTCACGCCATTAGCCTGTCTCTTGACCTTTTGTTGACCTTAGAAGAAGAGACAAAGTCTGTTCAAATCTCTGCTATGATGCTTTAAATGATCCACAGACCACTGTGGCTCCACTGAGATGAACTGCTCTGTGATTTTAGATTTTGGCAAACTGTGATTAGGATTGGCTCATAGATAAGTTGACTGAGTTTAAAAAGCCCTCACACAGTAAGCAAGAGCAGCTATCTTTTATTTAGAACCACAGATAAGGACACATACAGGCAACATAGTCTGCAGCATTAACCCCCTCACTCATGGTGCCATACTTGGAAAACTATTTTCCCCTAAAAATATGAACCAATAAACAAAACGTGCATAACTAAAGCTTTGCAATGAAACATGAACATTATAGAACAGTACAAGAGTGAATTCCTTTGCACAAAATAAACCCAGAAGTCCCTGCTCCAGGTGACTGCTTCCTTCCACAATATTGTAGTGTTAGAGGGCCGGGGTCATTCCCTACTCTGGTAGCTGATATAGAGAGCTGACAGGTCAAATAGAGCAGACCAATAAGTCCTCCATTCAGGTTGCAGCATTTTTTTTTTTTTTTTTTAATTTGAGAGGACTGTATTTCTCACGAGTGGGTGTGGCTTCAACTCATTCAACAGACACACCCACACCAACCTACAGCAGATATTACTACCCCATTTTTCATAATTTTGAAGCTTAATTCATAAACTTAAAGGTGTTTTTAAAGATTGAAATTTGGTCTGGAGGATCATAACATGGTGGCCTATCATACAACAAACTTTAAAATACAGATTTTTTTCTCCCATTACAAGGACTTTAAAGGGACAATGCTCATATAAATTACTAAAGGCTAATGCCGCCATTATCACCAACTAGCTTCAGCAACCTAACTTCAAAATACAGGAATATTCCTTTAAAAATTACACTAAATTGAAACAGCTGATTGAATTAACACTGCAAAACACTTTAAAAAGGACAGGTCTAGACTGTACTCTTTGTTATAATTTTTGAATATTTATAATATTTACAAAGACCCAACATTAATCCACCATGAGCACAGCAACACGCAATATTAGCTAAGCCTCAGTGGCAATTAAAAAATCTCCTTTTAAAAGACATAAAACTGATGAGAGTTCCTGGGTTACATTTTTTTGTTTAGTTTTGCATGTGAAAGCTTGAGTAGAGAAAAAGATCTCTACATACAACATTCTTCTTGCA
This sequence comes from Cheilinus undulatus, assembly GCF_018320785.1. Lineage (NCBI taxonomy): Eukaryota > Metazoa > Chordata > Actinopteri > Labriformes > Labridae > Cheilinus > Cheilinus undulatus. The sequence continues at coordinate 17,691,305 of NC_054872.1, forward strand.
CAGGCAGTGAAGTCATTGATTTTTTCTTTGAGTTCTTCATCTAAAAAATAATCCTTGACTTCTCCACCACAATATTAACCTTCCTCTTGACCAATTCACCTTCATTTCATGCCACATGAAGTTGCTACTCATGGATGTACACCTTTAATTTCACCTTATGAAAAGATGTGGTACTTAGAGTCATTTTTGTTTAAAAGAGCTAATGCCAGAGGCAAAGAAAGATTTTTTTATATTGTAATTTAACTCAGATATTGATTATTTTCAACCCTGCACAGAAGCTTAGCTCTAGTGAGGATGTTTGAGGCAAAGATAAAGACTGAGGAGAAGAATAAGTTCAAGAGCAATGAAGTGAGTCGACGGCATACAAAACTGGAGCGCCTCCAGAATACTACCAGGAAGCGCTAGGAGCCGGAGCCCGAGGTAAGTCACTGACCTGCAGGGAATGCAGCAGGCTCTTGTGAAAGACGTGCTTTTAACCTTGTAGGCTGCTGTGAATGTAAGAGGAATTGCTAAGCTGCTTTCAGGATACTTGATTTTCCTCAGCCTTTCACCAGGCTTTCAAGAAGTCATACTGGCCCTTAAAAAAAAACAATAATCGTCTTCTTTTTACACAGGAATCTGGCCTGCTCGAGCACTTAGCACTTTTTAATCTACATGAAAATGTGTTGAGGGATTTTAGTTGCTTGGCTTTGTGAAAATAAAAAAGTATATTGCTTTTCCAGTCATGTTGAAAGCAGTGCTTGCAGTTGTGGCGTTGAAGAAACACAGATGCTATTTTAACGGAATTCAAATGGGTAATTTTCTCCTCAGTGGGGGAGAGAGTTTAGTAATACGGGTAAGGAGAACAAACGGATTAAAAAAAGACTCTTAAACTCTTACACTGTTAACTGCTTACAGCTGATGTTTAAATTGCCCAACCTCAGTGCTTCAAAGGCAACGTGCAGCTCTGCCTCGGTGCTATTTAAGCATCGCAACACTTTAGTGAGTGTAGGTAGGGCCTGGAATTTCACACTGTGATTATCTTCGGCTGTCATGAATACAAGATTATGTTGTGGACTGTCAAAAAAAAAAACCTCTCTCACTCAATAACCCCGGCACATTTTTTTTTTAATTCCGCAAGCACATTTACACGTTTTCTCCTCCACACTTAACAATCAAGCGCAACGTTTTGCATCTCAAGAAAAAAAAAAAGGTGTTTCACTCATTTTTCCCTCCTCTCTGTGGAGTGAATCAAGAAGCTGGCGTTTGCTTATTCTCCCCTCCTCTCTCAATCAGCAGAAATTTCCTCTTTGATCTTTTATTCATATGATTAAGTCTGTGTATCACCAGTCTGCTCATTCTACGTTTCAATATATGACGAGACCATCTTTGAAGTTGGCCGCACTGCAGATGAGTCACTTTGGTGAACAGCAGTTTTTATTTCTAGCTGTGATTTCTGCAATATTGTTTGGAAATATGATACGTGTCGGTAATTATCCTTTTTTAATTGGTTGACCTAAGGTGTAAAAACACACAAATATTTTCTGCGAAGGATTATAGACTGGAAAAGATTTTGAAAAAATAACACATCTTCAGGAACACCTTCAGATTTCCAGCTTATTCATTTTTGAGAACTTGTGCAACCACAAATGTAATCTCTTTTCAATAACACATTCAAGCTGGTATAAAATCACAACTTTTCTCTTTTAGCATTGGCTTCAAGCTCCTGAAATCTATTTTCTCACCTGCTAATTATAAAGCTCTACCTTTGTTCCTGTCTTCTTCATCTCTTTTATTCTAGCATTCGTTCTCTCTCTGCCCTTCTTTTTCCTGTTGTCCCTTTCTGCCTTTCTCCTCACTCTTTAGCTCACATTTCTATCCCTCACCTTTCACGTGCGCCACCCCCATCCTTCAGTCAATACCTTTAACCCTTGTTTTCTCCAGGCTCCCTGTTCTTTTCCTGCCTTTAAGATTTCTGACTTTTTCTCAGAAGATTAAAGGGTTCAGGATCTTTAGTGCATAAAATGAACAGAAGTACAATAGAAGTCAGCAGGGATCTTATTGAAACCTATATAAAATCTAATGAGCATAAGGAAGTGCTGTGAGGAGCTCTCATGTAACAGTGGTAGAAGAAAGAACATGTAGGTATCCTTGTGTAAGACGAACCATTATGTGCTCATATTTTATGAGGCTTTTCCCAGACTAAAGGACGGCAATAACTGAACACTTTATAAATGGATCAGAAAGGATTTGATGTCACTCGTTATCCATATTTGTTCAGACTCGAACATTTGCAATGACTCATCGCTCTGAGTGTTGCCCTGAGCTAAAGTGCTAGCATCACTCTGATGATGATCTTTCAAGGCATGCCAGTGAAACTGTCAATGCATATTTTTGTCAGTGCACCACCATGCAAGCTGCAGGAGGATGAGGTGTAATAATAATTGTATGAAATTATGTTTAGTGGTGGGATATCTCTACCTTTAAGTCCTTACCTGTTTTTTTTTTAAGTTTTTTTTATTCTGTCTATTTGCACACAACTTTCTCATTATAAAGACATATTTAAACCACATGGATAGGATTTTTTTAACTATTTTTTTCTTGACTTTGGTCTGCCAGCCACTTCATACAATTTCTTAAAGGAGTTGGTTTGAGCTGATACATGAAATCAGCAGGTAACATACAGGGAAATTCAAAGCAAGCAATTTGGCAGGGGTGATGACATTTGTATCCTGTGACCACTGTGCTGCCAGAGTACATAATAAAGCCTCTTCATACTCTTTTACAGCCATTTCGGCCTGCCTGCATGATGGCTGCAGTGGGAGTCAATTCTGGCCTGTTTTTCTTCTGAAAGCTTTCCGTTGTGCTGTTATAATGATGCTATCCACGCCTTCACAGCTCTTACAGAATGTTTTTTAGTAAGCCTGGAACTTAACTGTCTTTGGTATCTTTAAAGAATATATCCAGAATATATCCAATACTGGACATCTTTTTTCCTTTTATAATCCATTTTTCAATTGTTCTGGCAGCTAGCAGGGTTAGCCCGCTGCCATATGGTCTGTTTGTATCCCAAATGCATTTTGGCTGGGCCAATGGCAGGCTATTCTGTTGTCATATCATGCTTTGCTTCACAACACATGTGCACAGACTTAGAAACTAAAGGAGAGGGCCTGAGTGACTTGTGAATATTTTGAAGACTTTTGTCATTAATCAAAAGTCATTAATGTTTACTGTGTTAGATACTTAATAGATGATGCTTAGCCTAGATAAAGAGTGTAATATTACTTGTTCATTATTATTATTATTATTATTATTGGATTAAAATAGGTCTGAGATTATCAGCTGCTTCACACATTTGCAGACAGAGTCATTGGCATGGTGAGGATGAGTCTCCCCTTCTTGTTTTATTGTTATAATTCATTAAATTGAATTCAGTGTTTTTAAGTCTGAACATTAGACTAGAGTGGATTTGTCTTTTGACACATGTTGCTAAAGTGTGTGGTAATGATCAGAAATCCTGCAGAGCAGGCAAAAAACATGCAGGGCTCTACAGTGCAGCCTTTCAACAGCTAGTGAATTGGCTGTGGTCTCTAAACTACTACTTCCTAATTATAAAATATACTTTAAAAATGTTTTTATATCTTAGATGACACAGGTCTTAGTGACTTTCTCAGAGTCTGGGACTGTGCATAAAAAATGACATGAGAAAAACTCTGTGCTGCTGTGTTCATCTTTTTTCTGCCAGTAAAAAAATGCATATCCTCGAAGATTGCTCTCCTATAAAATATTAGTTGTGAAAAAAGTGTTTCATAAATTGATGGGGGTTTTTTGTTGTTGTTTTTTTTTTTCATTTTTTTGTAAAAATTTAAGAGAGAAAATTAAAATCACAGATTTTAAAATGGCATGAAATTTTACAAACCTGTCTGTCAAAATGACTGACAGCAAAACAATCTAGCGCAACCTCTGGGTGCATGTGCTCTATGTGTGCTGTCACAGCTGTGTCTTTTTTCAGAGGTTTGCCTCAGTAAATCACTCTGAAAGTGACTTTATTCATCATAACTGAGCCAGGAAGCAAGATGAGTATCTCCACATAGCGTTTGGTTTGAAAAGCACAAACCAGAAGTCTAACCTTACTGTGTTCATGTTCTCTGTTACATATTAAACCAAGTCTTTTAAATACAGCTTTATAATTATAATTTTACTGTCGAGAGAGCCAAGCAGCTCAACGGTAAAAATAGGTGAGTCTTCAATTTCCACAGTTCTCACAGCATAAGACGTGACTATCAGGTGTTTAAGAAGCAACATTTACACGGGCAGTTAAAGCACAAACAAAGCCATGGCGCTGCCATTATGCAGCTGCCATGCACCCAGTCTGAAACAGCTGTTAGCCTCACCAGCATGGTCAGTAACACACTCTTGAGTTTATGCTGTGAAAAGGTCGAAATTACATGAAGAACTAAATTTGATATAAAGGAAAACAACCTATCAATGACTCTTTTGACTTGTCTGCTGTCTGATCTGTTGTAAATATTTTATAGTGACTACCGTGCTGTCCTTTTTAAGCTCTGCATCCCCAGATTCCCTCGCCTCTCTTGGCCTACAGGGAAAACCTTCTGCTGTGTGGAGAAAGTTTGAAGGAACAACTTGGGAAGATATCAGGTGCATGCTGTTTTGAAATCTTCTCACATTTTCTGGTGTGTCTGTGTTAAAAGGCTTTTTAAAGCCAAATATTTTTAATTGAACTGCAGAAAAGAGGAATAAAAGCAAGTGAGCCTGCCTTTTATCAGGCAACAAACTCAGAGAAACAAGACAATCCAATTCAAGTAATTGCCAAAGGAAGAAAGATAATACTTTTAAATCTTCTTTTTATATTTATCCCACATCCATTATTTTCTTTTTTATTTATTTTCTGTTCACTGGTTCAAGCTAAATCTCTGAAACCTGAGGCTTTTGTCTGACAAAGATTTAAATTTTGGGAGAGATAGTTAATTTTTTAAGCCTCTCATGTGTTAAACTGATACTGGCAAGAATTTACACTGAGTTAAGAGGCTGGAGTCTCTGAGTTAAGAGGCTGGAGTCTCTGAGTTAAGAGGCTGGAGTCTCTGAGTTAAGAGGCCATATCTGCAGATGGATTTTTATCTGCTCTTCCACTCAAATTTCTGTTGATAGTGATTGAGTGAGAATTAGATGACCATCAAATGATATCTGACAGCATTAAAGCTGATTGGGCCTATTACTTTCCATACTGACTGTGTTTACCTAAAAGTTAGTGGATGGTATGAGCCCAGAGCCAGTGGGTTTGAAAGAACCACCCCTCCCTCTAATGTAATTAAATGTTTTTTCGATAAAATAAATTTAGGTGCCCTGCACAGCAATAAGTGAAAAAGTAATAATAATCCAACATATTAAATGTCTGCAAATGTGTCTGACAACAAAGTGTGACACATTTATTGTGTTGTTTAAAATGCACGAAGTGCTTTAATGAATTGGAGCTTACTTGAACAGAAACACTTGTTGCGGCAGACTATTTCTTTTCCATTGCTATCAGTTACTTCAACTGTAACTGATAAATTTGCCCTAATGTAAGATTTAGTTTGCATTGTCATTGAGCCATTTGCTGCAATGATAAGATCTCACAACTGTATTAAAGATATCATGACAGGGGCAGAGGAGCATCTCAAATCTTTGTATGCCGATGACATTTTGTTTTATGTTCATGATCAAGTAAACTTTATACCATTCACATTGTCTCTATTTGAGAATTTTGGGAATTGTCAGGCTACAAAGTCAACCGGGACAAAACAGAGATAATGCCAATTTCCAATTTTGATTATACTTCATTGAAAAGTCAGTTCAGATGGAATTGGTCTAATAAATGTGCTAAGTGTTTGGCTTTTTTTATTCCTAGAAAGAAGATATGTTTAAGTTAAACTACTTACCTGGTGTTAATAAAGTATCATTTGAGCTAAAAAAAAAAAAAAAAAAAAAAAACAGAACAGGCATCAATTTCCCTTATGGAGAGAGCATACACAGAAAATATATCTGTTTTGCCAAGTTTTCATATTTATTTCAAAATCTCCCTGTCATTCCACCACAACCTTTTTTATTTTTTTAAATACACAACCTGGTGTTGCTGACCTCCCAGCTCCCACAAACAATCACAGCTCTTTCTGTCATCACAGCTGTGTATTTGAATATGACGTACCTTTCACTAATCTCTGCTTGCATTAATGCTGATGCACCATGCTGCTGCTGACAAAGCTTAACCTCCTCCACCCCAGCATCCTCCTTAATAACATAAAGCTTGTCACACCCTCATATTGAGATTCATGCTACTGTGGATTAATTTAATTCAACGTGCTTGACTAACTGAGGAAGATCTTTTGAGTAGAGCCTTTTCTGCCAAGTAAAACTGTATATTCATTTTGCAATAATCTAGTAAAATGTATGACAAGCTTGTTCCTGACTGAAGTCAGATTACACAGATTAAATCGTGGTTTTTGGATTCTTTATGTTGGTCTTTGGATGAGTGTCCTCACAATTTGGAATAAATTGAATAAATCATATGGCTATGGGAGTTCTCCTTTCTCCACACTATTAAAAATACAAGTATTATGAGGGCCCGAGCACCGACCTCGGTCTGTGAGGACCCTATTGAAATTGTAAGCATCTGTTATTATTTTTCTCTCAAAAAAAAAAGGCATTTTAGAGGACTTAACATGCTCAAAAACTCACCAAATTTGCTCACACAAAAAAATGGCCCCTCAGGGGCCCCAAAACCTGGTATGCAGGAGCCCCGCCCACAAGTTTGTGCGACATGCATGAAAATTGGTACAAATGTGTATCATGACTAGACGAACAAAAAAATCCTCTTGGGACCATACTCTAAAATGCACAGGAAGTGACATCAAGAAAAAGTGTCCAATTTTGGCCATTTTTTGGACAATTTACAGTACCCATATTTGAATTAACTCGTCTGAGGGGACTTATCCAATTGACTCCAGAGTGGTTTCTTGGTGAGTTTTCACAAGGGGGCGGGGCCGTTATAAGGCTTTGATGACCACTTTTTTCACCATTTTTCTCCAAAAAAATGGTGTAAAACAACAATTGTTGTCCATAATTTTTCAGTGCTCACACCAATCATTACCAAACCTCTCACAGATGATCACACATGGAGCCTCTATCAAATCATGTCAACAACATTAGAAATCAATAACTCCGCCCTCTTCTGACAAAACAAAATTAATTTTGCCACTTTTTCCACTTTTCTCACTTTAAAAATTCAGCCCCCGAACACCGTTAGGCAGATGATCTTCAGGCACGACATGCACCATGACCACACCAACAAAAAAGCCTCCTGGACCCATGCCAAAATCCCAACAGGAGTCCACAAGCTCTGCCCCAATTTCAAAATAACGCCTCTTTTGGATATTTATTCACTGAAAACTGATGTAACTTGGGGGGACATGGTTCTATGGCCTTCAGTGTGTTATGGCAACACAACAGTATCACACTGAACACACCCACATGAAAACGGCTCATCGTGGTGCCCTCCTCTGCCAAAAGGATATGATGTAAACGGGTTATTTCTGCATTTTCCTTAGTGTGTTGAACATATCATGCTCTGATTTTGACCTGAAGTCCTCAATATCTATCCCAACATTGACATGTTTCATTAACAGAAACCCCAGTGGTCGTGTTGGCCATTTTGATCCTTCGCCATTGGACAGGAAGTGGGTTCAAAATAACAATTGCAATCTTTTTTCAATTTTACATGATTAATAGTCGGTCCCTCATCACTTCTACATATCAACATCACAAATCCAAGCGGCCATGTTGGCCATGTGATCCTTCGCCATCTGACAGTAAGTGGGTGCAACTCTCATATGAAACACCAGATTGCCCTCAAATTTCCTATGTATTATCAGCATCTGGCTCTCTACAAATTTCAGTGTTATTTTCACAGTTTTGCTCTAGCACCCCCTACTGTAAGATGCCATTAGCACCTCCAAAATAAAAATTCCAGTATTTTTATGATTTTACATGATAAACAGTCCTTCCCTCATCACCTCAACAAATCAACATCCACTTCTGACCTACTGCCACCTACTGTTGAGGGGGAGTACTACCTCATAAACAAAGTGCACTGTGCTGATTTTTTTTAAACGTAATGACGCTCAAAGGAGAATCGCCCTGGTCTCCCTACCGTGCAGCAGCACACTGCAGGGGATTGCATACACCCCACTGTTGCCACACACTGGCGGTTTCATCACACCCCAACCTGTACCGGGGTGCTAGGGCCCTTCAGTGCTGCTTGCAGCCCTGGTTATTATTGTTGTTATTTGTTCTGCAGATGACACATTTAAATTTATTTTTTATTTTTTATTTTTTTCATTCCAAATGGGACTTTTTTTGTCATTTGCTGATCTCCAACAGAAATATGGCATCTCCTGTATTTAGATGTTTTCACATAAGGCACACAGTAAAAACTGAACAGCGTTCTTTGCATGACCCTAAGCAGTCAAACATTGGTGCTATATTACACTGTAGGAAGAAGAAGTCTAAAGTTATTTCAAGGATCTATGATGTTTTTATTACAAGTTCAATGGTAAGTACAGATTATTTAAAACAGAAGTGGGATCAAGAGCTTCAGATGGAAATCCATCAAGATGACTGGTCTTTTATTTGTAGGAAAGTTCATAAGTGCTCTTAGAATTTAAGTCATAAACTAGCTCTAGTTAAGATAGTACACAGGGTTTATTATACTCCAGAGCAACCCAACAAAATTAAGAGACACAGAGGAGCTTTCTTTCATATGTTTTGGTCAGATGACCTCCTCTTAGCATTTTGGACCTCTGTTATTAAGTTGACATCTCAGTGTTTACATGTCTCTCTTCCCCTTTCATACTGTTTGGTCTCCTGGGAACAAATATGTCAGACAAGTGGAAATAATATGAATGTATAGGTATAAAGATCTTGTCTCACTTGCAGCAAAAAATGCATAGCTTTAAACTGGAAGGCAACAAACTCCCAGCAGTAGCACACTGGTAGAATGAACTTTCAATCTACCAGGACAAAAATTATTTTAAGAATTAAAAAAAAAAATTATACATGAATGTTAAGAATTTTGACAATGTGGGACCTGAATGCATTCATTATCTTACTCTAAGTTTTGTTGTTGTTTTTACCTTTGTTTTGTTTTCTGTCTCAGTTTTGCATTTTGCCTGTTTTTTTTAATAGGGGTTATAAACTGAGGGAAATGAGATTCAATTATATACTTCAATGATATTTTATGTTTGCAAAGTATTAAATAAAATAACATTTAAAAAAACATTTTAGTTGCTTTGATTCTGTGTTAAAGAAACTGACATGACTCTTTCCTCTTTTGTGTGTTAATTCTATCATTGTAGGCACTGGCTGTCTGAGACCTGGAACAAAAGGGATTTTTCCTTTTTTTTTTTTGACTGAAAACTTTTGCCTGCAGCAATGAAAAAATACCACTCCAGTGAGATTTGCATTATGCTCCCAATGCAGCCCTCAATTTAAAGCCCAATCTACATTTTTAAAAAAATGAGGGCAGAAGCTGCAAGGTCAACTTTTTTGGTAAAAAAAAAAAAAGGCCCCTTCCACTCGGCTGGCTATGGTCTTACATTATTACTGAGTCTGCAAACTGGAACCTGAGTACATCTATCACCAGAGAGCCTGTCCTTCACGCACACATTTTATTCAATTTATTTTTCTCTCAAAAACAGCTCTAGTTTGTATTAATTTGTAAAGAAACATCTTTGCCACTGACCTTTTAATGGGGTGACCTTAAATAATTAAGAGTCAGTGATTCATTGCAAAGAGTCTAATTTGCCTACCAGTCTCACAGTCAAACACCTGCTTGTTTTTTTTTTCTTGTTTTTTTTTAGCTGTATGGGAGCCCTAAATGTCATGTTTAAAAAGATTTGCCTGTTTTCTCCAGATACATCATGACTCATAGCCTATCATCCCATAAAATTAAATTATTAATACTTATCAGCATATTTTGAAATTAATGTTTCATCTTTTTTGCAACATAAAAATTTAAGCGTGCAATTGAACAAATAATCAAACTCATTATTTATTTGTTGTTGTTTATTAGTATTTGGTTTATATGGGGTGACTGTTTCTATTCAAAGTTTTGGAGTTTATAGAGTTTGAAAGACGCACGCCCGGTCAAGGAGACAAGTCGGAGCGTAACAGAGAGAAAGACAGCGAATTGTAGCGAGAATGCTCACAATGCTGGGAGGAATAGAGGAATATTAACCCTCTGCCATGACTTCCAGTCATCCGGTGAGACCATGGGTGAGACTATCAGTGCATCTGTTGGCACCGGCAGGCAACGCTTCCACCATGATTGTCCACCAGTAGCAAAGCCAATGCTTTACCTCACTATGTTTCCACCCCACTGGGGAGGGAGTAATCTGTGAATGCCGTAGTGGGGGGTACATGGGGATGGATCCAGGAATTTTTTAAAGGATTCTTCACTATTAGGAGATAGGGCTAATGGTGGAGGTCTGTGCTGTCCGAGTGCTTTTCTAGTTGTAACTACTTGTTGGCTGTTGTTGCTGCCTAGAGTGGCACAACCTGTTCTTAGATTTAGGCAATTACTTTTTCACAGCAGGACAGGTAGGTTTGGATGGCTTTTTTCCCTTAATAAATTAAATCATTTAGAAACTGCATTTTGTATTACTGCAGGTTGCCTTTGTGTAATATAAGGCATGATTATCTAAAACATTTAAGTGTGACAAATTTGCAAAAATAAGACATCAGGAAGGGGACAGACATGTTTTTACAGCACCATAATTGAAAATGTCATTTGTGCTTTTTTTTTTTCTTTTTTTATTTCTTTTTTTTTTTTTTTTTTTTTTTTTTTTTTTGCGTTGCTTTTGCTCTCGACTTCATGGCAGGTTTATTTAGCGATGGTTTTGCCCATAATCAGTTATTAGCCAGCAAGGAAAAAATCTGACCAATCACATTTGACTATGCAAGTCCTTGGTCAGGGAAAGCCCTACTTTTTTACATATCTGCAGTTGTTCTTGAGAAAAGATTGTGCTTGCATCCATCTTTTGGCAGTGTTACATAACCCTGCACCAGTGACTCTGGTCTAAAGACAATCCCATCATTATTTCAAACCTCACCTCTGTCTCTTTTTTCTACCCCATTCATTATTCACTGTCAGGCCAACTTCTCAGAGCACTGCAATGAATGAGTTATTATTCACTCCAGCACTGTGGTTGAATTTATCATAGGATAAAACACTGGAGTCAATATTACACACATTTAAACACAATGGACATTTATTAGAACTCCATGAGCTTCACAGTTTTATATTTAACATCTTCCTCAAGCCCAAGATATCCTTCATCTCTGGTGAATCAGTCCCCACCCCTTCACTGCTATCTCCACATTCACACATACTGTATCTCCCCTCTACCCTTTCTCACCTGCACACCCCTCCCTGTGTCCCGTGGGTGCTGTAGGTAGCAGACCTAGAGTGATGGAGCAGCAGAACCCAGCAGTGGATTAGCAGCAGTGTGTGAGAGAGGCCAGATCCAGACACATTCCTCCAGGGGGAAGTCACGGCAGCTAATCCGACCCTGGTTCTTACTCTATCAACCCCCTACCAGATGCACTTTGCCCCTGTACACAAGCGCATACACACACAAACAATTTATAACCCAGGCAGGGAGATTCCAACTCAGATGCATGCTATAGTCTTCACAGTGTGTGTACATGCAGACATAAACACAGACTTTAGTGTAAAACCCTGGAGGGCAAACATGTTACATACACATAAACAGACATTTAGTTCATACATGTGCATGCACTGCCACATCTTATACACATTTACAGCATCCATTCTTGCATGTTTATCCAGGGCAGGCGACCCCTGGGTGGCTCGAAACCGACACAGACGTCAGTCCACATACATGCATGACCCCTGCTAATCAGAACATGCTGCTTGGATTTACAGGTACAACATCCAGAGTCCCGAAGGGAGAGAAAGACAGGCTGCAGTTGGCTGCCTGATAATCTGGCTTGTTTGACTGGCTGGTTCTGTTCTTCTTAAAGGGGCCAACACATAAAAGTGCTTGGATCACATAAAGTCTCTTTCTGTACAAGCAAAAGTGTGCATGTGTTTGTCCAAACATGCCTCCATACAAGCAGAATGCTCATTCAGGCTTGCACACACGTATGACTATATATTCCATTTGGCATCAGTGTCATGTTAACACAGAGGCAAGGGCCCAAACACACACAGATGCGCACAAAAACAACAGCAGGATCAGGCAAGAGCTAGTCTGATTGCTCATCAAGCAGCAAGAGCTGGCGAGAGGCATCAATACAGCTGAAGTCCACTCTCTTGGGCCCACCTGTCGATTACAGGAGTAAAGACAGGTTGCCTGGTGCCTCAATCCATTCACCAGCAGCCTCCACTGGGCCTGAACACACCTGAAGAATTCTGATGCCAGGAGGGAATAAGGGACCCCTCCACTTCACACTGGCAGCTTGACGATGGTTTGCCTCTGCTGCATAAACCAACGAGATAAACAACTCTACAGAGGAATGGAGCGGGGGATACAAATCTATCGCTGGCGTGGCAGAGATTCAGTTTGTAAGGGTACAATGAGATAGATAAATATCGAGCTGTCCACAGAAACATGTAAAATGAGGTTTTTACAAAGTGCGACAATACATTTTATTGAGCTGGCAACAGAAGAAACACAATAAATACAGAATAAAACACAATTCACAAAATAGAAAGCCCATAAAGTGCTGCAGCTATTTACAGCTTAAAAATTCTATAAAAGTGGCTCACACTGCAATAATAAATGTGATACATATCACCAGATTTGTTTCCAGAGTTGTTTCTGTTTTCTAAATATTTGGCCAAAGGACAACAATCCCATTGCCCTCTGCTGCCTTATAATTAGACAGGATTAGAGCAGGATCAGGCTGTTTCCTCTCATTTATTCTCCCCAGAGAGAGTAGGATGGGAGGTTCACACTGTCTGGCCAACTAACCTTGGACACAGATCAGAAACATGCAAAAAAAAGGCAATAATTTAGACAGATCTACACTGGAATTTAAGCTAAAGAGTAAGTATTTTTCTTTATACATAGTGTTTAAAATGCACTTATTGATCAGTTACAGGTGATTCAGTATGATTTATCTCTTTTAGGGGAAGGCATAAATCAGTTTCTTTCATAAAGTGGCTGCAGATGCTCTGATTTAAAGTTTCAGCACCACGGACAGCTCCCTTACCGTTACTGAAAGGCACATTTGGGCTCCACACAAAGAGGCTCCGGGTTAATTTATTAGCTTTCCTTATGAACTTACCCTGCTGACTCCACGCCAATAAATCTTCCCAAACTAGGGCACAGGGTATGGATTTCAATGGAGGTCATTGCAGGTAGAATTATTAAATGGGCATTAATCAAACGCAGAGTTATGAGCATAATTGATTTAAGGCTCACCTGATTCCCAAGCTCTGCTCTCAGGCAGAGGGAAGTTAAATTGTTGTCAAGGAAAAGCTATGGTTATGAAAAAAGAAACTCAGGTGTTAGAATGAGCAGCATCTTTAATTGAATGCTTTCTATGTGAAATCACAGCCTCTCACTCCTCTGCTCCCCTTTCCCCCTTTATTCCAAAGTGCAGGTCGGCGACTCTTCCAAAGCTAGATGGCAGAAGAGGCCCACTGCAGCCCGTACAGCTCTCCTGCGCCGTCATCATCCCATCTTTGCATTGCAAATTGCCCAGTCCCATCACTCCCAATATCTTCCGCGCTCGATCTCCAAAATGAAAATCAGAGTTATGGTGGGATTGCCTACCGGGCGAATTTCTTTCATCAGCTTTCGGGACGGGATTCTGCCTGTCTGAGTCTCACCTAACACCCCCACCACCACCAACTCCCTCCCCCTCTTCCTCCCCCTCCCTCACCCCCATCTCTCTCACACACATAAACCACATGCTGTCATTAGCAGAGTTCATTTCTTCCTCAGGATTTACATCCTCCCCATAAAGACGTGCCTCCTCCTCTCTTGCCACCCACACCTCACTGTTCATGATTTGTTACCCACACAGGAGCCACATCATACTTACACAGGACTCTCTCTCTCTCCCCCTCTCTCATCTACACCCCCCTCCTTCCTTCCCCTCCATCACCACCTTTTCTCTCTCACTCTGCGTGGTTCAATCGCAGATCGATAAAGGCAGCATTCAAATGGTCGGCTAGACTCCTCTCTCGGTCCTAATAGGGATTAAAAAAAAAAAAAGGGAAAGATGTTGAGCAGCAGATGCAGGCGCGCGCCGGCACAGATCCCCACACTTGATGCCCCTCTCAGCAGAGATGGTTGAGCCCTCCTCGTCCAGGTTGCTGTGGTCCTCTCCTAAAATTCAGTCCTGCTCACTTCTCTCCTATCAGCTGACATAGCGCGGCGGGCGGCTCTGCCTTGCTTCTCCTCTGACAAGGGAGATACTTCAAGCAAGAGGGGGGGAATCAACCTTTAGGTTACATGTGTTAGTTGTGAGCATGAAGGGGATTTACAGGGACGGATACTACGACGGATCTATTGAACTACGGGACGTCTTCAACAGGAGATGCGTTAAATGTGGCCGAGGGGACTTTGTCCAAGCCAAAACGATGAGGATAAGGACGGGATTTGTTTTTTGGAATCTCATCTTTTCACTGATGTTCACTTGTGTGAAAGGTACGAGCCACTGCAGCAATTTCTCCGTCTTTTTCTCGTGCGCATGTGTGTGTGTGTGTGTGTGTTTGCGCGCGTGTGTCTGTTTAAGTGTGTGCGCGCGTGCGAGAAAATCAAAAGCTTTAACGTTACAGGCGTGCGCCAAAAAAACAGGGCTGCCTGCCTGCCACGGTTTACTGGATGGAGTTTTGAGGGACGCATTTCACTCAGCTCAATGCAGGCTTTGACTGAGGCGCTCAATAGATATTCTTGCGGTTGCCTACGCTTCGTCTAATAGCCTACGTGAGCTGCTTTGCTTAGTAGGGTAACTAGTGAATTGTTGCAAGTGCATGCACTGCAGATTTCCTATGGAATATAGAGAGATCCCCCCCCTTTTATTTGGAGCTGGAGCTGTGCGCATTTTCTCCTTTCTGGGTCGAGTTTTCAAGTATTTATGTGAGGGGTTTGCGTCAGGCCAAATTCTCCCCAGAAATGTTACCATTTTGAGGGAAGGGGAGGGAGGGGGGTGAAGCAATTAGTAGTGTGGAACCAATTTGTCGAATGGTGTTTATCGGACTTGCCAGTGCAGGCAGGTGTAAGGTGGGCTTGTTAGTATTCCACAGGCTCTTTCTTTCCCATGGTGTGTCCTTTGAATAGCTGCTGAGGTAACCACTGGTTCCATCTTTTTTTTCCCTTTCTTATATGCATCAGTTAATTTTATTTACACTAAGAGAAAATCCAGCACCCCTCCAATATCACTTTTCTGTCACGGTTATTCAAATGGAGTCTTCTGAATTCATGAAGCAGCACTATTCCTCTGTGACTTTGTGGTTCACTGATTGTCCATCCCTGTTTTCCTTCCCCTTGTTTACCAAGGTAATTTGATTCATGTTATTTAAATAAAGCCAGAGCTTGTGCAGTCTTTTGCTAATTTTCCACAAAGTGTTAATCCATTGTCCACTGACATTTGCAGAAAACAAATAAAATCCATCTCTGACTTTCTTGCAGGCAGAGAACAGTGCATAAGTGTTAATGTGTGATTGTTAATGAGTCAAATTTCCAACTAAAAAGGACAAAGTCCAATCCAATTTCCAACCCTAGAAAGGTTTTTCTTCTCAATCTGCGTGTAAATGCATAGAGAGGAAGGTCTCTGTATGAGTGCATGGCTGTTAATCTGTTGAATGCATGTACGTGCGTCTGAATATGGCCACTCACAGATATCAATTTACATGCAGATTGTTCGCCCTCTGAGTATTTCTCGTGTCTGTCTGTTGGGGGTGGATGAAATGTGCAGCATGCAGAGTAGCAGCGCCCACCAAGAATGAGCCAAGTCAAGTCGAGCAGAGTCGGGCGCTGTGCTGTTTCATCACCACCCACATTGTGGCAATGTCAAACCTCGAGGCCACTGCCAATCCGCCTAGTTCTCTTACTTATTAGGGAGCTAGCCAGCCAGGAATTGGGGTGAAAAGCAGGGAGGAAAGAAAAGAGGAGGTGGAGGAGGAGGATGAGGAGGAGGGGGCCTGGGTCTTCTTTTGGAAAAGTGAGAAAGGAAACAGTGACACCAAGAAAGACAGGGAGGGAGATCCGATGAACAGCTGTTGTTCCTCTGCTCTGACAGCTGACTCAATGTTTGGTGAAGTAAAAAGATATCTGCTCGATCTGGCCTATGACTCA
The DNA here is from genome assembly GCF_018320785.1 of Cheilinus undulatus. NCBI lineage: Eukaryota > Metazoa > Chordata > Actinopteri > Labriformes > Labridae > Cheilinus > Cheilinus undulatus. The sequence continues at coordinate 17,707,672 of NC_054872.1, forward strand.
CCTCCTGCTAAGCTAATGATGCTGTAAAAAAAGCAGTAGAAGCCTTATATCTTGAAAAGTTTGTACAACATGGCTTTGCTAGAGGTGCTTTTCTCTTCTCTGAGCCTGGATTCATTCTGTGTGAGTGGGTGGTGCACAGATCCGATTCTTGGTTCACAAAGTTATGTCAGTCACCTGTCTGATTCTTGGCTCTTGACACAGTTAAGTGAAGTTAGTTTTTGAATTAAGAGCAACACTGCTGTGACGCTTGAATAAAATATTTTTGTTTTTGCATCCACAAAAACAAGCGAGGACATTGCTGCAACTGTGTCACCTAATCCTCCGGGAACTCATAGAAGTGCTCGGCACAGACTCAAATTCAGGATGCTAAATTGCAGGGACTGGATTCTTCTTTTGACTCGGGTCGAATGCAGATTGGAATCCTTTACAGTGACAGTGAGCACTGAAGTGTAGCGTCTCTTGAGCTGCGTTGGCCCTTTTTTCTTTTGACGTCTATCAATAGGACAGCGATCAATCAGGTTCATTGTAATGAAACAGTCACAAAGCTGCGAGAGGCATCTCCCTCTAATGACACGTTCTTATGTAAGCAGAGGGGATTATATCATGAGAAAAGGAGACACTGTCAAACTATAAGCTGGATCTTCCCTTCCCTTTATGTCATTTATGGCAACAAAGTTTCCTTTCATTTTTAACCTTTGCGCCCTTTTCAAAAACTACCTTTTAGATCTAAATCTGTTCAAACATTCAGTCGAATCTTTTGGGAGAGGCTTGATGGTGACATGGTTGCAGCAGAGGCTATGATCGCAATGGAAACTTGAAGGGACACCATGGGAAATGACAAACAAGACACACAGGCACTGGCCTCTTTCCTGCACATGTCAATTGACAGCTAAGGATTAATGTTCACCAACAGACTGTTCAAAGTTATCCATCTGTCATGTCCCACCACTTCTGTTTCCCCCAAATCTCCATCTAGTTCCCATATTTTGTCAAAAATTGTGCTTATTTTTTTAAAACCTTCTGCCAGAGAGTTGCTAATTGCTGGTAATCAGGTTGGGTCTGCACAGACAGTAATCTGGCCACTGAGCCCTTGATGAAGACTTTCTCTCAATGTGATTATGTAAACAGGCTGCAAAGGCTGCTGGGGCTAATCAGGATTACAATTTGTCTGTGTAATTATACACTATCTACAGGGAATTTGGGGCATTATCCCACTGCCCCTTAGGTTTTTGATCTTCACAACAGTGGCAGAAAATGAGCAGAGAGGAAAAAAACACAAGAGTGGACAGTGTGCGGAAGAATCACCTTGGTTAAATCGGAGCAATATCAAACTTTCTGGGTGACAGACACTTGGTAAAGTTCTTCCTGATCGTTCTTTAAGTGCACACAACTCAACAGATAGCCTTTAAGGAGTACTAAAGCATTTCTCAGCTCACCCTCTGACCTCTGGCTTTGGGCTCTTAGATGTGTCTCAGGTTCTCGCTAAGGTCAAAGATGGTTTGCTGCTTCTGATTAAGTCAGTTCCTCTCAGGTATCAGTTTTAATATAAGCAGCACTCTCGGGGGAGAGGCAGATTGGCAATATCTTGTCTTGAAGAGAAATAGCTCAGCACTTGTTGAGATTAAATGTAACAGGTTGCTTCCAGAGTCAAGGCTGCAGATTCGACGTAGGCTGTCTTCTGTTCCTGCAGGTGCCATTTTCTGAAGGGATTAAACTCTGTTAACTGTCTGGAGGCATATGCACTGATAAAATGTGCACTTTTTAAGCCTTAAATCATGCAGTGGTTGAAATCTAAGAAGAAGTGACAGGATGAAATTTGCAACCAAAAAGAAGTGAGGCTGTTTTTATCCAATATGTGTGTTTGCAAACTGTTCTAAGAAGGGAATGTAAACCAGCCAAGCATTTATTTTTAATTAGATGAAACTAATAAACCAAGCTGCATTGCTGCATATTAAATTGCGTATGTATGTGCTCGATGAAGCATGATAATATCCATACCATACCATATTTTCCATTAATCTTGTCAAGAACTGTATCCATACTGGACTGTATTTCACTCTGTGCTTTATTCACTTTATAACCCGTGACCGTGGCATGCCCACATGCCTCCATGAATCTTCCTCCACACTGACCACCACTGCTGCTGTTTGTGTCGACTGCTGTCAGCTGCAGGTTTGATATGTGACAGCAGAGCAGGCTGAGGCGAGGTATGGTCAGGCAAACAAAGCGGGGGGATGTGAAGGTAATTGAGCAGGTAGGATGCTTGGTGGAGGCTGCAGTGATTCCTGAGGATATTTCTGCTGCAATTAAAATGATAGCTGAGGTTAGCTTAACAGTTACCTGTTTAGACTCTCAACTACACCAATTTGCTGTCAGTGTTGAGGAGGCAGCACTGGGGATTTCATATTGCACTGAGATAGAAAATGGACCTCGACAGGTAGACCGTACAAGCTCACTTGCCTGTGAAATGTTTTCAGATCAGCATTTTAGCTGCAGACATTATTGATTTCTTCATAAATGCTACATTGGTGTTAATTCACTGGTTGACTTTGAAAAGTTTTGTAGCTGAATCTGGTAACAAAAATGTGCCATGCAGTTTAAACAAATGAGAAACATTCAAATTTCTGCCATGCATACTGAAAAAAACACCCTCATCTGAATAATCATCTGATTAAAGGCTTTCATGCCGTGTACACTGGCCTTTGGTCCTAGTCTGTGGAGCTGCATTTATTACATAACTTATTCCTCCACTGTTGGTTTAAAACCAGGTTTAGCTTTGCTCATAGGAGTGACATCAAGGACACAGTGTCACTGATAGGAAAGCACTTTAATGGAACTGCAGTAGCATTGGTTCAGAACTGCAGGTTTCATAGAAACAGCAGGTTAAATGTGACAAGGAAAAAGACAAGGAAAGTAATGACATTGTTACAGCGCCACCTTCAGGGAATGCATGTCAAAACAGTAGTGTTTATTTTTATTCTGTTGTACGTGCAGTTTCCTTTTTGCACAATAACAAGCATTCCTTCTTTTGAATTATTTGAGTGTGTGCCATTCATCCATCCTTGTGAGCCCTTTGTCTAACATTTTTTGTGGAGAGTGGATGAAGAATTGTTTACCACATTTCATTTGTATGTCATTAAAGGAAACACGCTGGGATAATTATTGATTCCAAAAGAACAAGACTAGGTTAAAACCAAATATATAGCTGACTGCAATCATCTGGGATACCTGTTGAAATATCAGACTGAACTGTGTGTTCTGGCAGAGTGATTAGTTTTTGGGGTGTGTAGTTGTGCTGTCCCTTATGTCTGTAGGTTGAGAATTGAAGGACCCAAAAGTTTAAAACATAAAGCCCTGTCAGCAGGAAACAGCTAACCTGACACGCCAGATCAACTGAATATAATTCACACTCATCTGGGAAGGCTCCCATAGAAAGCGTTTAGGAAGGGCAGGACTTTTAAGAAAATCTTCAGGTGATTGGAGGAATATTCTGTCCGTCACATTCATGATGGTCTATCAGAGCAATAAATGACGTAGTGTGCATGCACTAGCCTTGTGCAGGCCACTGCAGCCTTAGATCATGAATGGCAGAGCTTCATGTAAAATTGATGCCAGGGCTGCTCAGGAGATGTGCAAAACAAATTCTGTGCCAAGACAAAATTTTGGTGTGGCTCTTTGTGCTTGTTTTTAAATGAAATGTTGGCTAGTTCCAATTCAAACATGTCTCATCTTTTACTATTGGTGGTTCCAACATGGTAAAGTAATCATTATGACTCCACACATGTCCCCTGACCTCCAGTGGGGTGCAAATCCAACTGAAATTAGGACTTGAAATTGTCTAGTGAGTGGCAAAACTTAGTTTATATGAAAGGGATAGTTTGGTATTTCTGAAGTGGGGTTGTATGAGATACTTGTCAAGATTAAGTGTATTAGCCACAGGAGAAGCCAGTCACTGTGGCCTCTTTAAGGAGAGGCCGTCTGGAGTGCAGGGATGGAAGCTGCTATACAGCCTTGCTGACAGGGTCATTGGTTCCATGTATTTTAACTCATTTAAGAAACAAACAAGCAAACCAAGGCAGGATAACAAACTTTATCACCACTCTGTGCTGGCTGGATAGTCATTAAACATCTATTGCTTGAAATGATTGCAAACTAGGATGTAGTGGTATCACAAGTCACAATGTAAATACTAGTCTACCCTGCAAAAAATGTTTACACTAGGACTCATATAGCAGGTTAGTGCTCTCTAAATAGGGGAGGATATATGTAATGTGCCAAAATGGTGCTAAGACAAAGTGTCTTGCTAGCAGTAAAGTAAAGCACCATGAATGTTTACAATATAATGTCAATTTACATTGACTTTTTTACTTTTCTTATCATGTCCTTTTATTCTTTCTCGTAAAATTGGATCATTTGTGTAGAACAAAAGCTGTAAAGCTAGGGATGCATGATATTATCGAGATCGGTAGATATTAGCTTAAAAAATTAAATACTGGTATCGGTGGATATGAAATTTTCTGCTGATATTTATATAGCCCTCAAAAATATATCAATTGTAAATATTAGCTGTATGAACAAATATGTTGATGGCGCTCTAAGCAGGACCAAGAGGTCAACATCAGCTGAAGTCTTTTTCTTTATTTATCATCATTCCTTACACTTTAAAGTCTGTAATAAGGACAAAGATGTGTTGGTTTGTTCATCCTAAGACTTTGAATTGTGTTTTAAGGAATGAATTTTTAGGTCTAAACTACAATTGAATATCAGTATCGGATATTGGCAGACATTCAATACTGTGCATTGCTACATATAACCCATCAAAACAAATCTGCAAAGCCCTATAGTCTAGCTTCTGTGGCTGCACTCCAGCCAGTCTCTCCTTGAATGGGCCAAGATGATCAGCATCTTCTTTGGATCCACTCATGTATGATAAGTCCCTCATATAATCCCAAAAATACCAAACTATCACTTTACTGCTCCAATTTTTGCATCTTGTTTGTTATTAACTTATTTTTTTTTAAGTTTCATTGAAAACCCTAAAAACCCATGCAAAAGATTTACTCTTAATGCTAGATAGACTATTTCATTTATAAATTGCATTGATATATTTCACATTCATCCGGGAAGCCTCCCATACAAGGTGTTAGGGAAGGGCAGGACATTCCAAAAAGTTCTTGGAAGGTGATTGGACAACAGTGCTGTCTGCTGCATTCATTATGAGCCAATCAGAACAACGACACAAAATTAAGTAGTAGGCATGCACAGCTCTGAGCTCAGCAGACTAGGCTGTCACAGGCAGAGCCTGTTGTTGGACAAAACTCATGCCAAGGCTGGTCGGTGGAAGGGCAAAATATCTTCTCAACCAAATACAGTTTTCAGTGTGACTCTATGCTGTTGTTTAAATGAACTAATGTGGCCCATTTCTGATTAAACTGCTTCGATACTGTGGCTACATCCTAGCTAGTGGCTACAGTGACAGCAGCCATTGTATATACCAGCTCAGTTCAACGGAACACCAGCCATATCTATTGCAAACTCATGCTGAAGCAGATTGAAGAATATTTTCCTTCATGAAAAGCTTTTTGTGCTGGTCTTTGCTCTTTATTCAATAAAGAAATGTGGTCCAGTTCTGATAAAACAGCTGCTATGCTATGGTAACATCTGAGCTAAATACTGATCTGGCAGCAGCCATTGCTATTGGCTTCCAGTACAGCTAGACCCCACCCCTAGCTCCCGCTTTGCAAGATGGATCTGTCTTATGACAGACATGGAATCTGGCCAATCCATCTGCTTTGCAATGTAAAAAAATGTTCAAAGCTCAAAAACTGATTCCTCCCAACATTGCATTGACAATAACTTTCTTTGGGAGGTTAACTGATCCCCTGTAGTTTATCAAAACTCCTGCCACCTCTACATTTATGCTGGATATGTGAAGCTGTGAACATGTGAACATGTTGACTTGCATATCCTCAATATACCAACCTCAGGAGAATCTTTAGCTGGAGAAAAGTTTGAGGTCATTAAGCATAAATCAATTTCCATGACATTCTTTGCAAATAAAAAAAATTTCTCACTTTGTAAACTGGCTGTTTTCTGGGAACAGATGCCCATCTGGAAAGTGAAAAACAGTACAGTTTTGTTTTCCACCTCTCTAGATTTAAAAAGTCACATTCTTGTTACAGCTGCTTTCCTCTTCTCTTTTGAAGAAAAGTGAAGTGTTGATGCTTTTTGTTTGTTTGGAAGATTGGACGCTAGAGAGACAGCCGTCCTATTAGATGTGTTGTTGGCTCACCGTTGTGTGTTGTACAGCAGCTCTCACAGTGGTGGCCTGGCATCAGGTGCAATATGGCTCAGCAGCACTTAGAGGACATATTGGTGTCTCGCCATAAAATATCTGCTGGGAAGTCGCCATAACACCAGCGGCACGCAGACGTTGGGAAACTGTTATGATACTTGGCGACGCGGACACAAAACTGCTGTTATTTCCTGGTGCAATGGTGTGCATTTGGTGAGTGTATGTGTGCTGTGCCAGTTGTGTGTCAGCATGACAGTGTATTTGATTTTAGTATTTTTCACCCTGGTGGCTGGCAATTTAAAACCAGCGAATGGAATATTTCAGAGCCCCTTTCCAAATTGCAGTGACACACTCATGAGGTAATAGTCATTCTCTAGAAAGCCTCTTTTCTGTTTCCCGTGTACGGAGCCCATTTCCCTTTCATCAAGCATGCAGACAAGCATGGTGAGGGCGGCGATTATGCACATTCTATCAGAATGAATTGTGAAGCTGCAGCACAGCCATGCAGATAAAATCCTTCTCTTTGGGGACATCAATTTAAGATTTCTGTCTACTAAGGTTGCTGTCGAGGCCCGAGCAATCATCATTGTTGTGTTCTTGCTTGTGCTGTTGAGAAATTGTTTTCTCGCTCTCCTCCACATTTTTATGTGTTTGGCTCAAAGTGCAGCTTGTCATAGATCTGAGAGAAAAAATTGCTTAGATAACTAAAAGCAAAATTACTTCTAAATATAACCACTAAGTGCTGCAGCAGCTATAATTTGATAAAGATGCAGACACTGAAGATGCATGATACGTAGGTGTGACTGCACACAAACAGCACAAGTTCTCTCTCTCTCTTCCTCTTTCTCTCTCTCTCTTTCTCTCCCTCTTGCACATTTCCTCAGGATATTTTCAATGTTAAACACAATCTATAATTCTAATTTCCCTTTTCTCACTAAAATAAAGCAGGTCTGTAAGGCTTTTGTGTCTCTTTGCGGTGTTTTATAAGGAGTTTGGATGCAGTGAATTGAGCCTAACAGGGTGTTTGTTGACCTTTATTTTGCTTGGTAAGGGCTCTATCTTTCCAGAGGCTGCTCTGTAACCAGGCTTCACTGATGGATATCTCTATATTGGCTCATTTCCCCTTAAGGTCAGGTACAAATCAATGTGGCTTTTTTTAAATACTTCTATAGTTTGATCTCTGGGAGTATAGCACTGCTGCCTCCTTCTCCATTTCTGATGTGCCGTTATTGTGACGATGACAAAAAAAAAAAAAAAAACGCAGTAGAAGAAGAGGTTTCCTTGACGAAGAAATAGTTAGGAAATGAATCACATAGAGAGAAAAAATAATACATGCCAAAAATAAGTTGAAAAGAGGAGCTTGAAAGCGTATAGCTCAGAAGGCTTGTGGATATTGGGCTGGGACTTTGTTTGAAGAAAGATGCTGTGATGTATGGAGAGTGAAAGCAAAAGCCTTTTCATGCAAAGATAGGCTGGTGGTCCAAAGGATGATCAAAGCATGGCTGATTAGTTCTTTCAGAAACCATATGAAAATGTGCATTAAGTATTAATAATCTATGTATTTGTATGTAATGATGTCCTGTTGGTTGAACTAACAAACAATGCCCTGCTTTACATTAGTCTACATCTACAGTACAGTGTAATTTGGTAACTGTATTTAAAAGGCAGCATTTAAAGACAAGGGACTCTTCATGCAGTGCATGCCATGCCAAGGAGCCTGATATTGCATATCATCTGGTAACACATCTCCTGCAATTAATTAAAATCCTTTATATTATGATGGTAAATATCTTCACTAATCTTTACTTCAGGCATACTGCTGCAGCTCTGTGCAGCGGGAAAGCTCTCAGTATAAAGCTGAGCTTTTTAAATAGAAGAAATGTAATTGGTCTTGAAACATCAACATCTCACAAGTCTGCCTGAGCTCAGACAAATGTCCACATCTACTTTACTGTCATTGTCTAGACTCAGCTGATGACAAAGAGGCACACCAGCTGCACTTAACAAGCACTGAGGTGTTATTACAAAGTGATACATACCATTGTGTGTGATGCAGCAGCAGCTCTGGTGGTGGAGCATGTTGACCATGGTGGCTCAATTGCAGACTCTTCCCCTTTATTGGTTAAAGTGTCCTTGAGCCAGACAATGAAACACAATTTGTTCCAGATGTGGGTGTGAAAAATGTAAATTAACATCCACAAAATGACTGTAATGCAATGCAGCAGTTTGACATTGTCCACGCAGCATCCTTCCTCTGAGACTCTTCAGAGGGTGTTTCCTTAACAGTATCCTATCCAGCCACATATATTTACACACAGCCCTGCAGCTCAAGTTCTCCTGCTGCTGTGTTTGTCCACACTGCACAGTTTTTGATGTATAATGCATAAGGGGTGTTGCTTTACTGGTGGTTCCGCTGTCCTAAGAATATTTGAAATTTTCTGTACACACTTTACAACTACAGGAAGGGATGTGCTTTAGCCCGATTTATACAACAGTTAAACACCAAACCGGTGTAAAAGAGGGTGCTTCGACAGAGAATGCTGTTTGTAGAAAAAAAAAACTCTCATTTTAATATAACTCTGATTGTTTTGTGCCACAGCATTTTGAAGGATTAAATAAACTTTATTGTGCTATTGGAAGAATAGTTTTGGGCATGCAGGCTGCCACAGAACCCGGGAGACAACAGACAGTCAATAAAAGATTAATACAGCACAAAAGACAGCAGATAAATTCAATTCACTTTAAAGACAATATAAGAAATGGAACATAATAAATCTGCCAAACTAAGTGCTGCAGCCTTTCATCAAAATTCAACACATTCCACAGCCAAGGGAAGAAGAGAGTTTGTGTAGCAGTTAAATCTGCCCTGCGGGATCCTGAGGCAGCTACCTGAGGGGAGGTCAAACTGTGAATGTTTATTTTCCCAGCCTGTTTAATGATGGTCTGCTCAAAAATAGTCAACTGGGATGGCCTATCTCTCTCACCCATCAGCAATCATCCATTACCCGATGGTCTTTTTGTCACTCATAATAATTTGGACGGTGGTAAATGAGTGCTCCTTCTCTCCCTGCTGCACATAATCATTTCTTTTTATGGCCACCCTACAAATCTGCACATTAATGGTGGAGGAGGCTGTTTACTTGTTCAGATGGCACCTATCCCTTTTTCTGGGAAGCCAAAAATATTCTCTTCCATGCTAAAAGTAAACCTTAAATAACCAATTTAGCCTGAAACAAATTCTATAATAGGCTACCCGCAATGATGCATAATGTATTTTGTTTACAAAATCAATCTTATTTTCTATCCACACGGGGTACAGCACTGTGGTTCATTAACTGCTTCATTTGCCCAAAAATCTCTGTATTTACTCAGCAACGTAGAGAGAATCACATTTAGTAGTCTGGTTTAGCCCTTTGCATTCATAAGAAGCTCTGCAAGGCCAGCAACACATATAAATATGCATGTGCTCTCACACAAACACAAACAACAATCAGGACTGACAAAGAGACAAACATATCTCACCAGGGTGGGAGACAACTGCCATTTTCTTGTCTGTTTTCTCAGCAAGGCTAACAATCAATTATGAGCATCATTCATGTTGTGTGCAGGCAAAGGTGGGATTTGTGTGTGCGTCTGAAAGGTTATGTGTAAATGTACCTATTTGAGAAAGAGCTGGGCCCGCTCTAAAGTCGTCTGTCAGCCGGGCCAGCTGCCTGCTGAGGCCTCTGTTCACGCAAGACTTGTGCGTTATGATACTGATTCGTATTTCTGAATCGCATTTTTCCCCCTGACTGTGCATTCACAGCATGTTGTTAATTTGGTTTCTCATCACAATTTACGGGGTGGCACTAACATGGGGTCAAAGAAAACCCCAGGGACTGCATTTTTACAACTGAAGTGATGATGTAGGTCAGAATGGTGGTTGAATTCAAAGAAGGTATTATGTAGGTGTGAGCGCAGATGTCCTTTCTCATGTAGAAAACACATGTTGTCGTATGTCCCTTTGAAGTAACGGGTTTACAATGTTCTTTTTTTAGAGCCAGCTTTTATTTAGAAGGCAATGTTTAACATATTACATGCACCGATGATTCACAGCATTGAAAGAAGGAATCTTTTTCATAATGGGAAGCTTATAGAAAACAAACAGGCACTATAGGTGGGAACTGGCAGGGGAAATAAGAGGAAGAAGAGACTGTTGCTGTTTTTGCATGCCTTTCACTTTCTCTGAGAATATTTGAACTACAAAAAAAAAAAAAAAACTGTATAAAACTTTCATCTGTGAGATAATTACCCCTTTCATTTAAAAATGATTGCACATCACATAATGTTCAAAACATTTATTTGGCTGGAGCAGGAAACGTGTTTTAACTGACCCCAACTCTGTGAACAGGTGCAACACTGATCAGGGTCAAGGTTGGGGTCACTGATTCATTTTACAACAACTTGCTGCAGCTGTCCCCTTCCTAGGAGCCATGAAAACATGTGGCAGCAAAACATCCTCAATTTGACCCATGCAAACCATGTGATTTAACCTGCGCTAGATATACTGCTTTATTACATCGAATGCACACTATGTAGACAAAAGTATTTGGCCATACCAGTTTATCAATGAGTCAGGGAGTTTCAATCAGACCCATTGCCACAGGTGTGTAAAATCATAGTAGCCTGCATTTGCAAACATTTATCATACAAAGGAGTTTTTCAGCAGAGTTCAGTGATTTCAAATGTGGTACTGTGAAGGATGTCTCCCTTGCAGTGAGACTGTTGGTGAAATTTGCTGGATATTATGGAGCTATTATATTATTGCAAAGCTATTTGCAAATACATACACAGATTTGTGTGCACAAATCTGCAAATGTGTAAACCAATTTGTAATTGCAGACTTAGTTTATTTTGGTTAGGGAAACTCACTGTTTTCCACTTTAAGTTGTCAAAATGCTCAAGAGACATCAATTAAAACTTAAATCTGCCCCTCAATCAACTGTCATACACAAACTTTTTCTAAAGAAGCCCCTTATTGTCAAGCCTTAATTAACCCCTTACCATATGAGTTCACCCATAAACATTCATTCATAGATTTGAGCACATCATATGCTGTGTCTTTTGCTTAAAAACTTCAATTTGTTTAAATTTATTTGAAGCATTGTTTGCAAAAAATAAAGAACTGAAACTTAGGGCAAGGGACATAAACTGCAAAACCATCTATAGGAAGCAAGTTAAAGTGGCATGCATCTTCCAAATTTTTGTCAAGTAACAATATTCATTGTTTTCACGAATTTCCTCACAGTTTTTCTCAGACATCTCTAAGTGGTCTTTAAATGTTCATTTCATGCTGTCAGAAGCTAATACTTTGAGACACACCACACATTGTAGTCTCTTTTCATTACCCTCCATAGTACTGTGAAGCCAGCCGGAGATATGACTCATCATATTTTCTTGTCAATGTTATAGCAGTTGTGACATTTTTATGGAAATTCCTCGTAGACATGACATGTTTTCTGTCTTTCCTTTTACAAAATTAGTCATGTTGTGCTAGCAGTGCAGAGCTAGTACAGTGTCTCCCAACAAGGAGAATGGCCTTCATCCTATTTCCACAGAGGGCCCAGGTCACCTGCTACTAGCACAGTGTAACTTTGGCGCTTGGTAGCAGCCCTGTCACTTTGACACTGAGGCTAACAGACAATAGAGGATGTGGCGGTGATGCTAAGAAGGGAAAAGAAAGTTTAATAGAGCAAGAAACAAGACTTAATATAATACATGTTGGTTGGAGCTTTGTGAAATTTTTGGCCTCATATTTGATGCAGAGCCTGTATACTTCAATTGGACGGTTGAAAACTGTTTACACTATTCCCTGGTAAGTAGGTGTTATGAGCTGCCTCATAGTCAGTGGTGAAATGTTCCCTGGAGAGGGAGGTATACTCTTAATTTATACCCCAATTTTTTAAGCTTCCTATCAAGCAAAGGATTAACACCCTATATTACTAACTAAGACATGTAAGAGCCTCTTGAATATTTAGTTCACCTGTAAATGGGCCTGTAGTATCTGCACAACATCTGCTGTATAAAAAAATATTCGAAACACCTCTTTTTGAAAACATCCATGTCTCATCTTTCATCATTTTAAAAGATTTTTGACATTTATTCATTTTTGCCAGTTTTGCACTATTATTATGCTCCCCTGTAATTTAGTGGCACATGCCTCTGTCTGTGTGGTTGATCTGGGCCTGCACTGAGGAAAAGATAACTGTAGTCTCCCTCCACCTTAAGAATTGTCTTCTTGCTTTTGTCAATTGTCACTGCTGAAAACCTTCACTCAAACAAGTTGCCTTAACTGATTTTTCAATGACTCTGACTCTAGCTTCAATGACAAACTAATTTGGCTAGCTATTAGCTAGCTACTACGTCTATTGTGGTAGCAATTTCAGCCCCCCTCCTGGCCTTGTCAGTTTGTCTTTAGTATGTTTTACAGGACCAGTTGTTAGACACTTGTTTTGTTGACACCAATCAACAGGTCGCTCCTCCATTTCTAAAGTCTATCTAAACTTAATGCTCCATGTTTACTGTCGTTACCATTGCTGCGTTTTCATTGTGCTTCGTTCTTCAGTCAGCTTGCTTCCTGTTTGGCTATTACTCAGTTCTACATGACTTTCCTGCTCATGCTTTTGCAGCTGTTCCAGATGTTCACCTCACACAGCAAGATATCTAGTCATGAATATCAAACATGTTAAATATTTAAGATCTTGAGTCAAAGCACCTTCAATTGTCCTCCAAGAAGGTCAGAGAGGGAAAGAGTCACTTTTGCTGGAAATAGGGAATCATGCTGGCAATCAGCACCATACTTGGTTACCAAACTTAGGTGCTTAGCCTCAATATTTCCTGGAGTTAGCATGATCTCATTCCATCATTAGCTAGCACCTCTGTGTACATGCTATACTGTGGCTATGAAGAATCATCTAGACCAATCCAGGAAAATCTAAACTTGAAATATTTGCAGTCCTACTTCTTTATTTTTTCCTGCTCACTCCAGAATCTGGCCCCTATTTGTAGTTACTATAAATCTATCTAGTTTTCCTCCTGCATTGCAGAAGTCAGCTTAGAAGGTCACAATTTACCTGATTTATTTTTGTCAAACGCCTCCTTGTCAGGTAGCCCCCAAGGGAGGCCCGTCTCACACTTTGCAAACCACTAGACTAACTCAATTTACTTTTTTTTTGCCTTTGCTATCCTAATAAGGGGGGGTATACCCTAAGGAGACTGAAAACTGAGTGATTATCTCTATATAATGGTGTATACCCCACACTACACCACTACTCAGTGCAAAAGCAACAGCCTGACAGCAGTGTGTACGCTGCAGGTATTATTACTGCAATGAGAGACTGCAATGCAACATTAGGCTGTTTTGCTATTAGTCTCATTGATGTCTCATGTTTAGCAGCTTTACTAAGTGCAGAAAGTCATCCAGCCCAAGTTATGTCTCTTAAGACTTATAAGGCTGCAACCTTACAACCCTGTCCTGATTAGCCAGAATTCATGTTAAACAGTTTGCAAACAACAGGATATCAACACTCCACTAGATATAGAGCATATCTGCACAATATATGGTAACATTACAGAACACATGGTTTTCATAATGTCTGTTCTCGCTTTGTCACCCTCTGCTTCTCAACAAATGCATGTTCTCTATGGCTATGTTCACACTGCAGGCCTTAATCTTCAACTCTATTTTTTTTTTTTTTTTTTTTTGCTCAGATCTGATTTATTTTTTTGTTTGGCTGTTCACATCACATTTTTAATCTGCCCCGGATGCACACTGCAGTGTGAACAGGTCCTGGTCATGAACAGCTAAACTGAACTGACAGCTTGGTTTTCCCCCAAAATACAGTCCAGCTTGAAAAACAGTCACATGATCTGACCACGAATGTTACGCTGAATGCAGTCTTTAGCCTCTTTTAACCCAACTCTGAGGCTTTACACTTTCCCTTGGCACCACAGCTACATCCTTCTGTGGCCATGTTGAAATTCTTTCAAAAACAGGTTGGTTGTGACACAGTCCCTGAAGTTTCCCTCTACTTACTGCTGTATGTTTTCATTGAGTGATAGGCTTTGGTCTCTGCCAATTCTATTGTCTGCTGACCCAGGATTATGATCTGTGTTGCTTCAAAATGATTTCAAAGTCACTTTCATCTGACCTGGCTGTTCAGACTGCAGTCAAGTTCTCAAAGGTCAGATATGGATCTGATTTAGTACCACATATGAAATCGGCCTGAATCTGATGTGAGTCTTCTGTCTTTTGATTGGTGTCTTGTGTAACTGGGCACCTGTAATGTGAGCACCATCTCAGGCATGTTTCAAACAGAATATATAAGGCTTATTGAAACCGTCTGTTGTCTCCCCTTGATTTTTATAGTGGAAAATGAGGCAGGTGTAAGACGCTGTAAGTTGTAAAAAGATATGAGTGAGATTCCCAGAGGGTGAGAGAGTAAGAGAAGAGAGTTTAATACACAGTAAAGGATGAGAGTAAAAGTGGGGAATAAATAATTTGGCAATAAACATCTGTTCTTTCATCTTCCAAACATCAGAACCTCCAGCCTCACAAACACTGTTAAGCAGTTCCCACAAACAGCATTACTCTGATTTGTCCACAACAATAGCAGCTTTAATGCCTGACAAATACCGAAACATTCCCCAGCCTAATGGGCGGCATGCCTTGCTGTAGTTAAAAACTCCAGGTGATTCAAGAGAGCTTCAAATAAACTCAATAATGCTTGATGTTTGCCTGATAAAACTGTGTGTGGGGGTTATTGCTACGGAGCTCGACAGGAGGATTATGATTCTCTCTTTGAGCTCTGATGTTATCCTCAGCCAGGATTGCTTTAGGTTTATGTTATCCCACAATGGTTAGCCACAGTTACACACTTAGAAAATGACCTCACCACAACTCAAATCTGGAGTGTCCCTGACTAGTGCTCATGGTTAATATAGTAGGAATTAAAACTGCATGTCTCGGGTTTCATGTATTTTTTACTCAGCTGTTTTAAAAGTCTTACGCTAACACATTAAATCAAGAGAAGTGTGAAGGCCAAGAAGGGCAGTGTGCTGAAATATTGCAGCATAGTGGCTGCATGTTGTACTGAGTCAACTTAGATTTGATTTGATTCTGGTTTTAAAAGAACTGGAAGACTGTGATGATGCAGACAAGACTGATGCTTGTGTAAAACGTTTATTTATGAGAGCATACGTCAGATTAATGGGTCTAAATTCAATCCAGATATTCATGCTCAAAACAGTGTTGTAAGGTAGTTGTGATGGGCCCCAGTGTCAGCAAATATGGTAGGCTCTGTTTTCCTTAGGAAGCACACATGCACACAAATACTCCCGTTAAGCTGATTACAGATCAGCAAAAACCTGATTACATATACTCAAAAAACCCAGACTCAGTTTGCAAAGACTATATGCAACCCAGTTTAATGTATTTGCAAATTACAAAGGTCAAAGAGAAAGCTATCAGAACCATGGACAGCGCAGTGACAGTCAAAGGTAAAGCAAGCGTTAGCAGGGGAGCTGTCCATTTCACTGTAGTGCTGAAATGACAGTAGACTCTTAGAGGCATTTTAAGTGTAATAAACTCACAATTTACAACAAACCAACTCCCATTTAGCAAAGAGGCAAAAGACTACAGTAGAAAAAAAGAAAGACAGTACTTAACAAATAACACCATGCACTGAAAACAGGCCAGCCATGGAGGCATGCACACAGTGTACCCCTTAAAATAAGCACATACAGATCTTAAAAAGATACTCAGCAGCAACCTGACTCTGTCATGATCACAACTTTTTAAAAGGGGTGGCAGCCAGTCACAAACTCCAGTTATCCTTGAAAGAGCATTCTGTACCTACCTTTATCCATGGCATCTAACAAGCCTTGTATTGGGCTAGGATTTATTGCTTCATTGTAGGTAAAAAACTTAATGACTGACTTTAAGGTCTGTTCAGTTAGTCAGTCCTTATAGATTTGTCTGCTTTGCCTTGCCAGAGTCTTGTGACATGATCAAGACTTGGCTGCAACATAGATTCATTACCAACAGTTATCATTGTAGAAATACAAGAAAAAATAGAAAATATTCTTTAGATTGAGGAGTGCTCAGTAGGTTGTTCGTTGATTTATAGTATATGTAGATTAAACCCATCATGTTGTTATAGTTGGTCTCTCATGATTTCTATATGATCAACACTGTGACAGAGACAGTTTGGTGCCATTTAGGATCAAGACAGCTAAGTGGTGGAAGCATTTTCATGATGGAAGCAAGAAATTGTAAATGACATGAGCTATTTTCTGTCACCTGAAGCTGTGCACCTGTGTCACAGGCCTCGTAACAGTGCAGGTCCCAGTGCAGCCACACTGCCTGCGCTGTCTATAGTTACGCCCCTGGCTTAATATATTGAGGAGGAAGGTCCTTTTTGTTTTACTGTCTAAGGGAATTGTTAAAAGATTTAAAACTTCAGGAAGGATGTTGTAAAATGATTGTCAGTGAGGTTTAATACCAAAGTATGCTCCTCCACCCCAACCATCTCATTTATAGCATAAAGCTTGTTGCACCCTCATACTGAGATTCATGCTACTATGGAGTAATTACTATTGGACTCATTTTGACATACCCAATACATATTGTCATAAATGTATCAATCCATATGGGGTTTCTAGCTATGCGCTCCCTGGAAAGTCAAAGCATGCTGCTTGACTAGCCCAAGGAGCATCTTTTGAGCAGAGCCTTCTCTGCCAAGTAAAACTGTATATCCATTTTGCAATAAAACAGTTAGATGTCAGTTTTTGGACCTCAGAATTTTCTAAAAACCCTGAGTGGCTCTCTGTGTACTGTGTATCTATTTGTCAGGAGGCTTAAGATCTGCTTAGCTCCACCTCTTTGTCTGTTTATTCTTTGGCCTAATGTTAATTTGAGAGAGTGTTGGCAACATTGCAGTTGCAGCAGACTGACTTTAAAAGCCCCCTTCAGTAAATAAATGGCTGATCTCACTAAGGCTTCCTCCAGTACTTTCTACAGTCTAGTATTAATAAAATCATGATCTTTTTCCCTCAAAACTTTGAAGAGGAATGCATTGTGAAACAGTTTTCACAGGCTGAGGAGCACACCTCTTCACAAATTAGTAGAACATCACCATTAATGTTTATGGAGTGGCCCTTTAATTGAAAAAAGCCAAAATCTTTGTAAATGTAGCACATTTTCAGTCTCAATAATCTCATCTGTCTTGGATTCAAATAGCAAAAGTAAACAGTCTATTCTTGCTGCTGCCACATTTGCTGCTAGATATTTAGTACAATTGCATCCTCCTGTGGCCATGCCATTTAAAAATTAATTATGTTTATAGAAATGGAGGAGATGAGTTTGCAAGATAAATTACAGACTGGAGCCAAACATCAGTCATCAAATAGTGTTGTTGTTTATTTATGGCCCTGTAATTATCAGTTCTGCTACTTGTGAGATGAATACGTCAAAACAGCAGTGATAGGTGTAGGTGGATTCATCCTTAGAAATGAACATGTCTTATTCAGATACAATGTCAAGCTCATTTTGTAGTGTCAAAGACTGTGATTACATCCTTTTTTTTTCTAACTCAACTTTGAAAATATCTGATAAAACTTAAAGCTGCCAGGAGAATAATGTTGCAGGATCTTGTTGTTGCAGCTTTATGTAAATCAAACAATGCAGATCTCACAGGAAGGCATAGTTTAGGTAAATAGAGTCTAAAGTGTGTGTAAATTGAATTGATTGTATTTGACTTATGCAGCCATGTTCCCAAAAATGTTGGGGCACTGGGTCAATTATGGAAAAAACCTAGATGTGATGACTCTGTATGCAATTTAAAAGGCACAAAGGCAACACGTATAATGCTGCAACTGAGAAAATGTATTCTTCAAGAAAATAATACGTCAATTTTGAATCTGACGGATGCCAAGCGTCACTTCTTCTTTGAACAACACTCTAGAGGCATGAAGGGAAGTGAGGAGCTCAACTTTTGTTAATTTAAAAGTGGAATGTTTTGCTATTCATGCTTGATACAGGATTTGTGAACAGTTCAGGGTCTCCTTTGCAGAATTGCACACTTCAAAATGCCTGAAGCTTTTTTAAAGGAAATAGTTTGGGACTATTTGTAATGCAAAAAATTAAATTTCCGGTTTTTTTCATTACTATGTTGAGCAACATTTTCCTAAATTCTCTATTTTGCAGCATGGTCTTTCACAAAGTATTGGGCCTCTACTCATTTTTACTTCTCTCTCTGGGGTGTAATTTCATGTTAAAATGTTTATTCAATCAGCCCATTTCCTGTTGGCATGCACCACAACATGTTTCTTTTTTTGAACTGTACAACCTTTTAAATCTTTTGTTCAGGGTCAGGGTGCCTAGTAAACAGTTAAAGAAAACTTTGACACACTGTCCAACTTGCAAAAAAAGGGGGTATTTATTGAAAAGTTTGGTACTAGACTTTTATCAGGCAAAAATTGGTTTGCCAGAAAACTTCTAGTACCGAAATATTGCAAATCAATACCCAATTTTTTGCAAGTTAGACAGTGTACAGTAATTTTATGTTTGAACTGTTTGTCTTTGGTGCCTCTGTCTCAACTTTTTAAAAAAAGCTGCAATTGACATTGACATAAAAATAAGAAAAATTATTTCTCTATTTGAACTATTGATATGTTTTCTTTGCACCTTTTTTTTTTTTTTTTAATAAAAATGGGGTTTCAAAGTTTTCAGGTCATCACATTTTAATTTTATTGACAGTTTATTGTAATGTGTGGATATATCCACATGTGTGGATATATCCACACATTACAACAAAATCATGCACAGCACTGTACAAGAAGTGCAATCATTTGCCATTAGATAACTATTCTTTTACAGTCATGCTCTGAGCTCTGTTGGTTCTGTGCAGAGATTTGTCCTGCTAATTATGATTTTCCCCCTGATTGTAGAGAGTACTGTATCACAGTTGAATCATGTTGACCCCGTAGGTGGCGTGTCAGTGCTGCAAATTTGCCATGATTACCCTATTTGCACCTTGTTGGCAGAAATAATTGCAATTTTTACATGCAGCAAACCTTGAAGAGGAAATTTTCCTTAGTGCTTTACCAAACACAGTAACACACCACACTCTGCATGGGCTTTTACTGTATCTATAACTGCATCTAAGAATAGGTCAAGCCATTTGATGATGCAATACAAGGGGAGAGAATCAGTCTCTGCATCAGGTAAGTTATCTGTACAATAGATTAAGATATGCTGTATATGGGACTTTGGGTCAGGGTCTTTGTGATTAGAATATCCTGAAGGTGTTGTGAGATGTGAAGATATAGGAAACTGTTCCACACTATTATCATGTTTGTGATAACAGAGATGCTTTTTGTGAAATATAAACAGCTGCCAGGCTTGGACCAAAATAATAAAACAGCTTGAAAAGAGGAAAATTAATTGTCTGATGTCTCAGATTTGAACAATTTAACTTTTTATCACATCAAAGTATAAGAAGGCGTACATATTAAAGGGGAAAATTATGAGTGTTTTCACTAGGTAGAGGCCGTTTGAGTTGCATAGCTGCCAAGTGCTTTTCTCCCATACTGCAGTGCTTGTGTACAGCCAACACTATGCAAAACATCCTTTACCTACCAAGTGTGAAAAGCTAATTATGCTGGGAGTAAATTGTTGGGTGTAGACGATGCATCTTAATTAAGTTTGCATTTCATTAGACAACATGCAAGATAGCCTCAATAAAACGGCACTTTTATTTCTTTGACTCAGTAGCTATGGGGGTATGTTTGCACATTCAGTGTGGGAGGGTACTGCATGGGGAAGTGTAAAGGAATATTGTACTTTTGGTGTCAACAGGAGTGACACAAATTCATTGTCATATATGTGTTGAAGGAATGTAGGTGTAACACATATGTTAATTTACATGAACAATACAGAGGTTAGCCAAGTAATCACATCATTGTTGTTTAAGTATGATAGTGTAATGCCTAACCCTAATATGTCAAGGGTATTGATTTCTCAGTGAGCCAGTGCAACAAGGTGCAGAGATATATCTTGTGTGGGCTGTGAAACACTGTGAAAATGGCTTGTGGCACCAAGTGGGAAGACCTTGCATGCTGCCTGTCTCTGGGGTTTTCTCACCCTAAAGAAGAAAAATAAGTGGCCACTGGGCAGTAATGGTATCTTACAAGCTTACCATTCCAAGATAACATTGAAAAAGATTCCTGTGGTCATCAATTAAGCATTTCTCCTCTAATTCACCAGCAATAGGTGTTGCAGCCTGTTATTTTTTTTAATTTGCACAGGAGCTAAAAATGTACATGAAAACACAAAACTTGGCTTTTCTCCAACTGCTTGCTGGTTTCTGTTACAGCTCTTGCCAACTGAGAGCAATGTGGATTTTCCAAACAATGCATTTCCATTTGAAGAAATATGGGGTTTGAGCTTTACAGCATGTAAACAGTTATTACAATAAAAATGTGTCTTGGAATAGAATGTGTATATTTGAACAGAATTGTTGTCATTTTTGCTAAGATGTATTCAACCAAAAACACAAAAAAGAAATGATATTTATTCATGCCATTCATTCATGATGTGTTGTAGTGAATTTTTTCTTCTGCACATGCTGTGTCTTTGATAATGACTATGTGTTTCCTGTCTTTCCAGGTTTTATCCATACTTGTGGAGGCACTTTAAAAGGGAGAAATGGGACGATAGAAAGCCCGGGGTTTCCATATGGATATCCAAATGGAGCGAACTGTACCTGGGTGATTGTTGCCGACGAGGGGAGCAGGATTCATATAGTTTTTCAATCTTTCGCTGTGGAGGAGGAATATGACTTTTTATCTTTGTATGATGGGCATCCGCACCCGGCTAACTTCAGGACAAGGTAAGGAAGCTGCTCTGGAGCTGTGCACCTTGAAAGCTGTTTGAAGGCTGCCAGAAAGGGACAGGGAATAAAAGGGAGGACAGCCTTCAGTGTCCGCCACTGACAGGAAGTTCATCTTTAATGTGCACATGACAAAGATGGCTCGTTCTTGTCAGAGAAGTGTCAAACAAGTCAGTAGATATGTCGGTGCGTACATTGTAGAGTTGTCTGCCTCTTTCTGAGGTGCTTATGTGCAAAAAAAATGGAGGCACAAAGTTCAATGAAAACAAAAAAAACCCCTCTCTTTTTCATTGAAGCTCACTTGTGTTGTAAATGTTTTCGGATTCAGAAGTAACCCATTAGCCTTGAATCTCTCAGCAGAATCCCTTGCATGTATTTCTGAATGAGCATGCTGTGTTGGCTCCACTGATGCATGGGTCAGCTCAGTAGCCACCATCCTTTCTTCAAATGCTCCAGTGGAGGAGTCAGAGGTAGCGAGAAAACATGAAAATCAAACACAAAGATTTCTCACTGTTTACTTTAGTCACTGAAGAGGCAAACAACTGTTTGCTCTGTGTGTGCTCTCTGCATTCTCACAAAGCCTGACGTTTGAGGCGTGTGGGAAGACTTTGCTGCGTTTTATTTTCTTTATTTTCTCACTCTCCTCTGTATCTGACTTTTAAAGAGTTATTTGTCTCTACCCATGGTTTGATTTTTGACAGTAAATTCACACTATGCAGCTAAGTATTGTTTGATCATTGTTTTTCATGGTACACCGATGCTCATGGTGAGATGACAGCCTCACTTTTTTGCACTGGGTCCTCATTATACTGAAACATTATAAAAGATAGACATGAGATGCTGTTCTATTTATTGCTTGTTTAAAGAGGCGAATACAGGATAAGGTTTAAAAACAGACATTGAACTATTTTTAGTCTCCGTGGGATGCACACTGCTTGAGGATATGGTTGCAATGCACTTGCACCCTGTGAGAAAAACCTTAAATTTGCAAAATATTTTGTTGTAAAGGAATTAAAATGAAACATGGTTCATCTGATTCTGGAGGAATTTATACATCAGCATCCTCTACATGCTCTCTTTTGAATTTTTCAAATCAAAACCGACTTCAGAGAATAGTTCTGTGCTTGGATTTCAAAAAGAAGTGCCTCAAAGGTTTCACATCCTCCTTTCGTCTTTGTTGAAGCAAATTGCTCAAAATAAACCCACTATTTATGGATAAGTGTTTGTCTATTATGAGAAGATTATCTCTTGTCTGAGCTAAGCTGATAGAGGACTGCGGATGAACACTGCAACTTTTAAACCTACCCAAAGCTTAAAATAATAACAATGATTAAACATGATCCGTGTTTATTCACAGGCATGCTCTGTCAGAGGTGAGAGTGAGGTCCAGCTTTTGTCTGTGAAACACTCAAAAAATACTGAGACCAAAGGATTTCTCCTATCCTGTTTATGCTTTTCAACTTCAGCGAAAGTAGACTGAGGTCACATTCTAACACAATGGAGAATGTATAGCAAAGAGTGGAAGTGAAGGGGAATATTTCAAGAGCTGAATCATTGTTGATACTTGATATTTCAGCACCTGAATCACTTTAGATGCTTTAAAGATGATGTTGTATAATGCTTTTTCAAGGTTGAGCTTATGAGAGGTTTGTCACCATGCTGGTTCAATTTGCATCACTTATAATTGTTCATAATCTCACCACGGTTATTGTTAAAAGGACCAAAAATATAAAGCATCATACCTGAAAGCATTAGCATTGTTATAAAACATCATAAAAAATAAGACCCTCATTAGGCTGACTTAAGAATTCACAATGCTAACTTTATCCCTATTGCTTTATCTCACTATTGAAACCAATGTTGTGCCAGCTGCTAAAACTGAGCCAAGTTTAAAATATTTCGCTTTGACAATAAACATGGGCTCCTACCAGGTGTTGAAAACACATGGTATTTTAATGTCTGTAATTTCAGTTTAATTTGAGTGTAATTGCACAACATCAAGACGTTATGGGAGACATTGTAAGTGATTGCACGTTGTTAATATTGCTTGACATGCTGTGATGAATTCATTAGATTGTAATGTAACTAGTGTTGTCAGGCTGACAGAATGGCTGTTTCACTGGCTATAATAACTTTCTACTTCAAGGAGACTTTATGTCTAAACACTATGTTAGCTTACTCTTAAACTTATAAAAGTGTTTATACTGTGGCTCTATTTCTCAATCGCAATCATAATCCATCTCAAACATTAGTTGAATGGTTTTAAGATTTCAATGAAAATCGGCGAAGCAGGTAGACCTACGCTCTTGAAATATCAGTATTACAATAAGGGTTTTTAATTTCCTATTGTGCATGAACGCAGCATAAATCGACCTTCGTTGGACAGAACAGCCCCGCTAACTTTTGTCTTCAGATACAAATAAGACGTGAAAAAAATGGCATTTGAGACGAAACTTCAGTTTGACCCGTGTAAGTAACCTCAATTAAGTAATTTGAATATATATATATATAATTTAAAAACATACTAATTCAATGTGACGTGTTCACAACTTGAAAGACTGCTAGCATGAAACTGCCCGGAAATTGTCAACGGCTACAGTCATGACCGTGGGACACATTTCATGCCTTAAGGGACATTATAGTTGAAAGAAAAGCTGAAACAGCCGGCCTATAGGAAAAATGAATTCCATGCTTTTTTGTCACAAAGCCCTGGAGATGTCCCATGCCTTTTCACCCTGCAAATTCTGCATTGTTATGGGCATATTTTGACATTATTTATGGGGACGTCTGTTTCAGCACACCGGTTTTTGGAGCCATAATTAACGTAATTAGCTGCACCTGTGCTTTCCTGATGTGACATGTCAAAACATGCCCTTGTAATAAAAAATACTTACGTTGCTGAATCATGGCAGGGCAGAGATAGCTTTATGGTGGTTAGACTTAGGATTCGACTTAGGACTTCTTGATTGATTTAACGTTTCATTATTTGGTACATGAAAGAAACAGCTTATTGTGAGTATGCATAGCAACAAAAACGAACAAAGAAAGGAAAATCCACCATATTTTATAGAATTACTTTTCATATCCTTATGTGTGTGTGGGAAAACATCTTAAAATAGGCTCTGTGTTAAAACCAAAATCAAGAAATTAAATTGCATGACTGTCTCTATCTTGGCTTTGTGTGCCAAAGCAAGTCCATTTATATGTTTGTGGTGGTGCCCTGTCTTAAACGGCTGTCATAAAATAGCTTGGTCATAATGACATGATTGAGCACTAGTGGGTTGTGTCTATTTATCTAAGCTGAGTTGTCTCTTGTTCAATTGCAGGCCTTGACTGCTATATTAGAGGAGACCATATTGTTTCTTGTGACGTACAGAGCCATATGTCATTTTAAATTCAGCTAATTTATGTCTGAGTTTTCAGACAGAAATAGTCAGATATGCTGACAGAAGTGGTTGGTTTTAGAGTTGGTCTGTGATTGTGTTTGTGTATGGCAGGGGTTTCGCTTCTTTTCATCATTATCTTCTTCTTTTAACAACACATTTATTGATCTTGTAACCTGTATCTTTGAAAATGACTTTAAATCCTAAAACTATGCCAAGTGTATCTAGATGCTGCCTTTTAAAAAAGACATGTTGAGATGCAGGTTCTACAATACAAGAAAAAATATTTCAAGACATCTAGGTCAGTTTAGGCCTGATTCTCCCTTTCTGGCAGAACTAAACAACATCCTGATTTTGGCTGGTTCTGAAGATTATCTTGCCTGATATTTCTGTGGGTTGTTTTGGTTACTGTTGCTCTCCCAATGCTTGGAGCAGAGCTGTTAAATCTTCAGTATTTTTGGTTGGCAGTCTCAATTTTTTTAATATCTATTAAGAGTTTTAAAAAATCTTTTAGTGTGGGATGGCTTTTTTGACCAATCCATATTGTCTTTTAAGGCTGGCCACACACTGGACGATTTTTTAATCTGAAATGATTTTAAAACCGTGTGAGACCACAGACTTCAGGACAGTTTCCAAAGATTTTTCATTAACCCTCTGAACACACACACTAGACGACTCAGCCAGATTGTCAGATCACTGGAGACCACACACCTTTCAACCTGCCTACGGCCTCGCATGATCACGTGACTTCAGAAAAAAAAAAAAAAAAAACATGGATGTCTGTTGATAGCGTCTTGCTGTCTTTCCACAACAGAGTGTCCTGGCATGTTACAGTTGCAGCAACAATATAAAACAAGGGAAATACTCAGGACGAAATCCTGCCTGAAATTAAGGTACCGCTGTGTTTATGGTTGTGAGCAGTGAAAGTATGTATGATTCATTGGGAGAGGCAAATCTTGCCCAACATCAGGCTTAAAATCTTGTAGTGTGTGGCTGGCCTTAGTTGACTTTTTTATTTTACTAAAGCCTGTTTTTGATATACAAAAAAACAAAAACAAAAATGGACCCATTCTTGAAATAAATGTAAAATATTACATTAACTTCATGCATACTTTATTTAGCTTTGTTTGGGTCACTGTGTTATGAGCCCCTAGTTCAAATTTCAGTCAATAAAACATCTCTAAGTTTATAGAATTAAGCTTCAAAATCATGAAAACTCAGTAGAATTATGATCCTCTCAGGTTTTAATAATGTTATAATCTGAATGGAGGACAGCAGTCACACCATTATCTTGCCTCTTGACCTTTTGTTGACCTCAGAAGAAGAGCAAAGTCAGTTTTCTGGCTCAGATCTCTGGTATGATGCTCAAAATGATCCATAGGCCACTGTGGCTGATAGAATTAGCAAATTTACCCAACAATAAACAAAAAACAGCATTTGACTGACTTAACTTTCAATAAAGGCAGTGACATCAGCTAACAACAGACGGTAGTGAGACGAACTGCGCTGTGATTTTGTATTGTAGAGTTAGAGGGGCGGGGTCATTTCCCACTGTGGGCTCATGACATCATGAGCCCACATATTGGCCCCGCCCAAATTAAACTGAACTAGAAAAGAGGTGAAAAGCTTTTTAATGGTCTCAATGCAAAATTCAGTCACATGTAGATCTCAGTGTTTTCACATGTTTACATCAACCATATTCCAACATATCTTGTATGTTTAGACAAAAACTTTGGATTTCACTTTACAGAGTCTTTAAAACATTTAGCAGCAACGGCTCACAGATTTCCATGACAACAGCTGAGGTCTGAAATTATCCCAACAATTGCATGATGCAGCCAATGGCCAAATCACAGCAGTCTTGTCCACGGGCTCACAGCTTTGATCACATTAGTCCTGTTAATCTGTTTTGATGCACACTTGGAGAGTTTCCATGACATGAGAGCATCTTTCAGACTTTGTGCAAGGTCTGTGTGTGATCATTTGGAAACAAAAGCTTTTTTGAAGGCACAAAGTTTTTAAGTCCTAGTTGTCGATGTAATGTACTAGGCTGAGATAAGCTGTGTTAGCTGTTTTGGCAGAGGATTGTAACTAGAGTACTCCAACTTTGTGGCAATGCTGTCTACAGTTACAACTGATGGTATTGTCTTCTGTGTTTGGTATATTTTATCACCTGCTGTTGTCCACAAAAAGTGAATCCACTCAGCCATCTACCATCTGCCTGAATCCATGCTAATAAAGCATCTCCTTCAGCCAGGCCAAATCATGTTTTGAGCCCATAACCAGTTTAGTTTGACCATGGAAAAAGATCAGAGTTTGTCTTACCTGTCACATCTTCTGCTCTGTTTAAAATCTCATTTGATTCAGCAGCTGGATATACCAGATGGCAGCATAAAATTCACTGGAGACAGCAAATAAATATTTGTAACTGGTGTCTTTTCATGCCACATCATTTGGTCGATAGGCAATGCTTGTAAACAGGGCTGATATCGAACGATACTGATGAACACTCTGAGATGTTACTGGCAAGATACAGCTTATAAGAAGTTAAATAACTCTTGAACCATAAATCGTAGCCACTTACTTTTTTCCCTTTGGGAGTAGCTGTTCTAATGATGCTATCCATGCCTTCATAGCCCTCATGGATTCTTTTCTATCGAGCCTGGAACTTGGGTGACTTTCCAGGTTCTTTAAATTTAAATCCACAACAGCAAATCTGATATTGAACGTCTTTTTATCCATTTTTTAATCTTTTTAGTTTGTTTGTTTCTACTGCTAGCTGCTAATGCTATCCAAAATTTTGTATCCCACAAAATGTGATAGGCTGTGACATGTGACATGTGTCATGCTTTGTCAATCTGTGCATGTCTGAACACCTAGATCATGCAGGAGACAGCCTGTATAGCTCAAAATGGAGAGAACGGGAGACAGAGAGCCTGTGATGTGGCCCTCTGTGTCACTGTGGACAGGAACTGCTTTAAATAATGGCAAAAAAGAGTCAAGCGCTAGGGCTTTTTTGGTAAACGTGAATATTTTAAAAGACTGTTGTCATAGAATAATTGTTTTTGTTCCCCAAGAGATGGGAGAAAAAGTTTGTGCAAAAAGAAAGTCTTGTTCATTATTGTTTACCGTGTTTCACACAAAAATCTCTGAGTTTTAATTTTTGTTTAGTTTTTCTTTAGTCTTTTTGTGTCGTAACTTTAAAAGAAAATTAAAATGGCATTACTGCAGCACCACTTTGCTAAAGCCCAGGCTGTCCTGAAAAAAGATGTAGAGCTTGGTTGTGCACCACAGGGTGGATGTTTTACAAGTTTTTTAAGACACTATGGGGGAGAGGGCAGGAGAAGACATACGACAGACGTGCTGAGATCAGGAGTCAATCCTGCAACCGGTGTGTTGAAGAATACAGCCTCAGTATATGGGTGCATGCTCTACCCACTGAGCCAAACTGGCACCCTAATTTTTCTTTAATGGATGGTATAGTTTCTAGATCTAGCTGCTGCTTATGTCAGGACAAAGTTCCTTTCTTTTGTTGTTGTCATGTTTTAGGGATGAACTGAATCTGAAAATGTGTATTGTGAGAAAATATTTTAGGGAAGAAATAATCAGTACTACTACTTCTTCTACATAGTAACCATTAGTTAGGCTCAGTGTAATAAATACAGTATCAATGTACCCAAACTAAGCAATGATAGTTTATGTCTCAGGGAGTCATTTTATTTTTATGCTTTAAAACTTAAAGTGACTACTCTTGGATTTTCCCTCAGATATTGAGACTTGACTTGGACTTGCAGTAAGCTGCTCGTGCCAATCTCTGCCTTGAAACAAACACAGTGGAACCTGGTAGCTTTGCTACATTGAAGACACCACCAGACTTAAAAAGCAGATGTCTGGCTGCAGTTTGGATTTAAAAACTATGACAACGGAGACAAGCTAAAAACAAGGCCATATGCATGGAAATAAGATATTGTGGAAATACTGTAGGGTCAGTTTAATATTTAAACCTTACTACTTTTTATGACACACTTGGTTGGAAGATTCCTTGTGTGATGTCCAGAATCAGTTATCTAAGAATCTATTTTGTATTGAAGTCAAATAGTTTTGTGACTAAAAACAAATAGAATTGAACTGAATTGAGTTGAATCGCATTGGAAATTGAACACTGTTGAAATCAAATTGAGGCAATCTTGGTGATACCATGTGCAACAGCAGCCTTTGATTTAGGACAGCCTGCTTTTCAAAAATGAAAAACCATTGAGTGTGGCTAAGAAATTTTATGTAGCCTGAACTTCAGCCTCTGTCTTTTATATTTAATCTAGTTTGGCTATGAACTAGTATTTAAATGTGAACTTAAAATAGTAGCTATCCTTTAAATCTGTTGTTTTTAATCCCACAACTCAGTGAATAATAACAGGATTTTTGTACAAGTGAGCGGCTTAGAAATATTGAGTTTTACAGTTAACAGAGTCACATGCATATAAAATAGGGGATAAAAGTGACCCTCTCAGCAGTTTTGGATGGAACCATATCTTGAGCTATAGCTTAATGTCTCTCTATCTTGTCTTTGCTATTGGCTAACATTTCTCTGTAATGCCTTTGTAACTGACCCTTGACAGTCTGCCTTTACCAGGGGTCTTTTAAGAAAATCTTTTGTACCTCATAAGCTTCAACTGACTAGTCATTTTTTGTGGTCAGTGTTCCTGGTCTGATAATTCAATTTAAAGAATAATTCCAAGTTAACTGAGTTTTATATCCATGAACACAGTCTTCTTTTACCCCTCACTCAGTGTGCAGCAGGGATGGTTTAATAGAAGGGGGTTGGCAGAAACAAACAGTGCTAGATTTCAAACTTTTTTAAATACTTAATCCATTGTACAGGATTATAGAAAATACTGATTCTGTTGTTCTTGGCTATTCTAAAAAATGCTTATTTTCTTGGCCAGCAATTGTCTTTTTAAACTTAACTTTTAAATTGAACAGTCAATCCTAGTAATAGCAGCTGTAAATTACATTTTTACCTGATTTGGTGTATTTGGATTTAAAGCTCGCAACTTTACTCCAAACCAGTCAATTACAATTACAAAAGACCCTGTTTAAACATGCAGCTGAATGATGGAATCATTTCTGAATTCAAAATTGTTTTGTATCTCTATCTACACTACATCTACACTAATTTACATTTTTCTTGACCAAAAGTAATTAATTTGTTTTTCTGTGGATGGATGTTATTTTGTCATGTCCTGAGATTATTTCAATTCAGACATGCTTGAAAGCTTTTTCTTTGGGTACACTGTTTCTTTATAGTGATTTCTAGAAATGTAAGAGGGAGTTATTCATGCATTATTGTTTAGGTAAATAAAGAGGAGAAGAATGCAACCCAAAAGGGATAATTGTCTGTCAGTAAAGCAGTGGCTACTCAAAATAGAAACCAATGGATTATTTCACAAAATTTGATAGAGCTTTATTGAATGAGCCTCCAGTAATTTTACTCTTTTTATGGTTTAAAGAAATATAAAGATAAATGCCTTTGTGTTAGTTATTCTCTTGTGGCATCAATATTAAATTGTAGCTTGATAAGCCGCTGTATGGTTATTGGAATTTTTTTAGTATTTTGAGCTGAACCATAGCTCAGCTCTTTAATGAAAAAAAATCTGCTGTTTTGATAATAGAAGGAAAAAAAATGACAGCAGTTGTTGATAAAACCATACAGATATGCATATCTGACTTCTTACCAACTGCCCATCCATGGTATCTACATGATGTCCTTTGTTCTGTCCATCTGAAAGTGACCACCTGCAGTCCCTCATTGAGAGCAATTGCCCAGGAGTTTGAGGATCACTGGCAATTTCAAAACTGTTTACGTGCATTGGATGGGAAGCACATTGTGATGCAGTCACACAAGGGTCAGCAAATACAGGGGCACTAACTCAAGCATGCTCATAGCTCTTGTGGAAGCAGACCTTTGATGCATCCATGTGGATGCAGGAACCAGCAGGAGAGTCTGTGGTGATGGTGTGTGGAACAGCTCCAACCTCTTGAGCTGTGGAGGGTCAGGGTTTTTGGTTACTGTTGATGCGGATCACACAGGTACCCTTTGAGCAAGAGGATCAATCCACACCACCCCTGGTTTATTTCCCCTTTCTGTTTCAGTTTACAGTGTCATCTAATGTCTCATCCACAACACTACAAGGTCACATTAGTTCTAGCCAATAACAACACAGTATATAGCTGTGCTTTTAAAACCAACACCAGCCTAAATCGCATTTTCCTGTTTTGCCTCATATGGAAATATAATAGTTATCTCTGAGGATAAAAACATCTCCAGCTTAATTTATTAAAATACCAGAATCCTTGATGCAGTGTCTACAATGACAGATCTGTCAAGTTTCACAGTTAAACCACAGGAAATGCACGAAAAGAGAACTTATAGTTTCAGCGCTACATTAGCCTGCTGTGTACATGGATGGGGTTTGAGATGATGTATGGAGCCACAGCTCATGTTGTTTCTGAAGGTTACACTGGTGCCAGGATAGCAGGGACTTATTGGTGCGTCCCGTAACATTAGTGGACTATAACGCTAAATGTCGAGTCTTATAATGTGTTGGAAATTGTCTTTTGTAGGTTTACCATTTAACCACATGACTAAACATTGCTGGACTGTAGTGTTGTTTCTTACATTAAACATATTAGAGTTCCCTGTTGTCCTGAAGTTGTTTCTGCTGGTGTTATAGACATGAGGGAAATTACTGCAGTAGATTCAAGGCATATTTCTGTATCTTAGGCCTCTGTTGACCTAAGAGATAGATCAATAAAGGAAATTTAGGATATTCAACTAGCGTAAATCTGAAGTAATTGACTGGTACATCATAAATACTTGCACATATCTTTACTCCATCATACTAAAGAGAAATAATTTTTAGTAAAATTGTTCTGATGGCTTAGTTAGTAGTTACCTTGCTGAATAGATTATTAAATGAAAGTCTACTTCAACATTCATGTGCTATCATGATGAAGCTATTCATATTTCTATGCTTAACAATCCAACATTTAAGTGATTGATAGATTATTAAATCAGTAGTTATAATGCCTACCACATTTTTTAATGAAATGTTGCTTTACTTGTGTAACATTAACTATATTTTGTTTGACATAATTACATTTACTTCCATGAGATTTTGAGTGTAAGACTTGTACTGGTATTAGAGCATGTTTTATGCAGTTTTTTTTTTTGCTGCTTTTACTTGAGTTGGTTGCTTTTACTGGATAACAGTTTCATGAAAAACAAATAATCTGTATCTGTATCGCTTTCAAAATGGAACAATATCATTGACCCCTTTTATGGACTGTTAATGAAGTGAATGTGCTGCTGATTGTTTACTTTTTTGCTAGAAATGCTGCGCGTTCGGTGAAATGTTGCTAAAGTCACTGACGGCTCATCATGGTGAACTTTTCTTTAATAAGAAATTAATATCACAGTGCTATTAAAGTAAACATTACCTTTGACATTGTTAGAGATTGTTTTAATAAAAATCTTTATTTGTAAAGTTTATGAAGAAAGCTTTTACTCAACCTGCTCTCCCTCTGCATGTCATCTGAACTCGTGTGTGTGTGTGGGAGGGGTGTGTGTGTGTGTGTGTGTGTGTGTGGTGTCATAGCTGCTGTCACAGGGCTGGACCCAGCAGGTGATGGAATTAAGAGGAGGTTTAGATTTAAAATTAGAAATTAAGTTTTAGAATGAACAATGGAAAGTGTTGTTATATTTAAACCATGCACTTAGTGGACACTTAAAGATAATTCCCATTCAATAATGCAGTGTATATTGCAGAGAGAAATAGATTTGCAATGACACCCCACACCCCCACACCCCCTTTTTCAGGTCCAGTGAGCCCAGACACTTCAACAATAACTGCTCATGTTTTAAGCACACCTGAACATCTGAACCATAGAAGACATTGCTTTTCTCATGCTGTTTGTGAATTTTTTAAAACATAATAAACAAAAAGCTTTAACTGGTATTTTTAGAAGTTGCTTTGATATTAATTTTGCTAAACATTTTTTCCTCTGGAGAAAAAAAAAAGAATTATTAAATAAGACCATTAATTTGAGTACAGTGTTCAGCTAGTACAACATACATAAGAAGATAAAACAGTTCATGCTAGGTATAGCAGACAGATGTGGTCATTGATCATGTTCCAATCTAAGTTTACTTAATGTGACTCATTGGCAAAATAACTGAAAATATATTCAAGCATAATCTCCTGAGTGTCAGGTTTGCACAGCCAGTATTTTGGCCACAGGTGGCGCTGTTGTCCCCATCACCCTGATGTTCCTGGTATAAAGTGAAAAAAGATAAAAAGTTTTCAGTGATGGCTGCTTCTAGTCTTAACACCACTAATGTGGATCAGGCAGATGACAACAAGTTTTTCTTTGGTTCACTATAGCCCTAGTCTATAGATATTTATTTTTAAAAGCCAACTTACCCAGCATCTCTGAAAAACAGGGTTGTACTCCACGTTTTCATGGCTTGGCCCTTCATCAAACAAAGTCCCTTAAGGATTGCATCCAACTTAAGTAAACTCAGCATGGCACACTGAGCCCAACATCAGATTGCTTTGAACTCTCCACTTATGCTTTAAGATGGTCCCCATGCTGTGGAACTTGTCTTAAACGTCTGTGCCTTTTAAGTAACCTTAGATATCGCCAGGTGGCACACCCAGAAAAGGTTAGCTTGATGGCTGCTTACTCAGAGATCTTGCTTTTAATTTGTTTAGCCCACTGATGAACAATCCTGTATCTCTACAATATGTTTAATCGAAAATGACTTTGCATGTGCATACTTTAAAGTGGCACCAGTGTTGGAATAAAAAAGTGCATTACAGAAAATCAGATAGGAGACTTAAGTAACAGTCTGTAATGTTAACTAATTTTAATAGTTTGTTTTTCATGGCTCAGCTGTTGTCCATCTTTTGAATGTTGATTACCATGTTAATAAGTATATGTTCTGTAAAATGAGTCAGTTGAAGCAGTATCAAATCAGGAGCAAATTTGTCACTGTATGACATCTTATTAGTTTTAAAAGGCTGTTGCAATTTAGTTTACACAAAAACACTAGGACTGGGAACTTTGTTTTTTTTTTTTTTTAATTGTAAGGGTGTATCAATGTGATAAACCACACCGTGGCAAAAGAGACAAAACTAAAAAATGTATTGTCAGTGTACATCTTGGGATAACACAGTAGTGATGACGGGTAAAACGAAATTGACACACAGTCAACACATTTATCAGGTAAGAAAAACTTTGTGGACAAACTGTACTCAAACTTTATTGTTGACTAGGGCCTGATTAACTCTCGCTCACTTGTAATTTTAAGCATGGTTGAGGCCAGTATGTCCAGAAATGGTGCACTGGCACCATGTGCTGGATTACTGTGGAATGGTGAAATTTAGAGCCCTGGTCATCAAGTGACTGCATAGAAAAGGTTGCTATATGTTGTTTTGGTGCCATAGACACAGACAAAAAAACGTGTTTTTAATGGAAGTCTATCGTCTAGATTCTGGACAAACAAGGATGGAAGGAGCTATTCGGCGTCAATAGAGTTCTATGGGCAACATTTTTTTTTTTTTTTTAATATGAAGACAAACAATAACTTTGGCCAAATTTGATGCCTCAATCTATAAAAATGTGACTATCAGCTCAAAATAATGATGATAAAAATGATGAATGTCCTCAAAATAGACATACTAGGATCCGAGGGTTAACCTGCGTACATCTGTCAAAGTAGTGATTATCAAAAATGCTAGCACAACTAGCAATAATTACATTTGCTGAAAAAATTCAGTGACCAAGCCAAGCTCACATTGTTAGGTGCTTACTTTTAAGAAAAACAATGTTTTGTGTCATCCTCATCTATGTTTCCTTTAAGAGCCAGTGATGACTGAATAAAATGTTTTGCAGTGAAGTTTGATACACAGTATGAGGCAGCTTTCCGCATAGAGCCCAATGTGTTGTTTGTTTGCAGTCATGTGGACTTAAGCAGCTGGGAAAAATATGGCTCAAATGTTATATCAGCAAATAAAGCTATTATCCCAAGTAGCTGTGGACAGTCAATGTTTTAGTAAGATGTTCTGTGTAATGTGCAGGGGCTGGATGTTTTTTAATCCTAATGTTATGTCAAATACCACTCGTGTGCAGGAAAATCTTTTGATCAGTATCTCCTACTGAGGTGGGCTCTTTGTGCTAACTTAGGGACATGTTTAGTAGTGTAAGCTATTCATTGTGTGATGTTGTTTGTGTTTTATTTTAATCCCTAAAAGTTTTGATATATTAGGAAAAAGAAATTGTGGTGTCTCTTTTTATAACATGTCTTATCTGTGTAAATAGACATTAGTACTGGATCACTGAAAACTTGATACATTTCAATTAAAGTAGCATGAACCATCCTGAGTTTCCAGTTCATAGATACTTATCACAACAAATGCATGATTTTTGTATCTGTCTGAAGCTCAGATAATCAGTTTTTCATGGATGGAAAGATGTAGATTCAACGTGTCTGTTGTTGAAGTCATATTACTTATGACCTATGCACCACCCCCTTAAAAACAAACCACTGGCTGTGTAGTAACATGATAGGCAGCCAGGTGTTGCAAGGCATGTAGCCTGCTGTAAACCCAAGAGAAGTAAAACTAGTTATGTGACACCATCTCATCCAGTCCGCTAAAACTCAAACACAGAGCCAACTGTACAATGTGGGAAGCAAAGTCATTTTCTACTTTTTATACAACAGCATAAAAATGTATATTTCAGCAAGATACACAAGTTGTTTATTTTCTAATTTTCTTGAACATTTTGACTTTTTTCCAAAAAAAAAAAAAAAAACTTTTCATTTCAGCTGATGTTTTTTTTTTGTTTGTTTTAATAAATAACCATAACTTGTTAATCTGTGCATGTTCCTTTCAGTTATTTATTTTTAAATTATAAAAATATTTCCAGAACAAGCAGACTAGGAGGTTGGGGATTGAATAATTGTTCATTAATCGTAATCGAGGTAAAAAGTTAAATTAATTATGATTTTGATTTTTGCCATAATCTTGTACTAAAACTAAGCCAGAACACAATGGCTGATTGCTTGGATGTAGCTACAGTAGCTGTAACCAAATCAGAACTTGATGTTTCTTTATCTAAGGAAGAGTAAAAAATCACATTGAAAGCTTTTTGGTGGAAAAGATGGTTTTCCTGACCAGCTTTGACATCAGTTTGCTCCTGCAACAGTTTGCAGTGATAATGGCTACTGAGTAGGGCTGGGCAATATGGCAAAAATCAAAATCACAAATAATTCAACTTTTTACCTCGGTTAGGGTTGATGGACGATTATCCCACCCCTAACTCTGTTTGTGCTATAAGTATTTGTATAATTTCAAAAAAAATAATTGAAAGAAACATGTGATTTATAAGCAATGTATGGTTATTTTTTTAACAATTGAAATCAAACACACATCAGTTGAAATGAAAATGGATTTTTTGTAAATGAAATTTTTTCCTAGAAAAGCAGAAGTAAATGAATTGTATTTCTTGCTAACACAACAAATCATTTTTATACTATTGTAAAAAAAAAAAAAAAAAAAAAAAAAGCAGAAAATAACTCTGCTGTTTACTTTGCACTGTCAGCTCCATGTTGTTGTGTTAGTGGACTGGATGGGACAGTGTCATGTGACTTCTTCTTTTGGGTTTCCAGCAGGCTACATGCCTTGCGACACCTAGCTACCTATCACATGACTAAAGAGTAAGTAGTAGTAAGTTTTCAAGGGGAAGGTGCGTTAGTAGAGAGAATTGCAAGGGGGAAAATAATTGAAATAATTGACATTGCAGGTTTACATCTGTTAGAGGCTCTAAATTTCCCTAAACAATTGATGTTTGCCCATAATTGTTATTACATGCAATGGATTTGTAAAGCAGTCCTTTGAGCCCGTCAGGTCAGAGGCCATAGAGGACTACTGTAATGAGTTACATTATCTTAAGAGGTGCTCTAAATTGTTTTTATTTTTTATTTTATTTTTTATTTTATTTTTTTTTTGATTTAACTTCATTAAATGGGCTGGCTATCAGAACATCTGTCAAGTGAGATAGTCCTGCACATAATGATATTAATCTATACTGGCAAAAATTTTAGGAGTAACAGTTAGAAAAAAACGAACAAAAAACAACAATGTGCATTTTTGCTATGAGATTATAATAATAATAATAATAATAATAATAATAATTATTATTATTATTATCATCATTATTATTTTCGATCTGAACCAAACCTCTGAATATCATTATTGTTTCCTGGTTTTTATCACGCTTTTTTTTTCTTAGTGCTGATGATGTGTGGTGCCAGAAAATAATTTCAAGGCTGTCTTTGCTGTGCGTCTTGGTCCAAATGTGCATTTGTGCAATGCCTGGACTTCGACAATTTATTCACTCACAAGAACCACTGAGAATAAGGATAAGCTAGCTGTCTTTCCTTGTTTTTTCTCTTCTACCTTTTGTTTAACTTTGACAAGAAAGATGCACCACAAACTTTCCCATCTGCTCCTCCAGCAACTTGTTCTGAAAGATCCTCATTACCATATGGAAACACCTTAAGTTGTTCTGTTTCTCTTTTTTCCTTTACTTCTCTGAATATATGTAGATGTGTTACCTCTCAGGTGTAACTTCAGCTGGAATAAATAAGGCAAACATAATGACAGGCAACCCTTTTCTGCTTTTTTGTCCTCTTCTGGGGTAATTATAAATAGAAACTTTGATGGAGATTGAAAAGAGACCTGTAATTTATTAATGCTGTTAATTAATTAAGGCAGAAATTCAGAGGGGATCACGACAAAAGCGACAATGAATTTTTAACATGAAAAAGAATCGACATCCCCATGATGGACCTGATTAGTGTGTCTCCCCATTGATCTATGTATTCTCTTTGCTCTGTGAAGTTTTCCCCCATCCCTCTCGCTCTGTGCTGCACTTATATTACGTAGAATCCCTCGTGCCTGAGTATAGCTGGTTGAAGAACTCATTATGCTCAAATTATATTCTGGAGGATGGTAGAGGAAAGGAGGTGAGTTGTGTAATAAAGCCTTTTATTCCAGAGGTTACCCTGCACAAAAAATGACCTCATTAAGAGGATTTTTTCTGCTATTATAGTTAAATTACTATGACTATAATCTGGGCACCCATCAACAGTTGTCTCAACATTGTCTAATAGATGGTGTTCGCCTCTGGGAAGAGACATGAATTCAGTGTAGCTAAGGGTTCATGTTGAATGTCTTTCAGGCAAGGCTTCCTTTTCTGTG
This sequence comes from Cheilinus undulatus, assembly GCF_018320785.1. NCBI lineage: Eukaryota > Metazoa > Chordata > Actinopteri > Labriformes > Labridae > Cheilinus > Cheilinus undulatus. Next base: position 17,745,605 of record NC_054872.1, read on the forward strand.
TGGCATTTAAGTTTGCTGACATAAACACTGTCATTTCTTGGTCCATAGTAGTCTCTGTCTCAGTGGTAAGTTGTAGAAGTAGTATGTAACAGCAGCTTTACGCAAGCTCACTTCTGTCATAAAAACACAGCATTCCTTTATTAAAATAAGTGCTGAAAGCAACACAGAAATCTTTCCGTGACAGAACTGATGTTTTCGCTTTTCTGCCGACCTGCTTTGGCATGAGTATGTGATAGTTGCGGGGAAAGGGCCTGCTATTGGAGTCATTATCTCAGACTTGGCCATAGCAGTGGTTTTGTCTGAACTGGGCAACATGTCTTTATTCAAACAGGGAGCAACGCTGAAAGCTTTTCGTGACAGAAAAAATGTTTTTGCTCTACTCCCGTCTGTTTTGGCATGGCTTTCCGATCATTACGGTCGGCTTGTCTGCTGCCTCTGTATCTGTTAGCTTAGATGGCACTGCAGGAAAGCTGCAGTTTTCTCAGAACAAGACCACTTTTCTTGTTAAAACCAGAGCAGAGAGCCACACCGAAAGCTTGTCTTGGCACAGAAGAGGTTTTGCACGTCCCTTGTAGTAGTGTGTCTCCTCCCCGTCCCTTGTAGTGGTGTGTCCCCTCCCCGCACAAAACAGCACAGAGTAAAGGAGGATATTTTCTCCTCACCGTTCTCAAGGGCTGGGCTGACTCGATGTGTCTGTGTCGTTGCATTTGTTTCCATGTACGACTTTAACCAATCCAGTGTGATAAAATTTGGAGAGGAGGGGGATGTTGCTCAGGGTTTCATCTCCACTCACAGAGAGAGAGAGAGAGAGAGAGAGAGAGAGAGGAAAAAAAATGTAGCTATATAAATTTAAGTAACCAGTCAAAATAAATTTAGCAACAAAGAATAATTATAAAAACAATTATCATAATGAAAAAAAATCACTCTGCCAGAACATACATTTCAGCTAGGCCTTTTTAACAGGCATCCCAGACAGTTGTGGTCAGCCATATTCTAGGTTTTAACCTAGTCTTATTTAATGGAAAATAGGAAACAAAAGTCAAGAAATTACAAGTAAAAAACAACTAGAATTAAGATCTTCTGATTCAAAAATATGAAATAACGACAATGAAAATATAAAAGATATACTTGTAGAAAATGTACCGTATTCGTGATTTCTGAAATGTACAGTTCCTAACTAGAGGTGTCATGTATGCCCAACTGTTTGTTGTTCGTGTATCAACCTGTGCAGCGGTTATTTATGCTCAATGACATATTCCCCCTTTTGATGAAAGGAAGTCACTGTGTGTTTTGTTCTCTGTACATTGTAATTTCTAATTTCTAATTAATCTGAGTGGAAACACTCTGTTTCCTGTTATGCCTTGTTAGGGTTAAGGCAAACCAGATATAATCACTGGGCACTTACTCTTACTGTAAAGAACTTGTTGTAAATAATTTGTGTTTATCTTGACTGACCTTCCAATTTGCAATGCGTTTTGATAACATTGTTGGGAGTTACAGGCAGATACTTATCCAATTGCAGCCATATTCCTGTGACATCTTCTACTAACTATTTTTGATATCTGAGAACTGCTAATTTCTGGGTATCAAAAATAAAGTATTGATGTTGGTGTGAGGCTTTTCAACAACTGAAAAAAGGTAAATTAAAAAGTTGTGTTCTGTAGCTGTTTTCTCTCTGTATTAGCTAAGTTTTGTTGTTATTGATTAGATTTTTTTCTTGATAATTTGTTGAACTATTGGAATAGTGCAGTCTTGTCTTTTTTCCCCGAAAGAAAAGTTCTCTGTGAGGTACTGTTAGTGGTATTTATTTTACTTTCTTGTTTAAGCTTTTACTAAATCAAACACTAAAATAGTTGTTTTTGAGACTCTTGCCTTCAGTGGTGATCAGTGGATTCCCCAATAATGTGCCTGTTTGTTTGTTGTTGTCAGTGGTGTCTTCTGATAATCATATGCTCTGCAGTGAAAATAAACAATAAAAGAGAATGGGATGTTCTTTGTTCTTGTGCCCTTCCTGTAATGACAGTACGATGCTGAGCTGCATCCTCTCTTGTTTACCGACTAGTTTATCTTAAGGATATTGCATCATTTGAAATAAAAAAAAATGAATCCTCAAATATACCCCACCCCTTGTGCCTGTTTGTAAAACACTAAGGGACATTAGCTGCAACTTGACCGATTAGTGGAGTCATGCAGTCACAAGGTGTTAAATTCAGTTTTAGACTAGAGTGGCAAACTACATTATGCATAAGTTATGACTTTGGGTGTTATGTTTTTAGCAACCATTAACACAGAAATAACCCAGAGGTTAATGCAACTTAGCCTGACATTTACCTTGCATATATTATCATTCTAACCTCCCAAGTCGTTTCAGGTGAGGTCTAGGTGATGGAACATAAATCTGTGACTCTTGGCCTATGTTTCATACATTGCAACTCTTGTCAGGCACTTGTGATTATATCCTGAAGGCTGAACAGTACTATTCATGGGACAAGTGGTACCAATTGTGTCAAGTACTTAATTCTTATGACAGAGAATGTAGAGCAGAGAGCACAAAACACAGCGCAGAAAAATTATGCTGATGGGCTTCTGAAAAAATCATACACCAAAGGAAGAATTAAATGACTGAACTGCACAGAATTAGATTCAAAATTTGTTAAAATGTTTGATACTTTTTGACATCCTGTCCTTTGAACAGTAAAATATTCTTTTTTCTATATCACCAAAAACTACCAAGGCTACCACAGAAGAAGATAATGTACTGTTAAAGAGCGACTGTGGATAGGTAGAGTCGTTTGTCTCACAACTGGAAGGGTGTGGGTTCAATCCCCAGTTCCTGCAGTCACATGTCTGTGTGTCCTTGGGTGTACAAATGGGATTAGCTAATACTGATAGCCAATTTTCCACGGAAACCTCTGCCATCAGTGAGTAGATGGTTATGAATGGGTAGGTGTGAACTGCAGTGTTAAAGCGCTAAACATGCTCAGGTCCATTTAACATAAACACCTGGTGGCATACTGTATACCCCGGCATATTTTTGTTTATTTCCTCAACCTCTCTGTTCTTGTTCCCTGACTGCCTCATGTGAGATCGTGTTTTTCATGGCACAAGAGAGTAAGGCATCAATAAGGGAATTGCTAAGATTAAATTGAAAGTATGTTGATATATGGAACCAATTTCAACAAGAACCGGTTCTCGATTCCCATCCCCATTTCAGTCAAATAAAACATGTCTAATTTAAAGAATTAAGCACCAATATAATGAAAAATAAGGCAGTATCAGCTCCAGGATGGTGTGAGCATGTTGGTTGAATGAGCCGAAGCCACACCCACTCATGAGAAATATGATTCTTTCAGATTTAAAAAAGTGCTACAACCTGAATGAAGGAATCTTCTGTCTGCTCTGCTGGACTTGTCTCTCTGTGTCAGCCATGAGAGAGACAATCACATTTATGTCATGACAGACAGATAGTTTAGAGATAAAGAGTCTCAGTTTCATTTACTCATCCTGTGTTTAACTCTTCAGGTATTCCTTATATCTCATAAGTCTCCCTCCCGTTTATGAGACATCTTAGTTGTTAAGTTGCTGCTGAAAGCACTCCAGTTCCTGAAGTTGCTCTTCAAAATAAGTCTTCAATAATGATTAGGAGCATTGGAGGCTTTTATTGTGACAGACTTGGCAGGAATAGACTGTGTCTATGACTGAATACTTGACTAAACTTTAGCATTGCGATGCTAACAGACATGAGGGATTGAACTGTGGCTGCTTAGAGAGAAGCAGCCATGGTCTTCTTCTTTTAATCATCCAGGAAGTTGAACATTTAAGTTGACTTTGACAAGAATAAGCTACTTCTGGCTGCTGATGACCCTTACAGAAATCTTATTTTGATATTTGTTCATCAGCCAAAACAATGCAGATGTAAAAAAATGGCATATTAATACAACTTAACTCACACTGAAGTAACATCTTTTGATATACCCTACATACATACATAATATATCAAATTGGGATTTTGTTGTAGCCCCCCCTGTAGAAAAATGCACCAGCTGCCACTGCTGAGAACAGTTCAATGTCCTACAGGAAGGTGTGTGTGTATTGGGGGTAGGCCTGGGCGATATGGCCTAAGAATCATATCACGGTATTTTTCTTGCCTTTGACGATAACGGTATTATATCACGGTATTACAAAATTAACAAAGAGATAATGCTTTTTAATCCGAATTCAAGTGTTATTAACCCCCTTCTCCCCTTAAAACAAGCCTTTGATGGCATACTGAATTTATCTCTAAGTATAGGAACACAGAAAACATGATTTATTTTTTAAAGTCTCTCTAGGTTTACTTCTGTCTGACTGCACTCCAAGTTTTGCATTTCACCTCTAACCTGATGAGGTGTGTTAATCTGCTAATGACTTGAACAAATTTCCTAGTGAAGGCGTTCACAATAAAAGCGTTTCAGAAAAATAACAGCCGCAGACTTTTATTTTGAAGAACTTGACAGAAGTATTGTGTTTAGCATTGAGTTAGCTTAGCTTTGGCTGCCATACCGGAGAATGGCTAGTTTACAGCAGCTTTTCTGACCTCATTTAACATCGCAGCCTGGATCTGTGACTCACTGTGGACTTCAAAAAGAAAGTCATGCTCTCTCAGCCATACAGTCTGTTGCCAGCAGAAGGGAAGGTTAACAGGGTGGGTGGGTGGAATGGGGGTTGGGATGGTCACTCATTATGGGGATAAATGAGGGGTTGGCAACTAGCTGTATATGCTTAGTGATCTCTTTGCAGACATATGTATTTTTTGCAAACATGTCACATGCATTTTAAGTTTAAGGTTTAAAAGAATTGATATGTTTGAAGCAGGGGTGTCATTTTTGACAGATACTCCTATTTTTATGCAAGTATAAACTTTTTTCAGTCTATGCAGATCTCGATGCAACATGAATCAAAACCTTCAGGAATGGTTGTTGCACAGCGAGGATGTATTTGACAGATTTTTTTTAATCTATATATCAGTTTCTGATTAGAGAAATGACAAACGTCATGATTTCTGATCGACACTATGAATTTTGTCTTGATCTTTAAGAGCATGTGTACATGTGTTTATGTGTTGTCAACTTAACTCAATAAAAAGTTGCTAAAAAAAAAAAGAAAGTCATAAGTTAAAATAGACTTTTAAACAGTTGTTTATGCCGTTGCAAGAGGAAGAGCTGCAGCACTGGGCTCTGAGACCAGCCAAAGCAGCAGTTAGCTTGTGTTACAGCCCCAGGCAGGTACAGCCGTCAGACTTTGAGAGGAAAAAACACGTGTTTTTGACTGCTGACTGTGCCTAGTTACAGTGGCATGAGTCCTTGTCATTTGGTTAGTTACCTAGCTACACATAATGCTAGAGCTAAACATGCTATTGACTAGACTCAGCCTGCTGTGTGTCACAACTCACTCTCTCCGCCAGCTGTGGGACAGTATTCATACCGGTATACCGCCCACGTCTACATAGCACCGTTTTTTTTAACCAGCTCCTCCTGCTCCTTGGTCTCTGTGCTTGAAGCCATTGTCACACTGAGGCAGATATGATGACATCATTAACAAGCGTGATCGCGATTGGTCGGTAGAGGGGTCAGTGATGTGACACATTTTAAAGTAGCCGAAAGTTTTAATAATATCTAAAAGGAGTGAATATTATTAAGATTCATACCCTTTTACTTATGCCCCTTTTATTGCCCTAGTCTAAATTTCCAGGTTTCAATCAACTTTGAGAGAATAATCAGGCAGTTTAGGCAAAAATGTCAATGTGGTGTAACCAAAAAAAATTGGTACCAAAAAATTCATCTTTTTCAAAAAAGGTGAAAATCCCAACTAAACACTCTATAAATTAGTCTGGCATAATTTTTCACTAATACTGTTGAATATTAGATTAATGTCTTAAACAATTATTGTTTTGTGTATTTTAGATAGTTTGGGGAATCTTTGGAGTCCGGTTGACTTCCTAAAATGTCAACGTGGTGTAACCACCATTCAAGGGGCCATTTTGCTAATATTTAAAAAAAAAACATTTTTAACAGAAATTATGTCACAGAGATGAACATCTGATGATCATAACTGGTACATCTCAAGGTTGGTATCTGTGATTAAAATCTGATATAATTGGACATTTCTAGGGCTTGGTAAGGAAGGTCAATGTTTAGATGTCACATGGTATGACCCAAGAAAAATGTTTATATTTCATGATCTTTGTAAAAAAACATTATTTACATCAAAAGTGCTCTTTGACATCTTTATACCAAGACCACAAGCTTCCATAGGTGTCTGTGATAATGCCTGTTATATTTGATTTTAGGATGAAATGTCAAATGGTGATTAAAGATGTAATAAGAAGAAACTTGCTCTTTAGAACTATTTTCAAGAGTTAATCACTGAATATTTTTAAGTATGGGATTTATTCACAAATTAATGTGATTTCTGTTAGGCTAGGACAAAATGATTTTATTGAGTAACCTTTATGTCTGGGAAATGTTCGGTATTAACATTTCTTCCCTGAAGGAAATGAGAAGTATCTCTATGACTGAAAGTAACAGGATTAAAGCCCTGACTGTTGGTTTTCCTTACCAAACAGCATTCTGGAGTACACAACCTTCTTGGAGTCTGGGTGGGGTCCTGGAGTAAGTCCAGCCTCTGGATCGGACAGTTCTACTGGGAGGTGTTAACCCTCATGTGGGCAATGATGAAGAAACTTTGTGGGGTGATTTGGAGGAATGCTGATCTCAGTGGTGTTCTGTTATTAGACTTCTCTTCTAGCTGTCCACTGCCCATACTAACACTACAGTATCTTTGACCATACTAGTCCAGAGACTGATGATACAGTTTGTAGTTGCCCTATCAGATCTCGGAGAATGAGGTGAAGGAGAGAGAAAGGGCTGTTAGCTGATCACCACCAGTTGGATCAAATGGTGGGGTGGGCCTACAGACAGACCTGGTAATCCTAAACAGGTTGTGAAATGAACTGAGAACTTCAGGTGGAGGTCCCTGCCTAAAGAGTTTTTCAACTCCCATCCATAAGAAGTTTTGTGTTACCTGGGGGAGATTGGGGACATTGAGTCCAAGTGGTGCATATTTAAAGCTTCCATATTGGGAGGGGTTGCATCAAGAGGACCACTAGTGCCTTTCATGATGGCAGCCTAAAATCCCATTGGTGAAGGAGGCCATCAGGTTGAAGAAGGAGACCTTTTGGGCTTGGCCTACTCTAGGGTCTCTGAAAGCAACAGACAGGATGTAATGGCTTGGGGGCTGTGGATTGGTAGCTGTAGAAACAAAAAGCCTGCTGTGTGATTAGTTTTATTGGGAGAACTTTTAGGGTTTTCCAAGGATGTTCTGGAAATCTCATTGTCTGAGAGAACATGTTCATATACAAAATAAACATGTTCTCAGCAGGAGTGGAGAAGTGCTGGTCTGGACTGTTGACCCAGAGAACACCTTGCAGAAGTCCTTAATCCACATGGAGAAGTCCTACAATCATGTCCCTCAAGGGATCATGTGGGGAGTACCATGGGAATATGAACGCTGGGGCTGTTGCTGTGAGCCATCCTGTCTCTCATAGTAAAAGTTATGGCTGTGTCCAAAATCACTCCCCATTCACTGTATATAGTGCACAGCTATATAGTAAAAACACCATTTTGTAGTGGGGTCCCAATTTTGAGTGAGTATTGTTATTCTCTATATAGTACACTCACTCTATCTCACAATGCATTGTGAAAAGTAGTGAATAGCAGATGGTCACTAGCCCAGCAAATACTTACCATCATGCATCGCGGTTGCTGCTCTCAAACATGACGGACAAACGAGAGGAGCACAGGAACACAAAAGAAAACTTTTTTTATGTACATTTTTTTTGTTGGTTTAAACCAAAGTATTTAATCTGTAAGAAAGTGTTAAGGATATAAAATGAAGTAACTTTTCCCCCTATGAGGATTACCAGACATTACACCATCATCTTTATGCGAATAAAAGATATAGGGTGAGCATACCCATTAAGCCCAGGCACCATTTAAGCCCACTTGCAACTTTGAAGTCAGTTTAAAAAAGAAAAGAGGGACCTGTCTAATGTTATACATTATTTTTTCCAATCACACAATTTCTTAATTATATGTCAGGTTTTTTTTTTTTGACACAAATCACATTTGTTGATACTGAATAAGGCTTGCCTACATTCGTGCAGTCTCAAGGAGGCTCAGGTAAAGTCACCTCAAAACTTTGGTGTTTTGGGACCCCTCAGAAAGAACCTCTTTTCAACTATTTTCAGCCACTGACTTGTTAAGTACATTCATATTATGTAATTTGAGAGATTATTGATTTGTTTTTTGTGTATAAACAAGTATTTTTTTGTTATTTCCTACTACTTAGTTTTATGTGAAATGATGAGTCATGCTAGCTAGCATAGCGAGTGAATCACTAGTCTGTACATATAGCCCTGCTGGTAGATACACTGCTTAAGGATTAAAAATGATAAGTACACAATCTAAGTGTTTTCTGATTCATTTTACATAAATCTTCAAATTAAGACACAAAAAAGGGTTTGGGTGGGTGAAATATTTTCAAAAAATTTCTTTTTTCCAAGGTGGGCTTAAATGGTAATATTAGCTTAAAATGAGAAAAATTGTATTATATCAGCTGGTAATATTTGTGAAGTTTTAGGGTGGACCAACAGACCTGTATCAGCTGAAGGCTTTAGCTATATTCATTATCATTCTTACTATTTAAGTGTGTTCAGATGACTGAAATTTGGTAAGTTATTCATCCTAGAACTTTAAATTATGTGTTTTAAGGACTAAAGTTTTAGGTCTTTGTTTTAAATTTAATGACAACCACAAGTAGCAGGACTTTTATTTACGTGAGTAAATTGCTGGCCTTATTTATCTCAATTCTAAAAAAAAGAGACATGATAGGGGGTGTCCTCATGGTGTTGCTTACTCTGTAAGATTAGTCAGAACACCTTGGGCCTTTTCCACTGCTGTCTTTTTGTTGTTTATTTTCTGTCCTGGAAGACACAATGTCTTCTGTGATAAGAGCATTGCAAAAACAAGAAAAAGAGGACAGAGACAAACAAAGAGATACAAAAAGGAAAAGTGACAGTGAACTAGCAGGGCAGGGAAGGACCAAGAAAGCGTGAATAAGAGCATCCTCATGCAACAACAAATAGGAAGTGAGAAAGAGTTAGTGTGACAAAAAGAAGTAGTGCAACACAGAGGGAAAGACAGATGGAGGTAGGGAGACATTGAGTCAGACAAATAGAGGTACATCATTCCCATCTCTCTCTCTCTCTCTTTCTCTCTCTCTACATGGAGCGCTGCTGCCGTGACAAACTAATCAGATGGCAGGAATGTCTGACAGCCACCTCAGGCCTGATGTAGTGTGTTCAGGTGGAAGGAAAGGTTGCATCTGTCCAGGCAATCACTGGTGCCCTGTTCCCATGCACACTCTTCCTTTTGGTGCCCCTGGTGTTGCTTTGATACATAATTGAGGGCCAACATAGCTGTTACAACACCTGATGTCTCTAAACCCACAGTGACATCTTTGATTGACCAGTTGATACAGGTGCTTCACAACTGTTTCCAACTGACTCTTAATCAGAACACCCCCAATTTCAGTAAATTGACTTGAGTGTGAATAATGCTTTTCCAGTTGTCTGACTACTCAAAGCCCTTTTTTAACTGCAAGTCAGTCTTAACCCATTCATACCCATTCATTCCACATTCACACAGTGATGGTGAAAGCTGTTACGTAGAGTGGCCATCAATATAAAAAAAACATTCATATCCATTCACACGCCACTGACACAGCAGTGGGAGCAGTTTGGGTTCAAATGCCTTAACCTTAACATGTGACTGCAGGATCAAAACCCTTGACCTTCTGGTTTAAAGACAAAAACTCAACTGTGGCCCCATCCGTAGCTGTTGACAAAACTTGTGATAATTTTCTAAAAATTCCCTTAAGTAGTCATTTCTCAGTATTTCTACAAACATGATAATTAACAAGAGCTGTATTAGTTTTTGATCAAAACTATCAAATCCTTTCTGTCCGTAATTAAGTTTGGACTTATTTTGCCTCTCAGCTTTCTTCACCATCATGGATCAAAACAAATGATTTACTGGCTAGCTAAACATTGAACTGCATATTACCCTTCACAGTGAAGGACCTTATTTACTGTTGAACTAGAATCTCTCTTTTTTGTGATTTATTTTTAGGGTTTTCATGCCCTCATTTTTTGTCCAACTTTTTGAGCTCCAACACTGATCTGACCTGTACTGTGTATTTGCTGATACAGGTATTGATGCTGATATTGATCTGATCTGCTTCATTCTGCTCTCATACCACTGTTAAGTTCTAAATTCCTCTCTGCATGTGATTATGAAACTGAGAATCATTTATGTGTAAGGCAGAAACAAAAACAGAATTGACCACAACCTAATCAGTCTGGGTACTTCTTGCAAATCATCATTTACCTGCAGCAAACCCTTGTTGACAACAAACTCCACTATAAAAGCAGCTGAAGCTGTGCACTCTCATGTTGTCCATGCCTTTTTAGACAACTTTTTATTTCTCCTTCATTGATCTAATCTGCTCTCATACTGCTCAAAAAATTTCATACTGAGACAACAAATACCAGAAACTTCTGCTATGAACATGAACAAATAATCCGTCTGTATCATCAAAAAGAGGGATTTCTCCGAAACGGAGTCCAAATATTCGGCACAATAAATACTATTTTTGCACTTTAAGAGTGGTATGCTGGAGCGGAAAAATTAGGACACTAAAGAGGGCACGTGAATAAAAAATGTCTAGGTATTAGCCTTAAATAATTCAGACAAATATCTTTAAAAGATGCCAGTCAAGCACAGTATATGCAAAATAATCAGTTGTGACCTCTGGAATCAAAGACTCACCAATATTCATCCACTGGTGCTGCGTCAGAGACAACTCATGAACAAAGACACGTGAGCAGAGCAGAGACAGAGCAGCGAAATGAATTAAAGACGTTCCTGCTCTGCTGAACTGAAACAAGTGTAGAGCTACATGAATAACTTTGTCCAAAATATTTTGTGCCTTTTGTTTGCACTGTGTACATTGAAGAGGCGCAGCACCAAAATCTGGCACCGAAACACATGTTTGATTCAGTCTGGCAGATATGAGATGTGCTGGCACAGGTGCCACGTTGGTACCTGACTTCAGTTGGTCACTATTTCAATCCATCACTGGGAGTTTCTCCCATCTTTGTAATGCAGCTGACAAGTTTAACTACTTCACTTGGTTTTGTTTTGTCTGTCCATTTTGTTTCAAATCAAGGTTAAACTGCCATCCTTCAAAACATATGCTGTCATATATAGATTGCTTGTAGCTGTAGAAGTAGTTAATGTAACAAGTGTGAACCATATCCAAACCGCTTAACCATTGTTGAGCTTGCTCCATGCTGTTACCTGAGAGGCTGCCTGCTTGGTTGTCTGTAGCCTCCATTGATGTGCGAACTAACAGTCAGGTCATTGGCGCCCTAATCAAACTCAGTTTATTTGTTACAGAAGCAGACTTCTTTACAATCCTCCTCTGTACTCTGTACTAATACCTATGCAAACATCTTTTGTGAACACACATTCAATAGATGTAGCATTTAGCAAAATATGGAGATCTCTGTGGCTTTGAACAGTTGTTTTTGCAGTCATATTCACTTTAAAAGCCTTAAATAGCATCTTACTGCAAATGATTTACCATATTTTCTAAACTGATGATAGCAGGCCTATGATTGCTTGTGAAGACGTTGAGCCTTTTTGTCTTTCTAAGACAGGGGAGCTTCTAAAGGCTTCTTCAGTGAGCTTGAACTAACAGTAGTTAAAAAGGAAGGGCTGTCAGGATGCCAGACATTTTGGTAGTCAAGTATGATTAAAAGGTGAGGAGAGGGTTCTCTGTTATTATGGTTGCTATGACAAACTCTCCAGTGCTCAGATAAGCAGTACAGCACCTGTCCTTGTACTTAACATTCATTTCTTTTTGGTTGCATGTTCATTTTTCTGTTATGCTTCTGCACTTGTACTGACTCAAATTGAATTAAAAAAGAAATTTCCCTTGTGAATCTGGCATACCTGCCAGAGTCAGATTAGGGCATAATCTGCTATTTAATATATATATATATATTTAGTAGGATATAAAATGAGGGTGGAATTCAGTCTGTGGAAGTGTCTGTCACCTTAGTCAAATGCTCCACGTGCCTGAGGAGACAGCAGGCCCCATGGTGTTTATATGTTAATGACATTTTCCAACTGTTCACTTGATGCTTCTGTTGCCAAAGCAACAAGTAGCAGTTAACATTTCTCTTTCTGCCTTTTGTGAGAGGCATGTTTTGGTCACAGCAAGCTGTTTGTTTTAAAGTAAATCCAAAATTCTTCAGGTATCATTAAAATTCCTTGAAAAATCTTGTGAAATATCAGGCAGCTGTCTTTATAGAGCCAAATGTCCTCTTTCATAAACTTTCATAAGTCCCAATAGGTCAAGATAATTTCAGATTAGTGTTGCTTCTGCCGTTGTGTGTTTTCAGATGTAATTGGTTGATGAGGTTTTAGGTTTAATTCTTCTGGAGTCATCCTGACCCATATGTCTAGAGACTTGGACAGTCTAGTCAGAAGTAAGTCTGGGAGTACAGAATTTGGCCGAGCCTGCCTCGACTGTCACCTCCTAATCCTTCTCACTGACAGCTTTAGAGGAGATGTCTTCCCCTCATGTACCCTAACCCCATGACATCCTCATTCCCTTGCTATTTCGTGGCATCATGACAACAGTGCAATCTAAGAGAGGATTTAGTCTGTTGAGACTTGAAACACGAGTCTGTGGTTCAGTTTGACAGGGCTAAGCTTTTTCAATGGCATTGAAATCCACCTTGCTTGTGCTCATGGGAGAGTATCTCTATTTATATCTTGGTTGTTGTAAAAGACTCAGGAAATACCTATTTTCATTTTATCAGATCATACCTTAATATCACCATATTACCCCACAACTATATCAATCTATCAGTCTCACCTTTGACTTTCTATCAGGTTTCCATAGCAGCACATTTCTTCCTTTAGTCTGTACTCTTGTGGTTGAGGCTGCAACACAAAGTTAAAGGGGACTTATCACACGCACTTTTCCACCTTTAAACACCTTCACCTGCAGGCTAAATGAAACAGCTGTGCTCTGGCTCAAGCACCAGAGGAAGTTTTTGACCTGGTATAAACCCACTCTAAACATCCTCTCCCAGAACACTCAGTTTTGGTGAGCCTTTAAATGAAAAAAAAGCTCCTTTTCACATGGGTTGTCCCGATCAGCACTTTTGGTCTCCCTCCTGATCCAATTTTTTAATATTGAATATCTGCCGATACCGAGTCCCGATCTGATATTCATGATTACTTACATTAGAGTTTCATTTGTTTTTGTTTACAAAAATAACTGAAGTAAACAGAATAACTACTAGGTGTCTCAAACTTATTCCATTTACCTTAGTTGTTACATTGTTATAAAAAACAAAATCATATTTCTACTCAAAATGGTGTATTAGCTTTGTTTCACTGTAATAATCCATTATTAAATAAATAAAGGGACATATTAACTTGACTGTATTAGTCACAACAAAAAACTGAATGCAAAACAGTTTAACTTGAATGGGATCAAAAACATATCAATCATACAGATTCAAAACAAGAATCTGTATTAAAATGTAGCAACTTTATCTGAGATATAAACCAAAACACTAGCATTGCAATAAAACCCAAATATCAAATACAAGTAGGGGTGGGTGATATATCGAATATACTCGATGTATTGCGGCTTTTGCCACGCACGATGTATGAAATGACTATATCGTGAACATCCAAGTATAAGTTATGTGGAAGTTTTGAGTTGTCAGTGTGCATTTCTCGCTGGAGTTTCTCTTCTCCCATTGTCCCTGAATGCATCTCTCACAGCAGAGAGCTCTCTCCCCCGCCCATCCAGAAAACCCTCCTCTGCACATGCATGTTTTTGTATCAGCGTAGGAGAGAGGAGGGAAACACTATGGGTAAACAGAGCAGTGTGGCAAGTTAGCTGCCAGTTAGTTGCATTCAGAGACAGACAACGAGAAACAATGCTGGGTCTGTCATCCAGCAGTTGCTCGGCTTTTAAAAGGAAGAGGTCGAACTCACCCCGCAATCGTTAAAATACACTGCAAGATGACTCCGAGATAACGGTGGCAGTAACACAACACGCAGCTAAAGACATGAGCCCAGTGATGTTGAAAAGCCAGGATTTTAAAAATTCATAAATTAACCCAAAATATGCCAAAGTCATACATGTCGGAGAGAAGACGGCCTAGCAGCAGACAAATGTGATCCACTTGTCCATAACTACAGAGCCCAATCTCAGCCTCACAGCTCAAAACACAGATAACGCGTAGGTCAAATAGAGCAGACCAATAAGTCCTCCATTCAGGTTGCAGCATTTTTTTTTTTTTTTAAATTTGAGAGGACTGTATTTCTCACGAGTGGGTGTGGCTTCAACTCATTCAACCGACGCACCCACACCAACCTACAGCAGATATTACTACCCCGTTTTTCATGATTTTGAAGCTTAATTTATAAACTTTGAGATGTTTTTTAAGATTGAAATTTGGTCTGGTGGATCTTAACATGGTGGCCTGTCATACAACAAACTTCAAAATACAGATTTTTTTCTCCCATTACAAGGTTTTTAAAGGGACAATGCTCATATAAATTACTAAAGGCTAATGCTGCCATTATCACCAACTAGCTTCAGCAACCTAACTTCAAAATACAGGAATATTCCTTTAAAAATTACACCAAATTAAAACAGCTGTTTGAATTAACACTGCAAAACACTTTAAAAAGGACAGGTCTAGACTGTACTCTTTGTTATAATTTTTGAATATTTATAATATTTACAAAGACTCAACATTAATCCACCATGAGCACAGCAACACGCAATATTTTCTAAGCCTCAGTGGCAATTAAAAAATCTCCTTTTAAAAGACATAAAACTGATGAGAGTTCCTGGGTTACATTTTTTTGTTTAGTTTTGCATGGCCAGGCAGCAGACAAATGTGATCCACTTGTCCATAACTACGGAGCCTAATCTCAGCCTCACATCTCAAAACACAGACAACGCGGAGTTAAAATGTTCCTGCTTCCCAACAAGCTTTTTCCCCCATGATCACACAGGAGAGCTTCTTGAATAAGCTCTAAAGATGCTCTCATGTTATGAACTTGTCAGAAAATGGTCCAGCGTTCATCAGTGTAGATAAAGGAGTAATGTCATCACAGCTGTGAGCCTGAATGGTGGACTGGACTGCAGGGTTTTGGCCGTCGGCTGCATGCAGAATTGGTGAGTTTGTGAAGGTTTGCTTCACCCTTGATGAGGAAAATAATCATTTTATAGTCAGCAATAGTAAACACGAGCACAGAAAAAGTTTCAGGACTTTCCATACACAATAAAAGACATAGTATTTCACGGTTTATGTTTGTTTGATTTATTAGAAAAAGTTTGAAGAAAGTCCTTTTCAAAATGAAACAGTGTGCTAAATTTGACTTTAATTTTTACCCTTCCTGCTTACAATTTAGTTTAAAATCCAATAGAACAGTCTATTTTGATCACCCAACTAGTGTCATTTGACATTTCAAAGTATCGCTCTAAGTGTATCGGGATATCACAAAAATATATTGGGATGTCAATTTTAGGCCATATCACCCAGCTCTAAATACAAGGTACTCTTGTTATTGCAATGCAATTTCTAAAGTGCAACTGGAGCTGCCACATCATGCTTTCCTCCCTCACTTTTATTTCTTTACCCACTATTACTTTAAGATGAAGTGTAGCTTCTTGTTTAGGAACATTCTCGATGGCCTGCTTTACATGCTCGGCTGTGTGAGACCCACAAAACCGGCATGCATGTAATACTGCGTGCTTTAACTCAAAGGTGGAGGACTGTTCAGTGAGACTCAGCAGTGACATGAGACAAACATCAGAACTTTAAACGTCTGTACTAGGGGTGTGAGATCAAAATGTCACGAGGTTTCTCGTGGAGGTGAAAATCATCTTGCGAGATTAATATTGACCAGACACCAGGATCAGCAGTTCTCCTTACACAAAACAATACCAAACTGGAAATTATAAAAGATCACAAAGATGCCCTGGACACTTACGCTGTTGGTGGGAGAGCTAATGAAGTAACAGAGCTGATCCGTGACCCATTCGATCACTGCTCCAACCCCCATCCCCTCCGCTACTCGGGGCTGGACATGATCCACAAATGCATAATAAGTTTATCATAAGGGTGTGAAATGATGAAATTCTGATGCTAGAAAACTGTGCAGTCTCCGCGAGTTCCTGTATGCGCAGACTCGCTCGTAGTGCCAGTATATGTTACTGTATTTCACTCGCTGCATCGTCATGTCTCCTTCTCGTCTCACCGTCTGTCAGTCACACATCCATCAGCTGTTGGCTGTGCGTATCATCAATCAGAAGCTTAACATGTGTAGCGCGATGGGTCGTTGTATACTGCTGGAGTAAACTTAGCAAAACAAACTGTGTCTGAGCGCCAAAGAGTCCACTGTTAGCTCCAAAAAGAGAAGTTTTAGCCCCGGTTAAATGCGCCCTGTTTGTTGTCTGACAGCAGACAGAGCAGAGACACACACTCACTCACCAACGCACACACATTAACACACACACTCATCTGTGCGTCGTGTCCAACACTGTCAAAGCTCATCTTAGAAAAAAGACCACAAAACGATAAATTAATCTGTTTCTCTAAATTACAGCAAACGTGTTATTGACAGAAATATTTTTTTGAATGTTTTAAATATGGATGTCCTTAAAGAGGATGAGATATAGTTTGATTTTACTGATGTAGCTCTTTACATTTCAGTCTGTTGAAAATAATTTTTAAGGTACTTTCAAAATAATCTAAATGCTTTTATTATTATTTTTATTATTATTATTATTACCTCTGCCAAGGAGGTTATGTGATCGAGTGGGTTTTTTTGTTTGTTTGTTAGCAACATAACTCAAAAAGTCATTGACAGATTTTGATGAAATTTTCAGGAAATGTCAGAAATGGCATAAGAAAGAACGGATTAGATTTTGGGAGCGATCCAGATCACCGTCTGGATCCAGGATTTTTTTTTAAAGGATTCTGTACTATTGGGAGATAGGGCTAATGGCGGAGGTCTGCGCTGTTACCACTTTGCACCAGGAGATGGTGGACCTGAGTAACTTCAATCCCAGCAGCAGTTTTTGGGTGTGTTTCTATTCAAAGTTTTGGAGTTGATAGAGTTTGAAAGACACATGCCCGGTCGAGTAGATGAGTTGGAGCGTAACAAAGAGAAAAACTGCAAATTGTAGCGAGAATACTCACAATGCTGGGAGGAACAGAGGAATATTCACCCTCTGCCATGACTTCCAGTCGTCCGGTGAGACCATTGGTGTAACTGTGAGTGCATCTGATGGCACCCGCAGTGAAGCCAATGCTTTGCCTCACCGTGTTTCCACTCCACCGGGGAAGGAGTAATCAGCGAAAGCCATGGTGTGGAGCACATGGGGACGAATCCAGGAATTTTTTAAAGGATCCTTGACTATTGAGAGATAGGGCTAATGGTGGAGCTCTGCGCTCTCCGAGTGTTTTTCTAGTTACTATTGTAATTGTAGCAATGAGAGCATAGAGTAGTAAATTAAAGATGTGGTAGACTATTAAAATGAAAGGTCTGATCTGAAGAGCATTAAAATGTACAGTTTGAGTCAGGGTTAGACAAGACAAACTGTGTGTGACACTGATAGCCTATTCAGTACAAGAGGAATTAGTTTAAACATTTCTGAATATACCTCAATGCTTTGCAATTATGACTTTCAGCTATATAAAGGACGTATTATCCACCCATGTATTTTTTTCCAAAATTAAAAAAAAGTGTCAAATCTCGTCGTCTCGTGTCTTGAGGACAAAAAAATCTTATCTCGTCTTGTGAGATAAGTGTCTTGTCACACCCCTAGTCTGTACTGAAGCTAACGGTGGCGAAGTTGCTTTTTAAATTCTCTAGTATGCTGTCACATACTTTGTTGTACAGCTCCGCTAAGGCAGTGTTAGTAATGTACTGAATATGTACCCTAGCACTGAGAGTGCTGTTACAGAATAAAGTTTCAGGGCTTGTCTCTGACATGACATGACAGAAAAAGACTTTCTGGCTTTCTGTTGCTTTTCTCCCTTTACTTAGAAACATTTCATGCTTTCAAATTAAACAGCAATGAAGTAAGTATTGTTAAAGGTATGGCTGTAGACACTTTAATATTTTAGATTACCACAAGTTTAAATGTCAACAAGCAAGCTGGTGCAATACTGATACTATAAACATATTTTTCAATTTTAAAGACTACAAAGTCTTTTCTGTACTATAACTGACAGGTTACTTCATCTTATTGTAAGTCTATTTGTTTAAGAAAAACATAAAACAGGACAAACAGTTGGTCTACAACAAATGATCAGTTATTATATTTCAAAAACAGACATTTAGAATTGAAAAACTGAAAGTAATTTTTTTGGGTTACATGTACATTATTTGAGCAGTAACAGTATAACTAGCTTATACCAGCCTTTTTAAAAGCTACAAACAGCACTGCACCAAACTTCTGATAGTGAGCTCTGTAGAGCACTCAGTGAAAATATGACCCTTTTTAATGGAGCTATACTTTCATATGAAAATGAATTCTCTTAGTAAAACAGCAGGTTTACAGCGTAGCTCATTGAGATAATCCTAACACAATGCTTAAAAACACATTCTAAAGTGTAAGAAAATAAACTAGCTGTTCAGACCAAAAGGGAACAAAAAAAGGTCTATTGGCAGAAATTGACAGAAATGTTCATATATCAATATCAATTACTAACTTTAAGCTAATATCTGCCAATGCTGATATCATGATGATAATATTGTGCATCCCTAGAATCATATTGTAATCTGTGCATTTGCCTCCCCTCTTACTTTTCTTGAGCAGCACAAAGACTTGCTGCTATTTTTTATGCCTGGGTGTTGTGGACTTCTTATGGTACTTTCTTGCTCTTTTCCATAACAGTATTATGTCACCATATTACAGAATTAAAGCCATAACACATTTGAATGCATATACACGTGTTACAACCCCCCTTCACCCCCTAAAAGTAGCCTGTTAAGTCATACTCAACTCATGTCTGAGCAGAAGATCACAGAAAAATGTTATTTTAAGTGTCTTTGTTCATGTCTTTGTCAGATAACAACTACACAATTCTATTGTGAAGAACTTGATGAACAAAGCATGGTAATCATTGATTTAACTTAGCTTTGGCTACCAAACCAGTTTATGAAGTTACAGTTTACAGCTACTTCTCTAGCCTAACTTTACGCCACAGCCTGGATCTTTGAGTCATCATTGACTTAAAACAACAGAGTCATAAGTTAAAATTCCCTCTTAAACAGCTGCCATAAGATAAATCACTGCAGCGCTGGGCTCAAGACAAACAGAGCACCTCACAGCTTCTGTTAAAGCCCCAGGAGAGGCCAAACGAGATGCTCTACAAAACAAACACAGTTGTTATATGGTGTGGTAGGGCCCTTTGATATCTGTTTTATTTTTTCCAAATTCTGTTTTTTTTTTTTTCCAAAGTTTGTTTTTTTTGTTTTGATTTTTTGGAATTCTATTTTTTAACCTTTCCACTACTTTTACCATAAAAAAGTATCTTGTTTATGTAAATGAATCAAATGTTCACTAATTAAATAGAAATAACCTTAAATGTATTGAAATAGGGCCACAGTTGGCCCAGGAGCTGTTGTTTGGATAACCCTGATATAAAATAATTCTAACCAGTGTAACAGTCAGATATTTCCAACACTTCAGGACACGTTCACGTGTAAAATCACATCCTAACTGATGTTTATAATGTAAATGAAGAAATCCTTCTCTCCTTTCAAACAGAATGACAGTAACTTAATAAGAAGGTCACATTAAAGTTAAATGGTTAAAAGTAAACCTGTTACCTAAACTTTTCTTTACTCTCAATATGTAACAGTGCATGCAGTTCGATGCTGCCTTGTGTTCTGCTCCTGATCGTAATGGTTCTCTCCTCATCTCTCTCCATACATTGCTGTCTGTCCATCTGCCTCATATCAGAACGCTGCGTTAATGCAGACAAGTATCGGCTCGTTAAGCAACCAGAGGAAACTACAGTATCTATGGGATGAAATTAATGAGCTAACTGTTACTTGAATTTAACATCATTTAGACAGCAGGACTTCGTAAAATCTCGAGTCAGTCCGACTCTCAGTCCAGTCTGATTTTGAGCCTCCGAGGGGTGAGCGGGGAGACACACCGCTCAGGTGGTGTGGTGAGGTAAAACAACTCGAAGCGCGGGTGAGTTTTCTTGAAGGTGCAACATTATGTCCCACAGTACTGGCCCGTATGGGGCGACGTGATGTTGCAATGCAGCCACTTTGACATGCTGATATTGTTTAGGAGGGGGCAAGGTGAGTGTTTGTGAGTGTGGGACAAGTTGTGCCCCGCTTTAGTGTTCCCCGGGAACATATTCCTCAGATATACGTTCCTTTTTCTGAAAAAACACAGCATTTTGGTCAAATTCATTCAATTTCCGCAATAAATTGTGAATTACGTTTTTATTGGCCAATTCCACGTTTGTATTTCAGTTAACGCAGAAATCATAGGGCCCTAGTGTGGTTGTTACAGCCATCAAACTTGAAGAGGAAAGAAGACATATTTAACCAGTCTACTGTGCTTAATTACTACAGCGTGAGTGGGTGACATTCAGTTAGTTACCCAGCTGCCCGTAATGCTAGAGCAATACATGCTAATGATTGGACTTAGGCTATGACAGCAGTGACGGTGGTTTCACCTGGTGGTTGCACTACGACACAACACATGCATTTAAACTGTAAATTAGTGTGTTGCAAAAATCCATTCTGTGGCTGAAATTTTTTCGGTGATGGTATTGGTACCAGTTTACCCCCCACCACTACTACCAGGTCAAACAGCTGGACCTTGGTCTGACCTGAATAGGTAGTCTTGGTCCACACTGAACCACAGTCCAGTTCAAACCCAGTGTGAAAGCATAATTTTGAAAGGTTCAGACCCTTGAATTAACCATAGGAAATTATGGCATGAGAACCAGACAAAGATCCAACATCAAAACAAACTGAGTTGCAGAAGCACTTGGGAGAATAAGAAATTATGTTAATAGGGTCTAACTGAAAAAAACACAAAATAACAGAAATGTTACAACTGTTTTCTGAGAGGCTGAAAGAGAAGGCAAGACAAAGAGAATGTGCCACTTAAAAAACAAAACAAAAAATGGCAGCAGTAGGGTTTGAAGGTGTGCGTTACTCTGTGAGTGGTGCTTCCCCAATCATACCAATCTACTTCTCACCAGAGTCTACGCTGCCATGGCTAGCAGGATTGTATACTTTCTTCTGTCTATGAGGATAAAGTTGCCACCTCAAGACCTTTGCACATTAAGGATGAATAATTTGGAGGCTAATTTTCACACTCCTTTTAATGCACATCAGGTGTGACATAATTTTTCGAATAAATTATGCCGATTCTAAAAAAAACCTACAACGATATCTGGGGTATGTTTTCTTCTGCCTTCTGATAAACTGATATATTGGAGTGGAGATAAAATGAGGTCTCTTTCAGGTGTGAATACACCGTAAGACAGAAACTGCATAACCTATTACTCAGCTTTTATTCTGAGTATCATGATGTAGACTATCTGCTAGACAAATACACACCTGTTGAAGCCCAGAAATATCCCAAACATGAGAAAGTGAAATGTTATTATTGTCATACATTGTTTTTCAGATGTCTTTCATTCAAATGACATTTCACTAATCAAATAGAATGTCCTTAGAGACACTGAATAGTTTCAGTCTTCCTTTTCTCTCTTCTGTGTTTGCTTTGTTTGGTTCTAGCACTCGAATAAAGAATTTTCAGTGCACCATGATGCCTCCTCTTTAAATCTAACCCTGATAAGACTCAAATGCAGTACAGTGCTCCTGATTGTGGTTAAGCTTATAAGGTCGTATTCTATTTCCTCATAAATGTATTCAATACTGTATCATGTGGCAATTGACTTTTAGCTGTATGTTGGCATGCTGTGCAGAACTGCAACAAAGGGTAATTATTTACTGCAAGGACCAGCACATTTCACAGTGCTGTAATTGGAAACTCTATTGAAGCTGTAAATACAGCACCCTCTTCTTTGCTGTCACTGAACAATTTTCTGTTTTTACACAGTTGTTCACCTATAGACATTATTCACCTGGCTCCTTGTCAAGTAGAGGTTAAGTCCCATTAAGAGCTTCAAAACTAGCAATGCAAAATCACTGAAATGAGGATGGAGCTAGAGAAGGGGACATTTTTGTTTGATGCACAAGTTCATGCAGCACAGACTGGCTTACAGGGAGTGAAAGGTCGATAGAACATCAGCAACTGCCTCTGAGAAATGGTCAGCAACACATCTTTTTTACGACGTCATGAAAGTAAATGGATTTGTTTGGATCCGCACCTAATTTGAAATGCAGTAATGAAGCAGTCTGTTACAATGCAGCTGCCAGCCCTCAAACACTATCCAACAATAGGGAGGGTTCTCACAAGGGTTTTGATTGTATATTACTCAGTATATTATTGGTCGACAAATTGCATCACAATTCTCAGAGCATTTCTATTTTATTAGACACAAAATGCTGCAGTGCTCAAACTCAGTAGTGGTGTGAGAATTGAGGTCTTGGAACAGTCATTATTTTTAGTGATAGTTACTGTGGTGTACAGTTTTCGTGCATCGTTGCATTTTAGTGCTGTTATCTCTCAACAGGAACTCATAAATATACGGTCAGCCACTTCACCTGCTGGCCTATCTAATTTAAATACAAAAATGACAGATGTTTAATTAACCCCAGGTAGTTACTGTTTAACAGACCCAGGTTGTGTTTTGGTTTCTGCCTCACAACTGCCCCAAAATGGTACCAGTTTGAAATAATTAAAGGAAGAAAGACTCAATACTAAATGTCATTCAGGGGAAAAATGGTGTCTTTGATTGAGGCTGATCCCTAATGAGCCTTAACCTGTGTATGTTTTAGAAAACACTGAAATATATAATTGACTGACGGCAACTTTTTCAAGAGAGCATATTTTCAGCTCATTTGGGGTCAGATTATCAGGGTGGGATGTCTTGTTTGAATGCTTATAAGCTTATAAATTTTACTGATATTCATTATATCACACGTTACTGAGGTCTCTTTCTCTTATCTGCAGGTTAACAGGATTTACCATCCCTCCGCCTGTTACCAGTTCTGGCTCCATTTTTTCATTGAGGCTTACTAGTGACTTTGCAGTAAGCGCTCATGGATTTAAGGCAGCTTATGAAGGTAAGAAAGCATAATTTCCTCTTCTTTATCTTTTGCTGTCTTCACAAATGGCTGGTTAAATGAAAATAAAAAGAATGTGAAACCCAAGGCAGAGACTATGATCAGAACAGCTCCTCATCAACAGGCTTTTCATTTAGCAGAAAATCCATCAAGCAGGAGAAATATGCACCATTTATTCTAGAGAGGGACGAGTGATCACACTTCCCCCACATGATTTCCTACCGGACTTTCACTGTTGAGTTATGGAAACATTAGGTACCTCAATTAAGCAAATTAATCTCATATTTTCCAAATCAGCATCTCTACCCCCAAAGTCCTGAACCTTTTCTGTGACTCCAGAGGTGCATCTGAAATTGCATGGCAGATGGCGATGGGAATTCGTTGAACTAATGGATGAACCGAGTTATGTGTGCTGAAGCCGAGCTGAGTGCAGCGGGAGCTGTCTAAATATGAACTATCCTTCTGTGACCATCCTGCCCAGCCATACTCTTTCCCCCTCTGCCCCTCCATGCAAACTTTATCGCTCATCCATCTCGGGTTCTTTTTCGCAGTTCTTTTAATATGATTTCATTAGTTTTGTTTTATATGTCCCTTTCTTTCCATTTCATTCCTTCTTCTCACTTTTTTTTTTACCAGGGTTTTCCCACTTTCTTCCTGTCTCCTGCCTTAGTGCTTTCTTAGCTTTTCCTTATCTCTCCCCCAACCCCCACCCAGAGATATTTTGGTGAGTTTCTGACTTTCTGCTCTGTTCTCTTTTGTCTGCCCACACTGACCCCATCTTCTAGATTCAGTCCTCCTCCCTGCTACTATGTCCTTTTCCATCCCCTTTACCCCCTCCTCATCTCCCCACCTGCCCCAGAACTGACCAGTCCAGGACCTCTCTCCTCTCCATCTGCCCATTTGTGCTCTTTCTCTCTCTATCTCACTCTCTCTTTTTGTCTCCTTGTCTGCTTCTTTTTGTCTCCTGTGGGTGGTTTGCTTGAGTTAGATCTTGTTCTTCTGGCTCCGTTATTTGCCTGTGTAGTCTTAAACAAAACAAGGTCCCGGGTTTTTTTTTTTTTTTTTTTTTTTTGTGGTGTTCGTGGAGGGTGGGTAAAATCGAAAAACAGTAAAGAATATATCCCATAATGGCAATTGAGGAGTGTTTTTTGTCACTTTCAGTGTGTGGGAGAGCATTTTGTAGTCATGATTTGGTAATATTTAGGCCATAATATGCACAGTGTAGTTTCCCATGACATCATCCATACTGTCAGCAGAAGGTTTGAGAGGATAAGACATAACACACTGCATCCATATTCAAACAAATGTCTTTGTAGTAGGGCTGTAGTCAATTATAGAACCGTTTGGTCAAGTAAAATTACGCCCACACACCAACCAATCGATTGGTGTGGGTGTAATAAAAAGCTAAAACGAAGAAAAATAATCAGCTAAATCTGTAACAGGCTCCTCATTGCACCCTCTGGTAGTCTGGATGAGCTTATAAATAAAAATAACAAGCTTTATGAAGCACTATTGATTATTTATGTCCTCATTTTGTTGTGCTAAAATAACAGCTGACTCAGAGACAATCAGCGTGCACCTACTTGTTATCGTAAAATTTCGGTGATCACGGCACATTAACTTTTTGGCATCAAAGCCTCCAAAATATTCTCAGACAATTGTTTGTATTAAGTAACAATGATAAATACTAACAGGATTACCTGTTGCAGCCAGAATTGTCATTTATGAGCATGTTTTAGACCACATGCAGCATTTATTCACTGAGGTGAAAAGAAAAATCCTCTGGTCGTAACTTAATGACAGTAGACGTCTTTTCTCTCTTTACTCCGTCTGAATGTAACTGAAACTTATGCTGACCCGAACATTTTAATCTGATGATAAAATGGCAATATTATACCCTTTATTTACTGACTAGTGAATTAAACAGGTCAAGGGAGTTGGGGCTCTGACGGAGGACAGAGCAGAGACACTCAGCAGTTCCACTTCAGTAGCCTACAAAAAGCCTGCATGTTCATGTCGACTTAAAGACCTATATTTTGCGAAGTTTTTTAAAGTTATTTACAGTTTAACAGCTGTGAAGCGATCAAACATGTTCAACATTACTTTGTGTGCCTCTCTGCCTGTATTGCCCAGCATTGCTCCTCTCTCTCCTCTGCTGCGTCTGTCAGACAGCTGCAACCTCTGCTGGTTCGTTCTCGCACACATGCGCGTTACCAACCAACGTACAAGAATGTTGGTCGGATAAGAGCATTCCAACTAACCATCCGACCAATCAAATAAAAGGTGTCAGGCATACTTTATAGTATGGTATGACTCACTCAAGCCTTAAGAGGTGTTTCACCCAGATATGGTTGATATCATAGAGCGGCCCACATGCCACGTCTGCCAGCAGGTGTCATCTGTCCTGCCAGATGTTTGGGGAAAAAGATGGATTTTTTTTTTAAATATTAATTTTTAATATTTACTTACTTAGTTGTTAAAAAATACATATTTTCACTCATTTATTGTGATCTTTCTATAATTATAGTAAGAAAAGGTTGTAATACTATGCAATAAATGAGTTTAATATGGTACGCTGAACCCATAGACTGTAGAAAGAATTGGACAAACCCTGTGTGACGTCAGTCGTTTGCTTACAATAGGCGGACTCAAACGGATCTTGAAGCCAATCTGTGGAGGCTTCCATATTGAAATCGCAGTCTCAACCGAACTTTGGATCAACCTAACGGCCCGTCCACTAAGCGCGACTTTCCGGTTGACAGAAACGGAGCCTCTGCCTGCCGAGCTATCTGTCAGTCAAATGAGATATGCCAATCAGCTTTCATCCTAAATATAATCCAAACGATCGTGGTACAAAAAAATTCACCCCCCATACAGTGGGAGCACAATAAGACACTAGCTAATGAGACACGTTTGGTGTTTTGAATCAGGCTGTAAACCCGTTTATTTTGTGTGTCAAAACCGGCTGCTTAACATGTGTCCAGATGGAACTTCTGGTGTTCCTGCAGCCAGCCTAAAGTGGACACTCGTGGTATAGCAATTTTTTGCACTTCTGCATTTGCTTCATTTTTCAGGACCGAGGGTTGCTGCTTGGTTGAACCCTCTTTAGAGCAGGGAAGAACATCATGAAAAGACACACGGCAGAGCAAATACCAGCACAGCTGCTTCATTACCTCTGCTCTGCAAACATGCTGTCCAAAAAGAGAGACTGATACAGACTGCATGATTTTTAAGACTAAAGGAGAAGGATTTATTTTGTCTAAGTTTAATTTTTCTTTTGAAAGATGAGGAATTTAACCACCGTGCACAGCTGCACTTTGTTCTCCCATAGAGTCCAGTCTTGCCCGCACCTCTGACTAGTCTGCATCTCAGGCCTTAATGAATGTCAGAGGGTTTTGCCGTGTAAAAACACACTTCTATCCCTGTGGGGTATTTAAGCTGCTCTCAGGAGAGCAAATACTTTCCCTGCGTAATTGTCTGTCAGCCACAAATGCAGGGAAAGTATTTGCTTTGGTGAGTGATTCAGTTCAATGTCAGCCTGATTTAATACCTCATTATAAAATATCTGTAATGCCAAACTAATATCAACTAATTTTATTTACATACTAATCAATTTTATGTCAACAAACAGTGAAATTGTGGTCTTACTCACTTATGTTTAAACGGGACATTGTTTATAAATCCTGTCAAGGTCTCATCAAATGGTAAAAATTCCTCTCGTGCATGCTTGGTCTTGGTGCACCGCTGAAAGTAATAAAAATTATGCATGGAGATGCGCCGTTTCATGATGCATGCAGGGGTGTCAGGGGGATTCAGAGAGATCGGACATGAAGAAGTTGGGGCTTATATGTGTCTCAAAGTCAAGTTTTCACTCAGTAGGTGAGTGGTTTTGTTCTGTAAGCAGTATAATAGCGCATCAGTGCGGGAAAAATCTTCTCTCTCTCTCTCCCTCTCTCTCTCTCTCTCTCTCTTTCTCTCTCTCTCTCTCTGGTCTCCGTGAACTGATCCCAGGTCAGGTGAAATAATCTAAGGGTCAGGTCAGATATTGTGGACAATAGGTTGCCTTTTTGTAACCATAAACCGTCATGCTGAATATATATTTCTAATGAATATTCCAGTCTCGTAAATTTAGCATCAGTGGGTCCAAAAAACGTAAAAAGTGTGAGAAAATTGCCATGTTATACAAGGACAGAATATTTATGCCTGACCTGTTTAGATTACTTGCAAGTAAATCCTTTGTCTAAAAACACCAGTCATAGCTTATGTTCACTTGTATTTAGAGAAGAAACAATATCATACAAACATTTAAAAATTTAATGGTGTCACGGGTGGGAAAAAATGCAATGTCTGACCCTCGGCTTTCTGTCCTTGAAATATTTTGGCCCTTGGGAAAAAGTAATTGGGGAACTCTGTCAAAGAGCTTTAAAATTTAAACATTGTCTTGCATCAAATACAGTGCCTGTGAAAAGTTTTCACCCCTCTGGATGTTTATAAATCAACCATGGTCAATATAATTTGGCTTTTATAAGGAAAAGAAATACAAAAAAACTCTTAAATGTCAAAATGATAACAGATTTCCACAAGTAATATCAATTAAACAAAATTATGTAATGTAAAATAACTGACTACTTAAATAATTACCTCCTTCAAGTCCCCCCATCAGGCTGGATGGTTCAGTGGTTTAGAAAACTATTTAAATCCTGGTCCAGGCAAAATCAGCATCCAGTGCAGCCATGAACACTTTTCCATCTCTGATGTATGTCGCTTTGGATAAAAGTGTCCCAGCATTGAGTATGTGTTGATAGCTCTCAGTCAGGCTTGCACATCTGGACACTGCAACCTTACTCCATTTTTTCTTTGCAATACTGCTCAAGCTCTGTCAGGTTGCATGGGATCGAGCACAAACAGCC
This sequence comes from Cheilinus undulatus, assembly GCF_018320785.1. NCBI lineage: Eukaryota > Metazoa > Chordata > Actinopteri > Labriformes > Labridae > Cheilinus > Cheilinus undulatus. Next base: position 17,773,965 of record NC_054872.1, read on the forward strand.
TTTTTCCAAGTCCAGCCACAAATATTCCATTGGATTGAGGTCTGGGCTTTGACTTGGCCACTCCAAAATATTCAGCTTGTTGTCTTTAAACCATGTGTGTGTAGCTCTCGCGTTATGCTTTGGGTCATTGTCTAGCTGGAAATAAATCTTCTCCCAAGCCTTAGTTTGCATGCAGACTCAATAAGGTTGTCCTCCAGGATTTACCTATGTTTTGATTAGGGCTGGGTATTGCTAAGAACCTCACGATTCAATTCAATTTTGATTCTTTAGGTTGCGATTCAATTCGATATCGATTTGATATTGATTTAAATGCTTTGATGTTGATTCAGTAAGAAGTAGAAATACACAAATGACCTGTTGACAATTTTTAATAATTATTTTCATGCCCATGTGAACATATGTGGTAGGTCACCTCTCATTTTTAAGCAATAAAACATCTGAAAATAAAAATTTGCACTATAATAACTTATTTGTGTATAAGGAGTACAAAAGTAAAAAACATGCCAGTTCTGTATAAACACTTAAAAAGTAAAGTGCATGTAAACTTTAATAATGTTTCTTTCCTCTTGAAAATTGTGATAAACCTCACATAACATGGTGATGGTTGGTTGCTGTTTGGTCGAGTGCGGCCTTCGTCCATACAACGTGAATCACACGCACAGTGACCCCCACTGGCCAGGAGGTGAATTGATTCAGAGGATTCGCTGAATCAATATTGAATTGAGGAGGGAAATATTGCGATGCATCGATTAATCAATATTTTTACCCACCCCTAATTTTGATGCACTTGTTTTACCCTCTATCTTTAAAAGCCTTCCGGGGCCGGCTGCCAAGAAGCATCCCCACAGTTTGATGCTACAACCACAGGCTTCAAAGTTGGGGTGGTACGTTTGTGGTGATGTGGAGTGTTTGGTGTCTGCCAAACATAGCATCTTGTCTGGTGGCAAAAGCAGACCGAAGGACTTTCTTCCACTTGCAGTCACTTATTTTACCTCACATATTTTTGTTTAATTGACATTTAAGTTTTTTGGTTAAAAAAGCCAAATTATATAGACTATGATTGATTTCTAATCAGTAAATGTGTAAAACATTCAAGGGGGTAAAAACTTGTTATAGGCCCTGTAACTACAGAGAGTTTCACTGATATTGTATGATATGGAAGAGACCTTCTTTTCTGTGGGCTGGTAGTTGTCACAGTCTGAGTTAGAACTTTTGATGCGCAATTTTAAGTGCAATTTAGCTTTATTAGATATGTATTAGGTAATTAGGTAGCTAAAACTGGATGCTATTTTTAGTCATATGCAGATATTATATCAGTGATATTAAAAAAGCTGAATAATCTTTGCATTATAAGTCAGTAGTTCTGGCATTTAGAATCCATTTGCCAATGGATCCATTTGGATTCCGTCTCATTCTGCTCTCCACTTAGACTGATTTCCTGCTAACACTTAGAGCTTTATTTTGATTGGTCAAACCAAGTCTAAGAACAGATTCTAAAAACAGAAATTGGAACGCTTCCTCAGGACCAAAATTCTTTGCACCTACAGGTTCTGCATTCAGATGTAGATTGCTGTTATGAAAAATTACATTATGACTAACACATGAAAAAACAAAAATATACAATGTACTCATCCATAATGCATGCGTTTGCAACCATAGTAGCTCACAGTCTCAGCTGTATACCTTTCTTCCTTGTTATGCTGATATGGTTAGCTACATCACACACATGAATATGTATGTGCTGCTCATTCTCAGGACTTGAAATGTGTGATGCTTGTAGGCTCTCAGAGATGATTGAATCATGACTGCAATTAAGTGGATTTGAATCTGCATGCATACGAAGGACACAGCGAAGGACACTTCCAGATTGAATCTAATTTCTCCGTGGCCTGTCAATCTTTAGTCAAGTGCACTGGCATGCAAATCAGCTCTAACTTTATGTGAATTTTATTACTGATTAGTGTCTACTTTCTTTTACTGTCACCTTCCTGCCAACGTGAACTTGCAGCATTAAAACTTGAAAGGGTCAAAGCTGTATTTATTAAGGAGTACAAATACGGGGGCTTTTCTATAACACAGCCAAACAATAGGCACTAGTGTTTGGAGCTTTCCAAAGGATAGAGATAGTCTGCAGTAGAGTGGCGTACATGTACTGAAGGAGGAGTAATTCTGTCTGCTTGCCCTTTGCTGAAGGTTGTGTATTTGCAACAAAAACATTGCCCTGTCTATCTAAAATCCTTCTCTGTGCCATTTCAATTTGCCCTTTTTTGGGGCAGTCTTTGAAAGACAGCTGACCCATAAAACAAAATTTTATCTTTTCTCTCCAAATAATTTCATTTGTCCCTTTATGGCCCTGCAGATGTCCAATGAGTGAAAGTGTGAGTGCATACATGTGTGTGCAAGTGTTGTTTATCAGCTTTGCCCTCTGATCCAGCATAGGTTCAGTCAATACTGTTCTCCTCGCCTGCATGAAAAATCAGCTCTGCAGCCACTTGAGCAGGCAGTAAGGAAGCCAGACAGACAGTCCACAGGCTACTCCTGAGGGTAAAGTGTGCTGTGTGTGTGCTTACAGGCACTGCCGCTTCGTCAAACCTCCATCTTCTTTAAAGGGTCTACAAAGTCATTAGCTATACAGGCAAAATAAAACTTAAAAAACTTTGCCAAAGAGAAATCTTGCACACAACTACCTTGTTTACCAGTTCCCATAACTCACTATTCGCCACTGTGATGAAGGATAATGCTAGCCAGTCTTACTCACACCAGTGTGTGAATTATGCAACTGAAAGTTAATGCTGTAGATGGAGGTTTGCTATGATGACACAATCCCCTTATGTCTGAAACTGTAAATTTTATGGACAGTATTTTGGAAAATACTGCTCATTTTCTTTTAATTTGATGAACATATCAGTTATCAGACACCATTGATTTTCCACCATAGTTCTGTAGGTGGGTCAGAGGTTTTAGGCTTTAAAGCACTCCGCAGCAGCTTGTTAATGATGTAGGATTCATTGATTAATTGAGGCTTTATTTTTGATACTGTGAGAAGCTTGAATCACAATTCTGTGTTTGTATAATTTTAGCATGGTATTCATTCACTTTTGAACCTTAAATAAGATTTGAACTGATTTACTTGTAAGGTTTTGACCATGCAGCAGCATTTTTCAGGCTTTCAGCTATATCAGCTGTTTTTGAGGGTCTTCCAGACAGTATCCATCATTAGCTCAGGGCTGTCATTGGTGTCTTTACAAAAGTATTAAGAGTCAAGTATAAAAATATCTTGTCAATGTTAAGTATAGGTTATTATTTGTTTTCCCAGTTTCATATTCAGATGTGCTGTGGCAGGAGCTAAGACACATTTTTTGTCTTCAGTGAGAGCTTTTATTCATATCAAGTGCTTCAAACAGTCTGCAACATATCCTTACAATTTATTCATGAGGAATGTCTGTCGAAACATTAGTTGTGACTTTCCACACACCCAAGGCCAGTGAGTCACTGTCAGTTTAATTACGGCTGGAATGCATTTATTACTGTTAATTGATGACCTGGGGTATCAAGCATGTCTTTATTTCAGTAGTCCTGTATAGTTAAATCTTTAAAGCCAGAGAGTAACGTATTGAATGTATGATAGCCAAAGTAAGACACTTTGAATGTATTTATTTCTAAAAGTCTTAAACCCCAATACACAATAGTATTGCAGTGCAATACTAAAAACACACATTTTTTTCTGTCATGTTTAAGCAGTTCCCCTTGATACTTTCTGCATTTCCATATTAAAACATGAAAGCTATTAAGACAGTTATATATTTCTTGAAAAGGATGGTGTCATAGTGTAGATTCATTTGTAATTCATAATAATTTTATTTGGATGGGTGCAAATGCCCACTGTCCCAGTGACATCTGGCAGCTGAAATTAGAACTCTGTTCAAGCTTCATAAACTGCTTTTGGTTCTGATTTGTTTCACTCAGTGGCCCATAAAATTCAGGGAGTAGGACTCTGCTCAGAGCCACATTAGGTTAGGCAAGACAGGTGTGAGCTGCAGCATGTCTTAGATTTGAAAAAATACAGAAAAAATAGGAGTTGAAAGACTGCAAAGAATAAATGTTTTAGTCTTTTAACAAAGGCTCCCTGTTAAATTTGTGCAGAGACTGCAGCAGACGGTAATAATTATGGAAAACTAGAAATGATGCTAACAAAAGCTTTTTTTTAAATTTAATGTTTAATTCCTGTAAATTGAGAGCAAAGCTAACCAGAGTCAATTTCCTTGTTGCACAAGCGTACTTGGCCAGTAAAGCTGAATCTGATTTCAAGCCCGCTCAAGCCCCAAGACTACACCTTTCTATGCCTGCTGACTTCTGTAGTCTCAGGATTACGTTGCACTCGTTGCATATGCACATTAGCACAAACTCATCTAGCACCTGTAAATGAAATTACTGTGTTAAAATGCCTCACCTAACATGTATATTTGCTCCAGTTAAGCTATTACTGTACTAATTATTAATTTAATACATTTACTGTACTCAGATGTTGAAGTAATGAATATTTTCAATCAGTGCTTTATGTGGAAAAAAATAAGTGCCGGTACTTTCTTCTCACATAATCCCAGAACTAATTTTAGCGGTATGGAGGCAAAATCCTATCTTAGTAGTAATTTAGCTGAATGGACGTACATGTTTTATATTTGAATGTTTTTAATCTACAAAGAAATAACAAAAACAGTCACCTCTAAGTCAAATCCACAAAGAACCAAAAGTCCTGGTGTCATGTTTATTAACAGCAATCAGATCGTTGTCAACATGGACATGGAAAATTAATAAAAATAAACTACCTTCTTGTGGGGAAGACACTATTAATCAATACAACTCCTTAAATAATATAAGAAAAATGAAATGCTATTTCCCCACTAGACTCAGCTTTGAAATAGATGATTTTGTGGTCAGTAAGCCTATTAGTGTTAGTGATTCGTAGTCCCAGTATTCCTGACTTTCTCTTCATGATTCCCTACTCCATCCACTGTCCTGTCCTCTCCAAATAAAGGCAACAAGCCCTTAAATAAATCCTTAAAAACCCTATGAAATAACAACATAAAAAATAAAACAAAAATATATACTGTACATAAAAGGTAAAAAGGCTCTTTGATAAAATAGAAATATAAAATGCAGTGAGTTTAATAGTTGTTCTTTGTCACCAAATGTAGAGATTAATCAGCCCCTCTCCTCACTGACACCCTGAGTCTCTGCTCCGTCTGTGAGCTGACTTTGCCGCCGTATATCCAGGCTTTTTGTCTTTGTCAGTGAGTCAGCTGTTCTTTGAGCAAAATTCAGCCCTTGATCCTTTCACCAACAGTCTGTTCGGTCATTTTGAATAGTTATTGAATATTATTAGTGTTGATGTCTCGTTCAGCGGCAGTACGAACAGGTGTCAGTGGAGCATCAGGCTCCTTGGTGGAGGAGGCGCTGCACTCGCACGCTGCGTCACTGTCCAGGAGAGGTGAACGATTTAATCTCCAGTTTTCCTTCTCAACAGTGGCAGGTGAGTTCACCTGAATTCGCGTACAGAAAAAAACGTCACGGTACACAGCGGGAAGAGCACCATGCGCCACATAATGCATCTATTTAGATACTGTCATGAATCATCAATTGAAGCTGTCAGCTGTGGAGAGGACAGGAGAGCGTACTGGCAAACTGATGAGAAGTGATGTATGCTGGAAGAAGTCCAGGTATGCCAAAGGGCAAAATTTAGAAGTGCCGGTATTGCGTACCGCTGCATACCAGCCCACTTAAAGCACTGTTTTCAATGTAACTTAGGTACTGTAAGAAGGCTCCCTCTGGAAAGCCGGGTATACACTGTGCAATTTCAAGCTGACCATACTACAGTCGTGGCAGAATGTCATCTCATACTGTACGACTGAATCGTTAACGATGCACGACCATGGCGCACGAGTTGTGTGCTCACACTTTATGATCCGATGGTCACGCGTAACCTGAGTACTCACACTGTGCGACTGAAGTCAGGATGGACTGTGACAGAAACCCGCTGAGTTTCCTTTTTAAAAAAAGTCTCAGGGTCTGAGGGTGAAGTGTTTCCAGTCATATTCTCACTCTCTCTCTCTGTCTCTCTCTCCCCCCTCTATCTCTCCCGTTTTCTCTCTCTCTCTCGGTCTCCCACTATCTCTCTCTATCCCTCACACACAAACAGCATCACCTCTATGTCAGCTACAGGTCCGGGGGTAGGAATATGTCCTGCTTATTTATTTCCTTTATCATAGTGGGGATGCATCAGAAAGTGATACCAGCTGTTGCCATGGTAATTTAGGACGTTGTCTGACAGTTTACAAAGGAAAACAATCACCCAACGTTGTTTATTCTGCTCGCATTTCTGCTCTCACTGTGAAGTCGTACGATCAAAATATCAAACATGCCAGAAATCCTTCGGACATGTTGGGAGCAGGACGTCAGGTTGTAATCGGGCTATGATCAGCTGCCGTGCCCCCCCCTGTACACAGCACGACAAACGACGCCCGATTTGACTGAAAGTCGGCTCGACTTCAAAGTTACTCAAAATTTGTGGCTGAATCACAGGAAAATCGCATAGTGTACACCCGTCTTAAGAAAGGCTACACTAGGTTGGCTACAGGGGGCTGGCTAGCTAGAGCTGAGAATAAAGGTTTGGATTCAGTGGTGTGGAGCCACAGAGTTACCCTGTCCTCCACAGGTTTAAAGAAACTACATTCAGGACACATACCATTATCTGTAAAGGAGGATGGAGAAAGGCTGAACATCTGGCACACTGAGCAGGAGAAGGCGAGGCTAAGCTAGGTTAAGTTGATGTAAAAGAGGAAAGCGAGGCTATAAGCAGCTAAACCGTGAGGATGCTTGTAGTTAACTATATGTATGCCTAAACACACAACAGCTATAAAACAGTAATGATTAGTAGTGGAAAGAGTGAAAAATGTAACTTTAGCTCGATTGACACGTAGACAACAGAGTCACCGCACAAACAGGAAGTGGTGCAATACGATCACCGTATGTCAGCACGTCAGCTGTATTGGTGGAGGGGGAAATTAGGGGTGCAAACTGAATTGAAAAACAGCAATTTTGTTATTTTATACAAAATCTATACATATTTCTAATATTATCATGGTTACAGTTTTGAACCAGTATACCAAAGAAGTCCTCTGAGAGGTATGAATGACAATTGGATCAACAGGGAGGTTTGCAAATTGAGACATACAGACAGACAGCTTCACAATTATAGTAGTAAGGTGTCCTGCTGGGTTTTCAATTTCAGTGTCTAATATTTATTATAACATTTGTTCTTGGTTCCCTTGGTGCAGAGGGAAATTGGTTATGATATTAACAGGACAACTTAAGACTAAAATTGCTCCTTTATGATATAATAAGACTTTGAAGGTTTGGCTGTTAACCCTTTTAAGTGGGAGCATGCTAAAATAGATTAGCATTGTTTTTTCAACAGGCCAATGCATGGTCTTGTAAAATAAAGATAATGCCAAGCAATGTATGTGTGAAGCAATATAAATTATTTGCTCTGCCCATTTCAGTTCACAGTATGACTCATTTGTACAGTTGAAGATTTTCTTGGTGGGTGTTGTTTAAGCTTGAGAAACCTCTTCTCAGTCATGATTCCAAAGTTTGAATAGGTCTGCTTACACAAATTCCAGAACTTTTAGCAACACACATTCAAACCAACTTCATGGAGTGATTCACTAGCTGTGCTGGATTAAGAAAGGAGCCAGGTTGTGAATGTCTTCCTCAAGAACTTTTTTCTCCCTTCTTTACACTGCTATTTTTAGCGCTTTTTAGTGTGCACAACCAAGTGTACCACTGTGAATGCCTTCCAGGAAAAAATATGCCCCATTACTACTGTAATTAAGGAATAAAGTATTTCATTTCATCCTGCCCTACAGCAGGGCACTTTGAAGTATCAACGAGCATGTTGCCCTCCAGTGTGGTCATGCTCAAGAACTATGTAAGCTCTGCCCTTTTGACGTCTTAGACACAGTCTGTTACAAGTATCGCTTGCCATAATAATAACAACATAACATATTTTATTATTGATTGCTGTATAGTAACCTGTATCTTGCGTTTTGGCTGATTCTGAAGCCAAACATTTTGCATGATTTCTGACATAAAACCTCAGGCACAAAAAACACAACTATTAGATTGCAACTGATAGTACCTTATTTTGCACCTCATTTGCAGTTGATGTTTTAAGTTCACATGGCATTAATGTTCAGTAATATGTTTTTAACAAGGTTTCAGTTGGTCAACTATTTTTTTATTATTTTCATTAACTCGGTCCTGCAAGCTTGGTCAAGTACTTTTCCTAAACTGTAACACAGGAACCCACGAACGACACTTAGCTTTAGCTCAGGTAATGTCTGTTACTGTACTGCATGATACTACTGGAAGTAAACTGACAGAATGAATAGGTAGGATCTTGAAGGAGCAATGTGTCATGCAGCATTTTGATCTAGAAAATAGAGATAAGTTCTATAGGCTTTCTCAGCTTTAATGGCGCATTACCACTAGACCATTGCATATGCAACCAAATTCAGCCCAGACCGAAGAAGTCAACCTGTTGAGAGGATTGAAGGCTAGCAGTTCTAGCACTTTTGATCAGGGGTGTAATGATCCATCAATCTATAAAGATTGGTTGTTTGCTTGTTTACCTATTAGACCAATAGAAATTCAAAATATTGATCAACACTGTCATCTTTCATCTAAGCATTTTATTCTGAAATTCCATCCACACATCTGTTGACAGTTTTCTGCTAAGCTGTCCATGGTCCTGAACTTTCAAACAAGCTTGCGACAAATGGGCTAACAGCTAGCAGCTGAGATTACAAGGATAAAGAGGATTTTGGTATCCTTCTGTCCTTCACTTGCATATTTTCCTCGCATCATAGCTCCATCCAGTGATGAATTGAAAGGGAAATGCAAGGAAGAGACCTGAGGACAGAAGAGGACAATTTACCAAATGAGGAATCCTTCACTTCACAGCCTTGGTCTGAGTGACGTCACCTACAGATGATGAGCAGCACAGCCGATTCGTCTCAAAACCTGCTGTACGATTTGAAGATTATTTCAAAACCTTTTAGATTATTTCACATGAATATGATTCTGAACTTTAGTCATAAAATGTCTTAGTCAAAGTATTGATATTGTATCATGGTTTGATGAAACTGGTGATCTAAAACCTTACTGCTGATGTTTGTGTCACTTGTCAGCCACTTGTTTCAGATTGTCTACCTGCAGACACTGATATCAAGTGATTTGAACATTTTCTCAGTTTGGATTGTTTTCTGGGTTTTCTGAGTGTTTTGTTAACTTTATAGTAGTTGATCAAATACAGTTTGGAGCAGAATTGAAAACAGAAAAAAATAACAATCAAAATTTTATCTATTACAGAAATACAGAGAATAAGCACACAGTCTGGCTAGATACATGTATGCAAGTGAGCCAGACTTAAATTGCTCATTCTGACATTGTGACTCGGGCTAGTTTGTACATATCGTGCAAGTATTTGCTGTGTATCAAGGGGAGGAATGCAAGCATGATCGTTTCTTTGGGATTTTGCTGCATTTTGAGAGACAGACTTCTGGGAATTAAATATTTTTTAAGGAATTATAAAGAACCCTGCACCACAATTCAGAACCTGCAAACATGCCTACAAGTTAAGCAACTGTGCTGTGTATTTGGGCACATGACTAAATGTAATTTGTGTTTTTGTGCCAATAACACAGAAGCAGTTTAGGTCTAGCATGTGCATTATAGATGCTCCAGTTATCACCAGTTCTCTGAAGATTTCAGTAATTTTGCTTTTATCTATGCAGCGTGTGAACATTGGACGGTTACTATTTTTATGTATTAGTTTACTTTTTGTGAGATCCATATACATGATAGTGTTCAATTTGGCCCCAAAATTTCTTCATAAACTAATTCAACTAATACCAGAATGCCAGAGCAAGGGTTGCATTAATCCTGTGCTGGTCCGTTGAGAATAATACAAAGGCTCACTTTAATGTTTTTGGGTAAACTGGTTGCAATAGTTAAACATTTTTATTATTTCAACACTGAGAGTGGTTGAGCAAACTGAATATCTTTTTTTAATCTACAGTCTGACATGTACAGTTCTGCCTGCAATGTATAGCCAAGCTCCAAACCTTGTTTTCCTTCAGACACATCAGTGCAGCTCCTCACCTATAAGTCATCCAAGAAATGCTTGGCAATCTGCTTCAGCTGCCAAGCTTATGCTGATGAAGTTATATTTAATTAGCTGAGAAGTTTAGGAGCCAAGGCACAATTTGTCCTTCAATACTTACAAGTGAACAGCACCATCTTTGAGTGGTTAGTTTCCAGTTAAACTTTTGGTAGGATGAGGAACTTTGCAAAATAAATTGACAAAAACTTCTGGTCACATACAGCACTATTGTATGAATAGTTGTTTTTCTGTTATAGTCAGAGCTGTTTTGTCAGTGAGGTTTTCTGTCTTCAGCTCAGTGGTGGGCTGAATTTAAATCAAGTGTTCTTTCTGTCATAGCTGTGAAGGGTGTTTGTGGTGAGTTTTACATATTAGCATTGTCTTTGATATACCGAGTCCCCCTTTGTTGAATCCCATAAATTTTAATCCAACAAATGCATTTAAATTTCATAGGATCTCAGTACGTCCCATGGAGACACAGTAACTGAACAGCTGCTAGAGATCCTGCTGCTTTCTAAAGTAATGCATACACTTAGTGCAGTCTGCACTAAACACCTGGATATGATTATGGTCCTAAAATGGGTACAAATGATACTGCAGTACAAATCAGTGGACCCAGGGTTTTTCTCTTGAGCATGCATTATGAAGACATCATTCATACAGTTAAGCTTATTCAGGATTTACTCTCACTTTCATAGTGTGTATTATTTTGTGGTCCATATGTTATGTGTAATATGTTTATGGAGACATGCGTTATTTGTGAAAGTGAGCATGTAAATTAACCTCATAAAACTATAAGTACAGGCTCTGGTTGCATACTTGTGCAGTAGATGCTTTGGCTGCACAAATAATCAAATCACAATCGCAATGTCAGTCTGTGAATTTACATAATCGCATAAAAGGCTGCAATTATTATCATTGTTGCAAAAATAAAACGCTACTTTTAAAGCAGTATTGTAAAAACTTCCGTTTTTTTTTTTTTTTTTTTTGCTACTGAATATTTGTATTTTTTTAAAATGAGAAATACACATTTTCCTTGATAACCAAACAAGTAGACTAATGATACCATTTATGTATTATGTAGTAATCACAATTACAAATTGCAGTATATTGTCCAGTGTAATTGTGATCACACATTATAAACAGCAGAAGAAAAGTTTATCTTTGAGGTGGAAAACAACAAGACTTTATATGATATTATGCATCTCTTCTCAAAAGCATAAACACTTTAACGACCTAATATATTACCCCACGGTAGAAGCAAGAAAAATCATGTAATTAAACAGAAACTAGCACAAACTGAGTAACATGATGTTTACATGTTCTTCTTCCTCTATACAGATTTGTTATCATGTGATCTTGCAGCTTCCTGGATCTTGTGATCTCATGTCTCCTGCTGCTCTGGGCTGGGCTCTGCTTTGTTTCAAAGAAGGATCCAGTAGGAGAGGGTGTGTGCTGTTGTGCTGTCAGGTAGAGCAAAACCATGGCCCAGACAGAGTGCTGCAGACTCAGACTTGTTTGAAATTATGGGTGAGGAGGCAGGATTGCTTCCAGCTTCATTGGTCAGATGTCAAGTCTACACTTCTCAGCATTGTATTGGTCATTGTTCAGGTGCCATTTTGTGCTGTAACGCCCTCTGAGTAAGGGTGTTCAGCCTTAGAGCAGATGATGCTTTAGGAAGTTACTGCCTGTGTTTTATTCTTGTGTAGTCTTTGATGTCAGAGTCCCTTTACCCTAAGGCAAACTTCAGATTGTTTGGCTAATGGGGTTACTGTTCTGCTCTATAAAGGGTGTCTATTTTCAGCCAATGTTATGTGACACTTGGTGTATTGGATTAAAATGGTAATCACACATGTTCTATCGCCATCATGCTTTATTCCTGTTGCAGTCTGTTGCTATTTGATTTTGCTCATAAACATAAACAGCTGGCAGTTGAGGCTGAGAATTTATATTGCATTCATTAGAGACCATGCGTGTTAGCGATGTGTGTGTGAGCATCTGCAGCGTAAATGGATTAATAATTGGATTTCAAAAAGGATTCCTGGAAATTAAAACAAAAACACATTATTTCATGCTGACTATAAGTGAAGTTATGAATTGAAACCTGTCAGTCTGTCCATCATCTGTCAAGTCATAGATCTATCAAACACAGTGTACAGTCGTATTAAAATAGCTCTTGGTTTCCAGACTCACCAGTTGTAAAAATGATCTGCAAACAGATGGCACAATGAAAAAAATGTTTGATGAGAAGGCATGTGCAGTCACAGGCTTTGATAAGTTTTGTATTTTTGTCAACATGACATCACTCGGACTAATGAAAGTAATTGCATTTTAGAGATGAATCCTTACAAATCTGTGTGTTCTTTGTCATAAAGCTGGGCTGTGTTTGTCTTTGACAGCACTCTAAATGCTTTCTGTTTTTGATAGTAGGAATTAAGTAGAGAACGTGTTTTTTTTCACTAAAATGATAATTTCTTGACAGTTTCAGCATGTAAAATTTAAAATGACTATATGTGAATAAACCCTCAGAATGGGTAATGATTCAGAGATTTAAGTGCACTTTGTTAGAGTAGCTATACAGTGAAGCGGTACATTGCTGCCCAGCTGTCATCAGCATTGCATCATTTTGCTTAATCTCACGTCCGTCCTGGGTCGATACTGAGCAAAAGTCCATACCAGATTTGCTGATATTTCTCAATATTAGGGATGTACGATATTGGATTTTTGCCGATATCTGATATTCTGTTATTTACAGATTCACTGTAGCTGATACTGAAGTCGAAACTGATGTTTAAGTGTGCTTTCCAGACAAGAAATTTCAGTCCTTTTGGACACAGCCTAAAACTCCACTTACATTTATTAGTAGATATGGACAAAATTTACAGTTGATATATGCTGAAATACACAGGAAAAATATCGGATGTAATATCAGCAGAAATTTTAATCTATCTGCCGATACCAGACCGATAATATTGTGCACCCCTACTAAATATGACAACATATTGATGTGTCACACTGAAAATTCTGCTCTGGTTAAATTAAATGCATGGGAAAAATTAAATCCTGGAAAATTTGTATGAGGAAGCCTGGAAAATGCATGGTCAGTCTCAAAAACAGGCAATAAATACATGATTCAAACTTCTGCAATACAAATGGTTGATGAGAATATATATGACCCCTGTCAGACTTTATCATATGCCTGCTAATATTCCAGATATCTGTAATGCATGTATTAATAAGAAAGGTACTTTTCTTCACTGTTTTTGGAAATGTTTAAAGATTCAAAGCTTTTCGAAAGACATTATAAAATGTTTGTCAGAAGTATTTAACATCAGAATTCCTAGATGTCAGATTTTGTGTGTGTGGAATAATCTTGAGGACTCAGTACAAACATAGAAACAGAGAAACCTTCTGGACTTTTTTAAACATGGAGGGCTATTGAACTATGTTGAAAGAGTATGGATACACCCTTTTTGAGACTCTGGATCAAGGAGCTCTCAGAATGTGTTGGATTCAAAAGGCTAACTTGTATTGCTAAAGGCAAATAAAAATACTTCGCTGGGAGCCATACGTGAACATCAAATGGCTGAGAATGTAAGGTCCACCTGGATGGAAATTTTATATTATTAAAATGAATCAGTGTGAGTGTGTTTATATGTATGTATTCATGTGTGTGTGTCTGTATTTGTAGTTGTGTGCATTTTGTTTTTTTAATCTCAGACTATTCAGTTTGTAGGCACATATCATTTAATTAGAATATCATGAAAATGTTGATTTATTTCATTAATTTAATTGAAAAAAGTGTTACTCATATATTAAATGGATTCAGTACACACAGGCTGATATATATTTCAAGTGTTTTCTTTCCATTTTGATGACCATGGCTAACAGCGAATGAAAAGTTACATGAAATTGCAGATTTCCCACCATTTTTTGTGTTAGAAGTAAATGATGGATACTAAACCTACAATAAAAAAAGATGTAGACAGAATATAATCTTCACAGATTTCCCCTCATGAATTTTTCTGCAGTTAAATATTGTGTTTATAGCAAGGGTTTGTTTTTTTAACTCATGAAAGTGATTAATCTTGTTCTAAGTTACAAATGTTTTGTCAACTATAGGTCATTTACATACAACACTGACAGTTGTAAATACTTTTTCAAATTTGCCAAAGTTTAGAGAGTGCTCTACTGAAACCCAATATTTTTTGAAAATTATATTCTTTCCTTCAACCAGAACCTACAGAGGGTTTCAGATAATAAGTGCTTTTCAAAAACTGAAACTCTAGCACTCATTCAGAGCTGTGATGTTTTTTTGTGCTGAGGATTTTTCATCCATAAATGAGTGAAAAGCATGATCATTCAAGAGTGAACTGAAAAGTGATTATATACACTGCAGCTTAAATGTTGGCTTTGACCTACTCCTTCCATTTTCTTACCTTGTGCATTTTGCTAATGCACTCTCTTTCTTCATCCCAAATTGCTACTTTGAGCTTCAGATTTATGTTACTTAGTGATCTCTTAATGCAGATAGGTGGGTGAGACTGCTGTGTAGGACTTTAGCTCTCCCCTGGCAGTGCTTTTTATCATCATACCATATTAATGTCAGCTCTTCAGACATGACTAATCACCTGAGAAGCAGTGGCATCGCATTCAGACTTAAACTGACATTTTCCAGTCTTAAACATAGCGTGCAGATTCTAAAACCAATGTCTTAATTAGTATTTTCAAAATGGAAATCTTCTGGGAAGTTCTGTAAAGACATGAAAATTGACAGTGTAGAGAGAGCAATGCTTGACATATTTGTTCTGCGTATCCTAAACAAACTTGTCCTCTCTTTTTTACTTTCTAGAGCTGAAAAGCAACTCGTGTGGAAACCCAGGGGTTCCACCGAAAGGCATATTGAATGGAACTCTGTTCAACGTAGGAGACAAGATCCGCTACCGGTGCGTCACCGGCTATGTCCTGGATGGACATTCACTCCTCACCTGTGTGACCAACGCGGCTGGTGTGTCAGTTTGGGACTTCCCCGTTCCTATCTGCAGAGGTAAGAATGTTTTATGCCTTAATGTCATTTGCTTTCTCAGTTGAACTGTATGCAGTGACTGCCGCCTTCCTCTCCACGTTGTACAACATGACTGATGGGAACGATATTATCTATATATTTTTGGGTTCCCCCCAAGACATAATAAATGAGCCAGTGATTGGATTAGTTTGACCTTTTCCTTGAAGTTAATTGCATTTCAATGATTGACAGAAAGTTTGATGGCTCTGTGATTTATAAGTCTTCATAAGATGTACACATTAGTTGCAATCTGATTGGAGCTTGTGATTTTGGTCATGTGGTAGAACTTGATTAAAGCCTTGGTGGCTTAAAAGGTTAATGTAATATTTATACCCATAGAGCAGGGAGCTTAAATACATGAGAGCTGTAAGCAGGTGTGGTATGTCTAGTAGATTTACATCTTCAGTTGGGTTTTTTTTTTTTTTTTTTTTTTAAATAAAAGTGATGGCCAGAGCAGTAGCAACATAGTCATTGACAGCAGGTGCAAAAGGGAGAGATGATCCAAGGCCACATGCAGGACAAAGTGAATTGAAGATGCGTCATTCTTCAGTCCAAGCTTGAACATGTGAGATGAAATATTCTCTCTTTGCCTTTTACCTTTGAAAGGTTAGACTGCAAATATGCTAGAACTGACCCAACACTATTATAGACAAGAAAAGAATTGTATATTCGTTCATAATACAATATTCAACTGTCACAGTTGATGCCCAAAATGAATAAAGATTTTAGACAGACTCTAATTTCAACAATATTAAAGGTACAATGTTGACTTTCCATTAATATTCTTAATCAAAATTGTTATATATATTATTGTGGAAACACTCCAAATTAAAAAATATAGCATTTCTTTTGTGTGAATTATGGATGTTTGATTGACTTGTTGTCCTAAGATGAAACCTTACGTAACTTGTGCAAATAATCTCCTTTTATAGTATTCATAAAATAGTATTTTGTTAGTTAAATCATGATCTCTTGCAAAGTTATTTTAGCTCAGGGAAGGTATAAAGAAATGTCAGTGTAGCATATAATTTCTGGGAAGTACTACAGGGTCTATACAGAGGACTTGCTGTGGTCATTTGACAATTTGAATCCATCAGTGCAAAATAAGTAAGGCTATCCAGACACTCTAGATTAAAGAGGTCATTATGGTGCAGACTTTAAATGTTTTAGAGCAGCAATCACTTGCAGCAGCTTCATATAAGAAGGATATGTTTAGTGAATATTACAAGCTTGTCTAAAGGCTGATCCCATTTCTACCCCTTTACCCCTCCCCTTAGCCCTTTTCCTTCAACTACACCTTCCCTTTGCCTCTTGAAACAGAGTGGTAAGGGGTAGGGGTGAAAAACTTACTTTAAGAAATTAGACGCCACTTGATTGCTGTTCATCCTCACACATTGCCGATAAATATCTGCGTCATCAGAGGTGACAATAAAGCTTCAACCATCTATTCATACTATGAATCTCCGTGTTGATCTCCTCCATATATTCATACAGTTAATAGGCCTCATTTACACGCGTACATATGGAAAACACAATGAACTCCCATCCCCAGTAGCTAACATATGAGAAAGCCAACTGCTGTATTTTCTATAATCTTTTATAAATGCTGAAATATTTACACTCCTTCGTAGTCCATTGTGCCATTTTGCAAGTGAATGCAGTGCATGGTGGGAATTTCAAGTGTGGTCCTTAAAAATCTTCATTTTAAGGGCTATGTAGCCCCTGTCCCTTAGCCCTAGCCCTTTATTCAAAAGAGAATTGGGAAACCACTCCACCTGACGTGAATGAGCAAAACCAAGGGGAAGGGCTAAGAGAAGGGCTAAGTGGTAGAAATGGGACTAACCCTAAATGTCAGTGTAGACAATTGAAAATTGTATTTCTCTGCATTTGTTTAACAAGAGAGCTTTTCATGCAGACATTTAGATTTATTTTCCACTTAGGGTCAAAAGCAACATTGAAGTGCAAATACTCAAAGAGCAGCACCTTTCCCCGCTCTTTTGCTGTGTCAGCTTTCCTTCATTTCAAACCCCATAGGGCTGCTGTGGTCTCATTTAAAGGTGTAGAAAAACTTGACATTTGTTTCTGTTATTTTTTGAGACAGCCTCCACTTTGCAGAGTATACCACAAGGACATATAAACTAACATTAAGCTACAGGGAAAGAATTGCCATTCCAGTATCCGGATCATTTACTTCCAATCTCACAGTATACTCTGCTTTTGTGTTTTTTCATTGCTGTTTACTTAAATAGAGTTTCTCACTTTCAAAACAAACACTACATAGATTTAACAAGCCAAAATACAAACTTTTGCATTGTGGGCAATTTTGGTGAGGTCCTATGTGTGTTTTGGAGAGCTGGGAATAATGGTCTCATCCTCAGCACTTGTGCAGCAGTCATAATTTTTATAAACATTGTTTAAAAATAAAACCCACGTAGTTATATTATCTTGACTTTTCTATAATGCATTTTCTTAAAGCATTTTTTTTGCATGCATTCTAAAACTTAAGAGTTTACCTTTTATATCCTGCTTTTGTTGACTGGCATAATTTTAACCTTGCAGTCATTTAAATGTTTAAATTTTTTTAAAGCGAAAACCTAGCTTCAAATTAACAAAACAAGCTACTAAGAAGAACATTTCATGCATTGTTCAAGTGAGCTTACTAAACACAGAACTCTTTAGCATGCTGTTTTCATTATTTCAATGCATGTTGCCCACTTAACAAATACAACTATCTAAAACTGTTTTCCTGCCTCAAGGCTGTCGCCTTTTCTGTCAAGTAAAGTCAGTCAAGTACAGAAAGCATTATTTAGTGTTTAGTGTGATTTTCAAAAGTTCAAAAGAAGAAGTCTTTGTTTTTGTTAGATTGTTGAATTACTTTTTACCTAATCACATTCAAAAGAAATGAAGCTCAGAGTTAGTTATTGCAGGAGATGGTAGTCATACAAGCAGTTGTGATCAGCTGATGGTCAGCTGATCCCAATTATTGCCTCCACTTCTCATTAATCTCTGTTTGCATTACTGCTGATGCATTACGCTGCTGCTGCTGGCAAAGCTTAACCTCCACCACCCCAGCATCCTCCTTTATAGCATAAATCTTGTTGCACCCTCATATTCACATTCATGCTACTATATTTTAATAGCTTTTGAACTAATTTTATTGTATTTAGAACACATAGTCATCAGTGTATCCACCCATATGAGAGTTTCTAGCTGTGCACTCCCTGGAAAGGCACTGCTGCCTGACTAACTAAGGGGGCATCTTTTGAGCAGAGCCTTCTCTGCCAAGTGAAACAGTATATCTATTTTGCAATATATTGGTAAATTGTATGATGAGAGTGTTCCTGACTGAAAAAAATTTTGTGTTCTGAAATGTACCCACCCAAGCCCATTGCCTATACTATCAAACCACTGGAATCTTTTTTTTTTTTTTTAGATTTTAAATTTATTTTTTATATGTAAGAAAGTTTGAGTGGTCAAAATGACTGCAATGGTCATACACGTACTTATAGAGTTCTTAGTGAATAAGTCACTATGTTCTGATGGCTAAGATTTGCAAGGTTGTCCAAAAGAAATAAAGACTCTCTAAAAACTCTCAAAAGCACTCAAAAGAACCTTAGCTTACAACCCAAGTAGTCTTTAGCCTGCAGAGCAAATTTGCTCTTGACATAATATTGTACTGTGCAGGTCTAGCAAAGGAAAATGGTTCACTGTATGCTTGAGAAATTACTAGCTCAGAGGACACAAAAAGCTGCAGATGGAAGGTTCCTTTCCATTTCAGGATGGTGTTCGCCTTTGTTGCCTTGGGCCAGAAACATCACTCCTTCTCAGGCCTGGGCACTGCTTGAGCCACTCTCCCTCTCGCCTAAAACCAGCCCAGCTCCTGTATGCAGGCAGATGGTCCTTTGATCTTATTTCCTCAGAGATCCTGCCCTTTCTGCTCATCACTGATTGTTTCACACCAAACACACAGTGACACAAAATCACTCCACAATCCACAGTTCAGCCCCATCATCTCCCAACACCTCAGCATCTCAGTCACCTTCTGTTGTTACAATTCCTTTCTCTTTCATATTTCAGTTCACTTCTCCATCCTCTGACTTTTTAGGGACACATTGTTGAAGGCTTGTGTTTGTCAAGCTTTATTGTGTGTACAGAGAAAAAAAGTATTATAATTAGTAGCAGCCATTAGGAAAATTCAATGAAACTGGCTAACACATCATGACATGACACAAATACTGTTTGAAAATCAACAGAAACTAACTACAAAGGCCAGCGTTGACCAATATTGCCACTGTTATTGAGCTGTAAAATGACCAGATATGTTCTGGACTAAATTGCCAACTTTTATTCAATCAGTTCAAAGTGGCCACTGTAGTGTTTACCCCTGAGGCACAACATGGAAGCCTGTAAGGTTAAATGCTTAATTTAGCATATCAAATCTCCTTGGTTTGTTTTTGAAATGAATAACAAAAACCACATAACAAAGTAAGTCTCTATTGAAAACCAAACCAAAGAAAACCAAAAAAAAAAACCAGTCATAGGTTTGCAGATGCCATCACACAGCAAAGAACTTTTCTGGGGACAGGGAGTGATTTCTGCATATAGAAGCACACAGTGCTTAAATTTTGTGTTGTTTATGACTGTGCCAGCCGTTCCAAATGTGGGGGAAAAACAATTTTAAGATATTTTAGAGTTTCAAAAGTAGAGACACATTCAGGCACACATGTATGAAAAGCTCATTGAGAAATGGCTGCAGACTTGCATCAGAAGGCTCCCTCTAAAGTCTGGATAAGTAGTGTCAGACAATGCTTGAGTATAGTCTGTTTCTGCCAAGCGATCTGGTTTAGTTCAGTACAGCTAGTCATGGTTTTTCACAGTAAACCCTGATCTTGCTTGTGTTTCCACAGCCTTCATCTGTCCAGTCTCGCTTGTTGATAGGAAATCTGTCTTTTTTTTCAGATATCCAGATCATTTGGCTAAGCTCAGCAATAGCAGTCAGTGTTTTTGCTCTCAAATGGCTCTCCATTTAGTACCACTTTGGCTTTTAAAGTGTGTATTAAATAACGACAAGAACGAAAGAAAGGAAACTGAAACAAATGGGAACCAGCTCCTGTGGTTCACGTATTCAGACCTATGTAGTCATTAATGCCTTTAAGCTGTCTCTGTGAAACTTTCTTCAGTTTTTAAATGTTAATAGTTAATAGTCTGTGGTTAGGATGATGATGTTTATCTGATTTATAAGATCAGTTGGGTTGAAACTCAAGTTTTTCCTTCCTTCAGATTCCTTGCAGAGCATATTTTACAAACACATTTGTGTTATCCTCTGCTGAAACACTGAAAAACGTCCACACATCAATGCTGTGTTTAGTCCGCTGTTGCAGCTCAGCGCTGAGGTTTCTTCTTCTTTTCTGGGGCTTTATAGCAGGTCACACCATGATGCCACCCTCTGTTTTTGAATGTGTAGTCTCATGTGGAAGTAAAGAAACTTTAATATTGGTGGATTGTATCAGTTAATATTTTGTCATCTGAATAAAAAACATACATAGAATCTTTGCAATATTAGCCAGTAATTTACCAGTACCAATAATCTCGTGCATCCCTAATTTCTGGTGTTACCATATTCATCAGGTTGAAAAAGA
The DNA here is from genome assembly GCF_018320785.1 of Cheilinus undulatus. Taxonomy (NCBI): domain Eukaryota; kingdom Metazoa; phylum Chordata; class Actinopteri; order Labriformes; family Labridae; genus Cheilinus; species Cheilinus undulatus. The sequence goes on from NC_054872.1 coordinate 17,794,891, forward strand.
CTCTCTTAATGTCAAGCTTAATTCCATGTAACCAAAATGTGTCTGTCATGCCCAATGCATCTTTGAAACACATTGCTGGGGCTCCAGAAGTGGATAGATAAACACAGGGTAAAAATGGATGCAAGTATACACTGTTTATAAGTGTAGCACAGAAAAGATGAAACACTGTCATAAGAAATGGATCAGCTTCAAGCAGGAAAGCAGTGAGACAGAGAATAAATGGCTCCTCTAATCATGTGTTACTACCCCTCCCAGAAGCCTATTTCAGTCCCTTCCATCTAAATTGTCTCTGGACATTCATTAAAGCAAGCAGTGAGACAGCAAAGAGGGCCTGCTTGGTAACACAAGAATACGGTTTATTGATGGACTGTCATTCTTTCCGTCATCATCTGTCTGGTCGAATAAGAGAAACAGGCCACAGAAAAAGCATAGCTTCATGAAAACATTTCCAAATGGTAATGTGACTGGGGTTAACTCACAGATCTCTTTATAGTGCCCTTAAAATCTACTACTCCACATTCATATATATGAAAATTTGACTTGCCCAGAGCAATCTTTAGTTTTAAGTTTTTCCTTCACAGAAAGAGCTGATCTGGAAAGAGCTCAGTATCTTCTCGAGGCTACAAGAGGCGTGTCCAGACTCTTTCAAATGGGGTGACCCAAACAGGGAGTTATGCAGTGGCTTGGAAATATAACCATGTGTACCGTTCAACGTTGTAAATATGTCCTCAGGCTGAGATTTGGCAACATTTCCATCACCTGCTAGGCTAAACAACAAGTCAGGGCAGGATTCCTGCAAGGTCTTGTAATTCTGGTATGACTCAGGTGGGATTTTCTGTGAAATTTGGATGCCTGAGATACCTAGAAACCCTCTTAGGTTACTTGATTTAAACTAGGGCTGCAGTAATAGATTATTTTTGTGGTCAAGTATTCTATCGATTCTCCTGACGATTAATTGAGTACTCTAATAAGAAAGGTTACATTTTTTTAATCAGTCACGTTTTCTTTTTCAAGAGAAGTAGTACTAGCCAAATGAGAAAAGAAGCTGGGTCCCTTAAATGAACTACTTCTATGTTAAAAATTGGTATTAACAGGCTCTCTAAAGAAGATATATTTTACAAAGTCCAATGAAGTTCTGATGACAGTTTGCATTTCCTAAAGTTACAAGGAAAGAAAGTTAAATAATGACATTAGATAATGCCATATTTAGGGTTTTAGGGATCCGTTACCTGAAATTGTTTGGTTCTGACACTTTATTTCTTTCATTGTAGTTTATTTCTATTCTCCAAGTTGTCATTAAAGTAAAGGGACACTTAATCATTTTAAAATCCTCTATTTTATGCATGAATGTAATACTTCACATTATAGCAAGAATTAAGCACCATCATTCACACAGCGGGTCTGATGATGTCTGAAAGGTGAACCTTTAGATTACAGGAATATGGTTTATTTTTCAAAAGGGTGTTCACTTTTAATTTTTGCACATTTTTTGTGAGTTCATCCACCATAAAACAAAAATATGACCTTTTAAGACCATCTGCTGACATGGAGAACACACATTTTAAGGGATAAAGCTGCCTCTGTGACCTGTTGAATCCCGAATGTATGATGATGAACTTTAACCTATTTAGTCTCTGTCACTGTCTGTGGCAATAAGGTGTTTCTATTTAATTGGTGTCAATTCAATATCAATATAAGTCTCATCAAATCATTCAGGATGCTAAACATTTTGAAAAATACGCTGCAATCGAGACGTCAGTGCACTGAATTTTAGATAATTTGTAATTCAATATATAACGTGTGCACATGAGAGAGAGCGGGGGAAGCACCAAAACAGGACCTCAATTGTAAAGCCTGACGGTGTTCTGTAAAACTGTCAGGTCAGTCAGAGACGTTTATAAAATTCCCCGAAGTCTGCAGACACAAAATGAGCGCTGTTAGTCATGTAGGCAGTGCGTAAACTCAGAGATCTGCGTAGGTTTACAGGTGCATGCGTAGTGCCGTATCTGCCATGAAGCTGCAGCCAGTGTATGCGTAAAAACCCAGGGCGAGTGCCTGTAAACATTACTGCCTCAACTTTTCCTCCCTCTTGATTGTCACACCTCATTTCATGCATGTTACATTATAGTAACAACAAGGACATTGTGCCACAAAAATAGCTGTCTGTGTGAAACACGGCACGCCGTACAACACATGGCGCGATGTCCAGGCTACAGCGTGGCCATATATGAATACAGGTCTGATTTAAGCGAAGCCTCGAGGCAGATCATTTGCCTCGAGGAATATTTTGAATCGAATTACCCAGATAATCAGAGCAATCGTTTCAGCCCTAATTTAAACAGACATGGAAGAGGAGGTATTACTGCTCCCCCAGTGCTAAAATAGCATTATCAGGATCTGGCTTTTAAAGATTTTTTTAAAGGGCAAATGCTCACATTTGATGGCGTCTGGCACATTGTAGAGGTGTTTTCTTCACGGATGAATCCCAGTTTTCACTGTACAGGGCAGATGGCAGACAGCTTGTATGGCGTCGTGTGGGTGAGCGGTTTGCTGATGTCGACGTAATGAATCGAGTGGCCCATGGTGGGGTTATGGTACGGGCAAGCCTATGTTATGGACAACGAACAAAGGTGCATTTTATTGATGGCATTTAGAATGCACAGAGATACCGTGATGAGATCCTGGGGCCCATTGTTGTTCCATTCATCCATGACCATCACCTCATGTTGCAGCATGAAATGCACGGCCCCATGTTGCAAGGATCTGTACACAATTCCTGGAAGCTGAAAACATCCCAGTTCTTGCATGGCCAGCATACTCACCTTACATGTCATCCATTAAGCATGTTTGGGATGCTTTGGATCGGTGTATACAGCAGGTCCTGCCAATATCCAGCAACTTCACACAGTCATTGAAGAGGAGTGGACCAACATTTCACAGGTCACAATCAACAACCTGCTCAACTCTATGCGAAGGAGATGTGTTGTACTGCTTGAGGCAAATGGTGGTCGAACCAGATACTGACTGATTTTTTGACACCACCTCCCCACCATACAGTAAAAATGCACATTTTAGAGTGGCCTTTTATTGTAGTCAGCCTAAGGGACACCTGTGCAATAATCATGCTGTCTAATAAGCATCTTGATATGCCACACCTGTGAGGTGGATTATCTTGGCAAAGGAGAAGTGCTCACTAACATAGATTTGGACAAAATTGTGAACAATATTTGAGAGAAATAGGCCTTTTGTGTACATAGAAAAAGTCTTAGATCTTTGAGTTCAGCTCATGAAAAATGGGAGCAAAAACAAAAGTGTTGTGTTTATATTTTTGTTCAGTGTAGCTGTGGAATGTAGAAATCTCATCCCTTACATCTTCTGTTGCACTCACATATGTTTAAATGGCATTAACTTGCAGTACCAGCCTCCTTTCCACTATAAATATCAATTTTTTCTGTTATCAAATCTATATTACATTTTGCATTCAAGTGTTTAGTGTTTAGTGTAATGATGGTTGCCTTATCATTTAAATATTATGGCAGTTGTATACAGTTCACCTATCATACAAATAATTTGAACCAAGTGAAGATAACCAGTCACAGCTCAAGAAAACTGATTGCCAGCTGGGATTTCCAATCAGTTATGAGGGTTGTATTCTTCTGATACATGTTGCAGTATTTTCACATTGCCTATCATGTTACCCTCTTCTTTATTTATTTCAGATCTGATTTTGGGATGGGATGGCCACTATTATGACCCCCAGCATTATGTATAAGGCATGCATGTCTGTATAAATTACAGTTCTTTTTTGCTATTCCTAAACCCTGAGAATGTTTAACATGATTTGCAGCTGAGCAAATGAGGGACTTACTGTAGACATAGTTACTGCCTTTGCATTAACACCGGGATTATTACAAAGGAAAAAACCTGAGGTAGTGTAGAAAATTATACATGAGTTCCTTCCTTTCTCTCCTTTGGGGTGAATATTTCTAAGTAGAAAGACAAGCGTTGTATATCTGATCAAAGTCAAGGGGAGAGAGGCTTAATCCCTTCTCAAGTAGCATTAGATTGCTGATGCTGGGGATGTAAATGAGCTCAGCTAAAGCAGTCCTAATCCTCACCACCATCTTTTTTCTGTACACTGCCACCATTTTTAAAAGAGAGGGATCCTCCTCCGTCTTTAAATCCCAAGCATGCTCTAATGATTTGCTGAGGAACACATTGCCCAGCATTCACTGGCTCTTTTATGCCACTAAACCTTGCTGGCAGACTGCACCTCAAACGACGCCACGCATCCCAATGAAACAATGCGTTTGAATACATGGAACCTGTGAGGCATTCTGTAGTCGAAGCCATTTAAAATGTTCAAGCTGTGATGCATTTTCTGGCATCTTAACAGCAGTTTGCTGGTTTACTATTAACAGTACCATGTATGGATGCATCTCAGAAAGGAACCCAGTCTTCTTCTGGACAATAATGAATTGCTCCCCTGCTTCCAACCAATTTTCCTGTGCAGTTTAATTGGCTTCAACTGTGGACATATTAATGGGTTATAAGTGAGGTTATTATCATTAAATGTGATTGTGGAAATCTATCCCATGCCCCGGAGGAAACCATGTGTTACAACATTGGTGATTAATTCATAGCACAAACACCAGAGAATGAATTGCAGCTTATCTAGTCTTCCCAAAATGTCTCTCTCTATTTGCTTACGTTAGCCAGCTATCGCTGTATGTACACTTTTCTCAGCCTACCTACATACAAAGGCACTTTTTGAATCCCTTTGCCCATGACTTCTTTCTACCACTGACTTAGTTGAAGGATGTTCAAAGATGACTAGAGAGCTTGCTTGTTTTCATTAACATGTCATTAACAGCAATAAAGAAGCTATTTTTTTCTGTGTTCCAGTGTGCAACAATCTTAGCAACAACAAAAATGAAGGCTGTTTTTTTTGTTTATGGTTTATGGGAGAGCTGTGTCATTGTCTCTGTTTTTCTTATGATTAAGTCAGTAGTATCATTTGCCACAGTGGCAACATTGTGTCCTCAGTGCCTCCCAGTCAGAGCATAGAATATAAACAGTGCTGGATGACAGCCTGCTGTTTCTACTCTCTCTCTCTCTGCCTGCACCTCAAGGCCTAAGTTAATGTACTCTTATCTACAGTACTGCATCTTACTGCTGTGTGTTGATATTTGATTGATTTATATATCAACTATCTTCATATGATGCCCTTAGGCCCTAGCAGATTCCCTGCAGATTCTTGGATAACAGCACAACTTATATTTCTTTTGCACTTGCACAATGTGGAAATTTGGACAGTTTTGTACTGTGAGAATGTACCCAACTGATTTATAGCTTCTCACACCCGCAGCACTGGTGGTGGTGGTGGGGGGGGGGGGTTAGAGAAGACTCAGAGTGTGCACAGCTTGAGATGTAAAGGATCTTCCTTTATTGTCTTTTTAATGACCAACTATTTTTCTTTGATTTGGACATCAATCTCACAGTGGGACGGTATGTTTATAAAAGTAATAAAACTATAAAAAAAAGTGCAGTTTAAGTCCTAAGGCCTGCCCTGGTGTTTGAAATAAGTCATTTTTTCAGATGCCTAGTGATTACATATATGAATGCATATGTTGAATTGAGTTTAGTTTGAACTGACCTTTAGAATGACCTGATCAGATCCTCATAATTCTTTGTCTATTTTCAAACCACAAAGTCATCTTTCAAATAATTCTTTCATCATTTTTGAGTGGGAAGGGCTGCTGCTTCTAAGTATGGTAACTTTCCATTGCATTTATTTATGTTTCCATAAATATACTGTATGTCTTTTGATGATTCTCTCATTTTCTGTCTTTGAAGCAGTAGCACTCGCATGACATAGTTGAAAATAAAAAACAATGGAAATTAAAAAAACAATCCCCCATTATTTGTTTTTTTTTCTATGGTCTTTCAGTTGAAACTATCAAATGTACTCACCAACAAAAATCAGTGAGAGGAGCATTGTCTGCTGTACTTGGATCATTTGTCTTTTAAGAGAAATCCTTTTCAGAAAATAATTTCACTGCAGCTACATTAGCCCAGACTGGTCTGGCAGATATTGACCAGAGGGAAAGTCTATTTCCTTTGTTTGATGAAAATGGACTTTCAAAGGTCATCAGAAACATATGATGGATTGTACAGCCTTAGATAAATAAAAACATTGTAGTGTATATATTTGTGTAAAGTTGCTGTATTTTTTATCAGCTATAAATCAATATAAATTGTTTAAATACTTACAGTACTTGGACTCCCATTAGTGTGTTTTTATTGAAATGAAGAGTGATCAGGTGCAAAGCTGGTGCATTTCTGTCTTAAGGATGCAGAAAATTACTGTCTTACCCGCAAAAATTCACATTAGGTGCCTTCAAACAGAACTTTCTCCAGGAACTTGGGACCTTTTGAGGAACTCCATTCTTTTCAATGTTTCTGATTATCAACTCTGACAACGACTCTTATACCCAGATCATTCACATTCGAATGGTTTCCACATTATTGTCTTTGTTGCTTTTCAGTGGAGAAACAAACAACTTGCCAACCAGGGTGATCATGGTCGGACGAAAGCTTTTCAACCAAACACTTGACCAACTTAAAGGTCACATATTATGCAAAAATCTCTTTTCAGGCTTTTCTAACAAAATATATCCCCCTGGCCTATCCACAATCCCCTTTAAGTACCCCACCCCACCACCACCACCCCCACCACCACCACCTTTCAGATAAACAAGCCGTTCTCAGATTTTCCCTCATGATGTCATGTGGGGAGTTAGCCCTGCCTCCAGGTTTGGTTGGCCCTCCCTGCTCGGAAGAAAGTTCTGCCCTCCTCTCAGCTGCCAGCTGAAAAGAAGATCAGGGCCGTTTTCGAATTTGCCTACTATACTAGCAGTGCGTACTGGTTTGCCCAAAATGTCGTATGCAGTATGCGAACAAATGCAAAAGTTGCAGTATGCCAAAAATACCCAGATGACGTGATTTGGGAAAATTTCACAGTGTGCATCGGACCAGTCTGCTTCGCCTACTGTTACCCACAATGCAAAGTGCCAGGTCAGAGTTTGTAATGGTGGAGAATTGCGAAACTTTCACTGGAGCGGCTGATGTTTACAAATGAAAGTGTCATTACGTTTTATCTTTGCCTTTTTAACATGTACCATGGCAAAACAAGTTGTAATAAGGCCACTGTTGTTTTTGTTTTGCCATTACGGCTTGTAGCGGCCGGAAACGTGCTGTCAAATATGTCCTTTAACCGCACTATACATTGCTAAGCTAAAAACAATGGCTATAAAAATCCAGAAAAATCAAATAAAAACACTTCCCAATTTTTTCAATATGCAAATGGATGGAAAACACTCTAGCGTCATTTGCAATTGACCAGGGTATGACGTACATATTCTGGTAAACCAGAAACCAGCTAAACTGGACCAAGCATACGACACAATAACGTACGACTGGCAGTCATACTGCATACTACTCTCGAACGCAGTACGCAGTGGGCAATACATACTGCATACTGCGTTTGGCAGGAGTGTGCAGTAGGACAATTTGAAAACAGCCCAGGAGAGCCCCATCCATTTTCTGAGAGGGGCGGAGTCAGACAGCTCAGTAACATTTAAAGACACAGACACAGAAACAGCTCGTTCTGTGCAGGACTGAAACAGAGGGGTTTTTAGACATGCAAAAATCCTATACTGGAGTGCTTTTTTCAGTAACAAACTTCACAGGATGTTTTGGGGACCTCTGAAACCAATATAAACCTGTCCTAGAAGGGTAAAGTATTTCCCCTTTAATGGAAGCCGTCAGCCCTAAACAAATCATCTTGCAATATTATAAAATGTAACTTTATGATAACAATTGACATAAAATATGCTTAAATAAAATAAAACAAAGGAATAGTAACAAATAAGTAGTTAAATTAGGACAATTTTCAACATAATTAAAAGACTTTAAAAAAAGTAATTTGAAAATTTTGTGGTAGTGGTAGTGGCTAGAGTTGTTAGTAGAAAAACATATTTATCAGAGTTGGGTATGTTTTTATGAATTAACTAATTGTATGAATTTGTTTAAAATTGATTTTTTACTCTTAAGATAAAATATATTGCACAGTTTTAAAAGTATCAATTTTGCACCAGTATTGTCAAAAACCCAAACAATATCCAATCATAATCATTATTATATACATTAGAGTGACTGTGTCTTTCCCCCACCATAACCCTTTATTACAATACATCAAATACTGAATAAGGTTTAAATCATAAAAATCTGACTAAACCAAAAAGTTAAAAAAAAAAAACACAAACACAGTTGATGCACAAGGATTGTGATTGAACTAGATAGACAAATATGGACATATATGCCCCAAAGGCTTGGAATAATAAAATAATATATATATTTTTTCTTATTTGAATAGTTGTGATTTTTTTAGAGTTAAGGAGATACATATACCATGTGGATTGTTTTGAGGGCATTTCTGGCTGTCATATTCTAACCAATTTAAATTTTATTCTTTGATTCTTATGTGTTTTAGAAATACAATCATGATAAAAAATTGCTTCAGTTAGGATGAAACTCATGGGGGAGATAATCTATTATTGTTTTTGAGTCCACTCTCAGGAAAAGCAGCATGCCTCTTCATCCAGCCAATAAAAAGGAGGAGCTCTTCTAGAAAATAATAATTTGTTTGGAGGACAGAGGTCTTGGTCACAGTTTGGGAAGAATCAACAGTGGGAGATAGTGGCTTTACTGCAAAATAAATAAAAATGATGGAGGAGCGCGATGCCAAGAGAAGGAGTGCTGACAGGATTTTTTAAAATAACGTATAATTTGAAATTAGTTGTGCTATCTGACAGTGGGATTGACCAACAATCTGTTGTGATAATCACCCTGGTCTGTCCCATTGTAAATAAATAAATCCATAGTTGAAAACATAAAACCTTTAACATAAGTAACATAAGTAATCGTAACCCTTTGACCTGAATTTTTCAGATATTTTTGACATTCCTCTGATGTTTTTCCCCCCTCTTTCTGTTTGTCTCTGCCACCTGTCTCTTACATAGAACCTTCTACATTTCTGTTTTGTATATCTGGCTTTTGATTTCTCGTCTAGTCTCTTTTTCTTTTCACTTATTTTGTCTTTTAATCCATCTCTTCTGCTACACTTGCCCCCTCTTATTATCCGCCATTTCTTACCACTTCAGTCTTGTTCTCCTGGCCTTGTTGGGCATGAGGCCACTCTCTACGCAACCCTACTGTCTGTCATCAAGGTTAAAGATGAATATTGCTCTTTTGGTTAGACCCTGAGCACTTTAATATAACTTTAATTTCAGCCTATAGCCAATTACTCCACACATCTACTGGGCACTCTTTGCAGTGTCATCTGAACTGCAATGAGGAGATTTACAGTTTATCACTCAGGATAACAGTTCCTCAGTGGAGAGTATGGTGATTTTCACTAATAAATCATGACTTCATGTGCTTTTGTTGTGACGAGGCTGCAGGCATTGAACGTATGAGCACCTGCCCTTGGTGTTGTTTACAAATGTGAGTCTGCCCTTGCTATGACTTATATATGTGTGAACCTCATTGATGTCTCAGACGGTATCAATGCCATCTCCATCCTTCCTATAAAGACTTTGATCAATTGCTCTGCTTCAGTTAACATGTCAAAGGACATGGATCAAGCTTAATAGCAGCTCCTGCTCTCCAATCTTCTCTCCTTTTTTCTTTATCTTCTTTGAATTTCAAACATCCACTTCCTTGTTCCTTGACCAATCGTGTAATGCAGCATACAGGAATGTTCCAAGGCTGGCAGCTCTGACAGCTCAGAGAGCAGCGCTGAGCCATCAAAGGTTTCAGCTGGCACAGCTGAGTGTCACATATTAGTCTTAAATGATGTGAAAACTGTGAAAGCCCTGCCATCATTAGAATTCTTTAGGGAGAAAAAAATGGATATAGGGATGGAAAGAGGCTGGTGAGTGATAGTGGAAAGATCTGAGAAGGATGGAAGAGGAGAAATGGAGAGAGAAGGATATAAGAGTTGAAGTGAGGGTGGAAGAGGGGAAAAGGGATGTGGAGTGAAAGAGAGCAAGCCACTGTTACGCCAGAGTGCATTAACATTCAACTGAGGTGCCATGCTTCCCACATTGGAGAAAAATATACAATTTCACAGCATTATAAGCCCTGTTTATCATTGTTTGTTTGTTTCCTGAAACATGAGGGGGCTCCGAGGACACAATGATGAATTACTGACTCTTGGGTGAAGGGGGGAGACATGATGGAGGAGAAAGCATAAATAAGATCATTAGGACTTTTCCTCCCACATAAAAACTGCACAGAAAGACTGACAGAACAAAAACACATTGAACTGCTCTGCACTTCCGCCCATTGTCATTTGTTTGAATGCTTCCTGATTATTGTGTGTGAGGAAAACAAAGCAACTCTTTTCTCTTATGTGTTGTTTTGTTACAAAACCAATTATTGGGGTAGAATTAGCGTTGTGTGCTAGACTTGACAACCTGTGGATGTGTGAAAAACAAATGCAGTGTGCTAAAGCTTACACATTGGTCTTCTCAGTTTGATTTATCTAAGAAGACAGGAACAGGTGTTCCATGCCTGAAGCCATATTTTTACCCATGTTCAACTGGTAACAGAGCTGAAATAACCCAGAAACCATGTGTCTGTTCTTCCCTCTTTTCCCCACCCTGCATTTCCCTTTTCTGACTGACAGCGGAGGACACATGCGGTGGCACCCTCAGGGGCTCCAGCGGGCTCATCTCTAGCTTCGATTTCCCCAGCGGTGAATCTCCAGGCACTGGCGGAGGTGGAGGTGCTGGAGGTCTGGGCAGCAGTGGGGAGTGTAAGTGGACCGTCCTGGCAGATCCAGGTGACACCATCTCCCTGGTTTTCACTGAATTTCAGATGGAGGAAAAGTCGGATTATCTGGAAGTAGAAGGATCTGAACCACCAACTATCTGGTGAGTTGAACTCTGGGGAAGGACATGAGAGTGTGAAGAGTCTGTAGTTTGATTAGTAGTTTGATAAGCGTTAGATCTGTACAATTAATTGAATCTTAGTTGTGATCATGAGTTTTACTGTCTCACGTTCAAAGAAACACAACTGTTTGTGATTACTTACATTTAGATAAGTGCTCTAGCTTGAGAAAACTCGATCCTGTCCTCTATTCAAAGTCCAAACTTGAAGTAAAGTTTACTAGATGAAAGACTGAAAGCATACACACATAGGACCGGTAAAAACATTGCAAGAAATAGTTGGCCAAGAAAATCTCTTACCTCGATCATCAACATTAACCAAAATATTTCCAAAAGCTGTGACAGTTAAGGCCTTTGCACAGTGAGTCTGTTTTTTTCTGTCTGAAATTTTCACACTTTCAAAGAAAAGATCAAACTCACGTTGTCCTAATCATGCTTGCACACAGACATCAATTTGTTTGTCAGCCATAATTTTTTTCAGATCACTCCAAGACATTTAAATGGGCCACATGATGATGCCAATGATGATTCAAAACAGAGCTCCCTTCTTGCTGGCTCACCCCTGCCAAACCCCTCCACTCTCTTGCTCTCCCTCTCTTTCACTGTAACTTCTCATAAACACCGTGGTTTGCCCCTGTATCATGTCCATATCAGCCATGGAAATATAACAAATAAAGGCAGAAGTTTATAGCCTACTCACAGGCCATAACAGAGACTGAATAAAAAAGTTGTTCTCCATCTCCCTAAATTGGCACAGCACTTAGATGCATCAGTGGGTGCTGTATAAAGATCTCCTTGAGGATGGATGGATCCAGAGTGATTTTAAAGGAGTGACAGAGCCACATGCTCATCCTCACTGATTATTTTTGTTGGCGTTTAAAACAAATCCAAATTCTTTGAATTTCCACAGTGAATACAAATAAAATGCAACAGAATCAGTGTGCAAGGTTTGAGTGTGTGAAGTTTTTTCTGATCACAGATCTGAAAACAAATCATTCGAAAATAACAGACTAAGCATGCAAAGACCTTTAGCCAAAATAATGAGTTTTTATCATTTAAAACATTTCTTGGGAAAATGAAGACTAAACAGTTGATCTTAGTCTTTCACATTCACTTCATATGAAGTCTGCTACACACTAAAAGATTTGTAAAATCTTCACCCATTTTTTCAGTGTGAGAGACACCACACACGGTGACAAATGATCAACGATTTAACTGTTTTGTTCATATAGATTATGGTGCGGAACAGCATGCCACACACTAACAGATTCTGTTTACCAACAGTCAGAATCTTCACTCTCAAAACTTAATCTTTTTATACCTGAAGTTAATGTGGCAGAGCAGTTTGCTACTTTCTACATCTATTGTGGTGGCAATTTCAGTATAGCTCCCTGCATTGTCAGTTTGATGTATGTTTTACAAGACAGGTATAAACATGTAAACACTCATGTTGTTGCTACGAATCAACAAGATGCTCCTCCATTACTGATGTAAGCCTAACCTTCTGCTTCACATCTGGTCAGCGTGCTTCCTGGTTAGCTGTTGCTCCACTCCAATCCAAAAATTCTGCTCGTGCCTGCTCGGCTGTTCCTCACACAAAACAGCCTTTATGATCGGAATTACTGTAGGATTCATTTGTACAAACTCAAGTCTGAGCAGTTCTGATGGTCTTCCAAGCAGGTCAGAGAGGGAAAAAGTCACTCTTAACACACTAAACACCACAGGATCTGAAAAGATAATTTTTAGAATCATCCAGGAATCGAGCATTTGCTGACTTTGGTGCTTTGGGGGGGGGGGTTTAGGCTGAAAATCAGCATGATTATCTCTCAGTGTGTGCCCAGTTTAAGTTTACTTTTGAGTACATACATTGTGTATCCCAAAAAGGAGCAGTGGGTGTATCTAAGGGCTGCTGCTGTGTCATATTTGACAGGTATGTTTTTTTTTTTTTTTAAGATTTATTTTTGGGCATTTTTGTGCCTTTATTAGATAGAGGAGGACAGTGGATAGAGTTGGAAACAGGGTCAAGAGTGGGGGAGAGACATGCGGTAAAGGGCCTCAGGCTGGATTCGAACCCGGGCCGCTCGTGTACATGGGGAGCGCCTTTAACCATTAGGCCACCTGCTCCCCAACAGGCAGATGTTTTTGGACAAATAGCGGATTGTCCATGGCAGTAGATTATCTGCAGAATATGTTTGTCAAAATAAAAAACAAGAAATGGAAAAAAATGTCCCTAGGAAAAAAAAAAAAAACTTATTTTGATCAAAATAATCCTGATTATTATATTGGTATAATAATCATGATTATTTAAATAATCATGATTATTATATAATCATGATTATTATATTGGCTCAAATTCATGCAGCCCTGGTGAGCATTTGATTATAACAATAAAAATAATAATAATACATTTCTTTTATAAAGCACTATTACTGTCAGAGATGTAATCTAACTACTGAAATAATGGCTAGAAAGCTAGACTTATGAAGCTCAGAGTTAGTTCATGCAGGATATGGTAGTCATACATCCAGCTGTGATCAGCTGACGGCCAGCAGTTATCACCTCACAGCTCCTCCCACAGCCCTTTCTCTCAACACAGAGGCATATTTAAACATGACACACTTCTCACTAATCTCTGCTTGCATTAATGCTGATGCACTAAACTGCTGCTGCTGCTGGCAAAGCTCAACTTCCTCCACCCCAGCATCCTCCTTTATAGCATAAAGCTTGTTGCACCCTCATATTCAGATTCATACTACATACTATGCATGCATACTATGGATTCATTGTTTATGAACAAATTTTATCGTATTCCGTATGCATTTTCATAAATGTATCGATCCATATTGGGATTTCCAGCAATGCACTCTCTGGAAAGTCAAAGCACAGTCAAAGAACACTTTAATTGAAATCCCATCTAAAGAAATTATGAAGTCATGTCTTGTTGTGTTGCCCAATATCACATTCAACGTTTCACTTGGTCTTTAAAGGTGACTGTGAGGAAGATGTCCTAATAAATGAATGAAAGATTAACATTGCATTGATCCAGAGTACTGAATAGGATGGAGAAAAGTAAGTTTGGATTATGAGTAAAACAAAACCTAGCCATAGGATTTTGACAATACAATAAAATCACCTTTGGGCTCTGTCAACCAGAGAAAAACAAACACGAGTTTTGAGTCTTGATGTAAAGATTTTAAGAATGCTGGCTTCTGAATCAGCAGCTCAAATTTTTTCTTCCAAAGAGAAGTTGGGACTTGATAAGACAGTGCTCTATTGCCTTGGGATTTCTTCTTAGTTTTTGGGATAACAAGGAGGCCTGCCTGCTGAGATCTGAAAGCATGCCAAGAACAAAGGTTTGGTGTGTATGGCAGGGCATGACCATGTAATATTTTGTAGGAGTAGCAATTTAAATTCAGCCCTTGTGTTGGAAACTTAGAGGAAGAGCCAGCTGACTGGCATGCAAATGTACCTTTAAAATGAATTTTCATGGACAGTTGTTTGCAGAAAATGTTTTAAATATGCTTCATAGTTCTGATTGAATTAAATCAATTCACAGAGAGAGCACGTGATTCCCTGTTGCATAATTCAAATTAAAGTGCACAAATCCTTGACAGTTTTGTTCAAAAAGCAGCCTTCAGACACTTTGGTTTAAGGCTCTTGGTCTGGGCTTGACGTTGAAGTCACTCTCAACTGAAACAAGGAAATATGAAATGGATTTGAACCCCCACCTTGAGGCCAAGGTTATCCATCTCTTCTACGTCCAGTGTGAACGGGAGTATCCGCCAGGTTTATGTGATCCTGCCGGGCATTAATTATAATTGGCTGGAAGAGGCTCTAATCAATCACAGAGCTATGAGCTTTGTTGTCCCTGAGAGTTGTCAGAGGGAGAGAGAGAGGCAGACACTGTGTCGCTGAGAGAAAGGGAGAGTCAAAAGGAGAGCTGCTCTGAGTGTGGAGAAGACTGCTTAGTATTGTATGTTGACGTAACTAAAGAGAGCGTGACAGAGAGCTGATGGGGATGACACTGATTTGTTTTGACAGACCATCAGGTAGCCCTCTTCTTTTATGCAGAAAAGGGATGCCTGTGTTTGAATGCCTCAGAGGCACACAAAGCAATTGTTTTGTTTTCTTGTTTAACATATATTTCTTGTTTAAGATATATATTTAAGCAGCTTTTAATTTTCAATGAATTGCCACATATTATTATAAATTAATCATCATGTTATTAATGAACTTGAGCAGCAAAGAGTCTGTTGCCATAGAGCAGAAGATTTCATGAAAAGGTCCACTTTTTTGAAAATCCCAGACAGTCAATCTTTGGTTTAACACCTAAAAAAATGATGTCTGCAACAGACATGCCACATTTATTATGAATTGGTAACCAGTAATGTGAAAAAAGGAAAAGAGGCTAGTTTGATTCCCCTCTACTCCTAATTAAAGCATCTAATTCTAAATGTTCCATGTAGAACCTGGAAAAAGTCAGGAAACAACCATTTTAAACATCTAGACACTGTAACATCAATGTATTTAAAAATAATTTCTTGAATATGCACTACATTTTGTGAAGGTCCTACAAATACTTGGATAGCTTTCCTCGTAGCTACACCTTTGTAGTCTGATTTCAAGGTCAGTGAGTGAGGAATTTGTTCAGTTCGGATTGTAAAATCAAGGATAAACTGGTGTATCAGACTCAGTGTGATGACACCAATGAAGTTGTATCTCCAACATGGGAAAATTGTTTTGCAGCCCAGTGTGTAAATCCAGGTGAAAAAGACACAAGCTGTGTTTATTTATCAAACAGAAGATTTAAACAAGCACTGACTTAAGTTTTGTGAGTTTTACTTATTTGTGCGGTGAGCGGTCACCATGCTTCACTTGAACGCTTTGAAACTCAAAGATGATGTTATTTTATGTCACTGAATGTCACAGGCTGTCAGGCAGAGTTCTCGTTTTAAGCCCTACAATCCAACTGGGACCCAGTGAGCCTGAGTGCATTGAGGCCAGAATATTAGAGAGATGCCTTCAACTGGGCCAGGTAAACAAACAGACAAGCAAACAAACACGATTCAAAGCAAGCAATTCTCCTATGCCCATAAAATTCAATGCTCTTACTCTCTCTATTTTTATCAGTGTCTCTCATGGTATACAAGGCTATTGGATAGCTCAACTTTCAGGTCTCGTAACATACAGCACCAGCTGTAGGCAGAAGCAGGAAAACTGTCAATTTACCCTTGAGGTTTAGAGCTGCTTAACGATGATTGACAGCCTAGCCCCTCAAAGTCAGACAGATTTTACATCTCTTCTCTGCTTACTTTAGGCATATAGTATTTAAACTTGACCCAACTTAGCTTTATCATCTGTCAACCTCTAATATAACAGGTTTTGATCAAGTGGCAAACATAAGTAAAAATATGTGTGCTGCAGATTAGTTGCAAATTAGGAAACCTTAATCCCTGACAGGATGATTAACATCAGTGCTGAAGAGTATGAGTAAGAAAATGAAAAAGCAACAGTTCTGTTTACAGAAATTGATTTTTTTGGTAATGAATGAGATCAAAACACACTATATATTTCAACTTTGCAATGTTTAACTCTGACCCAGGGATAGATGTAATAAAAAGCCCAAAAGTAGCAGAATGCCCATTTTGCCAGTTTCTTGGAAAAGGATGATAGATAGTCACTAAAACTAAAAAAACAGTTACTGAAAGTTGAAAGCAACCAATGTTCAGGACTGTAGAGGAAAAAATATGTTTTACGGACAGCTCTTAGCAGCTTTTATCCTTTTATCAATTGAGGATTTCTATCAGATCTCCACAAATGAGTTTATTGATTCCATCATTGTCATGCTCTGGAAGGTTGATGTGCAGCTACACATCAATCACTGAGAAAAATAGTAAAAAAAAACAAAAAACAAAATCTGCTTCCTTTGACAAATGCCAACATTGGAGTCTAGCAAGACCAGGAAAACAGTTCTTTGATATTCTTCTGACCTTTAATGCGGTTGTACAGACCTGCTCACAAAGGGCAAAAACAACAAGCTGTAGATTACACGTCATTCATTATTTCAAATCTGGGTACAGAACATAAACCTGAAAGCCTTTGTAGACATTGGATACACTTTTTGTTTATATCCCATGAAATTTGATCGGATAATGTTTTTTTTTTTTTTTTTAAATCCATCATCTTATGCCACAGCAGATTTACCTGATTTGCTTCTCTAATATTGACTCAGTTAGTTGTTATAGTGGCATAATGCACTTAAGATGTCTAATTCACCAAGTAATCTGGTCATATTTTACTGGGCTCCGTCAATAATGTCAGTCTGATTCTAAAAGACTCGCTTGATGGTTGTAAAGAGAAACTTACAATATTCAAGGCAGACTGAGGGCAAGAGGTACCCTGCAGCTAAATGACCAACTTTGGTTAAATTTACATGCATTAGAATCTGTTTATTCTTTCTGGATTTTTATTGATCTCTAAACCCATCAAAATGCCACCAAAGCTTTCCGTCATTGCTGTCAGAATCTGATGTTACATTGAAGGATTGAGAAAACTGACCTACGTATTCCACCAGGGCAAATAATGTAAGGATTCACAGTGTATTTAGTAACTGGCTCATTTTTAGCAGAGGCAGATCCACTGATAGACTAGTATCAACCTGTATGAGATCCTCTTCACAACAGTCCCTGACCTGGGGGAGAGCAATCGCTCTCTTTATCACGTATTACATTTTAACTTTTACTCCCTCTTGTTAGATTTTTAAGGATATTTGTAGGTGGAAAAGAAAAATCACCAGGTCTTATCTTTTGTGACAAATTTAAATTGGTAGCTCGGTGTCTGTGGTGGACCTAGGTATAACCTTTCTCTGTAAAAAGAAGAGACACCAGAGATTTAAACTTGAAGCTTTGGCCTCAAGGCCACATTTGGCCTCAGCACCTGCACCCTGGGACTCGTTACCCTGGCATTTTGATGAGATTGGTATTCACCCTTCGAACCCCACAGCCTTTCAAATTAGGCCTGCTTTACTCAAAGAACTTCATGAGAGCTCTCTAATGACCCTTAAAAACCTATGTCAGATTCTACCATTAGTCTAATGCCTGGCACACACTACAAGCCAACTGTGCGGATTTTTGGCCTGACCAAAGACAGCAAAGGTGCAATTATCAGATGATTCTACAGATTATCTACCCAGATTATCCTGTGGTGTGTGGGTGTTAGATGTCAGAAATGAAGGTACAACTTGTTGATTTGTGGCAAAGAAAATATACCAAAATCAAACTGACAAAGGAGAAGCTGGACTGATACTGCTACAGCAATGCATGTAGCAAGTAGCTAACAGCTAGCCACATTAACTTGCTTACACTAAAGCAGTGGTTCTCAACTAGTGGGTCAGAACCCAAAAGGGGGTCATGGGGCAGTTGTACAAAGTCTATGAAGTACATGCATCAATTCCTTTTTTTATTTACTCTGTTTTATTGTAATAATTAAAATTAACCTTCTATCAACACTTCAATAGAAAAGCAGCTTTCCCCTCATAATGAAGTAATTTCTCAAGATCTCTAGAAAATTGGCAATAATTAGCAGCTGTCATGGGGAAGGGGCTATGAAACAAGTCAGTTTTTCCTGTCTCTTTTTCCTGAGATATATTCTGTTCCATACAAGCTCCAAAATGTCTCATTTTCAATTAACTAAACATGCATTGTTGAAAATTTTTGGAAGTTTTGGTCACAATTTGTCATATAACAGTCTGGTGGGGCCTGAGGCTAGACCAGTCGAGAACCAATGCTCTAAAGTCGCAATTGACCACACAGATTTGGCGTTTTGAGAGTGGAGACTCTGGATGTTGGTGAGCAGATGCTATTGGAGCGTGGTAGTGTGATGTTTTGTTCATCTTGTTCACATTAGTGTTGTCATATTTACAAAATTTTAACTTTGATACAGATAACTAGTTTAATATCACTGTGACGATACTTGAAACTGAAACAATACTGGTTTGATATTCCATTCCTAATGGCCCAGAAGCCAAATGTCTTCAAAGGATGCCACATTTTTTAGGTGTTTATTAACAACCTAAGTGTAAAAAATAACTTTAAATAAAGTTCCATTTATTTGATATTAACTTTCTTGCTCTATGTTTAAGTACTTGGTATTTTATGTTCAGCTGTTCAGATGCATGCAATGATAAATTACCTTTGATTTCATAGCATTTAATACATAAAATAGTGTGTTTTGTAGACCTGCATGCACAATGCTTATATTATTCAAAGTATACATAAATGGATTCTATAAACATATGAGGCCATTTACACTAAAATTTTTCTGAAGTTATCAAATGAAATTTTACTTTAGTTTTTAACCAGGGATTTTTGTCCACTCTGGGCACTGATAGGTTCAAAGAAGAATTGCAACTTCTTTTCTTTTAAACTAATTACTTAATCTTACACTATAATGACATGTAGCATAAGTTAGTAGCCCTATTGTAAGGTATTTAGCTATTCAGTCCTTATAAAAACACATAGGCGAGATCCCAAATAACTCCAACGTCATACATTTGTCATTTTAGACCTCACATTTCACTGCAGCCTGTCAGGCATTTATGTTGGATTGATCGTATAACATAACTTAGCAGCCTTTCATCTTCCTGCTAGCATGCTAGCTTATATGCTAAGTGGATGACCAACTGTAATAGTTGGTTACAGACCTTCTTCCTCTTGCGGCTGATGATTGCACTGTATTTTATTGAGCGGACGACTTAAACCCTCTGATAGCTGTCTGTTTCACTGAAGACTCTGTGCCTGCCTACCTTTCTCTCACTGCCATCTTGGGAAGTAAAACTTTTTTAATTTTCCCAGCCAGCGTAATGCTAAACCAGCCACTTGCACCAGTGCCATATCTGACCAACAAGTGGCACTGAATGCTAGGAAATTCTGGAACTGTGCCATTTTCAGTAACAAGTACTGAAAAAGTACAGAAATTTAAGTTTACCGTCAACACTGTTACAAACCACACACTATAAGAACAACAATGTTAAATCTCTCATTAGTTGTTGCCATGTGGGGGATCTGGCACATTTAAAAAATTGGTTAAGATTTTAAAAATCTTACAGTGTGTGCCTGGCATAAGTGTTCTCCAAATCAAGAATATGAAGCATGTTGAAATGTGGATTCAACCTAGCACATGAAAAAAACTGTACTCAGCCAAAGAAGTAATCTCTAAAAGGCCATATTTCATATCTATGAAGGAACAAATGAGTAGTCTGAGTGAGTGAGTCTGAAAAGATAGGAAGGCAGAGCATTATGGGAGGAATCGATCTTTTCAGATTGAACTTTTTCATCTTTTGTTACTTGATATGCACTCGGGAGGATGCAGTAACAAAACAGCAGACAGCACTCCCTTGTTCTTATCTGTTTTATGGAGAATAGTGAGCCCACTTTCCAACAGTAAATTATTTGTTCTGATGACAGTTGCATTGAGGAGTACAAGTGACAAGCATAGAAGTTTCGTGAAGTAGCACTGAATTATTTTGCATAACCAGTTGGCGGCTGTTAAACATTTCATCACATGCTGGACATATAAGGACACCATTATAACCCATTATGCCAGAAATGACATTATACTTGTCATTCTCTGGTATCAGTGACAGGTTATATTTCCTGTAATGATTCCTTGTCAATTGTCTGCTCATTTACATACAACATTAAATATCTTCATCAAAGAATGCATGAGAAGATTTTGGCACGCAAGTCATCAATTTATCAGCCCACATCAGATAATGTAAGTCTTCCCTTTGTGCCTACTGGCAGCCTATCAGCACATCTGTGTTCCTTTGAGCATCTGTTCTCACTGGGAGTACTGCAGCTTGAGGGAACAGTGAAGGAGTGTATTTCCTCTGTGCAAACCAGGCATATCCAAAATGATATAAAAGGACATTACATATTTTGTACTTTACACTTGCATTGCTTCAAGTGTGTGTGTGTTTGGTGGGGGCGGGGGATGTTCTTGCAGACTGCTCTTGGACAGATTAATAGAATAGTTTACCGTACATAGATATAGATACAAATGGACCAATTGCAGTAAGTCCTCCGTAGGATGTCATTAAGCCTTTATTTACTGCTGATTGCAGGCCATGCTTCACTTTCCCTGCCATGCTTTCCTTTTCTGACAACAGTATATTCACCACCGCTGGTCTTGAATTTGTAGCATCACTCCTGTGCTGCCAGTATCATCCGTGCAACTTCTAGATGGGTACAGCTTTATTGTCACTATCTATTTTCTTGTAGACTTTTTGCAGAAATCTAGCACATTATTTGAAGCTTCCTCTTCAGGAAGCATAGAGACAGTTTCCCCTAAATAGTTCAGCTACCTGAAGGCTGCTCTTTTTCATTCGGCCTGTGTATTAGTGCCATTAGCATTTTATCAATGACACAGTGAGAGAAAGGTCAACTTTTGTGTGAAAATCAATTACCTTTTAACTCTCCTCTACGAGCTGCCATCATCTCCCCTTGTGATGGATAATTTGGATTAAATATCAGTATTTAAAAACCCCATTTAGTTTGTCAGTAGGTTGAAAAGTTAAGCATGCCTAAGTCCTGTCTGAAAAATGTATTTTTCTGCAAGCATTTTCACTGCAGCATTAACCTGCATTTACCTATGTGAAGTTAACATTTAAACAATACCAACCAGTGGTGCAATCAAGATAAGAGAAAATCAAATGTCAAGTCATATTACACATGCATTTCTTTTATCTGAAATTGCCCCCAAGACATTTCTCGTCCTTCTTTTCCTGTCTCTTTCTTTTTCTCTCAATGCCACTTTAATTTTTTCTAGTATGCTTTTGATTGTCCAACCCTTAGGTGACTCTATGGTAAATGTCAAAGAAATTACACCAACAACAAACCTTAAACATGACTACACACTCTAATACACACAAAAACACAGATATGAATTAGAGGAAGCACATATATGAGAGACAATATCTTCTTTTTTCCCCACTTAGTCAGTTCTGGCTTATAGGGCATTGCGCAGTGTCCCCGCTTGTCCAAAGCCTCTGTTTAATAGCCAGAATGGCATTGTATGTTAATGAGTGTGGCATGACAGGGTGCAGCACAGGGATTTTAAGGCAAAAGAAAAAAGAAAAAGCCCAAACTGGTCAGCCAGACAAATGAAAAGGCCCCTGGCAGCTTTAAATCTCTACTATTATAGAGGGTCCCTGATGCCCTGACCATGCACTGAATAGAACTTCTCTGATCAAAACCACCAACACAGACAGTTACACACAAGACAAGACACATTTCTCAGCATCTCAACACTGGTAAAGTCTGTGGGACTTTTTATGTTCTGATTGCTTTTATTCAAAAATCCAACAAAACCCTGCAAAGTCAAAGTAAAACTCTTTTGGGACTGGTCTTCATTTAAAAGAATCCGTTTCTACTCAGGCCTGATGCACTGGGATGGCAAAATGAATGAATTGATTGCATCGATTATCCATAGCAGTTGTATTTTCTTTCCCAAAATGCTAGACTTTTTGCTCAGTTACTTGTAGGAGGCTTTGCTGTGAGTAAAAGTTCAAACAAATGACATGTGGTTTCTTTTATTTGTGATTCCCTCCACTTTAGGTTAACTGGAATGAATATTCCAGCACCCATCATTAGCAACAAAAACTGGCTGCGGCTGCATTTCGTGACTGAGAGCAGCCACCGCCATAAAGGCTTCAGGGCCCAGTATCAAGGTAAGACATGATTACTTCATTTGCACATCGTAACAGAGGGCCCCCTACTTGAATAATAAAGAGGTTATTGTAGGAATAACACTGTAATTACAAAACATGTTTTTGATCTTTGTTAACTGAATATTTAACAGCGTGATTAATGAACATTCTTTAAAAGGCATGACGGCCTTTCTGCATCAAACAATTGACTTCAAAAGGCCTTGTTAATCAAAACTTGAAAGACAGGCATACTTTCTACCTACCAAATCTCAGCTCTTGGAGGTCAATAATCCATCACCCTGGTGCTGTTCTTTGGCATGACTGTTGAGTCAGAGTATGTGCTGCATATACCATAACACTGAGGCTTAAAGCCTGGCCCCTCGCCAGATATGAAGCTTCACCTTTAAAAGCGCTATTAAAACTTCCTGTAACATGCATGTGTGGCGACTCTCAAGCCTCTAAATTATGACAAAAACCAATTGCACCTTATTTCTCCTCTCGTGCAGAGGATTGTTGTGCAGCAGTTAAGCAATTTTTATATGCATTTGTTATTTATGACGTAAAAGGCGCTGTTTTTTCAAGCAAGGACAGGCACTTAGAGGTTTATTATGCAGTTTCTTTCAAGCATATAGCAAGCCTTATCTGGTCACTTAATAGATTCACATCATAATTATATTTATAACGGGTTGAATTAACAAGATGACCTACAGTTCAAGTTGAGAGGAGAGCTATTGTTTTGATGTTTTCAAATTCAAATGGCCTTGTTTTTGCCTGCTACATCATTAATTGCTTTTGGCTATTGTGTTGATAATTCAAAATTATGACAGTGGCTTGCATCACCTGGTTTTTGTGTGCAGTGTGGCCCCTGCTGTGTTTAATTAGACTGTCTTAATATGTAGCATTGCAGTCCTTGGGCTTCTCTTTGATGCTGCTTAGTGTTTCCCCTACAAGCTATAACCATTAAATCTGCTCAGACCAATCAATTTCCATCCACTGTTTAATATGTCTGAGTTAAACAAACAAACAAACATGAGAAACTAATTTAGCTTTTATGGAGTTGTCAGGGCAACCCTTAGGCAGGGATCAGAGCTGCTGGACTCATTTATTTTGAGAAAGGATGTTCACCAGTAGCAATTACTTTTTGATGTTCTTCATAGGGCCAGCATTATCCAGAGAAAGAAAACACTTGTACTGTATCTTCTCACATCTAATACTGTAACTTCTTTTATCTAATGAACTCTTTCTATTGCTCTCGACCAGTGAAAAGCTCTGGAGAGCTTAAATCCAGAGGGGTAAAATTATTACCAGGAAAGGACAACACTAACAAACTGTCTTTAAGTAAGTCTTTTATTTTTCTTATGCAACTGTTTTTATTGTTTTTTGTTTATATAGGGCTGGCGTTCTGGGTGTTAGTTTCTTTTTTTGCCTCCTTTCTTTTGCTGCATCATTCGGTGAAGGAATTAAGCTACAGTACTAGATTTTGCAGAAGTGCAGTCTCCTTTTCTTTCTGATCACTATTGAACCTGCTGTCCACAACTTCCTGTCCTCGCACAATTGACCTTGACTAGGTCAGGGCTTGTTATGTATATTGCAGCAAAAAATGCTAGATATTATCAGTTTGAGTCGGCCAGAATCCCCACCACCTCATTCTGTGCAATCAAAGCAATACATTAGCCTGACTTATGCCCATAGTCTGTGTGATCTACACACAGCAGTAGTCAAGGTTGAGTGACCGCTCACAGATGATTTGTGTACACTTCAGGCTGAAGTGAATGCATTTTAATTGCTTGCGGAGCTTCGTCATTAACATAAATCTGAAACACAATTCCCTCCAACTCCACACTGTGCTAAACACTTCAGTGATAACAGGTTGTAATCTTTATTACCTTACGTGTGGTAGGTTCTGCATTGCATAGAGACATGAATAATGCAGAGGGCTTTAATCTCTTCCACCAGACAATACTGTATATCATTTAAAAGACAAGAAGAGATGCTTCATATGCCTCGTGGATTCATTGCATATAATTGAACCCATAACTGTGTTATAACCCGCAACAATTAACTTCAAAGCTAATGAACTTCCTGAAGGAATCTGAAGAAGAGAACGAAGGCGCATTAAAAACAGAAGGGTCTTTGTGTGTATGCGGATTGGATGTCTTATTGCAAACATTAAAACAAACTTAAACAATAATTATAACACTACATATTTAATGAATTTTATTTCCAGTGCATGCAGTCTTTGAGTTACAGTTCATAATATGAAGGGGGATGAGCTTCTTTAAAGTCAGAGCACAAACGAAACGCTGAACTGATTTCCTCCTTCAAGCTTCCTTTTTGCATTCCCTCTGCAGTAAAGGATATTCACATTTGATATCTGCAAGGCTTTATCTAACATTTCTGAACTATGAGAGGCTCACAGAGTGATTATTGTAGCTCCTGAAAGTGATAGTTGAGGGTTATTTAATCCTCTTAGTCCCTGTTGGACCCAGATATATTTCCGTCTATGTTGTTTAGCTCAGGTAAGAGAATTGCATTTACCCTTGGCACTCCTTTTGATATCACAAAACACAAGAGTGTTTTCACAGCTGCACTGCCAAATAACTGGCAGTAGAAAGTCTCTGACATTGAGAGATGAGGTCAATTTGTCTAACTATCTTATCGCTGGCATCAAATTTTGTTACCAAACAAAACTACTGAACATCTAAACAGGCAAGTTTTTCTTTTTACTATTCAAGTGCTTTTCACTGCAGTGGGTGTTTGCTGAAAGTGCGAAAGCTTTGACAGTTAAAGTGTCTCTCTCAAAGCACTCTTGGTCCTTCTCTCACTCAGTGAATGAAGGAGGAATCAAACAGGTGTCTAATTACTGCCCTGACCCAGGGGAGCCGGAGAATGGCAAACGGATTGGCTCTGACTTCAGGTGAGTTTATGCTTCAGCAGATGGAGTGATGGAGCTCAGACTAATACACATGAGAGATACGATGAATTGGCTCCACATCCAAATATCACACTTTATTAAGTCAACATCCGGGATTTAGAATATTAACAATTATCAGGTTTGAGACTTTGTTATATTTCAAAAACGTATCAGATGTTTGATCATACAGCAGAGTCATGAGTAGGATTTCTTACTGATATTATGTAGTATAGTCTGTTTTTCCCTTTAACAGTTGAATTCATTCTTCGGTCCCGCAGAAACGAGCATATGACTGTTTATCTGTGTAAACTATTTATCCAGAGATCTACACACTGTTGTTAGATCTTTCACCTTGGAACCTACCGGCTTAATATTTCATGAACAGCATTTATATACAAAGATAATTGAGATGTTTGTCAGTTCATGTGCAGAAAATGCTCACTGCATCAAAGCGCATCCTTGTTATTTATTTTAACCAAGGCATATATGACAAAAATAGCTAAGCAGATATATATTTATTCAACGATAGTGGGCACACTGTAAACCTGTAAAGAATGACGTGAATTAAATGATGAACATAATATTTCACCAGGAGTCATTTTTGGGGAATTGATTGCCTTTTCAGCCACTAATGGTGTTTGTTATCTTTCCAGCATCGGAGCAACAGCTCAATTTACCTGTGATGAAGACCATGTGCTGCAGGGTTCCAAAACGATTACCTGCCAGCGCGTAGCCGAAGTCTTCGCAGCTTGGAGCGACCACAGACCCGTCTGCAAGGGTGAGTGAGGCATCTGAAGAGCTAATAAAACAGTTTGATTAAGGCAGTGCCTCTGGATATGGGCTCTATGCAGATAGAGGAAAGTTCATCTCTGTTAATTATGTATGAAAGCCTCTGCTGCGGCACTCTGCCTTTCCATTTCAAAAAGCTCTGGATGTTTTTCTATGTTTCATAATACCTGAAGCACCTTTTAGAATTTGATTAATGGAAATGCAGCTAATCGACCCTCTCTCTACTTGTGCAAACAATATATTACCTTTCTGTCATATTACAATGCAGGAGTTATTACTCTGCTGTCTTTGCATATTTATTGTGAATTTAACTATTAAACATTCCTCAGAGTGACTCCAAGGTTTTGTCGAGATGATTTACACTCTGTATGTCATATATAAATGTATATTCTTCGAAATGTCCAAGGATATGCTAATTTCTATCTTTAACTTCATGCATAAACATCATCAGCATATTTATGTTTATACTGTTGCAGTGAAAACTTGCGGGTCAAATCTCCAGGGACCCTCTGGGACTTTTACATCTCCTAACTTTCCAATCCAGTATGAGAGCAACTCCCAGTGTGTGTGGATCATCACAGCCAGTGATCCAAACAAGGTAGTACAATATAATATAAGGGCTTTGGAGTGTTCTTGAAACCTATAGAAATTAAACCACTGCTTCTTTTACCATGTAGTGATCCACCAATGGCAGACATTGAGATCATAATTTATCACCAAATACTCCAACTCTGACATACAGTAACAGCTTCTGTTACAGTAAATGTGTAGCTGTTCATATCTGTTTTACAACATGAATAAAGCGGTGTCCGTCATGATAAAATAGACTGTAATTTAAATCTGGAGGCAAGATGATGAAGGTCTAGAGACTGTTATAAAAGAAATATTAGCCATCATTAAATGTAAATCCACCAGGTAACAATAACTTGACCATCTCAGTGCTATACATTAGAAAACTTGCCACCTACAGAGTGTCCAGGCATTCCCTCTTTTCCTGTAATGTATTTATGTATGCATCTATTTTCCAAGGGCTTCCCAAGGTTGGAAAAGGTTACATAGAATTTGCATGTATTTTGGGTTAAATCCATTGTTACTGTCCCTCATTAATGTACAGAGCTGCAGTGTATCACATTTCATTTCTCAGTGGACTACCAATATGACTGGGATGTTGGAATTGAGTGATTTTCTTCATCCATCTGGGGCAACACGAATGGAGAGAAATAATGATTGAATGAGACCAGCTTGTCTCCAAAGTGAAGAGGTCAAAGCTGTTTGCCTAATGGTCATTACTGCTCTCTTACATTAATTCTGGCCCTCTATTGGTATTCCAGTAAGTCATATACACAGGAGTGTCAGCTCACAAGGACTGGCAAGTGCCATGGCTTTGTGCCGCCATGCCTTCTCTTTGGCAAACAAGCCAGAGAGTTGGCACTGAAACTTGGTCCATTAGCGTTATTATGGTAATTATGCTTATGTGTGTGTTATAATGGGACTGTTATACATGGGCATTGTCCTCCTGTTGGCTAGAGAAAAGGGATGCTAAGGATGAGTGAGCAGCCATCATATGTTTGTCATTAACAGATGTGTCACTCTGTCATTACCACATCCTTTTATTTCTCACTAATCCTTGTAGACAAAGTGTAGGCTGAGATAATGTAGCTTTATTGTGTACTGTGTCTGTAGTGGACTCAAATTTACACGTTATTATTAGTGTAAGCTGCCGTTACCAGTTTCATCAGTGAATATGTCATCTTTAGTAAAATTATGTTCACTTGTTGAGGAGATAAAAGATATGGCAAAATGACAGCTGACAAATACACTATATCTCAGGAGTAAATGTGGACAGGCAATTAAACTGTGGGACTACTAAATATGCCTTACCATTATCCATTCTTAGATTTATGCTCCAGAGTGATGTGAAAAGATGATGCTGTCAGCTTCCTTTTTTGCTTTGAGGGATATTTGTTGTGTCCTTTGTTTGTGGGGTTGTGTGGCATAAACAGGCACTGTTTGTCAGAGCCTCAATCTGTAAAAAGTAAAAAAAATCTGATGTGAGTTGACCTTTCTGTTAGCCTTCAATTTTCTGCTAATGTCAGTTTACTTTAGTTTTAAAGAGTATCTAGACCCCCGAGTCTAAGCTGAGGTACATCTAACCTGGAATTTAATAAAATGCCTTTAGAACGTCATGGAAAGGGCTAGGAGTGAGGGGCGATGAGACTCACCCACTCCCTCCTTTCTGCTGTCCCTTATCAGCCACAAAATCATTCAGTTCAATTTGCCTTTCAGATTTTGTCATAAGCCAAAATGTCCTAACAATTCAAGGTAATATTAAGAAATAATGCATTTTATTTATAAAGTGCTTTTCAAAAACTCAAAGACACGGTAAAATAGTTAAAAAGACATTACACACCAAAGAAACAGCCAAATAAAAAACAAGCGAGCAGACAGGCAAACAAGCAAAGTGACATAATAATATCAAAATCACACATTAAAAACCGTTTTAAAAAGGTGAGTCTTAAGCCCCCAGGCTAGGTGCTTGCTAGAAAGATTTACTGCAAGTTACCTGAGTGAGAAACAATGATATATGGTCATTTAGATGACACAAATTTTTATGTTCTCACATGGTTTATTCATAATCTTGATTCACAGTTTTACATTACCCACAATCCTAGAATGTCGTAGCAGCGTTGCTGATTGGTTGGTCCCATCTTTTCCCACAAAACCTCTACGTTATGTCTAGTTGCAGTGCTACTAGTGAATTCAGAAATTCTCAACAAAAGACAGTTTAAATTAGAAAATGAGGATATATGATCATGTTGAAGACACAAGCAAGCACCTTTTTTATTGACCTTGAAAGATATGGTTTATTTGCAATCTGTAAAAAATCTAATTTTGTGCCCTTCTGCTCTTTGTCAACAACGCTGAAGAAGACCTATGTGTCGAAACACGTCCGTTGTGGCCTGTTAGCCTGAATAAACTTTTAAAAGGGACATTTTGAGTGCTGACCTTCCTGTTTCCAGTTTAACCTTTGTGGTCGTGCACCTACCTTTCAGCTTACTGCTGGGAGGGTGCTCCTTTTTTTGCTTTTTTATTTGCAATCTCAGGCAACAGTGTTGCATTACCCACAATTCTTGAGTGTCAGAGGAGTTTTCTTTGATTGGTGTTGCCATGAGTTTAAGTTGCCAGCTACTATGAGTGATGTTCAGCTCTGTTTAGTTACTCTTTAAGGCATATCTCTAAATAACTGTTGAAGTAACAGCTTATACATTACACCTTGAATTCTAAATGCAATAAATATTCTAAATATGACATTGGTTGAATTGTAAGGTTTAAACAGCACTGTTTGATTGAATGTGTTGTCTCCTTACAAAAATCCATAAAGCATTACATTTGGCTTTCATAGTGCATTAATTCGCCCCTTTGAGTAAAGCTGTCTCAACAAACAGCCTCTTCAGAAATGACTAACTGCAGTATGTTTTTCATATGAATGTGATGGCGAATTATTTGGTAATAAAACTTGTGATTTGAATGTTACTGCTCCTCAGAGTTAAAGAGTTTGGCTTCTGTAAATGAATACCATGAATAAGATTGATTCAGGATTAGTCTCCGGGGCAGATAGTCAGTGTGTCAGACTTGAAGGTCTTTTGTATTGATAAAAATCCATAAAACACCACAGACAGGGAAATTGTTCAACATTTCATCATATTAATGTACACAAACATTGGCTGGATAGTAAAAATGCTTCATTAAAATGTTCAGAAATACAAGCTATGGTCATAAATGATGTTTTTTAATTATATTGTAGGTTATCCAGATCAACTTTGAAGAGTTCGACCTGGAAATTGGGTATGATTCACTAACAATCGGAGATGGAGGGGAAGTTGGTGATTCCAAAACAATAATACAAGTGTAAGTACCACATACAATACGTTGTATTTCACATTGATATCATATAAACTCTAAAAAAAAGTTTTAAGAATGGTTAATCTACATTTTTAGATAATGTTCTGGAGCAAAGATATGCAGTGAGCCTTGTATTTAAGAGAAAACATTCAAAGTGTGTTTATTACTGTGAGTCATAGACAGTGTAGAGCAAATATTATAATTGTTTTAGTATTTTTTCAATGAAAAGTGAATGATGAAATGTGTGTGAGAGCCTGTTGTGGCACTGTGGTGAGTTTTCTTGTTTCCCTGTCTCTGCAGGTTGACTGGGAGCTTTGTCCCTGACTTGATTGTCAGCATGTCCCATCAGATGTGGCTTCATCTCCAGTCTGATGAGAGTGTGGGTTCAATTGGCTTCAAGATAAACTATAAAGGTACAAAGACTAAGGCATCCAAACCATAGCTCAGTCTTTGCTCTTGTACTGTCTGTGACAGATCTTTTCAGCAAAGGAATGAGTCAATTTCTCTGACTTTTTGCCCTATCTGTCTATCTGACTCTCACTCCCTCTCTTCTCTATCTTTCGCTAAACAGACTTTCTCAGCCAGGGTCTCAGGTTGTTCACCTGGACCTTTATAGATAATATAAAAGAGGAAAAAGTAGCTAAAGTAACGGGCTTGACTTGACTTCCACTTTTTCCTTTTTTTCTTATTTCCCTCCTTCCCTCTTTCCTTCCCCCATCGACAGAAATCGACAAAGAGAGTTGTGGCGACCCTGGCACACCTCTGTACGGCTACCAGGAGGGTAGTGGATTTTTGAATGGGGATGTTCTGCGGTTTGAGTGCCAGTTTGGATTTGAGCTCATCGGGGAGAGGATGATAACCTGCCAGAACAACAATCAGTGGTCGGCTAATATCCCCATCTGCATATGTGAGTGTGATACATGCTATTTTTCACAACAGAAAATGAAGCAATTACTTATGTGTTTGGAAAGTTCACAATGACACTAAGCTATCAGAGGATTAATTGCTGTGTTGTTAAATGATCATGCACTGAATTGTGGGTAAACAGTAACAGACTCAAGGTGAAGTGAGAAAGAGATAGCACACAGTTGCTTTTTTAATGGGGGGTTAATTTAAGGGAGGAGTTTGAAGGGATAAGTTTGAAGTTTGGGTATGCAATAAAAGAATAAAATTATCACTCATACTATACTGTCCTCTTTCAGCAATCTCCATTACTGCTTACACATATCCATAAGAAAACCTCTTGTTTCTTCTACCTGACTGTGTCCTTTGGGATTGTGTGCAGTATTCCAGGGCAGCTATTTTGCTGTATGACTATTTTTTTTTTTTAACATTTCTCTACTCCATCCCTTCCCTAACAGTTTCATGTTTCTCTAACTACTCAGCACCCATGGGAGCAGTGCTATGTTGTAATTGCTGAGCTAGTTATACAGTGCTGACATCGTTCTATACTTTTCCCTGATCCTGTCATGGAAGAATCTACAGTGTATTCAGTCATATGACCAGTAAAGTTGCTGTACAACAAATTGCCTCACCTGGTATTTTTAAGTTTTTGGATAATTCCTAATATCTTCTATCCTCTGCATCACACAGTCCCCTGCTTCTCCAACTTCACGGCTCCCATGGGTACAGTGTTGTCTCCTGACTACCCTGAGGGCTATGGTAACAACCTCAACTGCGTGTGGCTGATCATCTCTGAGCCTGGCACCAGAATCCACCTGGCCTTCAACGACTTTGACTTGGAGCCTCCGTATGACTTCCTCACCATCAAAGATGGGGACCAATCAGGAGCCATGATACTGGGGCGCTTTTCTGGGGCTGAAGTCCCCTCCCACCTGACGTCCAACAGCAATGTGCTGCAGCTGGAGTTTCAGGCTGATCACTCTATGTCTGGGAGAGGGTTCAACATCACTTACAGCAGTAAGAGACTGACTGATTTATTTTGTTTGGATATATCATGTACTAAAATTTCACAAACAAATATTTGCATAACATGTTCCCTCTTTAAAACTGAAAAACAGCTGAATGTGGAAAAAGATTAGAATAATCTACATTAAAATGCAAACAACATATTAAATGACAAAGCATTTTCTTACCCTCTAGTGCTAAAGTAAAATGAATGCAGAAACTTAAAGTTAAAATGTTCATACATTGTTCCCTCAGGGGAGCCTAAGTGCCTAAGTGCTTACAGTTCCTACCTCTTGTACCTCATTGCCTTAAACAAGGCCACCGTAATTCTTTTTCTCCTGGCGAAGTCACAACAAGCTCCAAAGACAAAGGCTGTTGTCACCCTCAGGTGTACAGAGCGGACCTCTGTTAGGTTTTTTTGTCTTTACTAAGGACAGCTGCATCCATTTTCCTTATCTACCTCTTGCTCAAAGACCACATTTCTCATTCACACAGGAGCGTTTGTCACCAGATTTTGTTCTCTTTCTTCTCATTACAAGCTTTCGGGCGTAATGAGTGCCCCGACCCTGGCATACCGTTGAATGCCAGGCGCTTTGGGGATAATTTCCAGCTGGGAAGCTCAATCTCAGTGGTTTGTGAGGAGGGCTTCATCAAGACGCAGGGGGCAGACACTATCACATGCCATCTGGAGGAAGGCAAGGTGATGTGGAGCGGTCTCATCCCCAAATGCGAAGGTACTGAAATGGATGAGCTAATACTGTTGGGTTGTTATACAGACATGCCAGCTATAGAGCCAGAGTTAAAAACACATAAATAACAGGGGGAATTTTTTCTTAAAAATTGAGTGGGTTATCTGGGACATTGAGTTCACCCAAACTTGGCTGCTTTTATCTCGCTGTATTATTTTCAGGTTTTTGTGCAACCCAAGCCGTATGGTGACTCATCCTATATTTATTTTCTTTCAGTATTTTTCATGGGTATAAAAAGATTATGGGGTGATATTATCTTTAAAAAACAACTTTATACATTTATTTTATTCCCTTTTCTATGCTCTCTATTAATAGTGTTAACTTGCATCTTTATCTTCTCCTCCTCTCCCCCCAAACCTCCAACTCTCGGCTCCAACAGCTCCTTGTGGGGGCCACTACTCAGGGCCGTCTGGTGTCATCCTGTCCCCAGGGTGGCCGGGATACTACAAAGACTCTCTGAGTTGTGAGTGGGTCATTGAGGCTGAGCCGGGAACTTCCATCAAGATCAGCTTTGACAGGTTTGTGTGACAAATGCACTAACTCAGCTGTGGAAACATACACACTGACACGCTAACACAAGACATTTAAGACAAGACATAATTCCCTCTTTTTATGTAGGCCCAACTAGAATCATTTGAGTACTGCTGCTGAGCAAGCACAAGCCTTAGTGTATAGTCATATTCAAAATGTGTTTGATTACATGAACACAGTACATGTGAAAAACACAGGAGCTGTAGCTTCAGCCTGATATTTTGAGTTAGAAATAGAAAGTAAGAGGAGATGGAGCACATTCCTGGGCCTAGTTTCCAGAAATGTTTAAAGCTTTTTTTTTATCTTGCTTACTGGTTTCTGCTCACTTTCTCATAGGACTGCAATGAAAAAAAAAATACAGTCTTGCTCTTGGATGTGCTCGGTGTACCATCGAAAAGTAAAATCATAAAATGTTCATGTTTTCTATCAGTGTTCCTCCATGATAACATACTCTTCTGATAAAAAACAAACAAACATGAATTAATCCACAAGTGTTACCTTAGAGAAAAGGTCTTTTGCACCTACTTTTTTAACTGAATTATATTTTTCCTTTGCTTCATCAGTAGATGGTGTAAATTGGTGAAAATGTGAATTTGGGATTTTCTGTGAACTGAAATTTCTTTTTTGTTCTTTCAGCATTTGACATGAATAGAACTGTGTGCTGGTTTTACTTGTTTGTTTATGTTGTGACCTGAGGGTTTCCGTGGATCCATAACATGTCAGATTCCTTTGAAACCTATTGATCTTATATTGTTGCAATAATTGGAACACTTGCAGTGCAGGTTATCTCTAATTTATCACCCTAGAAGAAGAATGCTTCCTCTGCAGGCCCAACAGGTTGAATTGTATCACATTATATAATCTGTCTCTGATATTCTAACAACTCTGCAATGTCTGTCTTATGCTTCTCTTTCTAAGGTTTCAAACTGAACTCAGTTATGACTTCCTGGAAGTGCATGATGGTCCCAACTTGCTGTCTCCTCTGATTGGCTCATTTAATGGAACCCAAGTCCCTCAGTTTCTGTTCAGCAGCAGCAGCTTTCTTTATCTGCTCTTCACCACTGACAACAGCCGATCAAACAGTGGCTTTAAGATCTTCTATGAAGGTAAGATTGCCACTAAAGTCTGCATGCATAATAAAATACTGCTTTACCTAATTTTTGGTATGTTAACAATTACTCTTGTTTGTTGATTTATTAAATGCATTATTAACTTCAAACCAGAGCTGTGAATTAAGGTAAGAACAAAGAGACAAAAGTTCAAATATGCGGTGGTTGATGGTAATAGAAAACAAAAATTATACCCTCCTTTAAAACTCTAAAGTTGCTGTTACTATGTGTCAAGATCAAATTATGTTGAGTATGCATTTCAGGTGAATTATACTATAAGAGCATAAGTGTTATCATAACAACTTAACTGGATGAGTGTTTAGAAAGAAAACAGAAATTATTCATATGAGTTATAAGGATAAAATTCAAGAGAGATACTTATGAATTCTAAACATTACTTACCTCAGAGGGGAACAAGGTCAACACTGCTATTGAAAGTTTTATGTTTCCACTAATGGGGATTTTTTTAGGAAACGTCATGCGGAGCAGTCTTTTAAAAACCATGCTGTCTGCAAGGCTTTGTTAGAAAGGGTTAGAGAATAGCTCCTGGGTCAAAGAGGCAAACCTCAGTACAAAGCCTGCTCTAAGTCTTTATCAGTACTGCTTTTGCCATCAACCAACCCAAACAAAACTGAATGTAGTTTGCAACTAGTTCTGCAAAAGTGTGTTAATGTCAAATTCAGATGCAACTAATAACTATTTTGATTGTGGACTAGTCACCAACTATTGATATGATTAGTCAACTGTTGGAATAGATTTTGCAGACTTACATATTGGCTCTTATTGAGGTTGTACACATGAAAAATCTGAATTCAAGCAATTTTTGTTGTCTTGGCTTTAAACATAACCAGTGGTAATGTAGACTGGCAGTTTAGCAAGATGATTGTTGCGTTTAAGCTGTGTGTGCAACGATAAACTTGCCAACTTTTCAACACTAAGGCCAGGCTCCTGTGTCTGCTCATTGCTAGCTGCTAACAGGTTAAAATAACACAGTCAGCTTCAAAGTTTGCTCTCATGCTGCTGCAGACAGAAACGTCTCCCCCTGTCCTCTCTGGCTATGGTCAGGACTCTGCAGCAGGGAGTTTAACACTTTATTTGCAGTGTCAAGGGTCTGAAGGCCTTTGTACACTGAGTCTGTTTATTCATCCGCATTTTTGAATGTTAAAAAAAAAAAAATAGAGTTCACATTACTCTAATCATGTATGCAAACTGATGCCAAAACTTTAGTCCTTCATTACTTGCTTTGGAACAAGTTCAATTTTATGTGAATTTTCACATCAGTCCAAGTCATTTAGATGAGTGATTGATGATTCAAAAGAGGGCCTACTGCTTCCTTCTCTCCCTCTTGATCAGCCCCCCTCCCTTTCTCTCTCCCTCTCTTGCAATGAAACCTCACTTTTGGTGTGGTTTGCCCGTGGATTATGTGGATATCAACCATGGCCAAATTACAGATAAGGGCATAAGTTTATTCCCACAGCTGCCTAACAGAGACTGAATCAAAAAGTTGCTGTCCTTTTTTTTTTAACTTGGCACAGCTGTGCATACCAGCTGGGGCCATATGAAGATCTCTGTCAGGATGGATGGATCCAGAGAGATTTTTGAGGAGTGACAAAGTCACAGTCGCATCCTCACTGCATTTCAAATATGAAACAATTTGCCACATACCACGGATTTTCTCAGTGATTCAAATAAAACACAATGGACTCAGTGTGCAAGGTTTAAGTGGGTGATTTTTTTTTTCATTGGGGATCTGAAAAAAAAAGCATCTGAAAGTAACAGACTCTGTGTGAAAAGACCCTTGGACTTAGAGTATAGGGTGAGACAGTGTTGCATCGCCTGCTGCCATTATGTTTTGTTTCGTTTCTGTGTTGCAGTACGGTCGCTGATTTGCATACAACTCCCAACAAAGACAGAAAGGATGTGAGATGGCTTACTCATGACTCATCTTAACTCAGGAAAATAATGCAGTGTATAAATACAGCATAGAAACCATGCACAGCCAAACCAATTAATCAACATCAATAAAATCTATTGGCAACAAATTTTGTCACTGACATTCGTTGTCAATGTTGATGAATCTTCTTATACTTAATGCTGAGAACAGCTCTTTATTCCAGTCCCGGGTTCAGAAGTAGTCCTACAAATGTACCAGCTTTTAGAGAAAGGTTGCCTCCAAATGCAAAGAATATTTGGGCATTGGAGGGAATTACTTTCTCCTAGAGGCACATAATTAAATACTCAGAGTAACTACCATCTGGATAAATTTATCTGCTTGTAGGGGAGGTCAGTTATAAAGATTGTATTTTCTTTCCATGTCGTTATTCATGAAGTAATAGTCTTTGAAAAATCTAATAGAATAATACTTTGGACATATTGTGATCTATTTTCACCATTGTTTGCACTAGCACCATTACCCTTGTCACTCAGATGTGATTCATAAGACAGAGTTTGTTATTATGTCTGTATTATTGACTGAAAGCAGACCACAAGTGCCTTTGTCTTATTATGTTTTCTCTCTCAAGTGCATTTCTCTTTAGTTGATGAGGCTATCGAAAAGCAATAACAGTAAGCTCATATTAGCTTCTTCCATTGCAATTTAGGGCACATCTTATTGCTGAAATGCTTCAGGGAAACCCAGCCTAGTTCATTTGTAAAATTGGTCTTACAAAGTGGGACTGTTGTGAATTATGCTGTGAATAAACAGAGGCACAGAAACACTGCTCCGTTTCCTTTGTATTTAATTGATAAATTAGATCTATTCCGAAAGTAGATGTATGAATGTCCACATATTGCCTGAATATCTTCTGTAATTTTACCCTTTATGTTTTCTTTTTCTACTTGACTGGTTTCCCCAGCCTTGATCAATGTGTGCTTTATTTCTCTTGTATGTTTAGAAAATCTGTTTTCTTACGAGAAATATCAAGTACTACTTAAGTAGAACAAGAAAGCCTGTCTACAGAGGCATACCTGTACAAAGTAACAGGCTTCAATCACACATGAAAATCAGTCGTCCTGGGATTTTTTTTATGGATTATTAATGTTTATGACATTGACCTTTACATGACTAACAAGATAGTATTAATGCATTACACTGAAAACTGTTATTTCTATTGATGATTCTAAACCCTATGGCCTACAGTAACGTTTGTTGGCCATAAAGGGCAACACTTCTTCTACACTTCTTCTAACAAATTTATTACAATGGATCTCTTCAAGCTGCACTTGCTGTGAGTGATGTGTCTCAATGCTGTCTGACTCTTCAGTGGGTGCGGTTTTACATAATTTTCCAATTGTGTGCATTACCTTTGAGGCAGTTCATGCTGTGCTCACAGTCACTGATGCCTGTAAACCTAAAATGATCATATACTTTTGCTAACATATAAATAACATTTGGCCCAGTTAAACACCTGAAACTACTGCAGCCCCTGAAGTTGAAACAAGACGAAGGCACTGCCTGAAAGACGATAAGAGATAATAGCTAGTTTCACATTACTGTTTTGCTTAGTATTAGCAGCGTTTGTAGTATCAGCTCTAGTGTGTTTAAATGTCTGTTTTCAATCATATCCTACTGGCTGCTTATGCAGATGCTCTGAAAACATGAATAAATTGACAGACAGGCCACAGCCATTTCCTCTGCTCACATGTTTTTATACATAAAGCAAGAGCTGAAAATATGCGTTCTGATAATGCTAGCTTAGAAAACCCTACCTACTGATGACCTGATAACTGCTTACACCACTGTTGTCAGTCAGCGTCTAAAGTATTTTTAGTGCATCAAAAGCAGCCCCACTTGGAGGGTATCCAGAAAGCAGTCCTTGAAATCACAGGGAAAACAGGGTTATCTCTTTGCAGCTGGCAGCCCTGAAGATTAAAAAGGAGCTGGCACTACTGAGCAACCAGCTCGTTCCAGGAGCAAAGCCGCTGGACAAAAATATGATCATGAACCTCAGGATCGTGTGTAGAACAGGAGCAAGTATATTTTGCTCAGTTTAACTAAGGTCATTACCTAGTTCTCTCTCCTTATGAAAGTGCTGGCTTGTACTGGCTCACTGCTAAGAACATTTCACCTTCTACCATCTGACCTTCCCGTCCTTAAATATAACTTTGAAAAACTGCAAAGATGAAACGCTTGACACAACACCATCAAGGTTATTCTGAGGGAGGCTGTCAAAACATCATATCAGTAATTTTTTCTCACAAAATGTCTGTAGTGTTATGTTTAGAAACAGCCTTTGCTCCTGTCTGACATGTTAGTCTTTCTGTGCAGCACTTCTGGTTCATTGAGGAAACATTTTCACAATGAAAAGTTCAAATAGGTTTCAAATATACTCCCTTAGTTTGAAAGACTTGCTTTCACTGTAATTTTGTGTGTCCCTCGAAATACATTTTTCATGCTGATTGTAAAAACATTGAAGGATTTGTCAGCACATGTTTGTACAAAAAAATGTTTCTTGGTGTAAAAACATGATTTGCACTTCATGTTTCATGAGTGCTTTCTGACAGTACTTTACCTCTAGAACTCAAAAAGTATATTTGATTAGCATAAGAACAAGCAAACTGGCTTTGAAAAAAAAAGAAAGAAAAACTGTGAGAGAAGCTAAGCCAGAAGACAAAGCTATCAGTTAACCAGACAATCTTCATTCCAACCCATGGTCATGAATTCTGGGTAATGGTAGAAAGAAAGAAAGAGGGGGTTGGGGAGCTGGGCTCAGCAGTAGAGATAGGGTGTGGAGCTCGCCTCAGATATCTGGTGGAATCTTGGAGTTTACCTGCTTCTCCTTCACATTGAAAGGAGCCAGTTGGATCGGATGTCTGATCAGGATGCCTCCTGGTCACCTCCTTGTGGAGGTCTTCCAGGCATACCAAACTGGTTAGGGCCCAAGAACTTACTGGAGGGATTTTATATCCCACTTGGCCCAGGAACACCTCAGAATCCTCCAGGAGGAGCTGGAAAATGTCGCTGGGGAGAGGATTGTTTGGGCTGACTTACTAAACTTGCTGCCACCACGTCCCAGCCCCGGAACACCATTATGAAACGGATTGATGGATGGATGTGTGAGACAATGAGAGAACATGCAATAAAATGTTACATATCTTAGACTTAATACATAGTCATGCCACATCACAGTAAAGATTTATGGTTTTGTTATTACTATTATCAGAAACTAATTTTGGTTTGGTTGGTTTGATTTGCAAAAATAGCTGTCTCGGATTCGACTTAATCACTTCTCTGGTACAAGAGCAAAATGGCAAAGCAGAGGGTGGACTTGCAACTTAAAAAGACCTCCACATTTGGAGGATGAATGTGACAGGAGGTTGTGACATATGTCAAGTATGAACCTGAGCTCACTTGCAGGCTTTTTATAATTCTATGAAAAACTGTTGTACATATAGAATAAATCAGAAGTAAAGGAATGTGTGCATCGAAACATAACCACACAATAACTGTTTTCTATGATCTCTTTCTAGTGGTCACGCTGGACACGTACTCCTGTATGGATCCTGGTATACCAGTAAATGGTGCCCGATTGAGCCATGACCTGTCAATCGGCTCCACAGTGTCCTTTCAATGTGAGCAGGGTTACAGGCTAAGCCACGAGGAGCCTCTGGTCTGTGAGAAAAACCACTTCTGGAGTCACCCACTGCCAACCTGTGATGGTGAGTACAAGCAAGTTTTTTGTTTACGGTCCATTCCATTAAAGGGATCTATCACACCCACAGATGTGTCTGAGAAATATTGTCCATAAGCCATAATAGCTGTTTTATATTAACTTATTTATCCCTGAATCCATTTTGAAGACACTTTTTGCCATAATGGGATCTTTTTAAATGGAAAAGCAAAATAATACAAAGACTAACATTTTATCCTCCAGGTATTTTAACGCAAATTGCAAGTATCTTTAAACAACGTATGAGCAGTGACCTGGTTTTGGCTTTAAGTTACCAGTTTAAATTT
This sequence comes from Cheilinus undulatus, assembly GCF_018320785.1. Lineage (NCBI taxonomy): Eukaryota > Metazoa > Chordata > Actinopteri > Labriformes > Labridae > Cheilinus > Cheilinus undulatus. The sequence continues at coordinate 17,835,472 of NC_054872.1, forward strand.
ATAAAGCTACAAAACTACTCATTTGGGTATTATTGTTTTGAGCAGATAGCCTATTGCTTAAAGTTCCAGAAGAATATACAGTGGTTAACAAATTTATTAGACCACCTGTCATATTTGTCTCAAAGACCATCCAGCATCATGAAGTGCTTTACTGCGGACTCTTTCATTTTCAGTGAGCTCTCCATGTTTTACCATTTTGAACAGGAATGAGGGATTTCAAACTGAATTCACCCAAATTTGAGCTGGCTCACTGGGCTTCTCTGAGAAGTCAGAAATGAATCAAGCATAACATTCAACCACTAAAACTAACTTTTCTGTTCAGGAATGCAAGTAAATAACCGTAATTTGACATATTAATCAAGAAATATTAATGTGCTTTACTATTTTTTTAGTTTTTTTGTAAGTCAGTAAATTTGAAAATTCATGGATAACAATAATAATGATATTTTAGCAATAAAAATATAGTTGCGCTTAAAGAGGTGCTACATTTTGGTGTATTAACCATTGCAGAAACATAAAAAAACTAGAATTGCCGTCTGAGGCGACAGACCCTCGCCTAAGCAGCGCCACCGAGGAACGTACGCTCCTATTGATAACTCTGGTGTTCAAAATTTCGAATTTCTGAGAAAAACCGAATGGGTGCGCGGATCATCACCAAAATCTAATCAATTCTTCCCTGTCACTATCCCAGTATTCCCTGAAAGTTCGGTGAAGATCTGACTTTCCGTTCTCGAGTTGTCTTGTACACATACAAAGAAAGATAGAAAGAAAGAAAGAAAAAGAAAGAAAGATAGATAGATACGGAACCCTTTACATAACCCCCTGCTGATTTCATTGGTGTGGATAATGATTTTGGTAATTACCAATGCTGTTAATTCAGGGCAGCTGTGGCATAAACCTTACTTTGGTTAGGGTTAGGGTGGTCTAAAAAAATTGTTAAGCACTGTATATCTTTTGATTGAATTTAAATTTGTATGTGTAGCCAAAACAAGAACAAAAAAAATCAATTGCCTTGTTGACAAAGGTGAAAACAACCCAAGTATATGTGACTGAGTAGACTGCAGTGGGTCTGACAAGTCAAGCACTTGTCAGACTGCTTTTCATTCTACAAAAAGACCTTTTCCTTGCAAAGGAATAACTTGGGGTGTTACGAATCACGAAAACCGAAAACAGATTATACTTGGCGTTAAGTATGAAGTTTAGCAGGATCCTGATAGTTTTTGTACCTCACATAATCTCTGAGCTGCACACTTTGGCTCTTTGTGCAGTTCAGAAGCACACTTAAGGACAGCGGTGGCAGTTATTATTGCAGGGTAAAAACCATAAATAATGTGTTTTAGTCATGGATCACTCAGCCCAAAGATTAAAATGAGAAAAAAACACATGCAGTGGTCAGCAGAGAGCTCTGTACTGTGCATATAATACCATGCCATGTTTTACTTTCTAGCCCAGTGGTTGATACATCATGTTGTATCGTGGAAAATTCTTGCCTAGGTGTGTGCCGAACTGGTGCCAGCAGCCTTGGCTCTGTGCCTATGAAGCCTCTGAAGTAGATCGTTTGCCGAGCATACTCATCCACTTTTAATGACTTTATGTAATTTCGTCTCATTAATAAAATATGCAATATAATTTTGTTGGTGGGTAAGGATCCATGCCTTGATGTGTTGTGCTCACTGGAGGGCCCAAGGGTGGAAGGAGAGAGGATAAGAGGGTTGTGGGTGTGTGCAGCTGTGGAGCCTCAGGCATCCCAGTGATCCTCCAAAAACATCTTCTGACATTCAGAACTTTGAAAATATGTGCATACACAAAAGTTCTACTCCTAATATTTGACAACGATTGCTATTTTGAGGAAAGTATCTAAGGTTTTTGAACGTCACTCTCAGGGCAAACGCACACAAACCCACACAAATACACTTTCGGAAAGAAGAAGAAAAAAAAGCAAAGCTTGTCAGATTTTATAAATGCTTTATTTAAAAAGCAGTTCCCCTTTATGGGAAATGACCTTTTAGTTGAAACACAATGACAGAATGAGAAAACGGTTGCTGGTTTGAACAATATCCAATTAGACGAGTTAACCTTCAGACGAATCAAGAATTAACCTCCAGGTCTTCAGCAGCCAATCAGCGCACGGATTTATCCCATTAACTTTCTCTGTTGAGATAAGTAGCTTTCTGGTTTTAATGTGTATCACAACAGTCAACATGAGAATGACAGCTGTTAAAATCAGGTGACAACAGTCTCTATTGTCATAACTCTTTATACAGTGGACTGCTACTGGATTGTTCCTTACCCCTGACTGAAATGTGGTTTAACGAATCACTGAGCTGATTGTTTCTAGTAAGAATACAGTTAACTCACTGTAAAGCCTCAATTATTAAAAGACACATGCTGCAGTCTTCAGAATATGTTTATGTCAGCTCTTGTAAATTGTGATTATGTTTAGTAGATTGTCGTGTTTCCTGATAGTGCTTTCCAGTGTAAATACCATAGGAGAAAAGAAAATATAGATGGATAGCTGAATTGATGAATAATTTATTGTCCTGGCAGTAGGGCAGGTTTGGAGGGAGCTGGAGGAAAAAAAACATTGTGTTGGCAGAATTACAGGTACTCATAAAAATAGCAGGACAGGATGTGATATGGCTCAAATGCATAATTCATTTAAATCGCTTCTCTGTCTTCAGGTGAAGGATTTATTGGTTCATTTGCAATCTTCATTTTTTCTGCAACAGTTATCGGTCATTATCTTGTCTTTCTATTCAGCCTCATGTGGAGGGGATATCAGGGGACCTAGAGGGATCATCCTATCACCTGGCTATCCAGAGCTGTATCCTAACTCGTTGAACTGTACATGGACTGTTGAAGTGAGCCATGGAAAAGGTAAGAAGCATTAAAATACCTCAATAATAATACAAAAAGCAATTTGTTTTGGATCAGTCAAATACCACACCTCAGCAACCACATTTTTATTCATAAGCCCTTATCACAGTGACACCCTCAATATCTGTGACAATTACCAAATTATAATCCATAAATTAACATTTTACCTTACAACAGGGATTGCAAAAACTGCAGGGAGTTATTATTCTAAAATAAGAGAGTCTAGCATGTTTTAGTTAAGCAAAGAGATAATTTACATTCACTGTTTTTTTTTTTCAACTTGAGAACCTAGGCAGAATGATATTCATAGAGAGATCACTTACTGAAAATAAACTGTGTGATTCCCATTTTAAAGGAGGTTTCTACAGCTGAAAATTAAGTTTAATTTATGGTTTTCCTTTATCTGCAGTTCTTCCTCTCATTTTAGCTTTAAGCTGAGGTTATAGGGTAGTCGTCTTTAAACACTCCTCACATTTTACACAGTGAGAAGACTATTTCATTTGATCCTTTTTACACATTTAATCACCAGCTTAAACATATCAGCAGTTCACCTGTTAAGTAAACTCTGTTATCTCAGTTTTATTCACATATTTTTAAATTAAATTGTTTTATTTCCTTATCGCAGCCCTCACAGTCAGTTTTATGATCAGTAATCAGTTTTTAGAGACATTACAGTTCATCTGAAAGGCACACTGAGTTTATCTCAGTGCCCTTGCACTAAGCTGCATCATCTCTGATTCTTTTTTACCATAGTGTTTATCCTTATCCTTCTCAGAAGGCCCATTGAACGCTTTTTTTTTTTTTTTACAACAATCAAATCTAAGCAAAAAAACAAAAAAGAGGAAGTTTTCCTATTCTCCAAATGTACACTCAGTAGGTTAATGATGGAAATTGTTATTTATTTATGTATTTATTAATCTATTTATCCATCCATTCATTCATCTGTCTGTCTGTCCGTCTGTGCTAAATTTAGTGTGCTTCAAATGACCTGAAATATAATAAACACTCAGAATAAATGTCAAATATAAAGCACTTTTACTCAGACCTCCCTTAAAGCCTCAAGGCATGTCATAAAATGTTGTCAAGACAAAACTAATCAGAAGACACTCTTAGAAATCAATTTATTTTTTAAACATTTGAATAAATCGGCAGAGTATGTTTTAAAAAGTACAGGGTTTAGTACGAAAGTTCAAGTAAAACTTAGTATTCCCAAACTATTAGTCCTGGAACACGTCAGCTTTCTGACGCTGATTAAACCTCTTAAAGTTATGCTGACTTTTGAAGGCTTTGGTTGTAGCCACTGGTAGACATATAAGACCTTCAACCAAACCTTTTTTTCCTTGCTTGGCTTTTATTTACAGTCAAACTAGCAACCATGGAAACAAAAAAGGAGGTGGTATTTAAAAGCAACAAGTAACAGTGGAATGTATTCTGCATTTGCATAGAGATGTATGTCTAGAGACGTTAATTAAAACTTGATCTACATTATATGAGTCCCAAAGGGTTCTGGAATTGTATCAAGACTAAATTATTCTACACCTTCAGGCTGGCCACACACTAAACACTTTTAAGACAGATTTAAGGCATTTAAGGCAAGATTTGCCTCCCTTGACAATCATGGGGGCATATCCTGATTGGAGACTCATCGTAAATGTTTATTTGTCTAAATTATCCTCAAGTGAGTTGTCAAGATGATTATTCTACTGCTCCAAATCGTATCATAGTAAAATCATAAATATCAAACACCTTTGATTACTATGATTCTAGATTGTAATGATTCCGACAGAATGCCCACAACAACCAGTGAGAGCGAGCAGATTGTTCGCTGCTCGCTCAGATGTTACATACTTTCACCGCCAACAAAGCTATACAGACCTTCACCGTCATTCCAGACAGGATTTAATTCACATTCTCTTTCTAGTTTTATGATTTTTGCTTCAACTGTAACACACTCCAGAACAGCCTGTGGGGAAGGTACAGCAAGCCGAGAATATTGATAGTCATCCATGTTTATTTTTGTTCTGAAGTTGCGTTTGATCAGATTCTGTATGTGGGGTATCTTCCCTTCGATGTCGTTGGCAGGTCGGCAGGTGTGTGGTCTCCAGTTGCCTGATGGTCAGGCTGAATTGTCTAATGTGTGTGCTCAGATGATTTGAACTTTACTGACTTTAGTGATCTGCTGCATTAGTTAATTAAAAGGTAACCTTTATAGTATTCTGACACAAAAAAGTAATATTTGTTTCCCTTACTTGAAAAGTTTAAAATCTAAATCCTTTGAGGTTTCTTCTTGAAGTGGGGCCCTATTGAGGGTTGAAATAAGGACTTATGAGGATAAGGAGGAAGACCCTGATTATCTTAAAGTTGTCCTGAAGGGATAACCGCTAAAATCACAAGTGGCTATATGGATTAAATTGGATTGGATTGGATTAAAACAGGGGGCAAAGAGAATAAAATACTTACAGTTCTTAGCAAACAAAACTGCCATTTCTAAATAGTGCTGAGATAAAGAAAAAACAAGATTTAAAGAGCAGACCAAAGACACTGCAGCTGGGATGTAGTTGCCATCTGGCCCATGTTTAAGGGGAAACAGAGAATGTTGGGTCAGAAATAACAAGCACCAAGAAACTACATTTTTAGAATTGATCAAAAAAAAACAAACAAAAAAAAAAAACACACCGGACAATGTTTTAGTTGTGCTTACATAGAAGTCTGCACTTCCAAATGGATCTAGAAAACAATTCCAAATGAAACACTGACAGAACCACCGATTATGGGGAGACAGTTGCTGCAATCTAAACTGTCTACTGCACTAGTAGTGTGCACGGCTATGGCCATAATGTAGTATGCAGTTTGGGGGCAAATGCAAGTGTGCCAAAAATATCAGGGTGTTGAAAAACAAAATCTGTAGCATGTATCAGACCAGTCTACCTCTTGCACTTTTTCCCACAATGCAAAGCACAGACTGGTCAGTGGCTGAAGTGGCATTGTGCATCCTGGGAAATAGCATTAGTGTTAATAGCATTAGACTCTGTTACATTTACGTTAGAGTAATGTCAATCAAATGTTGTTATTTACTTTTCCTTGTTGTTAAATTGGCATTATGGGTAAAATTATTCTTGTTTTTCATACAGTGGATACTAAATCGTGCAGTGTAAACAATTATACCTTCCTCACTTGAATTAATCACAACAGTTGTGATGACATAACAAAGATTTCTTTGACAGGTTTTTTTTTTTAAATATTATTTAATATGTTTTTGCTGGACCTGAAATACAAGGAAAGCCTTTCTTTGTAAATAAAAAACAAATTAGGAATCATTTTGGTTTACCTTGTGTTCTTTTATCCTGTCCATTTGACTTTGAGACAAATTCATCTTTGGGGATAGTAGCGATTATTATTATCCTCCTCCCATACAAAAATGTGATGTTCACTCAACCTACTCTTGGGATAGCTCATTATTAATTGATCATTTGGCTTTACCCTCTGTAATATAATTACTGCTTTAAAAAGCACAATCAATCATTTCATCCAGTTTTTTCTATTTCATGCTTAGTTTGGACTAAAGCTTTTAAGTGAGCAGCACGTTGTGGGGAATATTTTAGAATCATTTTTGTACAGATTCAACAGATGGCACTAAAACGGCAGCACTTATTGTACTGAAAAGCAGCCAACTGGCCATCATGTATGGAATAAAGATGTTGTTATTGGATCTGAGTTTCAGTGTGAGAAGAGAAACAGGGTGCGTAGAGTTGGAGCTTGTTTTCCAAATTAAAAGAAGTATGTAAGTCTGTATATATCCATCAAGTCTGTATCTAAGTCTGAATATTTTCATTGTGTACTTGAGGGTTTGGAAAATTAAGATGTTTTCTCTGTTATCATAACTGTATTCTACTCTGCATTTCCAAATTGATTGTAATTTTTTTTATGTTGCTTAGAATGTAAGATCTGCAATTCTTCCTTTCTGTGTGTCAAGGATAAATCATTCATTATTTAATTAATGGAAAATGTGTTGTGTAGTTTGATGTTTCAAAGAGCTAGATAAATACTGAATATTGTTCATTTTAAAAGGGTTAATGGCACTAGGAAACTTTGGCTTTAAATTTGGATTAAAAGCAGACATAATTAGTCAGAGGAAGCCTTCTTAAATCTTAGTAGCAGTGTCTTACAGCCAATCCTCTTCCTGAACTTATGGCTCTGTATTAACATAAAAAAACATCAACTTTATGCATAATGCATAGCCTACTTCAAGTTTTATATATATATATATATTTCTATCAGTGATATTTTTATTATCCTTGAAAACTTCTCATGCCTGCCTTTCTTATTTTCTCCTTAAAGGAGTCCAATTCACTTTTCACACCTTCCACCTGGAGGATCACCATGACTACCTTCTGATAACAGAAAACGGCAGCTTCGCCCAGCCGCTGGCTCGACTCACTGGCTCAGAGAGGCCTGTGCCGGTTAATGCTGGCCTATACGGGAACTTCAAGGCCCAGCTACGCTTCATTTCGGACTTCTCTATATCACTACAGGGATTCAATATCTCCTTCTCAGGTACGATGGCATACGAGGAGCTATCTGCAGGAGGCAGGAAGGGTGGGTATTGGTAGGTGTGTGGACAGGATGGGAAGAGGAGATATTTAGGAGGAAAGTGGATGGATTTTGTGGAAAAGGCAGATAGGAGGTGGTTGGATGAATTGTGCAGTAGGAGGGGTAGAAAGCAAAAGTGATAGACACTCTGAGAGACAGACGGACAGATCCTTCAACGATGAGATCAAAAAAGCTAAGCCTCTCTAAAGCGTGCATAAAGAAACATGTGAGAAGTGATTTGACGGTCAGAATGGGAGAAGGCTTAAGGTGGCCCATGCCTCAGGCTGTGCCGATCAGAGGAGGATAATTAAGAGACATGGAGGTTACGCAGGTAGAGGTTGTCTGACCGTGATGGGAATGATCATCAAAGCGTACCATGTGGGTCAGTATCCTCAGGACTGCAGAGGCTCAGGAGGAAAGAGGGGGTGTACTTAAATAATGGGCCCCCCATGCAGGGACCAAGGAATAGAGAGTTAGAGAGAGAGAGAGGTGGAGATTGAAGGCTTAGAAAGGGAGATGAGAGAGAGAGATGAGACAGATGGTGATACAGAGTGAGTGGAGTTGATGGAGAGGGCGGACAGAGAGATGGAGAGAGAGAGAGTCAGATAAAGTACAGCAGGATAAGGGAGAGTGAGAAGGTCTGCTTCACAAGCGTTCAGGCTAAATGTTTGCCTGCTGTTCACTGAAGTGAAGCATAACTTATGCAGCTATGAATATTCATGAAATTTTGTTAGTGAGTGTGTGTTTCTCTTTGCAAGTTCTGTAATTAGCATCTATAGATTTCCTGATTAGAATACATTTTTTTTTAACCTTTTATGACCTTTGATGTGAACTTGCTAATGCTGTCAGGTTGCGTCCCACAGTTGGGTGCTGCTGTACTGTTTGGTTCTGTTGAAATTAACAGGTCTACATATTTCTGCATTTTGGCAACTATAGAGCGTGACAGGAATGTTGCTTGGAGATATTTCCTCTTCTCATGCAGCTTGTGTTGCACGTAAATCACAAGTGATAAGGCCACAAGCAGCCCATGTTATAAAAATTTCCCATGCAGGGTTGCTTAGTTGTTAAGGAGCCCATGGTTTCAAACTTTTGGGATTTATCCCAACCTAACTGGCTGTTTGTGAGCATGTAAAGTACATGTAAAAGGTAAAAGGTACTGATTTTTTCACATCTTGTTTTCAGAGTATGATCTCGAACCTTGCCAGAATCCTGGAACCCCCCGGTTCGGCTGGCACACCGGCTCCAAGTTTGGTATTGGTGACTCACTGGCTTTCTTCTGCAACACGGGGTATCGTCTACAGGGGGCAAAGGAGATTGTGTGCTTGGGAGGTGGCCGCCACATGTGGAGTGCCCCTCTGCCAAGGTGTGTTGGTACGTGGTCATCTGCTTTTATTACGTTTTTCTTCCTGTTTTTGATGTGCATGATATGATTTACTTTGTCAGTCAATTTCAGATTTTCTATGTGTCTGGCACAAATATTAACTTTTTATTTGACATCTAACTTCCCATGAAGATCCAATTTTCTATGCTAGCATACAGTTAAAAGCTCAGACCCCAGGAGTTTAGTTGCTTGGTTTAAACTATCCTGAAAGTTGTTTTTTATGCTGGGTGTTTAAATGGCAGATTTTCTGACAACAGCTAATAATACATTTTTTTATTTATAAAGCGCTCTTAAAAAACTCAAAGTCACTGTGCAAAAGTTCAAAGACATTACATACCAAAGAAATCAGAAGACCCTATAACAGCTAAACGAGCAAACAACAAGCAATCAAACAAGCAGATATTCAGGCCGCAACAGACAAGACAACAGAATCAAACATTAAAAGCCAGTTTAAAAGGTGAGTTTTAAGCAGGGATTTGAATGTGGATGAGTCCGTACAGTCTTGGATATGGTTAGGGAGTGAGTTCCAGAGGGAGAGTGCAGCTATGGAGAAGGCTCTGCCCCCCTAGGTTCGGTGCTTGGTTCTTATGGGTGGGGAGAGGAGATTGAGGTTTGAAGAGTGGAGGTTACGGGAGGGGGTGTGATGGTGTAGGAGGTCAGTAAGGTAAGGAGGGGCCTGTTGGTTCAGGGCTTTATGAGGAGGAGGATTTTGATTTGGATGCGGTAGGGGACAGGGAGCCAGTGGAGGTTTTGAAGGATGTGGGTGATGTGGTGATGGAAGCAGGTGTGGTTGAGGAGGCGTACTGCAGTTAACATGACTTTAACATCTCAAAGGCTGATCCCAGAAAACTAGACATTTCATAGCCAGGGACTGGAACCAGGAGTAAGTCACCACTTCTGATGAAGTGCTTCACATTCCTCTGCACAACTCTGCTGCTGAAACACCAACTGGGCTCGGTGTTAGTGAAGAATAGTGGCAACAACATGAATTTTACATGATAAAAGTGCCTTAAAACAAATATCTAAAACATGTATGTAGGCCTATAAGTGACTTCACTTAAATAATGAGTTTAAAATAGGTATGCTCTTGTTTTAATGGAAAACAAATAAATTAAAAAGCTGCCCCATGTGTTATTGGGTGCAGCATTAAGTAACCATGCAGAGGATGCATATGTTGGTATCTCTACTGCTTGAACTTTGCATTTTGCTCTTTAGTTAATGATTTAAAAGAGTCCTACAATCTTTTTTTTCTGCATGGTAGAAATGATAGATGGAAATCTCAGAAATTATGCCTCTAATGTTTTTACACTGAGCTTTTAATGGTCTTCTTAGTAACGCAAAATGTGTCGTGCCAGATGATTATGATTATTATTACAGTTAAGAAATAAACTAGATAGACACAAGGAGGAATGAGAGGTTAATAACCTCAAAGTAAGATTTTTTAAACTGTTTAAACTGTTTTAAGTAAAATGCTAAGGATATGTAATTAATGCTAATTTTAGAGCACTAATTTCAAATGGTAGTCTGCTTTTGCAGTTCCTGCTTTGTAACTGATGAGGTCTTTTTTTCTTTTTCTTACAGCTGAGTGCGGATCAACAGTCTCCAACAATGACGGCGTTCTTTTGTCACCAAACTATCCAATGAGCTATGACAACAGCCACGAATGTGTGTACAGCATACAGGTCCAAACAGGCAAAGGCATCAACATCACTGCAAACACTTTTCAGCTCGCACAAGGTGACATCCTCAAGGTAAAGACACAATGCAGTCGTCCTCTTTGTTTACAAGAAAAACAGAGCCAACAAATAAACACAGGGATTTACCTGAGAGATAAGTCTTCCCAATTTGTGGCATTTTTAATTAATGTTAAGCATACAAGGCAGATCCTGGTGCTTTTTATTTTGTACTACATGGGAAACTTGACAAGGGATTATGATGAGCCACCAGGCAGAATGCAGAGTGTTTTGCCTTGAACACCAGAGCAAAGGTCAAACAGCAGTAGCATCATCATCCCTTTGGGAACGAAGGATTCATTTCTCTGCTCAAGGGCATTTTCACAGTTTCTGTAAGCACCACAGATTGGATGCAAATGACTATGTAGTCCCCTCTTCACAGCTGGAATGCTCTCTTTTTGGGATGCAGATGTCTTGTCTAATGCTTCAATTAACAAACACAGCAGCCTTCTATCTGTGTTTCTCGTAATGGAGCTGTGTGAACTGTTATCTCTTGGACTCATCTTAACATCTGAAATGTAGAAAGACATGATTGGAGAGCTAAATTGACTTGAAGAAAGGATAGAACAAAATTGAGTGAACCCCTGCGGCTGTGTATCTTTGATTTCTTGTTATTTCGGAGATGTCAGTCAGAAAAAAAACAGGTATACTGCTGAAAAATGAACTTTTAGAGCTTTTAAAAAATGAGTAAAGGGTGTTGATTTAAAGACATGTCACAAAAAATAAAGATGTTAGGATTAAAAAGCAAATTTATTTTACAAAAATAGACAAACAAAGGAACAAACACGAAACTCAGAGTTGGAACATTCATCTTTCATTTACTTGAATAGAAATTGTATTTATCATTTCAGGTAGTAATAAATGATTTTAGATAGTCCTTTTTTGTTTCCATAAATCCCCCATTATGCCTTGTTAATTTAGCTTTACGGCTTCACAAGATCAAATCAGTTGGGAGAATTATGGTCACTCCAGTCTCATTTTCACATCCCATTTAGGACATTGGTTTTGCAGTAGAGGTGCCAAATAAAACAGGGGATATACAGGACTAATAGCTTCTCTTTAATTGTAGCTCTCTTTCTTGTGTATTAATATTTAATTCTTCATATTATCGTTTGGCTTTATGTGGGTAATTAATCATCCTTATGCAGCAAAACTCTCCATCATCTTCTTCTCTGTCTTTGATTAGGTGTATGACGGCAAAGACGGCTCTGCTGCACTCCTTGGCTCTTTCACAGGCACATCTATGCAGGGTCTGTCCCTTACCAGCACCTCCAACTATCTCTGGCTTGAATTTTACTCTGACCAGGAGGCAACGGCAGCAGGGTTCCGGCTCATATACCACAGTAAGTCACATTTCATTTCCCTTGAGGAGGAGGGCCCTAAAGCTTTTCCAAATGAGTGAATTTAGTCTCACTTGAGGAGCCAGGCCATTTCAAGTAGCAGAATTTAAAAGAAAATTTTAATTGACCCTCACTCTGCTTCACTGTGTCTTGACTGCCAAGGTATCCATTAAACAGCGTTGTGTTTCTCTACCATTCCTGCAGGAAAAATTGGCATTTTCTATTTCCTTCCTTTTCCCCCTTCCTTCTTTTTTTGTGAATCCTTTTTTCCTTTGGCTTCCCCTTCCTGTAATTAGTGCCCATGCCTGCCTCGCTGTACCTTGTTAAAGCAGGTGAAACATTGTTTGAAATCAGTGTTTCTGTTTAGGTTAGCAGTGTGCATGCATTGTACTGTATATAATGTGTGCCTCTGCATACAGTATGCGGTAGTGGATGCATTTGTATTCAAAGTTTGGGTCATTGCTTGAAGAGGACCAGTAAAAGATGGGGTTTGTCTCTGGCTCTGGCTAATTGGCCTGCTGACTGTGTATCATTGCTAACTGTTTCTAATTTATTACCGTGATGCGAGAGTGTTTTGGTGAGACTGCATTTTGCAGTCCAATTTAAAGTGTTTTTGTGTTTCACCTGCAATTGAGCTCTGAAATTCTTTTTATCTTTCTGTGGGTTTTCTAAGTTAAAATTCAGCATAGTTAGTGAGAATGGCAGCAGGCCAAGTGCTGTCTTAACTTGAAAGTACAAAAGCCAAAAAGTTTCAAGCCAACTTGCGATTACTGGGCCTGAAATAGCAATTTTGTCTTTGTGATAATTACAGCGATTGTGCCCTCAGGTTCCAATAAAAAACAGTTTAACGATAGACTGCAGTTCAGCATTACTCCTGTTTTGGTTTTGCATCCTGACAGAGCTGCAAAAGATCTGAAATGAATCATGAATGTGTACTCATTTACAATTGCCATCAGCTTCTCACTGCAACTACAATTAGTTCAGGAGAAACGATGGTTTAATTACAAGCTGCCTTTTCAGTTACAAAATTACCCATAATTAAGTAGCACGTAATTAGTTTTAATTTCTGATTTTTCCAGGGATGTACATGAGGTAAATGGCAGTATGTAAGTCTGCAACCTTTACCCCTCTCAGAGTGCATCCTCTATTTGGTCTTTCAGCTAAAATGAATAGCTCTTTCAGCTAGGGAAAGATTTACTGATGTATGAAACAGCATGAGGGCAAAGAGGTGGAATATGAGAAAGTTATATCTTGTCTGAACATGAAATCTGATCTTGTTTTCATGACTCTTCTACCACAAGTGCTGAGGTAATTTTCTAAATGTGAGCAGTAACTGCAGGAGATTTATACTGGGCATGACACTTGTAATACTACCATAACATCTGGCATGGGCATGGAGAAGTGACCATAAATCAGCTCTGCTGGGTTTATGCGCAGCCACTGTTGCTGCATAGCAGAACACTTACATTTAGCACCTGAAATAGAGGATCACATCTAGCAGCCAGGGTCAGGTTCAAACATGGTGAGCTGAAGAGTTATGGCACAATTTTCTTGTTGGTGGCTTGTTTATTTTATTTCTTTTGTATTACCCCAAAGTGTTACAAGTGGGTGAGCTGTTTGTCAAGTCCACACTCGATTAACAATTTAATTGTGACCATCTAATTGTTCGCTCTGTCCAAAAGGAATCTTTTACTGCCAAGTAATATAGTGAGACTGTAGGCCTGGGCCTCATCTGTGCTCAGCTGGAAATTATTCTCAAGCTCAATCAATACCTCTTTACCCTGCAGATAAATGGGAATATGGAACTGGTTTGCAGAATGGCTGCTCTCCAATGGACTTAAAATGCTGACAAACAGTTCTGTGTTTGTAGGAGTTCATGCTCTTCATCTTATAATAATCTAGTCAACTAATTTGTTTCTTCACCTGCTCTCCTTCTGTGCCTCTTGTCTTTCTTGTTCAGGTTTTGAGCTATCCCACTGTGATGATCCAGGGGTGCCGCAGTTTGGCTTTAAAGTCAGTGACCAGGGTCATTTTGCTGGAAGTGCCATCACGTTTGGCTGTGATCAAGGTTACACCCTGCATGGCAGCAGCATTCTGAAGTGCATGACAGGGGAGAGAAGGGCTTGGGACAACAACCTGCCATCCTGTATCGGTAATTATTTCTGTCTTTGTCTGTTAGCTGTGGCTCTGTTGTAAGTTGTGGTCCTAGACACTCTGTCTGAGGTAAATCTGGCTCTGTCTTTTTCCCATGTTTTTTAGTAGCATACATTAATATTCTGAACAGGCACACTGTCAACAATGCTGGGCTAGGTGTTAATCCTAAGGATTTATCCTGAGATGATTTCAACTTAATTGAACTGTGGTGTAAGAAAATAGGCTGCTTGTTATTTTGTAAGGGAATATAAACAGCTGATGTTGTATTGTGAGTCTGATCTCTCTTTTTCATTTGCAGAAATGGTTGTACAGACTCCTTAAGTATAATATGTTGAGGCGATCTTAATTACTGTTAATGTATTGCATCGACTGTATGATTTAGAATTTTTTAATTTTTCAAATTTAAATTTTTTAACCTTTTTTTAGTAAAGACATAATAATCCACATTTTTATATCAGACTGAGTGTTGAGGCCTTGAGCGATATTGACGTAAGAATTGCCACTGGTATGGACAAACAGAAACCATTTGCTCTGAAACTCTCAGCACACCTCATAAATAAATGCATAACCCATATTTTCAACCTAAGCATAATTTCTGGCAGCATTCTGTTAGTTTGGAAGACTGCCTGCGTTATCCCCCATCACAAAGGTGGATGCAGGCTAAACCTGAATAATTATTGCCCAATCTCAAAGCTACCATTCTTGCAAAAATACTTGAGTCCATTGTCAACAAGCAACTTAAAGCATTTCTGTATATTCACTCCATATTACCTCTGTTTTCAGTCTTGATTTTGGCCAAAGAAATAGCCCTAATTCTTCCTCCACTGTTGCCTTAAATGATATCTTTAGAACACTTAATAATAAACAATCACACAGTGCAGCACGTTTTTTCTTTTATCAAAGGCCTTTGACACATTGGACCACTCTCTAGCTCTAAAATGACTTCTCAAGGTAGGCTTGGATAGCAACAGCTGTAAGTGGTTTGAAAGAACCTTTCTGATGGACTGCAGTGTGTGAAGATGGGCAATGCCAAGTCATCCTTTCTCTACCTCTCGAAGGGTGTTCCTCAAGGATCAGTTCTTGGACCAGTGCGAATCCAGCGAATCTCTGGATTTGCTGTCGTTAAATTCAGTGTTGGTTTCAGTGAGTAAGCGATTTCTCAGGCAAAAGTTTAAAGTTTCTTCCAGCGTCTAAGTTAGAACTTTTAGCTTAGATTACCTCCATAACGATCGCTCTACTCTTTGACCCCAGGGTCTCCACCTCTGATGTTTGATCTGCCGTCACTTCCGACTGTGGTGTTCCGACTACGTATCCCAGAAGCCCCAAAATTACTCACAGGGAGCGTGAGAACGCCCCCTCGTGCCAGCCGCCAAAAAAACACTTTGACATATATATATACGTCAATGGCACTCAATATGTTAATACCCATGAGACAACTCCGAGATCTAACTGACCTCACTGATCTTAGCTGCCATTGCTTTTAATTTTTCTGTTGTTTTTAGTGTCTCAATTTTTTTTAACTGTGGATACTGTGAACAGTTTTATAAATAATGAGTTTCTTTGTTTCATACTGTGTCCCCTTAACTACTATCCCTTGTGATTATGTTTTTATCCATTTTATTGTTGTCTGTACCTTAGCACCATTGTAAATGAGGGTTATCCCTCGATGTGTTTTCAGAAAATTTTAATAGATAAGACGATGATGATGGTGATGATGATTAAAGCAAAATCAGTCTATTAATTAGCTGTTAAACAGTGCTGGATCAGTAAATGGTCCATATTAATAACAAGCTTGTGTCTAAGCTTAATGTGAAAAGGGATCTTCCGTCGTTTCTCCTGGGCAACAGCTTGGCTCCTGTCAAGGACTTTTACATTTGCCCAGTATTATTATACTGATTATAGTCTACCACTGCGGCAATCTAATGCAATTTTCCTATTAATTAAGTGCTGTTTGAGCTGTAATATGGATAGCAAGACAATAACCAGGGGAGAGATGACATAGATTGGATCATAAGATATTCCTTCAGGCATTAACATTTGTAGCAGTGTCCTCCCTGCAGTGCAAGGCCCAGTCTATTTATTCTCTGGACACAATCTTTTTAAAGTTAATTAATGACATCATTAGGAGGCATACTTAGAGACAAAACAAGTTTTGCATCCATGAGTATCTCTGTCCAGGCAGGAAGTCCTTGTTGCAGTCCCATTATCTGTTAAAAAAGGAAATTGTGCATTTTCAGCTGAGCTTACACTGTTGCTCATTAGTCCTCATTGTAGGCTCTGAGCCTCAGTGAGATGGAGCTCTGACAGCCCCCCTCACCCCCCACCAAACTGTATGAGTGTTTCCTTGTATGTGCATGTGTCTCCATTTCCTGTTGTGTGAGATTACATTTTTGGAAGGATTTATGTATTTTGTGTTCTTCTGTTTGTATGAAAACAGCTGAGTGTGGTGGCGGTTTTAAAGGGGTTTCTACAGGGCGTATTCTCTCCCCGGGGTATCCCTTCCCCTACGATAACAACCTGAGATGCACCTGGACCATTGAGGTGAACTCTGGCAACATTGTCAGGTAAGTTTCTGACAACAGTCTTATTTGAATCATGAATGTCTATTTATATTCTGTATAATGAGTGGCAAGGATTCTTAGTCTTCTATTACTTGTTAGAAAGCAGTATGATTAAGAGTTTTAAACCAGGGTTTGAAATTATTTATCAAAACTTGAAAATTTTCTCCTGCATAATTATGAATGAAAAATGGTGTTGAGAGAATAAAGCATGTGGAAATTTCTTTAATAAATAGTCTTTTAAAGAAAGTTAAAATGATAATTATATATTTATACCAATAAATGTAACGTTAGATTTCGCTTATTAAGCTTAGGGACATCAAACTGACTGACATTATCATGAGACTGCAGTTTATACTGAAGGAAATTGCCTTGAACTGAATGGATGGGGTCTGATTTAAATACATCTTAAATTAAGTGAGGTCATGCTAAGTTGACCTGACTTTCAAAAGCTTAACGATAGAAAAAAAAAAACCCTCTCCAAAATGTTTTATGAGACATTATAAAGCACAGTTAAGATTTTAAACATGATTTTTTTCCCATCTAAAGCTGTGTGTCTTCAGGAGAAACAGCCTGCAGCAGCTCCTTTTAAAATGATTGGGAGAGGGACTTTGTAGACACTGTGACAGCACCCAGGGGAATTTTCTTGGGACATGGAGGCTTTTTTTGTGGTTGAGAGCTTCCACTACTGCTGTGAAATAAAACCCGTTTGAGCTTAGAGGTCAAAGTAAACATGGCATGATTTCAGCAAGTCTGCCTCATATTCTTTGTCAGAAGAGCAGCTTTAGGCCATCTCTTGAACAGATTGCAGATAAGTCTGTGCTTTCGTCTTTCTTACTTTGGAAAAAATTGATTAATGATACCAAATCTCAGCCGATGTGCCCAAAAGCATGAGCGCCCTGTCATTGGATTGATCTTTCCTTTGAACACAATTTAATCTTAAAAAGTTCAGCACCCTCTGTTAGCACTGCTGGGAGCATTAGTTCCTGATATATTTATGATGCAAGGGAATTCAATCATCATAAATATGTGATAATATTATTGAATAAACCAGATAATCTGAGCTCTGGCATTTCTCTTTGAGTATTTGTTTAAGGATATGTTCATTTTGAATGCAAATAATTAAACTGACACGGCTGAAGTAAAGCCAAAGTAACACCCTTGTGTTCACCTTTCCCAGTCTTCAGTTTCTCGCATTTGACACAGAAGCTTCCCATGACATCTTGAAAGTATGGGATGGCCCTCCTGAGAATGAGATGTCTCTGAGGGAGGTAAGCGGCTCTCTGCTGCCCGAGGGGATCCACTCTACTCTCAACATTGTTACCATTCAGTTTGAGACGGACTTTTACATCACCAAGTCTGGCTTTGCCATTGATTTCTCCAGTAAGTGTTTTCCTTTACTGTACTCTTTCAAGTATTGAGTTCTTTAGATCTACAAATTTATTTATTTTCTCTGTGAAAGAGTAAACAAAATGTAGGTAAGAAATTCATCTTGAACCTCTATTAGAGTATAGGTTTGCTTGTGTACTTATCTGAGGTATGAATGATTCATATTAAAATCTCCACATATAAATAGCTGTCACCACAGAGTCGTGAGCATGTAATTGGCCCAACAATAAGCTAAAACAATTTTATTTCAAACCATTATAACCCAGAATAATATCAAACTAGAAGGCAATATTCTTTATCAGAACATTTTCTACTGCTGTGGGACACAGTATTCTGTGTATTCTATGTGTGTTTGACTGCACAGTGAAAATACAAGGTATTTCACAGATGGCTTCCAACAATTACTTATGCAACGTTTGCTACTTTAATATTTATGTGATCTGTGTACACTTTCTGCTGATGAGTAGTTTCAAAACCAAACACCTGGATTAAGCAGTTCCATAACACCTCATGCATGCGATGTATGATAAATCTGTAAATTGTATCACTTTCTTTCAGTAAATTGGCAAAATAACATAATGTTGAAATCAGTTATTTGATTTTACTGCACTTTCTAAAGCTGTAATTCATTTATGGAAGGTATAGTAATATATGCACTTTGCCTAAGGCTAGTGGTTGTCAAAATCCTGGTTGTGTGAAGTGAACTTTGCAGACATTCTTTAATGAGTAGCTGAATCTTGTGCAGAGCACTTGGGTTTTCAGATTTAGGTTTTCAGCATTACAATATGTGTCAGGGTTGAAGCTGTCTATGGAACAATTTGATAAAAGATACATTAAGATGAAAGTTTATTAATCCTTGAGGAAATTCTTGTGACAAGTTACACTATAATTATAGCACAAAGTATGGGTAACACAAAAGAGAAAAAATACCTGTGAAATATAAAGCATGCAGTGTTTAAAAAATGCAAAGTAAATCAGGGTTGAATGCAAAGAAACAGGGCCTCAAACAAAAAGCAGAAAATCAGTGGAGTAAAAAAATAAAGATAAGTTGAAAAGCTATGAAATGACATTGTAGTAGCACTGCCATTTGTACTAAGGGGTAGTTAAAGCTTCAATTGCAACAGACATGAGTTTGAAATAGCTTTTGATATAACAAAATATTGTACTTAACAATACTGAAAAGTATCATTGCACATAGTGAAAGTGAGATTTTACACATGGTAGTGTAATAAGTGTAATACATCACAAATAGGGTGTGTCTCTTGGTAATAAAAGTAAAATTATGCACAGTATTACTCGTAATATTTTACATTTTTCAAAATGAAAGTCATGCTATAAAAATGCTACTTATGTGTCCTACACTTTATAGATCTTAAGTCTTGAGTGACTATTGCACGCCTAAATTTGGAGTTATTTTTTGTGCTGTCTGTGTCATCCTTGGAGTATTGAAATGTACTCTATGAAACATTGAATTTTTAAATGGCATGTTTAAAACATTTACATGGTGCATTTTCAAAGGTAATTGTACAAACGCAGCATAATTAAAACACTGCAATATACCTAACAGTGTAATCTTTCAATAAATTCTGTCAAGACTGGAGTATTTGAAGAATCCATCAGATTTAGCAGATCACTGGACTGGCCCCAGGCTGCTCCACAGCTGTGCTTTAGGAAACCTGATTAGGAAAAGATGGCAGGATTTTGACTGATATCAGTCTGTAATCTGCTCCCTGCTCTAACTCTATTGGAGCTGCAGTCCCAGCCTGACAGCTGTCTACCGTATGATATGAAACTCTGTGTGTGCATCTCTGTGTGTGTTGTCCTCTGTGCTCATTGATTCTTTGAGCTCTGCATGCACATGTTTATGTGGGTCTGTGAATCACACATGTGTTTGCCCTTCAGGTTCACTGGCGACAGCTTGCAGAGATCCAGGTATTCCCATGAACGGCAGTCGCAATGGGGAGGGTCGGGAGCCCGGCGACTCAGTGACCTTCTCTTGTGATCCGGGATATGAATTGCAGGGGGAGAGCAGAATCACCTGCATCCAAGTGGAAAATAGATACTACTGGCAGCCCAGCCCTGCAAGCTGCATCGGTGAGAGTGTGGGAGATAGTATGAGTGAGGGAGCGTAGGGGAATGCATAGAGGGGACAGAGCACGGTTTCTGGAATGACTGAGAGGAGGAGGAGGAAAGTATTGGGGCTCAGAGTAAAGGAAAGATGGTGAGAGGGTGAGGGAGAGAGGGAGTTTTTCTATTAAATGGCTAGAGCAGAGAGCATTATTCTCTCTTGCTGATCTCTTTAAATATTGGTAGCATAAACAAAATTTAGAAATGTTTGAATCATTGCCAACTCTTGTGTGAACCCATCCAATTCTTCTTCTGTAGCCAGTCAAACAATAAGTGAGACATTCTCCTGACACTACCTTATCAGAGCCTTACTGGTTATTACTTAATGACTACACTAAGTAGGTCCAAAGCACTCATATATTCTTATTAACTTGATCTATGTTATGCTTTTGTAAAACACACAGTGACAAAGTAATTATCCCAGATGACTCAGATAAACAGGCAAACATACATACAGTACATACAGTACTGTGCAGAACTTTTGGGCATGGTTGTGCCAAAAATTAAGGCAGAAATAAAGCGGAGATGCAGCAAGTAAGCCCCCTGAGGGCACCATTAGGTGGGGAAGAAGGATTGACACAACCCCAGTTGTGCTTTGGATGCCTGTACATATTTCCAGGGGCATGAGAAAATAATCTGTTAAGAAAATAATAAAGTCCACACCTTTAGGGTGGAGTAAGGGGTGGGTGTGGCGGGTAAGCATGGCTTGGGCCCAAGGGTGTTATCTGGGCAGGTAGTAGGGTTGTCCACAAGCCCCTAGTTGTGCTGTGGATGTCTTAAGGGCCAAAATCCGCTGGCAGTCTGCAGGCATATTACCAGGGGTGAAAAAGCCAGGACAGAAGAGATGCTGTCGAGCTTGACCTTGGCTGCCGAGGATCTTTAGCGACCATGTCGCGCCTGGATTTTCAGTTTGATTGCATGTTAACAAGTCAGGGCTTTCAGACTGCCTGCATGTGCGCCGTGTCTCGCGTGCCTGATATGCGCAGCTCAGGTGTGGAGAGGTTAGAGATTCAAAGTCTCACGTATTTTTTACGAACACAGCATGCAGCTATGGACCATCTTAGACAGGAAAATGATAAATGGGGAGCCATATTTACAATGTTGTAGCACATATTCACATAGAATATGTTTACAATGTGTTTCTTGATAACCTTGAGGAAAGCCACAAGAGTAAATGTGCATGTTTGATAAAGTTGTTCTCTAAAGATCTACTATTAGTGAAGCTTTCTGTCTCCACACTGGTAGAATATGTCTCAGGAAAGTCAATCTCAATAAGTGCTTTTCTGGTTTATGCTTTTCAGATTAAAAGCCTGGTCTAGCATTTCTGTAGAGAAACTCCTTTCACTTGTACAAAATGGTTTTGTTTCAAATAGTTCCTGACACACTTCCTCTATACACTGAATCAAGCAGCTTGTAAGGGGGTTTATTCAGTTAAAACTTGTGAAGAAGGACTGGGCTTTGAGAGCAGAGAGATTTGACTGACATGCAGCAAACTCGCGCCCAGGGTGAAACGGGCTTAAGGTACAATATTTGGTGTAATTTTTTGACACCACAAGCAGGTCTGCACAAGTTGAAAGTGAATAAAAATGTCAGCTGTCCCTTAACTCAGAAAGTGAAACCACTCCAAATAAAAACTGAGACTGAACAGCTAGCTTAGCAATTTGTATTTCAATATAGTAGGTTTCTATTCTGTGACTATTCTCTGGATTTACTACTTTATTATGTATTTTATTATTATTATTATTTTACTAAATTGTCTGAATATCTAGTTAGTTTTATGTTTTGTTTTTGTTTCATTTTTTTTCTCGTTTTCTGCATTTATCACATTTTATGACCTTATATGGACAACTGCACTCTGCACAGCTTCCTATTAAACACTGAATAAAATGTTTAACAGGCTACACCAGATTAATTGGACAATCTAGCAGCAAGATCCAATGTCCTGGCTGGACAAATGTCCAGATACTTACTCTTTTAATCATCAGGTAGAGGAATAATGGCACAGTCGCTCTCAATCCTTGGTTTTGGTCCTATTTCACAGCAGTTCCTGATAGCTGTTGCTGAAAGAGGTTCACAAAGGTCACGGAATTGCACTCAATTATATTTAATGACCCACAAATGCTCATTTTGTACCAGCCTCAACATGAACTCAGCACAGTCAAAGATGTTTGCCGCAGGTCAGGCCAGTTAAAAACCTTTTTTGTTATTGTGTGCATGTTTCTTACTGAATTCTGTATCATTTTTGTCTTTAAAGCTCCATGTGGCGGAAATGTGACTGGATCTTCAGGATTCATCCTCTCTCCCAACTACCCACACCCCTACCCACACAGTAAAGACTGTGACTGGCTCATTGCTGTCCACTCCGACTATGTTATATCATTGGCATTCATCAGGTAATTTCAGGTGATATAATGCCCATTTTAAATAGTGTTGTAGCCCAAAACATTCCAAAAACTGTCTTTTTCCATTGATCCTTCCTCAGTGGGAAGGATTCTGCTGTGGCAGCAATCAAAGTGGAGACAGTGCTGACAACAATGATGTACAACCATCTCAGTGCCTTTTTTTTTTTTTTTTTTTTTTTTTTTTAAAGAAATATGAAATGGTGTGAATTGGGCTGTGGGCGATTCCTGCAAGCTAAGGATAAATGTATGCATTCTTGAAAATTCTCTGTTCATAGGACTCAGTCCAAGACATTTGAACAGTCCTCTGACAGCAGTAGATGACATAGTGTTCTTCATGAATGGCCATTTCAGGATCCTTCCTTTGCTTTGTTTGCTTTTTAGAAGATGCATTCTTGGTGTAGGCTAAGTCTTTCCAACAATCCTTCATAGTTTTTGAAACCTATTAACAGTGGTGGATGCAAATTAAAGATCCTGGAAACAGGGCAAAAAACAGCGTTGTTCTTTAAGTACATGGTCCAGCAGCTTACAAGATAAAGACTCGTCTGAACCCACAATATGTTTGCAACCTGCCTGAAACAGAATGGATTCAGTTTTTAGTGGATGCCCATCAGCTTAGGTACTGCTGTGGAATTGCTTGCTTTCTGTGGTGGAACCAGCTATAACATCATAGTATTGAGCGAAGGTGGCCATGTGTGTGAAGCTCACAGCCTGAGTTTGAGTCCAGGTGTGTAAGGAGATAGAGGCCAGCTGCTGTCCCTCTTCAAATAGCTAGAAGTCAGGTATTTCTATCATTTTGCTGAAATGCAGTGAAACAAGATTTCTGGATGAATGCAGTGTATTGCAAGAAGAATTTCAATATGAGTGCAACCCAGTTCTTAGGTTGAATGATACACACACTGTAAGCTTTACATTATTAACTGCAATCTTAGCATGTGGCAGCAATAGTTGAGAAGGAAACTCACAGATTGGCCTGAGGGTACTTTTCATGGGCGGAGTAGCGTTTGAATGTAGAGTTTAATTTCTATCATTTATTCCATGAAGGGGTTGAAAAGAGCAGTGGTCTTTGTACATTCCCACCCACGTCTCCTCTCCTCGAGGTGAGGAGAGAAATTCACCATGCTTCCGTTCCAACTTTGTCCTTCCAAACAAACATGTAACGGAGTTAGCACAATGCAGCTTCCTCTCTCGGGAACGCCAAATGAAAGGATGGAGCTATTATTTGAAATTGGAGTTGCCTTGATCCAACTCAAATGGAATTATCTCCAAGCTATTTACATTTTTGTCATAAACTACACTCATTATTTTAAAAACAAAGTTGCTCTCTCGTTCTCCTCTCTCTCTCTCTCACTCTCTCTCCCTCTCTTTCTTTCTCACACACACACTGCGGCATATGATTTGATATACAGTGCTACAATATGAAACCGATCTTTCCACACTGCATTGCCATTGCCGTCTGGGAAGATTTTGTGCCAGCGCAGTGTCACAACAATTTAATCTCCTCTCACCTCTTGGGGGAGATATCTTTTTTTATCTCTTTGTCTGAAGATGCAAAACAAATCGCTTGGCATGACTCACTTCTAGCACTGCGGTGTACTCTCATTTTG
Source organism: Cheilinus undulatus (assembly GCF_018320785.1). Taxonomy (NCBI): domain Eukaryota; kingdom Metazoa; phylum Chordata; class Actinopteri; order Labriformes; family Labridae; genus Cheilinus; species Cheilinus undulatus. Next base: position 17,859,627 of record NC_054872.1, read on the forward strand.
AAACCCTAATGCATTCTAAATCTCACATACAATCTGTACAATCTGTGATTCTGACTTGGCAACATAATACTGTTTTATCTTTCATTTGTCTGCTTCTTTTACATGTCACAGCTTCAGCATTGAGCCCAACTATGATTTCTTGTATATCTACGATGGGCAAGACAGCACAGCTCACCTGATTGGCAGTTTTCAGGACAGTAAACTTCCAGAGAAGATTGAGAGCACTTCAAACTTCATGTACTTGGCATTTCGCAGCGATGGCTCTGTGAGCTATACCGGCTTTCATTTGGAATACAAAGGTACTCTTATTGAGCCTCTATATGCATGTTCACACAATATGCCTGTTTTGTAGCAGGGGATTTAGTTGGATATAAATGGATTGGGGGAATCTTTAAAGTGCTCTGCTCTAGCCTACACACCAACATTTTGTCTTGATGCCAGCTATATGAAAAGCCTTTGATTAGTCCTCATTCATTTCTACTTTGTTTTCAATGTCTTTTTAAAAGCACGATTCTGTGAAAATCAGTTCAGCCCTGCAGCCTGTATAACTGTTTGAATCTCTCTGACTTATTAGAGAAACGTCTCATTTTGGACAGTCACTGTTCTAAAACCTTTGTTTTTTTGACTGGCAGCTAAACTACGGGAGGCATGTTTTGATCCGGGGAATATGATGAATGGCACCAGAATGGGTACTGACTACAAACTGGGTTCTATGGTGACATTTCATTGCGAGGCCGGTTACGTGCTGCAGGGCTACTCCACTCTGACGTGTGTCATGGGCAACAGCAAGAGGCCAGAGTGGGACAGAGCCAAACCAAGCTGTCAAGGTGAGAGAAAATGCTTCTACGGTAATCATTTGGGTCACATAGAAAGTGAATTCTAGCTGCTTAGTCAATATTTGATACAATGTGATGCCAGAACGATGCTCTGTTATTTAAAAACAAACAAAAAAAACAACAGGTAAAAGTAATTGTATGCACTTACATGTGAGTTTGTGTGTCTATATAATATGTTTAAAGAATAGTCTGTTGTTTAAAAATAGTCTGTTGGTAGTGTAGGGTAAATTCTTAGTTATGACTTTTTTCCTTGTTGCTTCTTGTAAATCTGTTGTATGAAAACTATCCTACTGAAGGTTGAGATGTTCTTCTGGATTATCATCAGTACTTTGATTATTGAGGTTTGCTGCTTAAGTCTTAAAGTGTTTTTCAACTTAGTATGTTTCTAGTTTTTAATAAAATTTTGGTCCTAAATAAAAAGGATTCCTTTGAGTAAGTACTACATGTTAAACAGAAATTGTCAAGTCTCTCCATTGTGATCTGTCTACACACAAAAGGGCATTTCCACCAAAACAGCCATTACATCTAAAGCAGAGGTGTCAAACTCAAGGCCAGGGGGCCAAATCCAGCCTGTGGCACAGTTAAATTTGGTCCACGAGATTTATAATAATTAGCCCTCTGGTCTGCAGGTTTCCTCACTTTGTTTATTCAAAATATCCTTGTTCAGGCAAAAAAATGAAAAAAAGTAAAAATTATTAGATAAAAGTAGGGATGTGGAAAAGAAATTAATTTGTTTTCATTTAAAATTTTCAATTTTGCTTCACACAGTTATGACTTAAACTTATTTTGACTTTTTATCTCACATTTTCACCTTTTAGATTAACAGTTATTAATTTAAAGTCATGTCTTGACATTTTTAACCCATTTTTTTCAAACTTTATCTCATGTTTTCCCCTTTTAAACATCTAACTTTGAATTTTAGACTCACAATTTCAAATTTTATTTCATATTTGACCTTTTAAGTCCATTACATTATAATGTCATATATTTTGACCTTGTAACTCATGATTTTGAAATTTATCACATTATTTTGACCTTGTAAATGTATTATTTCAAATTATATCTTATGATTTTACCTTTTAACTTATAATTAAATGCATGATTTTAAATTTTTGACTTATTTTTGACCTTTAAACTCACATGTTTTAATTTAATCGTATCACTTGACCTGTAAAACTCACCATTCCAGCGTTTTTCCTCATATATTTTCTTTTTAAAAACATTTTGACTTTTATTTTCATGTTTTGACCTTTTGAACTAATAAGTTTGACTTTTTATCATAGATTTTGAGCCTTTATACTTGTGTTTTTGTCTTTTTTAAATCTCAAAATCATTAACATCAGTTCTAAATTTTTTTCCCATAATTCATCACTGGTGAAAATGAGGTTGACAGTTAAATGTTGACTCTGTTGGGCCCTCAGGTAAGACCTAAATTCAGAATCCGGCCCCTGCTGTGATTGAGTTTGACACCCCTGATCTAAAGCTACATAGCCACCATAAAACATATGCTAACAGCTTTGTGCTGTTCAGTTGTTTCAACCATTTTCAAAAGCAAACAAAAGATGAAGGATTTATTTTCAGGCTTTTTTGCATGTATTTAAAGAGCACAGTGGAGAGACTCAAAAACTGGGGAGAGCAAGAAAGGGGGAAGGACATGCAAGAAAAGAGCCAGGGCCACAGCTTCTCTACATAGGGCGCGTGGACAGGACCATCAGGTTACCAGTGCCCAAACTCTAGATAAATTTAGCATAATACATTTTCTATTGTTCTGAAAATACATTACATCCGTTTTGGAATTTACATGCTCCGATATGCCTCTCATGCTATCTATGAGGCAGAATGGATTTGCTACTGATTTGCTAATATTATGGTTATGATGGAATATGATGAACATGTTCATCATTACCCTACTAGCATGCTATCTAGCTAGGTTGTATGCCCGCCTTTGGTGTTTGATATCCTTCAGTGGTCTGAGTGTTTGCTTGTTGGTGAGACACTGTTTTGTTGCTTTTTTGTGCTGGCTCTGGCAAAGCAGACCGAAGGGGGAGACTCATGTTGCCCATTATGTTAATATGTACTGAATGCAGAGCTTTTCTTAAGGAAGAGTTCATGAAGGCATTCAACTCAGTGAGTGAGCATGCACTCTGGGGATTCTGGAACTCTGTGGCATCCCATACTCGCTCATCCTGCTGATGTCTGCCCTATATTCTGGTACAGAGAGTGCTGTGAAGTGTGGTGGCTCCACCTCTGACTTCTTCCTAGTTGATTCTGGGATTTGGCAGGGGAGTGTCTAAGCCCTTTCCAGTACCTTAGGGACTGGATAGGGGTGTGGGTAATAGGGGCAGCGAATTTTTCATTTGGCGATGTCTAGATCACTGATCTGGACTTTGCTGAGACTGCCTTGTGGAGACTGTAGATGCCCTTGTGGGGGCTCTTCACTTGCTGAGAAAGGAGACTAACGCATCTCCTGGGCCAAAACAAAGATCCAGGCATTTGGGGATGCCTTAGATACTGCCATCGAATCTTTGTCTGTGAATGGTGAGAGTTTGGAAATTGTAGAGCATTTCACCTATCTTGGCAGTGAAATCCAACCTTCTGGTTTTACTATACTCTTACTAAACTCTTTACTATACTATACTAGGCCTGGTAGTTGACTGATGACCAGAGGTGCTGGCTGCACTCCTTTGTGATAACTTCTCTTGTTCGGTATTGTTGGCAAGACTGTAAGTCTACTGCTGATATGCTCAGGGGAGTGGTGATGGGAAGGGTGAGCTACTTGATACAGAAACAGCAGCTGCGCTTTTACAGGCACCTTGCATGCTTTCCCAGGTCAGCTCACCTCATACTGGGTGCCCAGAGCAGTACAGGACCAAGGTTAATGTGGCGGGCCAAGTGCCAAACCGGCATGCCCCCATATCTGACTTGATGGAAGATGACTCAATGTTGTCGTTGGTAGCAGATATATTGGTTGGAGCTAATGCTTCTCTTTTGTGGCTGAGGCTCACACTGTAGATAATGTTTTTTGATCCAAATTCAAGTCTTATTAACTCCCTTCTCCCCTTAAAACATATACATGATAGCATACTCAATTTATCTCCAAGTATATTAACACAAAAAACATGTTTTTTTAAGTTTCTCTAGGTTTACTTCTGTCTAACTGTTCTCCAAGTTTTGCATTTCCTGATGAGGTGTGTTAAGCTGCTAATGACTTGAGCATGTTTCCTAGTGAAGGCATTCACAATAAAAATGTTCAGAAAAATAACAGCCGTGGACTTCTATTTTGAAGAGCCTGACGGAAGTAGTGTGTCTAGCATTGAGTTAGCTTAGCTTTGGCTGCCATACCAGAGAACACAGCTAGTTTACAGCAGCTTTTCTGACCTCATTTAACATTGCAGCCTGGATCTTTGACTCACTGTGGACTTAGAAAAGAAAGTCATAAGTTAAAATAGACTTTTAAACTGTTTTTTAAGCTGTTGTAAGAGGAAGAGCTGCAGCTCTGGGCTCTGAGACCAGCCAAAGCAGCACTTAGCTTGTGTTAAAGCCCCAGGCAGGCTGACAGTGGAAAAATCACGTGTTTTTGCCCGCTAACTGTGCCTAGTTACAGCGGCAAGAGTCCTCGACATTCGGTTAGTTACCCAGCTACCCGCAATGCTAGAGCTAAACGTGCTGTTGACTAGACTCAGCCTGCTGTGTGTCACAACTCACTCTCGCCAGCTGTGGGAGCGGATCTGCCTTGCACGTGCATCACAGCACAATGTAGGCATTTAAACCGGTGATGACGGTGTTGAAGAAATCCATTCTGTGGCAAAAATTTTACCGGTGACGGTATTAATACCAGCCCACCTCTAAAAAGAAAAACTGTCAGTCGGTAGTCAGGAGGCAAACTTTGATAAGCTGTAAAGAAATTAATGAAGACGAGTATAAAAGTCTCAGCATGTTATTATTGTTTAACTCTTTTAGGATTAGTTTATTTTTTAGATAACTGTTGTTGAATATTAAAGACCTAACATAATACACAGCTGACATGGACTGTGCAAAAGTCAGTTTTATTTTGGTTGAAATTGTAGAACTGCCCTTTATTGCGCAAACATAATAAACTGAATGTTTATTATTGTCAAGGTGGGTCTACAGAGTAGATATTTCTTAGAGCTTTTTAATATCACTGTGATCTGTGTTGAGGAGAGAAGGGAGAAAAGATGTGAACAGTGTCAAGGTAACTACAAAGTCCTCCTCCCTCTAGAAGCATTACACCATTTTTAATACTACTCAAACTATTTTATCTGCCAAGGTTGAATTAGAATTCAGCTCTCATTTTCAGCAGTGGGGAACGGGGGCACCCGCTCCCCACCAGGGAGCTATTCATTACTTTTACAGTTGGCACCTGTGTAACTTCACTGAACAGCCCTGGGGTTGTGTGCTTTGCTAAAAGGTCCATCAGCAACTCTCATTTAGTATTTTCTCTTGGAGACTAAATTTGAGCTGATAACTTTACAGTCTAAAGGCTAAATGTTATGGCTTCAGCTGCTACAGCATATGGTCAGCTACTGTCCCTCCAAATTATGTAGCAATTAACTGAATTTGACGGTATTTCCAAAGAAGCCGTGCAGTTCACTTTTTAAAGGTAAGTCATCGCCAGGAAGACTGAATCCTCATGTTGTTTAATGGCCAGCAGTAGTCACACATGAATAAACATGCTAACTATGGTGGTTTTAACAAACCCAAAGTCAATATTAACAGGATAACATGACTGGGCAGCTTATCTTAAATATAACTGTACAGTGATATATGGCAACAAGAAACAAGAGACTTCAAAGCTGATCCACCGAAGACATGTTTGATTTTATGATATCAACAGTAATCAGGCTCTTAAAATAACCTTGCTAATTTCTCTTTTCCATTTATTGTGTTTCATCTGATGTCGAGGATTTTACTCAACGCATTCAATTATTGAATTTATCCTTTTGTGCTGTGATGGTTTTATTAACTCCAATGTCTTTTAAATTGAAGTAAATTGAAAAAATTAATCAGTATCCTTTAAAGGTATGGAGTTAATTTTTGTATACATTGTATTATACAGCGTTCAGACATTTAAAAAGCCCAGATACAATAATAGATAATGCATAGAAAATGTCAAAAGGGAATAGATGGTACATATTTACTTCAGCCTCACTCTCGATAACACTATATACACAGATTACAGTGATGAGTCGCTTTTTTTTGTAAGGGCATTAAGGTTATTCCTTCCGAATCGTCTCACAGAACGTAAAATGAAAGGGTTTGCAGTGTGCCCACTTCTCCTTACCACTACACTCACCTGTCAGAAAGGAATCATTAAAGCATATCTTGAGATTTCTTTCCTCTCACTGCTGCTGCTTTCACCTGCAGGTGATTGACAGAACAGTATGCCCTCCTTTACACCAGCAGCAGCAGTCTCATATTCCTCACCCACCACGGCTCTACAGCTCCCATTCTGTCTGACAAATCAGCCTGAATTAGAGTCCCACTTTCCATCATCACATATGCTTGATTACATGTCTCTTGCTACTCCAAATACCAAATGCGGATAAATTGCTGATCCATCTTTCTATGCAAGTGCCTCTGCTTTCCTCTTCTCCTGTGCTTTCCTCCATGAAACAGCAGTGACATGTGCATTGTGTCAGCCGCAGGAGGTTCAGAGCAGCTGGTGACAGCTTCCCTCCGACAAATGATTGTGTGTTTGTTTACAGTTGAGGCTCCCTTACCTGATGGCTGGGTTTGTGAGGTCTGAGGCGACTGTGGTAAAAAGCCTCTTGGCAAATTAGGTACATTATTGACAGCTTAAGATAGGACTCTGAGAGGTAGAGGACAGACAACAGCTTATATTGATTAGCCAAGTTGCCTGCTGAATATCTGCTGACACAGTGATGATGGAGCAAATAAAGCGAGCATAAAGGGGAGAAGCTTTGTTTGGAGGATATATTGGTCAGTGGTTTTCCTACTTTTCTGTAGCTTCTTCAGTAAAAACTGCATGACTGCGTGTTATGTATAAATAGCTTTTTATTGTGTTCCACTAGAACAAGACTGAAAAAATTCCAGAAACCTCAAACTTGTAGAGGTACATCCACAGTCTGAAAGACTGTTTTGGTTGAAAGTTGAGCCTGATATTTTTTTTTCTTTCCCGAAACATGCTGCTGGGCGATACGGGCTGATTAAAGTCATAGGCATGTGAAACTTTTGCGATTGTGTATTTTGTTGATTGATGGTGTTTTCACACAGTTTGAAGGCAAAAACAGCTTTTCCCAGCTGTTTTTCCCCTCTCGCTCCTTTAGAATTTGGACCACGTATACACATCTCAGCCTTACCTTTCTGTTCATTTACAACTTACTTTCCTTCACAAAATGTCCCCAAAGTGTCTTTCAAGGTGTAATTTATTTTTTGTATGTTGGCCAAAATTATAAATGTCAGCAGCAGAAAGTTCAACGGTGACTTTTGATCTCATTTTGTGACATAAACTGCTTACCTGTGCACTTGTGCCAGTTGAAACAGATTCGCTAAATGTATTTTATTACCTCATTTCCCCAGGTATGGTAAGGTGGTTGTTTCACATTTTTTAACCATGCCTCTCTGTTGTTTTCTCTTGTGTCCCCACAGCTCCCTGTGGAGGTCATTTCACCGGTTCAGAGGGAACTGTGCTGTCCCCAAACTACCCACATAATTACACCCGAGGCCAGAGCTGCATCTATGACATCTTTGTCCCCGGAGACTTTGGTAAGAAATTCAAGCGTATTTTCACAGAGTTGCAGGAACTGTTCCTCATCGTGACTTAAATTGCAGCTTATAGCCCATGTGTGGAGTCTGGTTCTATAAATATTTTAGTTGCAGCAAGAAGCGAGAGTAGGAGGCTAAGGGAGATAATTGTTTGTGTTTTCTGTGAGGTTTATGTTAATAAGGAGGATAGAAGATTGTCTGAGATGAAATGCAGACTTACACTTAAAATGGTTGTAGGTGACTGAGTACGAGCAAACTAAATGATCCCACTTGCATAATTCATTTCCTTGTCATGTTTAATTGGTGTTTTTATGGATTCCAGTGTTAGTCTTGATTAGTATGTTTGGTGTTTACAGCTATTGACACATAGGTTAAATGCTTCTATGCTGCTGAATTAATATTCAGTCTGTGTATGCTTCATATTTGACAAGTGTATTGGCAGAAAATCAAGTCAGTGGTTACACTCTGGGTAGATAAAGGTCAGTGAAGGCCACTGTGATTCCTCTCTCCAGTGTGTGTCCAATGAAATCACACTTAGTCGATACAAAAACATGTTAGAATTCCATACCAACATACCATTTTGTGTCTGCTGCTGCTTTTCGTGTGGCTGGTTCCTGCTGTCTCATATGAATTAGATGTACCCTGAAGAATGGTAGTGTTTGGGCTGCAGCAAGAGGCGTGAAAGCACAACAGGATGAAGGAAAAACAAAAAAATTGATTGTGTTGACATGAAAAATGCTCCATGCCGTAGGTAGTAGAGAGGAAGGTCAAGCACGTATGACTGTTGGCAATATGTCCGACTACTCAGTTTATCCAAGCGCCTCTGTATATACATTATTCAGCAAAGATCTCTAGAAGACCTTGATGTGCTTCTGCTCAATATTCCATGTTAGTCATAAAGAGATAGTGGAACCGTAGGCTGAGGTTTTATTCTGTGAAGCCGTTTGCTTATGAAACACAGATTAATCCTCTGTGTGATGATCCAGCCGACAGTATACATCCTCTGTTATGATCTCCCACTGTCCAGGAACTCACAGGTCTTCTCTTTCACTCCCTTGTTTTTAATAAATATTGCATACAAATGCAGCCGTTGCTTAAACTGCCTACAAAAGCTTAATGGACCGTGGAAGCCGCCAAGAAACATTCCCACCTGGGCCTGTGAATTTATTCCAGGGAGTGCAGACACAGAAGCTAAAGTGTCCCACTGATGATGAGGACTGCTGTGGCGTGGCTTGAGGGAAATGTATTCTGACTAGTAACTAACAAAACACCTGGGATTCATAGCCTGGCAAAAGCAAATTGAAAATGTTGGGACTGCACTCTAGCTATGATTTTACAAAACATCCCAAATTATTAAAAGCATGTAGCTCTCATTTGACTTGTTATGAATGAATTTTTAATATAAAAGCTAAAGTCAGAAGTAATTATAGCCTGGTAGCCAGAGGATAGTAAAAGATGTGTCTTATACAGGTTTTTTGTGTGAGCACAGATGAAAAAACTCATGATAAAACTTATATCAACAGAGTATAGAATTTCTTGTAGAAGACCAGCCATAAACTTGTCATTAGGAATGCACAATATTATGCGCATGAAATTAGCTTAAAAAGTAAATATTGGTATCAGCTGATCTGAAAATTTCTGCCAATATTCAAACTAATATTTTGTCTACACAAATCTGCTTGAATCAGCTGTAAATACTGGCTGTAAGAACAAAAAAGTTAGAGGACGTTTAGGCTGGACCAACCAACCTACGCCAGCTGTAGTCTTTTTCTTTATTCATCATCATTGCTTGCACTTTAAAGTCTGACTTAAGGACTGAATTTTGTTAATTTGTCCATCCTCAAAGTTGAATTGTGTTTTTATGTATTGAGGTTTTAGGTCTAAACTTCATTCAAATTTCGGTATCTGCTAAAAATGATTTGTAAATATCTGCATATCAGATTTCAGCAAAAATCAAATATAGGGCATCCCTACTTGTTATAGATTGAAGTGTATGCAACCACAGTACAACCATGAAGCTGTTTTCCTTTTACTTTAACCTACTAAGCCACTTTATTTTATCAATGTGGCAAGCTAAATTACATTTATTTGTAAATTTGAGATACATTAAATCTGAATTTTTAGTATTTTTATCCCCCTAATGAAACAGTACAAATTCATTCTGTTTCCTCTAGAAGTCTGCTGTTTGAGACTAGCCCATAGGCAGCTTGATAGCAGAAATCACATTTCAGTGTCTGGTGTACAGGTAATTGAAATTTCTAAGTGCCTAGGGTGGAGTATCAAACGTGTGTGTTACTCTGTCCCTCATATGACCGATAGCGCTCTATAAGCCTTTGAGACACCGTGTCAACCCAGTTGAACTTGCAGGAAAAGGTCAGCTGAAAATATCATCTCATGACTCTGGCCCAAAGACCTGAGGCTTTTTTACACCTGGGTTGGGGGAGATGTTTCAGTATTATGTGGCTGCCTGTCCGTTGCTGTCAAGCTGTAGCTACAAGGACACTCCTTGGTGTGTTGTAAAATGTTACTGAATATTAATACAACAAAATATGTTGCAAGTACACTTTGTCCTCTCAGACAGTGAAACAGAAATGGAGGAGATTATTTAAAATGCATGAATTTGTGTGTCTTTGATTGTTATAAGAAAATCTGATTAATTTAGTGTCATTTGAACACTGGCACTAAAAAGAGAAAAGATACTTTTAGGGAAAAGGCTAGGTGACAGACTAAAAATGTAAATGAGAGAAAAATCACTGTGTGCCTATAACTTTGAGCTGATGGCTGGAGATATACTTGCTGTTAACTATGCAAATGCATGTGACTGACAAGTGTCCCCCGGTTGGATTTGACACGCAATGCATTTCCTCAAAACTCAACATGACACTGACGCAGAATGCAGTGTGCACATGTGTGGTAGAGGCAGTGAAAGTAGAGGTGTTAAAGGTCATGTATTATGCAAAATACACTTTTTCAAACTTCTCTAACAAAAATTTGTGCCCCTGGCCGGTCCACAAGCCCCCAAGAATTATAAAAATCCATTCCCTACCCCCTCTCTTTCTACACCTTTCAGAGAATATGTGCTGAAACAAGCTGTTCTCAGATTTTCTCCTCATGATGTCATGTGGGGAGTTAGCACTACCCCCAGGTTTGGTTGGCCCTCCCCTCAATAAAGAAAGTTCTGCCCTCCTCTCCTGATCCTCCTCTCAGCTGACGACAGGAGGATCAAGAAAGCCACATCCATTAAGCCACATCCATTTCCTGAGAGGGGTGTAGTCAGGGGCGGAGTCAGACAGCTCATTAACATTGAAACATTGACACAGAAACAGCTCATTCTGAGCAGGGCTGAAACAGAGGTTTTTTTAGACATGCAAAAATCCAATACTGGAGTGGTTTTCTCAGCAATAAACTTCACAGGCATGTTTTGGGGACCTCCGATACCAACATAAACTTGTCATATATGTGACCTTTAAGCTTCCTACAAACTGTGCGTTTATAGCAATCTTAAGTTTCTGGCATACTACACTGTGCGCTATGAATCTCATTCGAAATCAAGTTTGAGGTCTGTAAACTGGATGATGACAACTTCCACCAAATGCCACTGAACTTCAGGTACAACGTACGCATATGAGGGAAATAAACATCAGTGTACTCCGTATCGATGTGCATCATCCATCTACACTGCCAGTGCTGTGGTAGATAACGAAGCAAAGCAACAACAAAACTCGGTTGTAACTGTAGCATTTATGTGTTTAGAAAAATATCTGAGATCAAGATTTTCCTCCTTGTTGGAATCCTACAAACTTCTGCTTTTTGGGCATTGTCCCTGTAATGCTAACTTGTGTCTTTGTTGGCACCTGTGTTGTGTTTATCGTTATGCAATTGTTTTTCTACATTCCTATTGGTTGGTAAATCGATGTAGTTCATAGCAGCAGTCACACTGTGAGATAGTCATGTTAGTTTAGGTTAGAGTAAACACAGCAGCTGAGACATTACCAAGTCCACAATTCTCCACATGTGTACGATGTGTTGGTGTCACTGCACAGAGGCAAACATGTCTACTAAACTGGGAAAGTTAATTCTGTTTTAGAAACTGATGTTTAGTCCTGCAAAAATGCTGAAAGTAAGATTAGTGTTGCTGTCCTTAAATGACTGTGCAAAGTGTTAGCTTTTACTCAAGTTTATCTGTGACTGTTTATATTACTTTAGTTTTCCTTTGTAATACATATCTGATGAGGATACTTTGACCTAGTAACAACAAGCTAAGCAATAGGTTTTTTATACAAGAACACTGTCTTAAAGTCACCATTCGGCACAGTCACAAACCAAACACTGGAAGTGTTTGTGTGTGTAATTTTCCTTTGGGCAGGGTGATACAGAAATCATTATCTGCATTGTCAAGTTATCTTAAAACAGGTTTCAAATGTTTTAGCAGAAATCTGCCATGTAAGATGTGTTAATTTGTCTTTAGAAATTTATGATCAGGGCTGAAAATGTTTTGAAAGTTAAGCTGATTTTATATTATTTTGTGGATTGTTGCAGTGTTCTCAGTTCTTGGCAGTATCACACATTGTGAAAAAAATGAAAGTGCCCTTTATTCTCTGCTTTGCCATTTTTGAAATAACAAGGCATTTAGTGACATTTTTTCACATTTGTATCTCTTAATGCCTGAGCACCTAGCTGACTGCTGAAGCAGTCACAGCACACTCAGTCTACAAAAGAAAACTAAAGATGACAGCAGTACTCTCATTTTCCTTCTACACCAAGGCGAGGATTCAGCACATCATATTTATTGTTGCAGTTTCTTGTTTTTATGTGACAGTAGGAACTGGTTGCCAACAGGGGCAACCACATCAAAAAAGTGGTTGTAAGTAGTTCAGATCTTGTTGCCTGGGGTGCAGATGTTACTGTCGCGCCTTGTCGTGCAAGTCGTTACCTACAGTTTTGATCATTTCACATTTTAGCATCCGTACATAAAGGGTTAAACTGATGACATAATAGCTACTTCCTTTCTTTTGTTTTTTCCATCTGGTGTAGTTTTCCCAGCAGCAAAGGTTCACGTTGTGTGTTTAAATTATCTGACAGGTCTCTGTCAGTGCAGCACATTGTGACAGCTTAAACATTTTGGGGATGTGTACTCATGTTGTATAATGCCATATAAACTTAAACTGTGTTCACTGGCATCACAGTACAGTTTGTTTAGATATACAACACTCTTTACAAGCTGAAATGACTTCTGTCTGACTGGAAGTGTGAACTCCTCCCTGTACATGTTTATCTTTGATTCACATTTTTCTGTGCAGCATTTTGAAGCATGTTTCATGCATGCACATAGTAAACATCCATCAATAACATCATAATGCATCAAAATGTAATCTAAACTTACCACTAAAAGTAAGGAAATTTGTGTTTGGTAGATTATTTCGTTGTTATAACAATACTTCTTGGCAATAAATCTTATAACGTTGGAAAGCCTATTTATTTCCCTATTAAATGGTGCCAAATTTATAAGGAACATGCATTTGTGGGCTGAGCAGCAGAGCTGAGTATGTGGGTTGCGCCCATAAAAAATTTGCCAAATCTTTTCTACTGTCAAACAGCTTATTCTGCCATTGACTCTTGTTTGGTGTTTGGTGGATTGGATGATTAAAGTTCGAAGAAACAAGACATATTGGCAAATTAACAATTTATTAATTTAACAAACAGGAGCCTCAGTAGTGTGTGGAAGAACCATACACCGCCACAGCAGCCTGGCACCTGGGGAGAAAATTTGGCCCTGGCATTTTTACCTAGGACTGGCCCCTCATAGCGAGTCAAAATATAACATAATTTTACACACGTTACATTGTCTCCCTTATTACATAGAGCTACTAAAAAATCATTTGACTATGACAGTTTATAAGTTGGCATCATAGATTCATCTGCTGATTCATTTCATCTGCTTTTACCTGATGCACGCATGATAATGTAGCACGTTATGCACTGTAATCCAGTTGTTTATCGTCACACTTACAATTAAAAAACACATGTCATTAAGCACTAATACTTACACCAGACTGTGAGTGCAGTTTATTAAAAGCCTCTATTCATTTGTGAGCCATCATTTCTCGATAGCTCAGCCCTCTTTGCATGCTCTCTGCGTAGCTTATTTTACTTTGCACCATTCAGATGTCATTAAGGTAAAAGTGCATCTGTCTTGCCCTTTAATGTTTAATTATTCTGTCAGAAATAATGGCTGTAGTCATATTTCAAACAATAACTCTGCTACTTTTGTTAAGAGATGAATTATTCATGACATTCAACCTTTGCCTTGGGCACTGCTTGTTAACATAAAGGCAAACACCACCCCACAGGAATTGAGTCTTGTTTACTCCACGTCATAGCTGCTATATAGTTTTTTCATCCTATATGTTTAGTAGATTTGTGTTTTTTGTGTGTCAAAACAGGAAAAAGGAGAGTTGACATATTTTGACAAGATAACACGCATTGTTTGCACTTACTATAAAGAATTTTATTTAAAAATATGTAAGCACATTCTACTTAGAAAAGGAATAGTAAACTGTGCTTCAAGCTAAATTGATTTTTGGTCCAAGTAAGTGCAGTTTGTATTTTGCCTTGAGGATTTGTTTGCTCTGTGAATGCTAATTTGTGAATTTTTGATGGCTTCAGAAGTGAGCCATATCCCTCCAATTAGCAGAACCCTTCGTTTTAAATCTGGCATAAACTGTTAATGTTTTCTTTTGCAAGGATATACAGGCACTTGGCTTTTGCATGAATGTCCAAGTGAGATTCAACCTCATTCCCTTCAAATATTGTATAAACATTACAGTTCATCTGTAGATTTAAAGGACTCATTACAAGACTTAAGTTGATACTGAAACAAAATCTTCAAGCCCTGCAAATTTCTCCCTCAAGTCTGGACTTGATTTTTTTATCAAGGTTTTTCATCAGATCAAACTAACAATCATAAAATCCCACTTCTCAGCTTAGTTAACTTGCAATAGCTACATCTCATGAATAGGTAGCTTCTCACAGAAAATACTTTACATAACAAGTCATTGGTGAATTTGATTTCAAAGACAGCGCATTCAGTCACCTCTGTTTATCTGCCAAGGGCTTTTTATAGCCAGTGTATGTGTTTATATAATACTAACAGTGACATATGCATATTGGTTGCCACAGAACGTGTCAGGAGGCGAGACAGGAGCCCTGACAGATTGCAGTAATAAATCTGGGCTGTAACAAGATGGACAGAGAATGAGCGGGAACAAGAGACTGTGGAGATGGCAAGAGGTATAGGGAGTGAGTCGAACCACAAGAAACAGGCACATAGATCTTGGCTGAATCCGAAAGTCTCCAAGAACAAGTTAGATGGAGAGTGTGATAATGAGTGAGAGAATATAATGAGCCAGACAGAGGATGAGACGAGAGAAAGAGAGAAACAGTGCAGCCGAGAATGATCATAAAAAACGATGACCCTGGGGGCTGATTGTTGACTCATCAGTGATGCTCGCTGGAGAGTTAGATTATGCCTCCAGCTACCCTGGTACATGACTTGCTTCATCCCACACAAAACTGATACCTTGTCTGTCTACCTCCACTAATATACACTCTATTCCCAATGTGATTAGCCTTACATGAACTAGGAATCTGCTCTGGCTTCACTACAGTGTAAACTGTGTTTTTGCCTTTGGCTCAACAGGTATATATTTTAGATTTTATATTTATGGCTATGAATATATGGTAAGAAATTGTGACCTTATCTAATGTGAGCCATCAGTCATTCCCATAAATGACTACATTACCTGAATTTGATAACTGAGTTTCAAATTGATGAAATTGTAGATTTCCCTGAATGCTTTTTTTAACCATCTTTTCAAAATTAAAAATGTGCATTAGGGGAATAAAGACCCAAATAAAAAGGCAAACCACAAAAACAGAAGTATAGTGCAGCCTCAGTTGGAAACAGAAGAAGCAGGAAGCGTATCCTTACCCTCTTCCCACACCCCCCTTTCTCTTGAAGTGACCAGTACTTACAGCCTTCAATCCAGGGAGGGAAGTTTTACCCAAGATAGAAGCCTAATGGACTAGATGCAGCTTGTGCCAAGGTGCAGCCACATACTCCCTGCCAAAGCGGGGCTGATGCAATTTCACTGTGATAATGGGTCATTAAAAATATATGTGTCATACAATCCCTCCGGTTTCTGTAAATGAGGCTTGTGTATGCTGTCACAGCCCAGAATCTCAGAAGGCCTGTGCCACCACAAAGCAAAGATGACAGTTAGCTCTTCCATAATTCATAGCCAGAAGGACAAACATATGCTGCCATTTTCCTTACCTTTTGCTGTTGCCTGTACAGTGAGTGTCTCTAACACCTTATCTGGGCTCTGCGCATGATGTGCCTTTGGGCATGTGTGCAGTGCAGTGGTTGTGGGCAAAGATGGGCTTGCATTGCATTTCAGTTACATAAGTGGTATTATAAGTAATTAAGTTTTTATAACAAGGCCAGATGATGGTGAACTGGACTTACAGCATCATGATGGGAATTTACTCACTTTATGTGTCCTGACATTATTGCAATGTAGCTTGACAGACCAATAATTATCACAACAGACTGTCTTGGTAGCACATACAAGCAGTTTACAGATGAAAGCTAATTGATCGGTGAAAATGTCAACAAAAACAGATCATCAGTTGTCACCTGTGACAGAAGTTTTTAAAAGGATGCAAAGCACATTTTTTTGGCACACCAATACACCCTAAAACCCAGATGACCTTAAAAATCACAGCAGACACTTTGACTTTAATTGCAGAAAAAGTACAGAGGGAACTACAAACATTAATGATGGCTCAGTGCCATAAAAAGGATGAGCCATAAAAGTTCCTTTGGAAAGAGATGCCTTTTCATATGCACTTTGATGAGTCCCTGAGGATCAGACGCCATGAAGGAAGCTGATCACAGGAGTAATAATCTGATAGGAAGCAAGATTTAGAAGCTGGTTGCTTTTTGTAAAGGTTACCGGTGACCTTGATGTAGAAAATAAACACACAAACTGTAAAGAGATGTTGATTGTCAGGTGTAGATTACGGTGAACTTGAAGATAATGTAGGTACCGTCAACATCTCAGCTGAGGTAGCCAAACTGGCTAACTCGTAAAGATGCAGTGAAGCGTGATTGAAGCCGTTTTCTGTAGGAATAATTGAAGTTGCTGGGCCTACATAATAAACATAAGATTTTTTTCTGCTTGATATCACACAAAATCCCTTTAAAACCTTTTCAGACAGTGGCAAGGGCAGAGAGTAAAAAAAACAGCAGAGGCAGTCAAGTTTTACTGATTAGCTCCCACATGATAACTAAAACCTATTGCCTGTTATCTTAATACTCCACTTTAGATAAATACTCGGGGAAAAAAAAAACAAAACAATAATGTGAGTTGATGTTCTTGCAAGTTTCTGGGGAGGGAGTATAACATGAATTTCTGGACCCGTGTAAACACCTTGAATCTTTAACTTTAAGCGTGGTACTCTAGTAGGACATGTATATGTCATGTATAATAAATTAATCATATGTTTTTTGTTAACCTGAGTCACGTGAAGATGTTTTCAAACAGACTGCTTCCTTGCTTAGGGAAACGTCTCTTCTTAACCTGCAATTGTCTCACCTCACCAGAGGTTTGCCTGTCTCTCTGTAATAATGGAGCACTAAAATATCAGAAGCCAAATTGGTTTGGAACAAAATGTTCAGTACTCACTCATGACTCAGTGCTGCAGACTTTCCGACCAACTTTTTCATGGTGATTCATAGCTAGTGATATGTTATATACTTATAGTAAGAGTCAAGCACCATGGTCTGCCAAATTTTATTCATTTTCAAGTAAATACTGGCAGTCTGATGTCATGTTAAATTTGTTTTATGTTGATTAAATGAAGTAAATAATAATATGTCTTATTTTATCTTATTAGGGGTGTGATACCCACACCAGAAATGCACATAAGTAATTTCTTTGCAAGTCCAAGTCAAGTCTCAAGTCTCCATTGGTTGTAATGATCTGGTTCTGACATCCAGTCTGCTTTACACAACTGCATCATTATATCTAACGAATTCAAAGCATGCACTGTGTTATCATCATCAGCAACAGGTGGTGTAGCCATTGTTTTTATTGTCTGTGTCCAGCTGACTCTGGCATGCACATATGCGTGCTTTTCTTATCAACAGGAATTGACATTAACTTTTTAGCACACCAGCCACTGTGGCTAATGGGTACTAGCCACTCAGCGTTTCCACCAGCCACAATTCGGTTGTTGGGAAATTATGTGTTATAAATTAAACCTGGTATATATGGTATGAGATGAAACATGCTTTTTTCCCGCTCATCAACATGTCCCATAAAATCTATCCTCCTAATAAAGCTCTTCTCTGTGTACATATAAAACATGAGATATGTGTCATACTTCATTGATAGGGACAGTCACTGAGACACAGGAGATTAAATGTTCTTGTTATTCCTGTATATTTTATGTGTGTAAAATAACACTTTAAAATTCATTAAATTATCTGTTAAAATAACAGATGACTTTGCTTTTCTTTATTAATCTTAAATTTAAACAACTGTTTTTTTACACTCTCTTTGTAGTTTAATATCACTGAAGTAATTCAAATCATAGAAACAACAATCTTTACTTTATTCAGCTGAAATCTCCTGGACTTCTAGGTTGCTAAATTATAGTTACAGCCTCCATCTGTCTCTGTTTCTCACTGCCTTGGTAAACCATCATTAAAGTTTCAGTGTTTCTGTTGTCTTTTATATCTGTTAATTATCAATAAACAGCAAATTATTATACTCCATGCTATTGAAGACATGTCAAACACTTTCGTAATGTTTCCTTAACAACGTTTATGCCTAGATTATAACATAGCCTAAAGTCTTCACTACCAGCAAGTTAGCGTGCATTTTAGTCTAGGTGTGTGCATAAGTGACGCGTCTGTGTATGTCATTGTTATGCAGCATTGCTACTGAGTTAAGATGCACAAAGAGACTCGGCAGCCTTGCAGTTATTTTGGGAGAAATTTGACCCCTTGTATGCACAGATAAGCCTCGTTGCAACAAGCATCTATCATAAACAATGAGAAAAGCATGGTTCAGGTGAAACAAAGGTTGTGATTGTTAGGGATGCATGATATTGGATTTTTGCCAATATCCGATATGCTGATATTTTGAAACAAATTTTGGACGATACCGATATTTAATTACATTTTTTTCCACTGTTAAAAACACCAATTCTATCATGGACTACTTTTTTTAAAATATTGGTAGTCTATTTTTTGTACAAACTGACAAAACATTTGATTTTTATCAGAACTGAAGGATTTTTTTTTCTCAAATACAGCCATACACTAATGACAAACTTACAGTAATGTCTTTGGGTTACACGTGTATTACATGCTTACATGTATTTTTAACAGTACAGCCAAAGTCATCTGCATTTTTGAGGGCAATAAACAGCAACAAAATAACCTGCTGACACTGAGCTCCACAGTGCAAAAAAGAAATAGCTTATAAATTTAGACTTATTCTCCTTATTACTCAGCCAGTTTGCAGGATGGCTCCCGGAGATACTCCTGACAAAGTGCTTTAAATAACAACAACAACAAAAGATTCTTAAATGCAAAAAAATCTAGCTATAGTTCAGAGCTTAATTATGATTCTAAATTTCTGAGACTCAAGATGAACAGAAATGAAACTTCAACTAAAGTAGTTCTCCTGATTCTGCCTAAACTGCACAAACTAATTAAGCAACCGAGTTTAATGGGCATTTCACTGTAAACAGCTCTGTAACAACACAGTGACACAAACACCTCCAATGCTGTGGACACTCCTTCGTCCACCTTCGTGTGTGCACGGGAGACGGCACACAGAAGTCCGACATTGCTTTTGCCATGTTTCGCACATGTCACGTAGGACAACGTGCACGTTCGTTTTATCTCTATTTTCAATGTCCCAAACATGTTATCAAAAGCAGCTGCAACTGTGGTTGCTGAGTGAGCACTCCTGTGAGTGACAGGCTTTTTAAGAGTGAAATCTTCATCTATCCATGGAGGCAGCGAGGCTAAACGTGCGAATAGGACGGACACTTGATGTCCATCTATCTGTGGTGAAGCTAATATGTTTAGCTTTAACAAGGAGCTTCTCTACGTGACTGGAAACTTACTTCTGCAGTTCAGGTAAGGCTATAAGCGCCTGCTAGGTAGCGGGGCTTTAAATGCACCATAAGCCGGTATATTCCACCACGCTGAAAGGCTGATTATCAAGAGCTATAAATTCAATGATTTTCCTGTTCAGCTCCTTACCTTTGGGTGGTCACTGCTGTATTTTTTAGCTTTGTTGAATGACTGAAATAGAGGCTGCTGCCGAGTTTTCCCTGGCACGAAGTTTTGTCATTCTTTATAGTCCTTGCAGTCATCAGGTTGGCAGTTTTTTAGATGCAAAATTAAACGGGTGGTCTTAAAGGCATGTTGCCAAGCTCCTCCACGCATCTGATGTACTTTATAAGCGATGCAAACAGCTACTTTGCTGTCTTGTTCCCACTCCTCAGACTTCTCCCACACAGCTGACATGTTGTTTGTTGTTGTTGGCGCACGTCCGGCGTCATCGCGTGCGCTTAATTATGACGTCACATTATCGGCCGTGCACATCGGCGTAAATTTTACTATCAGCCGATACCGATAATTAACTTTTTAAGCTATTATCGGCCGATACCGATATACTACCGATAATATCCTGCATCCCTAGTGATTATTATAAATTCCGCTGGCCACAGTGGCTAGTTGAGGTTAGGCTGGTACCTGCCACTGCTGAAATCCACCTGCATTTGCCTAGTTGGCAGTTTAGTGTCAAGCCCTGCACATGATGATGGGGAAAGAGGGATAGGAGGACAGGAGATCATCATGGAAAAATTAAAAAAAACAGATATTGTGCACAAGTCCCAAATCACGAGTCCAAGTCGAGTCTCAAGTCTTTTGGGTGGGAGTCCAAGTCAAGTCTCAAGGCAGTGATTAGGGATGGGCATTTAGAAGAAACCTGCCAACTCAAGCATCTATAATGTAATGATCAATTAATTGATTAATCATTATGTATGTATAAAAACATACATACATGGGCATATAGGTATAACATTTCCCTATATAACAAAAACAGGTAACTAATGAGTGTGTTTCTCAATGATTTATTTATTTTCACCCTTCGTAAGCCTAGAGCTCTTAAACATAAACAAGGCATGGTCCCACTCACAATGTCATGACAGTAGATATTGTTGTGCAGTGCAGAGTAAGATGTGTTTTGTCTCTTTATTGAATGCCAACATCAGATCGACTAAATTCCCCATGATCAACCAAATTCTTAACGACCAGTTAATCGATCATCAATTAATTGTTCCCATCCCTAGCAATGATATATCTGACTTAAGTGAGACTGGTGTCCAAGTCGCCGACTCGAGTCTGCAAATGCCTGAATAATCTGTGGATTTCACTATTATTATTTTATTATCAGAATAATAAGATTATATGAAATATTTTCATTATTGGTTGATCATTTATCAGTTCTGGTATTTATCTCTCATCTCCAATAAAAAGGCCAAGCGTCTTTGAGTTTTTTTGTAAAAAAGACAAACTACCGGACCTCATATACAAAGTCTGCATCAGAGCCAGCCGGCAGGGGGAACAAACATTCAAATCTGTTTTACTGGTACATACATCTTTATCCTTCTGTGCTGATCAGTTTATTTGGATTATGCAATCCTGCTAACTCTTTTTACAAAATATTTAATTTCATAAAGAAGCACATGCCAATTAAAAAAATGAAAGGACATCTGAAAAAAAAAAGCATTAAATACTTACACTATTTGTACTCTATCCCTTGCTCCCTTGTAATTTTAGGCATGGTTGAGGCCAGTATGTCCAGAAATCGGACATGCAGGTAAGTGTTAATAAAATACTCATTTTTCAACTTTTTTTTTTTTTTTTACTTTCACTGCTTCAAATCTTTTCAACAACTTCAACCCTGACCACAAAAAAAAAAAAAAAAATTAAAAAAAAATCAATGTTACACCCTTTTTATGCCAGTTATTGTACACCATGTCACTGTTATTTTTTATGGTAAAAAAAAAAAAAAACACAAAAACGCCATATTTCCTTTAAAAAATGATCTAGATAAATAAGCCTTTTTTTTTTTAATAAATACAGTCTGGGCCATGCCAATGATGAGTTGTAAAATTTATTTTGATGCATTGAAATTTTTTTTGTAGTGCCAAATTCCTTTCTGTAGCTCCATCTGTCCTTGTACGTCCATATTCTGGACATACAGAAAACTGTCAGTAAAACACTAATTTTTCTTTTTTTGACTTTCACTGACTCAAATCTCTTCAACAACTTCAACCCTGACCACTAAAAAAAAAATTCAAAGTTACACCCTTTTTATGCCAGTTATTGTACACTATACCTGTGACTTGGATTCAGTGAGATATCGTCCATGCTAAACAGATGAGACTATTGGAGCGAAAAACACACCAGTTTTACCATCCTTTTCTCGAGCCTCCTCCTCTACCAAAGTGTATGAGAGCGAATGCATTTGTTCATGTTAGGTTTATTTTATGTACAGGCATAAAAAATCAGAGGAAATATGTAGGATATTAATCATGAACACGTGCATTTCCACCTCTAACCAAAATGTGATTGCGATTACGCTCGTTACGTGCATATATAAATTTACTGCATATTTGAGATATGATATCATCTTACCTGTTGATCTAAAGGACCCGTGCATCCTCATGCATGTCTATCCACTTGCTATGAAGTTAGAGCAAAGTTGAAATTGTCCAAAAGTCCCCCTTTCTTAGTCCCAGTCTGTAGAACACAGAAACTGCATTTTCGACTGTAAACACTCCTCTTTCGGGATGTCCAGTTGTAAACATAGACGCAGATTCGCACCCGAGCACAGACGTAGGAGCACACAAACTTTTCCTTACACATGTAGCCCACTCTCAGACATCCATATCTAGTGGCATGAATACGAATATTCATACAAATACTTAACTCTCCTGAGCAGATGAAACCCAACAGTATTTCTCTCAATCAGTGTACGTGTAAGCAAGAAAACAAAAACTGAGTTGTTCAACCATGCGTTATGGGATGTTTTTCTTCCTGCCAGGCATACACCACATAGATATTAATCAATGAACTATAAAAAACATAAGTGATCCAGTGGGCCATGGCCATTATTCTGCAAAAGAAAGATCAAATAGCAGAGGAAGGAGAGACAGAGACTGAAAGAACCTCTCAAAGAGTATGACATTTTTCTTCCCTGCTGTATTGTAATGATCCTATCTGCAGTGCACGTCCTTGTTTTTGACAGGGAAGGCACTCCATCCCAAAATGATAAAGAAGCAAGATGAAAACTAAAAAGTGCAGGCAAAGTTTAGAGTTGAGGGGCAGTAGCATGAAACCACCAGACAGACTCTGCTCACAACCCTCTCTTGCTCTGTTTTCCATTTATAGACGAGCCCTTACATAATTTTCTTTTTAATTGCTTGTGCCTTAAACACATTGTCTATTTATTTTTTGATTTAAACAGTAATGCTAATTTTATTTAAAATGGAATCCTGCTTTGCAAACTTTGACATTTTCCCTGAGTCATTTATATCAATTATTTGGACACTATATTGAACTTCAAATCTAATTCATTTATTTTCTGAACTAATACACCTTTGAATGTGTGTTTAAACCGTAAGAAGTGGACAAGGTGAGCATTAAAGAGCAAAATGATGCAAAACTGTCAGCTCTGCTTTGCTGCTTGACTACCATGGACTCAGTTAACAATCTGATGGTCATGGTTATTAATGTTCTGATTTTAACATTTGTTTGAGTTTTTTCGATGATTGATCACATCTCTTGTTTTTATAGTATTGTGTAAGCAAAGTCAATAAAGCAAATCAAAAAATATCATTAATGAATTAATAAACATAAAAACGTCCCATGGTCATGTGGTAGAGAAGGACACCATTCATTTCATAAAGAAGTAAATGAATCACTGAAATATGGAGAAACAACTGATCTTCATATTACCAAAACTGACGTGTGCCCTCAAGCTCTGCTTTGTGTACTTTAAAATCGTGTTCATATAATGTCAGGAAACTCGATTTATAACCACATATCAATGCCAGTGGCCCATTGTGTCTTTAGGAAACAGTATGGATCTGTTGAGTCCAAATATCCCTGATTTAAGGGGATATTAGTCCGTTTTCATCCATTTACCACTGAGCAGTCAGCAGTGTCTCAGACCAATATAACGTGATAAGACATTTAAGGCCATTGCCACAATTCCATGCAATTGCAACTGCGTAAGTCTTAACACGATAGAAAATTAACCCCAACACTGTGTTTTGCAAGAAAAAGCTTTACATCTTGGAACATGCTTGAATGCACAATGACAAAGACCAAACCTGCAGGATTTTGGGATGCTTTTGAAGCGCTTTTCTCCCTTCCTAGGTCATAACAGTGCATTTGAAGAAAACAGGAGTGTACTGTCAAGTAGAGAAACCTTGTGGAGTGCTGGTTTGACTGAAAGACTC
Organism: Cheilinus undulatus; assembly: GCF_018320785.1. Lineage (NCBI taxonomy): Eukaryota > Metazoa > Chordata > Actinopteri > Labriformes > Labridae > Cheilinus > Cheilinus undulatus. Next base: position 17,883,830 of record NC_054872.1, read on the forward strand.
CTCAATAAGGACAAGTGACAAGCGGAGGAGGGCAGAGTGACTGGCGGGCTGTGAGTCTGTCTCACAGCAATCACTGAGAGCTCAACTGCTGTACAATAGCCTGTCGATGTACAACCTCCATATAGGCAAAAAAAAAAACACAGATGCTGCTATAAGAGCGACACAGCTCCACAGAAACTGCACATTGTGGACTTTGCTGAGCACAATGGAAATCGACATGTAGGAGACAGTTTCAACCTTTTTTCCCCTTTGGGAGATTCCAAAACACATACTGTGGCTCACAAACTGGATTTTACAGTAGTCATAGTTGATTGTAATCAGTAACTACAAGCACTGAAAAGCTTAGGCCATCGAAGTACTGGTTTGTATACTGAACTTGAAACTTAAACAAGCATGTGAGAAATAAATAACTATTTCTCCACTGTGGCAGACTAATTAGAATCCCTAAAGTAGACTTTTTTAAGATTCAGAAAACCAGGCAGGAAATTAAAGTCTGTGAACTGTGGTATATCTTGACTGTTACACTTGGTAGAGCTGGTTTGCTGTGATATGCCAGCTTGAACATGTTATTTCAGCACACATAACTCTCTTAATACGTCCAAGCCCCGTTCAGGTATCACAACATACTTAGACACTGTTACTGACCAGGTGCATCCATTCATTGCTGCAGTCTACACTTTTACAAATGGATACTTGAAACAAGCCTTGTCAAAAAAGCACTCATCACCCCAAAATGGTTCCAGGAACATGACAGTGATCTTAATTTACTTCACTTCCCTGCACTTTCTCCAGGTCCCTGCCCAGAAGAGCCCCTTTGAGATGTGGCGCCAAGGGATTTTTCACAGTGTGAATGTGCTGGAAAATAGCTGCAGGAGGAGTGTGTATTGAGTCAGAATGAACCAAGAAGTGAGATCCAACACTTTGTTGAATACATGCCTTCAAGAGTTTGGGCCCCTTTGAAGCAGAAGATCCCTGTGCAACTCTTGCTAGGTGTATCTTTCAAAAGGATGCATATAATGAAGTGTTAACTGTGTGTGTCTATGCTCATCTTTTGATACCTTCATTATCTTTAAATTACTGCAATGTATGACCCTTAAGAGTGATGAAATTGATCACATGATTAATTTAAACAGTTCCTTGCAACTGGTTATATCTGATGGAAGCCACCAAGGGCAATAGATGCACCACGGCCTCATTTTTCAAATGATTGCTTTAATAACCAGACAACGGTGGGTTAATCCTGTAATTGTTTATTTTTCAATGTTATTATAGCCTTTCAGGCATCATTGTTTGAAATATAAGAATGCACCAAAGTTTTGATATAATACCCAAAGAGATATATGATTAAAGCATCCTAAATGCTAAGGGATAAATCACTGTGTAGATACAGCCATGAAAATGTTGTCTGTAGTCTTAGTGCATTGTGTTGCAGCACCATGACTAGGCCCAGAGGACAAAAGATTCATCATCGTCCTGCATAAATTAGGTAACAAGTTTACAATGATTTATTGACTTAATATGTGGACGTGATTACAGCAAAGGAGCAGATTGGAGTCATGCATGGCTGGCTTTGGATTAGAGGCAGAAATGAGGGACACTGTACTTGTGTGAGTGTGTATGCATGTGCCTGTGCATACAGATTGTGTGTATTGTCACAAAGCAGTGGGTCGCAGCCTATTCAACATAGCACAGTGTTGGTATGCTAATACGACAGCAGTGAGCTGTCCCTAAGGGTAAAATCATCTCTTATTCAGACCCCAGTGCAGCCATAGGCATTCTCACTACTCAGCAGACAAAGATACAGGGCTGCCTGTGCTGCTCTGCGTGACTACACCTTATAGAGTCTGTATATGTACATGTTTTTATTGTCGTTTGTGCCTTCATAGTTTTTGTTGTCTTAGCCTGCCGTGTGTTATTGAATGGTTTTGCATCGAGCAGAAGAACACGTACTATAAAATCAATCATTCATTCACCTGGTGATCCATCCCAACCATTAAACTTTTGGGACATAAGTTTCAATACTCTCTCCAGTGACTTTTAGGGAGCATTTAATCTCTTTATTTAATTCTACATCTCATTCCCTTTTGCTGCATCTTTCTTGGTTATGTGGCAGGTATATCAGTTTAACAGCGTTGTTCTATGAGAAAGCCTGCCAGAGAAGATCCGAACAGCTACAAAGTGAAGACGACAGGAAGCTGCTCCATAATTCATCGCCAGAAGGACAAACATATGCTGCCATTTTTTTCTACCTTTAGCAATTCCCTCTGTTACCACAAATTTTTTTCCACCTTTCAGGTGGGCCTTGTGTGTTTTCTGCCTTAAGGCATGTAGATGAAGCCAACACACTGGTGATAGCTATAACTGGTAATAACAGCCTTGCCTTTCATTTAGCAGTTTATTTGAAGGCCAGTGTGGCTCAATTATAATTACCTTTTTTTGTATGTGAACCCTGTGTTTCCCACATAAAGACTTTACTTGGGGAGTTGCCCGGGTACATTCATGCCCATTGAAGTCTTTTTGTTAACAGTTTTAGCATTTTTGCTCATAATCTGCAGAACTGCAGTTGAAACCAGAAGTTTACATACAGTACACTGTATGAAAAGATACGTAACATTTTTTCTCACTGTCTGACATTAAATCACACTAAACTTTTCCTGTTTTAGGTCTGTTAGGATTACCAAAATTATTTATATTTGCTAAAAGACAGAATAAGGAGAAAGAGAGAGTTTTTTATTACTTCAAAGTCAGAAGTTAACATAGATTTCTTAGTATTTGGTAGCACTGCCTTTAAACTATATGATGTGGGTCAAATGTTTTGGGTATCTTTCCACTGGATTCTCACATAACTTTGCTGGAATTTTGGCTTATTCCTCCTGACAGAACTGGTATTACTGAGACAGGTTTGTGGACCACCTTGCTTGCACAGGTCTTTTTAGCTCTGCTTAACAATCATCTGTAGGGTTGAATTCAGGGTTTTGTGAAGACCAGTCCAAAACACTGACTTTGTTGTCCTTAAGCCAATTTTTTACTAATTTTGTGGTATGCTCAGGGTCATTGTCCGATTGGAAGATCCATTTGTGCCCAAGCTTGAACATCCTGGCTGATGTCTTGAGATGTTGCTTCAGTATTTCTTCATAATTTTCTTTCCTCATGATGCCAACTATTTTGTGAAGTGCATCAGTCCCTCCTGCAGCAAAATACCCCCACAACATGATGCTGCCACCCCCCTACTTAACAGTTGGGATGGTGTTCTCAGGCTTGCAAGCTACCCCCTTTTTCCAGTGGCCCTTATGACCAGAGTTCAATTTCAGTTTCATCAGACCACAAGACATGTCTCCAAAAATTAAGGTCTTTGTCCCTGTGTGCATTTGCAACCTTTCATCTGTGTTTTTAATGTTGCTTTTGGAGTAATTGCTTCTTTCTCGCGGAGTGGCCTTTCAGCCCATGCAGGTACAGGACTCTTTTCACTGTGGATAATGACACTTTCTTACCAGCTTCATCTTCTCAAGGTCTTTTGCTTTTGTTCTATGGTTGATACACACATGTTGCACCAAAGCAGGTCCATCTCTGTGACACAGAAATAGAAATAATTTTGGTAATCCTAATTGACCTAAAACAGGAAAAGTTTAGTGTGATAACATCCCTCTGTTGTGTGCCCTGGTGTGGGAACTCCTCTGTTAATGCCTTGTATGCTTTCGGTTTTAGGGGTTTAACTAGTTGTGCAACCATTATTTGGTAATGTTGCCTTGTCTTTTTTCAGTTTTGGGTAGATTCATTAATAGGCCACAAACTGCTCACATACCTTGTGAATACAATAATGCTGGTAAAAAAATTTAAACATTGGTATTGTTTTGCTGGCTATTAAAAAAATCTTGGTGCTGATAAGAAATGGAACAGCATGGAGACATAAAGATATAGAGACTAAAAAGGAGCTTGTAAGCTGGTGTTTACAAAGAATCAGAGTTGTAGGTGTGTGTTTTGTGTGGGTGGAAAAGACAAATGGAGTAAGGTGAGAAGATTTAAGTAGTTTTTGAGTAAACACTAAACTAAGTTAAGGCCAAGAATATTGCTTGTTGAAGTCAAACATAATCAAGTATTTAAGCTGGGAGTGCAGTTTCTCACTGATTAAACCCATTTGTCTGAAACTACATGGTGCTTGAGACTTTTTGTCTCTGTTAAAGCATTGATGTAACTATTTATCTTTGAAATTAACCCCCTTTAAATCCTTTCATATTTATCAAAAGAGTTAGTCAGAATTTAATTTTTCTTTTAGCTGTAAAATGTGAGAAACTTTAAAATAGTGAAATGGTTTCTGCCATAAATCAAATATCTTTGAGGCTGGTGAGCCGTGTTTGTTGCTCAATAGAAGCCTGTTGTTGATGCATGTTGCATCGTATCTTAAGATGTTTTAGTTCTACCTTAGTGATGCGACTGAGACGTGCTTAGTCTTTGATAATAGCCAGTTGTGTGCACTATCCAATTAAACACAAAAACAACTGTTGCCTTGTTGTTAGCTTTTGTTTTTGGAAAAATACAGAAGACACTAATGAACCCACATTACTGTTCCACACACAAAAAAATAAACATTTTTTGTCCATAATGAGTAGAGAGGGACAAGATTAAAAGAGGAAGTGTGTAAAAAACAACACAAGATGCATGTGCAACAGAGAGTTGGGATTGTGGCTGTAATTTTACCACAGGTGTTGCACCCACGTACTCTCACATGCCCTAACATGTGACATCACAGGAAAAGTGATCCAATTATTTGCATTTAGCAGGAAAATATCAATCATTTTCAAAAGTGGGTACATGTGGATAATAATAAAGAACCCTTAATTAGCGGTGTTCATAACTTGCTTTTTTTTTTTCTCCCTCTTCTTCTTCTTTTTCTTTTTAACAACAAAACAGGAGTGGATGTTTCAGACACTTTGAGGATTTAGGATATTTGTTGAATGCTCACTCTACATGCTGAATATACCAACCATTTTACCAGCCTTTTTATAAAATGGAAAGTGGCTTGTGTCAGCGTTTTTGGCCATTTTGAGTCATCTTTGAAAACCCACAAAATATTTTGTACTATGACTCTGAAATGACCGAATAGCTGAAATGAGAGAAGAAACTCTCTCTTTTATCAAGCAAAAAAAACGTTTGTTTGCAGCTTGTTCCATTCTTGATTTATCTTAAGTTGAATAGAGGTTAGTTTCGCCAAAAAGACCCCTTTTTTTCTAGAAAGCTGAGAAAAATGCATTTTTGTGAAAGACAGTCTGTCAAGCAAAACAGTGATTTGAATGTTATAATTTTGCTTTCAATTGCATAAAGGACATCTGAAAATTGTATTACAAATGTTATTTTATTGTAAAATAAATAAAGTAAAAATACAGCTCAATACAACTGGACGGCCGCCACGGGACCCCCGATACGCCCATGTCCTCTCCTGCTTGCGTGTCCCCTGGCACTGCCTGTAAATTATAGAAGTAATATGATATAACATATGTTATATAAATTTTATATATAATCTATAATATAGAAATTTTTTTGTTCTTACCCCTTTTTCTGCCAACAGACAGTGTTGCAGAACTGCATGGGGCTTGCTCTTCTCTCAAGTCTGCTTCTGAAATCACATGAGTGAACGCATGAGTGATAGTTTCATTCGATAAATTTGGCTGAATAATCAGTGGGTTCCTAATGTTAACTTACCTCCATCGCATTGACAGCCATTCCTCAGAGTCTGGGTCGGAAAAGTCCGTCTCTGAAGTGTCATCGCTGTTTGCATCCAGCCAGGGGCAGTTTTAGTGACTTGGAGGCCCCAGGCAAAGATCAATGTGAGGCCCCACCTAACATCACTCACCTCAACTTCTTTGATGACCGCCATATGAATGTGATTTAACAGAAGCAGCACAGTGTGCAGTGCTCCACTAATAACACATTTAACTCCATTCAGTGTAAGAAAATCTGCATTATAACCAACATGTGTTAGGTTAAGTGTTAGTGAATACTTGGTTACATCAAGCCAGACAAACTGCATCCACCTTAGACAGAGAATAGAAAAACAAACGTATATCTGACGTCTCCTCCAAAGTGATATGAGAATAAAGTCTCTCTGTACTCAAATGATTTTAATGCACAAACTTGTAGCTTTTTCTTTTTCTAAAGTTCATGTACTCTCCTGTTCTCAGGGTTTCATGTTTTCAGGTGCAATATCATACTAAGTGTAGCTGGCCCAAAGTTCCATAAAGAACTTAATGCAGTTAATTTGTATTTCTGCATCAAATCAGTTGTATTACATGGGTTTTTATAATATTATTAAGAGAAAATTCCATAGGCTCTTTTTTCAGTAATTTTTTCATTGAATCATCAAACAGCTCATGGCAGCGCTTAGCAATGAGCAGCAAGGCCATCACTGTATATGTGTGTGTAATATGTAAAAGCAACTAAACAGTGTAAACTATGAATTTCCCTTCGGGGATGAATGAAGTACGACTTTACTTTACTTTATACACCAAAGCTGATCTATAGGCTGCTGTAATGTTTATAAAGAGAAATGTTCCAATATTAGGTGCAGTTAATTAGCTACTTTAGAGAGAGAATTTACCTGCAGGTAATCTAAACAGGTCAGGCAAAAATATGCTGCCCTTGTAACATATGACAATTTTTACAGATTTTAACGTTTTTATGACCCACTGATGATGGATTTACAAGACTGGAATATTCATTATAAATATACAGTTAACATGACTGTTTATGGATTTAAAACAGCAACCTGTCGTCCACAATGCCTGATCTGACCCTTATTTTACTTGGCCTGGGATCAGTGCACAGAGTCCATCGAGGAGATGAGAGAAAGAGAGAGCGAGATGGGGAGGCACGGAGAGACGGAGACAGAGATGAGGATCTTGCAGAGATTCATCGCACCTCGGTGCTATTACTGCTTATAGAGATACAAACCCTCACCTGCTGAGTAAAAACTTGACTTTAAAGCACATGTCTGAGCCCCTAGAGTAGTTCTTCTTCATGTCCACTCTCTGAATCCCCCTGACATCCCTGCATGCATCTCCATGCGCAATTATGGATGAGCTGCGCCAAGATCAAACATGCTGACCTCACTTGTCATAGGACAGTCTGTGTCCAGATTAGGATTGAATGTTCAGTTATTAAGTCATTTTCACCGTTACAAGAATTTCTACTGTTTAATGAGACCTGGAGTTAAATATGCCACAGGATTTATAAACAATATCCTGTTTAAATTTAAGTGATCAAGACTACAAGTACACTTCTTGATGACATAGAATAAGATCTTATGTAAATAAAATTAGATTATATTAGTCTGGCATTACAGATTTGTTTTAATGTAGAATTAAATTAGGCTGGAGATTGAACTGAGTTGCTCACCAAAGCGTGATGCGATGTTTGCGTTTCTGGTTGAGGGACAATTACGCAGACAAAGTATTTGTTATCCTGAGGGCAGCTGTTTTAATCCCACTCAGGGGAAGAACTTTGGTACTACAAGGCAAAATCCTCTGGCCTTGACATTTGTTAAGACCCTTGTGCAAGAAACTAGCCAGAGGTGTGGACAGGACAAGACTCACTGAGAGAGCAGAGGTGATGCTGCAGTTGTGCTCTGCTGTGCATCTTTTTTATGATGTTCCTCACGGCTCTAAATGGGCAAGGCAAGTTTATTTGTATAGCACATTTCAGCAACAAGGCAATTCACAGTGCTAAACTATGAATAATTTTCTTTGACCTGGGGAGTGGCAAAAACAGAAATGAGCTACAATTGTAGGAGAACAAACCTAGGCAAATTCTTGAGGCCCCCCTTATGGACAAGGCCCCTGGCAATTGCCTACCTTTGCCTAATGGTAAAACTGCCTGTGCATCCAGCTAGATAGCAGATGCCTTTTCTCTCTGACGCACGGGTGGGAGACCTCGTGGCATTCTTTAGCCTCTTGGCCAGCCAAGGCAGATGAATGAACACGCTGATCGCTGGATTCGCTGTCAGTTTCAGTGAGTAACCGATTTTTCATGCAAAAGAGTGTCTTCCAGCATCCGCCAGCAAAACTGGCCACTTGACTCCCTCAGTTTTTAGGGGTCATTTTGTGCTGATACTGAATATTTTAGTACTTTTAGCTTAGATTACCTCCATCCCGGCTTCTCCACTTCATGCTCCTATCTTAGTGGCTTTGATCTACCGTCTCTTCCGTGTTCTGACTACGTTTCCCAGAAGCCCAAATTACTCACAGGGAGTGTGAGAGCGCCCCCTTGTGCCAGCCGCCGAAAAAACATTTTGACGTATATATATATATATATATGTCAATGACACTCAAGCATTGGCTTTTAAATGACGTATATATACGTCAATGACACTCAATGAGTTAATTGCACAAAAAGCTAAATGTCAAATCACATAACAGCAACTCAAAGCATTAAGGCATGCAGATGTGGTCAAGACAACTTGCTGAAGTTCAAATGAGAATCAGAATGGGGAAGAAAGGGGATTTAAGTGACTTTGAATGTCGAATGGTTGTTAGTGCCAGACGGGCTGGTCTGAGTATTTCAGAAACTGTTGATATACTGGGATTTTCACACACAACCATCTCTAGGGTTTACAGAGAATGGCCAGAAAAGAGAGAAAATATCCAGTGAGCAGTAGTTGTGTGGAGGACAATTCCTTGTTGATGCCAGAGGTGTAAGGAGAAAGGGTGGACTGGTTCCAGATGATAGAAAGGGAATAGTAACAGTAACTAGAAGAATACCATCTCATGTGGCACCTTAAGGTAGATGGGCTACAGCAGCAGAAGTGGTATTTAGTGGTATTATTATATACAGTGGAGTAACATAATTTCATCTTTTGGCAACTTAACAGGTGCAAAACCTGAATTGTTGCCAATCCACATATTTAAAGCAACTTATTTCCCTTTAAAGTGGCTTACAAATATAGCCAGTCCCAGTTTGCTTGTTTCTGGCTTATTTGTAATGCATTTGCTCATATAGGTTTACCTTGCTCCCTGCATGAACCTCAGCCATTTCTCTTCCAGCTCTTTCATTTTAAGCAAAACATGATAGTTTATCCTGTTGTAGGATCTGTCCACAACCCCATTTCCCTTGTTGCCCCTTTCACTCTCCAGCCCCTCATGCACAAGCACACAGATGACACAGTGAGGGACAACAAAATTGTGGCACTGGAGCATGTGGCATGGACTTTTTAAGCTAACATTTACTTGGTTACAGTGCCAAGGGCAATGGGAAAAGGTTGCTTGTTTCTCTTGGCACCAGTGAAAACCACTTGGATATATACAGTATATGTTTTTGGGTGCAGCTGTGGCTATCAGTCGGTTTGTCTCATTTTCAGGCCAAACTGGCAAAATGGAAAATATGAAAGCAATTGTTCAACATCTTGATGATAGAGCTTAACTCAAAGGTTTTCTAATAACATAATAATTACAGCCAACAGTTAAAATTATTTTTAAATAAAGAAACTTGATCCTTTGGGCCCTATTTTGACAGGGTGAAGTGGGTTGTCTATCTACATTTTGCTATCCAGATGGCACAGATTACTTCCAGGCCAAGAGCAAAAACAACAGGATGTATTCAGGATTCATGTGGATCCTTGAAAAAGATTTAAATTGGACATTTGAAACTTAAGGCCTTAAAAAGTCTTTAAAAGTATTTTTTTTAGTTGTGAGAGGTCTTAAATTTTAGAGAGCACACTGACTTAGACATATCTGTAACCACTCTTTGTTTTCTAACCAAACTTATATGATTTACATTTAACAGCATTTATAGCTTGTGTTGCTGTATCTTCGTCAGTCCTGCTCCTAAGTAGCATGTATCTGAATATGAAAGTGCAAAAAGCTTTATGCTATAAAGGATGAGGCTGGGGTGGGGGAAGTTAAGCTTTGCCATAAGCAGGAGTGTGGTGTATCAGCATTAATGCTAGCAGGGATTAGTGAGAAGTACATCATATTCAAATACAATGCTGTGTTGAAAGAGAGAGTTGTGATTGGCTGTTAGAGCTGGGAGGTGATAATTGGGGTAGGTGGCTGTTAGCTGATCACGGCTGGTCATATGACTGCCATATCCTGCATTAACCAACTCTGAGCTTCATATTGAGAAATGTCTAAAAAGGTGCTCTAAGATTTTCAACCATTCTACTGCAGTATTGTGTTTAGTTTTTCTTTTTTGAGCTACCTGGTTTGATTCTTCATTCCAAACATTTATAATACTGTCTTGTGGTATGAGATACATGCTGATGTTATTATTGACTGAAAGCAGACAGGACTGAGTAAAGTGTTTTGAAGAGTGACAGTGAATCACAAGAATTGAAACCCAATTTGTGATGTCTTGATGATAAAATCTCCTTTCAGCTTTGAAGATGACTCAGTATAGTCAGAAAAGACTTCTCCTCTACAAGCTTTCTCCCACACTGTCCACCCAGTGACTGTCCTTGAGTGAGCAAGTGTGATACCATGATACATCATTTGGGCTTCAAGTGATTCAGCCATCTCAGATAGAAAAGGGAGATTTAGCCCAAGTCTAGTTCAGTCATATTTTACTTATTCATACATTAATCATAGTTGCGGTTTGTTTAGAAAGACATATAAAATAGTTTTGATGCCTGTCTCTTTCAGTTAATGGGTTGTGTCAATGAAAGTAAATAAACCTGTGTGTTCATTCTTCATAGTGTTAGCTTTGTCTTAATTGCAGTCAGAACCTATGAAGATATAAGAAGATGAGTAATATTTTTATTTGAGTGTCCTACCTGATCATTCCTCACAGGAACAGTTAACCCCTGTTGAACAGTGAATTGATTCAGTGTTTGTATGTCTTAAATGATTGTCACAAAATTCACTTTCATGTTTGTTTGATCCTTCCTGTTTTCTTTCCTTGCAGTGCTGTTTGGTCAGTTTGTGGTTTTCCAGACTTTAAACACCGATATTGTTGACATCTTTGATGGATCTTCCACTGATTCAGCACTCCTCTCCTCCATATATGGATCCCACTCAGGTAAATACATAACTCTGCAACCATTCAGTGTCTTATTTTATTTATACCACTCACACAAAGGCATGAGTACTTCTGTCAAGCACAGCATCCTGCCACTGCAGGCGAGACAGCTCATCCATCTCTCAGTTCATTTTAAATCAAACAGCTATTTCTACATAACAAATTAAAAATCTCAAAACCTTACAGCATTGCTTCAAGGTGGAAGCATTTTTTTTCCTTCTTTCATTTCTGTAATGCTGATATGATAAAACGTAACAAAGATCCATTATATATGATGATTACAGTAAAATATAATCCCAAGATCCCAATTAAAAAAAGAATGCTAACCAGGTGCTGTGAATTGTCATTTTCTTCTTGATTGAAATGGGACAAAATTAATTAGATCTGCTTTTTTGATTACGTATCTTTGATCAGATGGAAACTTTAAATCACATTCTTAATGTTAGAGCAGCAGAGCTGCATTGACAAGATACCCATGAATTTTGATTTTGTTTTTCTGTTATCTTTGGAAATGTATTAGGAGCTTTACCTAAAGTACTTGAAAATGTTTCTTTTTGGTTTTGAAATTCAGGTGAGACGCTCCCTTTGAGCTCAGGAAACAAGATAACGCTCAAATTCTCTGCAAATGGAACAGAAACAGCCAAAGGATTTCATTTTGTTTACCAAGGTAAGGATGATTGTTCTGATACTCCTCCAGATTCTTTATGTGAAACTAATTGTGTGCATTGAATGAATTAACTGCTTTCAAAAAATAATGCATACTCAATCCTTCACTCATCACAAAAAGGGCTGTTTAGCAGATTGTCATTGGCTATGGCTGGGCACGACTCAACAGAGCAGGAGGCTGTAGAGTCAAACAGCCTATCCTGGCACAGCAGATGAGAGTGACTAATGACGTGCGAGGAGATTCACAAGGGCTTTAACATTTCTCTCTGCCTCCTTTGTCTTGCCATCTCTCTTTCTCCCTGTTGTCTTCCTGCCTAGCCTGCCCACAACTGCTCTTTGTCATTGTCTTTCTTCCTCTCACGCTTGTTTCCTCCCTTCTTATCCCCAGCTGTCCCCCGGACGAGCGCCACTCAGTGCAGCTCGGTCCCTGAGCCCCGCTTCGGGAAGCGGATAGGGAACGACTTTGGCACCAGTATGGTCGTACTCTTTGAATGCAATCCAGGCTACACTCTGCACGGCTCCAACGCCATCAGGTGTGAGGCCGTGCCCAACGCCCTGGCCCAGTGGAACGGCACTGTGCCCACATGTGTCGGTAAGCGTGCTCATCCTCCAGCCCTCTGCACGCACCGTCCAATACACACAAATACACACGAACCAAAAACGGAGGAGCAGGTGCACAAAAAGATGGGTGCCTGTTTTCCTTAGTCATTACTTATTCTGATGTCTGTCACCCATTTCAAAGCATCCCTCTATTGCTGCTCTTGATTGTTCAGACAGGAAGAAAGAGGCAAGGACAAATAGAAAAACAAAGTGTCACATAAATTTTCCTGCCAGACGAGGGATTTCAGGTCCCTGCGCCTCAAAGATTAATGGGAAAATAAATAGAAGTGTAAAGTAAATATGTCCAGCAGCAGCATGACTTTGGGTAACTTTTTCTATGCAGCCTGTATCTCTTCTGTACAACATGATCTTTTTCTAAAGCTTATTATCATGTAAAAATGAAACAGTAAGTCTTATTACAGGTGATTCTAACTCACATTTATCTAAAATGTAAATGTAGGTGGTTAAAACGACAATTATTTGCGGGGTTGATGATACAATATAATGCAGGACAAAGGTTCAAAGACACAATTTAATGCAAGTGTCCTGATGTGATGTATTATGCATTATGCACTGAGATAATAGATGAGTTGCATCATACAGTCTAATGGAGCCTGAAATGTACATGTATGATACAACACTCTGCAATGACTCTTAGCCACATCACACTATATACAACATAATCTACAGATTTAAAGCAGCTTCACCTATATTTTGATAAAAAATGTATCAAATCACTATGTTTAGTCATGATCACTAATTGATATAACCTTGCAAAGCAGAGGGATATGCCAGTTTCCTTGTTTCTCACTTGCAAGTCCATCTTGCAAAGCTCCCGTCTGAACCGTTTGGGCCAGGTTAGAAAGTGACAGGACCAATCAGCGACGAGGGGCAGTACTTTCAGGCGCGGCAGAATCATGACGTAAGCAAGCAGCAACAAGAGGCTGGTGCAATTATGGCGGAGGACATTAGTGCTAAAGCGCCAGTTTTATCAGAACTTGTCAACATTATTTTGTTAAAAGAAGAACAAAAAACAGTAGTGAGTAGTTTTCTTTTCAAAAACGACAAAAGTCGTGCACTGAAATGTCTATAGTTGCCATGGTCCGCGTTATTCCTTGGTAGCTGCGCATCTTGGTTGCGGCTATGTCTCGTGTTTTGTTGCTCTGATTGGCCTGTAAAGATGTGACAGAACTTTCATCCAATCACAGTTTTTTTCAAAGCCTCTGCCCTTTCCCAAACACTTAGTATTGAAGATTCTCCAGATCGATGTGTGAAACAAATCCATCTGGCATGTCAGGTTATAACTGATATACACCTGAAATGAATCTGCACTTCCTCTTTGCTTTGTAGAGCTATGTACTCGGGTGTCACTATTCCCAGAAAGTAGCAGTTTTGTGTGCAAAGCTCTCAAATCCTGCTGTTCACCTCCTGCTGATCACCAAAAAGGGCACACACACACACACAAAGCAGCTAATGCAGCTGTTGATCACAGTTGAGCTTTTAGGCACTAAAGAGAGACTTCTTAATAGCTGATGGACCAAAACAAGAAGTTGGACTTACATTAATCAGGAGGCCAAACATAGGACAAATACAATGCACACTATCTCTCTAGTTCAGGGGTGTCAAATTTCAAGCCTGGGGTCCAAGTCCAACCTGTGATACAGTTATACCGGGCCCACAACATCATGTGAAAATTAGCCTATGGCTACAATCTGGTACATTTACATATCCATTTTCATTAATATGCACTGTTCCCCTGCAAAAAACACAAACAAAAAACAAACAAATGAATGAATGAATACGTAAATAAAAATATGTTTTTTACTATAACTTGCCCACCAGTATGAGATCTGCAGATTTCCTTCAGTTTAAAACTGTTAACTAATTCTTGATGATTCAGAATATCCTTGTTAAGTCATAATAATTGGAATAAGACACAAAATTATTAGATAAAAGTCAGGAATGTGGTGAAATCCATTAATTCGCATTTTCAATTTATAGTTTAAATTTTTCGTCTCTCAGTTATGACTTTAACTTATGTTTTCGACTTTTTATTTAGTATCTTAACCTCTTTAATTCAGAATTTTAACTTTTTTTATATCTTTTATTTTGACCTGTTGGAATCACAGTTTTAAATTTTAAGTAATATTTTTACCTATTCAACTCATTATTTTAAAATATTCTCATGTTTTATCTTCCAATTCCTAACTCACGTGTTTTTGGACTCCAAATTTAGAGTTTTGAACTCGTACTTTGACCTTTAAAACTCGTGATTTCAATTTTTATCCCATAGTTTGACCTTTAAAAACTGATTTTGACCTTCTATCTCAGATATTTGCCTTTTACAAACATTATTTTAACTTTTAATTTTGTGCTTTGACCTTTTGAACTAATAAATGTGACTTTTTATCTCAGGTCTGAGCTTTAAAACTTATGATTATGACTTTTTTAATCAAAGGTTTTTTCCCATTATTTATTACTGGGGAAAATGAGGTTGACAGTTTATGGTTAAATATTGATCCTGTTAGGCCCTCAGGTTAGACTTAAATTCAGAGCCATTGTAAGAAATGTTCTCAAGATGAGCGTGCAGTTCTGCACAGCAAATAGAGGAGCTAAGGACAGCTTATCTCCACAATCAGACACAAAACAAGAGCAACCTACAGAAGAAAGACAATATTTTACTGTATTTTTGTATTGATTTCATTAGTCAGTATGTTTTGTGAATTGGACCTTATGATGGACTAGATAGTGGGCACAACTGATACTCAGTCCACAGTGCTTTCAGTGTTACTACAGTTTAAAGAAATTTTTACAGTTAAATGAAAAAAGCAGTTGAGTGAAAATATCCATGGCTCGATGAAAAAAATTGCTCACTCATAGTTCCTGCTATGAAAAGTAGATCCTTGAATACTTCGAATTTTTGTCTACAAACAATAGATGGTTCCATGAATCCTCTGAACCCCCCAAACTCTGTTTATGCAAAAATCTCTTTTATTTTGACAGAAACAAACAAAAAAAAAAAAAAATCAAGCAAGACATGACGCAGATCTCTTATAATTTGCAAACCACCAGTAGCAAGTACTATCATGTCTTTGTACTTTGTTTATCAGAATGCATGAACAGAACCACACACACATAACTATACTCATACAGGCAGAGTTAAACATACCTCAGCCCCCTTTCATAAACAGAAACAGACTAACTTGCCATGTCTGCACATGCTGGCTCTCAAATAGAGACACATGCAGAAGGACATGCTCTCTGTCTTACCAAGACACCCACATGTCTACCTCTGGAAAATAAAGAAGTAAAAATGAATTTCAGAGAAATCTATTGAAGGCAGGCCTTGTGCCAGCCAGTAAATATTCTCAGCCGCTGAGTACGGGAGATTTCATCCAGGGTTCATCCAAGTTTACTGCCAAGTGGAAAGGGAATAACGGTGGCATGCGCAGTTCCATTTTAAACACAGTGATTGTTATCTTGAGATTGAATCTGGCTGCAACATCTCCCCCAGCAGCAGCGTGCTCGTCCAGAATAATGGATGTAGTTTCATGGAAGCTTCAACAAAAACACTATGCTCAATTACTCAAGACCTCTTTATAAGATATGACGGCATCAGAAACAGCTTTCCTCTGAGATACCTGTGTTTGCGGAGATAGATTTCTAGCTCCTTGTTTAGCAGTGATTGACCTGGATTGCCATACAAGGCTTGTTTTCAGCTGGTGAAGCTGCTGAATTAAGTATTTACTGCTCGGTTTACCTGGCAGGACATTTAATAAGTGTTGTCTGCATTTGATACATCAGCACCAGAACTGGCACCAGAGTTGTTGAAGTAATTATTGATATTATTTTAATATTATTATAAGGTCATCAGATGCCTCTTCAGATCTCACAGTCACTCATCGCTAGTTATCCCTTGTAGCTGTGCTTAATGGCAACTTCCTTGCTACCACAGTGCTCTTTGATTTAATGTTAAGAGTGCTGACCTGATAACAATGATTGCATTGCATAGCACCATTTAGTAATAGATTGATCTAGAGCAGTGGTTCCCAAAGTTGGGGTTGGGACCCCTGGGGAGGGGGGGGGGTCACGAGACACTTGCAAGGGATTGTGAAGCGCTTGTAACAGAGACGAAGGGAATTTAAAATGATGTGAAGTTATTTAGTCAATGCACCATTGTAAAAATATCCCTACAATGATATCAATTTAAGACGTACCTAAAACTATTCTGCGATAGTTGTGCTTTTTATACCCAATGTGTAGTAAATTTGTGCATGATGCTTTCTGCATCATCACCACAGACAGTGGGGGTCCTTGGTCTCTAGGGCTGTTATTCTGGGGGTCACAAGCTGAAAAGTTTGGGAACAATTAACCTTGAGAAAGGGGATAAAGCTGCATATAGGTTGTGCAAAGTTATACATACGTATAACCTTAAAGCTTTGGGTGTTGCTTTTCAGCATGGTAATGTAGAAGTTAACCTGCAAAGCAGATCCAAGGCTTGCAGTATTAGCACTGGTAGTGCAAGCTACATTCTGCAAGCCAACCTCACACCATTTACTAACTGCTTTGGTGATCTGGTTTAATATAAATGCACAATTTTGACTGTTTTGACTAAATACAGTTACAAATTGCATTTAATTGGATGTAAAATCATTCACCTGGTATCATTTGTGGATAAATATTTTGTTTGTGAGGCTTTTGTTGGATTTTATGGATGATAGTTGCTTATGGTTTAAGTGAGCTTTTAAAATTAAAAAGAACTGCACATGATCTTTTAATCAATTTATTGTTTTGTTTTGTTTTTTTGGTGGGATCTCTTTAAAAATAATTGATGGCATCATCTTAAATTGTGGAAATAAGCAATATGTTTACATGAAGAGAAATAGGGTTGAAAGTGACAGATGAGCACAATTTCTCTTGGATTGTCCCCCCTGCTGTTGAGAGCAGAGTATCTCATTCTTTCACACAAACTCAATTACCCCTGATTGTAGAAAATCATGATTGATATTACGTGAGCTCACAGACTGCCATGATTCATCCTCTATATGCCCACACCATGGGTTCTACTGTTGGCTTAAACGCTTTCTTCGAATGTGTCAACAAGCAAACAGTGTCGCGCTGAGCTGGTTTTTAAACAGTGGATTCTTGTTTCTGAAATAGCCTCCCAGGACCAATTACAGTGTGTCTGTGTGTTGAGGCCAGGCCAGAGGTCCTATCTGGAGCATGATGAGCTGCTCTTCAGGTCACACTACTTATGGGAGTTTCCTTAAGTTTATGTAATAAAAGTGGAGTTTGCTACCAGAACTCTATTTTTAGCACTTTAGGACAACAAAAACATGTATTTGAATTTAGAAAGAGAAGAACCCCAGTCCAGTTCATCCCAAACATTAAGACCACACCAAACGTATATATAGGTCTACCCTAATTATTCATATGCATCAATACTCATGCTAGATTTGACTAACTGGACAGGTTGATCAATAAAAAAATGCACCTTGAGGATTAATGAAGCAATACTTCATCTGTTTAAACAGTTATTAGACTGTAAGAGGTAGAATTTTGACTGTATTGATGGTTGTAAAAATAACAAATTCTAAAACCATTTATCACAAGCAAGCACGCTTGTCACAAAGATTAGATACTATACAAGTAAAACTCTGTTGTTACAGATATTTCTTTGTTCAAAACCACAACAGGGTATTTGTACAGTTTCACCTGGTTTTGCCTCTTTGCCTTGTTACAACATTTGGTAAAAAAAAAAAAATACGTTGAAAGAGCTGTTTGTGTGTTAACATCAGTACTTTTTTGTCTAATTTGTTATTTTCTATGGCTCATTAAAATAACACAGATTGCATTTTTTAAAAGATGTTGTATCAAAATTCTGAAAGATTCAGGCAACCTTACCAGCATGTAGAAACTTCAGGAATTTACACTCAGGTAGTGCATCTCATGTGAAACACATTATACACCCAACATTTCTGGCATCTTGATTAAAACACTTTTAATTAAAAGTTGCTGTAAATCCCCCACGTATCAGATGGTGCTAAATGGTGTCTCATAATGTGTGTCATCCCACACACTTGTCTACCTGCGGTAACTCTGACATATGAGCCTGCCACTGATTGAGATGGCTGTGGAGCATTCATGCTTTTATGAGTGTCATGATTTCTAATCTTGCTCGACCAATTACATTAACTGACAGCTCAGGGGACTCAGAGGAGCTGTTAAATTAGACTGAAATACTGGGTACTCTCCCTGGAGTGAGCGTGGCTGCTTGCTTGTTGTCAAGATTGTGGTTTCATGCTGGAAGAACTGAAGTTCTACGGACCAGAACAGAGCAGAACTATTTTTGTTTTTCTTAAAATAGCTGAATAATTCCTCGGACTTTATTTCACCTTTGAAGGGTGGAACTGATAAACATCTGATGATGAAAAACAGACTTATTTTAATGCTTTTTTTCTTTTATGTTATTCACCTAATTTTGTATAATGGAGATTTTGAAAGGCCTGCTGGATGAAATGATAAGATATAAAAACAAGGTCAGTGACAATTACAGGGTGTTCACTTTGTTACCCTTTCCTCTTGTATGTGTACACATTAATCAGACCAGACTAGACTAGGCATCTGCCTGTGCTCCATTGTTCATGCAGAGCTTGTTTTAGTCACAAACAGCAGCTCACAGGATAACAAACACCTTTCATCCTCCGTGCGTAAAGGAGAGTGCCAAATACGCAGACAAGTGTGTGCTATGGCAAGCCGTTTTAACATTTAAAAGTTAAGTTTAACTATCCGGAATTAACACTCTAGATATCAACAACGTCTTTCTGACTAGTCGTAATTACATTTTGAATAGTCGGAATTTTAATTCAAGATATCTGTAATTCAGTTTTGCCTAGTCAAAAAGCACATTTCAGATATCAGCAAATACATTCTGCCTATCCACAATTGTCATTTCAGATATCTACAACGTCATTTTGACAAGGCAAAATGACGTTACTTTTGCCCTTCATGTGTCTGGAGTTTCTCATTACAGATATCTACAACGTCATTTTGGATACCCACAATGTAAATTATGGATATCTGCAATTGTAGATATCTGTAATTCCAATTCAAGATATCCACAATTCCATTTTGACTAGTAATAATTCCATTTACAGATATCTACAATTTAATTTCGCCTAGTCAAAACTTAATGTAAGATATCCAAAAAGGGACATGTAGTTATCTTGAATTGTATAGAATTGAGGTGAATTAAAGATATCTGTAAATCTAATTCTGCCTAGTCAGAATGTAAATAAAGATATCTTGATTCGGAATTACAGATATCTACAATTCATTTGCAGATATCCGTAATTCACATGGTGGATATCCAAAATGACGTTGTAGATATCTGTAATGAGAAACCCCATACACATGTATGGCAAAAGTGACATCATGTCGCCTAGTCAAAATGACATTGTAGATAATTGTATGACAATTGTGGATAGGCAGAATGTATTTGCTGATATCTGAAATGTTGTTTTTGACTAGGCAAAATTGAATTACAGATATCTACAATTTTAATTCTGGATAGTCAAACTTAGCTTTCAAATGTTAAAACCGCTTGCCATAGTACTCACACAAGGCCATTCATACCGTGCTGTATTCTAACTGTGCTGAAGCCCATTTGACCCCCTCCCTTTGTCCCCCCTTTGGCCTGCACTCACACTGCTCAAAGCATCCAGGCCTGGGCACGGATACGTCACGTGCCGACGTCATTACAAGAAGCATCCACCTTGATGACTCAGTATGCATAAGTGTTGTTTTTTAGGCTGTAAAATAGTTACAGATTTATACGATATCTGATCTGACACCAGAATTATTTCCCCTGACCTAGAATCAGCTACATTAACTATACAGAGCCAAGTGAGGAGAGAGAGAGAAAAAGCGGTTCATAGCGGAGTTATCCCTCACAGCATATAATCTGGAGCCTGCTCAGAGTTCCAAACACTTCTGCTGAATGAAACTCGGACTTTTTAACTCATATGAGCCCCTACAGTCATTCCTCTGCGTGTCCTTATACTATCTGAATCCCCTTGGCATTCCTTTATGCGAGACAAACTGTGCCTTTTCTCAGCGTAATCCTGGATGCCTGATGCACCAAACAAGCTCTCGTGTCCAGAGCAGTTCAGTTCAGTTAAAAGTTTTTTTTTTTTTACCGTGACTAGAGCAAGTTTAACCATCTGATGAGAGCTGGAGGTGAAAACGCCTCAGGATTAATAAACAATGCTCCGTTCAAACGTCAGTGATCAAGATCCCACTTTCACTTCTTGGTGACATGAAATAGAATTAGAAGTAAGTTATTTCAGTGGATGATAGTTTGGCATTATAATTTTTTTGATAAGAGAGGTTAAATCGGCCGTGTGATTAACCCCGGTACAGACTTGTCCGTGTATTTGGCACTCTCCTTTACACACAGAGAATGAAAGGTGTTTGTTATCCTGTGAGCTGCTGTTTGTGACTAAAACAAGGGAAGCAGCTTTATTTTACAAACCAAAAATCCTCTCACAGTCGTTAAAGCCTGACTTTCCCAGAAACTGGGCAGAAATGTGGATTGGACTGGGATCCTGCTGTCTCTAGCATGCAGCTGCTGCCTGGTGGGCTCTCTGAGGCGTGTCCTTTTGTTGTTACTTCACGCTATGTCACATTCCCCGCGCTTGTGCTCCTTCATTTGCATCTGTGCCGTGCCTAGGCCCACCTCGTCCATCCGTGCCGGGGCTGCGTGCAGCGCTGAAGCATGGAACGATTGCGCTCACACTGGCCGAACGTACCAGACTATAGGCTGAAACGGGCCCAGGCACGGTACGGATGGTCTAGTGTGAGTATACCCTAAGTTAGGAATTGTGCTAAATAGCATTCAAGTCACCATAAGTAGTGCATTGCTGTTTGGTGTCATCTTTAAAGTTCCCTGCTGTTCTTCACATCATGGCCTCCAGTGGCTGATGGATATTGAAAACAGTAATTATCATTGACCTGTGCAGGGTAAGCCCTTGTCCTTGACAAATAGCATCTGGTTCTTCATTGTGAGAACACACTGTAACACTCTTGTGAATTTCTGAGTGACCCCCTCTGCCCTGACTGACAGCTCTGCTCATGCTCCTATAGGGAAACTGCTGCAAACAAGTACAAGGTAACCTTCAATATCACAGAGCTGATGAACCATTTACTTGATTAGATGTAAACGAAGACGGACGGTCTATTGTCTTTAATCAGTAGGGCAATCTAAGAAACACTAGTTCCTGCATCAGGTGTGAAAAGAAGCAGAAAGGTGATACTGCACATTGGCCTTGGATGTACACTTTTACATTGTCTTCTTGTTGCAATTCCTGACATTGAAATACTCATGGTTAACAGATGGAACAATCCAGCTTTAGACTGCAGTACAATGAATCGCAACAGTGCAAACTAAAAATATAAAGCAAATACACAATTGGGTTGTGCATCTATTCTTGTGAATGTGCAAATGTCATTATTTCCAGAAACTCATCAGTCTTACCTTTCCAGCTTTAGACAAGACAATTAATGTTTCAGTTGAAAGAAAATGAATTTGTTTTCTGTAATCCAAAGTGTTCTGGTGTGCATGGCTGGGCTACCACAATCCCTAATAGACAGAAAGTAGAGCCAAATAGTGTGCAGAACAAAGCCTGCAGCATTTGAGGCCATTGGCCCCATCTGAAGGAATATTACAAAATTTTTTGCTTGTCTTGCCCCTATTTTCATTCAGATTTTTACCTATGCTCAAATTTATCACAGTGTATGACACTGACAGTACAACTTGGCCAGTGACTGCAATTCAGCATTCATCTTAGTGCTGAGAGGGCCGATGAATCTGTAAGAACGGTTTGCTTAGAGAGAAATAAGATGCACTTTACATTTGAAAGATGTGATTTATTCTACCTGTTAGGAAAAAAAAGATAAAAGGGTTGAACTTTTTCTTGACTGGTGGTCACATGCAGAAGTCTGAGGAGAAAATAACATTGATACCAAGTTTACGAGAATGTACAATGCTTAACAAATTTATTAGACCGCCTGTCATATTTGTCTCAGAGACCATCCAGCATCATGAAGTGCTATAATGCAGACTCTTTTATTTTCAGTGAGCTCTCCATGTTTTACCATTTTGAACAAGAATGAGGGATTTCAAACTGAATTCACCCAAATTTGAGCTGGCTCACTGGGCTTCTCTGAGAAGTCAGAAATGAATCAAGCATAACATTTAACCAGTAAAATTATTTTTTTCTGTTCAGGAATGCAAGTAAATAACTATAATTTGACATATTAATCAAGAAATATTAATGTGCTTTACTATTTTTCAGTTTTTTTTGTTTTTTTTTGTAAATCAGTGAATTTGAAAATTCATGGCTAACAATAATAATTATATTTTAGCATTAAAAATATCATTTGGTTAAAGAGCTTCTACATATTGGTGTATTAACCATTGAAGAAACATAAAAAATAATTTTGTTAATTACCAATGCTGTTAATTTAGGGCAGCTGTGGCATAAACCTTACTTTGGTTAGGTCTAATAAGTTTGTTAAGCACTGTATGCGCTTTAACATATGTGCTCTACATTGTATACAACAAATTGTGCGTGCCATTGTGATGGCAAGTGTTTTTTTTATCAAACTCTTTTCAATTATTTACTGGAATAAGTGTGATTTTATATGTTTGACATAATTTTGCAGCTGCACTTTTAAAGTGATATGAAAGTGGTCTTTTATGGTAGGTGTAATGATGCTTTCAAAAAGATTGGCTCTTTCTTGCTGTGACCCCTACCTACCATCTTTGTAGTTATGTGTGTGTGTGTGTACTCCTGATATCTCGATCTCATTTTTAGCATTCTCGTGTCTTACTCTCTCTTTCTTCTTGCTTTTCTCTCTCGATCTGTTGTCTTTGTTTAGTTCCCTGTGGGGGTGTGTTAACTGAACGCAAAGGTACCATCCTCTCTCCTGGATACCCTGAGCCGTATGCCAACTATCTGAACTGTGCCTGGAAAATCTCTGTTCCCGAGGGAGCTGGCATCCAAGTAAGAGGCCACAGAAGCAGAACTTAATTGCCCCATGGCGAGAGCTTAAAGGATTATTAATACATTGTCTAATAAGTAAACAGCTAAAAATCTTCCCTTTTAATTAGTTTTTTACAATCATCATTGTGTTTTCAACAATCTCTTTTGTGTCTTAGTAAGGTATTTCTTTTTTCTCTTTCAGATTCAAGTTGTGACCTTCGCCACAGAACACAACTGGGACTCGCTTGATTTTTTTGACGGGGTTGATGGCAATGCTCCAAGGCTGGGTAGCTACTCAGGTAAAAGTGATACAACTAAATTTTAGTTGTCAGCTCCCTCTTGAATTTCAATCAGCCGTCACAGCGCCCCAGCAGCAGACAGATGGGGTGATGGAGCTGATGACATTTGGCATGTCCTTTGAGAAAGCTGTCGAAAACCGAGTAAAGGAAGGCAAAGAAGAAAAGAAAGTATTCTCCTGATTCACAAAGTATTCCTGTCTCTTCATTAGAGATCTTCATAATGCCACTCCTGTATCAGTCTGGAGCTTTGCAGATGTAGTATCACCTTAGGCCTCTTGCAAATTTGAAGGGTGCTTTTATCACATGGTAATCTGCTAAAGACAAGACACTGCATCATTTTAGATGCTGAAATTTAACACAAGAGAGAGAGTCGATGCCTAATGACTTCTATCTTTATATCGGCTATCATTTTTATGAGACTAGAAGTCCAATTTCTCAAGCCGAGGATATCTTGTTCTGGAAAGAAACTTTTTCCATTTTATGATAGCTCCAAATTACACCTCACATGGTGTATTGCTGCAAGTGGTGTGAAAGGCTAAGGCATTTAAAAGGGGTTGCAATCAATGTTATCAGGGGCTAAGCTGATGAAGGTGATTATGAATAAATATAAATGTCTCCATGCAAATTGCAAAAGATATGTGCTTGGCACAGAGCAAATGATTCAAGAATCTTCAGCGTTTTTAACACAGAACATTTTTATAGAGCATATTCCTTCTAAACTTATTCCAAGACTCTGCCTGTCTCTGATTTATGTCCAGAGGATGTGTGTTTGATATTTTTCACTTTCTCTGCTTATTGGAGACATCAATAGATGGAATTCAGCGTCTGCAGCATGTAAAATATTTGCCAGCTGGCTTGAAATTAAATTTGCTACTTGATTTCGTAACCCTTTCTGTTGCAATGCTTTCTTCTTTTTGCTCATAAAAACCGTACATAATTTTTGAACTTTCAGAATTGCTGTTTGTTTCATAGCCAAACATAAAATACGATGATAACCTTCTTTGGCTTGGAAATGGACTCTGCTTAAATAATTTTTACACTTCTCTAAAGGAGATGTTTTATCGTTTTTTTGAAGTTATTTGTGTTGTATTTTCAGCTCTATTTCAGTGCTTTACTTGCTTATAAAATAAAAAAAAAAATCAACATGAATATGGAAAAGAAAAGTTTAAGCAATTTTCCAGTTCAATATGTATGCTTGAGGGGAGGTAAATAAGTTGAACCCAAAAACTATCGAAATAAAACTGCAGCAGGGTTTTTACTTGAGCAAAATTATTATATAGCTTACGTTTTGCTGTCATGGGTTGTAGCTTTGTTTTTGTCATCTTAGTTCTAACTCCTAGACTAAACATGGTTTGAACTGTTTTTGCCTTTTTGTATAATCCAGGTACAACAATCCCTCAACTTCTGAACAGCACTTCCAACAACTTGTACTTGACCTTCCAGTCTGACATCAGTGTTTCTGCCGCTGGCTTTCACCTGGAGTACACAGGTATGAGGAGAGACGGCTTGTCTGGCTGCTTGTCACTTTGTCTGTTGTCAGTTTTTCTCTGTGTCCATCTGCCACCAGCTTCTGGATGCTGCAATGGTGCATACAATATAAGAGTGATTGCTTTTCTAGGTATCACAGGTGGGCACAGAGAAGAGTTTAAGTTTTTTGTTTTTTTTTTTCTCTGCATTTCTCTCATTTTCAGTCATTTTCAGTTCATTCCAGGGTTGTATTCCCAATGATGGTGTTTTTCCAAGTCCTCTCTTTGCCTTAAGTTACCAGACTAACATCCTTTTTCATTGGTGCTTAATTTACTCATCCCTTGGTGGGATAGTCACTGTGGGGCATATTTTCCAAAGAAGCATGCTAAACATTTACCTAGTACTAAAGTAAGGAGTGTAGCTGGCCCCAGTGGAGCAACTGATTTATTAAGTTGACTCATTGAAAAGGATTGTGTAAATGAAAATAGTGTGGCTGATCTGAAGGTAATGTATGTTGAGCTTCTCTGCAGATATTTAATAATACTGTCCTCAGCGACTCCTTTCCCCACTGCTATTTACATCATGGACACTTGCACTCGTCTCTTTTAATGTCAGGGTAATTTTCCTCTTTCTGTCTTTGTAAAGTTAGATTGATTTTTAAAATGTTACTGTCTCCATCCTACTTACATTTGCCTTAATGCTAGTTTTGTTGCTTACTTACCCACCCACACAAAGCAATTTTCTTACTTAAATGTGTGGCTAAGGAAGACCAATGTCACTCGTTTCAGAGAATAGCATCAAGGGCAGTGAAAAGAGGCGACCACAGGGGCCATAAGAGTGGGGAAAGCATTAACTCTGTAATGTTGGGATGAAGTTAAATGGGAGGCCTGCTAAAATATCAAACTTTGTGGTCCACACAAAGCAGCGAAGAAATAACATGTTTTATTTTCTTTTTCTGGGAAGTCATTTCTCATAAATGTGTGGCGAAACAAAAGATGCACGGAAAACATGTCTGTCACTGAATCTGTCCTCACTGTCAGTCGCGTCAGTCCCCGGGCATCATACCAGCATCAAGGACGACTTCACAGTCATGTCTCTCACAGTCAGTGTTTCGTTTTCTCAGCACCCTCCTCTTGCTTGTCACCACTACATTGCATTGTCTCTCTGTGGGGTCCCTACTCCCCCTCCCCCTCAACTATAACCTACTGCTGAGAATCACTTCAGTGCCAGGTCTCACAGTCAAAATTTCCTCTGTGTCTGTCGTCTTAAACTTTGCCATTGCTGCCTGGTAATGTGCACTCCCTGATGCTTTGTGTAAATCAGACTCCATTCATAGCCCTTCTTACTTTCCCTGTTGATATTCATACTTTTTTTTTAGCTTGCCATATGCTTCTACTGTCTGCCTGTTGGCAAACATTTGTGATCGAGACATGTTGCTCCTCTGTTAAACTGCTCATGAAGTATTTTGCTGGTTTTAGATCTGTTGTTTCCAATGTTGTGATGTCCTTGTCAACTTTTTAGACCAGCGATCAGATTCCAAATTTATTTGATCAAATTACAACGCTCCTCTTTTCTGTTCTCCAATTTTATTGTTGTGTCTTACATCCTGCCTGTGGTTGGTTTGAACAACCCATTTATTTTTCACACACTCCAATTCTTAGCTACAAATGAATGCCCTGAATGCTCAGTGCAGTGGGAAGAAAAAGGCAGGGGAGATTGGCACGGGCTCAGCCAGTCAACCATCTGTTTTTAAATGTGTCCTTTGGGTAATTGTTGCAGTCTGTTGAGACCACTCATAGAAATCCTGTTTACCACCCATCCCTTAAACTTCTTTACAGCCCTGCATTTTACCAGCTCTCCTAAGGCAGCCTATGCTATAGTTGAAAACACATCATAAGCATGTTCTCACTGGCAATATGGCCATTTGCATTCTAAATAAAGTCCCTCAAAAAGCTTCAATCTCTGCAGTCTGCAGATACCTTTATTATTTCCACATGAGCTACAGGAAGTGATTTTCATAACCAAATGTCTCATTTGTAGACAACTTGGAAAGTTGTCTGCTAAATATGCCCTTAGATCAGTCAATACATACTTTTGCTCATCTTATTTCATTCTCACTCAAAGGAAATTAAAGTCATGCAGTACAAGACTGCAGAAGATACAGGTGCATCTCAATAAATTATAATACCATTATAAAGTGGATGTATTTCAAATGTTTATTTCTTTTAATTTTGATGATTATGGCTAACCATAACTGTCTTGGCTTGTTTGAAACAAAATTTCACAATGTCCTTGTTCAAGCATCTAAGACAGAAACAAAGAAGATCAGTTTCTCCCTCACTTGGTTCTACGCATCTTGCACTGTAAAACGCAACATACGACAAATCTGCGGTTTTCCCAGAATGCTGTTGGGCACGAAACCTTTATGCACTCTATTTGCTGCAGCTGTCTTGGCCAGAGCACTTTTGAAAAGAGATTTTTAATCTCAAAGAGGCTTTCTCCTGGTTAAATAAAGGTTAAATAAAATAAATAAATAAAATGCATCATGGGTGAAGTTGGTGTCTCAGTTGCATAGGTGGCGATGTTAATGTTACTAATGTCTATGAATGTTGGATGGCCGCTGACATTAATTTCAACTACTGGTTCAGTAGGTCACTAACAGACATTTAGAATGTACACATTTTGAAAATATTAAGTTGACTGAATTTAATTTTCAGAATTACTTTCAATTAAATCAACTTGTAATTTAGTGCATTGGACTTAGAATATGAAGTTTAATAATTATGCAAAGCAATTGACTTTGCAAGAGATTTTGAGTTAAGTCAGCTTGGCATCTAGTTTGTTGTGCTTAAAAACTTCAGTTAAATTCAATCAAGTTTTCACTGTACATTACTTAAATTTTTTAGGGCAACCGGTTTCCTCCATTTTTTTTTTAAGTAAATTCAACTAATCAGGGCTTACAGTGATGGGGTTTAGGCCAGGCCACTGAACAGGCCAGTCAAGCACAGGGTTACCATGGTCCTTAAACCAGGTATTGGTACTTTTGGCAGTGTGGGAAGGTACCAGGTCCTTTCGGAAAATGAAATCTGCATCTCCATAAAGCTGGTGAGCTGAGGGAAGCATGAAGTGCTCTAAAACTTGGTAGATGGCTGTGCCTACCCTGGACCTGGTAAGACACAGTGGACCAACACCAGTAGATGCCATGGCTCTCCAAACCATCACTGACTTTAGAAGCTTAACAATGGACCTCAAGCAACTTGGACTCCTCTTCCTTCAGACTCTGGGACGTTGATTTCCAAATGAAATGCAAAATTGATTTTTATCTGAAAAGAGGACTTTGCACCACTGAGCAAGGCCTTTGTGTCCTTAGTCCAGATGAGACGCCTCTGACATAGTCTCTGATTCAAGATTGGCTTGACACAAGCAATGCGACAGTTGTAGGCCATGTCCTAGACCTGACTCCAGCTGCAGTCCACTCCTTGTGAAGCTCTCCCAAATTCTTGAATGGGCTTCATTTCACAATCCTCTCAAGGCTTCAGTTATCCCTGTTGCTTGTGCCTTTTTTAACCACATTTTTTCCTTCCATTCAACTTTCCATTAATGTGATGGATACAGCACTATGTGAACAGCCAGCTTCTTTAGAAATGACCTTCTGTGTCTAACCCTCCTTGTGCAGGGTGTCAATGATCGTCTTCTGGACAAGTCTGCAGTCATCCCCATGATTGTGTAGCCTACTGACCCAGACTGAGGGACCATTTAAAGGCTCAGGAAACCTTTGCAGCTGATCAGTGTTACACCTTGAGTCTCCAATGTTGAACTTTTTCACAATATTTAAATTTTCTGAGGTACTGAATTTTGGATTTTCATTAGCTGTAAGCCATAATCATCAAAGTGAAAAGAAATAAACACTTGAAATATATCAGTCTTTGTGGAATGAATCTATACATGAGTTTCACTTTTTGAATTAAATTACTGAAATAAATCAGCTTTTTAATGATATTCTAATTCACTGAGATGCATCTGTATCTCACCATTTACACCATAGCATTTACAGTACAAAACATTATTGTCCTCCTTTTGGTTAACCATTAGCTTTTCTATCAGACAAGTTACATTGTTCATATGAATCCAGTGAGAAGTGAAGTTATGATGAATATCCTGATGAATGTTGGAAAGAATTACATAGATTAAACACTGAAACCATATTATCTCCAGCTTATGCTTTTGACAGTTTATAACCACACTAATCTGAGAAAATAGGAGCTGTTTGGAGAATTTGTATTTGCATGCTCAAAAAGACCTGTTTTCCACTGAGTGAATTATACTCTGCTCTGTGACCTGCATACATGTGTGCTTTGCCCCTGCATCTGCTAAATGGTATTCATTACGTTTTTTTTTTTGTTTTTTTTTTTGAGACCTCATTTTACTTTTTTGATTTTAACCACCTGTTGTTGTTTTCCAGAGGTTCAGTTTCTCAGTTTCTTTAAGTATTGAAATTTATGGAAATTCACATTATGAAAGAAAATAGGAATAGATTAACCCCTTAGCTTAACATACCTTCTTGCATTTTCATTGTGTAGATAAAATCACCAAGGCGTCCAGTTAGAAGTATGAAGCATGCTTGATAAGGACAGGACTCTGTCCAGACGTAGTGTTGCTCTCAGGAACAGTGGGTGTCGACCTTCTCACAGCAGGGCGACAGCAGACTTTGCCAAAATATGTATTCTGACAGTTTGACTGGAACCCATCTGGAGCTCAACGGGAATCAGTTCCATCTGTTAGTCAGCCACCACATTTAACCTGACCAGAGCGCAAAGGTCTATCCATGCCCAGTCAAAGTTTGGCACGCTGCCCCCAGCTGTGTGAACTGGACTTATACACTTTGACGTGACTGAAATGCACCAACTTTAATTTGTACAGATCAAAAATGAGTTTGATGCTGTATTGTGTAAAATTAGATTGATTTCTGTATTTGACATGAATAGGGAAATAAATCTGAGTTTGTTGGATATTGTTTTAAGCAGTTCTCATCAAATTACATTATTTTCCAACAGTCCCACCTAATCATTCTTTGGAAAAGTGTTGGCACACACATACACACAATAAAGTTTTGTGTAAAAGCACCTCATGCTAGCCTGAAAAGCAAACTCTCTTTTAATGAAATGTCTGCCTTTATCTTCTTTAAGACAAATGAATACATAACTTGTACCTCAGTTTCACACTTAGATTATTGAAATTAATATGTTTATCTACATACAAAAAACTTCACAGCTTCAAGAATCCACCCACTCCAGCTATAGAGTAGCTCTTCTTTAGATGTTGCAACATCTGCTCTCATATTGCCTCCTGCTCTATGTCTCTTAGGTTACTGTCTTCCTCCCACACAAATATCCTCTCTTACTTTCTCTAAATGCTGAGTGAAGTGGCCACTCCTCCAAGTCAACGCTTTTGAGAGTTGCCCACAATTTGTTCCAAGTCTATTATGGCCATCTCTGATCCATGTTTACATTTGTCCACCCACGTACTTCTTTGGACCTGTTAACTTTCTGAGTGGGCTTGTGTGGGACTGTGGGTGTATTTTTCTTACTTGAGTGGTGTGTGCATGTGTTTTAAATGCCCACACAAAAGCAGGGATGGATTGGGAGTTTATTTTTATTTTTCATTTTTTGTTGTTTTTGTTTAACTTCCCCCCCACTACACATAACCTAGTGACCTGCATGCTAATCATGCACCAAGGATAAAACTTTTCTGAACGTATGTGTGTTATTAAAAGTAATTACAAAGGCACCTTTCCATTTATTTCTTATTTGTTACCTCTGTTGTACAGCATCAGCCAATTTTGATGTGTATTTCTGTATAAAAGTGAGCCTCCAGTGTCCTCCTAACAGATGACTTTTGTCAGTTGCAAAACTTATTATTGTCTTTTATATGTCCACGCCAATTTTTTTCGATTAACCTAAGAATGGGGTTTCAGTTTTTGAAGAGAATGTGTAATTTGTTCCTCTCTGGCAGCACATTTGAATACATTGTATTTATGTCAGCACATCTTGGACTAATAATCCTGAAATATTACTTTTTCTTGGTCATTTTTCTTTCCAGAAATTTGACTTTGGCTTAAATTTACCACAAAATCCCTACTAAAATGCAATCCAAAGATGAGATCAGCATTGCTTCTAAGCCATTAGGACACAATATCAGGCCTCTCAGTACCTGGCAAGTGTCACTGTTTTCACTTTGTTCCAAAGGAACTCAGTGCCTCTGTCAAGTAATACTTCAGGGATTTCTTTGTAATTTCACAGTGATTGCTTCAGTCCACAGTCAGAGGGAATTTTCCATTACAGCCAACACAAGAATAACTTGGTGACTTGTCCCAGTTTGTAAATGTTATGAACAGGGAGAAGAAAAAATGTCTTGCTCAATTATCATTTAATTACAAGCACATGGAAATAAGACTGTGTGTAATTACATGTTAAACAATTTCTTTTAAATGTAATTATTTGCTTTTTAAAATTATAGTTATCAGGTACTGATAACTGATTTGAATGTTTAATGATGATGGTTACTAAAAAATAAAACTTTATCTAATGTGTTGTAGCTTTAACCCTTAAAAGTTTTTTTAATATCCCAACACAATTGTCCCTAAGGACAAAAATGTCAGCTTTCCGAAAACGGATGTAAAAATATGTGCTAACAATGTTTCCACTTTTAATGAGTCAATTACATAAGCCTGATTTTAACTCTTTAAAGGCCAGTTTGATTACACAACTCCACTGTTTTTACTGGAAAAAAAGAAAAAGAAATGAGAATAACTGCATTTTTTTTTTTTTTTTTTTTTTTTTTTTCAGTTTAGGATTTAAAAGAAAAAAAAAGCTCACACTCATGGTCCTAACAACAAATATTGTTAGCTTCCTAAAATCAGCTGTAAAAATATTATTTATATTTATAAATTATCATTTTTTTCCCACTATAAATAAGTCAGTCTTTTAAAACCACATCAGCATGCAGTATGAATAAAAAATATTAATTATATTTTGGGGATTTTAACCCTTCAAAGATCAGTATGTTAACCTAACTCCAGTAGCGACTCACAGTCATTTCAGTAGCAACCTTGCAGATAACAATAAATGTGTGAAATTTAGTGGCATTGTTTTAATGGGGAAAAAGTAGCACCATCTGGTGGATCAATATGGAAATTAAACATTTTAAGCTAGTTGTCAAAAGTGAAATCTTAAGATAAAAGAATGCATCAGTTTATCCGTCCATCCATTTTCTATACCGCTTATTCCATTGGGAGTCACGGGAGGGATGGAGCGATGAGGCGGGGTACACCCCGGACTGCTCGCCAGTCAATTGCAGGGCTGACATGTAGAGACAGACCATCAGGCACGCTCACATTCATACCTACGGGCAATCTAGAGTCACCAGTTAAGCTAATGAGCATGTTTTTGGTGGTGGGAAGAAGCCGGAGTACACCTAGAGAACCCACGCATGCACGTGGAGAACATGCAAACTCTGCACTCAAAGGCCCTGACCCGGAAGCGAACCAGGGATCTTCTTGCTGTGAGGCAACAGTGCTAACCTCAGCGTTGCCATGCAGCCTGCATCCATTTATGTTAAGATAAATGTGAGATCAAAAATGGCATTTTCAGTGGTTTTCAATGGGACATTTTTTGTTGTTAGGAACAGATGTGTGTGTTTTTGTGTAGCTTTGCCATTTCAGCCAATTTAACAATTAAAAAAAATAATTTAAAATAAATATCTTCTGGTAAATTTGAGCTATATTCATTTAATGCAACCAAAATGGCTTGAAAATAAAAACTGAATGGCTCCAAATACCCTAGGATCTCTTAAGGGTTAATGTTACAAATGCTATGCAGAAGAATGATCGCTGTCCACACTTGTGTGTTGTGACTCTGTCCTAAGCAATAGGTTTGGATTCGTGCCCAGAGCCGCTGCCTCCCAGTAACGGCCAAAGAGTGGGTGACCGTTACACTGTGGGTGACATGGTGTCCTTCCAGTGTGATCAAGGCTTCTCATTGCAGGTATGTAGAGCATGCAGTGAGGGTAAAGGAGATATAGATGGCTCTCTTGTGGTTATGATAAGTGGATCATATCTACCTGCCTAAAGTGACAGTTTCAAGGGAATACCCTGAAGGATGAGTCTGTCAAGGACGGTCCGCAGAGTGCTTCTTCCATGATATTTGTGTTTATATGAGCTGAAGAGTAAGTGCAGGAAAGAAATGAGTAAATGCACAAGTGCGGGGTAGCTGTCAGTGTATTTATGCTTGGATCTTTATTTCTGTGTGCATGCGTATGTACTCTGCTGGTGTGTCTTTCTGCTTGGATGTTTGTGTGTCGGCAACAAAGCAGCTTTAACTTCCTCCAATCCTTCTCAAGAAGATTCTGTAGCTGTGGCATTTTGAGCTGTAGAACTCCACAACGCCACGGGCGATGGATTGTGTTAACAGTCGCCTCACTAATCCCACACCGATTTTTCTATCCGGTTTGGGCATTCACTTCACTTTCTCTCTGGACCAAACAGCGACTTCTTTCAGAAATCTTCAGGCTG
Source organism: Cheilinus undulatus (assembly GCF_018320785.1). Lineage (NCBI taxonomy): Eukaryota > Metazoa > Chordata > Actinopteri > Labriformes > Labridae > Cheilinus > Cheilinus undulatus. The sequence goes on from NC_054872.1 coordinate 17,917,477, forward strand.
AGTGTCTGAACACCAGGAATAGACTGGAGGCCATTGTAGAAACAAAAGCACAAATATGGCTGAGTCTTTTGAGTTTGATCTGTGTGTGTATGTGTGAAATATAACTCTGCATACACACCATGCTTGTGTAGATTTCAGTTTGGTTAGGTCTAAGTAATGGTTGGAAAATGTGCTTAGGTGCCCTTACAAGCATCTTGACAGCAGGAAACAAACCATGCTAATTTTGTATGGATCAAAACCACAGCAGTGCTGTGAAAGTTGTAGTGGGGATAAACCTGTGATATCCATCACTTTTAGGTTATTTCTCTTTCAAAAAGAAAACAGATTTGTTAGCAGGATGTTTGTTTTTTTGTGTTCTCACAGGCTGTAACACATCTCTCTGTAGTCAGACCTCAGGTATTTCACCCGCTGCCCAAGAAGCAGCAAGAGGTCTCACTCCTACTCTTTATACCATCAAATATTTACACATAAGACCTTGAGAAGAGGATTCTTAGAGTCTGAAAATCTGAGTGTTATGTTAACTAATTCCACAGATCCACAAGACAGCGATATGATCCTCTGTGAGAACCTGTTGGTTTGATCTCTGTGTGTTTTCAATTTTTTGTTGTTTTTATTTATTTTATCTCCACAGAATTTTGAAAGGTGGTGAATATAGTGTTTGTCTGTTTTCCTGAACAGGGTAATGCATATATTACCTGCATGCCTGGGCCCGTCAGAAGGTGGAATTACCCCGTGCCTCTGTGTTTAGGTAATATATTATCTTATACAGTTTGACACTTCCACCCTGCAAGATTTCAATAAGGTGTTTAAGGAAGACAGCACAACCATATTTCCTGCATCAGACACAGACTGACTGCATTTTGTCATTTGCCATTCACCTTATTCCTTTGACTTTTTCTTGTTTGTCTATTTTTCTCATATACAGGCACACAATAGACTGGTGGCCTTGTGGAGCAGTTTTTATTATATTAAAAAAATCATTAATTTCATTAGAGATCAGAGAGGGGATGATGAGTGGGATCATGAATTTTCTTCATTCTCTCTAAGTTTAAAATCAGTCAAGCTTGCTTCAATTTTGGCGTGCTGTTTGATGTCTGAGAGTTTGTACTCGCCTTTGACATTTCCTCGAATGCCACAGTGAAAGATTGAGATGTGACTCCACTTTTTTTTGAGATGCCGGTTACCATTCTGTTTTTCGCATCCACATACACATGCACAAAATTAGGTGGAAACAAACCATTTATATACATATAAATGCAGGCCGGATTGCAAACCTACAAATGCAAGCATGCACTTAGGGGCTCTTCATGTAAATTCTGTTTCCCGTGGCTTTCACAGTTCACTGCAGACATAAATCCCAGCTTTACCGTTGACAGGCCCGTTTGTGGACGTGCATGTATGCTCGTTAGCTCAACTCCTCGCTCGTTTATGGAACATGCGCTCACCCTGGCACCCCACTATCGGTACTCACTTTGTTGCTGATAAACTCACATCAAAGTGGTTGCGTGCCCCTGTACAAACTGTGCAACATCCTCACAAGTGCCTCTCTTCTACACTTCTCTTTCATTTCATAACACAAACAGGTCAGGCAGGTTTCCCCAACCAGCAGCAGCACAATTAAACCAGGGTGCTTTTTGTCTGTTTCTGCCATTAGTTGATAGTTCCCAAAGAAATGGAAGCAAATTTCCCTTGTGATTCAATCCATATGACCCATAAATAGGCCTGTTGGGTTTGTGGCTATAAAAAGAGGAATGATATAACCAGTGGCTTATATTGAAGATTTAATTGCATCACACCTGGGTGTTTACATAAGCCTAGGGGATGATTGCAACCTTTACATCAAGCTGAAATGTTCTTATAATGCGTAGTCAAAGAAGAGGGGTGGCAGAGGGTTAAGTAAGCACAGCCACCACCCAGCAAAACCATGGTGCTGTACTGAATATTGACTCCCTCATTAATTTTAATTTAAAGCATCACCAAACAAGGAACATGCCCTGGTCTGCTATCTTTTTACTAATGCTCTCATGGAGCTTAATCCAAACAGTGAAGCAGGAATGTATACGCACATGTCACTGACATGCTCAATCATAAGGACATAAGAACCTCCACCCCCACTTCCACCCCACCCCAATCCTAAGCTCATAAAGCCCACACACAGCACTTCATTTTCGCTCTCACCCACACAGCCACCCCTCTACCACAGTGTGCATTTAAACACATGAGCACAAAATCACATACTTAAGAGCACACATGACAGAAACAGCAATGCTGCTCTTACTGCTTTTTATACTCATACACACTAATTACGCAGTTATTGTACTCCACAAACACACTCAGAGACAGCTCTTTGCCCTCTCTTCATATCCCCCCCGGTTGGTGTTTTTTTTTTTTATTGTTTTCCCATCGAGCTGTTATGTGGAGAAGTGACATGTTCTTTCTCCTTGGTTGGTCTCCCTCAGCTCAGTGTGGCGGCTCCATGACAGACTTCAGCGGCGTCATCCTCAGCCCAGGCTTCCCAGGGAATTACCAGAGCAGCCTGGACTGCAGCTGGAGAGTTCAACTCCCTGTTGGCTTTGGTCTGTCTTTCCACCCTTTGTCTACCTTTCTTCTGCTCACTTTTTCACTCTTTTTCCTTCTTTCTGTGGTCTGCAGGCCCTGTTGTCATCTCTTCTGCTTTTTATCTGCATCATTATCCCCTCTTCTCTCCTCTGCTGTATTAGATTAAGTTAAAGGAGAACGTGACAGTTCCATGCATGAATTTAACATAATGTCAATGTACACATCTTTAAAAAAATAGAAAATATATTCTGCCTTTAGTGTGGTGTCTTTGCTCATTTCTCACGTTTAACCTTTGTCTTTCTGCTCTATAGGAATCCATCTGCAGTTTCTGAACTTCTCCACAGAGCCAGTTCATGACTACCTGGAGGTTCGCAGTGGGAGCCTGGAGACAGGAACAGTGATTGATCGGTTCAGTGGCCCCGTGGTGCCCAACTCCCTCTTTAGCACCACCCACGAGACAACGCTCTTCTTCCACAGCGACTACTCACAGAACAAACCAGGCTTCCACATCGTCTACCAAGGTAAAGGCATCAATGGGGTCTTGTATTATATGTACAACTTTAATCAGTGATAGATATTAGGGCTGTAACAGTCAGACGTGACAGTTCAGTTTGTACCTTAGTTTGTGAGTCATGGTTTGGTACAGGATTGGTTCATCAATAAAAAAGGAACATAGAGTCCTGGTTTTAAAATTCCTTTTTACCTGCATTTATTACTTTTAACTAGCAATAGTGCAGCTACAGTTTGTTCCATCTGGTGTTATATAGAACTACCTGTTATAGTTGGCACAGTCTGTATTGTATCTAATATGAGACAAAAAGGAGGCAGAAAAACAAAATATGCAAAAAAAAGGCACAGAAATGAATGACCTAATGTCTTGTTTAAAATACTAAAATATGTGCATTTCTGAGCAGTGCATCATATTTATTATTGATGAAGTCTGCTGTGACATCATCACTGTTATTGTGAAAAAGCTGATGCAGTGGTTATTTAATGGAACCTAAGCAGAGCACTTAGATACACACTTGTCGCTGGTGTTCTCCACTTCTACATGTCAATGTCCTCTCTGATTTCACATCTGCAGGCTTTTTAAAAACAATGCAGACAGAAAGTAGAGTTGTTCTGGTTGCAATACCAGTTTTTGAAATACATCTGATACCGCTTAAAATGCAGGTATTGGTGTCAGCGAGTACACATACTTATGCACCAATTTGATCTGATCTAACTTTCTATTTTTCATGGTTAAGCCGCACTAAATGTTAGCGTTATAAACTGGAAATCAATTCTTCTTTGCTGCCAGAAAACACTGCATGCACGAACTACCACTGTCAGAGCAGCGAAGAAGAACCAAAGGACCCACTGCAGCAGCAAAGCTTGGAGGCTGCACGATATCTTTTCTCTGTATGTGTTTGTTAAAAAAACCTTCCACACCAGTATTGTTGTACACAACAAGAGGTGACGGAGTTTATTAAAAGTTAAATAACTTTTGAACTATAAATTGTAGACTCTTACTTGTTTTTCCTCTTGATGCTAACTGTTGTGCCGTCCTATTGATGCCAACCATGCCTTGGAATCCCTTAAGGCAGGGTTTCTAGCCTGCGCTTTTTGTAGCTTTCAAGATTAAATCCACACCAGTAAACCCCATATTAGACATTTTTTTAAATACATTTTTAATTAATTTTCAGTCATATATTACCACTAGCTTCAATGCTAACAGTCACGTTGATTTCCCTTTGTGAGTGTCTGTCAACCAATGGCAGGCTGTTCTGTCATCATGTCATTCTGCCTGAATAAAGCATAATGGAGAGAAAGAGCCTGTGATGCAGCCCCCTAGGTTAGTGATATTTCAATATTTAGCTGTAAAACTCTCAATAATCAGCAAGTTTAAGTGTCACATAGAGGCTGTATATTACAATTCTATTTGTTGAGCCATGTTCTTAGTCAAATGTAGGGCTAGAATGATGCACAGTTAGAATGAATGTCTGCACTGTTAGTCCAAAACATTTACGTGTATCAGATCGGTACTTCATATTGGCCAATACTGACGCCCTGACATCAGAATCAGTATCGAGAAGAAAAAAATGAAATTTGGAACATCTCTAATAGGGAAGCACGTAAAGCCGTATGGTCTTGCCACTCTGTTGCTCCTGCTACTAAAGATGACTTTTCTTCTTCGTGTGTTTTGTCATGCTGGTGTCTTCCTCTTCTTCATTTGTTTAAACATGCATGCATCACTGCCACCAAGTTTGGTGGGTAATGGTGTCATATGTGATTGCCTTTTTCTCTGTTCAGTCGTATTTGTCATGTGGTTACCAATTCAAATACCATCACCCCCTGACATTAATGGATTGGATTATAGGGAAGGAAAAAAGATTTAAAGTTTGCAAGTAGAGCACTTAAAATCTCCATCAGTCAGTTACATGCCAACCACAAAACAGTTAAGTACTACAAAGCAGATTCTTCCGTTGAGGTCATAGGATTACAAAAGGTTCAAAAATAAAGAAAAAGAAATCAATAATGGCCTCCACTGGGAAATTCATCAACGCATATCCTTGAATCCTGTGGAGAATAACAGTACTGGCTGCGTCTGTGGTGTATTTTATGTTTTTAAACTAATTTGGAGAATAAGAAAAAGTAGTCAAAAGTTGAAACTTTGACTTTCATTTATTTGAAAACAGTATTCAACACATGCAGTGTTTGATGAAGAAATAACAATTTTTCAAACTAAAGAAAGGACCTCCCTACCATAGGAGAGAAGAATGTCTCCATCCATCCAATGAACGTAATGTAATAAAAGTTATCTGATGATAGACTTGACAGACCAGTGATGCAAAGTTATCTGCTCTTAGCAGCTTGGAAGTCAGGCTATTGTTCTTTGAAGATATCATGCATATAATGAAGTATGAATGAATAATTGTTGTATTATTTACTTTCTTTTGAGTTCATGTGAAATCTGTTATATATGGATGTGTTTGTCTTTAGCATACGAGCTGCAAAGATGTCCAGACCCACGACCATTTCGCAACGGCATAGTGATCGGTCAGGAGTACAGCGTTGGGATGACGATTTCCTTTGAGTGTCTACCAGGTTACACTCTACTTGGGGAGGCGTCTCTCACATGTCTGCACGGTGTCAGCAGGAACTGGAATCACCCCATTCCTCGCTGTGAAGGTGACTGACTTGTGCCTCTTACAAACAACACATGGTTTGCATTGTTCTTGTGCAGAAAATACAGCAGAGAGCAGCAGATGTATCTCCTCAGAGCCTACACTCATAGTGTCAACAAATTATATATTTATCAGGCAACAAATTCCTCTACTTTGATAAGTTTCTGCAGTTTTTTCCCCACTACATAAAATAAATATTTCCATAAATGTGTGCTTATAGATCCTTGAGAAAATAATGTGTGCTGCTTTCTTAGATGCTGACTGAAGTGAAGGCAGAGATGCTTTTCCATCAGCATTGCACACTAAAAAGAAGGCCTTTGAAGTTACTTTAAATAGAAGTATATAGGTGCTTCAGCATGCACGCATCCCTGTCTTTTATTCTTGTGCATTAAGGCCTCTCAATCAGTTTTACCAGCAACTTTACACCACTTTACAGGGCTCAGAAACTGATACAGCCATTATAAAGATATACGGAGCATTTGCAAATCTTTATTACAAAGCTGATCACAGCTGTCTCTCTTGTAATTTCATTCAGACTCCTCGGATGTTGCTCAGGAGTGAAAAATAGAGCTTTCCTCCCATCAGCTAAGTGAAGCTGTAACATTCGTTTAGACTCCATAACAGAGTGTGATGGTTTCTGAGAGTGGCAAATAGTTTTGTTTTGCACCGTAAATACAGTGTTGTCCCTGTCAAGTTTACAGCCCTGCTATGATCCTGAGGGCACTGCCTAGGCTTTGACTCCTAAGTTCAAAGTCAAATTTTAACACATTCTGTGCGATGGAGTATGACAGGGGAGTTTAAGTGTCTGAACAACTCAGTATTCACAGAAACCAGCATCCGTTGCCTGCAGTTGTATCTAACAGGTGCACCCAGCACCTTTATCTCCTTAGTATCCTGATGATAACCCAGTAATACAAAGTTATGGTTTGTTTTATCAACAGTTAGTGGCAATACAACCATAAAAGCCAGTTTTATGTGACATGGACCTGTTCTCTCTGACATTTTCTCCATCTCTCTAGCTCTATGTGGAGGGAATGTAACATCCATGAATGGCACAATTTACTCACCTGGACACCCAGCCGAGTATCCGCACTTTCAGGACTGCATGTGGACAGTCAGAGTACCTCCTGGATATGGCATCTACATCAACTTCTCTGTCATCAATACAGAGCCAATCTATGACTACATCACTGTGTGGTGAGTAGCCATTACTCTCAGTGGGACATTGTCTATTGGTTGTAAGCTGTTGGCACTGGTTAAACAAACTGCATAGAGTTCAGCTGACATTTCTGTGAGTCACACCTTATCAGCTAAAAACTGTGGTGTCTTTATTCCCGCAGTAGTTCCCACAGTAATACATAAGATATTTTATTTTTCTCACCTAGTTTGCACCATGGTCATTCTAAAAAAATTCCAGAATAGCTTTCTGTAGTCATTGTGAAGGCAAAGTCAAAAGTTGCACACAATTTTAACAAAGTAAAAAATGTTGAAGCCACAGGCCAGTCGAACAAATTTTGTTCACAGCGTTTGATGTGACACCTGTATCAGAAGAGCCAACAGCCATCTAAATGTGTTGACCTTTGTCTGGACTTATGTGGATTTGTTTTTCTTTCCCTGACAACTTTCCTTTCAGCCCCTTGCTAAAAAAAAATAGAAAAAGAAAAAAAAAAAGAATTGTGCTACGTGATGAAATAAAAAAGACTGAAGTGAAGTCTGAATCATGAAGTGTCCCTCTTCCCCTCCTCACTAAACTTATGGTAGATGTTTAACTCTGGCTCTCCAGTGAGTGTTGCATTAAAAGAGGGGGAATGTGAACAAAGAGGAAAGCATCACTTTTGAGTTACTTTAGATGTTTGTGGGTAAGAAGAAACTTAAACTCCTAATGAAGCAATGTACAGCGGTAAACTACTTCATACCACCTGCTTGTTATCACTCCAGCAGCTGTCTCCCTGTATGCCTCTCCTTCTACCTCTCTGTAGCCTCTCTGAAGTATAGAAACCCCTCAGGCAGTCAGGATGCTGTCCTCGTGGGTGATAGAGGAGGGAAATGCCTTCCAGCATCTGGGGCTACCAGTTTTAGTGTGGGAGGAGGGAGCCACCGGCTTGACTGTTTCCAATGAAATAGCACATAAACAATCTGTCCCCTGATGCTAGCATTTCATTTCCCTGCCTGACTGTCGTCTTCCATTTTGCTGATCACTAGATTGCAGTGGCATTTTTAATATATAAGATATTAAAGGTACACACACATGCAAAAGGCATTTAGTTAAGATCCTTCAGATGGATTGCCCTGGGGCTACCTGAAAGTGCTAATGAAATACTTTTCTCTTGTACAAAAGAGCATTTGTATATATAATAGAACAGCTCTGTCTTCTCAGATTAATTGTTCTTTATATGCCTCAAGAAAAGTGCATTCAGTTTGTGCCCACAAGCTTACTCCAACATTGTTATCCAACTTTTTTAGGATACTTTTTTCAGACACATATCACAACATTATTCTTACCATGTTTGAAAGTTTCCCCTGCTCTCATTAGCAGTGTTTCCTCTACTTTCTGTGCAGTCAGAAGCTAAGGGATGTATCCTAAATGGTTCGAGGCATGAAGTTCCACAATCACACTACAGCCGTTCATCTGTCTTTTCATCTAAGGGTGACGGATATGGGGACATGTTTTCAGGAATTGTCTTAAAAATCAGTTTATAGCAACAGTTTACAGAGACAAGGTGAACACTGGAAAAATGATATCAGTTTTTATCTAGTTAAGTAGATTAAATTAAGGCCCATCATTACGCAGGTCATGTTTAGCAATAAACTCAATACTGCATTAAGTTAGTCTGACTAAAAACGTAATAATTCCTTTTAATTGCTGCATTGTCAGAGCTCATCGAAATGATAAGTTCAACCACCTCAGTGTAAACAGAAAGGAAGAAAATTTCAGGATATGGTATCATTAAGTTAGACTTTTGAAGCTTTTAATACAAGAGATAGACATTTCTATGCTAAGGAAGATTTAGGGGACTATGAGTCACAGTTTTGGAAAAATTAACCAAAGGAATCACTTCAGAAAGACCCTCTCTGAGTCTTCTCCTGGGGTTTCCTCCTAGTCAGATGAACCTCATCAAAGTCATCAGATTTCTGACCAGCTCAAGTGTCTGTATGTGGGTAGAGCAGTGGATCAGAGGGTGTACTGTGAGCTCTCCCCAGCTCTCTGACCCAGAGCAGCTCATTTCAGCTCTTTAGATGTAATTTTAAGAACATTATCTTCAGGCAACGCTCCATATTTAACATGACATTTCAGTGCTCTGCTACTTGTCAGTTTCACTCTACATTGTCCACTCATTTGGAAACAAAGGCCACAGAAAACTAAACTCTATCATTCAGGACAACATAACAAACTGCTAAAGATGGATGCTGTCCAAGAGATGCGTCAAGCTGACAACATTCAGGGCTTTTAACTCCTCGGGGTGACTCTTCTCTCTGCTGCTGGATTTATGCCGTTAACTATGTCAATGAATACTACTGCCATTGCCGCTTAACTTTGTATTGGATTTGTTATCCGGGGGTGCCTGGAGAAGTTGGTATGCATTTTTTTCAAACAGATTTGCAGGTGTATCTGAAAACATAGAATATCATGAAAAGTATTTTTTTCCTGCAATTTAAGTCAATAATTTAAACTTACTTATGTAATAGCTTTGTAACACATGAAGTGAAAAATCTTAAAGCCTTTGTGTTGTTTGATCTTGATGATTTTGGCTTACAGCTCACAAAAATCAAGAAACCGGTATTCCAAAATTTTAGCATCAAAGTCCAGTTACTTGTCAGAAAAGACCTTTAATCAGCCAATTAACTAAACAACTCCTGCAAAGGTCTCTCTTACTCTGGTTAAGTATACAAAACCACACTCATGGGGAAGACTGCTGATTTGACAGTTGTCCAGAAAAGAATCCTTGACACCCTCCACAAGGAAGGGTTAGCCATAGAAGGTCATTTCTTAAAGGGCAGGCCGTTCTCAGGGGCTGCATCAGCGTATATTCATGAAATGTGATAAGAAAAGGTACACAAGCAACAGAGATAAGCTCAGCCTTCAGAGGATTTTCAAACAAAGCAGAAAGAACTTAAGGAAGCTTAACCAAGAGTTAGGGTATCAAGAGCTACAACATACAAACAGGTCAAGGAAATTGGCTAAAAATGTGATTTTTCTAGGGTCAAGCCACTCCTGAACCACAAAGCGTCATCAGCGTCACACCTGGGTAAGGGATAAAAAGAACTGGACTGTTGCTCAGTGGACCAAAGTCCTGTTTCTAGTTGAAAGTATAATTTGAATTTTATTTAGAAACTAAGAAAGATCAGAGAAACACAGAATCCAGTGTGAGGTTTCCACAGTCAGTGATGGTTTTGGGTGTGTCATCTGTGCTGCTGTCGGTCCACTGTGCTTTATCAAGTCCAGAATCAACGCTGTCAGCCATCTACCAGCAGATTCTAGAGGGTGTCATGCTCACATGGGCTGAAAAGATTAATGGAGATACTGATTTCCTTTTCCAGCAGCACTTGCCACTTGCCCACGGTGAAGCCAAAACTAGAAGAAACCGGTTTGCTGACCATGGTGTTACTGTGTCTGATTGGCCAGCCAACTGGCCTGACCTAAACCCCATAGAGTTTCTGGGGAAATGTCAAGAGGAAGATGAGAGACACTAGACTCAACAGTACAGATGAGCTGAAGGCTGCTATCAGAACAACCTGGGCCTCATAACACCACAACTGTGCCATGGACTGATTGCTTCCATGTCATGTCACATTGATGCAGTAATTTCAGAGAAAGCTGACACTTATGCATTATAAATCCTTTTTTAAAGTGGTGTTATGTAGTATTCTTATGTTTTGAGATATTTTTTTTTACTTTTGTGAGCTGTAAGATATAATCATCAAGAGTAAAAAAAAAAAATCAATTTTGAAATATTTTCCTTTGTGCATAATAAATCTAGTGTATATCGTAGTTTAGCTTAATGAATTAAATGATGAGAAAAATACACTTTTCAAGTTATCTTAATTTTCTTGAGGCACTTTAATATCATCACATTAGTTCCAGATTTTGTCTATTTTATTTCAAATAGTTTTGATTTATTTGAGCATGGTGAGAAAGTCAAAGCTGTCACTGAAATAAAGATGAATGACCATGTACGTCATGTGGGACAATCCACCATTCAGAGATAACAGTCTATTCTCTCTTTTAATGGCAAAGATCAAAAAGGTCGGTATGATTCAGTTACATTTAAATTCCCAAGATTATAGCTCATCATATATATATATAATTACGTAAGGGCTTCTGTTTTTTTTGTAAGCATCAATACATTTTCTACAGGCGTTAATCCTTCCATTGTCATAAAGGATAAAGCCCAGTGATAGTGATTTTTATTTATTCTTGTTTAAGCTTTAATTAACCAGGAGAAAAACTCACTGGGATTTAAAAATCTCTTTTCAAAAGTGTCTTGGCTTCAAAGGCAAACAATGGGCTGTCTTCTAAACACATAAAATGTCAAACACATGAATTCACTAAGAGACAAAAAACAAGTAAAAACAGCAAATATTTGTCAAGGTCAACCACAATCAAAAATAAATCAGACATCCACTGCCAGATACTATCTCTAGTTAACATCCTCTCACAAGCATCCAATCAAACCAGCTCATTAGGTTTCAGTATTTTTGATTAAGTTTAGATGAAGAAATTAGCAAATTCTAGCACCTTTTTCTCAAGTTTAAGTTCTGAAAGTAAATAAAAGATCCTGTGACTGATGATTATAAGTTCCTGTGTGCCTCTTGTTTGATTTAGGTCAGAGGATATGGAAGATGGCAGCTTAAAATAGCCCTTTGAATAAGAATATGCCAGTGTTTTAGTTTACATGTTGACAAAGGGGACCAACTGCCATGCTTGTACAAAAATAGACAGACTACCACCTCATTTGTTAGCACATGTGCAGAATAATAACCATCATTTCTAAATTAAAAGGAAGATTGCCATTTCCCATCAATTTGTTGCATGGATGTTAGGCACAAGTTTACTCAACGTCTTCTCTGACAGTGTTTATTAACATGAAACTTTTTACTCAAATCAGAATGACTGCTCAGTCAAATGCCTCGGGGATAACTAGTCTTGCTCTTTGATCCCAGCAAGATATGTGGTGTTTATGCATGAAAAATGTGCTCTTTCCATGACGCTTCTCCCTGCTTCACTCTTTACATCTCTCTTTTTTCCCTATCACTTACACTATGTTAACTTCACCTATCTTTCTCTGTATCAGGGACGGACCTGACCAAGCTTCGCCTCAAATTGGCCAGTTCAGCGGCAGCTCTGTGCAGGAGGGTGTGTCCACCACTGCCAATCAGGTCCTCATCAAATTCCACAGTGACTTCAGCACCAGCGGCATCTTTGTGCTGCACTATCACGGTAACCTCCCCTTTGATTCCAGCTAAGTAAAGACCTTGCTCCAGACTGCTGTAATGACCCTTATTCATTTGATGTACATTATCCACATTGCTGAAATCCTGCTGCAGTAATGGAGATCACAAAAGAACAGAAGATCATCATCCCTGTATTTTATATTAAAAATCTTCAATTATACCTTTTTTTATGAGTCATTATTCAGTCCTTATCATTTTGCTTTTTACTTGGCTATTTCCACTAGTTCTGTGTAATGATAAATGATGACTGCCTATTTTTTTGTCTCCTCTATTCAAACACCCTTTGATTAATATTAAAATGTTCCTCATCTCAACTAAATAAGTTATTCATATTTGATGAATATGAAAAGTGATGGATAGGATTTGATGATAGAGAGTTTCTGTTGGATCAGAGAGTAAAAAAAGAGCACATATACACAGTTCTCCCTCCTTTCTCTTTGACTCTCTCTCTAACTTGGGTAGCACAGTTAAATTGTTGCAGATCTCATCGTTTCTACTCTCCCAACAGCATACCAGCTGAGAACATGTCAGCCACCCCCTCCTGTTGCCAATGCTACTATCCTAACCGAGGATGACGAGTTTGAAATAGGTTTGTCTTATTTTATTTTGCTTGTTTACTGGCTAGGGACAATGTGAATTAAAAAAGAGATTGCCCCAGACACAGAGTTATTAGCTTGGAAAGCCCTGGATGAAAGAAGAAGATAATACTAGGCATATCAAATGTTTTAAGTCCTATATTGAATAATTAATTTACTTGTATTTTTAATCCTTCATTCATTCAATGTTTGTATGCTTTGTTTGGATTGATTTGTGAGTTTTCTCTCCATCTGTCCATTTTACAATTTCAAACAGCTTTGGTAGCATACATACATTTCAAACAGCACATTATTCCATAATTCTGCCTCTTGACAGATGTTTTTCCCAACCTTCAACGTCTCATTCCATCTGCCACGCGCTGCTTGTCACCGTCTTTCTCTTACTTTCTTGCTCCGTACTCTACCTTGTTATATTTATTTTCTTTCCTTTTAAGTTCCCCCATCTTTTAAAGCTCCCTGAAATAAAATATGAGTTTGAGGGCAGGGCTAATTAGTTCTGCATATAAACTGTTTGTACTTTCAGTGTTCAGAAGTGGAAATAATGTGGGGAATAGCTGCTTCACTTTGAGTGTGTGATTCTGGGCATAATTTAGATTTCCTAAGGGTATATGCATGTGTGTGTGTGTTGCTTTTGTGTGCAAGTTTTTAGATCTGTAATGTAATGAAGTGCCTTTAGTTCTGGAGCTAGCTAAGGGGATGTCAATCTTTATTAGAAAATGTGTTGTTGATTACTGTTCAAGCATTGCCACTGAGAATCCTTTCACTAACATAGCTCTGTGGGCTTTTTTGTGTTTGTATCTTGTGTGGATAAATGATGTGTATGTTATTCATGTCAGCTCCTGGCCTCTATGCGTATTTCACTGTGGATGTAAATCTTCTCATAGGGGACATCATTCGGTACTCATGCCTGCCAGGCTTCACCTTGGTGGGCAGCGAGATTCTGACCTGTCGACTCGGAGAGAGGCTCCAGATGGATGGACCCCCACCAGTCTGTCAAGGTTGGTTCTCCTCAGTCTTTGAGTTTGATTATATGTGCATGTTTTCATGTTTTTTAAGACCCTATGGATGTTTTTGTATCTGGATGTAGGGTAACTCCTTTAAATGCGTGTCCATTTATTTGTGTACATATGCACCAACTTATGTTTGTCAGTGTCCAGTTATGATCACCTCTGTGCCTCTACGTGTATGTGTCTCTCTGCCAAGGTTAGTTGTAGTCAGTAGCCCGCACTGCTGATGCATCATTTAACAGACTGGCAGCAGGGCTCCTTGTTGCAGGCTCTTGGAGGCTAACAGCATCTCTATGTGATTTATCCAGTGTCATGGAGTAACACAACAACTGATCTAAGATCATAGACATGCACTCCGCTTAAACCAGCACATGACTGTGACGGATCAGTGTGAAACAGATTACCGATCAGCAGGTTTCACTGACAATGCAATGTGCTCAGGTCAATATATAGGCCAGGGTTTAAAAGGCGTGGGAGATTATTTTGTGCTGTAATGTCTGCTTAAATTGCCCCATTGGTTTGATTGATGTGAGATGTCTGCAAACCCATGTTCTTTCAGAAGAAAGATTTTCAAACAAAAAGCAAACGAAAAGAAATATGTCTGTGTTGTTCGCATCAAAGATTTTGTTTAGACCAAAAAACAAATGCCATCAGCCTGCCTGTCATGCTGATACATCTCAGCCTCAGACATCAGAGCGCTCTGAAACCTTCTATTACCAGCAGATATGCATCTTTTGAAGTGCCCTGAAGTCCATTGTCTACAAGTCTTGAGTTGATGAGCATTTCTTTCGTTTTTATGTCTAGAAACTATGAGTAATCGCATTGGACTTGTGATCAAGGCATGACAGATACTCGACAAACCCAAAGCCTGCAATCATTGAGCATCTTGGAATAGGACTAGTGATTTGGAACCTATTTGCTTATCCCTGGCTGTTATTATTTGATGTCTGACTTGATATCTTGGTTCTTCCCCTGTAGCAATTTTGCAGCTGACATTGTTTTGCTCTTACAAGTAACAACCCGGCTGGTTTTGCTTTAGTTGAGGGAAGTGCAAGAGGTAAATAAAAAACAAAACAAAACAAAACAAAAAAGAGTGATTGCAAAGCTTTTGTCAAGTGACCTGACCAGTGATCTGGGATCTGCAAACTGCTAAATACTTTTAATTGTAATTCATAAAGCCTGCAGGCATTGCTGCCTCATATCAGTGCTTTATCGAATGTCAAAAAAACTACAATCTGCAAAAACTTTTACTGATGAACACTAAGTGTGTATTTAGAATCCATCTGCCTTTAAAAATGGATATTTTTGATTGGAGCACAAGAAATATTAACTAAAGGAGTAAAGGCTGGAGATGCTCCACACTGTAACATTTAGTATCTGTCTGGCAAAAACATGCAAAAAATAAATAAATCTTTAGTTACAAAGAACATTTTAAAGAAAGTATTCACTGTACCTAAAGTCATTGTGTAAAAGTGACCAGTTCAGATGAGCAACTAAAGACATGATTTTAAATTATATTGTGATTATTTCTGTGCCAAGTTAATGAAGTTATTAGAAAAGAACATTTTTATTTAATGCTGCTCCTGCTAGCCTGCCTTCTCATGTTTTACACTGAGCTTTGTCAGGACCAACAAGTCCCCATCATCAACAAGTCACATGTTGGACTCGAAAGAATTAAGTAGACTTTCATTTGGGAACTAAATTAAGCTGCCAGAGAGGCAAAGCATTCCTCGTACAATGCCCCACTATTATTTAGTCTATTTCTTGTGCATGGCAAACAATGGCAAAAGGAAGTTTTTTTTTGCACAGTAGCAAAATATGTTACAGAAAGTTGCTCCTCCTTGAAATGAAATGCCTTATGGATAAAGTAAGCAGATGTTAAGCTGTACAATAGAAGTGTACAGAGTATATAAAGAAAGACAAAGGGAGTTTTATAAATAGGCTGAGCTTGTTCAGGGCAGAACAAAAAACAAAAACCCTCCAGTAAAATGAGAATGGTCATAGTAGGAGTTTTTAAAGTCTATCTTAGACGGTTCCTAAAATCCTGCATTGAGCATTAAATTGACATTGTTAACACTATTCCAGTACATCAGGGTTGGTAATTTACAGCCTGACATTTTCCTGGATCATCTCATTATTGTACTCAAGAATTCATTACATTTTCTTGTGTTGGATATGCTATGTCCTTGTGCCACTACTCGCAAGAAACTAATTGCTCTCCTTGGGACATGTAAAGTTGAACTTAATTTGAGTTGACCTGCTACTCATATCCAAGAGACTGCTACAGTAAGCCTATAAAAAAGCCATTTTCTGTCACCAGCTTGCTGATAGGGCTGGAAAAAGAATTATTCTGTGTTCCCCTGATTCTCCTTTGTTTGCAGTCAACGCATCTGTTAATTGTCATTTTATTCTTCTGAGATAACTCTCAAGTGCCCTTGCCTGGCTTTGCAATTTCACCCCCCAAATACCCCTGGTTTTAAACATATTTCCCCAGGCTCTGTCTTTATGAAAGCCTATGAGGAAGGCTATGCAGGAGCTTTGATCAAGGATAGAGTCACAATTGAGTTGACTGCTCTGTTTGCTTGGCAAACCATCTGCCACATTGAAGTTGAGTCTAACCCATCAAATGTTGTCAGATTGATCTTCACGTTCACATTGATTTTTATGTCTGAAAAACCAATGAAGAACAATTCCTGCACTAACATCATCTTCTTTGTACTTATATAAGCTTTGTTGTATGAGGTCTCTATAGCTGAAAATATGTTACATTTGTTGTCATTATGGTGCAGTTTCATATGCACAGTGTGATGAGCAGAGAAGTGTATGGTAGATTGTTTCCTTGAGGAGTTACAAGACAGAGCTCTTAGTGTGAAGACTGAACCCTCCAATGATATAGTTAGTAGATCAGATTAGATTACATTTGATTAGACTAGATTATCATGGTATTAGTATCTTATCTTACTACAGCACTATTGAGATGGCTGAAACTGTTTTCAGTCGTTTTTTGATCCTCTGTTCAGTCACTGATCCCTTAAGTTTAAGGCGGTGCCTTTTAAGCCATGACTCTGCTTACTACAAACATTTGTGTTTTTTGCCTTGTAATGTTAGCTCATTCAGCAAGTATTGGGACTTAATTATTTTGGTAACAGACTCACACCAGATGTATGTGTTTACTCAAAGATCATTAGATCACATTGAGTGAATGATAGAGTTTATCTTAGAGTTAGCCAGTGTGTTGGAAAAAGTTTTTTGGTCAATAACTGGTGTAATTATTTGTAAGAAATATTTGTAATTGAAATTAACAGCTGCTTGTAGTAATTACTTGCATATTTCACACAATTCTGTTAAGCTGAACTTGCAGCAACACTAAAGAAAATATTCCAGGCAACAGTAGAAGGAGAAAAACTTGCTGATGACAGAACTGCAAAGTATAATTGATGTAAAAGCTTTAACTGAAGACCTACACTTAACTCCAACATATTACCAGTTAAAAACCTAATTTTCTCACAAAAATCCAGCTGCACACACACTGTGTTATTTTGAATTATAAATCCCAAATGAAATCTCTGAAGTGCATATGAAATATTACTAAAGCAGATGCTTTTGAAAATCATTTCAAATGTGACATTGCAAAAAAAGGATGGTTTTTATTTCTGACTTCTTTCACACATTGCCATGCAATATAACCTTTTTACATCAGTGCTCCTGATATAGCTTTGAGAGGGAATGACTCACAACTTCTATTTTTATTTTTTTGGTTTTTACCCTGTGGCAAATGTAACATAAAAATATGCATTTTATTTCTCACATGGACTGAAAGTATAAATTATTACATGTTAAAGCTTAAATTTGATTTGGTTTTAAGTTAAAACCACCACCTGAAGAATAAAATGAAGCGGATCAGGTCTGTTTAAGATATACTACAGTCCAACCAAGCCGGGGAGAGCAAAGAGATCAGAAATTGATATGAATGATATCCTGTCTTAAAAGATGTAGAAGTCATAAGCAGCTCATCCTGTGAAGTCTTTGAATAGTATGCTCTTTATGGAATATTGATTATGTGGCACACATACTGTCAAGCATTGGTAATGAAGATGTATTATTGTTTCATAATACATTTGTGTTAATGTATTCTCTTAACAAACCAACATGAGTTGTTGCCTTCCTAATCAATACTTTGGTTCTTCAAATATCGATTCTGCCATTGTCAAATCCAAATATTTTTGACCTCAGTGCCCACACAGAGTTTTTGATGTGTTTTGCATTTGGAGATTGGCACTTTTTTTATAAAACCACATTGTGTTTGCACATCATCACTCCTTGTTGTCTATTAGCCAAAGGCTGTTCTGTTTTGTCTTACAACGCCTTCTTTTTTCTTGATATATGTCCGACTGTTTCCAGTGACCTTTTTATGTTGAACAGTTGTTCGCATTAACCTTTTCAATGCGTCATGTTTCTTCACTAGTGGCCCAGAAGAGAAACTTCTGCTACAGACAGAAAATAAAAGAATTAAGGCTGTCTTTATTTTAGAGCTGCCAGCCTACAGGAAATGAAGGCATTTCTCTGAGCCAATACACATGAGCTTACACACAAACATTCACTTTCTGCCCTTAGACAAACACACACTATTTTCCTATACAAAGTAAGTCGTCTCACCCACTGAGTATTATTATTTGATAGATTGATATCAGGGGAGCGTGGTGACAACAGCAGCCCCACTAGCTCAGCCCTTAGGTGCAATGTAAGTCGGGCTGAATGTAATTCTTTCAGTACTAGTTATTCTTGTAATGTAATTTCTACTGCCACAGCAGAGCATTCAGGTGAGGATAGGGAAGATGGCCCTCCCCTTACCTCATTTTGCCTTTGCTGCAACACTTTGCCCATTCCCTTCACTATACTGTTGTTTCTTCTGTATTGTGCCCCCATTAGATTTTCAGCCCTTTTTTTCGATGTACCATCTAATCTTTTTGTCTGTTCATCCACCCCTGTATCTCTGGTCTCCAATAATATTGACTCAACCTTTTCTTGTTTATCTTCTCTCAGTCCAATGTCCTGCCCATGAGGTGCGTTTTGACTCAACTGGGGTGATCCTGAGTCCTGGCTTCCCTGAAAACTACCCCAATCTCCAGATGTGCTCCTGGCTG
The DNA here is from genome assembly GCF_018320785.1 of Cheilinus undulatus. Classification (NCBI taxonomy): domain Eukaryota; kingdom Metazoa; phylum Chordata; class Actinopteri; order Labriformes; family Labridae; genus Cheilinus; species Cheilinus undulatus. Next base: position 17,936,403 of record NC_054872.1, read on the forward strand.
ATCAATGTGGAGAAGGGCTACAACATCACTCTGCACTTTGAACTCTTTCAGACAGAGAAAGAGTTCGACATTTTGGAAATATTTGATGGTGGGTTTGTAAATTTTAAGCAAAAATGTAGTGAGCAGTTTAGAAGAAATGTTTACTTTAAATTCTTAATGTTCATCCCATGTTATTGGTGTATTTGCTTCTTAGATAAACACTATCCTTTCTTCCATTGTTGGCCTTTTCTTTTTATAATTACTTCCACTGGTTCACATACCAAATGTGATTATTTTGTAAATGACAATTGTATTGTGGTTGTAAACCACCTCCTTTGTAAATAAAGTCCCACAGCTTTGTCGATTCAAAGTAACTAGAGCCCTGTGTGGGACTCTTTTCTGATCCCACATGAATTTTGACAATTCATGTTAAATATTTAGATTAACAGACAGAGTGTCTAATTAAAAGCAATATGGATATGTTCGCTTAAGCACCACGCTGATTCAGTTTCCTCTCTGAATGAAGGAAATCCTAGAAAAGAAGCATATCCTTGTCATGCGTAACTTTGCCTACATTGATTTAAAAAAACACCTGGAAGTCTCAGGCTGATTTAATTCCTGGTTATGGCTTAGTAATAACAATGTCAAAGTAACATTTACCAACCTTATTTACACATCTTTTATCAGCAGTGGTTTATTTGTTTGTTTCCTGATCTCTGGAAAGTTTGTGCATCTTAAAAACTGCAGTGCACTTCCATCAGCTCTGAAAGATGACTAAGTGCAACATTTTGGGATTTTATAGAAAATCTGCATATTTGGTTTTTTGGGGGGTTTTTTGTTTTGTTTTTTAATATCAACACATTCAAACCAGTTTACCCAAGAAGTTGTCTGAGCTGTACCAAGGACAACTGGCGCAACGGTGTGACGTGCAAATCGACACAGCCATATAAGCTGCCAGTTCAAGTAGAAATACAGAAATGTTATTGATATTTTTTTCTGTTGATCACTTTAGGATATCTTTTGCAGTCTTCTATTAATGGCTATGACTTCAATCATAAAAGTTTTCTAAGTACTCCTTTTTCTAAAACTTGTTGTGTGTTTCTGTCTTTTTTTTTTTCAGGTCCAAACATCTACAGCCAGAGCATGGCCTCACTCAGTGGTGACATCGAAACACCATTCAGCCTGACCACCACAGGCCACCAGCTCCTTCTGCGCTGGTCCTCTGACCATGGCACCAACCGACGCGGTTTCCACATCAGATATGTGGGTGAGTATCAAAGTATGTATCCAGTTTATAATCATATTCTCCTTTTTAGTGCATTCTGAATATATCGTGTCTCTTAACAGCAGAAGAGTGATAAAACTCATGGGTTCAGACATAAATATTTCAGACAGAAATGAACAAGTCATAATACTTCATAGGGGCAAAACTTCATTAAATCTTCTCTGCAGCTACAGTATAATACTGTGATTATAATGTGACCCCATGATTTTTCTCACTGTGTGCTGTGATTGTTTCAGGATGTTATTCATTGAGTTTTTGATATCAGTTAATTTACAAAAATGCTTTGAATTTTCACGAAAATGATAATAGCTCCCACCAGGAGGGTTTTTCACACACAGAAACCACGAGGCAGTAAGAAAGTCAAAGGAGGCTCCCATGCTGCTTTGCATTCCTAATTTAAAAAGGTCTTAAATACTTAATTGGCTCTTTAATAAAGCAAGTAGTGCTAAGCAAAAGCAGCAGAGGGAATCTTCTTCCATTGTAATGCATCAATAATAATGAAAAAAGCACAAAGGCATTTATTTTTCATGTTGTGTCCTACCGTTAAATCTGAGAAGTGAGAATGTTCCCGTGAAAGCAAGTCAGTGTGATGAATTTTGTAAAGAAAACTCCTCCTTGACTTGATTGACTTGAACAGGAACTGACTTAAACTCCAGTGTGAGTCTTTTCATCTTAAATCCCTGCTATTTCCTAGTCATGCTGGTTTAAAAGAATGTATGACAGTATTCGTAAGGCTTGGATTCCTCCCCTGAATTTCCTGTCTCATCAGCTGTTTGGTGCTTATATTCTAGGAATCAACTTGTCTTTTTTATTTTTGATGAACTAAAAGATGAGAGAAAAAAGGCAGTGCAACAAATGACTGGCGGTCACAGCCATATTGCATGTGTTAAAGTGAAATTGAAAATGTACATGCCCATATGCCCAAGAGGAATAGCAATAATGTGACTTTGAAGACTTCCTTTACTGTGTGGCATGCAGCCCATGCACTAAATAGATTTGATGCTCCTCAGGCCTTTTCTCTCATTATCTTCCTGCATTCAAAATGGAGCCTTACTGTGACTAAAAATGTTCACCTGAGTCTTTCTCTTGAGGGGCTTTTTTAATACCACTCTTCCTTTTCTCTTCTCTCTGCTTTATTTCTCTCTTTCCTTGTTATTGTCTGCTGTTCTCTATTCCTTGCTTTGATTTTATTCTCACTGCCTCTCCTGTATTGCTCTCATTTCCTTTGCCTTGGAACTCATCTCCCCTCCTTCCCTCGATCCTTTATTTCTTAGCGATGTACTGCAGTACCCCAGACTCCCCACAGCACGGCTTTGTGGTGAGCCAAACTGGGGGTCATCTCAACAGCGTAGTGCGCTGGGCCTGCGACCGGGGGTACAAGCTGATCGGAAAGGGCTCAGCTGTGTGCAAGAACACCTCCTATGGCTACTACACCTGGGACGCGCCAGTTCCCGCCTGTCAAGGTGAGCACATTGGGCCTGGCAGCCTTTTATTTCCTATTTCAGCCTGCCTCTTTCCTGGTTTTCTGGTCACTGCCTCTGCCCTGCGCTCAGCAGGCAGACAGGCAGGCGCTTGAGGCAGCCGAGTGTCTCAGCCCAAGCTCTATTCCTGTGTTCGTAGCAGCTGAACTGAATCCGGCCTGATTGAGAGCCAGAACCCTGTCAGGTGGAAAGGGAACAGAAATCAATCCTCCCTACTTCTGTCAATTTCCACTTCTACAAATTACTTTGGCTAATTCGCCATTAGCATGCGGTGTCTGCCACTGTTTGGTCTCACTCAACTAATTGGGTTTTTTGATGCGCACATGTGAAATGTGTGCATTTACGACTGCATGCGCTTCCACAGACACTTACACAGTAGCAAACAGCAACAGATGGTGTGCTCGATTGCATTTTATCAGGATGCAGTGAAATCAAAATATGTGTGTCATGTACTTTATGATGATTTAAAAACACTTCCCACCTATGATTAATTCCGTCACTTTGGTAATTGCTAACAGCTTTTTCAAAGCACATAAACTCAAGCGTAGATGCAAAAGGATAAATATATTTATACAGATGCTGTCCATCTGCTGTCCTTTAGATGGTGGAGATTACATTACAGTATATTTAATCCTTCATTTTCATCTATCCACACCGCCTGATAGTTGAGAATGTGAAGTGCATTAATCCATCATTGTTGCTCATGCGTTTCAGCAAGAAAATTGATCTCAAACAGAGTCTCAGGCCCACTGACCTTATAAACTTCGATGAAGACGCCTGCTCCACATCAAAACTTTTCATCTGCAGTAAAGAAAAGTGTTTAATGCTTTAATGATCTCTATCTGTTAGATTGTGACTTAGCAGTACTCAAAAACGAATGCTGATTGATTCTCTCGTAGGGCGATGAGGACCAATGTAATAGCTGCAGGCCATGTTGGCAGATTCCTAACTTTGATGTTTCACAGTGTGCAGCAACTATTGCTGCTCCATTTTGTGATGAGTGTGTTTGCATAACTGCTCTCATTTAGTGTGGCCCTGCAGATGTTGGTTTCCCTGCTCTATTCTCTCCCTCTGCCTTGCCTCTGATGATAAACACCTTGAGACCTACTAGCTTTAGTTTATGGAGAGTTTGAGCTCTGAGGCCATAATAACCCAGATTCAGATTGAGTTGTGGCAGGGACACAGTGCAATGTGTGACTCATGTGAAAGCATCTATATGGACGGAGGAGTTGAAACTCTTTTTGGTCATTTTAATGAGTTAGTTGTCATTGAAAGTCAGTCATTAACATCTCTTTGTGCAGAAACTACCAACAATTAAAAAGGGGTAAAATATCACTGCAATGCTCTCTCCATGTAAATTTTCAGAGCTTCCTGGTTTATTAGCTAATTGCAAAGTCTGTGGATAACTTTTTATTTAACATAAAACTTTCTAAAACCCTGAAAGATTTATGGGGGACTTTAAGTTTGATGTCATACCACTCTGCAGAGTGCTGGATTACTTCCATCCTCAAGGGCCCAGTCCCATATGTAATATTTTCAAGGATTTCTCCAGCAAGGAGATTTTAAGAGCAGTTTTATGGATCCAACAGCCTATAATATATACAGTGTAACAAAATGGCTTGGTGAAGTGTTTACATGACAGATGCGTTCCCACTTCCTTATTATAAATGCATTAGGTGGGTGTAGTTGCTTAAATGCTAATGGCATCAGAGTTTGGTGTGGCAGTAGGTATCATGTTTTGCAATTCAGGAAATGTCACATTTTTACAGTGACCCTCTTGGTGGCTTTTTGACTCAAAATAGAGAAAGAAGGGCTCTGTCACTGACTCAACTAATGTGAATGAAGGCACAATTAATGTGTGTAATTACACCTGTGCCTTTCCTACTGGGATGTGTCAAAGTGTCTGCCATGAGTAATGTCAGATGTCAGAGTTCTGCAGAGGTGTTTAGTGTCAATGTTGAATAATTTTCCTTTTTACATTTTCACTTATTATATTTGTAACCATTTTGGCTGAAATTAACATAATAGTAAGCAGCAAACAGCTTCCTTTATGAATTAAACACTTTGCATTGCTAGTGATTCTTGCACTTGCTCCGTAAAAATTAATGTCAAAGTAAGCATGTCTTAGCCTGCCATGCCCATGTTGTCTCTGCAAATCATGCCTGTATGTGTCCTGAACTGTGCATAAACCTGTGAGCCGACAATCGTCCTCTTGCTGCTTGCAGCCGTGTCTTGTGGTGTGCCCAGTGCGCCAGTGAACGGAGGTGTGCTGGCTGCTGATTACTCCGTCGGCACTCGGGTGACCTACTTCTGCAACAGCGGCTACCGGCTCTCCTCCAAAGAGCTGACGACCACAGTCTGCCAGCCAGACGGCACCTGGAGCAACCACAACAAGATACCCCGATGCATTGGTGAGTGGGGGTTTTTAGAGGAAAGCCTGGGGATGTAGAGGAAAGTGAGTAAAGAAATGGAGTAACCACAAGAAGACATAGCATGGTTGATCAGTGGGAAGAAAACACATTTGAGAGATTAGGACAGGCATTAGTGTGATGGAAAAGACACTGATTTGGGATTTTTTAGAGTTTTTTAGATTTAAAATCCTCTCAAAGAGTTGTAAGCAGTCTTAACATGACCCTGTACTGTAATAATTGATGTGTAGGGGAGAACAGGGTTGGTTGCCACATTTTTTACTCTAGTGTGAATTGCTCATCATCAAAACATCTTTCAATAGTCATTCTTACACTAAATCAAAGCTTTAGGTGTTGACTTGAAATGTGTACGTAATGTGGACATGAACAGGAACATCTTTAGGCCAGCCTATAGGTCTATAGCCAGTAGGCGATTTGAGGGGGGATGGCATCCCCCTTGTTAGCAAAATGACCAAAATGCATTCCCTTTGTTAACTTGCATCCCCTCTCTGTCAGGGCAGAGCAGGGATGCTTAGTCGAGTATGTTCCACCTGACTCATTGATCCTTTACAGGGTTTCCCATTTATGTATTACACTGCAGTGGATCGCCACTGATAAATTAGCCCCCTGTTTTCATGTCGGCATTCCCACCCAGCATAACTTGTACCATGACTGTCCCATGCAGGGCCGGTTTTGGGTATAGACGATAGGCTATGAGCTGTCATGAGCCCTGAACATTTTGAATAGGTCCACCAATGTAACAGATCATCAACTCCTGCGCTCCTCTAACCTCTGCGCCCCTCGTTAGTGAAACAGTCCAGCCTCACTATGCCTCTCTCTCTGTCTGTCTGTCTCTCTCTCTCTCCATGCACGGCACATGCTCACTGGGAGCCCAGCAGGACGTTTAGAGTAAAAAAGTTTTCTCTTTCCACGTTCACACAGCGCTGAGTGGATAGGATGTAGAGATAGAGCCCTGTGTCGGACAGCTAACACCCTACCTGCCCATTCCCCCGTTTTCAATGGCGCAATGGCGCTAGAGAACACATTTTGGCATGTTTGGAGTTAACTTCTTCATTTTATCAAATTTTTCGCAGAATCTGAGGTGTGTGCCAATTTTGGAGAGTTTTTGAGCGTGTTTAGGGGGTCAAATTAAGGTTTAAAGTCCTGGTGGAATAATAATAATAAGAAGAAGAAAGAAATGGATGAAATACAATAGGGTCCTTGCCCTTTGGGCAGCGAGGACCCTAATAATAGCCTACTTATCTAGGCTATACACATTCACTACTAAACGTGACAACCAACAACAAAGAAAATGTGACGACCAACCCCAACTGGAGTTTCTTGCTAGCATCAAGGCTAACAACCATCCAACAAGTAATTAGCTAGCGTTCATTTTTTTACTATGACTTTTCCCTCATACTTGTAAGGGTAACAATTGTTGTTACAAATCCATTATATAAAAGCCAAGAAGAAAAATACAGAGGAGCTCAATGTTTACAATTTGACATGAAAATCACAAAAAGTCCCCTTCCCTGAAGTTCAGCTTTCCTTTTCCAGAGAAGTCTATGTAGGTGAGCTCTGATCTCAATTCTGGCCATTTCCACGCCAAATTTTGGGAGACAGCGCCCTCTGGTGGTGAGATTTAATGATTGTGACAACCAACCTGTGTGACAACCAACCACATTCCCCCCCTACTGTGGATTCCTATAGAACCTGGATGTGCCGCTTCATTACAAAATCCCTAACTTCTTACACAATAATAAAAAAAATAGATAGCAAGAAGCTGAATATTAATTGCAGGCAAATTTTACACTCCAGTTCAGCTCTCGCAGTGCAGTGTTAATTTCGTCAACTAAAACTATGACTAAAAATGTTCATCGACAGCCTTTTATTTCCATCACGAAAACCAGACTAAGACTAGCCAAAGATAGATCTGTGATTACTAAATCACAGGATGGTGACTTACATTTACAGATTTTGCAGTGAGATAAGAGAAACATAAGTCTGTCTACCTGACTTATCCTTAACTTAAAATGTCTGCCCCTCAACCAACCTTCTCTCTTTTTTATTGGTTTGGCACAGTCATTACATGCCCCAGCCTCAGCTCCTTCTCTCTGGACCACGGGAAATGGAGGATAGTCAATGGTTCGCACTACGAGTATGGAACAAAAATAATCTTCACTTGCAATCCTGGATATTATCGAGTTGGCCCTGCCCACATCAGGTGCCTGGCCAATGGGGTATGGAGCTGGAGAAATGAAAGGCCCCGGTGCAAAAGTAAGTAACCTTTCCTGCAACAACAAGTAGAAATCACCAGATTATAAGGTGATCACCCAAATCCCTAAACTTGGGGAAAGTAATTTTTTTGTATACTGGAAATTCTTTCCACTTCATTCATAATTTGGCATTGAAAATTAAACATCATTGGTCGAACACAAAGTGTCAGTCCAATTAAAACACTGAATATGTGTTTCGTTAATTCATTTCATACCCAATATAAAATAACAAGCCTTTGCATACAGAAAAATTAAAATTTCTGTTCCGTCCACCCCACATCACATTCATCGACTGTAACAATGCAAAAAGAAAAATAAGAAATTGTTATGGCCTCTAAATCAGCAGCTGCATGATTTACTTTTGAACACCTCACGTTTTCTATCTCAGCCTCTGTTGGATATTGTTTATCGAAGAAAATCTTTTCTACGCTGCCATGGGAACTACTTTTTAAGAGGCAAAAAAGCTGAGTAGTCTGTGTAATAGCAAAGGAAATGTAAGCCAGCATGATGAAAGATGTCGGAACAAAGGAAAACACCATCATTATCCTCCCCATGAAATAGTACAGGTCACTCTTTTATCGCATTAAGGTCGGTAAGATGGGTGTAAATGACTGTGCTCTCCCATTGACTAGAGATGTAAGCCAACTTCTGTCTCCTCTTTTTCCCTCTCCCATTCCCTCTCGCTCACTCCCTTGCTGTCTTGTGTTTTTTCCTTCCCTGCCTTCTTAACTTCCTCTTCTCTTTACTGTTCTCTTTATCTTATTGCAGTCATTTCCTGTAGCGATCTGCCCACTCCTCCTAATGGGAAAAAAATTGGGACCCAAACAACCTTTGGAGCATCAGCCATTTTCAGCTGTAACCCCGGCTATGTTTTAAGCGGATCCACAGTGAGAGAGTGTCTCCTGTCCGGCCTCTGGAGTGGGATGGAGACTCACTGCCTGGGTGAGCATGGTCTAAATGATCTCTTTAACTTAACAGAGGATAGCTTTGACCTGGGTCAAACACTGTGGGAAATCTGTTGGGACAGAATATGAGCTGCTTCTCTGTTTTGGTTCAGGCATAATGGCAAGAATCGAACCAGATTGGGAAATGGAGGGTTGCTTGAATTGGCTCTTTTGCTCAGTGTGTACGGCCAATTACAGTAAACATAACAAAGATGCAGTATTTGTCACTGGTTGCGGTTTCATGCTGATACTCCTGCAACATAAATATCCCTTTTGGCTGAGACACACCTGTTTCATCTGGTAAAGGTAACAAGATTAAAATTGTTGTGAAATTTCAGTAACGGTACTTTTCTATGGTTGATTGGATCATGTAGCTGAACAGCAAAGCCTGAGGATGTTTTCACATTAGGCTTGATTGTTTTGTACCATGCCAAGCACTATTGTCCTCCTCCCCTCTAACATTGTCTGAGCACACTTGTATGTACACAATCCTATACAGTAGGTGGGGGTGTGCATTTAGTTAGGTTGTAAGTCCCCCTAAAAGACAAAAGAAAAATGCAACCATTGCATCCACACATATTAATATTTGTTTATGCTCTGTGCAGACCGTAGGCGGATATAGGGGATGGCTTACAGGGCTTAAGCCCTGGTACTTTCTCTCAAAACCTCCAAATCTTACAGGCTTGTTAAAGTATTTTTTCTGCTCAGTGTTATGATCAATAAATGTAAAAGAAATCATTTGTAGTATACAAATGGACATGGAAATTTCATTCTTGTAAACAAACTGAATAAAATCATCCTTTTAATTTTACTTCCAAGATCTTATACTACAGTATAAAACATGATTTTAACATTGTATTAAGCCGGACATACACTTTGTGATTTCAAGCTGACCATATGGCAGTCGTGGCAAAATGTCAACTCATACTGTACTAGGATGCACGACCATCGCTCATGGTTTGTGTGCTCACACTATACGGTCTGATGGTCATGCCTAATCTGAGTGCTCACACTGTACGAGTGAAGTTGGGACGGTCTGTGACAGAAATCTGCAGAGTTTGATTTTTATAAAAGTCTCACACACTGAGGGTGAAGTGTTTTCATATCCTCTCTCTCGCTTTCTCTATCTATCTCACACACACAAACAGCATCACCTCCGCGTCAGCTGCAGACCGGTGGGTAGGAATATTTCCTGCTTATTTCCTTTATCATAGCATGGCTGTGGGGGCATCAGAACGTCATTCCAGCTGTTTTCATGGTAATTTGGGACATTGTCTGACTTTTTGCAAAGGAAAAATACCCCAAAGTTGTTTGTTTTGCTCACATTTTTGCTCTGACTGTCGGAGTGTCTGGAGTCATACGACCAAAATATCAAACATGTCAGAAATCCATCTGACCAGTTGGGAGCTGCTCATGGGTTCGCAGTCAGGTCACAGTGGGCCGTTGTACCCCCCTGTACACAGCACCACAAACAATGCCAGTCTGACTGAAAGTCGGCCCGACTTCAAAGTGAGTTGTGCAACACAAAATTTGTGGCTGAATTGGATGAAAATTGCACAGTGTATGCCTGGCTTAAGATGATAACATTTCTTGTAATTTTTAAAGTATATCTAAATCTAATACATTTTACTTTCAATGTTTACTTTTAAATGAATAGCACAGATTGTAAACTTTTACACTAAATTCATGCTGTCTAAATTTAAAAAAGTAATACCAAAAGAAGTGTAAGTGAAAATTATTCATCTTCAATACAGTGAATTTCACAAGACCTAACAATATAAAGTTGATTTTTTTAAATCTATTTTTAAGTTTTGTTAACTTTAAGATCTAAAAAAAACTATTTTAGCTCAGTTGATAGAACACATTTTAGTTTTGAATACTGGAGACAGTCTTCCCTTAATTTGCATAATTTTCCCAGAATGGCTTTGGGCATTAGACACTTTTGCACCATGACTGAAGTTACCCACTCAGTTAGAGAAGTCCCGCCTGTGGGGACAAAATTCAACATAGCAAGGATGGCATACTGAACTTTGTGGAAGAGCACTCTCTGGGTCAAAGTGCCCTTCTCAGTTTTTGTTACATGAAATCAATCAAATTAGCTTAGTTTTGGTGGCATTGATGTCCGAAATTGCAAAATATGAAAGACATAAGGGAAACTAGCAGTTGCAATGTGTAAATCCTATATTGTATTTTAACTTGAGTCATACTCAAAAATGTTCATTTCTATTACTTGAAAACTTTAACGTCAAATGTTTTTAGGATTATCAACTGGTCAAGTTTTACAGTGTATGATTTTAGAATGATGCGCACACTTCGATAACTAGAGCATTTAAAATAAATTATGTTGGCTGCAAAGGAGGGGTTTTTTTTAAGATGGAACAGCATCATTTTTGTCCAATAATTTCTAGCGTGATTGTTGTTTTTAATCTAAATTTGTATAAAATCGCTTGAAAACTGTGTATATATCTGCCTGATGAGTAAAAACTACTCTTCGACCCTCCTAAGCTTGGATCTCAAACACTTCTTGCTCCAACCCTGGTGTGGACAATGGAGTCAATCCTGGACCTTGGCTGTTTTTGTTATTTTTTAGACAAAGCTCTACTTCCCACATTTACTGTGCAGCTCAGAGGATGAAATTGGTCCATGCTGCACAGATACAGTAGTATTTGAAGAGGCAGAAGAGACTTGCCGACCAGGGCCCCATTGCATTCACATCTCCTGCAGATGAAGATCAAGTAAACATGACTCGTGTCCAAGACCATCTCTTCAAGCAGACTTAAGTCCAGTATGCTTATAATCACACTGATCAAGGGAACTGGACTTTGTGGTCAAGTGTGCTAGGAAACAGGCCCTGGTATCTAAAGTGAGTCCACACATAGGGTCATCTGGATTTTGTTCTTATGAATGTGTCATGGGAGTGAGCGATGTAGAGTTTGAGACTTGCATTAAGTTGTACCAAAAGATCTTGAGCTGTTGTTAAGATGTATAAACAGGAAAATATGTTCCAGTTCAGCTTACCACAGCTCATCACCAGTCTATGCTAGAAGAAAATGTGACACATGTAATTATTTGGGCTGCATTCAAGCCCACATAGCAGCAGAATGTGACAGTTCCTCCAGCAGATGCATTAGTCTGTTCATCAACCCTGTGGCACCAGCACTTCAAGCTTCACTCTATATTGGTACAGTTCATTAAAACAAGCGTACCTCTCTCTTGTTTAGCAGTATGACTGTCAGGGTTAACATAGCCAAGGATCTCTCTGTATAGTGGCCTACTTCAACACTATCCTCACAGAATCTGGCCACTCTCAACTGGAGTGTGATAATAAAACGCTTGACTGAGTTTCGAGGTGCACTAGTGAATTAGGAAAATCAGACTCACAGTCAGGGGCAATTTCCCAGGTTTTAAGTGGCAGAGGAAATCTCAGCAAGATTTCTTCTTTCTGAAAGGGATTTATTGTAGCTGAAAGTAATACGATTACGTGCATGAACGTATTGCACACATTTTGTGTAGTTTCACATCATGCGTCTCTCTGTCTACTGTAGATGAGAAAGGCTGAGTTATCAATGCAAGTAAAGCAGAAGCCAGTATGAATTTAGAAAAAAAAGACTATTCAGAGATAATGATGCTGAAAAACGCTTCCCAAATCCAATATGTTTTATGAATACACTAACTAATTTTGTTTGCCAGCATTGTAATTCCAAGACCTTTTAAATCACCATTTTCCTCATTTTATTTTCTAATACAGCTGTCAGAATGCAAAGTTATTCAACTGGATAACACAATCAAAATTGTGTTTCTACCCTACAACCACCATCCGTTAGTTCAGTGAATACCACTGCAGGCTATTATCATCAAATGCTACAAGCTTGACCTAAAGTGTTGCAATACACAAATGACAGATAATTCATTATTATTCATGCAAAGTAAATTCCCTCGGTTGCTACTCCTCTGACTGCAGAATATTATAAATAACATAAACTGTAAGAGATGGGCTGTCTTTGGTTTCCTTTCCATATAAATTCAACATTTAGTCAAAGAAAATGTGTTATCAGTACATTGTTTCTCTCTCTCTCCTTTCCCCCTTTTCCATAATGGAACAGCTGGTCACTGTGGTGTTCCAGAGCAGATCGTTAATGGGCAGGTTATCGGGGAAAACTTTGGTTATAGAGACACTGTGGTTTACCAGTGCACTCCTGGCTTCCGGCTCATTGGCTCCTCAGTACGGATCTGCCAGCAGGACCATGTCTGGTCTGGATTTCTCCCAGTTTGTATCCGTAAGTGCTTGAATAGTAATTTCCACTGCCTGGTTAAGTGCAAGAAGAATGAACTGTATGTGTGTGAGTGTGAGGTTGCATTTGTGCAATATTTCAGAATTTCTCCATATAGATACCAATATTTAACTGGAAAACAACATTTGGAAAGTGTTGGGCTCCAGTTATTAGGTTTTGATTTAAAACTTTTTAAGGGAAACTTTGAATCAGATTTTTTCTTACCAGGAAAGAAAGTTTAAAAACAATGTTTTTTTATTGCATTGTTTCAAACACAAAATTATATAAATAACTTTTCTTTAAAGCTCTCTTAGGGCCCCGCTCCACAGTTTTGGAAGCAGCGAAGTCAGTAGTCAATAAATATCTTCATAATGTAATTCCTAGTGTCCTCTTCACCTATTGATGCACTGAGATATGTTGTTTACCCTTTTTCAAAAGAGGTAATGCCTTGATTCCTAATTCCCCCGTTGTCCTCTAAGGTTAATTACATGATAATGGTATTCCTATGATAGGTGCCACTGTACGTCAACTATCGATCACTATTATTGAATTTTCTTTCTCTCCTTTATCTTTGTCTCTGCCTCTCACTCCTCTCCTCTTTACCTTTTTTGTTTGTACCCTTTCTCTGCTGACGTTCATCTTCCATCATTTTCTCTCTGCCTCCTCCTTTCTGACACATCCCTGGGTGACGCATGTCATTTTCAGCTGTCACATGTGGCCACCCAGGCAGCCCTATCTATGGCCGCACCACAGGGGACGGCTTCAACTACAATGATATGGTGCGCTTCTCCTGCAACAAAGGCTATACCCTGGAAGGACCCTCTACAGCCCAGTGCCAGGCCAGCCGCCAGTGGAGCCAGCAGCCACCAACATGCAGAGGTAGAGTCCGGCTACTAAAAGGATTTATGATTGGCAGCTGGGCTGACTTAAAGTATCAGCAGGACACAGATGTATGTTGACAGTTGAACTGAAAAGCTGCTTGTCTCTGCCAGCATGTTTAGCCGAGGCTCAGATACATTGCCTCAGGAGGTGAGACAGACAGGAGCTGAAAGCAAGACTGTACAACAAGAATTTGGAATTAGCAGATCTGTCATATTGTTATGCATCTCATTAACCATCTGATGTGATCTTTTCTGAAGAGGGCTACTTTTAGTGTATCACATCAGCTTAAGGTGTTTAAATGTTTGATAATAGGAGCCACTTTGCCCCTGAGAATCAGGCTAGCCATCATTGCAGCAGGTAGCTGCCAGCATGCAGAGCTAAGATCCAGCTAAAGAGCTAGAAGAGATTAAATTCACTTTTTGTGAAAGTTCAGAAATGACAAACTAGGCTGCTGTACAGCAGATGTATTATGATCATTCAGTAATCAGCTGCGAATGACTGTCAACATGCAAGGACAGCAGAACAGAATGGACAGAAGCAGTACTCACACGTCTATTGATCTGAACAAGAAAGTCACTATCTCTTCTTCCTATCCAGAACAAAGCAGGAAAATACAGCAGTAACGAGCCTGCAGCAGGATGTATGGAAAAGTCAGGTGTAAATGGGGAATTGTTTCTGCAATTTTCCAGCCAGTTTTTGCCAAGAAACTTGCTACAGGGGGAGATTACTTTGAAAGTAAGAAAGTTCAAAGTACATTTAGAGGAGGACATCTCACTGTTTGTGTCAGATGGTGGCTGTGTTTTGTTGTGTCCAATTTCAGTTAGCCCAGGTAGGGCTCATTAGTGCTGTGTTTACAATCAGCAGGTCTCTGCACAGTTTTGTTCGCGTCCATTCTAGAAAGATGTTGTGTTTTCCCCAAATAATTCTCACCAAGGAATATATTTGACAGGAAATAATTTCGGCTCCACTATACATTTTTGTCCTCTCTTAAATGGAGAAACACAAAAGATGTATTGTGCAGCATGATGGAAGGTTTTTTAAGGCTCAGGCAAAAATAACTTTTTATAGATGCTTTCAAAGATATTCCACATATTCTACACTTCAGATACCTTGTAAAGGTCATTCTATACAATGTCAACTGGCTCAGAAAAGTCTGTACAACAAAGTGAGAAAGTAATTATTAAAACATAACACTGAATCCATGAATAAGGTCTCCTTCTTCTGAATCTTGTCAGCCCAAGCTTAATTTGCCAGGCTCTGCCCATTTAAAAATACCTTGTCTTGGCAAGGATTTTTTTGGCAGAAAGATGTGAGGAGACACAGTTTTCATATCTTTGAATTGCACTGTAGAGACAGACCTGGTAAAAGATCAAAAGAGTAAAATCATATTAAACTGTCATGACTCCTGTTGTCAAAATATGCATTTGCACTAAAATTTTCTCACATTAAGCCAGCTTTTTGCTCATTTGCAATATTGATTTAATTTGATGTTCCTCTGAACTTAATTTCACCCTCAGCTACTCTCAGCTTTAAACCATCCTGTCAGCTGTGTGTTTCTGGAGATTTCAGCAGCCTGGAGACTGGTTGCCTTTGAATCTGTGACAATAAATGTGCCTTCAATTTTGTTGTTTTTCAGAAGGAAGCTTTGGTTGTTATTATGACTGACAATGCTTAAATATAGCATGGACTCACTTGCCTTCCTCTTTGTAGAAGAAACAGAAAAAGACACAGCTCAGGTCATATCAAGAGTTCTATTATTAACTCAGAAGTGAACATACTGACAGATAGCATTTATGCAAATTATGCTCCAACTAGAGAAAAAAGACTGCATAGTTTCTAGGAACAAGAAGTCAGATCCCTGATGATGATTGTGGGTGTTGTTCAAAATGCAGATTCTGTTCAAAATGCAGATTCTCACTTTATACTATAATAAATGAGGGGAAATACTTCAAGCGAGATTGCAACTTGTCCAGATACACATACAGTATCAGAGACTACAACAGAATTGTAGACAGGTGCAGTTATTAAAACCCATTACATATTAATAATCACAATGTAATGGCAACCCCTGTACATTTCACCAATACTACATTATATATACTACCATTATTCTGTGAATAATCAATTTTTGCTATTTTCAGTCTCCTGCTTTGCATTAGTGTGATATGTACTGACCATCTAGTGTCAAAGAAACCCTGTGCACAGGGTCAATAGCACAACATTGGTTGAGAAATCATGCTTCTGTAAATTGACTTTGTGTAATTTTACAGAGGTCAAAAGAACTAAAGGAAAAGGGAATCCACAAGTTCAAAAGTAATGTGACACTGGAGATCTGACATTAATTTGCCTGAATTAAACTGAAAACCTATGTCCTCCCTGAAATATCTTTGCAGCAATCACAATTTAATTGGACTGCTGTCAGTATCCTACTGTATGCATTCTCCTGTCATGATTAAACACAGTGAATAATTCATGAGCCCCTATGTATTTTTTTCATTCCTGTCTTTTTCATGCAGTGGTGAACTGTACTGATCCGGGTATTCCTGCCAATTCAATCCGGGAGAGCAAGATTGAGCATGGGAACTTCACATTTGGCAGTGTGGTCTTCTATGACTGCAACCCAGGATATAACCTTTTTGGCTCATCAGTGCTCACCTGCCAGCCAACAGGCAACTGGGACAAACCTCTACCAGAATGCATCGGTACAGTGGTTATTATTGTAGAATAAGCTTTTTAATGTATAGATTAGTGCTGTCAGTTGATTAAAAAAATCTAATTTAAGATGTGTGATCAAAGATAACAAAACAATCAGAAAGGACATTCTTCTGAATGGCATCGCAATTTTCATTTCGCTTCTGAAACATAGAACCAACTAACATAGAATTAAAAACATTAAGAGCACTGAAAAGTGTAAAGGTGCTCTAATTAAAGTTACAGAGATACTTTAGCCAGTTCTGTGATGGCATCAGAGTGAGTAATTAATCGAAATTAACTGAGACATTTGACCGCACTAGTATAGATAGAAAAGGTACCCCTACACAGAGCATCTAGTGTTTCATAGCCATGTTTATACAGGAGCCCAGAAAGGACAAACTTGGCTTCAAGGCTTTACATGTTTATCACTGAGTCACACTGTTTTCCAAATGCTTTGAACAGGAGCAGATTGCAATCGGCATTCTTACCATTTAATGCCTCTAAATCCTCTTCACTGATTCTTTAAGGGATCTTAGCTGTGTGGCTTATAGACTGTATAAAAGAAGTGGACATAGCCACATTGACATTACCAAATGGTGTGTTGATGACTGTCCTGAGGCCTAGAGCTCAGTATTTTCATTGTCACATCTCCATTTTGTCAAGTCAAAGTGACAGTATCTGGAAGGCAGGATAAACACACATGGCTATATCTCTGTCCAGGGTTCAGGTCACTGTGATCTCAAGGTAGTCACACCCCAGAGCAGATCAAAATCCAAATAGAACCCGTATTGACAATAAAAAGGAAACTATACTATTTGGATAAGCACATAAACTCCGATTGAGAATGAACATTTATTTATGAACATCATAAATATAGGAAGAAGTAAGGTCATTTTTTCTGTGTCCATACAAGACTTTGATTTGGAGCAAGAATTGCTACCTGCTAACCGTTAGAGAGAATATGCATCTTTGTTGGTTTCTCTTCTGAAATCACAAGGCTTTGTCCAGGTTTTATTTCTAGTTTGTTGTCTGTATCCTGATTTTTCTGTCAACCAGTTGGTCCAACTCTCTAAATAACTAGTGTATTTGATTGAACACTTATGTGTGTCTAGTTTTAGTGTCAACTTTTTTTTCTCATAAACTTTTGAAATGGATATGGTATGACTTTCTAAATACTGTGTCTGAGAGCATCTGTATATAATTTGATGTCTTAGTGGCATATGGCTTTGTGGCACTGTGCCTAATATAGAAATGGAGAAACTTCCACAGTACCAGTTGTTTAAGCTATAGTCAATATTTCCTCTAAATCAAGAGCTCAAAATGTAGCAACCATCCATGAATTGTAAGGGTTATCTGAGCTTGTAATGTCTCTCCAGCACCTGGCTCATCATGCACACTACTTTTGTTTGAGACCGCCAACGGTAATGACCTATTTCTGGTGAAGAGATCTGAAGTAAAACTCTGCATTTAGCACACAGGCTCGGAAAGCACTTCATTTCATGGTAGAGAGATGACGCACCCCCATTTAGTCTATCAAACAGAATAATAATTAAAGAGATACACAGGAGTGTCTGACTCAAATGTTTATTCACGGCTCCAGGCATCACTGACTCTTTGTTAAGAAATTAGCTTTGTAAAATTACAGAAACTTACTTTTCATTATGAGACTAAGCTGATTATTAAAGCTCCAACAAGCATAGGTTAAGGTCAACAGAACATTAAAGCAAATCAAAAAAGAGAAATTGAAGTCTTGACACTATCTGGCAAGCATCTTGTTGAATTGAGGATTTATCTTATTGTTGCTTGATTTAAAAAAAAAGACTATTATGTCAATAAAGTCTGTTCTGAGTAAACAAATGGATTATGTTTAAGATCCTGAGGCATAGCCATCCTCTGTAATTGTTCTTTCAACAGAACACAGTTTTTGAATTTAAGTCTCACAGCAGTGCAGACCAGCATGCTTTTGAATGGCTTGTTGGTTTTGTCCTGTTTTATTTATCTGCAAGCCACATAACCTGAAATAGACAGACCGCCGGGTGACAAAAGCCTGTTATCTTTTAAATACTGTTTGGGATTATTATTTTATTTTTCAGAGTGGAGCATTGTTGTATTAGGTGAATTAGCACGCCAGGAAGATATTAGCCTAGCATGTCAGACTTACATAATGAATATGCTCAAACAAAACAAGCTAAGCTTCTGGGAAAACAATATGCAAAATCTCACTGTTATTCTCTAATTTAAATAAATGACATACAACCCTTTTTATTGAAAAATTAAGAGCACTGTCACACTATCATTACTGGCATTGTAAGATTGGATTGTATCAAGTACGTTGCGGCATGCAACACAAATCCCTCCATCCCCTCACCCATCCACTGATGATGTTTTTTCTCCCTGCATGAAGAAGTGGACTGTGGCCACCCAGGTACCCCTCCTCATGCTGTGATGAGCGGCGACAAGTTCACCTTTGGCTCCACGGTGCGCTACTCCTGCTCTGGAGACCGCCAGCTCATAGGGGACTCATCGCTCACCTGTCAGTTGAACGGACACTGGAGTGGTCCACTGCCCCACTGCTCAGGTAGATAAAACAAACACTGGCACTGATATTAGTATCCTGCAGAATACTCATATTTTTTGTTTTATTGCACACTTACTTAGTAAATGTGTCTTCCTGTAAAGAGGTTTACCGAAGGAATGGGAAGAGATACAATAGTATTTTTTCATTGATCTCTTATAGTAAATGAGCCTCAAATGCCTTTTGGTTTATTTGTTCTGGTAGAGTTGACTAGAATTCTGTTTGTGATGTTTGTAGCAAAAGAAAAAAGAAGTATACAAATGTAACAGCAACGTTTTTGTTTCTTATGGTCTGCAAAGCATAGTTAACATTTTAATAGTGAAAAAAGGCAAAGTGAAGAGAACAATGTCTAGATTTAACTAACTAATCAGGATGCTGACTTGAAACGTGCTACTTACTGTACATGTTTAGCATTGCAAACAATACGTTATAAACCCCATTGCATCAGGTTACTGTGACATATTTCCCTAAAAGTGACGAGATGGTATTTATTTAAATGCATAGTGAATAAACGTGGGAGTCTTGGCATCAGCGGGTGATTTGATTAGAATCTGTCAGAGGTCTGTCAAAAAGAAATAAAGGCATAAGAAAATTAGTGCTTGTGTGAAGTTCAGACAAAATAACACAAGATAATTATCATCCCGACTGAGCCAATTTACTGCTCTTAAACTCAAGGCCTTATTGAAATGTTTGATGCTGGGTACCTGCCAACATATTGGACCCATGCAGTTAGTTTTTCACAAGTAAGTTTCTGAATCTTAGTTCTGAAATCAAGTGAATGTTGCTTCCTGCCTAAACAATCAATCGGGTGTAAGATATGACATCTGACACCACCAAAGTGCAGACTGTGGCTAACAAAAGTCTCAACACAGTTTTCAGTACATTTAATTGAAGACTCTGCCCTTGACATTTCTGAAAACCTGGTAAAACAGTGCCTGATGGTGTATGTCTGCCAAACTACAAACTTTATCCATTAATCTCCTCTGTGCTCTTCCCTCACGTCACACCTAAACATTCCTGACCTTTTAACTGGATTCCCTTTACTGAATGTTCGCTCGGTTTGTTCAACTCACTGGCCCAGAATTAATGATTGTAAGCTCACTCGTGTGGTTCTTGTTTTTTTTTTTTTTTCTCTCTCTCTCTCCTGTAAATGGGAGTGTGAACTGTTGACTCACCTTAATATTTTGTATTTACTCAGACAGGAGAGGTAGGAAAAATAAGGCTATTATACAAGGATATAGTTAGAAGATACTCATTCATGTCGGAGCTAAAATCCATTTCAGAATCAGAATTTTTTAGTGTTTTGTTCTTAGTTTTCTAAAATGGAGGGAAATGGTGTGTTTAGTGTTTTTCTCTGCTCTTGCTTGCATAATTAGCTGTTTCGTGCAGCCTAATGACGGTTTTTAGGCTGAAATTATAGTTTAGAGCCTAATGAGGCATGTCATTTTAATGTTTATGGTCAGAAAAATAGGTGTTGAAAGGCCTTTTGTTCTCTGTCATCTAGTCCTTAAATCCAATTTAGCATCTTTTATTGGAAGAATTTGATCAGCACCCTGCTGTGATGACAAATGAGTCTGGTGGAAAGTGATGATTTGCAATGTTGTATTTAATTTGGTTTAATAACTCATTCGGAGATGTGTTTGAGCAGTATGGGCTCAAGTACGTCTTTGTATCTGATGAGATCAGGCTCATAAACTTTTATTTATTCAAAATCATCATAACAAAAGCACATCCACTGCATTTAATTTGACTTGTCCTTAACCTAATCAGCATCAACCCATCACTTAGAGAGTGAGATGAGTAAATCCTTTATTAATCTGTTAAGAAGTATTTTAACTGTCAAAGAGCAATTGGTATTTAGAGATGAAACCCCTGTGGAGGAATCTCAGCAGTACACAGATTCCTGAGTGAGTGACCAGATATTTAATCAGAATAAAGACGGTCTGACTTTCACAAGTTGGAAAAAGTGTCAGGACTTACTTAAAGACTAGAGCTCAATGCTTGATGAAAATTTAGTGATGGTTTCAGTAAATGTGAAATCAACAGTGAACTTGTCAGGCCAGGTACAGAAATAAAAATAATCAAAATTTCAGGAAGTCTAGGCCTCAGTCAATATTGAGTATTATTCTAGGTGTTAGATATTAGTTTGAATATGAATTGTCCTCATAATATAACACAGGCTGGCAACAGTCAGCTTTTATTAACTAGGAAATCAGTAACAAACGATGCATAGCAGACGCCTTTGTCTAACACCGGTTCATCATGAAGAGGCTTGATAAATTCAGACCTATGGCAGTAAACATCTGTTACAGCTGTTGGAGAAACTAGAACAACACAGCTGGACCTCAGTTGTTGCTCACAGGAGTTAAAGTTGTGATAAAGCCTGGAAAGTTGTGTACTTAATAGCACCAACTTTAACAGACACATTAGCCAAAAGTTGTCAAGTGAGGCAATGAGTACTTAAGTGTTAGCAAGATAACTGTGCTGCCTTGAAATGTTTGCATGTTCTTGTCTCTTTTAAAGATTAAACTGTTATTATGACTTAGTCTATGTTTTTTCTGTGCTCCTGCAACATTTTAAAGTTAGTTTGCAGAAAGGTTGTTGCAGAGTCCATTGTCAGCAGAGCTGGGATTTATTTAATTGCACATTTGAATTCAGTGTTCATCACCAATAGCAACACAATAATTTAGATGATGAATTCCTCAGAAGTCAAGCCCAGCGTTCATGCATCCATCCATGCATCTCTGCTCTCTTCATCCATCCTCCTTTGTTAATTAGCAAGACAAGGCTTAAAACTGCTTGCCAAGCCATTCCCCTTTTGTCCTCATCTGTTGCATGGCTGAGTTGGAGGCCTTATTATTTCCTCACAAAGGGAGCCTTGGTGAACAGACATTAACTCAGATTCAAACCAAATCCACTACCATCCCAATTAGTGAGATTATAGCTGTCACAGTACATGCCGAGCCGGACCGCCTCACCTAACCAAAGGAGTCTAATGAAGTACCGACAGCTGCTGTGAGACTTGCTCACACATACAGTACAATCACACACACAAGTGGACACGCACACACATGGGGAAAGCTTAAGTATACATACTTAACATACACTTGTAAAGTAAAGTGTATGTAAATACATGCAGAGACTGGCAGGGAGAAGTATAAACACTCTCATGTGTCAATTACCCTCTATCAGACACATATGCACTGCAAAGGTAGCAACAGTGCACATAAATGAATTCATATTCTATGTTACCCACAGCTTTAATGTATCAGCACCAGGTGTGATTCTTTGACATGATTAGATTAGTTTCTGCACAAGTGAGCGGTATGGATAGAGATCCAAATCAGGCTCAATTTGAAATGGCTCTAAAAATGTAACACCCAAAAAACAATAAAGTTTGAGCTTAATGATAGTACTTTCAAGGGTTCCTTTTCCCATATGGCCTACCTCAGGTTGAGTGATGTCAGTTCAATTCCAACACTGGTGTACAAACATACAGTACATGAGATGCCCAATAAATTATCACCAGCAAACAGGTATTAGAATAACCTGAGACGCCAGATGGATGTGTTCCACACATCCATCTGAAAAACCTTCAATACACAGCATTTGAGAAAGGGCAAGGCCTTCGAAACAAAACGTTGGATGAATGTTCTGGCTGTCACATCTTTACAGTCCAATCAGAGCAACAAAACACGTGATGTAGCTGCTATCGAGCTGCGCCCCTACTGAGGAAAAAAACTCCATAGGAAATTGCATAACACGAACCATGGCGACTGTAGACATATAAGTACAAAACTTTTGTTGTTTTTGTAAAGAAAACAACTCACTGCTGTTCTACAACCACATGAAAGCACTGCCTGCTTTATCTTTGTGTTGTGTTTCTTGCTAACCTAACCTCCATTTCAGGGCTGGAAATTAGCTGCCAGCCCACATGAATGTGTTTTTGTTCAGTAACAGGCAAATTTGCAAATATCTTGCTTGCCTCGGGTCAGGATGATTAAAAGATACAGGCTGTGGATCTATATTTCTCTCTCAAATCAGCATCTGAAACTTTCTTCTCTTTGTTAAGCATTGTGCTGCTAAAGTTGAGTGACAAACGTGTTATTTCTGTCAAATTTGTCAGGCTAAAAGTCCCTGCTCTTGTTGTTGATTAAACACCTTTATTTTGAAGGAGCAATGTGAGGAAATGAAGTGTGGCAGAAACTGAACGACTCAGACACATCATGCTGGTGAGATGCAAAATGTCACGTTACACATACACTTGAAAATGAAACGTTAAGAAATGCAGCCTGAAGCTGCGTTTACATCGTATGAAAGTCAGGCCACAAAGCTATATGCCTGTCATGATATGAATGTGGATCTGGTTTGGATGTAGAGCTAAGCAGGCTATGCAGAACAGACAGATGAGCCCTTTATTATAAGGCTGTAGTGTTTCTAGAAATTTAAAGAGAATTATCTTTCTCATGAGTCGGCATTTTCACTACATTTAACAGACACACCTACAACATCTATAGAGCAGACATTACTAACCATTTCATGGTTTTGAAACCTAATTTTATAAACACAGATTTTTTTTTCATTATTGAAATTCAGCCTAGTGGTTCATTCTGTGAATCAACAAACTTAGAGTGGTCTTTCTACTAATCATCATTGCTTTGCACAGACTTTAATAACCCCCATCCACAGTGAGTAGAGGGGCGTGTTTAGATGATATGAGCTCCCTTTCTTTTACAGACCAGTAAACAGCAGCAGGAATAGTGGACTTGTTAACAAAGCCCCACACAGTGAATGATGCACTGGGTGTGCACACAGCTCAAGGAACATGATCTCAAAGTCAATAAGCAGAAATCCTACACAAAAAGACCACACTGAACTTGTACAACAGCAGTGTCAGAAATGGTACAAAGAGTTCTACCTCTCTGTATGTCTGCTTTGTGCTTTGTCAGTCAATCTGTTTCACTCCTCTTGTGATATCTTGGCTTTTGATGCCAAACATTTTGCTTTTTCTTTCCTTGCTCTTGGTTTGATATCTGTGGGAGATTTGAAGTAGCATCAGTTGAAGTGCTGGCTGTTTTTTTGTGTATTTTGTGCTTTTCCCTTTGCTCCAAGGATGTCCTGTAATGCAAAACGAAAACCAACCCACCTGCTGAACTAAACCTGACCTTACACCACTCAGCTTTGCACGGTGTTCATCACAACAAAAAATGTTCAGCCATCATGGGACGCTGACTCCATAACTGTCATCTCTCTCTTTTCCAGTGGCTTAGACAGACAACAAGTCCCTTTTTTACCCACGCAGAAATCATCCCTAATGGGGACATGAAAAGAGAATTTACAGGAGGCATCTATTCATTTTATTGGAGATATTTCATAGGTGTGCTAAACGAGTGGTGCAAGACACTGAACGTGTTGTATGTTCCTCCAAAAGAGAGAAGACAGGAAGGATAATTCATAATAATAAAAAATGCATTTAGCTCCAGAGGTCAAACTGTATTCATCATTTCTCATAACCACAGCTGGTTGGCTTTTAATGCTGGCCCTGCGCTTTTTATGGACAGAAAGCTCCTGGTGTCAAAACCATGAAACGTATCGGTCCTCCAGGTTGTTGGCATTGTGACAGCTACTCATTGGTGCATTGTGTGTTTTATAGCTGCATCCTGGAGGGCTAAAAAGATGTACAGTTTCAGTCTAAGTCCTCTCTGTATCATCCCTCTGTTTTACAGAAACAAGCACTGATATTTTGTACTGCCATAATATCATAAATGTCCCATCTGAGGACGAAAATATAGACACTTAAAATGCATGTCCTCCTTATTTATTTATTATTTCTGTCATCGTTACTTGTCATGTTATTTCCTGATGCAGGCGACACAGCAGACACCTGTGGGGATCCTGGCACTCCTGCCCATGCCAGCAGAGAGGCAGGAAACTTCAAAGTGCGCAGCAAGGTGCGCTTCACCTGCGCAGTGGGACACACACTGTACGGCTCAGCAGAGAGGATCTGCTTCCCCAACGGGACCTGGTCAGGCAGACAGCCTTTCTGCAAACGTAAGGGAATCTTTTAAATGTCTCTGTGATGTTTCATTAGTAACAGTGGGAGAGGAGAGCACAGGAGTCAAACAGAGAAGCAACACTGAGGCGCACTCACACACACAATTAAACTCGTACAGTTACTTGAAGAGTTGTGCAAAGATCTGCATGGTGAAAAGAGAAAGGATATCAGACCACAGTATTTATTAGTAATTTATCTATAGTGCCCACTGAAGTAAAATTTGAAAACTGTCTTATACCGAAAGCTTGCACTGAAAGGCTTGGTCCTTTTTTTTTGTATTTTTTTCTGCATTGTCTCTTTTATGGTCCTTATTTAATGGCCCAACGTGAAATTCAGCTTAGACTCAACTGCTATGTTTTGCATTAGCACTTGACCACTTAAGGTTGCACAGGGGTAGTTTTAAACACAGTGGTAAAACACAAATCAGCCTTTGTTGTTTCATCATTTTTGTGGAGAAATACATTTTCACAATTTAAAGAAAAAAAGAGGTTTGTCTGACATTTTGTCGACATGGTACTTGAAACAGAGAGACATTTATTAACCTAGAAGATAAAAAGACACTTTTGAGTTGGGTATTTTGAAATACATGGGTATGAAACTATTTTTGAGTGGTTTACTATTTTAACCTGACACAACAGATAGATTGTTTTCATTTAGCTGCTGCATGGATATATTTCACATTCATCTGGGAAAGCTCCCATAGAAAGTGTTTGGGATGGGTAAGATAAAATGATGTATCCATGCCCTACTCTTGAGCTGACAGGCTACTGCTGCCTTTAATTGTTAATGGCAGAGCTTCTCTGTTAATAAAATTGATGCCAAGCCCGGTTGGGTGACATGCAGAAACATCTTCTCTGCCAAGACAGTCTTTCAGTGTGAAATGTTGTCCAGTTCCAACCCTCAGGCCCTCCTAGAGCCCTTTTAGGGCTTTTAAATTGTAGTTTTTGCTCTTACTTTGGCATTTATCATGCTAGGATGGTGATATTTGACAAAGATTTTTTTTTATGAAATTTTGAAATTTCATTACCCACACTGTGTTCACAGATTTTTTCACTGTGTGGACAAAAAAAACTCACTCTCCCTGCTAAAGCCCTTTTAGGCCACACTGACTATGATTAAAACCACTTATTTTCATTCCACTGCCAATGCAATACAAAAATAAGAAATCTTGTTAATTCCTCTGTAATTCAGTCATTCAGAGGTAAAAATATTTGCACACACAAATTTTTTGCCAAATTTCACCATTTTTCAATGTTTGCATAGAGGCATTGTGGGAAATAATGACCTTGTTTGAACTGATAGGATATACCAGTGACTTTAGGCCAGTGAAATTATTTCAACTAAAACTACTTTGGGTGTTTTCTATGGATGTCAGAGCCTGGTGTGTATGTGTTTTGAGAAATTAGTGAGTGTGTCTGTGTGAGTGTGTAGGTGCAGCCAAAACACACACTGAAATCTGGGCTGGAAAATTGTATTGATGAAAACCAGGGAAAACTGTATTTTTGTATCTCATGGCCATGGTGTAAAAAAACATGTATTTGATTATGTTAGGTATCCATTCTGGACTTAAACCTTCAAAGTTTTATTTTTTAGGGATTTTCATCAGATTCATTCGTTGCTGATATGATAGATTTGCAGAGACATCATATGGTATTTACAGTAGATTACATTATATGGTGCAAAATGATAATTTAAGGGTTATAAAGATTTAGAGTGTTAAAAAACAAGATTATTCATCTGTAAATGGCTTCTTTGTATTCCTACGGTATTGAGCATTCAGGGTATGTGCACATGCATATGCACATTCATGTGTGTGCGT
Source organism: Cheilinus undulatus (assembly GCF_018320785.1). Lineage (NCBI taxonomy): Eukaryota > Metazoa > Chordata > Actinopteri > Labriformes > Labridae > Cheilinus > Cheilinus undulatus. Next base: position 17,963,072 of record NC_054872.1, read on the forward strand.
GTGTATAGGTGTGTCGCGTGCAAGAGAGATGTGGCCTGTATAATCAACGGTTCTCCAGTATTTTCTTTGATTTATGTCTTTGAAGTGAAAATATAAAATCCCCCTTTCATCAACACCTTTGCAGCCATGTCTGCATCATAAATAATAATTTTGAAAAACAAGAAGCAGCCAATCCCTGTAGAGCAGGGTGTAAAGACTACAGCCATGTGCGTTCACCTGTTTATGCAGGTGCACCTGCTAAAAAGTGGCATTATATAAATAAACTGGCATTTATAGGGTTAAAATTATGAAAATGATTCACATTTGCTATACATCAGGGGTGTCAAACTTAATCACAGCTTGGGCCAGATTCTGGATTCAGGTCTAACCCGAGGGCCTAACAGGGACCCCTTTTGAACCATAAACTGTCAACCTCATTTCACCAGTAATAAAATATGAAATAAAAACTTTAGCACTGATGATAAACAATTTTGACATTAAAAAAGTTAAAAAGATCGGCTTAAAGGCTGACAATCTGAGAAAAGTGTCATTTTCAAGAGACCAGCTTGAACGTATCTGAGCTTTGTGACATGGAGTGTTGTCCTGTTGGAAGTAGCCATCAAAAGTTGCATACACTGGTCATAAAGGGATGGACATAGTCAGCATCAATACACAGCTAGACTGTGGCATTTAAGTTATGCTCAACTGGTGCTAAGGGGCCCAAAGGTTGCCAAGAAAATATGACCCACATCATTATATCACCACTACCAGCAATCTAAACAGCTGCTACAAAACATGATGTATCCATGCTTCATTGTTGATTATGGTGAATTCAGACTGATCAGTCTCCCCACACAACAGTTGTCCAATCTTCTGTTGTTTGATTTTGGTGAGCCCATTAAAATTGTAGCCGCAGTTTCCTGCTCTTAACTGACAAGAGTGGCAACCAGTGTTATCTTCTGCTGCTGTTGCCCATCTGTTTTAAGGTAACCTAAGTTGTAATGAGAGTTTTTGAGTTACTGTTGCCTTTCTATCAGATCAAACCAGGCTGGCCATTATCCCTGACCTCTGCCATTAACAAGAAATTTTGGCTCAGAAAACTGCTGCTCACTGGACACTTTTTAAGCCCTTTCTGATCTTTCTTTGTAAACTTGAGAGATGGATGTTTCAAAAATTCTCAGATGCTGAGTTTGACCTCAAGATGATAATTTTACCATGCCTCCAGGCCTAAATTCATTGGTTGTTGCCATGTGACTGGCTGAGATATTTTTTTAACAAGCAGTTTAACAGATATACCCAAAAAAGTGGTGGGTGATTGTACGTATAAATATTTCCTTTTTTTCTCTCTCTTCGTTAAGAGTGCAAGCAGACTGAAAGCTCAGGGATTGGTCCTTTGGGTAGCATCAGGTGACTACCAGTCTTTGTGTAATGCATATAACATGTCTGCTCTGGTGTGACATAAATGGCTGCAAATGATCAAATCTACTTGCCAGCACTGGAAAGTTACTAAAATGCATTTCCTCATTCACATCTCTCAGTGGCAGAAAAAATGCAGGGAAATCCCTTGTCCCCTGATTCAGCAGTCACACAGTCCATTTCCTCAGATGTTTTCTCTTTTTGTCTTTGCAAAAATTGCAGTATAATCAACTGCTCCTCAGTATTTATCATCTGCTTTGTTAACTCAGTTGAACAAGTATTCATCTTTATAAGACCCGTAACTGCCAATAAAACTAGCAAAGAAATAGCACTACCTTCTAGTCATTTGGCAAAGTATTGCAGAGCAACAATGATACCAGTGCACAAGTAGGTAGTGCTCACAATGCCATAGATCACAGTGTAAATTCAACACAGAAGCAAACCAGGCTTTTGTATGTGAAGGGCTTTTTGGCCTTCAGTTCTGAGATGCTAGGAGAAAAAAAAACATTCTCAGCTGGACAACACATTAACACAGTTTGAACTGTGATTTCTCCCAACTGTTCACACTGGTTTGGATTACAGAAAAACATTTTGAAAACAAGGTCTTTGTTGAGTTTGTTTTGTTCACTTTGAAAAGGTTATCCAAAAAAACTGCTCTTTTTATTCTGGTCAGGTACCTAGCTTGCCTAATTTCTACTGTCTAATTCTAAGAGCACCCAAAAACACTTGAAAAATTTGTTTTGTACACTCATTAAAATAGGTCAACCAAAAAGGAGAGTTTTTGTATGATGCTGCAAATTACACCAGCCTTGTTAATCCAAACATTAACTATTGCGTGCTTTGCAATGAAATATGACATATAACACTACAGCTGTACGCTAGTTTAATTTCTCTCAAAATGCACAGATAGGTGCTGGTGTACATCCACACCTATCAACATACAAATGATTACATAGCTCACAAACACAACACTGTACCAGATGGATAAGTATCTCTCTGTTGCAGTCTGGTATTATCTGCCAGCTCTTGGTGCTGTGACAGGCTTCCAGATTTCAACCAAAAAATTCATTAATTCTAGTCACCTAAAGCCAAGTTCTTCTTGGATTTTGATAAATGAATCATTGTGGATTTTGAAGATATTAGTTCACAGAATGCCAGCTCTACATTTTGCATAAATTGCCTTGAGGGGTCAGCCGGATATTGAAGCAAATGTTTGATTGCTACCGCTCTCCTTTTCTTACTAGTGTCCATCAGCTTGGCACAGTGCCAGTTTTTTTTTTAATGCATGAGCCCTTTTCACTGTTCTCTGTTTATCTGCCTTTCATTACATCTCTCTTTTGTCTCCCTTTTTATGTCCCCTTCTGCTGTCTCTCTCAATCCTTCATCCTCCCTGATGTCAGCCTTTTGACTCTCTTCTTCCTTGATGTCTCTCCATCTTAATCTCATTGTGTGGCTGTCTCCCCATCCCTGTCCACTCATCCATCCGTCTGTCCTCCATTTCCTTCTCTCACTCTCTATCGCTCATCCTTACCCTCCCTCCCTCCCCTCAGTTTACCCCACATCTCTCTTCTCCTACCTTTTTATCTCTCTATCTCCCCGCAGAACTCCTGATTTAGAGATTGTTTTAGCCACCTCAGGAGGGAGGGGGCATGAATTCACTGGAGCCTGAATGAGTTTCAGTGCTGTCTGTGTCTGATCTAAAGCCCTGTCTGCTGTTAAAGCCCACCCATCCGTTATCCACAACCTTTACAGTTCCTAGAAAACAGTCACTGTGGATATTCAGCTTAATAATATCCATCTCACAATACCATCAAGGTCTGTTTTGTAATTCTGTCATCATGTCTGCTTTGAATTATTAACAGGGGAAGCCAAAGAGGCGGCCATGTTTTATTTTTGGCATATGTCTGTGTGTTGCTTGTGTGCATTTACAGTACAGTAATGCAAGCATTTTGTCACCTGGTGTGTTTGGCTATAATCATGAGTATTAAGGTTGCACCTCGATAAACCTGCTTGTGTGTATGTGCGTGTTTATGTGTTTTCCTAACCACTATACTTACATCATGCCTGTCTGTAACAAAAAAAAACACATATTTTCCAGACAATTAGGTGATTCAAGTGCAATCATTTTTGTTATTAAATATGATTTGGAGCCGGAAAAAGGGTGGAAATTTAGTCTTTTCCTCTCTTCAGGGCTTCATTTGCTTGTTGAGGTACTATAAAGGAATGCTTACTTAAAGCCAAACCCTCTGCAAAGAGTCCTTTTTACTCCCCAGTGAATGCACATCTAAAGAAACACTTAGCAGGATATTCAGGTTCCTCTTATTTTAGATTTTGCTTTTAGTTGTAAAGATTGATGAGTAAAAAGCTATTCCTTATTGCTACTTATTATTTATTCTACTTATGTTCATTATTAAGATTTAAACTAGGAGAATGTTGTTGTAGAAACAAATCCTCAACCTGTTTTTTTTTTTTTATTACAGTTGCAAATTGTTTTATTACTACCACATGCCTCCTCTTATTTCTCATCAGCACTAACTGTCATTACTGCGGACGTATTGTGGGACTTGACAATACACAGACTGCACTTTATGTACTGATGACTCGTCAATAAAGTGATGCGGATTTGTCTGCTCATTAGACTCTGTTAATAAAGCTGTGGTGCAGTGTGGATCAGTGCTCTTCACTGATAAGGTTCAAAAATTCTTTTGAAGTCCTTGTAAAGTGATTAAAAAACCAGTATCTTAAAGTTGGATGTATGACAGGCCACTGTATTATGAACCACCAAGTCAAATTTCAGTTATGAAAAACATCTCTAAGCTTTTTAAGTTAAGCTTCAAATTCAGGAAGAAAAAATCTGCTCTAGGATGCTGTGAGGGCGCTGCTGAATGAGCCGAAGCCACACCCACTCACGAGAAATATGATACTCTCAGATTTTAAAAAAAACATGCTACAACCTGATTGGAGGAATCATCTGTCTGAGATTCTGCTATTTTAGAACTCTCTCCTTTAAGCCCCCAGACAAAAATAACATTAATGTCATGACAAGCAGACAGTTTAGAGTCTCAGTTTCATTTTCTCACCTTGTATTTAACTCTTTAGGTTTTCCTTATATCTTATTTTCTGTGTTATGTGAAGAAATCACTACATTTCTTGATGTTGTTCTACAAAGTAAAGGTCTTCAATGATGAATAGCCTTGGAGGTTTTTATTATGACAGACTTGGCAGCAATAGAACGTGTCTATCATCAGACATTTATAACTTTAGCAACACAACTGTAACAGCCATGAGGTATTGAACTGTAGCTGCTTGGAGAGAGACAGACGCAGTGTGCTTCTTTCACTCTTCTAGGACTAAAGATATGTAAAATATGGATTAAAACACACCTTCAGCGGGTCAGATGTTTGTTCCTGCCGCACATGGTTCAAGTGAAAAATAGACAAGTACTCCAGCTATTAGCCTGCCCATTGATCTTATCGTTAACTCTGGACAGAGCAGAGAGACGTTTACTGTTTTCTGGCACAAATCTCTCTATAATGATACTTTCAATGACCCGTAGGCCACTGTGGCAGATAGATTTAGGAAATTTACATCACATTGAACAAAAACACAGCATGTAGCTGGCTGTTAACTTTCAGTGAAGTCAGTGACATCAGCTAACAACAGACTGTACTCAGATGAAATGCTCTGTGATTTTGTGTCGTTGTAGCGTTGGGGGGCAGAGTAATTTCAAATATAGCAACCACTGATGTTGTGGACTGCTATATTTGACCTGCCCAAATTACACCAAGCCAGGAAAAAGATGGAAAATATTTCCAGTTATCTAAATCCATTTTCAGTCACACATAGATCTCTGTGTTTTCACATGTTTACAACAACCATATTCAAACATATCTAGTGTGTTAAGACACACAGTTTTGAATCTCACTTTACAGGGACTTTAAAAGATTCTTGCTTACATGTCACAATGTGAGGTACATATTAATCAACAAGATTTAGACCCAGGCCTTCAAATAATCATTAGGTCAAAAGTAAAGAAAGCATATATTTCATAGATGCATATTACTAGTCAGTCAGTGATTAAAGAATGCATTTTTCAAAGTCTTTAACTTGAGTCCTTTAGACATCATCATGCAGCCACCTCAGGGGCTCTGAGACCTCTGATGGTGAATCACTGATATGGAAAATAGAAAATCCATTACTGTTTTACACCCTTGACCCTCACCTCTACATTTTTTCTTCCTTCTCTTGCAGCTGTTCAGTGCGGTAACCCAGCTACACCTGTACATGGCCGTATTTCCCGTGTGGATGGCATAACTTTCTCCCACTCCATCATCTATTCCTGTATGGAAGGCTATTTCCTCACTGGCTCACCCACACGTCAATGTCTGGCAAATGGCACATGGTCTGGCACAGCTCCAAACTGCACGAGTAAGTTTTAAAAGCACACAAACACAAAGGGACAGTGGAGTTGTGCCTCTTGGTCTGGTGGAATATCTTAAAAGGTCACTGGGCTGCACATTTCTTATGTTATGAAATAAAAGAAGAGCAATGCTTTGCCTGCTCACTGCGGTCAGACACAGTCCCAATTATAGCTGTGCTGAAAAAATACGACAGAATACATGGTTGATCACATTTGGCTCAGTCACACTTCCGCCAACGTTGGCAGCCAAAAATTTGATAAAGACCCGTTCAATATAAAGGAACAAACAAATTAGCAAAAATAGGACGTAAAAGATCAGGATCTCATGTGGGTGTCATGAGTGGACATGGTGTTGTGCTGGTTGTGAGCTGCTACTGACAAGTCACACATGGTAATGCATGTCAGTCACAGTAAATATAGAGGACTAGAGTTGACTGAATAAGCCACTGCTGTCTATGTGATGCTGTGTGAAGTGAAATGAATAGTATAATATATACTGTAAGGCAGATCAACCCCTCTGCAAAGAATCAACACCGACAGGACTCAAGATGATTTGCTCAATATTTCAGTCGAAAGGAGGCGCTCTGAGTGATGAACAGTGGTGCTAAAATGGGGTCTAAAACTTCAAATAGCGCATAAATCTCTTTGAGCCACTCTCCCTGCAAAGCGTCAGAACTGTCAGATAGTTTTTTATTGTCTGACTCTCTGCAAATGAGCCTTGCAGTAATTAAGAAGTATGCCAATCTATATTCAATTTGCACCAGGATGACTATCAAAGAAAATTACACATTGTTCTTCCCTCTGAAAATCACCATATTCTCCCTTCCCTTATTCATTCTTTTTTGCTTGTTATTGAATCACATGAAAAGATAAATGGTTTGGGCATAATTTCAATTTTGAAATAAAATGAGTCCCTGGAGAGAGATGCACAGGGAGGGAAGGAGGGAGAAGGAAAAAGATTGAAAATTGGTTTGGATAATAACAATTAAATACACAAAAAGGTTTTCCTCCCTTTTTTGTCTGTCAATGTTCCTCATCACCAAATGTATTATTGTCATCCTACGGTATTCTATCACTTTACATCAAATTTTAATGGTCAGTTCAGGAACACTGACACTTCCGATGTCAGTATTGCCTCAAAGTGCCTTCATTAAGGAGACAATCATTTTCAAGGTTCTGACTTAATCGATCTTGCGGGTTACTGGATCAAAGTCACTCCATATTCTCAAGGGGAGAGCTAGAAGAGTTCTCCTTTTATTTTCCTTCCTATAGCTCTGAAAGTTTGATAAATGTGATTTATAGAGCATGTTAAGGAATTAGGGAATTAGCAGAAGTGCCCTGGGAAGAGACTTGCTCAGTGAACTGTGGGGTAAAGCCATAAAGCACTTCATGAAATAAACAGTAAACACTGCTTATTCAGGAAGACTGTTTGCCCTGTAACATGCAGGATCCACTTGATATATATATCGACTGATTTTGGAATTTTCTCTTCTCTCCTCTTCTCTGTTTCCTTTCCTCCCTTATTTTAAATGCCAGCATAGTGGGATTGGATTCTTCTTATGGATGTTTGGGGACAGGTTTTTGGATAGGGGTGAAGATTACAGAGGATATACAGTATCCTATTAGTGCTTTATCTGATATCTGCAGTTATCTTAATTAAAGATTATCATAATAAAAAAAAAAAAAACAAAGATAAAAAATCAGTTTGAGCATTGTGAGGGCAGTGGTTGTCTTGCACACCAGATAGTATATAACGAGAGGCTGTCTGAAACTTCAACTGAAAAGTCATAAGTCTTCCTCCACACTACAGATCTTGTCCTGTGGCTGAACTCTTCATGGAGCAGCATCAAAACACATCCAAAATAAGTCAGTGTGCTCCAAAAATATGATCCAGCAAGGGAAAAAGAGAGTTGTGATTGCTGACCCACTATATTTAAATGCATGTTACATTGGGAAAAGGTTATTGCGTTGCAAGCAGCTCTTCAGAATTTTGATTCCTTAACCTTGCTTAGCCAAGTCTTGGAAGCAAGTAAATGTTACTGGAAAAAAAGCTGTAAAGTTAAGTTGTTGAAGTCAACAGCCTGCAGCTTTTTCTACATTGTGCTGACTGATTCAGTTTTCACTTGTACAGAAAGACAGGCATGTGTAAATATTAACATTCACTTGCACACATTTTTTTCTCTTTTGTGAATCCACTTCTCCACTTCCTCAAAGTATGTATTTAATCAATAGTTAAACATTTTCTCAGATATTTTTTCATGCATGCTGCTTCTCGCTAATGTTCAAAGAGATCAAACTAAGTGGGACTTAGATTGTTCATAGTAACTGAATGATTTGGATTGTAATTCTTCCTATACATTTTAAAAGAAAACAATTTCATAGGGGTGTTCAGAGTGAATTATTTTCCTTTTGATTTAACTATTTAAATTGACATTCACTGACTAGTTCAGAGGTAAGAAAACTCTCAGAAAAGAAAGTTATGTACTGATAGTTAACGTCACTAGACACTGTCAAAAACTTTATATTGCATGTGGCCTGTTTCATTGCTGTTAGAAACAGTTCATCCCATTATGTATATTTAAAGTTGACACTGGAATGAATGCTGCCTATGTGGCACATTGTGATGTGCTACATCAGTGTTGCACATTTTACCAAAAAAGTTAACAAACTACATTAAAAATATCACCTTCACCCTCAGGTTCTCCGTGCAGGCTAACATACATGTCTATGCTAAATATGGTCATACTTTGCTCCAACTGAGTGCTTTACCTGCAATGATCCAGTGAGATATCATCTGTGCACTGAGCTGGTTAATAGATTTTTTGCCGACAGTGTAATGAGAGCAGTTAACATTGTAGAGGCTGTGACAGAGGGCAGAGCAGAAACACAAATACATAGTGAGCAGGAAGGAGAGCAACTTCAGCAGCACTCTAGCAAAAGCCTACAACTTCCTGAACATTTGTTTGAAGGTGCTGACATGTTTCTAAGTTCTTTAGAGAAGTAATTCTGAACTGCTCCAGCTTCAGGACTTACCACCACCTCCTTAGGGAGGAATTTGAATTTAAAAATTGTCTTCTACTCAAATATACTAAATAAAACAATGTTACATTTTGGACTTTTAATTAAACAAAAGATAGACTGTGCAAAGAGATAGGGGGAAAAAACAACAAAGCCACAGCCCTGTGAGGACATGCATACAGTTGCAATCAAAATTTTTCAACCTCCATTGCAAATCAGGTTTATTGTGTAAATTTACTTTCAGCTGTTTGCAATGAACAAATCTCACAAAAGGATATAAGATACCTCAGCACAGGTTGTGTATGAAGCCAACTGAAAATGCAACTTATAATGACTTCTCCTCTCTCAAAATTATTCAACCACTGAACAGAATCTCTCACAACAGTTCAAATTTGCAAAACAAGTGTTGTTTCAAGCCACCTGATGCCACTTATCAAGGGCTTCATTAGTGTCAGCAGGTTTGCTTGAGCTGGAACACATGAAATATCTGAACTGTGAGGGGTTTGTTGAGTGTCACGTTGACTGCATGTTAGACATATGGCAAAGTCAAAAGAATGGTCCAAAAAGTAAAGAGGAGAGATCACTGCCCTTCACAAACAAGGAACAGGATACAAAAAGATAGCAAAGGCCCTGAATGTCCTAAGAGACACTGTTGGAAGCATAGTTCACAAGTTCAAAGTTAGAGGAACAGTGGGTGGTTACACTACATGGACGGAGCAGAAAAAGGAAGCTATTAATGCCTACAACCAGTTATCTGAGAATGCAGGTTGTAAAAAAAAAAAAAAAAAAAAAGAACCTCTTAAGTGACTGAAAGAGGCCTACAACAAGACTTGGTGGCAACAGGGACTGAGGTTTCAGTGAGTACACTAAGGAACATACTGAACGTAGACGGTTTCCGTGCCAGAACTCAGAGATGTACACCACTGCTGACCCAAAAGCACAAGAGAAGTTGTTTCCAATATGCTCAAAATTATATAAATAAGCCACTGAGGTTCTGAGATTTTGTTCTGTAGAGCAATGAAACAAAATTGCAATTTTTTGGCACGATGGATCAGCGGTTTGTCTGGAGGAAGAAGAATGAAACATACGCTGAAAAGACCACTACCCCCACAGTTAAGCATGGTGGTGGCTTGGTGATGCTCTGGGGCTGCATCCTCTGCCACTGGAAACCTGCAGCGTGTAGAAGGGGAGATGGATTCGTTGAAGTATCAGGAAATCCTAGGAGGAAACGTTATGCCATATGTGAGGAAACTGAAGCTTGGACGTCATTGGACCTTCCCCACTAAAAAGTTTTTGGTCCCACCCCACCAGTTGAGAACCACTTCTTTAGAGTGTAACAGCTGTGAAACAATCAGAAGACAACATCTTATTTTTCAGTATCACTGTGTTGCTTGTAACAAGTGAAGCTCATTCTCCCCATGTAACCACAAAGGTGATCGACCATTGCTGCAGTCTCTCTCCTTCTCCACTTGTGGTATTTTTAGATTGAAAACATGAATAAAAGCTTATATCAGTTTTGTCTTTGTAAACTTCCAGATTTTAACACAATGGTAACACAATGAACTTTATGTTACTGTTGAACAAAATTATTATTGATATTGTGTCATTCTAAATCAAATGGTATTGAAAAATTGTGTTCCTTTTTTTCTCAGTCATTTTCTTAAAATTCCTGAAATCTTCTTTTGACTTTTTTAAATGAATACCAACATTTTTATATGCCGAGATATAATAAATACCTCAGTGTAAAATGCAGTAAAATTCAACCATCTGACAAAGATTACAGGATGCAGGGTGTAGGAACCTTTGGGGAGGATTCACTAGTATGATATGAAGAGAGAATGCATATGAGAAACAGCCATGTAAACTTTGTCAGCTATCACATAAACATAAAGGATGTACAGTCAGTCTCATTACTGTCATTTCACCTACTTTCCAGAATGGGACTGTCTTACCTGTCAGGGCTTTAGTGTTCCCCTAATTTAGAAAAAAATACATGTAGGATTAGATTAATTATTGGAGTAAGCAGAAGGTAGTATGAAGACTGAACTTCTCTGCACCCACAACCAGCAGCTCTCAGATGTTTCCTGTCAGGATTTAAAGTTAGTCTCAGCCAGCAATGATAAATATGTCCAAGTGTTGAAGTTCTTGGCAGCAACTACTAATAAACAAACAGAAATTAATTTAAGGGAGGAGGCATTAGCACGGACAGCCATATGCATCAAACTGGCTTCTTACATGAAGCTGAACAAGTAAGGAAAGACTCTAATAAACAGGCACAAATAAGGGTTGTAAGATTAAACAGGGGCCACGAAAAAGCAATCAAATAGAGGTTGGCAACAGACAGTTTCATCCAAGATAACACCAGGTTAAGACCTGACAATCCACCCAGCCAACACTCAGCCATCTGTTTACTTTGCACAAGTTGGGCCATGAGAAGAAGCCAAGAAAGGCATGTGAAGAGAAGAAAGTGAACAAAATTATTAGGGGAGGGAAGCGCTCCAACATAATAATTATTTTCCCCAAGTGCTACCCTAAATGAGAAGAAAATGAACCAATACCTCAAAGAGATATAACTACCATCCTTTGTTTTACAGAGGGGAAATTTAGATAAAAACCCAAGTTGAATAATTAGTATTACTACAACAATAAAGGCATTACACATGCCATCAGCCAACGCAGAGCAAAACAGATGTTGTGTGATGACACTTTGGACCTTGTCACAACCTTCCACATAGATATGCCATCAACTTCTCACAATTTGATCTCCTCAAGATTACTTAGAAATAAAAACAAGGGAGCATTTTGCCCACTGTCATTTTCCCTTATTTCTTTGACAGTATTATTTTTTGAATTATTCTAACCATGCCATTATAATGATACCTTATTCATTTTATCAGGGACTGATTGTTCAGAATTAGATTTTCCCATCACAGAACATTTTATCAAGCATTTTACTGCATTCAAATTGTTTAATTGACCCTGACTGACCCTAGTACTGATCATTTTAACGCACCGGACGTAAATTCTGCTCAATCAAAACAACAACAAAAATTGACAAGTAAAGGACGCACTGCTCAGCTTTGCCTAGCTCCATTGCATCATGGTAAGAACTGGGGACTTCAACAAAATACTGGACTCCATAATGATGAATTTCACATAATGAGGAAGAAAGCTCTTAAAAGTGTCCTTCTAGACTCAAATAAGAGCTGCTTGCAGAATTATCAAGAGGGCCCATTTTCAACTCTTGTAATCCAAAGCCAGTTTTTTTTTTTTAACCTGATTTTTTAAGCAAAAATACCTGTAGAATCTGAAATCTTTAAGGCACAATCAAATTATTGGCAACTATTTTCAGGAAAGCCTGGACTATCAGAATATGTGTGCTTCAAGGATGTCAGATGAATGTAGCAAAATGTATATAACCAGAAAGACAAAGTAACAAAACAGAAATTGGATCTCTTAATAAAAATCCGACTCAGATCAGATTAACAACAAACAAGCCTTTATACATCTGCATTTAGTTCCTACGGGCCTTGTCTATCAGGAGAAAAAAATATTTTGCTAGCCAATAGACTACAAAAACTATCACTATCATTTATCTCTGTAAAACCAATTCAAATTTTCCGTGCATGTGGTATTCCATTGCATAAAATTCACGCTTAGGAGCACAAACATCATGGTTTCATTATATGGTCCCATACAGAATGATGTTTATCCTACCTCTGCAAACTTACACAGCTGTCTGGTTTCTTGTTGATCTTGGGCTGGCCCTGATTGGTTGCTGCTGCCAAGAAAACATGAAAAATAGTCACACAGTATTATCATAGATTTAACCATGCGGATTTGTAGTGCCAAAGCTCTGAATAAACAACGCAATTTACACATGGATTTAAAATGTTCTGGAAGGGATATAAACACCAGGAGCTCTCCATGGATTGGCAAAAAAAAAAGTCAGCCTCTGAACAGAATTTCCTCCATAGATATTGGTCGTATGGTTCCTAAGATACTGTGAACAACCCATGTGCCACCGCTTGGGATCATCAGCAGGGTTTGGAGAGTTAACGCCTTTCTCTCTTACTCTGTGTAATTTATCCGTGAAACAAAAATGATGGTTTAGAGTTTGGTAAATTCACCTTCAAACACAGTACTGGTCTGTACTCGACTGGGAATGCTTAGTGGGGGGTCAAGGTGTGGGGAAGGAGTTATGTGGTTAGTGGGGAAGCTTGGGCAAAAGAACGTACAACTGATGTCAATGAATGATTGTGGTCAATTACAAGTAAGCAGCACAAACATGACTAAGATAAAGCAACAGAACGGCAACCTCCAGTTCTAGTTCATGCTCCCATTACATCCAGTGTTTCCACTGCAATGACAATCAATTCATGTCTGTCTCAGAGGCTCTGTCATGGTGGCTGCCATGACAAGACACTTACAGTTACAACTGTATAATTTAAGAATTTCTCTGGCTTTGAAAAATCATGTAAATAAGTATTCAACTGAAAAAGACATAATACATAAGTATCTTTTTTAAAATTGATTTAGATACTTAAGTGAGAAAATGCTACATATTGTAGTCTACCTTTAATTCTATTCATCACTGCTGGGAACAGCTTACTCTATTGTTTCAAAGAACAACAAAAGCATTAATCAGATACTACTGGCCACCAAAAATGAGCCCCTGTTTAGTTACAAACTTGCATTTAGTTTGATTCTTTTAGCTTTGGCTACATCCTGCTATCAATCCACTTGAGTTCAGAAAGTCATCACAGTTAGAAGCAGGAGCTGCAGGTGAAGGATTGTGGGTCTAACTGCAGATACTCCCTGACTAATGCTCCATTTGGTTAGTATTATTCATCATTCACAAATGTATTTGGCTCAGCTGTTTAAAGCTTTTTAATACTTCTGCTATGTAGCTGAGAGGATTATTATAAAGGCTGAGTGGGTAATTTTAAATCATCACTCAGTCTTTGTGTCAAAATTGTATACATGGCCTTTAAACAAAAAATAACAAATTAATGTTGGCTGTGATGGGGTGAGTGATCAAATGCAGCATTAGCAAACCACTTAAAACATATCAAGAGAATGCTTAGAACTGAAAAACTGAGGGGAAATGCAGGGCCCAAGAAACTCATGGCCTTATATTTCTTATGCAGTATATACAAAAATATTATCAATTATTTCCTTTTTAACAACACCCTTTAAGAAGGGAACTGATGAATGTTCTCCCTATTTGTTTACAGTTTATTTGTCAGGACAATACATAAGCATTGTTGCATTTAATTACAGTGCAAACAATGCAGTGTATACAAGACTTATAGCCATGGCTCATTTGCAGCTCTTGTCACTGGTTAGGCTTTTAAGGAATGACACACATGATATGACAGAACAAAAGAGACATAATAGACTGACAATTACAGCAGACATAAACTCAATTTATTATGTACACCTTGGTAGTACCAGGTTCCACCCCTTTTTGCCTTCAGAACTGCCTTAAAACTTTGTGGCATAGTTTCAACAAAGTGTTGGGAACACTGTGGGGGATGGTCAGCAACAATACTCTGACTGTGGCATATAAACGCTGCTCAACTGGTACTAAGGGGCCCTACATTTACCAAGAAAATATCCCCCACACCATTACACCACCACCAGCAATCGCTGATACAAGGCAGGATGGACCCATGCTTTCATGTTGTTCATGCCAAATTCTGACCCTACCATCTAAATGTCACAGCTGAAATCAAGACTCATCAGACCAGGCAACCTTTTTCCAATCTTCTGTTGTCCAATTTTGGTGAGCCTGTGTGAATCGTAGCCTCAGTTTCCTGTTCTTAGCTGAAAGGAGTCGCACCAGATGTGGTCTTCTGCTGCTGTAGCCCATCTGCTTCAAGGTCTGACATTGTACGTTCAGAGATGCGGTATTCTGCATACCTTGGTTGTAAAGAGTGGCGTTTAAGATACTTTTACCTTTCTGTCATCTCGAACTAGTCTGCCCATTCTCCTCTGACCTCTGGCCTCAACACAGCATTTTTGTCCACACAGCTGCCACTCACTGGATATTTCCCCTTTTTTGTGCCATTCTCTGTAAACCCTAGAGATTTTTTATAAATACTCAGCCCAGGCCAGTCTGGCACCAACAACCATGCCATGTTCAAAGTCACTTAAATCTTCTTTCTTCCCCATTCGGATGCTGGTTTTGAACTTCAGCAAGTCGTTTAGACCATGTCTACACCCCTAAATGCACTGAGTTGCTGCCATGTGAGTGGCTGTTTAACTATTTGTACCTAGTAAAGTGACCAGTGAGTGTAGATGAGAAGATACACAGATGCGTGAAAACTGTTTTAAAAACATAAAAGCTAACAGTAAAGCGGACATAAACATGCAGACTAATGACAATGACTAAAAACAGCCAATACGATCAGTAACTAAGAACAGACAGAGAAAAAGGAGAATATGGTGAGCACTATAAAACATAAAAAATATACCTTATTGTTCACAGATTTCCCTTTTTTGAGCCATTGTTTTACCTTGTTGAAAACTGTGGAATCATATAATGTTTTTATTTCTGATGGTAGAATATTCCAGATCTCTGGGCCTTTAACTCAAAAATACAACTGGCCAAGTGTTGTTTTACACTTTGCTGGGTTTACAGTCTCTCTGCTAACTGCTGAAACTTTCATTGACAGTGATCACCTGTGGTGACCCCGGTATTCCCGCAAATGGACTTAGATTGGGTGACGACATCACCGTGGGCCAGAATGTGACGTTCATGTGCCAGCCAGGGTTTGTGATGATTGGAGGCGACAACTCTGTCACTAGAACCTGCACCAACAACGGCACCTGGAGTGGCACCATGCCAACATGCCAAGGTAAGTTTCACCACAAAGTGCTCACGCTGACATAGACTGTATCAGACACAGGCTGCAGTAAACGGTCAACCTTGATAACCATCAGACCATGCTGTAACAACCTTGGCATTCCTGCACACTGGCACGTACAATATGAAGTACATACTTACACCCAGAGATCTAATGAGATTAGCAAGCAAGGTGACACAGACCTTCCACCGTGGTCAGACAGTGTCATATTGTTCACGTCAGTGTGCTGATAACAGGCTGCCAAAGATACATTCAACTGTCTGACTGATACAGACACCCACATACATTTGCAAATGCAGCTGCTTATATTTGCTACACAAACACAACAGTCAATTTACAGTCTGCTTTCCTTATTTATGTCCCTGCCTCCCTCCATTACAAGTCCTCATCACTCAGCCGGCTTTCAAAAAGGGAGAAAAAATACATTTTTAGGGCCCTTGATCTGGGATTTCACCCACTCTTGCATGTAGAGTTGCACCTGTGCTGGCACAAAACCAGGAGTGAAGTTCCTCTGACGAACGGTGATGGATGACCAACAAATCCTCTTCCTTACAATGAGGACCCCTCTGATTGTACTCCAACAATTTATTCTCTCTAAAAGTTTGTGGGCACTCTCTGGGCTTGATTAACATCAAAGTTTAAAAATCACCTCGAGGACTGAGTTGCTGTACGCCCATCAGCACTGCATCACTCCATGAATCATGACGCTGAAGCGGAGGCACAGATTAGCATGTCTGCCATCGAAACCCAAAAGTAAGTATTGCAGGGAAGATTAACTTGTGCAGCGAACAGTTCAAAAGTACACCAGGAAAAGGAGGAGCCCACGAGGCACGGTGGCTCATTGTTGCTAAGGAACTGTTCTGGCTGCTGCCTCAGTCGGAGAGAAGCAAGCTGGTATTGCATTTGCCTCTTGAGCAATGGAAAAAAAAAGACAAATGAAATGTTAGAGGGAAAGAGTCAGAGTGTGAGATACTTACATGAACATAGACAAACATAACAGGAGGAGACAAACACGCAGACAAGTTATAGAAATGAAGAGCTGTAGAATTATCAAACAGAAAAAATGTTTAAAGGCAAAAGAGCATCAGGAATTGTACAAACAAAACACCTGTTGGCTTTAAATGTTCTTATATAACATCTATTTTCTTTGTCCCTAGATGCATTCAAAATGCAATCATAGACCCAAAGGTAGTCTCATGTCGTAAATGGCTCTGGCTTTAAGCCACACATTTCAAACCCTCCTCAGGCTCTTTTAGTCCTGTCCTCGAAGTCTATAACATCCAACCTGACACTGATTTGTAATATCTAATGGATGTGCTCTGTTCCTTGGTATGCTGAAGCTGTTGGATCAATGGACAATCCCACAACTGTTACCAAAGGCAGTTTAAGTGGAGAGAGACACACACAATAGTTGTGTGTACACGTGCATGTATTAAAGAGTGAATCTCCCAACCTCCAAGCTCTAATCCTTGACAGTTCAGCAGCAGCTCAAGCACTCGGCCTCAATGTGGCAGTGCTTAATGGGGGTGGTGTGGAGAGGAGCAAACCCCTAGAGCTTAGCCTTCTTCATGACACACAAGCTCATACACCACCACAAATGCATACAATCACACAGGGGCATCATGTTATACAACTATTATTCTCTTGTCAGTATACTCAAAAATCTTTACACACCTTCATATTTTATCACCTCTGGCTCATGCTGACCTGTTTGTAACAGTTAGAGAGCCACAGGGTCCCTCCTGCATCATCTCACTCCCACAAAGCTTTCTGTCTTCTTGTGGGTTTCAGTAAATAAGAGAAAGATGAAAAAGAGAGAGTTTCATTTCTACGTGGGTGAGCTATCTTATTTTTTGATTCCTCGGTATAGACAGAGTAGTAAGACAGAATACAGATGTTGAAGGCATTATTTTCTTCATGTCATTGCGCTTTTCCTCTTTCTTGGCCTCGTTCAGAGTTTATCTAGGACAAGGGATACAACAGCTCACTGGTAATTATGGACTTTTTTATTATCTTTCTCACTGACAGCCTACACAGCAGGAGGTCTTAGAAAAGGACAGAAAGAATCTGTTTTCTTTTCTTGCATCTGAAACAAGAAGTAATGCCTTTCCCAATAAGATCAGTTGCTTTTTTTCATGTGCATGATTGGGTTCAAGCTGAAGGTGCAGCAGTTCAGGCAGGGTGAGCAGTTTGAATTTGTCATGATGTGGGACATCTGTCATCTTGTCAAAGATTTGGATGATGTGCCGCAGGGATATGAGCCGATATTCCACGGAGGGAGGGGTAGAGATAGAGAGAGAATTTGAGAGTGAAAGAGACAAAGCGGTTTTGCGTGTGCCGGGCTCTGTGCATAATTTTACACTTAATGTGTGTGTGCGTCAGTGCTAGCTGTTGGTTTGTGGTGTGCATGCACACACCGCTGATGACACATCCTAAGCTTCGCCCGGCAAGGATTCAGTTTGAATCCCAGGTTTGGCGTGTTCAGCTAAGAGGCACTAATGCTGCTTAGAACTACTTAGGAAAATGGGGACACTCTCTGCTTCCTATTCAGTTCTGTCTGCCACCCATGCCTTTTTTTGATTTATTTAAAGTAATTTCTGATGCAGTGCTTATGGGATTAGTAGGCCTACTCCTCTAATCAGTGTAATTTGCCTACTCACACACGTTCTACTCTGTCTGTCTTTATCCCCTTTCTCTCTCTCTTCCGCTCTCTCTCTCTTCCTCTCACTCTGATTTACTGTAGAGAGACACACAAACACACACAAACCAACTCTTAATTCACAGCATCCAGCTGGGCATCTTGGAGAAGTATTTCACAATGAATATGATTTATTTTCTCTGGGTAACAGCATTGAAAAACTGACATTAAAGGCAGTCCTTACTTACTAAGATCAAAGTCAACAAATTCAAGAGAACTTGTCTCTCCTTGAGAACTTAAGAAAAAAAACTGCATTACAAAACAAAACATTAAAAAACAGATTGCAGCATCACTTTGTCTTTCCTTGTTCCTCTTTCAATATTCATCACGCCCTAAATATCCTTCCAAATATAGCATGCATCTAAAGCATACATACTGTGTACTGATGCAACACGTCCACATGGAAATCTTTGTGGATCTGCTGCCAACCAAGAACAAAACACGGTAACACCTTGGAGAAAATGTGTGAGTATCCCACAGTGGCATGCTCCACATATACTGTACTGCCTCATGTAGACATTAAAAATCTAACTAAAAGTTTACAAGGCAAGAAAAATTTTCATGACGTTTTTACAATATATTAACAGTAGATTAACTGTAATTCATCTTTATGCACCCAAGTTCTGTTCCGTTATAATTTCACATCATTTATTTGTCAACTAGTGAAATCACTTAGTCACAACTTATGTTATAGTTTTTTTGCAACACTGTTGATCGAATCAAATTCAACAAAGCTCTCGTCAAGAAAAAAACTGTGAAATTTAATCCTTCAACAAATAATTTAACCAACAAGGCTGAGGGATATTAAAAATAGAATAAAGCATTTAGTCACCAAAGACTAGGTCTATGATCTCTTGGTTCTGATAGGTGTAATCCCTCAGTCATTAGTAAGCATCCAAATCAACATGATTTAGGCCAGCCTTACACCAGCGGACTTTGCTAAAACTTTTAAAAGATGCTTAAAAGACATCTGAGACTCTCTCAGAGCTAAAGACAACTTGTCAGCAAGTCGCTGAGTTTTTAGTCTCAGACTAAGACTTTGCAAAGACTGGTGGTCACTAACTGCAAGACTAGAATAAAATTCCCTTTGAGATTATTTCCCATCATTGCACCTTGTAGAAATGCACAACAACAACTTTTGTACAGAGAACAAGAAGTGGATGAGACAGAGATCATGTATGAGTTAATATCTCTTATAAACTAATGTTTTTAAATCATTTACATTGAGGAAAAAGATTCACATTCTACAGATATGCAGCTACCTGCCCAGATCAAAGAGAAACAGAAACTGCAGACCCCCCAGGGATTTTCAATAAGTTAGTTTTTATTTAGGTTTTTTATTTCAGTCACTCAATAACAGATAGCTTGAATTGCAGAAGAAATGTGTACATTACTTGTTACAACACACGAGTAACCCTATTTCTCTTACAGACTTTTTTGTTTACCTGAATGCCTGTAAAAGTTAAAATTAGGTGTTAAAAGATCATCCCAGAGCCTATATGCAATAAGATTTGCAGTGCTTTAGCCCTGAGCCATCACACACTTTGCTGTAGCGCCCTTCAAGGTTTGTGAGTGTGAAGACTTGGATTAGGTCATGTACCTTGGACAGGCAGAGGTGTCTGTAAAGTCTGCCTCCACATGGCTGCATCTGTCCCTTTTTTGGCATATAGTATACATCTTAAGTGAAAATGACTCAGTCGTTGTTGCATTGTCAAAACACAACACCTTGAGTGCCATGGTTTTAACACGACAGATTAATTAACCAGATTGCAAACGAAACATCTAATCCTGCCAGACAGTTCCAAGGCTTGGAAGCCTTGTTTTAATCTGCAGATCTTTGTTCAAGTGTTCCAAGTTCAAGTGCATGCGTGAGTATGTCTAAGGGAAAGAGAGACTCTGGGAAATCATGGATGCTGAGGCAAGATAGTAATGGTATAAAACAACTGTTATAATTTATTCACATCCCTAAAACCCATATCCCATCTGGGTCCCCGTGGGTTCAGCTCCAAGTGTGTCAGAACAAACTCTGAGCTTTATTATGCATTCATTTGTTACGTTTGTTGAGCAGAAAGTTTACGGCTTACACAGACACAAGATGTCCCCTCATTTCTCACAGAAATTATTCAGTAAACTCCAAACAGAAACAGGCAGAAAAATCCCACACAGTCATAGTCAAAACACAGACCATCTCTCCAGGCTACAGACCTAGTTCTCCCTCAGACTTAATCCACATTAGGGGAAATGGTGAATTCGTCCCACCTCTGTTGCCTCCAAGAGTCTGTAAAAAAGCAATGTAATTTGAATCATGCAGTATACAAATAAGTTTGACAAAATATGTTTATTTGTAACCTGCATGAAAAGCAAACTTCAATCTTGTTGTGCCATGAAATGAAGCAGTTTGGAGCTCCTGGTTATGAAATACTTTACCATCCAGGATTTTAAAGGAAACGAAAAACCTCTAAGAATGACAACTTGGGGAGATTTATCGCAGTGCTTAATACCTTTTAACACCACTACTCAATGTTCCCATTATTACCTCCTCAATCTTCAGGATTCTGATTGAAATTCAAAGACTTAGGATAGCGTTATCCTTGTAAATCCCATTAATCATCTCTAAACTTAATAGTGATGTGTTATGCTTGAGTTACGTCAAATTAATTTTTTAGTTCAGTTGTTTTAAGATTAAATAAAGAATCTCTGTTTTAATGATGTCTTTTTATCTTCCTTGTTTGTTTCCAACTATAAAGGTTTTGAATTTCTCCTTCAGCTCCTGTGCTTTATGTTTAAATTCTGTGACAACCTGTGACAACTATGAATTCTCCTTTTAACATGAGAATGATCCATGTACAGTTGATTTAGTTTGTTTTTTGAAGGTCTTTTTGATTGTTTGCAGTTTTAAAAATGTCAATGACTTTTGCTAGATCTGCTTTCAGTGTGCTGTTTTGGTCTCAGCCCCTTTATCTTTTTCAAAGTGGTTTTGAGTCAAACGTGACTGTACCTTCTCTGTGCACCGATTGTTCTTAGATAAATCAGTCTCAACCGGCTTTGTCCTTACTCCCCCCACAGTGGTGACGTGTCCCACACCCCCGCCTATCCCAAATGGCCTCCTGGAGGGTTCAGTGTTGGATTGGGGTACCAGCGTGAGCTACAGCTGCCTACCTGGCTATGAGCTGTCCTTCCCCGCTGTGCTCACCTGCACAGGAAATGGAACATGGAGCGGAGACCTGCCTCAATGTTTGCGTAAGTTTCCATCTCTTACTTTAATGATGATAATGAAGATAATTATAGGGGTTGCGAGAGGAAATTTCCTTAAAAAATTGCCTGGGCATATTTCTATTCCTGTATTAAACATGGTTATCACTGAGCTGAAGTGGATCTTTTCTTTTCACCCTACCTAAACGATATCTGGTTAATGAAAGTTGGGCTCTTAATTAAAATCCGGACAATGTTGATCCTCTTCTAATGCATTTATTAATCAGAAGTTCATTTAAAGTCAATTGAAAGTAAAGAAAAAATATTGTAAAATGCCTTATATATCTTTGTAAAATTGCAAAGGTTCCCACTGTGCAAGAGTGTAATTATAATGCATTTAATAATAAAATCAGGAAAAGTCACATTGTTAAAATTTACAGAAGGAAGTTCTGCAATAACAGGTCATTTCTGGAATAGGCCTCTTAACAGCAGTAAAGCTGCATGTTATTGTTTAACTGTCTCATACAAGCAGAGGATTTATAAGATTTATATTAAATAATATATTTTGTATCTGTAGTAGTCCCATTCTGCCATTTCACTGCTTTCCCCCCTGAAAGTTTATCTAAAGTTAATGAAATAATTGAAGGTCATGAATAAGTCATGGAATTAACATCAGAGCCTGTGTGGAGAGGCTGAGTTATGATACAAACAGAATAAGTCTTGCAAAGATGCACAACAGGGATTATAAATGTTGTTACTAGTTGTAGAGTCAAGGTCTTTTGTCATAAGCTTCAGTGGCTACTGAAAACAACACCAAGCTGAGCATGTGAAGTGCATCATATTCTACTTGTCCTTACAGAACACAGACGAATATTTCATAATTGATGCATAAAAATACAACCTTTAATTTACATTTTGATAAAATGAAAAGTGAATTGACCCCTGGCCTCAGAGTCACAGCACCAATGTCACTGATGAAGATGATGATCCTCAAGTGGGGAGTCTAATGCTCTTCTCTGCATTAAGACCTCCTCAGAGTCGTCTTTGAAAGTATGATAATAACCCCCGAGATGCATGACTGCTCAAGAGCGTCTCACTATCATCAGAGTCATTCTTGCATTTTATCAGTCAGACAGAAATGAAATCTCAAGTAGGGTGAAGTACTTGCACGTTTGTTTCCCTCTGAATGCTTGTCACTTCTTAGTTAAATAAAAACAAATAGCACTTAAACATATTCATGCACAAAACTCAAAGCACTGAAAGATTTCCATTTCATCAGTTGAGTATAGTAGCCCTTTTTGACTATTGAATTACTGCATTTTGTATTGGATTGGTTAATTATTGGAGCTCTCAGGAAAATTCTGCTTTCAGATGGCTGCATGCAAAATTTGTCCAGAAAGTATTGCTGACCTCAGGCAACAGTTGTGAACTGAGGAACAAGATTGTTTATAGCATTTAAGGAACACATGTTGGATCATCACCAAAAAAGAAAAAAAATCCCCAGCCCCCCTGAGCCTATTTAAAAAGACCCTTATTCACTTCTGTGTTCTTCTGTAATTTATGCTAATGACAGAATTTGGGGCTTGTGGCTGTATTCAGTCAGGCGTACATGGTCCCACTTGGGTATTTAGCATCTAAATTCCAGCTGACAGACTGCTAGTGTTTGTGACCATGCAACTAGTAGAACAGTACCTTATGCAGCCATTTGCTCCTCTAAACTGCCACACGGCTCTCATTCATTATAATCATGGAAGTCAAAGTAGACACTGCTGTCTGATTTATACCCTGCTTCAAGTGAAGGATTGTGGTATTTTGTTATGACCAGATATCTGAGTCGGCAACACTAAGTAACCAATTGCCTGTTTTATTGAGGTGTTGTGATTTATCTCTGTTCTGTTCTGGTCCTGAGTTGTTTTAACGGGTAGAAAATGTCATCTGGACATAAAATGGATAAAGTTCCACTTGGTAAATGAAGCATGTCTACCTCCTGCAATTATGATAGACATTGTCATCCTTCAACATACTAAAACCATTTTTCCAGATCAGCACACCCAAAACAGCCTCCTGCAGATGTGAGTGTGTAACCTTTATGTCTCATGATGTAACCATGGTGTTTATTGTGTCTCAGCAGAGGATTATTTTTTATGTAGTAATTGCATTTAATAGCTCCATTACTTACGCCCTAGAACACTGGGTCCAATGTTGCAGCAAAATTGACACAAATTTAGAGCCATGCCTTATAAAAATCATTCAGTGTGATCAATAACCTGCTTCTGTGAAGAACCTGGCTCCCCTGAACACGTTGTTAAAGCTAGCTTCCTGTTACAGTACTGGAAGTGGAGGGAAGTGTGTGATAAATTACTCAGGTTTACTGAGAAATAAATGAGTCTGGAAAATAGAACAATGGGGAGGAAAGTGCTGATGATATTTGGTGTAGAAAAGGCTATTATCTATGCATTAAACTGTCAGCACAGCACTCTCTACAGCAGCCTCATAGGTGCTCGACTGTATTAATGATGTCATTCTTAAAAGGTGAATCTTTGGTTAGTGTCAGTGCAAAATGTATAGCCACACTGACCACAACATACTGCATTTCACTTTAAGCCAGCACATTTGTAATGCAACAACTCTAATTGTATACACAGGGTAGGAAAATTCTCCCTCCATTCATTAGATTGGAAGTATAAAGACATTGTGCGAGTAAGCAATGCAGTAAGTCATCTGGCAGGCTGAAGATATTCTCCATTTACTGACTAAGTCTGGCTCTATCAAACATGCAAATGTAACCTTGATGGTTATTAGACAAATTATACCTCTGCACTCTTGTAGGCAAAATACTTAGAAAAAGGATTGCAATTCATACACAGCACTTTCAGTTAAACTACAACTCAGCAATACTGCAGAGGAGTCCCCCCATCTGCAAAAAACACCTGTCCATTTTGAGCATCTGTACTTTCAAAAGCATTTGAAGCCAAACAGAGTTAAAGTTGTATAATCATGTCCCTTTTCACAACACATGGGAAACACAGAGCAAGCAGTAAAATTCAGAGTCAGGGCGCGCTCGCTCATGTGTCTGCAGGGATGATACTGTGATCCCAACTTTGAATGTGGCCTCTGCATACTGATTACTTCAAAGCATTGATAATTCATCAAGGAAGAGGAGAGGCAGGGAGACTGGGGTAGAGAAATAGAGAGAGTAAGAAAAAGTTGCACTAGTCTCTCTCTCTCTCTCTTCTCTTCTTATCTCACTCATCCACCTACACACATACACACACTCACATACACACAGACACATTAAAGATGCTGAGCTTGGCTTGGCCTGGGGCCATTTCTCTTATACATCCATAAAACAGTGCATTATTTCCCTCCGGCTTGAGGCCTATGACTGATGTGCATGTCACCTGTTTGGCCGTTATTGTCACTCCTTGAATAAAAGCTATCTGAATACTAAGTCTTAGAAAGTCATTTGAAAAGTGACAAGAATGTGTTTCAGATCCAGCACAACATTTGCATCTTTATTTGTTGTCATATCAAACACCATCAAACTATTTGGTGCTGGGGGGGGGTGAAAGTCACAATGTATGGTTTTCAGATGGAACCTGTGTGTATAGACAAACATTTTTCTAGATGGAGATGTGTATCAGAGTAAAACGATTTGTTTCTGAGATAACAGTATTTGAAGCAATTACTTTTTCATCCATTCCAGCATGGGCTGGATTCTAATCTCCTCTTTTACTAGATATCCATTATGTCAGGGATTGGCTGCAGGAAGCCCCTGATGGTTCCTGACTTGTAGGAGGAGAGCAAGCAAGAACTTATCTCTGTCTGCAGACCTCCACACAGCAGCACATGTCAGGTCTGGAGAAGCAGCCTGCCTGATTATTGGCTTGATCCCACAGTGCTCTGGCTGCGTGACTGAATGCTGTTACTGTAGCCTCGCCTCTGCTCTCTCACACACCCACAGCTAATAAGAGACTTTTACTCAGCAGTGTTCTTATAGAGGAGTGATGGGTGTACATATATATTTCAAGAATAGATGGAACTGTACATTGGCATACTGTAAAATGCCTGACTACTCATCCCATCAGGCCCACTGAGACCAAATTATTACAGTCAGTTTGAATTGATGTCTCTAAGCAGTAAATTGAAAGAGGGAACAGTGAAATTCCTAAGAGTTTCATCTGCTCAGGCTGAGACTGCAGTCCCATTAAAAAGGCGGTATCATATAAGAGCATCAGCAGCAGCAGATGGCTCCAGTTGTTTCAACCTCAAGGCCCTGTCAAGAATTAAATATTTCACTTGCTAATTGTTTTGATCTAAACTTGAGTGCCATGACCTCCCCAACTCCTTTTTTGCTGCCAAGATGAATACTCACACACCTACTTTAACAACTCACCAGCAACGCTGATTGCTAGAAACAAAAAAATGTTTAGACAGAGTAATTCATACTAAGACATCAATGCATCTGCCCACATGCAACAAAAATTGCCAGAGGACGTGGTGCAACAAGTATAATGTCAATGCAATTTGAATAATTTTGTCCATGAAGACTTTCCAAATAATGTAGAAGGCAATAATTTTACAGTTAGGTCCTCAAATTAATCAGAATAAAAAGCCTATCAAACATAAAAGAAAGCTCATAGCAGCAGTGGAAATCACTGCAGGCACTGCTCATCATGGTTTGATCTCTTAAGAGTGCAGCAGCACTCCACACTATTTATTATTTCTGAATTAAATGCTGCAGTCGACTTCATGATGCTGTCGTCTGACTAGCTACCACAGCATTTTCTATGTGTAATCAGGTTAAAAGACATGCGTTTTTTGATTTGTAAAAATGGGACAGTATAATTGGGCATCAATACTGTTGATAATTGCAAGAATTGTGTAACACCCGTGTTTGTGAGGTCTTAGTTTATCATGTCAGCAATGATCCACATTTGTGCTTCTGCAGCCAAGTTCTGTGGAGACCCCGGCATGCCTGCCAAAGGACGGAGGGAAGGACGCAGTTTCATTTTCAAGTCTGAGGTGATGTTCAGCTGCAATTCCCCCTATGTGCTGGTGGGAGCAACAACACGCATGTGTCAGGATGACGGCACCTGGAGTGGATCTCAGCCTCGATGTATAGGTAATCTGAAAATCTATTTGAAAGCAGGTTCATACTGGGATGCAAATCAGTTATGATTCATTGAAATGAAATTACATTACAGATAGCAAGATTGGAGAAAAATACAAGGCTCCTGAATAAATTCCTCTTCTGACTGATCATTCTCCATTGGTTCTTTTAAAACAGCTTATTCAGTTGAGGTGAACCAGTATCACCATCTGGTATGGATGTAAAGCTAAATCACAAGAACAGAATAAATTCTGTAGAATTTTACCTCAGGGAATGTTGCAGAAAACATTAAGTGCCCAAAAATGTGTTATCAAAAGGATGTGTCTTAATTTAAATTCTGTCTCCGCAGTGATAAATAAATCCTCAAAACTTTATATTTCTAAAATGTTTTAAAAGTCAAGGAATTCACTGTCATAGAAACTAAAGATGGCAGGCAAACTCTGCTCATGCTACCAAGAGGCTTCAGTAATTGTCCTCTGGTACATGATACACCACAGTGAAATTACCGGTGATCGTCCCTCTGTCATAGTTTCATTTTTTGCTCTCTTGTAATCCCCCTGCTCATCATTACAATGATTTCTTGTTCCAGAGCCCACGAGAACCACTTGTGAAAATCCAGGGACACCGGAGCATGGCTTCATGAATTACACAACAGGCTTTAAGGTAAGGCAACAGGCTTAAGCAAAACCTGGGATGGAATTTTTTGTATGCTGTTACGTTCTTTAAACCTGAGGGTAATGTGTGTCAGAAAATATATTTCAGATTGGACCACTAAAATTATCTCCCAGGTTGGTGACAAGTTTATTTGATAGGTGTTTAAAATCTAGCAAACTAGCAGTGCACATCGGATTTCTTAGGGCCTGTAATATACAGAACTATTTCCTTCACTTACTTTATTTAGCTCTTCAACAAATCTCAGAGTAATCAATACTTGAAGCAGCCTGACTGTTGTACCTCAGAGGCAGAGGTAGATGTGTGAGAACATAAAGCATCAAATCAAAATAGCATTCAAAGCTTGCAGCTCTTCTGTGTTACCTGTATTTAGTCCTCTTTGAAATGGGCAGTTAGCGATGAATGTCTCAGGTAGAGTCATTATTTATTCCTCTGGATGATGATCTGTGTGTGTTAGAGCTGAGCAGTGATGTTGGTGTATCCATCACAGGTGGTTAAACAGAATACAGCATTCTGTATTTCTCTACCACTGTGTATGTAAATGAGAATCAGTCCTATATAGAGCTATGTAATGTGAAATGTTTACCATTCAAGCATGTGCAAATGGAGCATTGGAAAGATTAATCACATAAAAAATGTTGATATGATGACCATTGGTGTGTTCAGTGGCTCCCTTGAGATAATTTCAGCCAGTGTGTTTCATTTTATTTCTTCCCTGCTCCTCCTAAAGTGTCACTTAAGAGTTAAGTGCAAACAATTTCTCCACAACTTTCAATGGAATTTCTGATATGAAATTTGTCCAATATGAAAGCAGAGGCAGCTTATTATTTGGATCACTGCTTGTAATGGCGTGCATTTTCTGCATTGCTGAACAACTTTGCCAGTATGTGACAGCACTAGGTAAAAAAGTTCTGTGACGACACTGTCTTGAAATGGTCGATTGGGATGGTATGGTTGCTCAAAATGAGTCATTTATTCAGATAACAGAGTGCAGTTATGGGCCTATATCCTCACCAAAAAGTCTGCTTCGTCACAGCTATAGCCCTATATCCTTACCAAGAAGTCTTTGAAGGAGAAGCTTTGTCACTTTCTAATATGTGTACATCAGTTGAGAACAGGAACATGGGCCATCGCCACCAGGAATAGCCTCCATCTGCCTCAACACACTACAGATAATCATTATAAAAAGGAAAAAACCTTCAGTGTGCAGTATTTTTTCACAGCTCTTTAGATTTGATGCTTGGTTCTTATTGGCATTTGCATCAGTGTATCGACTCTCTCCACTTTGTGTGCTGTCTGTTTGTGGCCAGGTGGGCAGCAGAGTGGATTTCCAGTGCCAACAGGGACACCTACTGCAGGGTTCCACCACCCGCCTCTGTTTGCCAGATCTTACCTGGACTGGCACCCAGCCTACCTGTATCCGTGAGTGATTGTTCGCCATGCTCTCTCACGCTTTATCTTTGTATTACCTTGCCTTTGTTTTTTATTTCCCCCTTCTGGCATTTTTTCTCTGTTTATCTCCTCTGCTATTTTTTTTTTTTTTTTTCGCTTTTCTGCAGTACCCCTCTCCCTTCGTCATTGTCTTCTTTCAGTACAGCTCCTCTTATTCACCCAATCCTGCCCTAACTTTTGACCTCTTAGTAGATTGCAGTTTGTGCCTCAATCCCCTTGCCGCCCCAGTCATTCTGAGAGAGAGCTGTTGACTGTGATTACTGTCATTGTGCTTGAACCGCTTGAACCACCTGAACTGTCGACTAACACCAAACAAGAGTTGTGCTGTTTCTCCCAGTTGCTTTGAAAAGCCACTTGATTTTTATATCGCTGTATTTTAATCAAGTATGCAGCATATTTAATGGTAATATACCTTTTAAATATTTTTCTATAGCCTGCATTTAGCCATATACTTGCAGTGTAAACAGTCAAGTTGTATTATGATGTGGGGATTCAGCTGATACTTTGTAATCTTGATTCCACAACTTCCCTGAGTTGTAACGCCTACTTGAGTTCCTGGAGACAATGGTGCTGAGAGAGCAGAAAATTGTAATACCTGCCTTAATTCTCTGCCAGATCTACTGTGCAGCCAGCCGTTATGTTTGTGTGTGTTCAGTGGGAGGAGGGGATATTTTAAAGAGATTTTTGTTTCCTTGAAAATGTGTATCATGCTGTCTTTTATTGTGCATGCTCTCTGAAGCCAGTTTATTAGTTTCACATTGTGAAAACTAAAGCAGCTTCTTATGAGATCATTACTTTAAATCCCACATTCAAGAGGGTAATCCAGTTCAGTTTTTGTTTTTAGACAAGAGTTGATAAATCTTCATGGTCATTTTAAAGTCTGCAGTTTGTGGCTCTGCTGTTTGTATTGGGTTACGTTATGAGGTGTCTTTAATATTTACACTCCCTTCATAGAAACAAATGGGGTACATTCATGAGGTTGTGTGCAGGCACAGCACATTAATATGCTGAACACATTTATTCATATTGTTTTCCAAAAGCCGCATACATAAGATAATTCATAGAGCAAATCTGCAGACTATATAATTTGCTCTTCTAATAGCATTTTTTCACGTTCTTAAAGAACGTATCATAACATATCTTAGTATTATTGGTTTTTTGTAAATTTTTGGAACAGACAACAGTTAAGAAGAATCCACTTAGTCTTCCATCACAGACTTGTTTATCCGAGAACTCCTTGGCCTTTTATGCTTTACGTATGTCTTTAAATGACCCCCTCGTTTGCTTTTTCGTGGAAAAAATTAAAGACACAGAGCATACCCTTTCTTCTTATTTCATTAATTGATATCATGGTGACGGGGAAGTCAAGATTAAAGAGCAGTAAGAGTAAGACAATTTAATATAATATAAGTAAAGCTTCAGCAAACTCCTCAAACTGGCACTAGAGATGGCATTCTCTCTCTCTCTGTCAGTGACTGACTGCTGTGTTTGGTAAAGAGAAAAATCTTCATGTACATACAGGTGCATCTTGGTAAATAAGAATATTATCAGAAAGTTTATTTATTTCCAGTAACTCAATTCAAAAAGGCAAACTCATATATTCTATAGATCGATTACACACAGACTGATATATTTCAAGTGTTTATTTCTTTTTATTTTGATGATTATGGCTTACAGCTAATGAAAACCCAGGATTCAGTACCTCAAAAAATTAGAATATCATGAAAAGTGCAATAATGGAGACTCATGGTGTCACACTCCCGATCAGCTAATTAACTCAAAACACCTGCAAAGGTTTTTTGAGCCCTTAAATGGTCTCTCAGTTTTGATCAGCAGCCTACACAATCATGGGGAAGACTGCTGACTTGACAGATGTCCAGAAGATAGTCGTTGACACCCTGCACAAGGAGGGTCGGACACAAAAGGTCATTGGTAAAGAAGCTGGCTGTTCACAGAGTGCTGTATCCAAGCAAATTTATGGAAAGTTGAATGGAAGGAAAAAATGTGGGGAAAAAAGGTGCACAAGCAATGCCGCGTTGCTGCAGTAATTCATGTAATAGGCACCGTGACCAAGTATTGAGTGCTGTACGTTGTCATACTTTTCAGTAGTCCAACATTTCTGTGTTTAAAATCATTTTTTAGGTTGGTTTTAGTAATAATCAGATTTTCTGAAGTACTGAATTTTGAGTTTTCATTAGGTGTAAGCCATAATCATTGAAATTAAGAGGAGTGATCATTTGAAATATATCCGTTTGTGTGTAATTAATCTGTATTATATATAAGTTTCACTTTTTGAATTGAGTTACTGAAATAAATCAACTTATGGAAGATAGTCTAATTTATTGAGATGTATCTGTATATGGGCTGAAGACAAATGCCAATATCCATAATAATTCAACAAAAATGAAACATAGACCTCTAACTATGTAGATAGACTTTCAATCTTTAAAATTTAATTTCTTTGAAGTTACTTTCAAATTATCAGCAACCAGTTGTCTTGACTCTCCTCTGAGGAAACCTAATGCATATTAATATCATTATCATTATTATATAGATATATGTAAAGATTCTAGCGATGCTTTATGAAAGGTCAAAATAAGACTTTTTTTATTGGTGCCGTCTTAGCGTGCTGCTGCTGGGCGCCATAGTGACAAGCTGAGATCAGGAGTCAATTACATGATGAATACAATTTTTAATGAGAATGGAACATAGGGAAATATGCCACACTAGGTGCTTAGATATGATAATCAGATCTGGACAGATAGGGGTAATGAATGTCAAGAACTGATGATGAACCAGTTCATAGAAACTCTAAATGTAAAATTCAAAGACCATAGTAGTGAATTCATCGATAGACAACATTTGTAGTATCAGTTTACTATTTTCATTGCAAGTGTGGTGATTTTGTATTAAAGGTAAAGACTTTTCTAGTGGTACATTGAATCAATTGGAAAGGCTTTGGAGGCTCCTGTATTTTTCATCTTCAGCTCGTTACCTGCAGCTGCATTTACTTTTCCAGTAGAAAAATAAAATAACATATTTTATTCTCTTTTCATGTAACAGTGATGTTGTAAAGCCGCCCACTGAAATAGTGCTCTGACAGCCAGTCCAGATTTCATTCAGGGGCAAAGTGCTTTGAGGCTTTTAACTTTCCCGACTCGCTCAGTTCAGCAGGTGCAGTCTCCACGTCAGGTTGGTCTGTCTCTGCTGAGGGTGCAGCATTTCAGGAGCAGCACCCTGGCTTTGGTCCATCGCCTGTGGTGGTTTGAAAAATGTATTGATTTTCTTCTGCCCTCGTGCTGTCATTGTTACTGCTGGAATTAAAATAGAGAAATGTATCTCTGATGGTCAACAGATATTGGGAGTCCTTACTTTATGAATAAATCCTCAGTTTTTTAAAATAACTTTTACTTAAAGTCACTTTTTTAATTAAGTTTCAAACAGACACATTTTGATGATACAGATTTTTTAGGATGATTTGTTGTATGGTTAGTTTTCAATACAAAGTTTTTTCTGATAAAATGTTCTTATTATACAGAACTACACATAAATCATGTAACATCAGTTACTCCAACATGAAGGATCTGCAACCTAGATGTTAAACTTGTGAAGACACATGATAGCACATTCATGAAACTAGAACACTGCGTTTTAGATCCTGTGAATTTAAGAGTAGGTATAGTTACTGCATGACTTGAGATCCATAAAACATGAACAAAAAGGTTACTGCGTATTTTACAGACTAAATCGTTGAGTTCGTGTTAGGCCTGTTGATGCAAAACATTTTCCTTTTATTCATTTTTCACTTGCACAGCCGTGAGGGTGGATGTACAGATGTGCAGGATGTCTGGCCCATAATACATAGGGGAAAAGCTGTGGTTATGTATATGTATTCAATATGAGTGCTTTTGTATGGATCCAGCTCTCTGCATTGACCCTCGGTCAAAACAGTCATAAATCCTCTAAAATACCTCTCTCAAAGATTAAATGGTCTTCTGTTACTGTGAAGCCACTAAAATGGATTTAAAAGTGAAGCCAACCAATCTTGTTCTGCTGCTGAAAGCAAAAACCTGAAGGGATTATCAACACAGCACTCCATGTAATGGATGCAATGGACACAAGTCAAGTTTAATTTTACTGAGTCTCAATCATGTTAACTTTCTATCAGAAGAAGGCTTTTGCTTACGGGTATGCAACATGCATCAAATCGACAAATTTATGAGCAAGCCATTTTGATGTATTGAAGCTCAACAATGAACAGTTCAGTGCCTTGAAGCATAAACATCAAAAGATGTGAAAATCTGAAGCCATAATAAACATAAGAATGACTTCTGGTGGCTTTTAGTTAAGCCTGAATCTGAAACACCCCAATCAAACATAACATTATGACCACCTTTGCAATTTAATGCACAACAGCTCAAACATCAATTCTATTTTTGTGAATCTTCCTCCAGTTTTTGTTGACATGGTCAGAAAGGTGATAATTCTACTTTACATTCATTATTTAGGTCGCAGTGGGCGGAGGTGGTGAACTGGAGGGCATTCAATCGAAAGATGTTCCTAATTTTTTCCCACTCCATGAGCATACGTGACAGGAGCAAAGTAACGAACACTTTCAAATATAATGCACTCCAGTTCACCACCACAACCCACTATGGCTTGAGTAGTAAATATACAATATGTATATTTTATGACCTTAATGACCATGTCAACAAAAGGCAGAGGTGAAATTTAAAGAAGAACTGTTGCAGCAGACTGCATTGAATTGCACAGGTGGCTATAATGTCATCAGTGTTTAGCACTAACACTGCTCACACTGTTTAAGGTACCGAACTAAACCCATGAAAAGAAGACGGAGAAGAAAACACCAGCACAATTAAAAAGTGAACTTTGTTCCCTTTCCTGTGCCCCTGCTATGGAGTTGGCTGACTTCCATCATCTGGACTGTGTCTGTGTGTGTCTGCCTCTATCTGTCTCTATCTGTCTATGTCCTTAACTAATACGTCTGTGTCTATCAGGGATATCCAGTTGAACTAAAAACATTGCATGTTGTGTGACAGAAGAAGTGAAAGTGTGTTGAGGCCTGATGCAATCTCAGGAGTAAAGCCCGCTGTGTTGTTTGAAGTGTAAATAAGCATGGTACTGTCAACAGAACTTGACGAAGGATATGACACGTCTTTGATACAACAATTCATCGGCCTTGTAACTGTCTTCTGCATTCATGGTCCACAAAATCTGCAACCACTCTGGACATGTGTTGACAGTTTGTCATTTTAAATGGGCTACATGGACTCATGCTCATAAAGCCAGAAGGCAGTTTACTCAATTATTTATTTAATTATTTTGATCCCAAGACACTGTTTCCACAACTTACACTATGAAGCACTTTTTCTTGTACCTGGCAGTGCAAAGAGATGCCTCATTAGATACACTGCCTGGCCAAAAAAACATGTCGCCACCTGGATTGAACTAAGCAAATAGGTACGAGCCTCCTATTGGATAATTACTGCATGGGTGATTATCTTTCAGCTGGCAACAAGTTATATAACCCCAGCTGATGCAATGCGTAATTTCTCATTTCTTAAACAACCATGTCGAAAGACACATCCTGTGGTCGGGGAAAAGATGTTAGTCTGTTTAAGAAGGGTCAAATCATTGGCATGCAAAAAAGGCTTTAGTTTGCTAGGGAGCATAAAGATTGGACTCTGGAGGAATGGAAGAAGGTCATGTGGTCTGATGAGTCCAGATTTACCCTGTTCCAGAGTGATGGGCGCATCAGGGTAAGAAGAGAGGCAGGTGAAGTGATGCACCCATCATGCCTAGTGCCTACTGTACAAGCCTGTGGGGGCAGTGCTATGATCTGGGGTTGCTGCAGTTGGTCAGGTCTAGGTTCAGCAACATTATGTGCCCAAAGAATGAGGTCAGCTGACTACCTGAATATACTGAATGACCAGGTTATTCCATCAATGGATTTTTTCTTGCCTAATGGCACGGGCATATTCCAAGATGACAATGCCAGGATTTATCAGGCTCAAATTGTGAAAGAGTGGTTCAGGGAGTCTGAGACATCATTTTCACACATGGATTGGCCACCACAGAGTCCAGACCTTAACCCCATTGAGAATCTTTGGGATGTGCTGGAGAAGGCTTTGCGCAGTGGTCAGACTCTCCCATCATCAATACAAGATCTTGGTCAAAAATGAATGCAACACTGGATGGAAATAAATCTTGTGACGCCGCAGAAGCTTATCGAAACAATGCCACAGCAAATGCGTGCTGTAATCAAAGCTAAAGGTGGTCCAGCGAAATATTAGAGTGTGTGACCTTTTTTTGGTGGCGACTTTTTTTTGGCCCAGGCAGTGTATTTCACAGCAGTGTTGATTTTGGCAACTATTTTCAATTTTAGTCTTAATTTTGGTCTTTACATTAAAAACATCTTAGTTTTGTTCACATTTGAGTCATTTCTACCTTTTATAGTTTTAGTTGATGAAAACTCAAAAACATTTTAGTCCAGTTATAGTCAGTTATAAAGGTCCTTAACCTTGTCTTTACTTTTATTCCAAACAGTTATTCCCTTTCCTAAATCTGGGACCAAATCCTGTTAGTGTGTTCTATGCACCCTACAAAACCGGGGTTCCCTGCTTTCTACAGCTGAAATGCACAAGAACTATCAATATGTCATGTTTTGACAGATTTACCAACAGCCGAGAAATTACATGGATTTTGAATGTCCAACAAATACTAAATTACATTTTAGTCTTGTTGACAAAGTCATCCTGACAAAAGGTAAACTAACTTTTCATTCAAGTTTTAGTCATCAAATATCTATTTTTCATTAGTTTTGGTCTAGTCTTTTTCTTGGAATAAAGGTATTTGATGAACATTTTTAGTCATAGTTTTAGTTGACCAAAATAACACTGTATCAGAGCAAGACTTATCAACTCACTGAGAAAGTTTTAACATACATAGCCACTGTGTAACTGGGATAAGCAAGTGAGTTTACTGTTGGATTTGAGCATCTAACTTTAACTTCATACTCCTGTTGTACTTCCAGAGCTTTGACTTATTTATTGAATTGATCAAGAAAAACTACTGACAAATCTGGGAAAAAACAGATGTTGGCAAGCCTCCATAACTGTTGTATCTCATTTTAAGATGAAATGTTTGAGTTAAAAATGACCAAATAGTAATGTTGTGTTGTGTGTAACTTTGTTTCTGACAGTGTTGTGAAGGATGGACAAAAGGAAGAACCTGTGGGATTTCAACTGCTCTAACAGTCATGACAAATGTCGAATTTGGGGAGAACATTGCTGGGCAGGTTTTGGTTTAAGAGCACATATTTATCAGGCACTGAGGGGCTTCTGTCTAGCCACTCCACCATAGAGCCCAGATGGGTGGAGGGCTGCAGTGATGTTTGTCCCTCTGGAACTTTGTACCATTTCCACACAGGATCTCTGGAGCTCAGTCAGAGTGACCATCAGGTTCTTGGCCACCTCTCTTACTTGGGCCCTTCTTCCCCAAGTTTAGTTTTGCTGGGTGGTCAGCTCTTGGAAGAGTCCTGGTTGTGCCAAACTGCTGTTCAGAGTATTGTCAGCTGTGAGGCTTCCTAAAGAGAGGTGTGTGCCTTTAAAATTCATCCATCCATCCATCCATCCTTCCATTTTCTACACTGCTTATCCCGTTAGGGGTCACGGGCGGCTGGAGCCTATCCCAGCTGTCATTCGGCGAGAGGCAGGGTTCACCCCGGTCAGGTCGCCATTCAATCGCAGGGCCCTTTCCAAATCTTGTCCAGTCAATTTATTTTACCACAGATGGACTGTAGAAACGTCTCAGATATGATCAAGAGAAATGGCAGGGACCTGAACTAAATTTAATGTGGGATCTGAACACTGTAAATGTGATATTTCAGTTTTAGTTTTTTTGTTTTGTTTTGTTTTTTAAATTCTATTTTTACCTTGTCATGGGGTACTGAGCCCTGATTAATAAGAGAAAAAGGAATTTAGATGACTGTAGCATCTGGCTGCAACATGACTTTTTTTTTCCTTTTTTTTTTTTAAGTAAAGGGGGTCTGAATACTTTCTGATTGTGCTGTACATCTTATTTTGTTTTTTGTTTTTTTCTTTTTCGAAATTTCTAGTTTGCTTTGAATGCATTCCCATTGCTGTTACCAAAAAGTTCTGATGTGATTCATTGGTACATTATATCTGAACGTATCTTCACGCCATTGAAAAGAAGGTTTCTCGCTCACGTGCTGTAAACTAATTGACATGGAAAAAACAGATGTTTTAGTTTTCTGAAACACTGATGAGAAGGGTGGAAACGAGACTAAAATAGGGGTGAGGATAGCAGCCTTCTGAAGAGAACAGAGATATATAGGCTACTGATAACAAGGTGAAAGCTTTACATAACCAACTTTATGCAGGAAATCTGCCTGTGATGCAGTCCTTCTTATAATATCAATTAATTAAACAAAAAGCTTTTAACTTTTACAATTTATTTTGATTGGTTGAAATTTATAATATTTTGACGTAGACACAGGTTAAATACATATCATATCAAAAATTCATAATGTTTGTCCTTTCTACAAAGGGGAGAAGTAAATTAAACTGTAATACAAAGTAAAAATAGTGGAAGGATTTATTAATGAACAAACTCCATTGAGAAACCCATTAATTTCCTAATCTTTTTTTCCATACTAAGTACCTTTTTGCCAGATTTTACTCCTTGGAATTTGATGTTATGGTCTCAAGTTATTTCATTATTATCCACAAACATTTTTGTGTAATTTTGCAAATCTTTGTACATATATATTTAATTATTTTTGATTCAATATATCATAGAGACAGATGTATATTAAGTGAGGGTCTGTTCATATGAAACAACAGAAATAGACAAAAGCTCTTTATATGACAACCAGTGTACTAAAGTTTTACTGAGAAGCAACAAGACATCAGCAAATAGCAAGGGTCAGACATTATTACAGACCTTCATGTATATAGAAAAATAAAAGAGGACAAAGGAGAGAACCCTGAGGAACCCCATAGAGTAGCTTAGCTTTTGTAGCTTAATTGAGTTTTGCCCATTTACAAAAACATACTGTTGTCTGTTTATGTCTAATACCTACTCACAGTAGCAAAGCTCAGAGAAAGAAATTTCTATCAGCTGTTTTTGAGTCAGTTTAACTGAAGCTTATCTCATAATTGATATACTTAAAAAAAAAAATGTCCTTACTTAAAATGAAATGTAAAAACATAAAGAACTTTAAAGTGCTCTAATCTGCAGATCAGTAGATTGACTGCATTTGAACTGGAAGCTGATTATGATATTTTGCTCCTATGTGTGTCATGCAGATCTTATTTTCGTATGAAGGATTGAAGAAGTCATGTCATGTGGACTTCGATCTTTTCAGAGCAAATTTGTGCCACATTCGTATGTGATTCCATGTTGTTCAAAAAGGAGTCTCATACAAGCCACCTTTTAAAGAATATTGTGAACAGAAAAACTCAAAGTTAGATCTGAGCAAAAAGTTGGAGCATGGAGGCTTGCAGCATTAAAGCAGCCTAAGGACACTCTAGTGTAACCCTTAGTTCACCCATACCATGCTAAAGCACAACTCAGGCTGCACTCGTATTGCTCCAAGCCTAAAAAGGTCTAAAAATATATACCTCTTGTACATGTGTCTCTTGACATTAAAACGCAAACAATACTTCAGTTACAAGAAGTGCAGTCTCTGTTACACAAATAATGACGGTAACTTTGGACCTTGTGAAAGGGATGCACAATTGTATCCGTATGATATCTGTATCTGTTGATTTTAGCCTAAAACTTTAAATATTTGTATTGACAAATAGGTATATTTCTGCTGACAGTTAGAAAATATCGCCCTATATTCGTTGTTAATATTGGAGGTATGTAGGGATAAGTTTGTGAAGATTTTAGGCAGGACAACCAGACCTTCATCAGCTGAAGTTTTCTTTGTTCATCCTCATTTCTTAAAGGTTGTTTTGAAGTTTAGCACTGAATAGAGGTGCACAATATCATTGTTTGACATTGGTATCGGCAGATATGAACTTTCTACCCATAATTACCACCAATGTTTTGGCACTAAAAATCTGCTGATATAAGCTGTAAATACTGGCTGTTTGGACAGATAGGTTAATGGAGTTTTAGGCTGGATCAACATACCTACTTAAACTGAAGTCTTTTTCTTTATTCTTAATCATTCCTTACACTGTAGTGTTTTTATGGACTGAAATGTGTTATTTTGTTTATCCTCAGACTTTGAATTGTATGTTTTCAGGACTAAGGTTTTAGGTCTGAACTACATTTAAATATCAGTATTGTGTCTGTATCAGCTAAAATGATTTTGGGAATGTTGGCATATTGGATATATCTATAAAAATCCAATATCATACATCCCTTGTTCTGGACTTCATTTGTATATCATATCAATATTGATATCTACCAAAAGGAATTTGTAAATATTGGCACATGGGATACCAGCAAAAATCCAATACTGTACAGTCCTTCTTTGTGGCTTATTTTAAGTTGTTTGGTCAGATATGGCCCTCTAACACTCCTGGGTTTCTTATGCAAGGCTGCATATTGATTTGCTTCTGTTATATCTAAATTTCCTGTTGCATACCCATGCTTGTGCATGTACATAAGCAACCATACTGTGCAAAAGCACACCTCTTCCATCTGTGCCAGGCCCAATTGCTCCGTGCATGAGTGCAGTACAGACTGCTCACATTATTTAAACGAACTGGACTTAGGGTACAAACATGCATAGGCATGGTTTGTAATGCCTAGTGTGAATAGGCCCTTAGATTTTCAGTCTTTTCCTGCCCTGAAACTGCTGGCTAGATGATTACTGGTTGATTTTGAACTCTGTTGCTACATGATCTTCACGTCAGATATCTCGTTCACTGCATACTTTTTTGTCTCTTATTGCAGATCAAGTTTCCATCTTTTGTCTTATATGTCATCTTTATTGTGTGTTCTCTTGATTTGCTCAAAACATGCCCAAAAATGATTTATTTTTATATATATTCTTGTCATGTAGGGTTGGATTGGTCTTACCATCTAGAAGAAATGATGCAAAGTAAAGATAATTAACTTCTTTAAATCATTAAATCTCAGAAGCCTGTGGGTAAAACTCGAATTTGAGGGTCAAAAATGAGAAGACACATGAGAATAATGAGAAAAATGAGAATAAAAATACCATCACCATTGAAGTAAAGGAATGGAGTATCATTATGTTACATCCCTCTCTGGTGAACACACAGAGTGTAACCAACCAACAAAGGTGGTATGAAGTAAGAAGAATTTTCTGCAGTCTCCTGGTCTTTCATAAAGCCCAGAAACTGGGTTTCATCCTGGCATCCATTTCCCCCTTATTGCGTCTAATACCATTAACACACCATGAAGGACCCATTTGGAGCTTTGACTCAGTTGCAGCTGTCTCCTATTTGACAGCTGGCAACATATTCTTTCATTCACAAGCTGAAAATAATTTTGCTATTTTCACATTATTGTTGATGCCTTGGAGCCTGAATGTTCAACCCCTCAGTGTTTTGGTGGTGCGAAGTGATTTGCATAATATTTTGTTTTGTTGGGTTTGTTGATGTGAAAAATTAAACTAAGTATACTCAACCCACTCATGAGAGAATGAACATATTTAATATGTTCTATAAGCAGAGGGTGTTTTGGCAACACAGCAGTAACAGCTTTTATCCCAAGTTTCTGATTCAGTGAAAGCTTTACAGTGCTATCTGGAATCAGCATGTCACTACCTTCCTGCTTTTTTGGTTGCAGTAATTTGATCAGCAAAGTAAGTCAAAGTCTTGAAGGTCAGAATTGAGTCACTGTCTGGAAAAACTCCAGAACTAAAGACATATTCTTACATTTTTGTAGTTCTGTGATTTCTAGTGAGCTCACTTTCTTTCAGAGCAGAAAAATGGGTGTGCTTAAAAGCCTGCTATTGAAGACTACAGCCTTCTGCTTCCTTGACGTTTCCACGAGTGACCTTGCAAACAAAATATGCACACTTACAAGAAGGAATACTCTCATTAGATTTACAATACCTTTAACTTTACAGAAGCTTTTCAAGGCCACCGATTAGCATTGTATACTTTTGTCTTCCATCCTTGAATATGTGGACACTTCTTTGTGTTGCTGGATTGCAATCCAAGGGTACAAGCAAATTTGTTCTAACAATTGAATTTTTTTTTCACTTGATTTTATTCCTCATTTGTAGGTTTATTGAGCAGTGTATTCATATTCATCCACAGTGTATTTATATTAGATGGGAATCTGGCATAAAGTATCAATATGCTTCCTAATAGCTCCCAGGACTCAGTTAAATTGTAAAATCCATGAGCTTCCTTTTCTGTCTTCTTTTCTGACCTCCCCAACCTCTCCATCTCTCTCCCCCAAGTGAGTGCTTAATTATCTCCCTGTCTATCCGTACCTCTGTGTGTGTGCTTGACTCTGTGTATTTGTCTCCATTTGTATGTGTGTGTGGGTGTAGATGTTTGTACTAATGTGTCTGCCCTCTGCTCCCTCTCCAGCTCATTCCTGCAAGCAGCCGAGGAGCCCGGCCAATGCCGACGTCGTGGGTCTAGACCTGCCCTCCTACGGTTACACTCTGGTGTACACCTGTCAGCCAGGTTATTTCCTCTCCGGGGGCTCGGAGCATAGGGTCTGCCGCTCTGATGGTAGTTGGACTGGCAAGGTGCCTGTCTGCAGAGGTACGTGGCTGGCAGAGGTGTGTGGGGGCGGATGATGGAGTTGGCGGAAGGAGTAAAAGTTAAAATGTCTGAGGGGAGATTTGCAGGTGCATAAAGGTGGAGGATAGAGAGGTTACAGGAGTGTAACCGTGTGTGAATACCCTAAGCGCTTCAAAATCTGTCTTGTGTGACATTTGCTCGACTGTTCCCTGATAGTTAAGTCAAATAAAACACTAATCAAATATAATGAGGCACTGTGGTTTCTGTGATGTTCCCTATAAACACACCTTGTCGATGTGCTGTCAGCTAATTACAACATGCCTGTTTAGATCCCTTTTAAACGTGTGTTGATCTGTTAGAGTTTGTTAGAACTGAGTCACCAGAGACCCTTCAAAATTGAGGAAAAGTTTATTGCAGGCAGCATGTTGCAGATACTTCTTCAACATCCTCTTGCTGTCTATCACTACAGCTTTGTGACATACATATTTATGTTTTTCTGCAGCTGGTTCCAAATCACATGAGAAAACTGTCAAACCCGTACCAGGGACACCAAGCCCAAAAATAAATGGTGAGTTTTGCATTTGCACAAGCTTTCAGGGGATTAGCATAGAGCAAGCTGTGCATCATTTGCATTGATGCTAAGGCATGTTTTGTCATCTCTCTTTCACAGTTTCTTATGTTGTATTGTTTTTTAACTTAATTATTATCACAAGAAAATAAACTAAACAAATGCAGTATCAATACAATTAAGTGATTTATTTGATGCAACATGGTGATTTATTGGGAATTAAAATGGCTAACAATTTTCTTGAGTATTGCTTAACATTTTCTAATAGGACATAACCGTAAAATTAAAAAAGAAAAAGCATCTTTGGGGCAGGCAAGTCAGAAATCTTTGTGCACTCCCTGTTACTCACTCATTGTCCTGTACAGGGCATACTTTGTTGAGGTTTGGGGAAATGCTTATGAATCAAACACACTCCATTTTTTAATTGCAAAAGAAAGCCATACAAATCATTAGCAAAATACCCTATTTTGAGCCAGCTAATCCTCTATTCCACCAACTAAATGAACTAAAATTTACAGACTTAGCAGAGTAAAACACAATTTAAATAATGTATAATAAGGTAGGTAATTACTGCAAAGTATTTAGAGGCTGTTTAAAATGAGGGACAGTCAGTGCAACCAGAAAGGAACATTCATATTTTAAAAACCAAAGATATGAAAAAATATCAAATCTCATTGTCAGTTAGGAGGCTAAACCTGGAATTCTTCTTTTAGCAATTTAAAAACATACATTACACTGGCAAGACTCAGATATGATTATGTTACAATGCATTTTTTATCCATGATGGATAACAATAACAATGCATCAGTGTTGTTCTTGCTATTAATTACCTCCACCAAGGAGGTTATGTGATCGGCAGGGTTTGTTAGTTAGTTAGTTTGTTAGATAGTTTGTTAGCAACATAACTCGAAAAATTATGGACGGATTTTGATGAAATTTTCAGGAAATGTCAGAAATGGCATAAGGAAGAACAGATTAGATTTTTGGAGTGATCCGGCTCACCGTCTGGGTCCAGGAATTTTTTTAAAGGACTCTGTACTGTTGGGAGCTAATGGCGGAGGTCTGCCATCTCCGAGTGCTTTTCTAGTTTATTTATGAGATGTTATGTTTTTTGTTTTTTTTTTAGATTAGAGTAGTAGGTTTAAATAAACTCCAGCTTCAGCCTACACCCTTTCAGTTTTTTCATTTATTCATTCATTTTATCTGAATGACAGTGATCAAAGAATGTGTTGTAAAACACTAGTCCAGTTCCCTAACATCTGGGCTACCAGGTTGCCCTCTTAAAAATCCATGTAGGCCACCCTTATTTTAACATTTTTCTCCTACAAAAAGCATTATTCTGCTTTTTAATAGTTAAATTCTTTAGAATAAGCTC
This sequence comes from Cheilinus undulatus, assembly GCF_018320785.1. NCBI lineage: Eukaryota > Metazoa > Chordata > Actinopteri > Labriformes > Labridae > Cheilinus > Cheilinus undulatus. The sequence goes on from NC_054872.1 coordinate 18,006,578, forward strand.
AGCATACCTGCTAGATAGCAGCAGATGTGTATCAGTATATGGCACATTGATAGAAAAGAGACAGTAATTGCCAGAAACCATCAAATTTGGGTGTTTATAACAAAAAAAATGTCTTTGCCATATACCACTTGACATTTCATACACAGTTTGTTAAATCAGAAAATCCAGCCCTGGCCTGGTGTACTGAAAAATCTCATATGCCTTTTATTTTTGACAGTTTTACTACACAAAAAGTGGTGTTAATTTTTCTTGGTTCACGTCTTTAAAAGTCTTAAATTTGATTTTTATAAGTGCATAGGAACCCTGTTTTCTACTCAGTAAGAAAATCTCTTGTGCTTCCTCACTGTAATGTACCTCACTAGTGTCAGTATCTATCATTTAAACTGCTAAGTAAGCCCATAATAGTAAAGTAATTTTCAAGCTCATGTTGATTAATGCTGGTCTTCGTTATAAAAGGGTGTAGTCTTCTTTATAATATTAATGATTAACACTGATCGATTGTACTAGGCCACAACAGAGAACATGGTCTAGACCTGCCCTCTTCATAAACTGTCTTGAGATAACTTCGTTTATGAATTGGCACTATACAAACAAAGATTGATTGATTTATTAAAGAAAATATGATCTGGAATCAAATTCCCCTTTCCACCTCCTAAAATCTAGCGTGTACCTACAAGCCCAGGAAACGATTTGATTTAAAAACATAAAAAGGTAATTATTTTGCCAAGTATTAGGTTTGGTTCTGATACTCAATTAAGGCAGTCACCTTGAAGCCAACATAACTGAAGCGTAATTTTCCAGTAATTAATTACTAGGAGATAGTGGTTAGCTTCAAAATGCATAAGAAAGTTTTATCAGTTTCAAATTATCTAAAAAGTCATGACAAGTTCGTATTGAATACAGAGTTATCTCTTGGAGAATGAACTTAATTATCATTAATTGACATTGTCAAAGCATATGAGAAGCATGATATTATTCAAATTGAATTAAGAGACTGGTACCAGACGTTTGATAAGCTGGTCTACTTAAAAATAGCTTTTTCCATTTTGCAGAGTGGGTGCAAGTATTCAATCTGCATTAAGTTGTATTTTAAAAAATAATAATTCAGTTGTGTTTTCATAAGAGGTACATGTCATTGGGGGGTTTAATCATTATACTATCATACCTTTTTAATTTATCTGTGTGATTATTTTAATGTATTTTTGTCTTTTTCTCTCATCTCCTGCAGTTCCAGATGACGTCTTTGCCCCTGATTTTGTTTGGAAGGGTTCCTATGATTACAAAGGCCAGAAACAGCCGATGACTTTGACAGTCACAAGCTTTAATGCCTCGACAGGAAAAGTCAATGTAACCTTAACAGACAGCAGCATGGAGTTTCTGCTCTCTGGTGAGTCATCTATACATCATCTGTCTTCTACTTCCTCTCCTTCACCTCCTCTCTCCTCCTCTCGCTACCCTGTGTGCCACTTCCATTTATTTTGGGGGTGCCTCATGTCAATCAGTCAATCTCTAAGTGATCTCATGCATGAGAGTGGAAATTAACTATTGGCTTTAAAGACGGATGTATTAGTCTGCACTGACTGACTAACTGCCCACTCAAGTAGTCACTCATTTCCTGCCCTCCTCCCTCAGCTGATTTCTCATCTCACATCCTTTCCTTCTGCATCTCTTTCATCTTCTTTTCTCAAGTTTTCTCTTTCTCTTTTTTGTTTCTTTCTTTGAAATGTTTCCCCCTAAGTGTTCTCAGCTCTATTCTCACGTCTTCTTGTTTTCCTCTTGTACTCCACCTTGTAGGAGTGTACAAGCGCCAGGAGGCACGGCTAATGCTCCTGCTGTACCAGATGAGAGCTTTGGCCCACAGCTCTTTGAACAGGATTACTGATGAGACCTGGGCAATGGATGGATTTGTGAGTATACACAGGAATGTGAGGCTGAAGGCCAATGATCTTCTGAAAGTAACCAAGAGCTGTGACTGTTTTTATTATACTTATTTATATTTCAGCCAGACTGACTAGTAGAATATAGCAGGGAACGAGGCGGTAACTACCCCACAGCCATAAAAAAGCTTTCTTTGGACAGCCAATATTTCCTCATTATTAGTTTTTTATCATCTTACTTACTGTGCCAACAAAGGAAGGAAAAGCACAATACATGAGAAGAAAGTGTGACAGCCAACGGAATAGTAATTTCCTGGCATATTGTCTGTTTTTGTTTACATGTTTTTACACTGGCTGTACATCAGATGCACTGAGGGCTCAGTAGGATCCACTTCAGCCTTCCAATGTTGACTATTTGCTGAATAAGCTCAGGCACATACCTGACAACTAAGTCACTAGAATCAACTGAAGAACAGTTTTTTTTTTTGTTAGTTGAATTGAAGTTCCTCTTTTGAAATAAACTTCAAGGTTCATTTAATAACGCTGTGTGACAGATGACTGCACACTGCTGGGCTATTGATAGTATACTGTAGACTACTACAGAGGAGTTTCAAAACACAAAGCTGTTATTTTTAAGTACAGCGTGACACAATGTGGTGTTTTTGTTCTAAATACACCATACATAGTTTTTGATGTGGTGTAAAAAAGACACAGTACTCTCTAATGTGCCAAGAAAAATATAATTTTTAAAGCTTGGTGTTATTTTCTCCTCTAGGTTTCAGCTGAGCCTGAGGGCGGCAGCTATGTGTTCCAAGGCTTCATACAGGGTAAAGACTACGGACAGTTTGGACTACAGAGACTTGGTATGTGTCCTTTCTAATACAGTAATGCCCACTTCACTTCATTTTCATCTTTGCACTAAAGAAAAGGATTCCTTTCAAAACCTCAGCCATGCCAACACATATGTTCTGCGTATTTGAAATAAAGCACGTATGCATGGAGCATGAAACCAAAGGGTTTTTTATAGACATTTCAGCTAAAGCTTTTTTCTTTTAAAAGTGAGATTCGAGACATTGAATGTAGTTGGCAAGACAGACGTTATCCAAAGTCCACCTGAAAAAGGTAGTCAGCGTTTTCAGACAAGTTTAATGGAATAAATACAATCATAAGAGCTCAAAGAAAGGTTTTTTTTTACCTTTTGCTTTTTCTTGCATTCCTTTTCTTTCCCCCTGCATTTCATCTTAATCTACTGCTGTAATAAGAGGTGAATATTATCCACAAATAGCCTCCATAATATGGTTTTATCTTGTTTAGGCCTTACAAACTGCAAAAGGTTTTCTCTGTCAGTTTATAATTTATAATAAAGGTGCATCTCAATAAATTAAGATACTATCAAAAAGTTGAATTATTTCAGTTATTAAAAACAAAGATTTTTAACACAGAAATATTAGACTAATGAAAAGTATGAACATGTACAGCACTCAACACTTGGTTGGGGCTCCTTTTTCATGAATTACTGCAGCAATGCAGTGTGACGATCAGTCTGTGATACTGCTGAGGTGTTTTGAAGCCCAGGTTGCTCTCATAGTGGCCTCTGGCTCTTCTGTGTTGTTGGGTCTGGTATCTCTCATCTTCCTCTTCACAGTCACTAATAGATTCTCTATGAGATTTAGGTCAGGCCATTTTGCTGGCCAATCAAGCACAGGGATACCATGGTCCTTAAACCAGGTATTGGTACTTTTGGCAGTGTGGGCAACTGTGAAGCCCTTTCAGAAAATGAAATCAGCATCTCCATGAGGCTGATGAGCAGAGGGAAGTATGAAGTGCTCTAAAACTTCCTGGTAGATGGCTGCGCTGACCTTGAATCTAATAAAACACAGTGGACAAACACCTGCAGATGACATGGCTCCCCAAACCATCACTGACTGTGGAAACTTTACACTGGACTTCAACCAGCTTCGATTCTGTGCTTCTTCTCTCTTCCTCCAGACTCTGGGACCTTGATTTATAAATGACATGCAAAAATAACTTTTATCTGAAAAGAGGACTTTGGACCACTGAGCAACAGTCCAGTTATGTCCTTAGGCTCAGGTGAGACACCTCTGATGTAATCTCTGATTTAAGAATGGCTTGACACAAGGAATACAACAGTTGTAGCCCATATCCTGGACCTGACTCCAGCTGCAGTCCACTCCTTGTGAAGCTCCCCAAATTCTTGCATGAGCTTCATTTTACAATCCTCTCTAGGCTTCAGTTATCCCTGTTGCTTGTGCACTTTTTTACCACATTTTTCCTTCCATTCAACTTTCCATTAATGTGCTTGGATACAGCACTCTCTGAACAGCCAGCTTCTTTAGCAATGACCTCCTGTGTCTGACCCTCCTTATGCAGGGTGTCAATGATCATGTTTCCAACATCTGACAAGTCTGCAGTCTTCCCCATGGTTGTGTAGGCTACTGATCAAAACTGAGAGGCCATTTAAAGGCTCAGGAAATCCTTGCAGGTATTTTGAGTTAATTAGCTGATTAGATTGTGACACCATGAGTCTCCAGTATTGAACTTTTCATGATATTCTAATTTTCTGAGATACTGAATCTTGGGTTTTCATTAGTTTTAAGCCATAATCATCAAAATTAAAAGAAATGAACACTTGAAGTATATCAGTCTGTGTAAAATGAACCTGTGTAATATGTGAACTTCTGAAATAAATCCAACTGTTAGATGATTCTCTAATTTATTGAGATGCATCTGTATACATACACTTGATTGTGACCTTGATGCCCTTAACACCCACAGTCAGCCATCTATTTCAGCAGTCATGTAGCATGAGACAGATTATTTACCTCTACATCATTGTCCTCCATTTCCTTGTGCTCATCATTCCTGTCGTCATCGTCTCATGACTGTTTTCAACAAGATTATCACAGTCACACTGATCATTATCGGTGTGATCATTATGGTTGTCTTCTACATCAACTGGCTGCTGCGTCTCTGACTTGTCATCTGTGTGAGCATCTTCCTCTCCATTATCACCCTCATCATCAACATCATCATTATCGTCACCCACGGATGATACGTATCTTTCTCTTTTTCCATCTACTCTCTGCACTGTTTGTTTGTGCCATTTTGTTAATATGGATATCTTAAAATCTCAGTTCATACCACATTTTCTATATTGACTATTTCCCATCCTCTATTGCTAAATATAATGTTTTTGTTGTAGGTTTGAGCGTGAGAGAGAATATTACACTCACTGACCCTGAAACCAACGCCTCCACAAACAGCAGCTCTGTTGCTGTTGCTATCCTTGTGCCTTTCTTTGCCCTCATCTTTGCAGGCCTTGGGTTTTATCTCTACAAACAACGGTATGTGCTTTACCCCTCTGTCTTCCATAGTAACCTAAGTGTAGCCTTTATCAACTCATTTGTTTGACAGAAAATAGAACATTTTTATCAGTGTGGTTCCCGTGTTGATATTTTACAAGTTTTGATTTTTGAAAAAGTTTGAGAGAGCCAGATTTATTTAGATGCTTGCACAGCTGCAGAAAGAGGAATTGTGCATCAAAATGAGTTAAACAGTACAAGGTGGCTGACTTCCATAGAGTGCTTTGCTGCTGTGAGGTCCATCATTTGATGCAGGATCTTACATGTGAGAGGCTCAAAGCATGACACAATAACAGATGGAGATGATACAATCCAAACTGCACTGCACAGCTGCAAATTCAGACATATTTCATGAGTATAACTTTGGTAAAACGTGATGAATTGTACAAAGTATCCACATGCATACGAGCAGAAAGAATATGTTTACTGTGTGTAAACCTGTGGACTTTGTCTTCATTTGAAGTAAAAACATCTTAGGACATTTCTTCACTTAAAGCATATGACATGTAAATTCTCCTCTCATTATGTAAGTTAGCCGAAACTGGCGTACAGCCTCTCTGACTGATCTTTTCAACAATAATTACCATTCAGCCTCATTTACCTGCTGCAGCTGTCCACACCATTATAATGGAAACATGTTTATGGGATTGAAGGGAAGGGAGATAATTGGGATGCTGTCTCTCAACTAATATGCAACCTGCATTTTTTTCCCCCAGGAAAACAGATAAAGCTCAGTACACAGGATGTTCTGTCCACGAGAACAACAACGGACAGGCCACGTTCGAGAATCCCATGTACAATACAAACACAAAAGCTGCTGAGGGGAAAGTGGTCCGCTTTGACCCCAATCTCAATACCATCTGCACCATGGTTTGATGTCTGCCGAGTGTGAGAGAGAAACAAAAGGAGTAAAGGAGTCACATACAGGGGAGAACACAACTTCTCCTTGTTTGCTTAACATAAATATATATAGACATTTATATTTTTCCTGTTTCTGATGGCATAAAACAAAGACACAGAATTGCTCAGAAACATAAAGCACACTTTCAGCAACATTTACTGCAGTTGCAATCGATCGTATAAAGAATCTCAAAGATTGAAGAGGAAAGGGAAGTCAAATACCTTCCCAGATCTTCCCGTAGTTTGGTGAAGAGACGCGTTCTTTACACTCTGTGAGTGTTGGCTTTATCACTAAAAGAGCCTCTAGCGTATAGATAAAATAGAGTATTTTATGCTCTGAAGTATACATATAGCGGGGTTACATCACAATGCCAAATGAAAAAATTCTACTTTTTCTTTTCAAGAAAGCAGCCCAGATTTCGGCCCCTCCTTTTTTGTTCTCTGTCCAAATGTTTTCTCGAATGGAGATGAGAAGCCTCTCGACTGTGAGCTGATCAATGTAATCTTTAGAGTCTATTTTCCAAGCAGTGGAGTGAGATGAGGAAGTGAGAAAGAAAGGAAACCGCTTCTCTCTGAGTCGTATTGGTGCTGTAGACTTTTCAAAGTTATGTGGTCAATTATTCCATCGGTTGGTACCCCCTATGTATGAAAATTACAGATAAGGATTTAATTACTGAAGCATGGTGCAATATTTTTGAGTGCTGTTGGGAACGCAAGGACTTCTTTGTTCCACTGTAGCTTCCCAACATAGTGAAATATATTTTCTTGAAAAGGAATATAGTCAACATAAGAGTGTATTACCTTGCAGTTTGTATTGATTTTGATCATAAAAGAAAGGTTTTAAAGTAGTATGAGAGTGTAGTCAAAGTCACACTCTACCTTTGTGGTGTTATGATTATGTTGGGCTGCACTTGAGTATTTATTTAGCTCTTTCTGAAGTTTTACTGTTTTTAACTGTTTTCTTTTTCTGTATTTTTCTTAGTTCACTTTGTCAATTTTTGTCCCCACAAATGCCAAAATTTGGAGTGAATAAACCCCAACCACGGGCTTGTATATATCATGTATCTCAAAGTAGGATCTCCTTATTGAATTGATTTATTAAACCACATAGTTGAAAATAACTGCACAGTTCCTACAGCTGGCCAGGTTTCCCAGAAGTTTATTTAAGCCTGGATGTCAGTAAATCAAAGACATATCAGTGGACAGTCTGAGGGTGGCGGAGCTTGTCTTTATTTTGGTGGAAAAAAAAATAGACATAGGTCTGCCTTACTCTACTTGTATACCAAGACAGACCAAATGCAACTTCTAAATCATGTCTGGCTCCTAATAAACTGAGCAGTGTTTGTTGTTCTTTAGTTCTTTTGGGAAACCGTGCCTTAGTCAGTAAATACCTGATCTATACTCCTACTCTGAGAAACCTGATAAATACACAGTCTTGGCTTATTTTATTGACACTCAAAGATACTAAAAGTTTTATTTCATTAACTTACTGAACCATCAGCTTCTGCCAACAAATGTACAGAAAACATGAATGAATTTGCACACTTTAAACATGAGCCACATTGAGTATTTTACTATCATCTGAGTCCATCCATATTTTAAAAATGAAAAATGAACTCTGACACTGTCATCACATTTCTACATCATTGCAGTGCCTTGAATAATGTATGGGCATATGTTCTTAATGAAGACATAACATTTGTTGCATTAGTAAAACTGTAAATCAGTGAAACTTCTCTGCACAGTTAGCAATGATCTAGCTGAGTGATGTCAGCTCTGACGGTCATATGAGAAGATGTGTGTTTGAAAAGCAGCTCATAATTTCATACCTGTGCATGTTGGCAAAAAGTGATCCAGTATAGCAATTGCTGCTATAGTACTTTGTACCACTACGTTGATTCCTGTCATTGCTGTTACATTTTGTACATTTATACAGTTTTGATACTTGATGGCATTCTTTGGCAAGATGTCTTGTGTTATCGATATGTAATATATTTTGCGATTTCATATTTCTTATGGAAGAGAAGAGAAAAGCATATGGAAAAAACTATATATGAAAGTCAGTCTCACCTTGGACTAGAGAAGAATGCTTTTAAATGTACCACAATTGTTTTCCTGTTAAAAAAACGTGTGTATATTAATATGTATATACTACAAAAATTTTGTAAAGAGATATATTTTTTATTCAAATAAAGCATTTGTAAGTTATTGAATATGTTGTGTAAAATTTCACATGTAAATGTCTTGTAATATCAAAAATGTTTTGTATTTTTTCTTTATCAGCAATGTATAAATCCTTAATTTATATATAAAATATAAAATAATGACCTTCAATGTTGCTATTCTGATTTGTTAAGAAAGATCTCACAAAAGTTTCTGCCCTTATGTACAATTGCAGTCAAACGTATTCAACCTCTATTGCAAATCAGGTTTACTGTGAAAATTTACAGACTTTCTGCTGTTTGCAGTGAACTTCAAACAAAAGCAACTGAAATTGCTCAACACAACTAATGTTTCAAGTGTTTTCCCCAAATCCAACTGAAAATGCAACTTACAATGACTTCTCTACTCTCAAAATTATTCAACCCCAGAATCCCTCACAACAGTTTAAATATGCAAAACCAGTGTTGTATTATGCACAACTTGATGCAACTTACCAAGGGCTTCATTAGTTACACTATGTTTGCTTTAGCTGGAACACATCAACCACCTGAACTGTGAGGAGCTTGTTGAGTGTCACGTTGAGTGCATGTTAGAAATATGGCAAAGTCAAAAGACTGGTCCAAAAGGTTCAGAGGAGAGATCACTGCCCTTCACAAACAAGGAACGGGATACAAAAAGATAGCAAAGGCCCTGAATGTTCTGAGAGACACTGTTGGAAGCATTGTTCTTAAGTTTGAAGTTATAGGAATAGTGGTTACACTACCTGAAAAAACCTTGAGTGCTGCAAAAGACTACCAGCAAAACTTGGTGGCAACAGGGACTGAGGTTTCAGTGAGTATAGTGAGGCTTACACTCAACATATACAGTTTCCATGCCAGAACTCCAAGATGTACACCACTGCTGACCCAAAAGCACAAGAAAAGTCACCTCCAATATCCTCAAAATCATATAAACAAGCCACAAAGGTTTTGGGATTCTGTTCTGTGGAGCGATGAAACAAAACTGGAACCTTTTGGCATGACAGATCAGCGGTTTGTTTGGAGGAAGAAGAATGAAGCATATGCTGCAAAGACCACTATGCCCACAGTTAAGCATGGTTGTGGCTCAGTGATGCTCTGGGGCTGCTCTGCATCCTCTGGCCCTGGAAACCTGCAGCGTGTAGAAGGGGAGATGGCTTCTTTGAAGTATCAGGAAATCCAAGGAGGAAATGCTATGCCATATGTAAGGAAACTGGAGCTATGGCATCACTGGACCTTCCAACAGAACAGTGATCCCAAGCAAACCTTAAATTCCACCAAGGCGTGGTTGCAGAAGAAGTCTTGGAAGATTCTACAATGGCCATCACAGTCACCTGACTTAACCCCATAGAAAATCTCTGATGGAATTTGAAGAAGGAGGTTGCAGCATACAGACCCAAAATATTACTGGACTGGAGGCCATTGCACATGAGGAAGGGCTATGATTCCTCAGGAAAGCTGCCAGAAGCTGGTGTGTAGCCATGCATCTTGGTTGCAGCAGGTCACAGAAGCAAAAGGGTGCTCTACTGAGTACTAAAGATGCCATGAAGGTGCTGATTAATTCTGATAGTGGAGTCATTGTCATTGTAAGTTTTTGGCTGAATTTAGGGAACTGGGGAACTTTAAGCATTATTTGTGTTGAATTATTTCAGTTGCTTTTGTTTGATTTGTTCATTTCAAAAGCATTAAGTCTGTTCATTTTCAGAATTAACCTGATTTTCAATAATTTTGATTGCAACTGTAGTAAGAAAAGTCTGTGGTAAAACAGAGCAGACCTTTGATCATCCAGTGTGCTGCATCCTGTTGCACTTTTACAGTTTTAATGAGTTTTCTACTTGCTGACCACTGCTCAGTTTAGCCCCAAAAAAGAGACCAGCACTGATATTATCTCTGCCTGAAGGCACTGTAGATCTTTAGACACTGCCTGAGGAAATGCATTGTAGCCAATAATCCTTGTTAACTGTAACACCTGATGTGGGCAAAAAATCTAGTCTCCATCCTCTTTATCAAGAAGGGAAATGGTCACATAATTTGACTTCCCATCAACCATATCTCACCAGTCAAACTGCAGCATTAGCTTTCCTTTGTCTGTGCTGTGATTTCAGTCTCATTTCGCCTCCCTTTCTCTGTTGCTGTCAGTGGTTAAAAATCACTGAAATTTACTCCAGAAATGTGGCACAAAATGAGATGGCATTTGAATGCACTTTGCATTTAGAGGGTAGTGCAGTTGTTTTTTCTTTCTTTTGTTCTTTCTTTTTACAAATGTTCAGAATGGGCAATTTGGATGATTGACCATTTATATGGGACAGCTAGTGCATTATTGGGAAAACAGGACCTATTTTTTGCACCAAAAAGAATGTAAAATATGGTCTCTCAGTGCATTTGTAATCTAAATGGTTCAGTTCTGTACAGCAGTATGTCTAATGTAGCTTGCAAAAGTTGTTTTATGCAAAGCAGAATCTTTCAGCAAATAAGAGTCCTGGAAAGGGTCAAAGTCTTTGATTGAGAAAGGGGGATACCTTCCACAGACTTGGCAACATGAGTAGGTGACAGTTTGCAAGCACTTATGTATCAAACTTAAGAAACTAATTGTAGCAAACACTGACGAGATAATGCAAGGAAGTTTAACAGAGAGCAAAGATCATCAAAAAAGAAAGTAGGTCAAGAAGCAGCCCTCTAATAATTAAATGACATGACATGCAGGAGCTGGTCTGATTTCAGACTCAGGTTAAGCGCATACTTTAAAGTCTAAGCCTGGGATTTATGTACGGCTTAGGAATATTTGCCAGAAGGATTTTCTATTGAAGTTTCACAGAAGCTTCATCAAGCAGATTTTACTCAAAGGGTGATGATGTAATATAAGCCAGTGCAAGGCCCAGATGTCAAACAAGCTTAGGGTGTTTGTTCAGTAAGGGTGTATGCACAGTGTAAGACACTAATAGCAGTGTCTTCTAAACACTGACATGACCCCCCATTTGCTGTTTGAACAGCACAGAGCTTCATTAGAGCTCTGGTGTCGGTGCCGGAGAATCCCTTGAGGAACCCCTCGCGTGTTCAGCTCTGGGTTTTCTGCTGCACTTTGCACCGTGTCATCTTACAAAAGCTCAGTAGAGATCTGTTGACGGAGCAGGTTAGAGCTGTAAGCTGATTTCACTGGCCTGCTAATGGAGGCATTTGTGGTCTTGTGGCGTGGGCATGTGCCTGCTGTACAAATCAATTTGAGGTGCATGCATGATTACAATAGAGGCATGCTCCTGGCTGTCTCTGATGTTTCAGATACCCCGCAGCGTTCCTCGTCTCTCATCAATGTGTGCCGTGAAATCAAACCCCTAAACATCCGCAGCCAGCAATATTGACACGTTTTAAAATGGTTGAAAGCACTGCCAGGTTTGTACATAACACAGATTTTCACCAGAATCAAACAAAGATGACTTTTATCCATCGGAATTAGCATCGGTTGATAGCTTTTCTCTTATGCTCCTGTTTACAGAGAGAGGCAGGGGTTGTTGGTTTTCTTCCCTCACGTGTCGAAGCATAATGAGTTGTGCGTGCTCTCATGGATCTTGTAGCTCAAATATGCTGGATTGTCAGTTGACTGAGTAGCCTTTCTCTCACTGTAGTTTTCAGTCTTCCACTAATGAGCCGTTTTGAGCTGCTCTGCTTTCATTGGCCAGATATCCTCAGGGTTCTGATCTGTTTTGATACAGATGGGAGCATAAAAACCCAAGTAAATATCAGCTTTGGGCACACTTAAATGCAGGGGAAAGAAAGTGTCCTGTCCTCACTCAAAATCTAAAGATACTTGCATTTAGTTATTATAATGTAGTAATACAACTTTATTTAATCTTCACATTTCTCCTTATTCCTAATGACTCGTGCACTTCGTAGCAGCAATTTTACTGCGTATAACAATGAAATTCATGTTAAGGTTATGTCTTGGAAAATAGGCCTGGATTTAATATTCTATGGCTCAGTTTCTCAGAGCAGGACCTGGAAGAGTTTTATAGTTTAATATAACCTTTTTAATCTTAAAGTGGATGAATAATGTAAATTCCTCCATAACCATTTCAGCCAAATAAATTTTTAACCCGCACTTAAATCACATGGGCACAGGGAAATGGCCTCCAGTAGATTCAGGAAGTCCACAGGTAATATGAATTGAGCTATGTTAATTCGAGGTCAATGAGTACAAATGTGTGTGCGTGTGTGTTTGGGATGGAGGGCCAGGAACAATGTTGTTGATCCTAAGGATAGGAAGGCTTTTGTAGATTCTGTTAAAAATCAAAATACCAGGCAGTTCTCTAAGGTTATTATAGTTAAACAAAACAAAGTAAAAAACTAAAACTGAAATGCAAAAATCCCATAAATTAACTGAAACTTAGAAAAGGAAGATGCTTTGCAAAAAATGAAAAACTAAAGCTCTATTCTTTGCTCATAAAACAAGCTGCAATGAATAAAATGAGCTCATAACAAATTGAACACATTCAACTCAGGTGTGGCATCATTCCCAGCTCCAACATCTGAGAAGTATCAAGGACAATTAGAGCAGCAGTGTGGTGTGCAAATCAAGGCATACAGACACATAGACATAAAACCCTTTATAGTAGTAAGATTTTAGAAGAAATGCCCCTACTTTTAGTCTTCGACACAAGGATACTGACTGACACAAACGTTTTTATTTGACTCAATAGTGAATTACATTTTTTGACTGAGCCTGTTCTGAAGAAGTAAGAAGGAGTTCTTCTGTTTAACAATGTTATTTAATCTTTTTTAGAATTTCCGAGCAGCTGGGTCACTGGCATATGGACTTAAGCATGAGTCTGTGTGCAGCCATGAGTGAATAGCTTGTATTTATATGCTATACAACATACATCCAACAATCACCCTTTCCCCTCCCACCTGAGCCTGGGGAGTGTAAAACAGTCTGATTTGATTGGTTAAGACTTCACACAGGGGCAGTGTAAGGTTTTGAGCAGAGGTGGAAAAGGACATAACTATTGTACTCAAGTAAAGGTGCAGTTACTCTGTTACTATATGCACTATTATCCTTCAGGAACACCTTGAGTAACAGATGGGAACTTTAACTCAGTTGATAACTTCACCCATGGTGCAACAACAATGCACCAGAACCATGAGCAAAGAGACTCAGCAGGGATCACTGTGCAACAGGCGACATGCAAACACAACTTTAGACAACCCATCTAAACACTCTGCCTAAGGACATGATGGAAAACAGCGGCTGTTTTGTTATGTGGAATCGTTTTCTCTATGTGCTACTTTGTAGTCAACAGAGGTGGAAAAAGCACAATAGTAGTGAACTAAAGTAGAAGCAGTTTTTTTTAATAAATATTTTTTATTGAGGTTATCTCATTGTGACAAACAAGGCATTACGGAAATAATGAACAGTCTGACAAATGCATTGATTCCTTACAGGTGCAAAATGAGTAAAATAAAATAATATCAATTAATAAACACTTAAGCAAAGTCATACATATAATCACATATGGTGTGTATCTATGCATACAACTCCATAACATTAGAGGCATATGCATACATACATACCAATGTAAGAACATAAGTGTAGTAACAGACATGAATTCCACAAAGGCTAAGACGATACAGATAATGTAATTTGATAAATGCGTGGGATTCTGTTCTACCAACAAAGTTTAACATATAAGCCATCACTTCTAACAGCAATTGCTGAGAACTACCACTTTTTAGATTTAAGAAACTCTATTAATCTTCCCCATATTTTTTCAAAAATGCCTGGCTTCCCTTTTTTAATATATGTTAGTTTCTCCATAGCAACCGTCGATGAGAGGTCCTTAATATATTGATTCACGCTTGGTTTACTAACATTTTTCCATTCCATAGAAATTACCCTTTTAGCTTGTAGGAGACATAAATCTATTAATGCATGCTGGGCATCATTAGGAGCAAAGCCTGTTGGGTTAATTCCCATAATGCACAGCTTTGGCAAACAAGGGATCTTTAGATTTGTTATTTTAATAATGAAAGCAAGAACCTCCTCCCAAAAACTTTTAACTATTCTGAAATCCCATAGGCAATGGAAAAGTGTTCCTTTTACACAACTGCATTTGAAGCATGTATCTGGCACTTTGTGATTGAAGCAGTTTAACTTTGATGGTGTTATGTATGTTCTTAAAATCCAGTTGTATTGTATCAATTTAAAACGGGTATTAATTGTTTGTGTCTGAGAAGCACAGTTACTCTGATGAAAAGTAAAAGTACTGATTTGAAAAGCTACTCCAGAAAGTACCCCAAATCACCACTCAGTTATAGCAATTTGAGTAAATATAATTAGTAACTTTCCATCCCTGGTTTTTAGTTTTATTCAAATTTCACATTTGAGGGGCGCACAGATAGCCTAGTGGTCTAAGGCGCTACCCATGTATGCAGGCAGCCTGGGATCAAATCCAGCCTGTAGCCCCTTCCTGCATGTCTCTCCCGTTTCCAATTCTATCCACTGTCCTCCTCTTTGTAATCTTAAAATAAAAAAACCCACACACATTTGAATAAATAAAATAAGCAACAATAATCCTATTTGAATATCTTTTAAAATTGTTTCATTTTATTTTTTTTCTGGCCCTTTTGGGTCTCACCTCTGGTACGTACCCCATATTTACAGAAAAAATAAACCACAACTGAAACCGAAAAATTGTTACTAAAATGAAGCATTTGGTAAATTAGGCAAACAAGTTTTATAGTTTTAATTCTTTTTTAGTAAAAATGTAACATAATATTTGTAAGTAGGTCATGATCTGTATTTCATCGTATTTTAACATATTTTACATTTTACAGGAAGGATTGAAGCTTTTTGGTGCAAAAATATACCAAATTTCAGAAATGACTGTCTTACCTTTTTGGACATAGGCTTATCAGCCAAAATGAGGATGAGAAAGATCCATCACACTTCTAATTTAAATCATTATTGTTCACCTGCAAAGACACCAAGAAGTCCCCCAAAACGATAGAAAGAGGAGTGAAAGAGGGATATCTCAAAGTTGGTGATCTTTAAGCATACAAAAGCCTTGATGCCTACATAGCTACAGTCTGAATCCTTCTTTGTTATGTGTTTCATTAAAATTTCAGATTTTGCTCTTTAGACGACACAAAGAGGCACTGGTGAGAACTATTTCTGTTTTTAACATCTTGTTTGGTTGAAAGTCACCACTAAACAGGGTCATGTTAACCTTAATGCCAATCTTGCTAGTGTTAGCATTAGCCCATTCAATGCTTCTGTTACAAATGAGAAACTTTTATGGAAAATGCTTTGTTCAGTGTTAGCAATCCAAGCAGGGGCAGGACTGAGCAGGGCAGATTGTGTGACATCAAGGGCTTGATTGGGATTGGCTGGTGGAGTCGCTGTTCTCCACAAACTTAGGTACATATTGAATTCTCTTGGGTCTTTATAGTCCATAACAGACCAATTCTCTGGTCAGTATGGAGAAGACCCTGGTAGTTATGGAAAATCCAGTGACTTGTGTTAATGCTTTTTTTTTTTTTTCTCTCTACACTACTCTGCTACAGTGCACATAGTAGGGGTATAGAGATGTCTCATGTCATGTGTCTAAACTGCTACTGGATACCTCAAACTAACCTTGGGATTAAAGGTGTTAAATAAAGTATATATACAGTGCCTAACAAATTTATGAGACCACACTAACCCTAACCAAAGTAAGGTTTATGCCACAGCTGCCCTAAATTAACAGCATTGGTAATTAACAAAATCATTTCTTTATGTTTCTGCAATGATTAATACACCAATATGTAGAAGCTCTTTAACCCAAATGATATTTTTAATGCTAAAATATAATAGTTATTGTTATCCATGAATTTTCAAATTTACTGATTTACAAAAAACTGAAAAAATAGTAAAGCACAGTAATATCTCTTGATTAATATTTCAAATTATAGTTATTTACTTGCATTCCTGAACAGAAAAAAATAATTTTACTGGTTAAATGTTATGCTTGATTAATTTCTGACTTCTCAGAGAAGCCCAGTGAGCCAGCTCAAATTTTGGTGAATTCAGTTTGAAATTCCTCATTCCTGTTCAAAATGGTAAAACGTGAAGAGCTCACTGAAAATGAAAGAGTCCACATTAAAGCACTTCATGATGCTGGATGGTCTTTGAGACAAATATGACAGGTGGTCTAATAAATTTGTTAAGCACTGTATATCAGTCTGGACTAAATGTTTTGGCCTCACTTTTATGAAACTGTGTGGACGTCCATCTGTTAAAGTCTTTGGGCTAAAGAAATGGGACATAAGTTATGAATAACTGATCTTAAAATGTTGACTAGTAAGTTGATTTTTTTTTAGCCCATTCCCCTTTATTTGCTCTTATGCTAAGTTTGTTAAGTGACTGCTGCCTCTACAATTATAATCGGCTTACAGGTATGAAAACGGAGCTATTCTCTCATCTCCCTCCCCACAAAAAAAGACAGTGACATTGAAATCTCAGAAATCCTGAACTTTCTGTTTGTTCTGCTGATTTTAGTGGAATTATTGATCCTCTGTAAAGAGAATTTTGCTGATTTTCAACTTCATCCAAATAGGTTTAAAATCTCAAAAATGGCTGCAGTTGTTGTCATTTTTCTCTGTCTCTCTGGGGCTCAGCTTCGCCAACTGTAATGCCTGTTGTTCTGCCACTAGCACTATCATTTGGCATTGTTTGTGGCAGAGAGGACTCACAGGCTACCTCAGCCTCAACACTATCCTTTGCCTTCTCCTGGACTGCAAACTAGCTATGACTAGAAACAGTGAAAATTGCAGCCCAAACCATGTGTGTAGTTGTTATTTGTACACGAGGATGTATTTGACAGGGTACTGGCTGTCTTGTTGAGACTCAAGAGGACATATTGAGAAATTCAGCTGAGTTAGGCCAAGGCTTCTCCCTTGCAGTGCATCCTGATACATGTAGGCATTACTTGTACACCTTTAAGATCAGCTTTCATGGTCAGTGAAGTGCACCTATAAATCACATATCTAGATTTGATTACATTCAGCTTCAACACTGACTAGACAACAACATGAAACAATGCAAAAAATACCTTGGAGACATTTCGGTTTCACTTTGGCTGGCTATATGATTCCCAAATCTGAACCAATTTAAAAACGTGGGAGGCCACAGACATACAGACATTTTCAACAGATTTTTAATATTAAAATCCTCTGAATGCAAACATGAGATGATTCAAGCAGACAGGGAGACCATGCATCTGCCATTTGTAGTAACAATTCACAGTAGTGATTCCACAGACAGAGGATATCACAGAAACCAGCATTATCAAATGTGATTTCAAAAGAAAAATAAATATGTAGGAAAGTTAACATCCTCAGCCGGCTATCTTGGTGTGCTTTCTGTTTTGCAGTGACAAATAAGAAACTAATGAATAAAAAATGAGTGAAATCCTGGTTGAGTTGCATTTATTATTGTGTGATGTTACAGAAGCAACGTTTACTTGGTGATGCTACCCATTCTGCTTGTTCGCATTTGATTTGCTGTTGGGGGTATTCAGTAGAAGGCAAAAAAAGGAATCATATCATTGGAAGCTTAACCCTTTAATTGATTTTATAAATCAATCATGGTCAATATGATTTAGCTTTTTTGACAAAGAAAAAACAGTGAAAACTTAAATTTCAAAGTGAAAACAGATTTCTACAAACTAATGTCAAGTAAATCAAATAATAAAATAAGTGAAGCATAAATATTCATCCCCTTCCAGTCAGCATTTAGTAGATGCGCCTTTGGCTGCAATCACCGCACTGAGTCTGTGTGGATAGGTCTAAATCAGGCTTGCACATCTGGACACTGCAACTTTCCTCCATTCTTCTATGCAAAACTGCTCAAACATCAAGTTGCACAGGGATCAGGCGTGAGCAGCCCTTTTCAAATCCAGCCACAAATTCTCTATTGGACTGAGGTCTGGGCTTTGGCTCAGCCATTCCAGAATATTCACCTTGTTGTCTTTAAACATGTCTGTGTAGATTTCGTTCTATGCTTGGGGTCATTGTCATGCTGGAAAATAAATCTTCTACTAAGCTGTGGTTCTCTCACAGACTGAATAAGATTGTCATCCAGGATTTTCCTATAATTTGTTGCATTCATTTTACCCTCTACCTTTACAAGCCTTCCAAGGCTGGCTGCTGAGAAGCATCCCCAAAGCATGATGCTGCTACCACTGTGCATCACAGTGGAGATGGTGTGTTTGTAGTGATATGGAGTTTTTGGTGTCTGCCAAAAATAATGACTTGTCTGGTGGCCAGAAAGCACCATTTTGGTCTCATCAGACCTTTGACAGTGGAAAAGCCAATGTTAGCGCATTGAACCAAACCAAACTGAAATAGACTGCTAGGTAGAAATGCCAAACATGACCCTCTGGAAATATCGCTGTGTCCCTCTTTTGTATTCCAACCCAACAGTTGAGAACCACTGGTTTAGTGTGTCTTCCTGTTTTTCTTGCCTTTTCTTCAGCATCAGAAACAATCGTTGTACCTGGTAGTTACTATAGAAATACTTAAGGAGAGATTCCTTATGGAGCTACAGAATGGAGCTTAAATCCTGGGATAAATAATGCCAAAACATAGAGAAGAGTGAACAACTTAAGTCTAGTGTTAAAGAGAATGTCAACAGCTACAACTAATTGCTAACAATGTGTTTCAAACAGTTGCTTAGGTCTGAAAATATAAACAGTTTAGAAGATTGAAACAAATACCAAAGTCAGAGGCTCATAGGTTTTTGTCAACACTTTCCTGGACATGCAGATCAGAGAATACCTGGGAGGGGGATTACAAAAGCCAGCCTTGAGCCGGATCGATATGACCTTGATACACTGTAGAAGCCCAGCATGAACACTAAAGCCGTTCTTGGCACATGACAACTTTGATCTAATCGCTCACAGGGTGTCCAACTTAATAGCCCCCCTGTCTGCAGCAATTAATTGTGGAAATTTTCTAAATTAGCTTCTAATGCTTTGTGACACTCAGGAAGGAAGCAGATCCAGTTTGATGTGGAAACAGAGGCAACACACAACACATGTTCTCTTTGTTCTATGAAAAACAAAACTGCTTTTGACCAGCCAATCACATCTGTCAAAGAAGACAAACTTCACTGTAGAAAATCGCTTCTCCCACCAGGCAAATCCCTCTGATATTAAATTGAAGCTTGTAATGTACTTCGCTGTATGAAGGATGAGAGTAATGAAGGATACCAGTGTGATTTAAAAAACACAGAATGCATTATTATAATTTCATCAGTTCTCTAGTCCCAATCACAGGCTTCATAAAAAATTCCTACACTCACCAAAATTTCCCCCAGGAAAATCCAGAGAAAAGAAACCCCACAACAGAGCAGAGGAGGTTTTGATCGCACTGGCTTGTGTGTGTTTAATTGAGCTTTATAATTGAAATGACATGTGTCATTTTTCATTCAGGGGACTGGCCTACGAAATAGTATGAAGGCCCAAATGGGCATGCATTTATATATAATATTTAGTCCATTTCCCAGTATAACCCATATTTTCTGGTTATTTTCTTAAGATATTGACTTATTTCTCTCATATCCTCAGAGTTGCAACACTAGAAAACCAACCCAGAAAAGAGCTAAATTGACCTCATTAGTGTAAAGGGTTGCCAACCATCCAGTAATAGTCAGAAGATTTCTTATTTCTAACTGAACTGGTCTGTTCCCCAACGGGATGACTCTTGTCCTGTTCAGTGACATTACTAGTGTAATCACTAGAGGAAACATGACTGATCCTTGATCAGATCTTACAGGTCCACTGATTACATCATCCACAGCACAAAAAGCACAAAATACCACTGGAAACAAGTTTCATCTACTGATGGTTGTGTTTAGTTTCTATGTGGTACACAAGTGTGGATAGAAGTATCTCCTTCAGGATTATTTTTGCATTGTTGCTTGGACACTATTTGTCCATAAGTATGGTGTTTCTTTATACTTTGTGCTAGGGATAGAGGCAGTGGGTCATGTTTCAGTTTGTGCTTTGTATTTGTGACTGTAAATTTGTAGTTAGTGTAGTTTTGGCTAGCAGAGCATTTTGAATTTACTAATTATGGTTTTGACTGTGCCTTGTTTTCTGTTTATTTTTCTTAATGCAATTTGTAGTGTGTACTTTATTGCAGTTTTACAAAAAACATAAAATGATACAAATTCTTCAATACATGACAAGAAAAGTTATGCATTGCATGACCTTGGATTTCAAGTTGTTAGCTGACTGTCTAGCTTTGAACATCAGCTACTCATAGCGAGGACAGTACATCTGTGCTTGCTTGGCCAGCCAACTGGCCTGACCTGAACCCTTAGAGAATCTCTGGGGAAATGTCAGAGGAAGATGAGAGACACCAGCCTCAAAAATACAGATGAGCTGAAGGCTGCTATCAGAGCATCATGGGCTTCATAACACCCCAATATGACAGATTTATTGGCATGCTGTGTTGCATAGATGTAGTAATCTGTGCAAAATGAGCTCAAACTAAGTATTGAGTGCATAAATGAGCATCATTTTCCAGAGGGTCAACTAAACCCTTTTTTGAATAGGTGTTTTGTGATATTCAAAATATTTTAACGGGGTGGATTTTTTATTTTCATGAGCTGTAAGCAATAATCGTCAAGATTAAAACAAAAAACTGTTGAAAAAAATACATACACACACACAAAAGACGATACTGCTTACTTCTTCTTTTTCTTTAACTTAGGAGTCTTTAAACAAAAACTTCACTCCATAAGGTTTACTTACTTCACACTTTTTGTTTCCTGGATAAGTTTACATAATTAAAGAAAAAAAACTGTTAGAAGTGAGAAATCCCAGAATGCATTGTGAGTAGCTTGCTGCATGCCTATCATACCTTTGTTATTCCAGAATATCAAGAAAATTAGGTGTGATCTTGAGAAAATAACCTGAAAATGTCACAGGAAATTTGCATTGTTGTAGATAACAGGGTAAACAAGCAGAGGTCTTTGAAAAAAAAATCAAGCAATTACTTGTTATCATGGCAAAATGCAGTAAATAATGTATGGATTCATGTCCATTTTAAGGCCGCTGTAGAGCAGCACTTATATGCACTCTTTGTTTTTGTTGAACTCATGTTTATTTAATACAGAAAGAAAACATATCTGTTGCGTCTATGTGGAATAGTGATATTAATAGGTTGTCCTAATGGTCCTAGAGGAAGCAAATGTATCCATTTTGCAGAGTAGAAGCTTGGCTTTATTGCAACATTTAAGGATGTTTCAATAGTAAAGTAGTACTTATTTTTGTTATTTAAAAAACAAAAGTAGGCCCTCAGGTTCATTCAAAAACTCACACATGAAAGCATATTCTAGGTTTTTATTCTGATGGCTCTTGTCTGTCTTTTTTGTACTTTAAATGAGAAAACATAATGCATCCCTGAATGACTCGCTGCCTTTAAATATCACATAATATGCTCGGTTCGTTTCCAGCTGTGTTAAAGTATCAGTCACATGAGGACACACTTGAAAAAATGTCACAGTAAGACTATATATACTGGAACATTATTAGAGACACATGGAAGGGAGGGAACTGTAGATTAATATGCGACATTTCATCTTGTCGATGAAGTGTTTGGACATGATGTACAACCTTTCAGAGAAGGACTGGGTTATAAATCACAGGATGCTGACATTTTGGATTTGTTATCATGCATGCTCATCAGGAAGTGGAACTCATTTCAGAATAAAACTGAAGGGGAGGGGAGAGGATGCCACATGTGATGCTATCTAAGTATATGATTGAGCACATTTGTTCTGTGAGGAACAGTGGCATGGTCTCCTGCTGATGTTGATGTACCACTGTGGCGCCTGCAGCACTTTCTGAAAGAAGACGGCTTATGTTGTCAATTAAACAGCACGCGCAGGGAACTTTTTGAGTGTGGCAGGGATTTGTGTCAACTATGGTACACAGAAGGTTAAGGAGGGCTTAATGTATCGACAAATGTAATATTTTTACGGTCAATAGCACCATTCAGAGTTCTGTTGACCGTCATGAACTTAAGTACGCCTCAGTGGAAGGAAAGGCATACACAACATGTTCACACTGCACAAACTCAAATCCAAGCATTTATGATAGTCAAATTTCTTGTCAAATATATAGTTATGCTTATGCAACATTTATCTGACAAGTCCAAGGGTGGCTGTTCAGCAGTGATTGAATCAGTCGTCTCCCAATCAAAGGGTTTGATCCCCAGCTCCTACAGTCACATGTTAATGTGCCTCTGGGAAAGACTTTACTTTAGTTTGCTCCAGTGATGTGTTAATGTTGTGTGAATTTGTATAAAAACGCCTAATTAACTTGTAATATCCCAAAACAATCTGCCAATTAGGCCAGAGAAGATTTGAAATGAGACATACTATCCAAATTAGTCACTACATCACATTTTAAGACACTTCACAAGTGGAATTTGCTTGCCCCATTAGCAGATATTTTCACTCAGGCCTTATTTTTACGTTTATATCTTAAAATAGGAAGTCTGCCTGGACTTCTAATGACAATATGGCCTAAAATAAGACTTTTTTTTTTACTTAAAATTAGACAAACACATTCACTTGGATTTGATTTGTTTTGCAGCCTGATCACATCAAGGATCCCAGGTTTTGTTTTGGAGACCCTCCTGCTCAGAATGGTACAAAAACACAGAAGCCCACTTTCATTCTGGGACATCAGTTTACAATCTGTTTGTGGGTAATTTGGCAGGTTTTGTTTTTAAGTAGATAAATGAAATCACTCACACGTTAAAATGGCGTGATCATTTTTTCATTCTAGCTGCGTACTGTACATAATGGCTGTGTGTTATGGCGCTGTTATGCGACATAATGTATGAGTAGGGGAGTGTGGAGGCGGCTCTGTTCTCTGCAGATGTCAGGGACTGTTTGATGGATGACCCAAACTGTCCCTGCAGTCTGCTGCCACTTCTGTTCGGCTCTTTGCTAAATTTTGTTGAACCATCTCTTTGGACCAAAGTAGAAATTGTAAGAACATGTGTTATCTCCACCCAGTAGGATTTAAACCAGGGTCCCATCTATGGACTTGTGGCAGGGCTTCAAATTCCACACAAGGACAGTGGATTCCTATTCTGTTCTCTAGTAATGTTGCTACATTATCAAAACATAATAATTTTTGAAATAGATGATAATTTAGTTGCCAATTACTTACAACCCAATTTCCAAAATTGTTGGGACACTGTGTGAAATGCAAAAAAAGAGACTGGATGATTTCTGAAACACCATTTTAAATTAAAAATAGGTCAAAGACAACACTTCAAACACTGAAACTGAGAAGTTTCATTGCTTTTGGAAAAATATACACCAGTTATTTATTGACATTAACAGGTTTCAAAGTCTTAGAAAGTTGTGAAATGCTTAAACACCTGATGGGAGATCTAACAGTTAGGGCTTGTGTCCATAGCTGCAGTTTATAGCACTGGCATTGCCCACAACCTCACTTTAAGAGCGTTTCTCACCAGTACTTATTGTTGCTAGGCTACAGTTGGCTTCTGCCTCCTTCTGTAGGACCTGGAAAGGTCTACTTCAGACCGTGCAATGTGCTTAATAGTTTCCTGTTTAAAAGAAACATCATCAAGAAAGCAATGTTAAAGAATCTTGTCCTTGCATTAGCTGCAGCTCTAGACCTGGAAATTATAGACTTAAGTATACCCGAGGAAATTTTACTCAAATTCTCTTACTCTACTCTGAAAAATATGACATTTTTTGTCCCAGTCTGTTTGTTGTAAAATTAACTTGGGATGCAGTATAACATTTTTAGTGTTGTTTTTACTCTGAACGTGACGATTATGTATTCCATGATGAACAAAATAAAAACAACTCTACAGCAATTGTACTCAGTGCAAAGTAATACAGATCTTCACAGATCTGTTTTTTCTCAATACAGTGCTGTATTTTAGACCTGTTTTTCATTCTTTATAGAGATGTTTCCTACTCATTACATGATAATTTCTTCTCTCTATAGAAATGAGTAACGCTTTATGTAGAGCTGTGTCTTACTTTAAATGGACTGATGCTCTTTTTTAGAGCCCCTTTTTATTCTAAATAGATAATCCTGCTGCCTTTCTAGCTATAAATGGAGGAACAACAAAAAATATGTTTTTGCCTTCATGTAGGTATTAAACTTGGTGTTTTAATATTAAAGAAACAATTGTGATGGACATATGACAAGGACCTGGGTGCAGAGCGAGAGATGAGGGAGTAAGGTTAAAGGAGTTTATTTGACAACAGTGATGGATAAGAGCATTGCAACGTCACTTTCTGCTTTCCAGTGTGACCGCGCCCCAACCCGAGGAAAACAAGCCTTCAGATTTAGACAGTAGGTTAGAAAACAGCAGTAACAACACGGTTAAAAGCCATTTTGTAGCGTTTTGTGCCTTAACAATTAAAAAGCTGTAATGTAAGGCATTTTTGTTATTCTAAAATGATGAAATAGTGTCAGAGAATAGTTGTGTCTTTTGACTGAAACTAGAGAAGTAAAGCAGGCACATGTTAGACCGGTGCTGTGTTCTTAATGACTTTAAGCTAGCGATCGCTCTGTGACAACAGGAGCTGTAGTCTATAGGTATGTGATGTCAGTTTTTGACATAAATGTCCTACATTATATGTTTGTCTCATTGGTCATTGGATTTTGGCTCCTGATAACAATTTAACCGTTCAGTTTTCATATTTTAAGCTTTTCAATCCCTAATGACCCAGTCTTTCACATTGCCTGTTGTTCATTTTTATGGATTTTGTTCCCCCAGAAAGGGGTGGGTCTGGCATCATTTGGGCAAAGTATGCAGATGTGATGCTCTTATCCAAAGTCAAATGATGGTGAGTGTACTGACTGATGGTTGGCAGGGGCTGTGGCAAAGAGATGAAGACCCTGCAATAAAAGGGGACAAAATGGAGTAAGTCAAGTCCAAAAAAAAGTGTACTGCAAAATAACTAGACTCAGGTTGACGAGCTGCCTGGTTACCTGACTGGAAGCTGTAGTATACTGTACACTGGTGTCCGAAAGTTCATCACAAGGCTAGGAGATCTTGATTGTCAAGGATTAGATGCAGCTAGGACACCAAATGAGCTGCAGCTGTGACCGTCCATGTGTGATGTCAGCTGAATTTAAACTTGAGTGGGTCTGGTTTAAGTTTTGCTTCTGCAGAATTTCATCTGTGTTTTCACTCCAACTCTGGCAGTGATTGGTAATAAATACACTCAAAAAGGAGCACATTTTACTATTTTTGAGTGAAATATTTGTAACTCTGGAAGAAAGTTTTTCCTGTGTACCCTCAAAAAGTTAAGTCAGATCTGTCTCCTGGGGGGCTGGGCCATTATTCAAAATTTAGATTAAGTTGCAATATGTCCCACTGCAGTCCTCACAGAGGGTGCAATACTTCTTTAATCTGAAATTGCAATACAAATAATAGATTTTTTTAGGAAGAGATGTTATGCTCTACGTATCATGCAAAACATTCAAGTGCCATTTTTCTCTAGAATATGCAATCTTCCTCAAAAAGGGTGTCTGGACTGGTTGAGGTCCAGTTGTCCTCCTTGACAAGGATTTGGATAACCACAAGCTCGAGGAATGAGACCCTGACATTTTTCTATAATTTGTAAAATGGCTACTTTCTTTGTTTTTGTATATGTTTGTCTTTTTAAGAATAATGAAGACAGAATCATTATTCTCTTCAATACAGTTCATATCAAAATTTGTAATAAGTCAAAATAATTGCAATTACAGATTTTTCAAAATCGTTCAGCCTTTGTTCAATCTAGAAAATATTGAGTTCATAATAATAGAATGACTTACTACTTGTTTGTTGAGAAATACTTCAGATGAGGAATTCGGAAAGTAATTGCATATCATATCACAGTCGCAGATGATCTTCAGTCTCTGTCTCCCATTGTTATTGACAAAGATGATGTGAGAAACCCTGCCCCTTTTTGAATTTGATGAGGGAGAAGTCATTAGCGAATGTGTTGCTGTTCCAAAGCAGAAATATTTTCAAATGTGAGCGTAGCTGATGCCAAGTATGTTTTTGTGCTCAAGACAAACGTTGAAGGTACTGGACTTCTACTATTACATAGATTTTGTTTTGAAAATGGGTGCTCTCAGCCTAACAAGGCATCGATGCTCGCCTAAATAAGGTTAAGTGGCAAAAGGTTGGTAATATGAGTTGGTTTAGAAATGAGGGAGAGTCTGTCTGTAAGACTGCGCCAGATCAAATCTGAATGGGAGCATAATTTTCTTTCTAAGTAAAAACCCTTCATTCAACATTTGATGTTGTCTTTGTGTTATTTTCAAGCAAACGTGGGGTGTAAGTGCAGTGTAAATCATCACATTCTGTTTGAATTCACATTTTACTGTCTCAACTTCAGAAAATGGAGTTTTACCCTGAAACTTTTTGTCCTTTCATTCTCCTTTAACATGTGGCATCTATCCAGAGGAGTAAGTGGTCATTCCAGAGCTTTGTGCCGTTGTCCGGTTTTGCATCATTTACTATTGATTCACACAATTGAAGCCAGATAATGAAGGTCACTTGGAAATGATTTTAGAATCAATGCCATCACTTTCTTTCTTTTCATGTAGAACAGCCTTTAACAGCTTCTTCTGAGAGCCTTTTTTGAGTGATTAAAGCTGAAAATATAACGCTTACTATCATGGTCTTTTAGTGGATTAGTCCCAGTTGTGAAGCTTCAGTAAATTTGCAAAACATTCACTGTGGCTGGAAAGGGTGGAATCACTTTGACCACAGACACAAAGCTGAAATGATATGTTTCTGCTTTAAAGGTTCTTCTGAATATGCAAAACTACTAGTTACATGATACAAAATGCATCCAGTTAATTTTGTAAGTGACGCTGAATTCAGTATTATTATTCATTGCTAACATGTAGATAAAATTATATCAATTTAAATGTGTTTTTCTGCCTTTGTACCACAGCCAAAAAGAGCTGCCGTGAGAGTTCCTGAGCCACATGTTATTTCATTCTTCTTATCACCCTGGAGGTTGTGTATTTTTCCTGTGGAAAAAAAACATGTAACAGTTCCAAGAGCAGTAATCTAAAATACAGTTCAGGGTTTTTGTCTCGGACACCACAGGTGCTCTTCTTTTGTGTCCTCACAGTTTGTTCATAGCCTACGGTACAAAAGAATATCTAACAGCTCGAGTTGCTCTGTAGCTGCTCTGGCCTCTGCTCTGCTGCAGACCAAACTGTCCTCTGTCTCTTATTTATTCTCAATGTCTTACACTGAAAAAGAGCACACTGGCCAAAACTGGCAGATAGGATATGCAGGGCTTTCTGATGTGCACACTGAAAATACCTGAGGCACCTTATGAGGTATCATCAAACCCTAAACTTCTGCAGACGTCTGCAATACATTAACACTCACTGGGTTTTAAATGTCTGTCTAGAAATACTACCACTGTCTGAATCTACACAAGGGTTATTTTCTGCAAACAAACATTCTGACAAGAAGAATTAAGTGATGTCCTGTATCAGGACAAAATAGAAATGACTGTTTAAATAGTAAACATATTCACATTAAAAATGATATCTTATTTTAGAACATTTGAGTGAATAAAGACAGAAGGCAGAAAATAGCAGCAAGAGCTGCACTTATTTTCCCGCTATCAGCTCTGTCTCAAGGTCCGATGTACAAAGCATATCACACTTATCATCTTCAAGCACCAACACTGCTTCAAAGTTTGGCAGTTTCAGCAGTTCGCTCTTGTTTTGAGTCTGGATGTGGAGATGAAATGTCAGCATCTCCCCTCTCTGCTTCACAGAGCGTTGTTTTCATCCTGACCAAGGGCAGATTTATTAATTGCAGGGGGCAAGCAGGGGCCCCCAAAATATGATTGGCCACCCCCACCCCATCAATTAATAAGCATATCTTAGCCTACTTGGATTGGTTTAACATAAATATGAAATATGAGGGATATCAAAGTAGTACATTCATCCTTTTGTTCTGTATGCAACCCTTAGTGAGAATGGTTTGGATGCCCCTGTTCCACATGGAGACAAAAATGATACATTGCCATTTCGTTTTGAAAAAGTTTTCCATAAAGACGGGATCATTTCAGGAAATATCCGCTTAAGCACGGAACCACTGAAAACGCTGTAGTGCATATGCCAAGTCTGTACGTGGTGCTGTAACGCTGCCACAGAAATGCACCAAAAGAGAGAAGAAGATCACAGAAAACTGACACAAACTTTCTTCTAGTTGCCCTTCTGGTTGTTCTCCGCGTTGGATTTAAGAACATATGATGTATGCGATTCACGGTGGTGGTAAAGAAGCATCAGATTTTGCTGTAAAAGCCATAACAACCTCAGTAGCTTCTGCAGCATGAACACAACCCTGTTATCTGCCATTGTTGTTTTGGCCAGACCTGCGCAGGCGTCTTAAGAGATCTACACTGTGTGTGATGTAATCGTTTCGAGAAAGATGTGGTTGGCCATCCACAGAGAGATAAAATGTCATTTACGGATTTGTGCACTCTGGGACCCGTTTTCATTTAAGGCCTCCCAAAACACTGTTTCCGTGTGGATGAAATGGCGATACGACAAAAAACTTTTGCGTATATTTCTGGATTCGTCTCCGTGTGGATGGGGCCTTAACCTCCCACTGCATATATCCAGCAGAACAGTTTTATTACTCCTGTCACACACACATGATATTTTGTATTTCATTGCTCATATATTTAATATTTTACTGTTTATCTTTGACCATTTTAAGCCCCCTGCTAGCAGAAGCACCACTGTTCACCAACAATCTGCCTTTATTTTCTAGTTCTACATTCTAATGTTGGATTTAAAATATATATATATGTTATTGTTTGGATTTAGCTAGTGCCTTGCAAGGATGTGTTACATGAGGGAAGAACAAAGCTGATGTTCCTTGTTTTTTATACCAACCTCTGAACAAATTTACTAATGCACGCTTGACAGACAGCTGTTGTCATTGCTCACTATCAGTGGAGCCAGTTGGTAAATTAAACTCTTGCTGAAGCCGGTTGAAAGAACGGACACAATATATTTTCCAATTAGAAAACTTTCAGAGTGGTTGTTTACTCTGTTTATATATATATATATATATATATATATATATATATATATATATATATATATATATATATATATATACTATAGCTGTATACATACTACATACTATCTCTTCACTGGCAGCCAAAGGTGGAAAAATGTACATAACTATTGTACTCAAGTAAATGTACAGTTATTCATGTTAAAATTTACTTAAGTACTTCAGTAGAAGTAAAAGTATTTGCCTACAAATTCACTCCTGTAAAAGTAACATTTATTTTATTTATCCTTATGTGCTGAGTAGCTACAGAGGAGCTGTACAGTAAAATCTGATCTTTACATATTTCCAGAAGAACAAGAGAATAGATCTTCCAACAGGTTGTACAGGTTAAGTCACACCTCTATGATAAAGTAAAATACAGAGCAAAAATGCCAGTGTAAATTAACCTCATCTAGAGTTATATTAACACTTTAAAAGTGTCTATAACATACAGTTACTCTATACTTAAGAATAGTCAGTGTGCATCACATAGGGACACCTAGAGTCGCAGATGGAAACTCTAACTCACTGGATAGCTTCATTTATGATGCAAATGTGTCTCACATCAAAAACAACATCAACCAGATATTTGAACAAAAAAAATCCCAGTAGTCATCAGCTGTTTTTGGATGTTATGTGTAATGTTATGTGTAAGAGTATTGAACTCAAGTAAAAGTCCAGTTACTCTGGTTAAAACTATCTTCAGTAAAAGCAAATGAATTGATTTCAAAATGTACTCAAAAAAATACAAGTACACAAAAACTATTCAATTACAGTAATTTAAGTAAATGTAAATAGTAATTTTCCATCCCTGCTGGCAGCTATTGTTTACTGGCTTGAAGGACAACTAAACCCCACCTTTAGCTTCATTTTTCTGACTGGGAACGTTTCAGAAACTTTGCAAGGTGGATCCACCTGATTACTGTCCATTGACTTTGTGATTTTACAGTCGGTATTCTTTGGTCCATAAAGGATTTTAAAAAACAGCAGGGTTAGACTGGTACAAAGCATGGATAAATGCAATGCAGCACATGTTAAATGAAGGTGAATAAACATTTATAAAATAGATGTTTGTGTCTTAGTTTTACTGCTTAAAAGGTGGTGTGCATTCACCACATTTCATTGACAGTGGCTTGGCAATGACAACAAAATTACCCAACATTGTCAAATAATACAGTGGGAACAGATTTTAAAGTCTGTTTAAAGGCTTTCCATAGTATCACGGTCCAAAAACCAAGCAGATAGAGCACGGGAGTTACCAGTTCACAGATGATCAAGTGTAGAAGGTCCAGCATTAATCCAATATCTCTAACATCTTTATCCTGGTTTTGTTATAAAATAATTCAATAGTTATGAAAGCTACCAAATATATTTGACTCGTGCAACCTTTATATAATTCTTTTACCATTTCCGACTAGATGAAAAGTAAGGTATTGTAAAATGAAAAGACATGCTTTAAGTTTGATTTGTTGTGAATTTTGAGTGAGGCGACTGTGAAGCTGAAACAAGAACAGGATGACGTTTGACCACAGGACAGTGGCAGCAGCGGTTCCTCTTGTCTGATCCATACCAGCAGCGAAATGTCGCTGTCTGTTTTTGTTCTGTGGTTGTCACAGCTTATGTGAAATCCATTTTCTCTGTTTGAATACGTTCTGTCAGGGAAGAAAAGACCCAAACTCAAATCTTCGCTGCCCAGTTTTTGACGGAGAGAATCTGACAGCAAATGGCTGCGTGGCCTCTTCACAGATGAGACATCCGTCTGTCCTTGGACTGCCTACTGTTTCTCACAATGGCTTCATTTTCTTTACCCCAGTTGACAATTACTTTACTCCTATTGCCTTGATCGACTGCCAGATTGGACTGGAGACTGTGAGATTGTCGCAGTGTGATCTCCTGCACCACAACACTTCGGGTTTATTTGTGTCTTTATTAAGTCAGAACATCGCTTTACATCCACATAAATAGATCATCAAACAGCTAATGTACAGCCATACTGTATAACAGTACAAGCGCTAGCTGCTCATTACAGTTAAGATTTTTCATACATAAGTACTGGTAGTGCTCTGGCTCATTAGTTTAGAGGTCACCTTTAAGGCTTTGTTTCACTAGTAAATCTATAAAAGCAGCATTGCTGCCAACCATACAGTGATAAACATCAATGATCATAAATTTCATTTCTTGCTATTTCCAGTGAAACCTTGTTGGTTTATACGATTGAATGGTAATAACAAGTGTGAAATGTAAGTTAGGTTTTAAAGTTGGGTAGAAGTGCATATCTTTGTTTCTAACTCATATTTTGTGACAGTATTTAAGTATTAAAGAGGTAATTGGTTGAAATAAATAATCACTGAATGACTAAAAAAATCCTTCCTAATGTGAGGCATGTGACGAAAAAAGATAGTGATGCTCCAAGTGGCTTTTGTCCTAAAAAATTTAACCACAATAAAATGTGAATTTTGCATTAGTTTAATGCTAATTTGCAAGCCTTAAGTTCCATTTGTCCTTCTCTCTCTTTTTTTTTAGAGACCATCAGTAAGATAGATTTGACCTTGCAAATTACACGAACCTACCTCTAATGTCACCTCTGGATGATGTGAAGTTAACTTGTTTCATGATCCTGTTACTGTATTTATTTTCATTGGAACAAGCAACCTCCTTGCTTTAGCCTATAGGACAGCAAGCTCGTTGTAACAGGCCTGAGCTGTTTAGTTAAGGGGATAAATGGATCCAGTTATGCAGTATTGTTTCAGGTTTTGGTCTGGCTACCTCAGCTGCCCCACAAACCCACAGCAGGCCTATAGTGTTGTGTCACAGCCTGATGTGCTTCTGCTGTCCCCACACCCAGGGCTGGATCCCAGTATGGTTGCCAGATTTTTGCAGAGTGCTGCCTCTCCCTTTGTTTAGCTGAAAGGCTTCTACTGAGCCAAAACACAGGGTAAAGATTTATTTCCATCAAAGGCCCACAATGACTACATGTCCATCCCTCCTGTTCACCAGGCCCTTTCTGCTGCTTTTGTATCAAAATGCCATTTCAGAAAACATCCCCGTTTTTGTTAAGAGAGTAGAGCTGGCATGATGTAAGTCTAAATGCCAGAAGGTTACTTCAAAGAATACCTTATTCCTCTTAATTGTATTATTTAAAGACTCAGAATTAATCCATCATTACCACAGCACATGGCAACATTTAGAAATGTAGCAGTGGCAAAGAAAAACCTTTTAAACATGAAGAATCTTCAAGCAGAACCAGACTCATGTTGACCAGCCATCTGCCACAACTGTCCCTCACAGTCAGAGATTTTCCCTGTTGTTAAAGGATGCTACAGGCACCACAGTGTGATGTTTACTATGTTTGCAAGAAGGCCGACAATAATCATGATCTGGGGATAGATGACTGTTTGCCATCATATCAGTGCAATATGTAATTGTCTTATTAATAGTAAAACCAAAGGTGTGAAAAATGACAGTGATAAGCAGGAAGGAGTGTAATACAACTTCATCATGTGTATGAAGCAGTGTCACCAGTCACCAGTCGAATCATGGCACAGTATAACACACATCACCCTGCTCACCTGCTTAGTAGAGCATTTGCCCATGTACACAGGCTACAGTCCTTAACATGGTTGCAGGTTTGAGTCTCACTCCCAGTGCTGTTTGGTGCATGTCTCCTCCCACTCTCTGTCCTTTCCAGGAAAGGCTAAAAAATATCTTAAAACAAAAAAAAGTTTTATCTATCAAAACTCAGCCCACCTTTATTTATATAGTTTATTTGTTAGGGTCACATAGTCTCATAGTGTAGCAAATACTAATTCGCAACACCCGTACCAAGAAGGGCTTTTATGTGAACAAAAAGATAAAACAATTGATAAAAAAAATGAACTGGGCACAGTGTGAGACATTAAAAAAATATTGAGCAGTGACAGTTTTACAGAGGATCAGACATGAATGCAGCTCTGTTGCTGAGTTAACCAGGATTTAGTAGCTCTCTTGAAGGTGGTGAAGTTTGGATTTGGCTCCTTTTACAGAGAGTGCTGTCTGAGCAAATGATGTTTTGCAAAATGAAATGACAGTTTCCATTTGAAGCTTCTCTGGTGGATCTGCTACTGCTCTGTATAGTCTCCTTACAAATGTGCAGGAAGGCAGACGAGCAAGTCCATTTAAGCATTAGTACACAAACTTTACAAAGTGGAAATGAATAAAATTACTAAAATTTAAATCTTGTTTTAACTTAAAACATGGCAGTGATGATGTCTTATTTATTTCTTATCCAGGATTTTAGGGACACTTAAAGAATTTGATCACTGAGTGATGTTTGAGACCAGGCAGCTATACCATAGGACAGGTGTGAGCGTATCAAAAACAAAAACACAATTAAGGCAGCCTAATGCCTAACGACTTTTCCTCCAATTTCAGAGTTGCAGAAAAAGTTGGAGTAAATCATGGGAGTCTTGTAAAAGACACAGCTCAGTCGTTAGGTGTAAGGTGATCACAAGACTCGATTTTAGCAGTTTCAAGGCAGTCTTTCTTCCATCCTGGGGTTACGATAATTTCAAACATGTTTTATATTGTTATAAGTCTTAAGGCTGGTCGTATGCAAATTGTGTTTCTCAGTGGCGGGACTATCGTCCACAACCAATGGGAGCTGGTGTTGTGCGAAAGCACATTAATCCACTTCATTCTTCAAAATATGAACGTGAGCATGGATCAATTTAGAGCTGCTGAATGTCCGCTCAGAACTCAAGAGATTGAAAACTTCTGCTGAGAGCTGCAGTCAGATCTCTGCACCTCTGTGTTTGTGTGCTTTGTCTGTCAATTCGTTCCAGGCTGACATGACAATGACAGGTACGGTAAACCTCCACTGGGATTTTGACAGTAAAAACCAGATCAGTTTGTTTGAAGTGATTCCAGGATAGTTCCTCAGTTGTTGCAGTTACATGCAAAGTTGCTTCAGTGTTTAACTTTCCTTTCGTTTCTGCTCGATGTAAATGATTTGAAAACATCAGATTAACACATCAACTCAAATGCAATCTCCATCTCCTTCTATGTCTTTTTCTCTGCTCAAAAATTGTTGTTGTGATATCCACCAGATGCATGATGGGAAATAATCTCAAAAGGAATCATATTCTAGACTAAAAACTCAACAGCTTGCTGAAAAATTGTCTTTAGATGTGAGAGGGTTTCAGATGCCAGTCTTTTTAGAGTCTTCTAAGAGACTTGCTTTGATATTAAATATTGATTCTAATGGATTATTATTATTGAGACACTGTCAAGCCAAAGAGGTTGAAAATACTCAAAATTTTTGTTAAAACTGTTGACGTCAACATTTTTAAGTAGTGAAAATATATTTTTGTGAATGATTCAAACTATATAATTAACAATGAAATCCCTGATGAGTTAATAGAACTCAACACCTTAGAGGCAACTGATTATGTAAAAAATGTTAAATAATACTCACTGAAAAACAGTGTTTGTTTAGTAGTAGGCACTTTGCTATTTTAAGTTATATCAACTCGGTTTTACTTGTACATTAAAGTTGGGTTAACTTTGCTTTTTTAAGTTAAACTACACTGTGGAAACTTTCTCACACTTTAGAATGCTGCTTAAATCCAACTAAAAACATGTTTAGGTACTTTTCGTCATGTTCTACATCCACTGCAATTTTCCCTTATTATCACACACTTTAATCTTAAACATTTACACTACTCAAGGTAGGCCATTTTCAAGTGACAGTAACAGAAAGGTGTAAAACTGAACCAATAAGTCCTCTTCCATCATGTTCAGTAAACCATCCATTGTGTACTGTGGTTGCTCCCATCAGGTCAGACACTCTCTAAATGATTCAGTAACTTCAATCATAGTAAAGTGTCTATGCCCAAAGGCATTCTGGGAAAGATATGCAGACTACAGCCCTGCGTGGGACTCTTTTCTTGATCCCGCTTCCGCTGGATTTCTTACCATTACTGCATGCTCCCACAGTGTGTGTTACCCACTCCCGCCTGCAACCGCAACAGGTGTGTCCAATCCCACTGACAATCCATATTCAGAATAACAGACAGTGTGTTTGATTAAAGGAGTTGGAATAATAATGTGTTCATTTTAGCACCACCTTGACAAAGTTTCCTTTCTGAATGAAGAAAAACTCTAGAAAACAACCACAACACTCAAGTCATTGTTATGAAAATTGATGGTTGGATAAAGGAGCAGCTGGGAGTTTCAGACTGATTTAACTCCTGGTTATGGATTAGTAATAGCAACATCAAAGTAATATTTACCAATCTTTTTACACATTTATTTTAAAGTCATACAGAGGTGAAATTGTGTCCTAAACTCTCTGGAAAGTTTGCGCATCATAAAAACTGCAGTGCATAGAAAGTAGGCTAATCTTTACTCTTTTAACACCATGCTGTTACCATCTTAGGGCCAACCTAAGGTGTGTATATTAATGATGTTTTAAGGGCACCAGTTTCAAACCAGAATACATTTGTCAACCATAAATATCAGTCTTACAGAGAAAAACTGACAGGTGTACTTTGATCCAGAAAGTGCATTTCTGCAGAGTTCTGCACATTTTCCTCTGCATGTTGGTCCCCACAGGCAGGACTTCTCTAACTGAGTGGATAACTTCACTCATGGTGCAAAAGTGTTTAAGGGGAAGCTGTGCAGATTAAAGGGAGGTACACACATAAGGATTTTCTACATCTTAAGAGATTTTTTATCTGTTAGACATGAAGATAAAAAATCAGGCATTGAACAGTTTTGATTGTACTGTGTGTGGTGTGCTCCGATAATCTCAACACAGCACACCACACACATCATGATTCTCTCCACCGATCTAGAATCTCGTCCTCCAAGCCAGAAATCTCGCGTGATCACACGTGATCTAACAAAAACGAAGAAGAAAAAACATAACAACACCCGGAAAACACAACACACAACATGAAAGAGAACATACAGGAAGAGGGAATGATGGTGTTCTTGGGACTATCTTTAACGGAAAAATCTCAAACTAAAAAAAAAAAAAAAAAAAAAAAAAAAGACTGTGGAAAAAATCCTGGAGACAGCGCGAACACAGACTTATAGTCTACTGGGTGAGCTAGAGGTGAGCTGTCATCAGAAGTCCACCAAACTTTATGATGCTTCAGCAGGTCAGCCATGCTTGTTTTTATTTATGCCTGCTTCCTTGTTCCTCAGGCAGCTCGCTTCTTGATTGGCTACATTCTGTTCCACGTCACAATTCACGCAGTAATCAGTGAAATTTGACAACTATTTTCACTCAGTATAAAATTCATGTAACTTGTATTTTCACATCATTCCCTCAAAGCACATGAACTTATTTTTGCCTTGAATACCTTATGCTTGATTGAAATGTGCCACCATTGCTAGTGGCATATTAGCACACTAGCAGTTACTAATGCCAGCGTCTGCTAGCTAGCCATAGGGTGCAATGTGTCCACATTTTATTCTTGAGCATGTTTGAGTATGCAGTAGTGCATTGCATTTTAGTATTTTCCTTAGGGTAAAGGCAGTTTGTGCACTTATGCACTCAAAATATTACGTATTTAATACAGAAGTATGAGATTTGTAACAAACCTGTGACAAGTCCATTGTTTTACTTGAATAAAAGATATTCCAGCTTTAATATAAAATATCATGATGCCCTGGGTTTGCTTTCTTTCTGTCCTTCTGAGTTTTATGGGTCACCAGCAGCCACAGGTCTGCAGGTCTGCAGCAGGAACACGTAAGAACGAGGAGACTCTCCCTCCATGACGCTTGGTTTGGGCCCTAAGGGATTTCACAGAGCTGCGGCCTATATTTGACCTGGCAGCATGTACCCAGCCTGTCAGACACAACCGCGGCTTTGAAGAAACTTTCCCTAAATCCTTTCTTGGCATCATGACTCTTCACTCCACTCTGAATGAGCTCCAACATCCCAAACTCAGCATCCCAAAATCATCAGAAAAAGGAGCAGTCAGAGTGTGCTCAGATCCGTCTGCTGAGGGTAAGATCAGTTCAATCAGAGAAGGCTTATTTCAACAGCAGCTTAAAGAAAGATCAAACAAATTTATTGACGAGATTTGAGATATATTGAAGATATGGAGCCTGCTGTGATTAGACCCCATCGAGATGTCATTATTTTTAAAGCATGTAGAGATGCATGGGATGAAACAGAATAAACCCTTGTGGAGTCTAGACACTGCAGCGTTGATAAAGGGCTGAAGAGCATTGCTTGAGATTTGGATGAATGTGACACGGATCGTCTTATGAGCTTGTTCTAAAGAGCCTGGGAGCTCAATGAGGATGAGGATCGGAGGTGAATGGGGTAGAAAGGGGTGTTTGCTTGAAATGACAACTGACAGCAGCAGGAAGAACTTTAAACTTTGACAGTTCCTGGTGGTCCAGAAAAAATATTACTAATTAAATAGTAAGACTAAAACATCCAGAGCCAGTTGATGAGTTTGAATCATGGAAAGACTCAGGATGAGAACAACAGTTCATTCTGTTTTGAAAAAAAAAAAAAAAGCTCACTTTTATTATGTTGAGAAAACCCATTGCACAGAAATGTCAGAGAAACACAAAGTGGTTAATAAAATAGGATGCTTGTTAAAGTGACTTGTCACAGCAAAAGAATTATCAAAGTATTTTCTCACAGAACTATTTCATCTTTGCATAAAAAATAAAAGTACCCAAGTAATTAGAGACTAGATGCCAGTGATGCTTTAAAAACTGTCACAATGCTCTGAGACTTGGCCAGCACTGTGTGTTACACTGAATTAACTTGGACCAACTTTATAATTCAGTTGAGCTGTCTGGGTATTGTTGAAACTTATAAAAACTTGTGGAGTTTTATTGGCTTGCAATGTGGATGAATTATGCAGTAATGGCTTCATTATCAGTGCTGATAATGTGACATATTCCAGTTTTTGTTTGTAAAAGTAGCACAATAGGATGACAGCTTTATTTCCAGCCAAATAAAAAGTTAATTTGATGGTGTCTTCTAAAAGAAAAACAGAGTTTTTTGCACTCATGGGACATTTGTAAGTTTAGCTCTTTTTAAGGTTCATTATGCTAAAGTAAGATGGAGTGAAGCCACAGTATAATGTGTGGTCTATTGTTGAAGTAAAACTGAGGCTGAGATGAAGGGCTGTATGGGATGTTCTGGACTAGGAATTGACAGCATTTACACTCCAGACATAAATGCCCACAGGGAAGAAAGCTTTACTTGGAAGTTGTTCAAAGCTCACTGAAATTAAGGAGCAATTAACATCCATTCCCAGTGACATAGTATTAAGGATGAAACAATACAACAACACTGTTGAAATTAGACACCAACAGTTTTAACTGTCATTGATTAGTTGGCTGTTATTGTGCATGGTTTGGATTTTTAAGTTAAAATAGATTGATCAGGGGTGATCACATCCTTACTATCTTTATTAAGAGCTGCATATGCAAATCAGTGTCTGTGACATGTCAGAGAAACAAAACAGCACAATAGTGGAGGCCAGCGCAACACAGTTGTGTTTAAACTCTGGGAGTATTTTTCCCTAAGTGCTGGAACTATAAGTACTCAACTTACTGCTGCAGAGTCCTGACGATAGACAGAAGGATAGGGGATACTTGTGGTTTTGTATGTTAAGTGTTGCACGCACAGATAGCCTTTGCTTCGCTAATTCCCACAGCTATGACTTGCTGTTTCTCCCTTCTGCCATCATAACACGTAACTCTTCTCACTCCCTTTAACGTCTAAACTGCAGCACTCAGCTGGTCACAAACAGAACTGTGCTCCTCACATAACATAGATTACCTGTGAGATTTGTTAAGTAGACCTTGCTTATTGTAGTAGCATGTCAGCAATCCGCAAAATCATTTTTGACTCAATTAGCTGAGACCAGTGTTGTGATATACAACAAGAAGAGATACAGGTTACAAAAAGGGGTCTTTAAAGATTAAATCCACACCAATAACTCAGATACTGAATGTCTTTTTAAATCATTTTTCAATCATTTTTCAATCATTTCTGCTGCTAGCAGCTAATACTAGCCACCATACTCTTTTGTCACATGGGCTGTGACAACCAATGGTAGGCTGTTCCGTCACAGCATTATGCTTTGCCAAACTGCTCATATCTTTACATCAGACAATGCAGGCTAAATAGCACACAATGGAGAGAAGGAGACAGAGAGCCTGTGATGTGGCCCTCTGTGCCACTGCAGACAGGAACTCCTTTGAATAATGATTTAAAAACAGCCAATTCAAAAAAGTGCAAGGACTTTTTTTGGTAGCTGAGCTCTCACAGCAGCGTGAGGTAAAATCCTCAGCACCACAGAGTAAACGGAGAAGTGACCCCTCCCCTTTAACTATCAACAGTTGGAGATAATGGCTGAAGATGTAATACCTGCGTCTCCTTCAGAGGATCATGTTCATCCCTGGTCCAACATCAAGACTCTTTGCCTTTCAAACGAAGAGGAACAACAGCCACATAATGTGCTGCCTACCGTGTTTACCTAAAACAGTGGAAATCTCAAGTTTCAAAAATAGCACGTCAAATCTAAGAAAGCATGTATGGTAAGAAAGATAAACAAGCTAACGACTGCACTGCTGGTTAGCTAAATGTATAAGTTTAAATCTCTGTTTTAACTTTCAGACTGCAAAGACACAGTCGTGTCAGTGATAAATGATGTCAGTTGTCCAACCACCTATGCAACTCTGCCACAAATGTGATTTTACTCAGCATTATTGGTTGTCAGGGGCACTAGCCCCTGGCAGGGTCTCACAAGGCAAACTGGTCCAGGGGGAGGGACCAGAATAAGAGCAGTTCAACAAAACCCCTGTGAAGCAGCACTTCAGGATTGGCATCAGAGGGATACCAGGACAGCCCCCTGAGGCATAACATGGCCCATTCTGAAGACAAAACATGGAGCTACCACCCTGCAACCACCTACTTTACTTTATTTATACAAACATACTAATAAGGTAACCAGGCTACACAAAAACTAAACTATCCAACCCACGTAATCACCAGTTTTACTGAAAGCCAAGTTAAAAACATGGCTTGAATTTAGATTTTTTCTGGCATATAACCTTATAACCACATATAGGTGCCATTAAGTGATCTTACAAAATATTTATCTGACCACTTGACCAATAAGTCCGGTAGCCAGCGATTTGTAAACTATCAAAACCATGGTTAGCTGCATCCCTACATGGTATACTGTCTATCAGACCATGACAGACAATGACTGCCAAAGGGCTCAGAGACTGAATACACAGTGATCGTCCACCAGCTTTGCTTTGGCACTGTAAGCAAAGCAGGTGTGTTTTTTTTTGTTCCTAAAAATAGAAGCCAGTGATAATTTCAGCCCTCATGAGATTTTTTAGTGTCACTAAAGATTCACAGTAGAAATATGACCCTTCACTCATATGGGTATCTATTAAAATTGTGCTGGAAAAAGGTACACTGGTTATGGCTGGGTTGGTTTTCCTCACATGTGTAAACTGAGTGTAGGTTCTTGTCTGTAGATGTAGCTTGAATGCTGGCCTAGAGAGAGCCCATTGTTCCATTGTTTGGTGTGATCAGCACAGTGAATTAAACGCTTTGTTATAAAGCATTTAGACCTGCATCCCTAACAACTAGCAAATGATGACAAAAATGTCCACTCAGCTGTGAGGACTCTTGTGCTAATAAGTCCTTGGAATCATTTTGGCCTCTGAAAGCTCACTTAGGCAGGGTACACACTCCAAGATAAATGGGCTGATTTCGGACCCAGTCACCCCCTTCTGACCAAATTTGCCTTCTTCTCTGTTGTTTGTTTTGCACCGAACACAAAACCAAATTCCTTTAATGTGAAAATGTGCCAGGCAATATAACATTGATTCTGATTCTGAAGTCAACAAAGGCTTAATTATCTGATGGGTGTGAAGATGTTGCCAGATTCTCCAACCTGCTCAGAAGGTGATTGGAGCTGCTCTGACTAGAAATTGTGTTCCATATCTAAGATTAGAAATCCTGTTGTGTGGGGGGGAACATTGAAGACAGCCAAGCCCATACATTTTCACACTGAATGGAACAATCACCAATCAAAAAAAAGATATTTGAAAATAAAAACTCTTTTTTTTTATTTTAATAAAGTTTTATTATTAAGTCCACGACTTGATTTGGAGGTGCAGAACTGTAACTGAAAGACATTTTGGCGATGAGTGGTGAAACAAATCCAGCCACCTAGCTAACACCTACTGTGATCAGATCTCTCATTTAAAGGTAAAAGGTGGACACAGGAGATTAAAGACGCTGAGCCAAAGCATGGCAGAACTTGCTATGATAACAAGCTGCAGAGCCTTAGTAAATCAATTTCTAATGTTAAAACCGGTTCATGCCTCTTTTTACAGATCCAGGGATGCACCTGGATCTTTGATGTTAAGATCGGTTAACAGATCCATATCTGATTATCTTCACACCACTAATAGATACTTTATTAATCCCAAGGGAAATTTAAAACAACATTTTCATTATTATTATTATTACTATTTTTCAAATATATGATGTGTGTTTTTTACTTCGTTAGAAGGGATGATCTTTTCTCCACACTACTCTACCACAGGCACACCACGCATTAAGGACTCATGCTTGATAGTGTAACATTAATGTCTTTATCAGGTGTGTCGTACAGCCAGCCGGTGATCAGATTTAATCTGACCTCAAAGTGTTTTGGGGAGCGAGTATATTCTGGAAAAAAAAAAAGGAAGGATATTTTCATCAGATTAAGAAATTAAGCATACTTGGAGTAAAATACCAGCACAAACCTCAATCATACTGAATTTGGCAGGTTGAATGAAGCCAAACTAGTACCCAAATAAAAAGCCAGTTGGTGGCTGTAAATCTTAGTGCTGACTGTTAAACATCCTAAATTCATGATATTTCTCCACTGTGCATAGTCTGTAAATCATAAGCAGAGATGGAGACAGCATTCAAAGTAGGTATGTCAGTATTTTTATTAGTTTATATCAAGTTGATAGAAGTATTGATAGTGCTTATATATGATAGTGCTGTAATTTGAATTAGCTGCTAACATTAACACTGGTTGTTGGTGATTAATGTGGTAGTATGTGGTTTGTTGTGTTGGTCATCTCATTGCACGACACATTTTAATTAAAAAACACATTAAATCTGTCTTTGTTTGCTGTGTTGTATAAGGAGAAGATCTTAAAAATCTTTGTGACAGTGTCAGGATTTAGTCCACTCTTTTGTTTGTCACCTAAAGTTATTACTTAATGAAATGTTCACATTATTAAAGTCTCTGCTCTATAAGCCTGTGTATATTGTTACATTTGTGGTCTTTGTAACAGCATTATTTAAAATTTGATCAGCAGGTTTATCAGTTTTAATCATCCCTGACGATATCAGAACAGACTTCTTATTTTTCCATAAATTTGGTTATTTTCCAGACAAATTGTGACTGAGCCACAGATGAAAATGCCACTATTGTTCTGGAGTATCTCATTGACTCAGGTTTAAGCCTATCTGATGGATAGCTGATATTAATCAATCAGGCTCATTGTTAATACATTTATGACTGAGGTTACTTAGAGATTTTCTGTAATTAAGTAATGGAGAGCTCATTGTAGACACAGCTAATGCAAACCCTGACTCTAATAAGGATAAATACATCTGCAGTTTAGTGCTCTCTGCTACCCTAATGTAATATATTAAATCAACAATGGGTAACAGTCATTTGTTCTCTTAATTATGTCCATTGAGTTAAGCTGATTGCAGCTGTGCCTTTCTTCCTGCACTCACTTGTTAAACAGGATATCAGGAGTCTTTCTG
Organism: Cheilinus undulatus; assembly: GCF_018320785.1. Taxonomy (NCBI): domain Eukaryota; kingdom Metazoa; phylum Chordata; class Actinopteri; order Labriformes; family Labridae; genus Cheilinus; species Cheilinus undulatus. The sequence continues at coordinate 18,049,872 of NC_054872.1, forward strand.
GAAACCAATCCAACTCTATTTCACCCTCAAAGTAAGTCAAGCTGTAGTGTCAGGGTTGTTAATTTTAATGCGGTTATATTTCTAACTTGACATAGCTGGAATAGCCGATGTTATTAAAAGGAACACAGTGCAGTGTGTCTCATTATTTACAGTAACACATGCACTCCCTTAGTGCACTGTGAGACGTAGAAGTTTCCTACCAGCCATACATCGTGCTGAAATTCTACATTAGCAGCTCCTGGAGGGTTGTAAATTAGAAATGAAGAGGCATCTAGTGACACGGACCTCCAGACCTCCACAGGAGCTCTCCGAGGCCCCACATGAAACACCATTTCAGTTCTCCAAATAAATCCTTCTGTGGCCTGAACAGCCAGGAAGCAGTAATTCATGACTGCACGGAGCAGAAGAGAGTCACATGACTGCTCAATCTCTGTTACTCCTCTGACACCAGATACTCTCCCCGCAGTGATCCCTGTCTCACAAGCCCCGAAGAGCACGGCATCAGTCTGATGAAACAGAGCTGTCACTGTATGTCTGCTCAGAGACACGCAACAGATCCTGTCTGTCTGCCGCTGTCTATCTACATGGAGACACACAACAGATTCCGTATGTCCCCATGTCTGATTGTCTGTCTGTCCTAGTCTCTTTGCACTGGAACACACAACAGATCCTGTCCGTCTGTACTGTCTTCCTTCTACAGTCTGTCGTCCATCTATCACTGCACAGAAACAGAAAACAGATCCTGTCTCTCAACACCTGTCTGCTAAAACACGGGGGAACATTATATCAGTCTTTATTCAATCTTCATTAGTGCCAATTCGCAACAAATCTTAACTCAAGCTACTTTACAGATTGAAATCTTTGTTGTGTTATTTCAAAGACTCAACATTGATCCACCATGAGCATAGCACTAAACAGCATTGAGCTAGGTCCCAGTGGCAAGAAAGACTTCCTTGAATGGGTGGAAACCTCAAGCAGAACTAGACTTGTGTTGAATAGTCATCTGCTGAAGCTACGAGAGAACAAGAGAAAGCAACAACAATAGATAAGATATATTTATGACTGCCCTAGCCATTAATCCATCTTAATCTCACTTTCCTCTATACGGCTACAAGGCCAGCTGCCTGTCCGTGTTACTCTCCCAGTCTGTACCTTTCTGTTGATCTGTACATTTACACTGAAAGGGAGAACAGATGGCATCTGTCTGTGTGTTGTAATCCATCTTTCTGTCTGTCTGCACAGAACAGATCCTGTTTGTAAGATTGCCTTAACTGTTTGCAACAAGACAGAAAACATGTCCTTTGTTCAGTGTCGGACACTTTATACTTTCACTATTCATAGTAAATGTAAAGCTGTACTGAGTTTGTAGTACACACCAAATTAATGGCATGCAATTTTGTGTATGTGAGAAATTCCTGTAGGTGTACTAGATTGGCCAGAAATTTTGAGTAAGAAACAGAAACACACTGCTTGAACTAACTACCCCACAATGCATTGCTACTCTCAGGAGAGCTTGCTGATCACATTTAAATTGTATGAAATGACATTTCAATACTGCGTGGGGCTTAAACAATCGAAAAATTCCATGTAAATTCCTGAGCATTCGAAAGAAAATTCCAACTGAATACACCCAAAAATGTATTACCAAAATCCCCAGGAAATCCATGAACATGATGGACACATCCAGAAATTCCCTTGTCTGTGAAAATTTTTAAAAATTCAAAGCAAGTCTCCCAAAAAAGTTTCCAAAGAAACTTCCCAAAAATGCAAACAATTTTTATTAAAATACTTAAAGATTCCCAATCAAACTCAAGAAATTACAAATAGATTTCCCAAACTTCCATGAAAATGACTGATTATTTCCACCAATGGCTGGGAAATTTTAGTGTTTAAAGAATGGGTATAAATATGTCAATATATCAATTAAAAAAACTTGTAATTCAAAAATATATTAATTATTATTTTTAATCATTGAAGAACTTTTGGAAGGAGGTCGCAGCATAATTTATAATTTAAATATAATTTATTCAGCCTATTTATATTAATACAATTTAATAAAAAAAATAAATAAATACATTTTATTTATTCGCTTCAATTACTGTACCAAAAACATACCAAACCGTGACTTCAAAACCAAGGTATGTACTGAACCGAAATTTTTCTGTACCGTTTCACCCTATCAGTTAGGTAAAACTGCTTTATTTATTTTTAGATAAAGCAGCCAGCTAAATGTTAAGGTAAGCTGAAAGTTATCATTTATAGGTATATCTCAAAAAATTAAAATATCATCAAAAAGTTGATTTCACAAATTCAATTCAAATAGGGAAACCCATATATTTTATAGACTCATTACACACAGACTGATATATTTCAAGTGTTCATTTCTTTTAATGTTGATGATTATGGCTTACAGCTAATGAAAACCCAAAATTCAGTACCTCAGAAGATTAGAATATTGTGAAAAAGTTCAATATTGGAGACTCATGTTGTCACACTCTAATTAACTCAAAACATCTGCAAAGGTTTCCTGAGCCTTTAAATGGTCTCTCAGTCTGGGTCAGTAGGCTACACAATCATGGGGAAGACTGCAGACTTGACAGATGTCCAGAAGACAGAAGGAGGGTAAGACACAAAAGGTCTTTGCTAAAGGAGCTGGTTGTTCACAGAGTGCTGTATTTTGCATTTTATTTGGGAATCTAGGGCTCAGAGCCTGGAAGAAGAGAGGACAGGCACAGAATCCAAGTGGAAAGTTTCCACAGTCAGTGATGGTTTGGGGTGCCATGTCATCTGCAGGTGTTGGTCCACTGTGTTTTATCAGGTCCAGGGTAGGCACAGCCATTTACTAGGATGTTTTAGAGCACGTCATGCTTCCCTCTGCTGACAGGACTTGGCACCTGCCCACACTGCCAAAGGTACTAAAAGCTGGTTTAAGGACCGTAGTATCCATGTGCTTAACTGGCCAGCAAACTGGCCTGACCTGAACCCCATAGAGAATCTATGGGATATTGTGAAGAGGAAGATGCGAGACACCAGACCCAACAATGCAGAAGAGCTGGAGGCCACTCTCTGAGCAACCTGGTCTTAAAAACACCTCAGCAGTGCCACAGACTGATCGCCTCCATGCAACACCGCTTTGCTGCAGTAATTCATGCAAAAGGAGCCCCGACCAAGTATTGACTGCTGTTCATGTTCATGCTTTACATTAGGCCAACATTTTATCCTTTTTTAATATGTTTGAAATGATATTCAAATTTTCTGAGATTCTGAATTTTGTTTTTTCATTAGCTGTTAGCCATAATCATCAAAATCAAAAGAAATAAACACTTGAAATATATCAGCCTGTGCCAAATGAATCCATGTAATATGAGTTTAACTTTTTGGAATGAATTTCTGAAATAAATCGACTTTTTAACAATATTCTAATCTACTGAGATGCACCTGTAAATAATTTAGTGATTTAGCAACAACAGTGTTTGTTTGAAAAGGAATAAATCCTTGATTTGTTAAGTATTTATTTTTTTCCAGATCAAACCTCAAGCTCAGCTGTTTTCTAAAATGCCAGAGCCCTGGTCTGTTTGAGGTACTAGTTACTAGACAGAGTTAAAGTTGTTTCTTTAACAGTGGTGTTTTAAACTTGCTGTTCACTGTCTGAATGAATTAACTCTTTTATTGTTAATTTAACATTTTTATACAGAATTCTGATCTATGATCCAAAGAGTTGACCAAAGGAATCATTGGTATTAACAGTCCACATATTTAAAGAGGGACTTGTTGGTGAAATAAGAATTTTAGCAGACCCACAAACTAAGTGAGAAATGCTGAAGCTCTGGCTGGGCTCTGCACCCTTTCTGAAGCATATACAGTCATGCCACATCTCCTTTAACCAAATGCAATCATCCTTATTATTATGCAAATACTGATATGAAGTTAGCGTAACATACCTTACAGAGGCAGTTTTGATCATTTTGTCCTCTCCAGTAGAAGGTGGAGGAATCCCGTTTGAAGTGTAAGAGATGACGTTTACATGTTTTAATCTCTAAATGTCTCTAATAATCAGGATTAGCATCTTGTTACTATGCAAAGTCCCAGTCTGACAGAAGGGACCGGAAGTGGCGCCCACATTTCATGCAAAGTATCATGGGGGAATAAGGTGGATAAATCTTTCCTTTAAGAAGAAGATATACTACACCCTGAAGGGGGAAATCAGTTTTGACACTCGGTAGCTCAACACGCCACACACACATGAATGCACAAACAGGAGCCTATGGACATGCACCAATGGAGACATGTCAGTGAGGGGCTGCTGCCCACAAAGGAGCACCGCCTGGGTGGTTTGGGGTTCAGTGCCTTGTTCAAAGGCATCTTGGCAGTACTAAGGAAGAGAACTGACACCTTTCCAGCTACCAGACCAACTGGTAAACTTGGTCTGACCAGAACTTGAACCAGGGACCTTCTGGTTCCCAACCCGAGTCGTCACAGACTGCGATACAGCTGCCCTTTCCTCCCTCTCTCCATGGCGTGTGTCACTGCGTGTCCACAGCTCTGCGCACGTTCAGCTCCGTGTGGCTTCATGTGTGTGCTGCTGGTGTTTGGTCAGTGGTCACACCATCAGATCCGTGTTAAACGCAACCTCTCTCTGGGCTCTGCTCTGACTGCTGTGTCAACACAGGCTGGATTTCAACTGCCTGCTCAAATGTGACTGTTTGTTGTGCCGTCCATTCAAATCCCACACAGATCTCATGAAAAGGTGAGCGGTGGCTCATCACATTTGAGCAGGCGCTGTAAATCTAACCCGTGTTGACTGACACACCAATCAGCAGAGAACAGAGAGCGAGCATCTATTTGTCACAGGAAAAGCTCTCTGTTCTTTGAAATATGAGACTCGTGCTGCTTTGTGGCAAGACTTTTTTGTTCCTCTGTCTCAAATGAACCTTTATCTGAGCTGTCACAGCAGAAAAATCAAGATTTCCTTTTGTGTTAGGATTACTTTGAAAGAAACAAAAAAGATCACATGTAGGTGAGAGGAGTTGAGGATTTGATCCAGTTTAAGAGATCTCTCTGGAGGATTTGCTGCTGCTGGTCGTGTATGGAGGTGGCAGCAAGAGAAGAGGGAGAGTCACAACCACATCACAGCAATTAGTAGAAGAAGCACAGGAGAGTACTGCCCCCCAGTGTTTGCTTTTATACAGGGTGAATAGTTTAGATTCTGCTGCTGTGAAAAGATTGTTTAAACTCCCACTAAGTAGAAATTCTCCTTTTTACGATTTGCACTGATCTTCTATATTTTGATCACATTTTTGGTAGCAGAATATTATTAAAAAGCTCCTTTTTATTGCTGATCCATTAATGCCTAATCCATTTTTATATCCTTTTTTGCAGCTTCATTGGCTCTTGGATGAAAACCCGGCAGAGTTGCTGAGTATTTGAAGGTGTGTTGGACTTTTTTTTCTTGTTCATCCATGTCATGAAAAGATGTAGCGGTTGATTATGTAATTGTTTTAAATCAGGAGCATAATTACTTTCGAGGTCACAAAACAACACTTAATGACAAGTGTAATCAAATGTAATGGAGTGTGAGAAATGGTTTATAACAGCTGGACAATGGCTCATGCTGCACTAGTTATTCATTCATAGATTCAGTCTTCACCAGATCTCTTTCAGTGCTGATTCTCCATGGAGAAGCACTAAGACTGTCCTGACCTACATTACTTCATGTATTCCCAGCATGCAATAGGTCTTTACCTATTTTTCTTTGCTGTGACTCAACACCCCTAAGCCTTTTGTGTGTATTGTTCTAATGGTGTAGTTCAGTCATTCTTCTTCCACTTACTGGATGCTTTCTTTCGGCAGGTTGCTATCAATGTGTAACCAAGGTGAACCCGGAAGGTCAAATGACTCACAGGTTTTCACAAGATGCCATTGTGTGAAGCATTTTCCTTTTTTTGTATAATACAGGATGAAATTTACCAGGCTTATCACGCACAGCCGCCTAATGATATATCATTACAGGAAATTGAAAATTTAAAACATACCTTTGTTAAATGAAAGAAAGTATTAACTCGATTTTAATGCCTGTGTGGATCAGTATCAATGCAAGAAAAAATGGTAAAGACACGATCTGCTCTGATAAAGTGGCAGGCAGCCTGGCTGCTTTAATGACATTTTAAGAACTTCATTTGAATATCCCATCGAGCCTAATGAGGGATACATCCTCTCCCCCCGGAGCTAAAGTCCTGTCTCTGTGGGAACCGGCTGATAGCAGGTAGACTTTGCCCTAAAGGGGAAGAGACGCTACAGGAAGAGCAGCAGGGCAGATTTCTGCCCGTCACAGCCGAGGTAAGACGCAAAATAATGGATTAGAGGTGTAATTGATTGATTTATGTGAACAGACTTGGGTCAAAAAACAATCAATCACTATATTGAAGCCATGCTAAATGGGAGGGGAACCTTTGAAGGTGTGATATCTTAAAAGTCATGTTCAAGTCCTTGCTGAAATGTAAGCAAACAAAGTCTGCCTAAAGTCATTTAAGTCTGTTTATATGGACTTTGTTAGACACTCGTTCATGTAAAGTCAAGTTAAAGAAGACAAAACAGTAAGAGAATGAAGCTTAAATAATGAAAAGATTTATCTGTGCCATGAGTTCAAAAGTCTTCAATAATTACTGGCAGTACAGGGAGGCTCTTTGTTATCGCTTAAACCGCCTATAGATATTTTTCACTGCTGATATTCTGTGAAACTTTTGTGGACTCCTTTTTTGTACAGACTTTGTCACAACGTAGCTAATTATAACTTCATTTCTATGATGATTTATGCAAAAGTGGGGATCTTTAAAGGGAGTTTGTCCCTTTTATGTGTCTACTATATATAAAATAGAAAGCAGCCTGAATTACCCTGTCTGCATGTCTTTTCTGTCATTCTGATGACAACTAATTTTCCTAAGAGATCAATTAACCACAACCTATTTGGCCATTAAATATACATACAGCTCTATTAAATAGAGGCTTAGGGCCATAATTATGAATGTTAGTCATGGATGGCTCTCAGTGTTTGCGTGATGCATCATTTTGTAATTACCCATTTATTTGTTCCACTCTGACATTGCCCCATTTGGCAATTTAACGTTGCTGATGAAAGTGCTGACGTAGTTCAGAAGGATGCCTTTGCTCCTCAGCTGTGACCTTAACTTACCTGTAACTGACTTTTCTTCTCTGACTGTTTAGTTCTTCTGAGACGAGCCGCACACTTTTTAAAGGAATGGATCAGGCTAAAGGCAGCAGTGAGGATGGTTATGGACCTCGTCCCCCTCCGTACAACGCCCAGGAGTATGGACTTGGACCTTATACAGGGGCGAGCTATCAGGTTGGAATAACACTCAATGACTTCCTTATAAGATTATATTCAGTGTGATATAATCAATATGTTGAACTATGTCCTAATAAAGCAGCATCAAAGTTAATTATTAGTTAATAATTAGTTAATTTTTCAAGCTAACGTGTCAAAGGAAATTATGGTTTATTTTCCTCTAATTTAGAGAACTGTTCATGAGGGGGGACAACGGGAAGAGCTTTCTGTGGCTTTTATTGTAAAGTCAAGCTGTGATAACCACATTTTATTTTTTACCTTAATAATAAAACTCTTATCAAAGCAACAAAAAAGAGCTTTATTTTTCCTCAGTACCATATATCCTAATTAAGATGTAAAGCCCTTTTCTTAAACCACAGTTCCCTTTTTTGCTAATATTAACAATGTGCATGGGCAAATTGACTAAGATATTTGGAAAGTAATGTCAGACTTCATTGGGGGTAAAATTGTGAAATAAATGTGGGGGAAAGAGGCAAGAATGGCAGGAAGGTAAAAGATGGATGGGAAAATGGTGAAATATGGCACAAATTGGTAAAAAGACCAAAATGGGTGAAAAAAGAGGCAAAATTGGTGGGAAAATTGTGGACAGTGAATAAAAGGTGGCTAAAAAATTGAATGAAAGCGGAAAAAGGGTCAAGCTAGGCAAAAGGGGGAAAAATTGGTGGGAAAATGGTGTAACATTATTAAAAAGTAGCAAAGTGGGATAATAGAGGAAAAAATGGGTCAAGAAAGGCAAAGAGGGACAATAAATGAGAGCGAAAATGGTTAAGAATTGCCAAAATGGGTTGAAGGTGTCAAAAATGGGTCATGTAGGAAAAAAGAGGCAAAAATAGGAGATAAAATTGTGAAATACAGCTAAAAAGTGGCAAATATGCATCAAAAGAGGCAAAATATGGGTCAAGAAAAGCAAAAAGGGGCAATAAATGAGAGGGAAAGTGGTTTAAAAGTGGCAAAATGGGTGGCAAAAATTGGTCAGGTAGGGTAAAAATGGGAAGGGAAATGGTGAAAAGCTGTTGAAAAGTGGTGAATGTGTCAAAAGAGGCAAAAATTGGTCAAGTAAAGCAAGAAGGGGCAAAAAATGAATTGGAAAATGATTTATCAATGGCAGAAATTGGTTAAAAGAGGCAAAAATGGGTCAAGTAGGGCAAAAAGGGGCAATAAATGAATAAACATGGAAAAATAGGAAAAACATAAATTGGGCAGAAATAGTGATGAAAAGGGTTAAAGAACAGCGTGAATAAGTAAGTCAAAAAGGCAATTTGATCACAGAATTTATAAATGTGGGATATCATGGCGTCTGTTTTTTTTTTTATTTTACTTTGTGACACTTTGCGTAACAATTGTTCACTTACTTATGGAAGTCATTTATTGCTTTTTGCAGCCTTAATATCAACATTGCAGCCTTTCATCATAACCTCATCAAGTCAAGTCCTCAAGTCCTTCTTTAAGCAATGTCCAGGAGGCATTCATCACTTTAAATTACATGTGTTCTTAATTTTCAGTCATGAATGCACAGACAAGAGTAAAAATGAGAATGATGATTTTAACTTTAGCTCTGTGTTGTTGTTGATTGTATGAACCAGGTGGGGAAGGGGAACATTGCAGTGGTCTCTCCTCCTACTTATGACAACATTGTGCACCCTGAGGCTGCAGCAGGAGGCGAGCAGTACTACAGTTCTCCCCCAGACTATGCCAATGGCACAGAGGACAGCGTCTTCAGTGACCGCACCATACGAAGAGGTGAGGAGACTGGAAGACACAGAAATGGGAAAAGGATGAAACACAAAGCAAAAGAGGCTTGTGTGTTTTTTTATTTGCATTTTCAGAGCTCCAAAAGACGAGGAAAATGTACTCCCTCGTTTGCTTGGCAGTGTTTTCTTGAAATTGATTTAAAATTGAAAATTGTTTTCCTGATCTCTGCGGCGGTAACCTGCCTCAGCTCCTCACCTCCCACGCAACACAAATCATTTTAAATGAGAAGATGAAACGTGGGTTTGGAGAAAACAAAAGCACTTTGAAATGTTATGCAGGATAAACAACCTTAGTTGGCTGTCTCCATCACTCTGGCTGATGATTTTTTTTTTAACCTGTTGTTGTTGTCTGTCTCTTTCCTGTCTGTCTACATCTCTTCCTGTCTCATCTCACACGGTTTTTTTTTTTTTTTGTCTCAGGTTTCATAAGAAAAGTCTACTTGACCTTGATGGTTCAGCTTCTGGTGACTGTTGGGATCATATGTGCTTTTCTATACTGGTGAGGCATCCATATTCTGGGGATGAGGCCATGTCAGACACCCATCAGTCTCCACATTTAGAGCAGTTACAGTGTTAAAATACCATAGCTGTCCCTACTAAAACTTTGAGCTTGCACTATTCATCAGAAATATGAGGTGGGAAAAAATGGTAGATAATAAAAAAGCATTTTTCCAGTCATTTGAAGGCTTTATATGTTTTGTATAATGGATGTTTTAGAACTTAGCTACAGTCATTTCTTTTTCATAGATTATATTCAGCTCTCCTGTACACAATGCTCTTCCTGTCCTCTGTTAATATTTAATACAATCATTCTACTGCCTCTTAAATAAACAGCAACTCTATTAAACCCTCTCTCTTTATTTTTGTTTTCTCATCCACTCACAGGGAAACTCTCAATGAATGGACTTCTGACAACTACTGGTTCACCTATGCGATGATGTAAGTTATCAAAAACATTTTCTTATAAGGTCTGATGTATTGTTTACCCTGTTTGTGAGTCACATTAATAAAAATGTTGCTCATGGAAATCTATACAAGTAAATCACAGACTGTCGCCCAATCCGAGGAGGTGCAGCTACACTGTGCATAAATAATGCACTCAGTGATTCCACATACCCAACACAGTCGTTTTTCCCTGTTTATGGCCTGTTTATTTGCTATTTACGATACACTCTATATTCTCTGTAAAACAGGCCGTCGACATTAGTGCTTATCCTGGCCATGGCGTGCTGCACCGATCTCCGCCGTAAAGTCCCCTTCAATTTCATTGCCCTGGGCCTGTTTGTGAGTCGACTCAGTTCCAGCCAGCCATCAAATTAAAGCCCCAGCTCACCTGCTCTATTTCACATTTTTTTGTCTTGTATTTACTTTCCATCTCTCTCTCTCTCTTTTCAGACTGTTGTAGAGGGCCTGATGCTCGGATCCGTTGCAGTGTGAGTGTTTGTTCCCAAGGATGAATCCCCACCTGATGCTGATTCATTTACACAATAATGACCGAGTTTGATCCGTATCTGATAGCAGGGTTACATCCAGAGATGAAGCCATCAAACCTGATAAGATGTTATCATCGTTGCTGCTGTGGCAAATCAGAAAGCTCGTGGAATACGGGGTTTTTCTTTAGCCAAAGATGAATTAGAAGCATCACAAATGCTTAAAAAACAAATTTTCTGTCCCAGTAAACACGTCACCTTCTCCATGTGTGAGGGTTTCTGACAGAAGAAGCAACCTCTGGAGCCTTACTATCAATAAAACAGTGATATTATAATATTTATAGAACATCTCTATAACTGAGGCTGTGCTGTAATTGATATGAGATGAACACAGGAGATGCATAATGCACTACACATCCAGAGGGGGGTCCCTGCTACCCCTTTTGTTGAAACACATAATACAGACTATTAAATGAAAATTCAGTTTCTCTTTATGAGTAGCACAAAACCCTGCTGTTCATGTTTATGCCCTGACTACTGAATACATACATTGAATATTTTTTGCCCCGGTATGTCAGTTTTTGATATTCCTATCTGCAGGTTCTTTGAAGCTGAAGCCGTCCTGTGGGCTGTGGGGGGCACAGCTCTGGTGGCCTTCTCCTTGAGCGTGTTTGCCATACAGTCAAAGGTAAGATCTGTCAAACACTCTGATCTAACTTTCAGGGCAGAATTGAAATTTCATAAACTGCGGTCACTCGTAAATGTCCTGAGCAGAGATGGAGCTGTGTTTCCTGTGCGCTCAGAGGGAAAAGTGTTAATCTGAGCTATTGGCCAGGTTCTTCTCATGCACTGCTTGCTATATGCGGCCACCAGCATGGGTTTTAAAACTCTGATGAGTTTGCTGTCCAGGCAGAACGATGATTACTGCTGAGATCAGAGTATTTGTCAATCAAGTTAATTCCTTCTGTCCAGGGAGGGGACAAAGTTAAACCTCTGGCCCGTCCTCATGCTGGCAGAGGCTCTGTGCCATAAATCTTCAGCTCAGAAAACGCCTGCAGCCTTTTGTTATTTGCTAAATCCACAATGTTTTTTTTTTTCTCCTTTTTTGTCTTTCTGTTTCTCCGTGGAATTTCTAATAAAGCAAACGCTGAGATTAATCTTTAAAAAGGGTCCTTTCAGGGACATACTGAGGGGCATGATGCTCCTCCAGGAGAAGTATTTTAATATTGAAAAGGTGGTTTCTGAGGCTTTTTGTGCACTGAGAGGTACTGACTCTGAAGCAAGAAAATGCCATTGCTTTTCTTGATCTCTCTCCAAGAATCTAATCAAAAACAACAAAAAATAACAGAACAGCTATGATATGTCAAAGTCAACCCTGACAACCAATTAAGTACCTTTTATTCTCTAAATGAAAGTTTCTTTTATCCGTCCCAAGCTGCAGCTCTCTTCCAGACTGAATAGGATTGTCCCCCAGGATTTTTTGTCACATTTTGCCACATTCATTTTACCCTCTACATTTACCAGCCTTCCAGACCAGCTGCCAAGAAGCATTCCCATAGCATGATGCTGCCACCCCTGTGCTTCAAAGTGGGGATGGTGTGTTTGTGTTGATGAGCAGTGTCTGGTGTCTGCCAAACACAGTGTCTTATCTGATAGCACAAAAAAGCACCATTTTGGTCTCATCAAACCAAAGAACTTTCTTCCACTTGATCATGGAGTCTCCTCCATAACTTTTGGTGAACTCTAATCATGATTTAATATGAGATTTCTTCAACAGTGGACTCTCCCATAAAGCTTTGACTAGTAAGAACCCGGACAAGAGTTGTATGCAGAGTCTCTCCTATCTCAGCTACAGAAGCTTGTCACTCCTCCAGAGTAGTTATAGATGTCTTGGTGGCTCTCTCACTAGTCTCTTCCTCTCCTAGTCCTCCTCCTCTCACTCAGTTTGTGAGGGTGTTCTGATCTAGGCAGATTTACATGTAACATATTCCTTCCATTTCTTATTGGTAGATTTAACTGAACTCCAGGGGATGTACAGTGCCTTGAAACTTTTTTCGTATGCATCCTCTGAGTTATACTTTTCAATAACCTTTTCTCGTAGTTGCTTGGAGTGTTTTTTTGTTTTTATGGTGCAATGGTAGCCAGGAATACTGATTAACCATTGACTGGACCTCAGACACAGGTGTCTTCAGATTACAATCACTTGCTTCTCATTTGCTGCAGTCAGCTGATCCCCATTTCACTAATTTTGAGACTACTAGCACCAACTGGCTGGACTTCTGTTGAATTAGGTTAGACACTTTTAAGGGGGTGAATCATGCAGTCACTTATTTAACATTACATAATTTTGTTTAATTGACATTACATTTAGAAATCTGTTTTCCCTTTTACATTAAAGATTATTATTATTATTATCATTATTGTTCGTTTTTTAATTAAAAAAAGCCTTATTATATTGACCATGACTGATTTATACAACCAACAAAAGGGTTAAACATCCAAGGGGGTTGACACTTTTTATAGGCACTGTAAACCTCACTGATGCACAAAACCACCAGGCGTGAGTTCTAACATTAGATAAAATAGCTTCATCTTGTGTGTATGTGTGTGACATTTAAAAGTTAAACTTTGATTACATGTTGCGATGTTTTATTAGCTATGATCAATGTGCACCAGTGAGGAGACCTTTCGAGAATCACTTGATTTATGCGCTGCTTCAATAAATGGCTCATATAAATAAGAAAAAGTAATCATACAGTCAGTGGGGCAAAACATTAGACAAGTAAAAGAGATGTTGGCCAAATGCAGAGAGCATTTGGAGTTCCTCTTAATTGCTTTAAAATGCTGTTTGGCATTTCACTCGTTTTACCACTTATTGCATCTGAAGGAGCTGCAGACGTTTATGTCTCCTGCTTAGATTGAATTCAGCTGTTAAGAAAATGATTATACATGGAATATTTCTGTTTAAATACTCATTTTTTTAGGCTGTGGAAAAAGAAGTGAATAGATCAGGTTTAACTAGCCTGCATTGAGAGAGAAGAGAACTGATTTGGCTGCAGCCTTAAACCCCAGGCATATTTTTATGAGCTGAGTGAGGGGTCACAACGGCAAACACTTTTACTTTATGTTTTTTTTATGACTCCACATTCTCACTGCAGATTCCAGCACCTCTTGCTCTGTGTGCAGTGTTTTTTATCTCTGTCACTGTGATATAAATGTCATACAGCCTGCCTTGCATGCTTAGCTCCCTGCTCCTCAGGTGATAAGTGTTAGAGATTCTCAGGTTGTACCTGCTATCTTTTTTACTGTGTCTGTGAAAAGGGCACGCAGGCCAAAAGGTCACCTCCTCTCCTGTCCTCTGCGCCAGCTTGTTGATTAATTATACAGCATCATTACATCCAGAATCATTAGAATTTTCTTGTGTGTAGAACTGCAATATGTCTTCATCATTTAGTAATCTGCGGCGCCTCACAGCACAGCTGCATTGCAGGCGACCTTGAGCGCCCCAGCTTTTATGGCGATGACGGGCGTAAATGAGAGATGTTCTGCAGTTTCGCTGTTTTAGAGGCTCGTCACATTCTGTTTCTCTCTCTCTTCCCCTCCCCTTTCTCTGTCACCAGTGGGACTTCACCGGCCTAACTGGGTGCCTGTGGGTGTTTGTCTGGACCCTCCTTTCCTTTGCAATTCTTTGTGCAATCCTCCGATCACAGGTAGATCAAGAAGACACTGTTTACACCTGTGTTTGCAATGAGCACAGACTGGAAATGAATTTTTAGACAGAAAGAGACAGTACATTGAGATTCACAGCTTTTATCCCCAGGATGTCCTGGCAGCGACCTGTGTGCGCAGCAGACTGTAAAGAGGACAGGAAATGCACTGATCTCAGACTGATGCATTTAAACGTTCACTGCTGTCTGAGGCGCCTACTTGTGTTTAAGCCTTAAGCAGAGCACACACAGAAATGAGCATGGCATTGATTTAAAAAGGCTATTTTTACACAACAACAAATGAAGTGGAACAAAACATAAACACTGCTTTCTCAGAGAATATTGTTTGCACCTATTATCCACATTTAGATCATATTTTCTATAGGGAATTGCTACAGTGGATGAAAGCATACTCATTTTCACTTTACTGATGAATCTGAATTACTTTTATTGCATTCTCTTATTTTTTATTCTTCTGCTCATCACATCAACACAATCTGAATCAATTCAAGTCATTTTCAATGCTAGCAGAGTTTTAAGCTGTATATCACTGTTTGTTGAGAACAAATCAGTCCATTGAGCTGCTGCATGCCTCTGCTGATGTTGTATCTGTGCTTTCTTCTGCAGTATGTTTACATCGTCTACGCCTCCCTGGGAACCTTGGTGTTTTCTTTGGTAAGTGCACACAGGCTTTAAAACAGTACAGTTCCGTGCAACACATTTTGAATCACAAACAGACTGACAGACCTTTAAAACCTAAAAAGCATCATCAGAGAGCGTTTAATGTCAAAAGAAAAAAATGTATTGTTTCAGGCTGAGCTGCCTTTCTCCACTGTCTGTCACAGTAGTTAGCGTACACAGAGAGACTCTAATGTCCTCGTGCCCTTTAATTTCAATTATGCACTGCTTAACAGCAGTAGGCTTCATTTTCACAGCCACCTCTCAGCTTGCCTTTGGCATTAACAGCAAATGTTGTGACCCGTCCCATCAGCTGGTGGAACAAACTGCGAATGCACACAGGGCTGATGAGGCTGTCAGCAGCAAGTCACAACTTGTTTTCAGCTGCACGACTCTCGACTACGCGATTATTTACACGGCCTGTTTATCTGCACGGTCGCCCCTCTCCCTCAAAGATAAGAAATATGGCCCGTGTTTTCTTTCAGAGTGCTTCTTGTAACTGGCTTCCTGTCTCTTTCATCACACCAACACCGCTGCCTTCAGACGGCAACGCTAAAGCATCTCATCTCTTTCTGTCTCTCTCTGCAGTACTTGGTGGCTGATACCCAGCTCATCCTGGGGGGGAACAAGAAGTATACCATCTCTCCAGAGGAGTATGTGTTTGCTGCTCTAAACCTCTATTTGGACATCATCAACCTGTTCCTCATGCTGCTGCAGCTCATCAGCATGTGCCGCTAACACTCAACCTCCATGACATCCTTGCTACAGACATATGCAATCATGTCAACCATCTGGGATGTGTTGTTTGATGGTGACACATCAGGATTTATGTTGGTTTAACAGTTTTTTACACTGTATAAGAATGTATTTCTACTGAAAATATTTCATTAGTTTGGGTCGGTACCCAAAAGTGAGCTGTGAATGTGTGCATGGCCAACAAATTGTTATGCTCACACCTGATACACATCCAAATATTTATTTGATTCCATTTTGCCATGATGATGTGTAAATTTTGTTGTATTCTCAAGATTTTGATGGACTTATCTCATTATTTTGATATAACCAAGCTGGTTTTCCCGTGATAATGTGTTAATTTATTATGCTACAATGTTAAATGTCATTTAGCAGATGCTTTTGTCCAAAGCGACATACTTCTGGGACTGGTGTTCCTTGTGTTAAGGACCCAAGGGCCCACACTGGATACTCATTGTGCCTTGACCAGGATTCAAACCCCCAGTCTCCTATAACAAAGCTATCCAGGCCCTGATTTCTCAAAATATCAAAAAAACAACAAAATTTTACATGTCATCACCATAGAGTAAAATTAAATGTATATTAATGTCCTTCCAAGGCTTCTTAATGATATGCTTCAAACACGTTTGTTATGTCCTGTCCTGTCTAGGGGGCTGTCCACACAGAGATGGGTTTAGGAGTATCTGCAAAAGTCTACACACATTTTATCCACACAGATCGGGCATTTTGGGAGCCTGAAAACACCAGGGTTGCAAAGCGGGTCCCAGAGTGAATTAATATGTATACGCCACCCCTTGCATCTCCGTGTATATAACTAAGCACATCTTTTCTGGAATGATAACATAGCCCCCTTAACCTGCATGCACCAACCCCGCCAACACCAACAATGGCAGATTGCATGATTGTGTTCACACTGCAGAAGCCACTGAGCTCTTACAGCAACATCTGCTGTTCCTTTACTTACACTGTGGGTAACAAATGGTCAAGCAGGAACAGTGCACGTTCCTGCACTTCCTACGCCAATAACAAAAGCCCGAGGCAGAGAGAAAAGCAGCAATAAGCCCAGAGCAGGGCAGGCATCAATGACAACAGAATTACATTGATTAATTCAGATATAGTATAGAGGAGGAGCTGGGGTGGAGGAGGGTTGCAAAAAGCAGTTTGCAGAGGGAGCAATAAAACAGAGCAGTTCAAATATGGCAGCATGAGTGTAATTAGCCAATAGTGTGCTTAAAGTGAATCTGCTGGCCATCAGCTGATAAAGGCTTGATGAGATAAACTGATCTCAAATATATGGCAGCGCTCAACTCCATGGTCTGCCTGAACCAATGCTGTACGCCTGATTTTTGGAGCATTTCTCTGGTAGTGTTACACAGCCATGCCTGGCATATATATACTGCAGAATTTTCAGTAGTTTTCAATGGTTTTGCACTTACGCAGACATGTTTATGGAAAACTTTTTTAAAAATAAAATGAAATCGGTCATTTCAATCTCCATGTGGACAAGGCTTAACCTGACACGCCAGATGGATTTGTTTCACACTTCTATCCGGGAAAGCTTCAATAGGAAACGTTTGGGAAAAGGCAGAGGCTTTGAAAAAAAAAAAAAATCTCAGTGTGACTGGATGAATGTTCTGTCTGTCACATCTCTACGGGCCAATAAGAGCAACAAAACACGTGACGTAGCCGCTATTGAGCTGCGCATGCACAGCTACTGAGGAATAACGCGAAACATGGCAACTACAGACACGAAAGTACTTGACTTATGTCAATTTTGAAAAGAAAACAACTCACTGCTGTTCTTTGTTCTTCTTTTAACGGAGAAATGTGGTCAAGTTCTGATAAAACTGGTGCTTTAGCAGCAGCCACGCTAATCTCTTCCTCCATAACTGCACCAGCTCTAGCTGCTGCTTGTTTATGTCACGACTCTGCTGCACCTGAAAGTACTGCCCCTCGTCGCTGATTGGTCCTGTCATTTTCTAACCGGGCCCAAACAATTCAGATGGGAGCTTTGCAAGATGGATTCGCCAGTGAAAAACAAGGACACAGGCATATCCATCTGCTTTGCAAGGTTAGACAAGGCTTTGTTCAGTCACATTTTTACCTCTGCCAAGGAGGTTATGTGATCAGCAGGGTTTGTTAGTTTGTTAGTTAGTTTTTTAGTTTGTTTGTTAGTAACATGACTTGAAAAATTATGGACAGATTTTGATGAAATTTTCATTTAATGTCAGGAATGGCATAAGGAAGAACTGATTAGATTTTGGGAGTGATCCGGATCACTGTCTGGATCCAGGAATTTTTAAAGGATTCTTTACTATTGGGAGATAGGGCTGATGGCGGAGGTCTGCGCTCTCCAAGTGCTTTTCTAGTGTTGTCCCTGCGTTTACGTCTAATAAGAACCACTGCTTTTAACAATCCTGTAGATCAGGGGTTTTCAAAGTGTGAGAAGCCTCCCCCAAGAAAAAATAATTTATTCCATAGACCCCCCACACCCAAAAAGATATGGTTTAAACAATAATTTCCAAACCTTTACATCTTATCTTTAAGCATTTGTATTTTAACATTTTTATTTTTGTGATTTCTTTTTTATCTGCATGTTTTTAAATGTCCATCTTTTACAGATAATTGTTTTTTTGATTTCAGTAATGAGCTTCTTGCCAAAAATACCTGATCATTTTGCTCTTAATTGTTTGCGAACTATGAGGTTGCATCTTTGCCTGTGATGCAGGATTGCATAACTGCAGATCATTCTTCCCCTCCATCCTCACCTGGTACTTGCTTTTGATCATGTTCGGTGCCCAAAACCTGCACTTGCACAGGCTTAGTGTTTACAGCACAAAATGTCTCAGTCACCTTCAGTGAACACAATTCCTTTTACTTCTTGTAATAAAAATTCCCCTGGTTTTGTCATTAGACATAGTTTCTTTCTCTAAGTATTACCCATGGGTTTACGCAGCCTGTAAGCTGTTATTAGCTTAGCCATCTTTGCAAATTAAACACTGTGGCTGTTCAGCATCATCAGGACCAATGCAGGAAAATTTGATCCGATCGTCCACTCTAGTATAGTCTCTACATGAGCCGTAAATCAGTCCAATTTGCCACATGCACTGCAGAAGCCAGCAGAGCAAATCATCTTTTTGCAGTTTATGGTCCTGCCCCAGATAGCCAAGTCACTGAATCAACATTGCAATACCATCAGGCTGAAGATTGGAATCAACACTGATGTCAGACATTGAAAAACACATTGAAACTGCTCGCTATGATCAACATGGAAATAACGTTGAATTTCCAATCAATTCTGACAATGAATCAACCTTGAATTAACTATATGATCAACACTGAAAGAATGTAGAATTGTATCAACATTGATTCAGCTATATATATGCATTTCATTATACATTCAAACAATGTTATTATTAAAGGGACATTTCAACACTTTTTAACGTTCCTCTGTATGTTTTTAATATGCCTCATTAAAAAATACTCACTTTAATTACTCTCATCATAGTATAGTTTAACAAGGAGCATCCCAAAGTAGTCTACTTGTCAGTGAAACCTGTAGTGTGGTGGAGTGTTGGACCCAAAAGGCAGAACCAGACTGATGAAGTTTTAACAGATTTATTGTTGAACAGAATCTTTTTCCACAGTGAAGGGAGGGAGTCCAGTGAGGGGGAAGAGTGAGGGCTCTGGAGTGAGAGTGCTAAGGCTGGGCTGTGGTCAGGCAAACGAGTGAGGCACTGGAAAGAAGAACAAAGACAGGATTAGAAGCGAGGTGACAAAAAATACTGGAGAATATCTTCACAAGAAAATCACTGATGGTTAGAGAGCCAAGGACCAATGTTACCACAAGGAGTAGCTGGCAGTTCTCTGGCGCTGAGGAGGGTCTCTGCAGGCTTCTTAAAGGGATCTTGATCACTGATCAGAGACAGGTGTGTCCAATCACCCTCAGCGCCACAAGGGGGGAAGGGATCAGCCTCAGAGGAAATACAGTGAAGTTAGTAATCACCACCACCAACCAGGAACCAGAAATGGTATCTGAATGGGATAATATATTCCATAAGGACTTACCAGTTTGTCTCACACAGAGAAGGATGAAGTATTGTTTCTCTGCCGTTCTGTGCCCACTTGCCACAAATGCCCGCCACGGTTTGAACTCAAGTCCCGTGAGATCTCACTGGTCTCATGAGCTGCCAACATTGAATTAACGTCTTTTGCTATCTGGGGCGCCTCCCCTGAAGTCCTGTGGTGCCCCCCAAGGGAGGCCTGCTTAACACTTTGAAAACCACTGCTGTAGATAACAGTTGTGATTTGTCTTGATGGTAAAGTGCACCTCTATGGTATTTGAAAACCAGATCCACAAAGCTGAACTCACTCCAATAAAAGAAACAAGATCTGTCAGCTTCAGCACTGCGATAAAAAGCTGTTGATGCTCTGACTTTTATTTTCTCGACAAAACTATGACGTCTTCTCCAAATGAAGACAAAGAACAGATTTAAACTCAACACATGGTTTATTGGCATCACACATCAAACACTTTTCATATAAAGAGGGAATGTATCAAGTATAGACTATGAAAGTGCAAATAGCATTTCAAGGATTAGTCGCTTTACAATAGAAAATCTCAATGAGTTACAAAATGTTTTAAAATAAATCACCTGGACAGTAGAGGTGAAAAAAAGAAGTACAAATTCCATGAAATCTTGAGGCCTTTTCATGCACAGTTGACTGTCTCACAGAAAGGTGTTCTCTCTGTTTAACCCACTAACAAGACCAAACAAAGTTAGCTCCACTAACCATATGGCACTCACAGTTTCACAACTTCAAGACACTTTTTAAACAATCACTATCTTCAGGTTTAATGTGGCTCTTCTTTAAAATGGTCATTTACTTTAGACAAATACTTTAAATTCACAAAGTAAAACACTGATCAATGTGTTTCAATTCTTATAGGCTATTCACAATCCATTTTCTTCAATGGATCTAATTCATCTGAAATAAATACCTTGTCTGTATTGCAACCCCCCGCTGATTTAGTGTCTCAGGGTTAGATTCATGTGTCAAACAGCAGGAAAACTCTCTCTAAAGTCAATACAGTAATTTTAGTTTTCAAACCACAGCAAAACCAGCTGTTTCAAAATGTTGGGAACAAAGCCCTTTTCACATAAAACAAAAGAAATAAAACTTTTTTCAAAATATATGGGAACATGAATTTAAAGTAGGACATTAACCATTAACCTGTTCATATAAAATCAGTGTTCTCCATCACATAATACCACTAGAACCATTAAAAAGCTTCATGCTACAATTACTGTAGATGGAAAAATAATATGTTTGCACACTATATGAGAGAAAAACTTTAAGGTGGGAGGTGTTTGTTTAGGTTACACTGTAAATACGGTGTAATTAGCACTCAGGAAAATGTGTGAAAAGAACTGAATCATGATGATTGACATAAAGGCACTATGTCTCTAACCGTATAGAGAACTGTTTGAAAGACACGGACCCCCCCGTGTTTGAGTCGCAATTCACATTCATGAATTCTCCGTGAATTCCCCTGCAGGGCTCTATGACCGCTTTGCTTTTATTACACTTAAATAAGACCCAGAGATAAATTACAGTGACTTGTATTTGATTAATTAATTCACCAAAGACTGAAAATGACTGCCTGATTATCTCTTTCACTGGCCTTTCCTGCTGTATATAAACAAGACTACTCACTGTCTACTTAGTCTGTCACACTCTCATCCTGCTGCAGCGCTCCAACATTAATTTAAAAAGTGAAGCTAAAGAGGGATTCAGGATGGAGTGAACTGGATGACACTGAGCAGCCCCTCTGGGCCCGTCAGCACTTCTCTTCTTTGACGATCAAAAGACATTTCCCATCGGAGGTGTGTAAGGATTGAGGCTTTGAGATGAAAACCCACTGTCAAGTCTATTTGGAAATGTTTTCAGGCAGGCCACCAGCTTTTCATTTGAATAATTAATCTCTATTGTTTGGTGAGCATGTTTCACATAATAAACTACACAACCATTACGGTCCTGAACTACAGATTTACACAGCACGCTACAGCTATTAGATTTTAAAACACCACTCAGCCGCAATCTCAAATAAAAATATGGCTCGAGACTTTCACATTTGAAGTTCGGCTGAGTCATTGAGATTGTAATAAGCAGGCACAATTTGCTTTGAAGGATCCACTTGGTGACTGCAAATTGTGCTTTTGCTAGTCAGTGTTTGGCACCTTTGAAGTAGGCAGATTTGGACAGGAGTGAGAAGTACTTCCCAGCCTGTACCCCACAGGTTCGATGCTGGAGCAGAGTAGTAATCTGCTCGTATGTACAGATGAATAACCTCCATCAGACCTGATTCAGACTCATACAGTAGGCTTTTACTCCAGTGAAAAAAAATATAATACCTGCACTACGCACAAGTCGCCCTTAAAAATTATTTCAAAAAAGCTACTTATTTATATTTCTATCAGCAATCATTGAACCAATGTAGGAAATCTATCTTTGAAAATCTCTCCTTCAGTGAGTGCATTCTTTTAGGAGGACCTACGTACAGTCAACGCAGGAAACCAACCTAATTGCAACGCTAAATAATTCTCCCTCCACTCTCCAACATGCACATTCTTCATTCTGTTTACATTCTGGCTGAAACGCTACAAAACAAACTCCTCTTAATTTTCCATCTCTAGCGATTTTTTTTTTTCTCTTTTTTTTTTCCTGGCTTCTCCTCATCTCAGCCAATAACTTCATACTAAGTGTATTTGCTCCTCCCACTCAGAGGAGCTGGTGCTGGGCAGCTGGTCGGAGACAGAGTCACATTGTGGAGTGTCAACATGGCACACCTTCGAGCCTCTGCGTTCCACGTGCTGTCCACTTGCGTCCAGGTTTGCCTTGTAAGGTATCGGTGTTGTGTCCACTCCCACCAGGTCTAACTGTGTTGGCCTCTCCGCCACCGCACACTCCTTCTCCTGCATGTCGCCCAGTCTCTGGGAGCAGAAGCCAACCTCTGGAATCACTTCCTGAGGTTTCCTGCTGTCAGGCAGTACGATCCCTGCTTTCTCTTCCTCTTGCAGGCACCCTCCTCCCCCTCCTCCCCCACCTGCATGGAGTATGCCAAGGTTTGAGTCAGTGTCAGAGGAGGATGATGGGACGAGGGTGATACCTTGAGGATTCATGTCATGGAACCAGGCCATGATGTTGCCCAGCAGGTTAGCATTTGCTGCCAATGCAGAAGAGGATGATGGGTCGTGGCTGCCACATGTGTTTGAGTCTAACGTGTCACTGGAGGAGGAGAAGAGGCCTGTGGAGGAGTTGCTGCCACCTGGAGCCATGGGTATGGGTACAGAGGCCCTGTAGGCCTGGTGGTGAGTGTCACAGTGCTGCACAGAGGCGTGAACACCAGCAGCAGCAGAGTACTGGCTGCTGATGCTGATGTTACCAAGTCTGGCCAAGCTGTCTCCCAGCTCCAGCAGTTCTGAGCTGCTCAGAGAAGCCCTGGGGAGGGTGTCTACACCTGGTGCGCTCTGTTCAAGCCTGGACGGCAGGGAGGTGCCGATAGCACCCAGTGAGGCTTCATGGGAAATGCCATCAAGGTTTGATCCAGTCCCTACCATCCCCGACTCCTGGAGGGACAGCTGAATGGCCAGGAGGATGTTCGGGTCATCGTCATCCAGAGAACCCAGACCCTTAAAAAATAAAAAAATAAAAAATACACAAAACACAGTATGAGCAACACAGACTGAACCAACATCTTCAGTTACAGCAGCAGCAGTTTTTACAGCTGTGGCTCGTCTGACCAGCAACACCTATGGGCAGGGAAGGAGCAGCAGGTTAGAGGTGCAGAAGTAAACATGCTGAGATCCATCTGCAGGCAAGGGAAATAAAAGCTGCAGCAGTTTATACACTTTTGCCTCCTGTGAAAATGGTGGAAATCCTTTTATTTTACTGCTCTAATGCCCGTGTGGATCATGCTCCCAACATGGTCTTTTGCCTTTAGCCCCAAATCTATTTAGAAATTTAAACTTTCTTCTCTAAAAAAAAAAGAAAAAAGCAATTAAAAAAAACAAAAAAAAAAAACAGCTAAACTGTAGGTTTTACATAGCACTACTGCACCTTAAGTTAGTCGTGCCTCTGGGTTAGACATGTTTGTAGCAAACAGATTTTTATTTTTGAAATTTGAAATATTTCAAAATAAAGAAACAAGATGTTTCCCAAAACATGGAAAAGTGTGTCTTCAGGTCCTCAGGCAGTTTGATATTAAATTAAAAGAAAAAAAAAACAAAAAAAAACAACAAAAAAAAAACAACAACAATCAATGTAAATCTGTTTTTCATTTTCCAAAAAGACACAAATAAATTAAAGATGGTCTGTTTTTATTGTTTTTCTATTTTTTCAGATCAAGAAAAGTCAAATCGGGGCACAAGTGGCCTAGTGGTGTAAGGCACGCCCCATGTGTGTGGGTGGCCCAGGTTGGAATCTGGCCTGTGCCCCTTTCCAGCCAGCATGTCTCTCCCCACTCTCTTATTTCTGTTTCTGACTCTATCCACCGTCCTCGATTATCAATAAAGTCACAAAAAGCCCAGAAATGAATATTAAAAAAAAAAAAAAGAAAAGAAAAAAAAAAAGAAAAAAGAAAAAGGAAATCAAAAAAATGGGGCAGTCAGAATCACAACACCACAACACCTGGACCAGGTCATAGAAATGGGGAAAAATGATTACAGCCCTTATCACAAAATGGACCCTCTTGAAAACAAGATGCTGCATCTCAAGGGGCTATCCTTCAATAAACCCAAATTCAAATAAAAATGAGAATTTAAAAAAAAAAGACAGATGGAAAAAAAGAAAAAATGGGTTGTCATTTACTTTTTCTTTCTAATTTTCAATGCAATTTCATACTACCTAAAAGGACCAAGGGCACTTTTTTTACCTTCTTGTTTTTCTACAGTAATTGGGAAACAGATTGTTTCTTGATTGTAAATATCCCATTTCTAAATAAAAACTCACTTGGTTGTGTAAAAAAAAAAAAAAAAAATAACACGGATCCTTGTGTAGAAGAAAAATCTAGCTGCCCATTTGGTTCACAAGAGAGTTAAACTCGTGTCAGAAAAAAACAGTGCAGATGTTCTTTGTGAGAGAAACTTTTACGAACAGTGAGTGCTTCTTCTTTCTGTGCTTTTACACACACTTGTGAATGACATTGATGTGTTTTTAATTCAAGGTGAGTGTATGCTCCTTCACCGACTGACCTACAGTCATCATGACTCCTAATCTACTAGTTCAAGTAATAAATCTTGATTTGTTGGCATGATTCTTGAGTAACAGCTTCCCTGAATATCACCTATAGATTCAATTTTGTATTTTTTGTATTATTCTGCTGTGTGAAGAAGAAAAGACACATCAGACTATCAGTAAAGTTCTCCAGACTGCTTTCACAAAGAGAAAAAAATGTGTTAGCACAGTATTATGAGGCTTCAATGGACATGCAGTGAAGTGTAAAAAAAAGTCCTTCAGAATTTGAGCTAGAATAAAACTAAACTTTTTTATATTGTTAACTAAGTTTGAAAGGCTGTGATGATAATACAGTGAACTCACCATCAGAGGACCTTGTCT
This sequence comes from Cheilinus undulatus, assembly GCF_018320785.1. NCBI lineage: Eukaryota > Metazoa > Chordata > Actinopteri > Labriformes > Labridae > Cheilinus > Cheilinus undulatus. Next base: position 18,075,172 of record NC_054872.1, read on the forward strand.
ACGACCACCTCCGACATCCTGTGTGTCTTTGTAGAAAAAGAAATTGACAAAATTGCCCACAGTCAAAATGCAATCACTGACATCAAATCTCTATAGCAGCCCTTTGACTGCAATAAGCTATCACTAATTAGCACTTTTAGGAAAATCATTATCATTTCAGTGAACACAGCAAAATGATCAGGTAAGATGACTGAGTTTGCCTGCAGCATTATCACAGGAAATTCAATAATTAAGAATCTTTATCTAAAATCAATTAATCCTTCCCTGGCAAAACACTGACTGGCTTCAAAACAGCAAACACTGTCCATCTTTGTCTCAACACGGCCAAAAACTAAACAGAACTGTGGGAGAAAAGAACAATGGATTACAAGTATTGGCTTGTTCAACTTCGTCATATTAAGTAAAAGCCAAGATTGACTGTCTGTTGTTTATGTACACTTGAGGTCTAATTTATTCAACCCCAACAGAAAAATTAGGTTTATTGGCAAAACTTTCAAACAAGAAGCAATTGAATAGTTCTACACAAAAAAGATTTTGAGATCTTCAAACTCAACACTAAATGCCACTTTCAGTGACCACTGCCGTCTTAAATATATTCAGCTCCTTCATGACAAGCATTTATAATACTTTGTAGGTCACCTTTTTCTGCTTATGAGCTGCTGGTAATATGATGTTTAGCCAGACAGCAGCTTCTGACAGTGTTCCTGTCAGAGTCTCAGCCCAGTCCTCATGGGCAGTGGTCTTTGACTTTCCTGGGTTTGCATGCTCCAACCACCTTCTTCACATCCCACCAGAGATCTTCTTTGGGGCTGAAGTCAGGCAACTGTGGCGGCCCTTCTAGAATCTTCCAGGACTTCATCTGAAACCAAGCCTCAGTGGACTCTGAGGTATGTTTTAGATCACTGTCCAGTGTGAAGGTCCAGTGACGCCTCTGCTTCAGCTCACAGATAGTATGATGTTTCCTCCTGGGATTTCTGGATACTTGAGTGAATGCATCTTGCTCTCCACCACTGTGGGTTTCCAGTATTAAAGGAAGTAAAGCAGCCCCCCAGCATCACAGAGCCACCGCAGTGTTTCACTGAAGGCAGAGTGTTATTTTCCATGTACGTTTCATTCTTTCTTCCTCAAAGTTCCAGTTTTGTTTCATCCCTCCACAGTAATACTTCAATGGTTTTGTGCACATTGGATCTGACATTTTTGTGCCTTTGGGGCAGAAGTAATGCAGTAGTGCAGAAGTTAAGGCATGAAGACCTTCACTGTAGTGTGCACCTTACACCACAAACTGAAACCTCAGTTTTTGCTGACTTCAAGTCTCACTGCAGATCAAGATATCCAGAGGAAAACACACTGAGTTGAAGCTTGGGCGTCACTGGAACCTCCAAAAGGACATAAATCCAAAACAAAACTCAGAGTCCACAATGGTTTAGTTTCAGAAGAAGTCCTGGTTTGAAGTTTCTTTTGCGGTTGCTTCATTAAAGCCCCATAGAAAGTCTCTGGTGGAATTTGAAGAACTGTGATTCACTAGCGACTAGTCCAGCGTGCCGGCCCCACTTAAAGCTGAGATCCACTCCAGCCCCCTGGAACACCTGACAGAATAGGTTCTTTGCAGATGAATTTGCACAGTGGCAGAGGATATCCTTGGGGATAGAGAAATACTACCAAAAAATGTTTTGAGGTGTTTACAACTATGCAAAGCATTTGAAGTGCAAAAATATAAAAATTCTTAATTATATGGGGTCCTGAAGCTAGTGAAATAATCAGGCAAGAATAAAAAAAACAAGTTTTAAAACTTAGGCAGAAACAATAGCTGGCAGGAATTTTAAAAAGCCCCTTTCAAAAGCCTGGACAAGCTGTTTCACAAAACACTCATGTATGGTCTGTTTCCACAAAGCTTGGTTCAGTACAGTTTTATCATGGTTCTCATCTGTCTCCTCACCTACTATCTCACCAACCTCCAGCCCTGCTCACTGTGATGGGAAATTGTTCTCTTCTAAGAGATCCAGCTCATTTGGATCAGCTCAGTATAGCTGGTTGTTTGGCTCTCAAATGGCTCTTCATTTGGTACCAACTTGGCTTTTTAAATGTGGATTGAATAATAAAAAAGGATGGAGGAAAGGAAACTGGCACTTAAATGGGAGCTAGCTACCATGGCTAAGATAAAAGAGCCATTTCATGACACACACTCCTTTGTAAATGGCTTATGATCTCTTGGTTGCTCACCCCACAAGGTTTATTTGACTGACAATCTATCACAGTTTCAATTAAAGGATGTTTGTGACAAAGCATAGATTTTTATACGTTAAAGGGGCTCAGCTGGCCTCTTAGCTCAGTACAAGACTCTTCTAAACTCTTGTCTTCCTTAATCTGGCTAGATGATGCTAGATGCTAGTTAGGAGGCCTGCAGGACTGAGTATTTGTGATACTGATTGCCTCCACACCATGTAAATCTGTTAAACTGTGATTTATTAAAAAAAAAAAAAAAAAAAAAAAAAAACCAAAACAAAACAAAAAAAAACCCCACAAAAACAAAAAACTCTTTCCTTGTGTGTAGTGGGTCTTATTTAATTTATGTAGAAATTTTCTAATAATTGCATCATACAGGTCTGGTCATGCAGGTCCATTTTAAACAATTAAGTACTATTTCTCCTCCATCCCGATTCATTCCTAATGGATGTCCCCTACTTCCTGACCCCCAAGGACATTTAGGATCACGTGATTGCAAAAAAAAATCAAACTAAAGATAGTGGAATCTCAGGAAGATGGCTGAAGAACACAAACCCAGGAATATTAAGGTGCACAAACACTAGGCAATCCCTACAGTGACCAAGCACGCATGAGCAGCAAAGTACAGTTTATTTGACCAATGTGAGTGTTCCTTCTTGGCACAGTTGGATAAGGTGGGCTTCAGCATGGTACCATTGCTCATGCACATGCAAAGGCACAGTAATGCTACATGCATGTGATATAGAATTGTCACAGCTGTTCATTTCAATAATAATAAAGTGATAGAAAGTCTCACATTAAACCACAATGTGGGTAAATTTGCTATCATGTGGTCTGTTTTTTTTTTATTGTTCTGAATCTATGAGACAGCGTGGCTTAAAACTGTCATCATGGCAAATCCTTGAGTATTACGTGTGCAGGCCAGCGGGACACTGAGGAAAGCACGCTTAAGCAAAGTATGGAGGAACTGGTCCTAGTAAAAGTGCACCCTTAGGCCACTGCCCATGAAGAATGGGATAAAACTCCTCAGGAACACTGCCAGAAGCTGGTGTCTAGCTATGCATCACTACAGCAAAAAATTGATCTACTGAGTACTAAAGACACTTGACATGAAGATGGTGAATAATTTCAAGACAGCAGTAGTCATCAAATGTGGCAATTTGTGTTGAAACTGGGGATAAAACCTAAAATATTAGGAAGCAGTTTCAAGTTAGGGAATTTTTCCTCATACACCTTATTTGCAAGGGGAGTTGAATATTTTCCATTGGAACTATACATCATCCACTGCTGCATCCCTCTGCTCCTTTATTTTCTGACATCTTTCTCCTGTCAGTTACACAAAGGCAAATATACCCAGTGTATGAATGTCTAAATATTAACAAACCCAAATTTTAAATTTGCAACATTTTGCATGATCAGGTTTTAGAATTACTGCATAAAAGAACTGAAATGTAACACATTGTAAACAGAAAGTGCCTTGACAGATAACCCAATAAACTGTCCAAATGAGAGGAATTGTCCTGTTCGTCCTCTGCTGTACCTGAAGTGCTGTCACTGGGGTCATCAGGGTCGGGTGTGTTGCTACGGAGACTTGACATGTCGCCTCGCCTCCGCTGCCTGTGCCTTCGTCTGTACTGAAACTCTGCATACTCCTGCAATAAAAAATTTCAGATACACCAGTTCAAACACATCATAAGATAACTTTATTTGATCTGTTCTAATCATAAACAGATTGCTTTCTGAACAGGAGAAGTTGCAGCATATTACAGATCTGAAGACTCCTGTTACATACTTTCCTTGATTCACATCAAAGATTTTGTTCTAAACATGTAAAAGGTGAATTTGTGAAGTGATAACTTTAAATTGAGCATTGAAGCAGTTTGTTTTAAAAATGGTTGGAGATTTCTTTCCCAGGGATGATCAGCACCGAGAGAATGATTCAGACTCTTTTATCTGCAGTGCAAACCTTCATTCATTAGAGTTCATTTTAGTCTGAATCTGAGCAGAGCACACACGCTATCTGGAAGGGAATTAGAAATGAAGCAACACCAAGATCAGATACTGAAAAATATTTTTGTGATTCAACTTGTCTTAAAACAATCAGAATACCAAATCAAAGAGGTAGATAAAAAATAAATACTTAAAACTTACACTGATAAGAATGGGTAAACACGTGTGGGCATTACGTTTTGAGTTAAAGTTAATTAAATCTGGAAAACACAAAATTGGTAATAGGGGCACAGAAACAAGAAGGTTATGTAATTTATAACACACTACATGCATTTCTATGGCAGCAAACCTCTTCAGTACTATTCCCATAGGACTAGCATTACCTATGGACCTCTGATAATGTGTGAATTACCCTCTGACGTTGGTGTTTGGTGCGGTGCATTTGCATGGGATAATCGAAGTCTGTAATATACTCAGATTTACAGACATTGTTGCAGCCTAACCACTGAATACTGAGTGACACATTGCTTATTGTAAGTTGTGTTATGCATGAGATGTACAGCTAAATCCTACTGATATAAGACCAGGCACTTGTAGAGAGAAACTGTAGGAAGCAGAGCAGAAGTGGTGCGCACACGTACATTTGGACAGAAGAGTTTAATTAAATTCAGTAAAATAAAGCCATTTTTAACTAAGCTGAAATTTACTGAAATAGAATCACTATTTATAACCTAAATGTGTCATAACTTTAACAATCTCCTATACTGTCTCTATAATTTTTTTGATCAGAAAAAAGGCAATGAACAGTCAAACAGACTGTAAAAAAACAGAAGTAGCACGCTAAATTACATCTATGTGTGCCTAAATATAGTTGGTAGCTTGTCCTGGAATTTAACTCCACAAATTACAGACATGGTCAATTCACACAGGATTAAAATCACAGGGGTTCCTAGCTAATACTAGTCCTGTGCAATTGATCAGCTAAAGAAACACCAGCTCGCACTAGTCTAGATTAAAGATTTTTCATGATTACTAAAACACTAAAACCCATTGTCTGAACTAAATGGTGAGTGGCCTGAACCAGTTTACTGAACTGATCATCCTTTTGGGCAAACCTGAAACAAACTGAACCCAATAAGAAACAATCTGCAGAACTCATTCCTTCCTTTACTTTTGCAAAACTCTAAACACAATCTCACTCTGAAACTTATGCACTTATGCAATGCACTTATGAATCATAATGGTAACTTATGGCAGCAGAGGTTAATCATAATTACAGCACAGTGGGTCACAGTTTAAAGAAAAACTGGAAACACTGGTTTTTTATTGATGCGATGTAACCAAAGAGTTATATGAGTAAAAGATTGAAATCCAAGATGGATGGGCCAATGTTAGGGTTAGGAGTCTTAGTGTTAATTTTGGCACAAGTTATTTTAAACTGAATCTAAGTTGCATTTTAGTCATTTTTTAACTTTTATAGTTTGTCTAGTTTTAATCAGTGAAAACTCAAACATTTTAGTCCAGTTTTAGTCAATAAAAATTCCTCCCATTTTAGTCTTTACTTTTAGTCATAACATTTATCCTCTTGAACAATTACAATGTAGAAATTTAATCAGCCATTTTGTATAAATAATTTGAAGAAGAACACTCATATTAATGCACTGTCAATAATTTAACTGATCTAAAATACACTGATGAAAATACTGAAATACATTAAATGCAGACTGGATAGGTATCAGAGATCTTTACTGTCCAGTAGTCTTGCATATAATATGAAAGTCTGTTTAAGTCGTGCTTTTCATCAGAGTTTTTATCATCAAAGATCTATTTTTTGCAAATCTTTGTTATGTCTTCTTCATGAAAAAAGATAGTCAATGACTACATTTTTAGTCCTAGTTTTAGCTGATTCAATAAAACTGGTCTGAGGAGTAAATAGTATGTGTGAGAGGTAGCTGAGATAAAAAGACTATCAAAGGCTGTTGTCTGATCTTGCGATTCCAATTGGTTCACAGCTTTTTGGTACTCAGACCTCAGGTTGATTCATTATTGTAATCAACAGGAGGTCTGAGTAACCAACACTGTAAAGCAAATCTTGGAGCTGTGCTGGAGAAGTGTGCTCAAGAGTTTTGTGTTTTGTCGACCTCTCTCCAATCCATCTGTTCAGCTGTGCTAAAGCGTTTATTCTCTTAATTTTTCCTTTGGAGTATTTATCTGCATTTGACTATTTATTGAAAGAAACTTCACTTACTTGCAACATGAACTTACTACTGCTACAAACCCTGACTACTGTTCTCTATTATGTGATGCAGTGTGTAATGGCTGCTCAGTAGTGTTTTTATTTTGACTGCTGTGTTTATGATGTGAAAACAGTGTTTGATTCCGAGCACAGTTAAAACTGTTTTGATGTGATTCTTTGATTTTGCCAGCAGAATCTCAGGTTTGTGACTAGAGTTTGAAAACTGAGACTGGTTTTCACACTTTTGGAGGGGGGGGGGTGTTAAAGGTAAGCTTTTTAGTTAACTAAGGCAATGCACATTTGTTCATCATGATAGCCTGTCTTCTTAATATGCCCTGTAAATGCCATTAAGATTCATTCCAGCCTTTAAACAACCTACCAAAGGAGACAACCTTTGAAATATTATTTTTTGGCTATTTTTAGTTTAAAACTTTGCATTGGGGCGTGGATTGCCTGGCATTTGGGGCGTGCCTCATGTATGAGGGCGGCTCCTTTCCTGTATGTCTCTACTGACTCTCATCCCTGTTTCCAACTAGCCACTGTCCTTCTCTTTAAATAAAGACATAAAAAGCCAAAAAATAGTCACTCTCTGGCCACTTTATGAGGTACACATTGCTAGTACTGGGCCAGACCTCCTTTTGCCCCTAGAACTACCTTAATTCTTCTTGCCATAGGTTCAACAAGGTGTTGGAACATTCCTCAGTAAGTTTGGTCCAGACCAAGTTTGACCAGATTTTTCACACAGTTGCTGCACATCTGTCAGCTGCACACCCATGATGTGAACATCCTGTTACCACCACATCCCAAAGGTGCTTTATTGGATTGAGATCTGGTGACTGTGGAGGACTTTAGAATTCAGTGAACTCATTGTCATGTTCAAGAAACCAGTTTGAGATGACTTGCAGCCATGCTTGGTCAGGTTTTCATTGAAAAAGAGATATTTGACTAAACATTTGGCGAAATATAAGTTAAATAAGATAAAAAAAATTCTAGCTTTGTGACACGGTGCATTATCCTGCTGGAAGTAGCCATCAGAGGATGGGTGACAGGAGTGGCACCAGGTGTGGTCTTCTGCTGCTGTAGCCCATCTGCTTTAAGGTTCAATGTGTTTGTGTGTTCAGAGATGGTATTCTACATACCTTGGTTGTAACGAGTGGTTATTTGAGTTATTGTTGCCTTTCTATCATCTCGAACCAATCTGCCCATTCTCCTCTGACATCAACAAGGCAGTTTTGTCCACACAACTGTCGCATACTGGATATTTTCCCTTTTTTTAGGCCATTCTCTGTAAACCCTTGATGGGTGTGCATGAAAATCCCAGTAAATCGGCAGTTTCTGAAATAGACCAGTTTGTCTGGCACCAACAACCATGCCATGTTCAAAGTCACTTAAATCTCCTTTCTTTCCGATTCTGACTCGGTTTAAACTTCAGCAAGTCGTCTTGACCAAATCTACATGCCTAAATTCACTGAGTTGCTGTTATCTGAATGGCCAATTACATATTTGTGTACCTAATGAAGTGGTCGGTGAGAATATATCTTGGAAAAAAAAAACTTAAGACTTTGTTCTTTTTCTTAAAAAGTCTAAAGGTCTCTAACTGTTTTATTATTATTACTATTAGTTTTATGACAATGTTTCTCACTCCTGTGTGAACTGACAGTCTGTGATATACAGCAAGAGCACTGTCTAGACCTGTTCTTTTTGTGAAGTGTCTTAAGATCACTGATGACTGATTGACTGACTGACTGACACTCTCAGCAACAGGTCACTGGCATGTTTGATTGCACCAAAGTGTTCCATAAAATCATTTATGTTTGCATTAGTTATTTATCCCTTTCTTCAAACCAGGCTGCACGGTGGTAAAGTGGTTAGCGCTGTTGACCCACAGCAAAAGCTTCCATGACCACTCCATCCTAGAGTTTAACTCAATTATGCAACAGTTTTATATACTGAATTGAATTAGCATATCTACTGCATATATAATTTACCCAGGGACATAATCAGAGCACATCCTCTTTTCAGTCATCTCATACATGTTCAGAAGTCCCTGAGTCACATTCATACAATCAAAAGCCTGTCACTGGCTGTCTTTCATGTTTCCAGCTCTCTAAAATTAGCCCGCCATGAAGTGATCTGCAGGCATTGTCAGAGCCACGGACCATCTGTAGCTGTGCCTGTGAGGCAGTGTCATCAGGCTTTGATTATTACTACGCTGTTCCCATTAACTACTGCAGCTGAGAGGCAGAGGCGCTTAATTAGGGGACAAAAATAAAAACCCTGTTCTTTTAGGAGGGGTTGGTGTTCAGCATCTGGTAGCGACATTAAGAGTGAACTTTCTAACAGATAAATATGCCCAAAATAATTTGTTGGCAAGGGTAAAATATTAAGGCTTGTTTTGTTATTTTACTCTTGCAGGAGACAAGGAGGCAAGGAGGCAGAGGTGAGATGAGTTCTGCATTGATTATTTGTTCTTTTGAAGACAGACCTCATCTTTGAAGTGCACACCCAGCTTAATTAAATCCTTTTTTTGTGTCTTGTATACCTAGTTGGTTGAATATTCTTTGTTAGTTGTTGACTACATTTTATCAAAGAAAAAATAAGCTATATCTTAGTACAATAAACAAATACATGCATATTAAAGCTGTAAAGAGATGATAGTCAGACATGGAGATTGACTTTTAGACCTCAGACTTATGTATGTAATCTGTCGTTTCAAAAGGGAATCTTTACCAAGAACATGAGGCAAGCAAAGGTGATCTCAATTTAATAAACGGAGATAAGCACAGTCGAGAAAAATACAGAGTAGTATTGCCTCTTCCAAAATTTTCAAGAAGTTTTTTGCCAAACAGCTGAATCTTTTCATTTGTAAAAATACATTATCAAGTGAAAATCAGCATGGCTCAGAGAAAACAGAACCACTGTTCATGCTGTAATGCAAATAGAAGAAATGCAATTCTAATGAAAATGCTGAATGCTCTATTTGTTTATATATTGAACTACAGAAGGATTTCAATACCATTGATAACAGACAATTATTAAAGAAATTGAAGATGTATGGGATACTAGCAAATGCTTATTCTTGGCTGGAAAGTGATTTAGAAAATAGACAGCAGTGTGTACAAATTACTGATACTGTCAGGATTTAGGGGGCTTACCTGTTGGGTACCACAGAGACTGGTGTTTGGTCCAAAAGTGTTCATAATTTATTTCAATGATATCTGCACGGTCACTGATTTTTTTCAAATATGTAATATTTGCAGATGATACAGATTTGTTTTGCTCTAATAGGAATTCAAAATAGCTTTTGTGTGGGGTTGAAAGGGCGCTTGAAAATCTCCAAACTTGGTTTGATGTCAAAAAACTGTCTCTGAATATTAAGAAAAATTAATTCACGGTTTGTGGGACTCTAAAGGAAAGTGATTGTAATGTGATATTAAAAATTTGTAATGTTGACATTTAAAGGGTTTTTGAGAACGATTTTCTTGGAAATAACATAATGATTACATAAAGGGAAACTTTAAAAGTTAGTTGCAATCCTGAAATATATTGAATTATAAGGCCTTGCATTCAATCTATTGCTCACTAATTGTTCCATATATATTTTATAGCAGTGATAATGAACTGGCAGCGCGGGGGCCATATCTGGCCCCTGGAATATCATCAATTCAGAACATGTGCAGAGGAAAAAATATGTGTGGTATTTCAGGTACCTTTTTTTTAATGAACTCTTTAAAGCAACTCCAAAAACAATTGAGATGAAAAAAACTGAATCAGGAATGACTTAATCTTTCATCCATTTTTCAGAAGTCTGCCTGTCAGCTGTTACTAGCAAATATAATGCATGTTAAACATGTATTTATCAGTCCGTTCTTGATTTAAAAAAACAAAAAAAAGTTTTCTGTGTCAACTTTTAGCTTCAGCTCCTTTGGGAGTGCAGTTTTCCTGCTTGGATTTTTTACTCATCACTACACAGCATTTTAGTGTCAAACCCAGTGATGAACAACGTGACAGTCATCTAAATATTCAGCCAAATATCTCAATCGACCCCTTGTGGCTGGCTATTATATAGGAACTGATCTTGCTGTAAGAGCCTAAAGATTATGTACATTCAAAAAAAGTTAAGAAGAACCAACAAAAATCCTGAGATTAACTGCAATCAAAATTTCAATTTTTTGGCAGCCCTAGTGCTAACACTAGCAGACACTGAAGGAGAAGGTAACCTATAGCATCTTTTACAGAGACCTGGTATTTCATAATTTGCAGAAAAGCGTTGTTAAAACTGTCAATTCTCAGATACCATACTTTTCAGGAGGTTTGTAATCATTATCATTTGAATTAAAAAAACTACAAGAAAAAGTATCAAACTTTAGAATAAAAAGACCTTTAGTTTGATTTTTTTCCAAAAAGCTGCTGCAAACAGAAGGGCACTGTGTAGTATTTGACTGCATTTGTTGGAAGCAAAAACAAGAAACTACCAAAAACAGTTGGCCAGAACTTGCATGTTTGTTGCCCCAATATCAAATCAGAAATTGATATTGTTCGGTTTTTACTTGGATTAAAGTTTAAAGATCTAGTATTTAGACAACCTGACTAAGTATTAGACTAACTGGCAGGATAATGTAGGAAGTGATTTCTGTTAGTTTGTCAGTGTTTCAGACAGCACAGGAGCATTTTGTCTGATTCCCAGAATAAAAAAAGTAATAGAAAAAAAAACATATGAGAATAATCACAGACATCCTTGGCATCTGTGTGATTTCTGTCTTTTGCAGACAAGCTCCAGTGTTTTGTGTGCAAGCTTTCTTTTAACTGCTTTGGTTTGGATGATAAAATATTTGTCCAGCAGTGACTGTTTGCTCAGTAAACCTTAAGCGAACAAAAGCTTTATAGAGCTTTAACTCCTCCTGACTGCGTGGTGCTGAGCAGGCAAAGAAGAAGGAGTTTCACAAGTCATTCATCAAACTGGCAGACTGATCTTGTCATTTGTTTTCCCATCAATAGGGAAATGCCCGCTTTATGCTGTTAAAAGATGTGCACAATAACCCGAGAGGCTGGGGTTTGATGTAAAATTTGCATATTTGTGTCGTGTTTTAACACTTCAGACGGAGGCGACACTAAGAGCCCGAGGAGTGATGAAGCTGCCGAGCCGAGTGAATGTGTTCCAGATGAAAAGCCTCCACGTCTAAAAACTGCAGCAGTCAAGAAACTCAGCAACAACAGAAACTGCAGGGTATTGACTTATACAGTAGTAATGAGTGTGTGTATCAAGCTGTGCAGAAAAAAGCAGGGAGGTCAATAATCAAACCATTATGTGGTAGACAGTTTTAGGACTGTAAAAGTTAACTATAAATGCTCTGTGCTAATGCGCAATCATTGGAAGCAACCTGCTTAGGTGTCTGCCAGAGTGCTATGCTTTTCATCACTCTGACTGCGAGCACAGGGGAACACTGAACCATCTGGCCTGCTCCACTGTGTTGAATTACACACTGATCTGTTGGTCATCATGGTTTTTCAGTGCAGTGACACAGCCAAAACAGCACTAGCACAGTTAAAGTGACTTGGCTGTAAACACTGACTTAATAAAAAGGTATAATGTAGAGCTGAGTCACAAATTACACAATAATCATGATTTATGTTTCTACAATTACGTTAACCTGATTAGATAAGTGCATTTACTTCTGAATCTAATCAAGCACTCCCTATTCACAGATAGTTACCAATCAATCACAGATGTCTGTTTTAAGCAAAAATACTCAGCTGTAAATGTAAGTGTGGCTGTGGGTGAGAGTTTCATGTATAACTACATGAATTCTATAAATAAATAAAAAACCACCACATAAACTGTCAATTTAAATGTATGACAAATAGCCACATCTACATCTTTGTGTTTTTAGTTCTAACCTTTAAAATGGCTGTAAATCCTAAACATCCCTCTCACATGCATTATGGGTAATGAATTGCCTTACAAAGAATCAGATGTAGTATGGATCACCCATTAAGATTTTTCAGAATCTGCATGAGACCTGGACCTTCAAGAAATCCCAGAGAAGCTGTTAAATTGTAACCTGACTCTTAAGATAAAGTGTTTCACAAATCTATGTTGGGATATATTTCACATCCATATAGGCGACAACCTATGGTGTTTAGGAAGGGTAGAACATTTGAAAAGAAACTCAGGATGAGTGCTGCGTCTGTAGGACTTCACTGTAACTTTGGTAATTCATTGACAGTAGGTTAGGGTTAGATGAGATAGTAAGAATGAGGAAGTTTTCATTATGTATCACATTAAAGTCTTTACACACTGGGTCTGTTTTTTTTTTTAAGATCTGTAATCCAAAAAAACGTCACACACTTGAACCTTGCATACAAAGTCAGTTGTGTTTTATTTGTATTCAATTTTTTGTTTTTGCCAAATTTGTAGACTGTTGTAAATTCTTTCATACTGTGAGCCTGTGGCTCTGTCACTCCTTTAAAATCACTCTGAATCCATCCATTCTGATGGAGAGCTTCATACAGCACACGCTCATGCATCGTAGCATAGCTGTGCTAAGTTGGAGAGATGCAGAACAACTTTTCAATTCACTCTTTGTTATGTGGCGGTGAGTACAAACTTCAGCCTTTATCTGTTATAAACTATGGCTGATACCCACATCATACACAGATAAATCATGGTGTTTAAAGTGAGGGCTCACTGCAAAAGAGAGAGAGAGAGGGAAGGGGGGCAAGCGAGTGAGAGAGAAGGAAGCAGCCAGTGCTCATCTGGATCATCAATCACCCATTTAAATGCCTTGGACTGATGCGGGAATAAAAGGCAAAAAAACTAAATTGTTCTGAAAAAATAAACACAGGTGAAAGTTTCAGTGTCTGTTAGAATAATTAGCACAACATGAGCTTGATTTCATTTTTTAACATGGAAAAATCTGAATGAAAAAAACAGACTCAGTGTGCAAAGGAGATGAGGAGATAATCATTCCTAGCAAACAACCAATCAGAAACGAGCTACAAGTAAATGGGAAAATGAACCATTTGAAGTAGACACAGGCTGTGGATTCACTAAAATGTCAAGGAGAGCATTTAACAAGTTATTCTGTGTTAGCCAAAAACCCTGCTTGCTCAGTGCAGGAATAAGCTCAGAACATACGGTGGCCGTAAAGTGGCAGTGACAAGATTTTAGTTGTAGTGGTAGTAAAAGGCTCAGGAACTAGTCTAATAATAAAAATAATAATAATAATAATAGTTTAGTAATAATAATCATCAGTAGTACTTTTGGACTACAAATTCCTCTTTGATCATGATCTCCGTACATAAACTGAGACATTAGTGATCATTTCTGACATTATTCTTCTCTCCTCTGTTGTAACTGTACAAATATTATCTCCCAAATAATAAAATTTGCATGTGAGAACAACGTTGGATCTGTGTAAGGCTGTTATATTAAGTGTCAAATCAAGCGCTTTGTTAATGTTGTTCTGACAGCACAGTTGACATTTTAACTAACAAGCCTTCAGTGAAACTAATGAGGGCTTGTTTTGTTACCTCAGGTGATGCGAAGCCTAAGTACTCCCAGTCCCACGTCCCGCCTGCAAAACTGGAAGAGACAGACAGATTTTTCTAAGAGTAGGAATGTGATTAATTACTAAAATTGTGTGGCTCATTAGGTACTTTCTGATCAGCTCAATCTACAGATTTGTTATGATGCCATACTGTTTGTCATTGCTTAGATTTAAGTCACATTTCTGTTGTGTTACCTGCGTCTGGGAGCCTCAGGAGAGTCATTAGGAGCCACTCCCCTGGCTACCGATGCCAGAAACTCCTGCCTCTTCTGCTGCACCAGACACGCAGCACGGATTATTTTGTGGCGTGGCGTCCGCAGATAAGGCCGATTAACCTTTTGTGCGAGGTCCTCTGTCACCATCTCCAAGTCCGTCTGAGGACAGAGAGAGAGATGTCTAAGGGATGTTTTTAGGATATCTCTGTAACTGAGTCATCTTTATGCAAGCATGAATTCACAATTTGAAGTTTAACTTTGTCAAATAGAAGAAACTGTTCCCAAGCTGTGATGTTTAAGGGCAATGTGACTCACAGAAGTTATCCTACAAGTGATCTACTTTTTGGGCGTCTTTGTACTTCTCAACTTTAAAGTTGTTTATGAACTCCCAACCAGTGGGAGTCTTGCCCATTTATTTTACCATATTTAAAAGGCCAAAACATTAAAGAACACAGGTAGAGCAATCCTTGTTTATACCAGTATTCATAAATTATATAACAGGGGATGTTTAACTAAAGGCTGAGACATGCAGGTTTAACTAGGTCACACTGTGAAGATCATAAGGTAGAAAGCACAAGTCACGCTCATCTCTAATGGCCCGAATCAAATGAGCTGCTGGGAACGTCTGTCTTTTTTCCCTCAATAAGTAGGGCTGAGACCTGCATAAGCTCGTAGATCTCTTTCTTTGTGCTTTTGGGCTCCAGAAAGAACCCATAAGGATAAGAGCACTTGAGGATGCGACGAGTCTTCAGTAGTTCTAGGACTGCGTCTTCAATGAATGTAGTGTCAGGTGGGCCTCCTTCCCCTAGGACACAGAATGAGAGAGAATCAGAAATTTGAAGAATACACCTCTTATTCCTGCTTGAATTACCTAAACATTGCTGAGTATTGGTACAAAGTGGGGAAAAATCCTAAATCAAAGCATGTAAAAGAACAGTTCCATTGTACTTAATGTAATATGGATGTTCTTGTTTCATATCAAAGGCTGCCGAGTGCCAAGAATTGTGCTTACTTTCAGCTGAGCTAGTCTTATAAACACTGAATTATGGCTATTTCACTTTCTGTCAGCTGCCTGGCAGACATTTGTAAGTAACACCACAGCGGTCTCATTCCACTTAAATTATATAAAACAGTGCATAGACTCCCAACTAAAAGTGCACATGCACCCAATCCTGGAAAATGGCATATGATCAAAATTCTTCACATTCATATGGCTGACTGGTTTGTCTGTTTTGTGTTCAACACTAGATAAACTTTAAGAATGAACATATACGAATTGGAATATTTCGATATTTTTGCTCTAACAATTGCCTAAAATAATTGTTTTGTTTGAAATATCTACAGCAGCACATTCCCTTACAACACCTTCCCTTGCTTCAGGGTGTGGCGACACAAGCTACACAAAGCAGGATGTCCACCCCCCCTCTCTTATCAAAACAAATATAGGTAGGTCCATTCTTGGACTGAGTGATACATTATTTCATAACAGAGATGGTATAAGGGTGGGAAACAAGCACCAGCCACCAGCCAAATGCAGGTGTTTTTTAGCAGCGTCAGGTGAATTTGCTCAACTTACCAGCCACTGGAGCAGGTAAACACAAGTAGCTTGACCTCACCTAAAAGTGTGACTTAATTAGAGTAAAAGGCATAAACTAAATCCCTTTTAACCAGCAAAGTCAAGCAAACCTACACGCTCATTGAGCAAAAAACCTGCCTCCTCCTCCCTAAGTCAGAGCTGCTGTCAAATGTTTGGAGGCAGCTGTGTGCTGCGATGATTTGACTCATCGTCATAAGAGAATAGATCTCCATTGCTACTAGTATATCTGCTAAAGGTGTCATACTTGTCACAAGTCCAAAAAAGTTGAATAAAGGCTAAGTTTTGGCTTGAGGCTACAGAAAATGTGAAAAAATATTTAATTCTACCAAGTCCTAAACTTTTAATGCAGGAAAGTGTTCTGTATGTAGGAAGCACAGCAAAAGTTTGCATGGTCAAGTACGGGTCAAATTGGTCCAAAAACATGGTTTAAAATGAGTGACGATTTGGATTATTTGTGCAACAACTCCATTTTTATTAAATAGCCTATGACTTCAATACTATGAGCCTTGATTTTTATGTTCTACCTCATTAAATAATGCTGCTTGTTAAAATGGAGAGGCTAGTAAAAATGTTTGTGGCTCGTAGATATTTTAACCCACTAGCCACAGTAGCAGGTAGATCAAAATGTTAAATTCCGACCCTGGTGCACATACAGAAAAGTCACTTCCGTCTGTTCAGTGCAATCCAAAACTCAAAGTTTTGTTATCTTTATGACTAATCTCCATTAAAAGTCTGTTTGATATCAACATCAGCAATCAGAGAGGGAAGCACTGTGCAGGCAGAGCCTGTCTGTCTCCTGAATGCAAAAATGTTCAGGCAACTGGTGAGGCTGCTGCCATTAGAGATAAACCAGCAGGACGCCCAAGGCAGACACTGACTTACATGATTGTTAACATCACCTAGTCCAGGTGCTCTTCAGAAACTTTTGGTTTGCTTTGCCCAGCTCATTTGGTTAAGGGGTGGTTGTATGAGCCAAAAAAGGGCATAATCTAAAAAGTCAGAAGTGGCTTATGGCCCTGATGAACACCTGAGTAGGTCACATTGGTCAGCTTTTAAAATATGCTTTACCATTAGAACAAAGGAATTTAAATCACACAAAACCTACAGTGTGTCTTGGATTGCTTTTTTAAAGACAGTTGCAGTTTAATCAATTTTTTGATTATACAATTTTGTATTAAACCCTTTTTTCACATGCAACCAGCCCTTCACCAGAACTCAGCAAGTGACTTACTGTTTGGATACCATTTGCTTTTTTATTTTGGAAAAAAAGGAACTCTGGGTAGATTGAAGCTTATAACATGACCTTAATTTGAAAAAAGGAACTTGTGATCAATTAAAAAAAACCAAAACACAAGTAAACAGTATAAAGGTTAATGCTACACAAGGTGCAGATTTGAATTTTCCACTGAGCTGTTTGTGTGATTTTTAAAGTAAAATGAGACTTAAGTATCAGTGATGTACTTATTTTACATCTCTGTGGCTACAGGGAGACATTGCAGATTGGCAATTAATGCATCCATGCTGACAATCCTACTTTAAAGCTCTAGGTGAGTGCTGCAGTGTGGGGTAGTCTGAACACAGTGAGCACCAATTTAACCAATAGCTACACTGATGTAGCTGAAGATGTAGTTTAAACATAACTCTAAATGGCTGATGACATTCATTTAATGCAATAACAAGTTTAATTGTAAAGTTTGAAAAACTGTGTCAGTTCAGCTTTTCTTTCTCTTCACTTTACCCTCTCCTTAGTGTGTGTCAAAGCTGCTGTCAGAGGGCTAATCCAGTGTGTGATTTTTGAAATCCTGGTATAATTTTAAGGCCAAATAAGAACTATATAATGTTGTTCAACTGAAAGTTTAATTAATATACATAAAAGGGGAGAATGCTTTAATTAGGTGCAATTCCCTTTATAACTTAAAAAAATGAAGAAATAAAATATAGTGCAGTGGGATTTTTTTCTCCAATATATTTTTCAGCTGTAGTGCACGCTAGTTGGCTTAATTCAGTTGTCATTTCAGTATAATGCAACAAGGTTGACAATAATTTATTGTGCTATAAAAGCCCTGTTATTTCTTAGTTTAGACCAGCCAAAGTACACTGGCTACGCTGTTTCATATCAGGTTGATGAGGTAGCGATGGCATGCAATTTTTCTGTTTTTTGTTTTTTTTTGACCAATCAATTGATGCAGTTAAGATACTCTTTGGTTGACCGCAGCCCTATTCTTCACTAAGCCTAAAAGACTATTATTGCCTTTAAAGACAAAAATTACTCACATTGCATGGCTGTCTCACAACATTGTCATGGCTGCTGAATAATAACTCCACCAAATGTTAATCTATTATTAAAACACCTTTGGGTTTTTCTCCCTGCTGTCTACTTCTAAAAGCTTGGTCTCAGACCTCTAGATTAAAATGTGTTGACATGTGTAACAGAGATTGACTCACTTCCACTCAGAGCTCGACTGAGCTGCTCCATCTTCTCTTTGGCTGTTTTTAACAGGCGCTGCTCCAGCTATTGTGAAGGAAGACAGGCGCTGTTAGCTTTGATTGTTC
Organism: Cheilinus undulatus; assembly: GCF_018320785.1. Taxonomy (NCBI): domain Eukaryota; kingdom Metazoa; phylum Chordata; class Actinopteri; order Labriformes; family Labridae; genus Cheilinus; species Cheilinus undulatus. The sequence goes on from NC_054872.1 coordinate 18,093,496, forward strand.
AGTGAAAACTTTTTAAAAGACTGCTTAAACAATGAAGCAAATGACAGCATATGCTAAATATATTAACAACACTGGGAACAGCATAGTTTTTAATCAAGCCGTTGTGATGTCTCGTACTCACTGCAACAACTATCTTCAATCAGAGAAAAAGTAGGACAGTCTTTGGTAAAATATACAGCATATAGAAATAACATACTTTCATCTTTATATTCCCTTAGAGGTTATGCTTTACTATGAGGTCAAGTGCTAATTTTACACCAGCTTATATGTTCCCACAGGTGACATCAACAGCATGACTGTTACTACATGACTATGCAAAGTAGACATGATTGGGTGGCTAAGCCCAGTCTGTTTACCTGATAACTGTGCTCATGGTTCTTGAAGCGTGTGTAGTAGTGCATAAAACGGTCGAGTTCCTGAAAGCTCTTGTGCTTCTTCTCTGCCTGCAAAGCGTGATGAGACACCAGTCACAGTTAATAAACTCCTGAGCATGCTGTTCCCCCTCACAGAGGAGAGTGCAGCTCCTCTGGTGGAGAGCAGTCACAGTAAGTGAGCAGTGCCACAGGTGAAATCAGCACTTGTGATTGGGATGAATGCTCGTGCAGACTGACAATGAACTTCTTTTCACCTTTTTGATGAAGGTAGGCGGAATTGATTGAGGATGTCTCTATGGGAGAGCTTCTAGACAAAGCTTGTTTGTGCGTGTCTATATTTGTGTGTATCTCACATATGCATGCTCGTTAGACTCCAGTGCTTTACTGCTGGATGTATACAGACACCAGATGGATTCATTTTACATAAGTATATATCGTATAGACAACACATACACCACGAGATTTTTTCTCTGGTAATGGTTTTACAATTTAAAGGTTTCTTCCTGAATAAAATTGATACATTTTGTCACATTTTGTCTTATAAACCCAATATTCCTCCCAACTCTCTCATAATTTTTCTAGTTTAGCTCTTTAACTTTAACTAAATTACAAATGGCAAACATGGCAACAACATACAGTGCTTTTCTGACTTTCAATAATGCAATGAGGACTTGTTGGTATGTACTTTTACCCAACAGATAACTAATGTTTTCATGAAAGAAGTAGCGCTGTCATGCCATTGAAATAATCTCATCAGTTACAGGGGATATTCTCTTTCCTGCTAGACTTGCTGCATTTCAATATTTCAAGCTGGCATTTTCTAACTTCCACATTTCAGTTTTTACGCAGTCCTCCAGCTCATGAAGTGTTAATAGACAAGTTTCCCTCCAACACCACCATGTTTCATTTGTACCTGTTCTCTGCCTAAAGTGAGTAGTCCCTACTTATTCATCACTGTTTGGCTTTCTCTGTCTGTAGTGCTGACCATCTACTAGGGTTCTATGAAATCCATTTTATTTTTTGCCAAATTCTGTTTTTTCTGTTTAATTTTTTTGGAATTCCGTTTTGTAACCTTTCCACTAATTTTTCCATAAAAAAGAATGCCATGTTTATGTAAATGAATAAAATTTTCACTAATTAAATAGAAATAACCTTAAATTTATTGAATGAGCTGCAGTTTGGATAACCCTGATATAAAACAATTCTAACCAGTTTAACAGTCAGATATTTCCAACATTTTACACATCCACGTGTATCATCACATCCTAACTGATGTTTATAATGTAAATAAAGAAATCCTTCAGCTCTCTCAAACACAGAGTGATAGTAACTTAATAAGAAAGTAACATTAAAGTTAAACGGTTAAAAGTAAACCTGTTACATAAATGTTCTTTACTCTCAAAGTCTGTAACAGTGCATGCAGTTTGATACTGCATTGTGTTTTACTCCTGACTGTAACAGTTCTCTCCTCATCTCTCTACACACATTGCTGTCTGTCTGTCCGTCTGCCTCATATCTGACCTCTACGATAAGGCAGACACATATTGGCTTGTTAAGCAACCTAAGGGAACGACAGTATCTACAGGAGGAATTATTAAGCCATTTGTTACTCAAATGTAACATCATTTAGACTACAGGACTTCGTAAAATCTCGACTCTGTCTGACTTGAGTTTGAAGCCTCTGAGAGGTGAGCAAGTTCTCAAGTTGTGACTTGAGCTGTGTGCCAAGCGCACAGACACATCTCTCTCTCTCTCTGTGACTCTCTGGTGTGGTGAGGTAAAATAAATCAAAGCACAGATGAGTTTTCTTGTAGGTGCAACATTATGTTGCACAGTACTGCCCCGTGTTGAGCTACATGATGTTTGCCACTGTTTCGTGCAGCTGCTTTGACATGCTTTGTGTTGTTTAGGAGGAGGCGGGGTGAGTGATTGTGAAGTAAGGCACAAGTTGTGCCACGCTTTAGTGTTCCACCGGAACTTATTCCCCAGAAACACGTTCCTCTTTCTAAAAGAAAAAAAGACAACAACAACCAAAAAAACCAACAGCATTTCAGTAAAATTTATTCATTTTCTGCAATTTCCGCCTTAAATAGTAGATTCCATTTTTGTTGGCCAATTCCGCGATTCCGTTAACGTGGAAATCATAAAGCCAGAATTTCCTATAATATGACAAGAGTTTTCTCCACCATTTACTGTAAGAGTGAAATAAGAAAAAGGTAGAGACGAGAGAAGAGAGAAAAGATGCTGTGTTTTAGGTAAAAGGAAAGGCTAAAAATTAAAATGCGAGAAAAATTTAGGTTCTCTTTTAATTTCTGAGAACATGCACAGCCAGTGTGTCAAATGGCTGCTGCGTGGCTGCAAGGATGCATACACATTTGAGTATTTAACAGCAAGTACAGTGCTTAACAAATTTATTAGACCACCACCCAAAGTAAGGTTTATGCCACAGCTGCCCTAAATTGACAGCATTGGTAATTACCAAAATCATTTTTTATGTTTCTGCAATGGTTAATACACCAATATGTAGAAGAGCTTTAACCCAAATGATATTTTTAATGCTAAAATATAATTATTATTGTTATCCATGAATTTTCAAATTCACTGATTTACAAAAAAACTGAAAAAATAGCACATTATTATTTCTTGATTAATATGTCAAATTATACTTATTTACTTGTATTCCTGAACAGAAAAATTAGTTTAATGGTTGAATGTTATGCATGATTAATTTCTGGCTTCTCAGAGAAGCCCAGAGAGCCGGCTCAAATTTGGGTATAACAAGGTGAGTTCAGTTTGAAATTCCTCATTCCGGTTCAAAATGGTAAAACGTGGAGAGCTCACTGAAAATGAAAGAGTCAGCATTAAAGCACTTCCTGATGCTGGATGGTCTCTGAGGCAAATAGGGAAGACATAAAGTGTTCTCACAGTGTGGTCAAGTATGCTTTGGAGTCAATTGCCCAGACTGGTACTTACAAAATGCGCCAAGGAAGAGGCAGGAAACCAAAGTGAACTGAAGCAGATGTCAGACACCTCAAAATTTGAAGTACGAGAGACAGAAGGAAGACCACTGCTGATCTTCAGGCAGAATGACCATAAGCAGACAACTGACAGAACAAGGCTTAAAGGGAAGAATAGCTGCTAAGAAGCCATTATTGAGGTCTGCAAACAGGGCTTGACATTAACTTTTTTGCTCACCAGCCACAGTGGCTAGTGGTTCTGCAAACTTACTAGCCGCTCAGTATTTCCACTAGCCACAACTTTGGTGTTTGGGAACTCTGAGCTATATGCCAAATTTGGTAAAAAGGGTATGATATGACACATGTGCTCTACTTTCCCTCACCAATATGATCAATATCAGCTCTCCTCTTAATAAAGCACTTCTCTCTGTGCATATGAAACAGCACACTACTGAGATATGGGTCAGACTGTTAGAGACAGTCATCTAAGAGTCACAATGGGTATCAAGTTTAAGCTAAAATTAAAATACTGTTAACCGGCTGTTTATTAGAAAAAGCTACAGCAGATTACAAGAACATCTCTAATTTTCACTCTGACAAATCTTCACCAGAGAACATTAAGTGTCCAACTTCTCCTGTCCTCTGATCTATACTGTATGGAGGAAATGTTTTCATACGTGTGTCTAATACTAATTCAAATATCTCTTCAAATAATAGATGACTTACATTTGGTGGTGAAGCTCACATTTGGAGATCATTAAACAACGGATGTATAATATAAGAAGAGAAAAAAAAAAAATCACTGTTTAGTTGAATTCTCTTGGACTCCTAAGTGATCAGTTACAGACTTTTATCATTCTGCCTCTGTTTCTCGCTGCCTTAGTGAACTGATTTAAAGTTTCAGAGTTTCTCTCGTCTTTTATAACCATTTATTATCGATTTATAAATTTATAATTAATCCTGAATATACAAACGATTAAAAGTTTCAATGATATTTAAAGTATGCGCACCTTTGCGGAGGTTTTTTTTATCATTTAGATCACCCTCAACAAACAAAGAATATAGATGGAGTATTATTTAAACAATTTTTAGATACACCGCCCGCCCTGGCTCGCACAAGCGACAACGACACACAGCTGGAAAAACACACACACATAACCGGCACTGACGCACATAGACAGAGAGAAGCCATAAAGCAGAAAGAGAAAGTTCAGGTCTGAGTTTATCCTGCAAATTCTGAAACATTTTCCCTAAACAGATAGAAGCCTTAAGTCTAACCAACACATCAGTGCGAGTGTGTGTCCGTATATGTCTGTGAGTGTTGCGTTGTGTGCGTCATACAGCATCAAAGCCCTTGGTGCTGTGTAAAATACGCACGAATGGATGAAGAGACCAGCCACTTTTCTGTTATTTTGGAGGAATATTTGAGCCTTTATGTGCCTAACAGTCTCTCTGTAACAAGTCCAAATCATAAGGGCTAACTGACAAGCACTTTCAGAGTGAAGCGTAAGTTGTGACACTGATAAATTCAGCCCGCCATCGTGGCTAGTTAGAGTCACGCTGCTACTCGCCACGGCCGAAATCCATCCGCATTTGGCTAGTTGGCGGGTGTCAATGTCAAGCCCTTCCTCCAAACATCCAGAAGTGCCTCAGATTTGCCAGGGAACACAAACACAGGACTGTTGATGACTGAAAGAAGGTATTCTTGACGGACGAGTCCAAGTTTGAACTCTTGGGTCAGCATCGTCGTGTTTATCTCTGCAGAAAAGTTGGAGAACGTTTTGATGCCAGATGCATTGCACCCACAGTGAAACACGGTGGAGATTCCATTATGGCATGGGGTTCCATTTGTGGATACGGTGTGGGCAAATTAGTGAAAATGGACAGTATCACGAACAAGAACGTCTATCACAACATCTTAGTGTATCATGGAATCCTTTTTGGACTGAATCTGATTGGTCGTGGGTTCATATACCAACAAGACAATTACCCCAAGCATATTTCAAAACTGTGCAGAGACTATTTGACCAAGAAAAAGGAATCTGGAGTACTGGAACTGATGGACTGGCCAAGTCAAAGTTGGATGTGAATCCTATTGAACAAATTTGGGATTTAGTAGAATGACAGATTGATCGCACAAAAGCTTTTTCTAAAGCAAGTCTGCAGGAACAGCTAGAAACTATTTGGAACTCAATAACAAAGGAGACACATTTCTGTGCTTAAGCTTGTGTCTCTGTGTGTGAAGACGGTATGAAGCTGACTGCCAATCATCAGAGGAGGTGACTGCCTACACTGAGGCTTCTGTCAATCTCAAGAGACATTTAATGGGCAGTGATGGAAAAAAGGTAACCTATTTATCAGCTGTATACACATAATCGCTCAGTCATGGTGATCCATTATTCCTTAATGTGTTTGAATTTATACATCAAAGTCTGTCTGTCTTTTTCAAAATGTTGTACAGACCCCTTTGTGGCTCCTGAGGAAGCCGTGAAAGTCTGATAAATAGCCCTCAGTGAGGTCCCCTGAGTCAGGATTGTAGTGTGGGCTAAAGACTACAAGTCTGAAATGAAAAAAATAATCCGGGGATGAGAAGTTAAAAAGAAGAAAGCTTATAAGAAACTGGTGGCCTACTCCTCTGCTTGAGGTCAGCAGCTCTGTGCTACAAATAACTTCAAAATCTACAACTACAAAATCTTTAATATAAACCAGATCAATTTCTGATCCCTTTGGCTTTCTGTCTGTATTATTTATTTTTTCATATCGCCAACAGAAAACTTTTCCACTAAAAGAAACCAAATCTTTTTTGTCGCATCACTACTTTTAAGGGAAAAGTTAACTGAATGGTCTGAATTTCTGGTCGGAAACATACCAGAAATGAGCAGTTACTCAACTTGAGTAACTTCACTTCTTGAGCATGTGTTAAACTCACATAATGTAAATTCTGACAAAACAATAACAAAAGATGACAAGGAGAGACACAATGTTGTTAAAAGAAACCCTGCATGATCAGACAAGTTCATCTTGTTGGGATATATATTTGTATCTCTCATGTGTATATTAAACTAAAAATCTCACTAGATATCTGCTCTTCCTTACACCACCAGCTGTTATTGGTCAAACTAGACAGGAAAATGATAAATACAGAGCCATATTTACCTTGTTGTTGCAAATATTTGCATCTACATCGGTAGAATATGTTTGCAATCTGTTTCTTGATGAACCAGCTGAAGGCCATGTGCTAAAATACATCTGTTTGTAAAGCTGATCCCCAAACTTCTACTATTTATGAAGCTTTCTGTTTCCACATGGTTCAAAATCTTGCAGGTAAAGATGAGCACAGTACAAAAACACTTCCGGTTTGCATTTTTCAAAGTAAAAGCCCACTTCAGCATTTCTTTGGAGAAATTCCCTTTGTATGTTCATAATGCTTTTGTTTTGAAAGTTACCGGCACGCTTCCACTACACACTGAATCCAGTCACTTGTAGGGAGGTTTATTGAGGTAAAACTTTGGATGAATGACAGAGCTTTGACAGCAGGGAGACAAAGCCAACATGCAGCAAACTCGTGCCTGGTATGAAAGCTGTTATGGCAGCAACAGCTGCATGCAGCAAAACATTCTGCCAGTCTGAAAAAACAGTCATCGCGTAGGAACCTGTTCACCACAGCCTACAGTCTTCACTAAACCACCCCTTACACTCTCCTACCCCTCACATAGTTTGTCCATGTATATGTGTTCCTGTAAAGCGTCCTTGGGTTTCTTGAAAGGCGCTATATAAATTCAAGATATTATTATTATTATTATTATTATTATTATCAGGAATGGCCAGGGGCAGATGGTTAAGTGACATTACAGTACCAGAGCAGACCAAAACATGGTAGCAACCTGGGGAGATTATGAGCTCAAACTCACTCAAAATGCAGATATCTAGTGAGATTTTTTTTAGTTCAATATACATATCTCATCAAATATCTATCTAACAAGATGGACATGTCTGATCACGCAGGGTTCCTTTTAACAGCAGGATTTGCACTTGAAGTTACTCACACAGCATTGTGGGATTGCTCAAATTTTTCACCAGGAAGGTCAGTTTAAACAGCTTTTCTCACTCATTATGTGAAATTCATTCATAAAACAAAATCTGTGCTTTTTCTGTCAAATAAAGACAACTTATGGAGACAGATTTTATTTTCAAGTCTTCAATTCATTTCAAGAAGTAGGTAACAAAGGTAGGAAGGATGAGAAGCGAATCTCTTTTTATTTTTTACTTTTTGAAGATTATTTTGGGGTCTTTTTGACTTTATTTACATTGTAAAGCTGCAGAGGGACAGGAAATATGGGGAGAGATAGTGTGGGGAGTACATGCACCAAACATCGCAGGACTACAGTATGGGCAACTGCTGTAAACCAGCCCCCTGTGCAATGCATCTATACTCAGCTTGGAAATGTCTCTTGAGGCCGCAATGTTACAGGGAGCTTTGGGTGGGGAGATGGAGTTACACATCACAGGGGCGCTTGGGCAACAAAACGCACAGCTGATGGCAGAGAATTATTGTGGTCTTTCACAATTTACCAACACAGAACATGAATGAGGTACAGCAACAGAGCAGCAGCTTTCAGGGCATAACATCCAGTGTTTCCATGGCAAATTTAGGCATGCTGTGACTGTTGTGGTGGGTCCTATGATAAGACAAGTCTTGAGTCGACTATCAAACTCAAGGATTTCTCTGGCCTTGAAACTGATGCAGACATTTCAGTGCAAATATGATATATATTGTATAGGGGTGTGATGAGACACTTTATTTTCAAGACTAGATGAGATGAGACAGATGTTACACAAATTTCTTAATTTTGGTAGCAAAATAGGCTACCTGAGTGGAAATTTGCCTTTTATACAACTGAAAGTCACAACAATGCAGGTCTATTCAGAAATGTTTAAACTAATCCTCTTGTATATGACGGCTAACATACAGTTTATGCTTTGGTGACAGAACTCGCATATATACAGTGGCTTGCAAAAGTATTCATACTCCTTGCATTTTTCCACATTTCTTCCCGTTACAACCACAAATGTAAATATATCTTATTGGGATTTCATGTGATAGATCAACAAAAGCGGTGCATAATTGTGAAGTGAAAGTAAAATTATACATAGCTTTCAAAATTTTATACAAATATAAATCTGTAAGTGTGGTGTACAAAAGCATTCAGCCCCCTGGAGTCAATACTTTGTAGAGCCACTTTTCACTGTAAATACAGCTGTCTTTTGGCGTACATCTCTACCAACTTTGCACATTTCGAGAGTTCAAGGTGATGTGCAGTGTTAGTTTTCCACCACACATATCACCTTGCGTTTAGGCCATAAAGTTCCATTTCGGTCTCATCTGACCAAAGCACCTTCTTCCACATGTTTGTGTGTTCCCCACATGGTTTTTGGCAAACCGCAAATGAGACTCCATACAGCTTTTTTTCAACAGTGGCTTTCTTCTTGCTACTCTTCTGTAAAAGCCAGATTTGTGGAGTGCACCACTAATAGTTGTCCTGTGGACAGGTTCTCCCCCCTGAGCTGTGGATCTCTGCAGCTCCTCCAGAGTTACCATGGGCCTCTTTGTTGCTTCTCTGATCAATGCTCTCCTTGCCCAGCTTGTAAGTTAAGGGGGATGTCCATTTCTCGGTAGGTTTGTAGTTGTGCAGTGCTCTCTACATTTTCAAATGATGGATTGAACAGTGTTCCATGAGATGTTCAAAGCTTAGGATATTTTTTATAACCTAACTCTGCTTTAAACTTCTCCACAACTTTATCCCTGACCTGTCCGATGTGTTCCTTGGTCTTCATGGTGCTGTTTGTTCACTGATGTTCTCTAACATACATCAGAGGACTTCACAGAAAAGCTCTATTTATACTGAGATTAGATTACACACAGGTGGACTCTATTTACTAATTAGGTGACTTCTGGAGGCAATTGGTTGCACTGGATTATATTCATGGGTATCAGCCTCCAGGGGGCTGAAAACTTTTGCACACCACACTTTTCAGATTTTTATTTGTAAAAAAATTTAAAGGCAATGTATAATTGTCCTTCCACTTCACAATTATGCGCCACTTTGTGTTTGTGCATCGCGAAAAATCCCAATAAAATACATTTGTGTTTGTGGTTGTAACGTGAAGAAAGTTCAAGGGGTATGAATACTTTTGCAAGGCACTGTATACTGGTGTATACTGGTGTATACTTGTGTGCCATGGCCTGGCACAACTCAGTCACCATGCTCTATATCTTCTAAACAAGGACCACTGGTTGTAATGAGACATACGGCAACCTGAGATTCAAAACACTAACTATAAATCCCTTCCATTATGCACATGTCACTTCATTTCTAGACTAATATCGTTAAAGGTATGAATGAAGCACCTGTAAAGACACGTGCTTTGCTCACTGTGATTGGGTCAGCACGCTGGCAAGCACTTATCTAATGTGGTTTTAAAATACCTGGCAGTAATAACGTATATCCCAGTAAAATTTGAGGAGGGTATGAGGTTATTAAAAAGTGAATATTGCCCAATTCTACTTCAAACTAAATCTCTACGTATTTTAATAGTGTGCCACAACATTTATTTACTACACTGTGCACTCATTTTTTACAAAAACTATAATAACAAAAGCATTTAAATTCTTGGGAAGTACTTTAAAGCTGTTTCAAACAGACTGAAATATATAAAGTTGCATCAGTAAAATTAAATAATTCCTCATTCTCTTTTTTTGAACAACCATATTTAAAACACTCAAGAGACTTTTACTGTCAATAACACGTTTACTGTCATTGACAGAAACAGATAACTATTTGATAAATAGTTGTTTTGCGGTCTTTTTTTCTCAAGAGCTTTGTGAGCGTTGGACACGGATGAGCGTGTAAGTCAATATTTGTGCGTTCCTGTGCATGTGCAGAGCCTGTCTGCTCTGCCAATGTGAAACAACAAACACAGCACATTTATTAAGGATTATAACTTTATGAATGAACAATTGACTCTACAGCCCATGTGCACTACAAACGTGAAGTTTCTGACTGATGTTTTGTATGGCCAACAGCTGATTGATGAGTGACTGACACATGTTGAGATGAGAAGCAGACACAGCGAAGCAGTGATTAAATCAAAGATACAAACTAACATACAGCAAGACTGTGAGCGAGACTTTGTACACACATGAATTAAATAAACACTGCATTCTCCTCATGGAGACTCTACACAAGTTTTTAGCAACAGTATTTGATTATATTACACGTTATGATTAACTTAACTTATTTGATCAGCTCTGTTTCTTCACAAGCTGCCACAGCAACAATTTAAAATATCAGGAATATCTTTGTATTCTTTGCAATTTCAAGTTTGGTATTGTATTCTGTCATGGCAGCTGGTACTCTTCGTATCTGTGGCATATTAATTTCACCAGACTGTCTTTACCTCAACGAGAAATCTTGTGATGATTCAATCTTGTCACATCCCTACTATAGTACCTTCACTGTAAATCTTAAGAGCTGTTTAGTTGAACCGGGGTACTGCACTTGTCTCTGCATAAAATTTTGATCCACCACACCAACATCAGAATGATCTTACAATGTGGTCAGTTGTGCATATTAATACAGATGTTTTTGCAGTTACCTCTTCCGTCATCTCCTTTGACTGCTCCTCTACCTGCTGGATGACCTCGTAGCGGGTGCAGCGGTAGTAGCCTCCTGTTGATGAGCTGTGTTTCTTCCATTCCTCCAGACAGATCCAGCAGAAGTCATACTTACACTGCATGGAGAAGAAATAACCCTTCATTATCCATATGGTCACTTTAAAAATTGGATATAATAGAAGTCTGGCTATACTGGAGTAATTAGCATCTCATAACCCCTAAAAATAAAACCAGACTATTTAATCATTACTGTAAATCTTCAAATAAAGACCGGGATTCAATCTGTGGCTGGGCCCCTTTTAATGACCGGTGTTACGCGCATCATGAGCATATAAAGGCCGGTATTTATAGGAGGAGTAAAACACAATGCAGCATCAAACTGCATGCAAAAAAAAAAAAAAAAAAAGGAATTTGGCAAAAAATAAAATGGATTTCATAGGGCCCTAAAAGAGTAATAGTTAAATATATTCATATGTCCAGCTGCTCAAGTTTCATTATCAGTGTTATGTTCCTTGCTTTGGATGAAAATATAAGCTGTTAACATGGCTCAGACAGAGAGTTTTAAAAATAAAGGCCTGGCTCTAAATAAAGAGCCTCCTTCTTCTAAAGGCCTGGTGACCTCATCAATTTTGTAAATAAAGGCCCCGGTCTTTATTTGAGGATTTACAGCATTTAGGATCTAGGTCTTTTCAATGAATCTAATACCAGTTTGACATTTAAAGGTGCAGGATATCTCCTACACCCAGGAATCAGGATCTTTGCTCTTATCTCAGTATTGGCTCAATCTCCGTCTTACACTCATTTATTTTTTTTCTTTTGCAGTTGGCAGAGTTTAAAGGAGGACACAGGCAGCTGTTTAAACGCAATGGTGAATCATTGTAGCCCACTGCCACTAGAAGGCACTCAGACAACATATGAGATCATCAAGTCCCATTGGGTATTGTAGAACAACAAAACACTACAGTCACTCCAATCTGCAGCCTACCTGAGTGTAAGTGATTTCTCTCGCTGTGCCACATGTACTTCCGTTGGTGACAAGTTGGTCAGAGCAACACAAAAAAACCCTAAAGGCTGAGACCTGTGTTTCCCTGAAAACACCACGCTTACATGATACTTCAGAAAAATCGATACAGAATGAAGAGTGGGAGGGGGATGAATGGAAGCACAGAGAGACACAAAAAGACAGCGTGTGAAATGGAGAAACTTGAGATAAAAAACAGTGAAGCCAGACCGGAGGGAAGGAAACGGCTGTGAAAAGACAAAGAAGTGCTCCTTGGCAACACTGAGTCTCCTGTTTCCAAGCAACAGGGGTAAAACCATTTCTTACCAGGTAATAACAGGTCAAGAGGCTGCGCCCTGTGTGGCCTCTCAGCTTCTGAAAGCTGTTCCATTTCTCTCAAACTAATCTCATCTCAAGTCTGCCTCTTTAAAAAGGACGGGGACATTGAGATAGCTGTCACTGAGACAAAAGGAGGCCTGGTCATATGACTGCTCTCTGTGACTATCATGGCCTGCCCTCCAGCCACAGTGGTAGTAACAGAGACTCTGGCAGGCAACATGACTCAAATACTACTGAATTACTCTCACTTTTCCATGTCAGGCAGACAGGAGCTGCTGAATAACTGCAGAACTTACTGCATCCTACTGTTTGATGGATTGTTGGCTAGCATGGCAGCATTATCAGTGGGCCTAGATGAAACGACAAAACATACAATCCATGACATCATTATTTAGTAATGCAGTAACATTAAGAAGTAGATTAAGAATGCATATAGGAGCATAATCTTGCAAAGCTGATGGGTTTGTCAGATTCCAGGTCTGTCATTAGGCAGCTCTATCTTGCAAAGCGCTAATCTGAAGTAACTGTGCCAGATCTGAGAACAGACCAGACCAATAAGCATTATTTTAGGGGAACAAGGTGGCTATGGGAGGGGTTTTGTTGTACTAAAAGCAGGTAGCAATGGCTGCCACCAGTATGGCAATTAGCTTGGATGTTTTTACACCTTACAAGAGTAAAGAACTGCACTGTTTATGTTTTTTTTTCTTGGTGAATAAGTTGATATTGCTCTTCTCCTGACTCTCTTCAGCATGAGTTTGGGGTAGTTAAGGGAGGAGTTTAGTTGCACTGTGAGCTGGTACATACACTGGCTATAGGTGGAGCAATTTGCTCAGATGTAGCTATAGCAGCAGTTTTATCTGAACTGGAAATTTCCCTATTAAAGGAAGCACAGAAAACTTCTTGGCAAAATAAAGACTTTTTGGCCTTAATCGACCAGCTGGGCATGAGCTTGTTTCATCAACTTTCTCAAGTAACAGTTAGCAACTGCAGCCAAGTAGCAGCTACCATTGCAGGTTCAGGAGCTGCAAATGCACTATTTCATATGCTTCGTCATTCTGATTGGCCCGGTACCAACAAGAAAGACAGAACCTTAATCCAATCACCCTCTGAGATTTTTTTTCAACTGTTCTGCCTTTCCCAAATACTACCAATGAGAAGTTGCCCAAAAGGATATGAGACATAGCCCACACAATGTATATATATTTGGATGTCAGGTTATTGCAGATGGCCTAGCAGTTAGGTCACAAAGGAGGTCCAGGTTCAAGTCTGGCCTGTGGCTCCTTTGCCGCATGTTACACCCCTCACTCTCGTCCCTGCTTCTGACTTGATTATAAAGGCATAGAAGCCCATAGAAAATTCAACAAAGAGCACATATAATATTCACAATAATCTTTTACTGCCTACCTGCTGTTGTTCATGTTTTGCACAAAACTTGTGCTGCTTGTCTCTCCAAATCCAATGTAATACAAAAAGCAGACTACTATAGATACTTTTCTATTGTTTGACGAAAAGACAAAATTACTCAACATTTTTAACAGAAGTGGTATCGGCTGGGTAGATTTTCTCATCAAAAACTGAATTTTTGTTATGAACACATCATAGCATTATTTATAATAGTCATTTTACAAAGCTAATCATGCTAATCTTGAACATTTCATAATATAACCATCTGCCAGCTCTATAGGTGAGCTCATTAACATCTATTCTGCTAAGTTCCACAACGATTTCAACACTGGATCAATACTCTTAATTTATGGGACTTGCTTCAAAGTTTGTGTGAGCTTTTAATGGCTAATTTGAGCAGCAGCTGAAGCCAGTGAGGGCATGCTACTCCCACAGTTGGGAGTGCTTTTTGTTCATTTTTTTTTCCTCAAGCAGACAGTCAAAGGTACTGCATTTTGGTTGAATTTGTTCCACAGTGTTATTGTGCTTTCAGCTCATGAATTTATTAGCCTACTGCTGAAATGATCATTACTTGCTTGTCTACAGTGGGTACGGAAAGTATTCAGACCCACTTAAATTTTTCACTCTTTTTTATTTTGCAGCCGTTTGCTAAAATCATTTAAGTTGATTTTTTTCCTCATTAATGTACACACAGCAGCCCATTTTGACAGAAAAACACAGCATTGTAAACTTTTTTGGCAAATTTATTAAAAAATGAAAACTTAAATATCACATGGCCATAAGTATTCAGGTGCTGTCCATTTCTTCTGATCTTTCTTGAGATGGTTCTACACCTTTAATGGAGTCCAGCTGTGTTTAATTAAAATGATTGGACTTGATTAGGAAAGGCACACACCTGTTTATATAAGCCCTTACAGCTCGCAAAGCAAATGAGAATCATGAGGCAGAAGGAACTGCCCGAAGAGCTCAGAGACAGAATTGTGGCAAGGCTCAAATCTGGCCAAGGTTACAAAAGAATTTCTGCTGCACTTAAGGTTCCTAAGAGCACAGTGGCCTCCATAACCCTTAAATGGAAGAAGTTTGGGATGACCAGAACTCTCCCTAGAGCCTGCCATCTGGCCAAACTGAGCAACCAGGGGAGAAGAGCCTTGGTGAGGGAGGTAAAGAAGAACCTGAAGATCACTGTTGTTGAGCTCCAGAGATGCAGTGGGGAAATGGGAGAAAGTTCTAGAAAGTCAACCATTGCTGCAGCCCTCCACAAATCAGGGCTTTATGGCAGAGTGGCCCGACGAAAGCCTCTCCTCAGTGAAAGACACATGAAAGCGAGCACAGAGTTTGCCAAAAAACACATGAAGGACTCCCAGACTATGAGAAATAAGATTCTCTGGTCTGATGAGACCAAGATTTAAGTTTTTGGCTTTAATTCTAAGCGGTATGTGTGGAGAAAACCAGGCACCTCTCATCACCTGCCTAATACAATCCCAACAGTGAAGCATGGTGGTGGCAGCATCATGCTGTGGGGGTGTTTTTCAGCTGCAGGGACAGGATGACTGGTTGCAATTGAAGGAAAGATGAATAAGGCCAAGTACAGAGATATCCTGAAAGAAAACCTATTCCAGAGTGCTCAGGGCCTCAGACTGGGCCGAAGGTTCCCCTTCCAACAAGACAATAACCCTAAGCACACAGCTAAAATAACAAAGGAGTGGCTTAGGAACAACTCCATGACTGTTCTTGAATGGCCCAGCCAGAGCCCTGACTTACACTCAATTGAGCATCTCTTGAAAGAGCTGAAAATGGCTGTGCATCAACGTTCACCATCTAACCTGACAGAACTGGAGAGGATCTGCAAGAAGTAATGACAGATGATCCCCAAATCCAGGTGTGAAAAACTTGTTGCATTATTCCCAAGAAGACTCAAGGCTGTATTAGCTCAAAAGAGTGCTTCTACTCAATATCGAGCAAAGGGTCTGAAAACTTGTGTGTGATATTTCAGTTTTTGTTCTTTAATAAATTTGCAAAAATGTCTACAGTTCTGTGTTTTTCCGTCAAAATGGGCTGCTGTGTGTTCATTAATGAGGAAAAAAAATCAACTTAAATGATTTTAGTAAATGGCTGCAAATTAACAGAGTGAAAATGTTAAGGGGTCCGAATACTTTCCGTATCCACTGTGTGTCTCTGCTCAGCACTCCCACAGATGGTGCAGCTCTTTGGGGTGCAGAAGGGAGAGCAGAGGAGAGGGACAGCAATGTCTCCTGATCCCTTAAAAGTTTTTTCTTATGTTCCCAGTTGACCTTTTTTTCCCTTTCACCTTGGTAAACATGCTTTCATTGTATGCTGTCTGGACATTATTTACCAGGATATTAGGGGGTGTTTATCACAATTTTAAATATAACAAATTAAATAATCCCTCGCTGTCACACATGCCTTGTTAGATATGTTCAATAAAACCTGTGGGGACAACTAATACCCAGATGACCACAGCAGTCAGAATGAAAAAGGTGTCAAATAAAGCTACCACTGATGAAAGAACAGTTTCAGAAATAAGAGAAATTAAGAATTGTTCATCCTTCAACATTTAGCCAAAAACCTGTCATTTTTACTTAAGGACAGCACATTTATGAGCTCTGGGACATTTATGATCAATTTACCAAGATTTCAACCATCCTTTAAAAAAGGTTAGAAGAAAAATGTGTTGGTTTTCAGGTCATGATCAACCATGAAGAGGTATTAATAAAAATAAACTCCTTGTTAATGCTTCTGAGATAAAAATTCAACTAATTATGCAATACATTAGTTAGACAGCAAAGTGAAACCTTAAAAAGAGAACTCACCTTAGCACACTGCATGTGGTTGCAGCCCTCATTTTTCTGTATGGGGGATTTGCAGTTGGCGCAGGGTTTAGAGTTCGAAAGCAACCACAGACAATTGGCTGCATCCTCGTACGCCTCGCTTACACCAGCCACTTCATGGGGGGGAGGGGGTTAAAGAGAACAAATAAAGGCATAATGAGACAGAATGAGAATGGCCATTACCAGATCATCTAAACAGACCACTACACCGAGCGGGAAATTGTCCTGCCTGACTAATGTGCATTGCTTATTTTTGTTAACATCTCCCAAGATGCCCGTGTAACCTCTACTCTCTCTCTCTCACACAAACAGACACGCTACAGAATAATTGGCTATTATCAAAGCACCTCTGATGTGCTGTTTGAAATGCCAAGATAAACCCGAATCTGGGGAAATCGAGGGGGAGGATGGTTCCAAAACAAAATAATTGCTTTCATGTTTGGACAGTCACATCAAAGACGTGGCACTTTGGAGTGACTTGGACCATCTTAAGTCATCTATTAGATTACCCACAGTCCAATTACTGCTTCTAAACAATGCAGATTTTCAATGAGTGGGTTGTCCATTTCAATTAATAATTTATCATCAAGATGGTTGGTTTTAATGGGCTCAGCACTAAACTGTTTGTAATTACTGTGGTTGGGTTCCAGACCATTTAGCTCCAAATCAATCACTTGAATGCAACCCAAAAAATCTTGCAAAGTAAAGAGATAAGACCTCTGAACCTAACTTCTGTGTGAGAACAAATTAATGCTGAGTAGCATTGGACAATCCAAAAGATTAAAAGAGTAATCTAGGTTTTGTTAAAATAAAAATGTAAAAAAGACTTTGCCAATTTTTCTTTACACTATTCAATTTAAAGTCCCTGTAGAGTGATGAAAAAAAAATATTGTATTTTAGGTTTGTTTTATGACAGGTCACTGTGTTATGAACCACCAGGACAAATTTAAGTTATGAAAAACATCTCTAAGTTTATAAAATGGCACTTCTAAATCAAGAAAAATGAGGCAGTAAAATCTGCTCTAAGATTGTGTGTCTGTGTCGGTTGAGTGAGCCAAAGCCACACCCACTCACGAGAAATGTGGTCCTCTCAAAAAAAAAAAAGATGTCATACATGATGATTAGCACTGGAGGCCTTTAATGTGACAGACTTGGCAGGAATAGACAGTGTCTATCATCAGATACTTTCCTAAACTTTACTATCATGACCCTAACAGACATGAGGGATTTAGTCATAGTCACAGTCTGCTACTGGATGATTATCCAGGACTTAAGACAAGTGAAATGTGGATTTAAACACTCCTTCAACAGGTAAGACGTGTGTCCCTAGATTAAGAGCAGGTAGCTAAAAACTCCATACCCATGCTGGAGGCTTTGTAGAGACCAAGAGAACCACCATACAAGTTTCTAGGGCTGTTCTGTTTTAAAATCTTTCTGGAATTATGTAAATACCACTATGCACACTATTATAGGCTATGATATTCCAAATAGTTGTGTTGTCATTAGGGATGCACAATATTATCGGCAGTATATCAGTATCGGCCGATGATAGCTTAAAAAGTTAATTATCCTTATGGGTGGATAATAAAATTTACGCTGATCTGTACGGCCCATAATGTGACGTCATAATCAAGTGCACGCGATGACGCCGGACAGGCACCAACAACAAAATGACAGAGCTCTTTACAGTGAAATGCCCATTCAACTTGGTTGCTTAGTTAGTTAGTGCTGTTTAAAGCAGAATCAGGAGAACTACTTCATTTCTTTGGTTCATATTGAGTCTCAAAAATTTAAAATCATATTTAAGCTCTAAATTATAGCTATATTTTTGGCATTTAAGAATCTGTCTTTTTGTTGTTGCTGTAATTTAAATCACTTTGTCAGGAGTATCTCAGGGAGCCATCCTGTAAACTGGCTGAGTAATTAGGAGAATCAATCTAAATTTAGAAGCTATTTCTTTTTTGCACTGTGGAGCTCAGTGTCAGCAGGTTATTTGCTGCTTTTTATTGCCCTCAAAGATGCAGATGACTTTGGCTGTACTGTTAAAATACATACAGCATGTAATGCACATGTAACCCAAAGAGAATACTTAAAGTTTTTCACTAGTATGGCTGTATTTGAAAAAAACAATGCATCCTTCATTTCTGATGAAAATCAAATGTTTTGTCTGTTTCCAAAAAAAAATAGACTACCGATATTAAAAAAAATTGTAGTACAGAATGGAATTGGTGTTTTTTACAGTGGGGAAAAAAGTAATTAAATATTGGTATCGGTAAAAATGAGTTTTAAAATATCAGCATATTGGATATCTGCAAAAATCCAATATCGTGCATCCCTAGTTGTCATGTACCTGAGAAACGTAAAAGAAACTGCAAAAAAAAAAAAAAAAAAACAAAGTGACTGATACATGTTCAAAAGCCTAATTGTGGCTTATAACACAGCTATAACTAGAAATTGGAAACAAAGCTGAATCTCCAAAGAAAGAACAATGCTTGCAGATCACACAGGATATCTAATAAATAAAACATAAAAGCTCTGGAGGAAATGGACTAAATACATTGAAAGTGATACCAATGAATAATTGGACTATGTAAGACAGAGAATAATGCCTGAAATGTCCTTCAAAGTAATTTGTGTATAGCCATGTACTACTGGAAATTTGAAAGTGCGGTTTATGTTGTTGAAAAATGGGGAAAAAAAAATAAAGTTATTTAAAAAATTATGTTTTTCCCTGCTGCCCCTGGTTCAAGTAAAAAAACTGACAAGTTCTCCAGTAATAAGCCTGACCCCTGATCTTACCGTGAACTCTGATTAGAGGGCAGCTGCCTGGCTCTGTGCCAGAGCAGAAAGACAGAAGTTAGTGATCAATTTTACTGCTTTCTGGCACAAATCTCACTGTTATGATACTTTAATGACCAGTAGGCCACAGTGGCTGATAAATTTGGGAAATTTACCTCACAATGAAAAAAACACAGCATGAACCTGGCTGGCTTTAACTTTCAATAAAGACAGTGAGCAAACTATGACGGTACTGAGATGAACTGCTTGGTGATTTTATATCGTTGTAGTGTTAGGGGGCGGGGTAATTCCCCATAGGGACCGGTGATGTGGTGGGTCAGCTGTATTTGCTCTGCCCAAATAAAGGCAAGCCAGGAAAGAGGTGAGAATATTTCTGTTCTATTTCTCACACACACAGTTCAGTGTTTTCACATGTTTAAAGCAAACTTATTCCAACATATTTAGTGTGTTGACTTAAATTTGAACTTGACTTTACAGGGACTTTAAGGTTGAGTATACAAAAAGGACAAAATTTTACATTGTTTTAAAGAAAATTCTGATAACAAATTATATGTCTGGATTAAAATTCTATTATTCAACTGAAAGACACACACAAAAAAATGAAAAATAATGTAGGTCCATGAGTGTGATCCAAACAGTGCTGTCATTGGCTATGAGCTTTATTATTATAGGCCAAAAACAGAGAGTACAGTCTAGACCTGCCCTCTTTGTTAAGTGTCTTTAGATAACTTTGATTATAAACTGGTGCAATACAAAAAAGGACTGACTGATTGACCTGTAACTGCCTGCCACACAAACAATTTAAAAATGGGAGGGGCATCTTTGACAGTAATTTCAAGTTCACACCAAACTCCGTCATGATGGCTGCAGCTCTGGGTCATCTACTAATACGGTGAGACAGTTTTCGTCTCAACAAGAAATCTTGTACCTTCCAGTCATGCAAGCTCTCATAGAACAAGTTGTTTTTACATCCCTCACAGGCAGACACAAATCACTTCCTTGGGGCGCAGCTGGCCTAGTGGTTAAGGCGCGCCCCATGTACGTGGACGGCCTGGGTTCAAATCCAGCCTGAAACCCATGTCTCTCCCCTGCTCTTGTCCCTGTTTCCGACTCTATCCACTATCCTCCTCTATCAAATAAAGGCACAAAAATGCCCAAAATAAACCTTTTAAAAATAAATAAATAAATCACTTCCTTGTATTTGTATAAAAATGGCTGGGGTTATCTTTCAACGTTGTTCTTTAAAAAAACCCTAACAACTTATGTAAGTACTCACATTCCTCAGGTCTCATCTCAGTGACTTTCTGTAGCCACATCTTCCAGGTTTCACAGTCACACGGCTCGTGGGCCTCACCTTGACACTCCCTGGAGAATAAAAGTGATGCAGACATGTAAATGACCCATTTAAAGCTTGTGTTTTGTCCCCTGACTACAAATACAATTAAGACAAATGATGAATACACACCGATCTCACAGAGCTGTCACAGACGCTGTCAAAACTGTCAACCATCAATTAAATACCTCTGCCTCTTAACCAAACGCTCTCCTCATGTCAAGGAAGAGAAAAAATCTAACCTGTGCTGCATCCACTTCAATTAAGAAATGTCATGTCAACTGAACTCTTAAATAAACCTGACATGTGAGCTTGACAACCACTTTCAGGAACCATACAGTGAAGTGAAGTGCAGCAAGGTGTACAATTAGATGGAAAAGGTGGAGGTCATGATATAACCGTGAGGGAGCTCCAAGGGCATTCTGCAGGGATACAAGAGGAATAATTCAGAGGACAGAAGGTGAAGGACTGCGCAGCATCTGTGCCCTTCTGCCCTTGGGCACACTGCCAAGATAACACACGCAAAGAGATAGATATAGTTACAAATTCATGCACGCAGAAAGTGAATGGATACTCATGCAAACAAATTGCAGAGTTGCTGGGGTTTTGCATTTAAGGGCATGAAAGCTACAAGTTCATAACATGCATAAGGGAATATAAAGTATACGATACAGTGATGCGGGCGTTCATCAATTTGTTGTAAAAAGCTAAAGAACACTGAATTTTTCATTCTACAACCTGAATGTCTACTCAGTTATAATAATGCCTTAAAATCCACAACATTTACTTGTACAAAAACTTAGTGCTTCAAAATTATGGATTCTTTGATCATTTTGACACCTTGTGTTTTGAAACAGTATGATCTTTCTTTCAAGAATTTTATAGTCTTCTGCCATATTTTCATCCAAAAACTGTTGTGGAAGCAAGAGCCTTGTCCGAATTACCCAAATACTTCTGCAGAATTGCCAATATATTTTATCCATTTAAACACTGTGCAGGTATTTGTCTGCAATTTTGCAAATAAAAACAAGAAATTACCCAACATTGGTTGCAAAGTAATTTTACTTTTGCTGCCATGATACTTAAAAGATAGCAATACTGTTTACTTTTTACTCATTTTAAAGTTTAAATTTCTGTTATCGTGACAGCTCTCTCAAGATTTAACAGAAAAGGTCAACATTTAGGAAAATAAACTCCATTTTCTAAAAATAAATGTCCCTTCTGTGTTTGGTAGCCAGGTTAACTTTAGTTTTTTTCTGGTATGACAATATGAATCAGCCAAATTATAGGTGGTACAAGGGTCTGCACTACAAATCTTTTCCTCTTCTCTCAAATATCTTGCACTTTTTGTTGGCAAACTCTCGGCTGGCTGTCATAGTCTTTAACTCTGAAGAGACTTCCATGTCGGCACTCTGTCATTAAGACATAATCGATGGAGTGATGGGTTTTAGAGAGATGATCCCCACAGAGTATCAGAGCTCTCTGTTGAAGAGCCCATTAGATGCTCACTTTGAAACTCGCCTGAAAAATAGGCGATGTTTCCTAGTTAGACATTTCCCCTGTGTTGGACCCCCATAGCTCAATTGACTCTTGATAATTTTAAACTTTTATGACACAGTGATATAACACCTTGGACCCACTGCAATTCAAGAAGCACCACAAACCCAAATAAAAGCATAAATTAACTTGATTCAAATTTGTGGATATTTTGCAGAGTGTACTTAAATCATGGCACACATTTATATAGATCCTCTGATGTGCTGTCATTGTATTTTTGCTTTAATCTTGTTATTGCTTCAGTTATTTTATTTGGATTTATTGATATTTATGTTGGTGAGTGTCAAGAAAAGTGCATTTGTTTCCATTATGTGAACATGAGAGTTTAATCAATTTCAAACTGCTTCTTAAGTCACTTCTTTTACCACTAACATACATCAGATATGTCTCTGGTCCATCATGGCTGTGCTGCAGTTTGACTGCGTGCCCCGCTGTCTGTCAGTACCCACTGACTGTGTTTGCAGTGCAGCACTGCTGGACTGCTGGACCTGCAAGACCGAGGAGTTTCGCGGTAGTTACAGAATCACACCTTACGCAAGTAGAAACTTAAGTGATTGAAAACATAACAAACACACATGAAGCGATTGTTCTGAACTGCAGGAGTAGGATGAACTTGCTTGGATTTGTCTCTGTTTTGTCCTTTCATGTGGATTTTTGTGCTTTTACCATGGGTCAGTAACCCTTTATAAACAAATGCGCTTCCTCTTGCTCCTCTGACCTGCTGACTAAGGGCACTGCTACTCCTCATTATGACGTTTTGTCAATGTAGTTAAAGGAAATATGGCGGTCCAGCATTTTAGTATTTTAAAATGTTTTCTAAAATACTACAAGAGTATTTTATTCTGAAATTTAACCAGATATTTCCATTTCCATTTTGCCGCTTTCGATCTGCTCCATGCTGAATTTATGTGCAGGTCGAAAGCGCTGATGTGCTTTGGCACCCAGCAGAAATAGAAGTCCAGCGTATCTGCTATGGAAGGCTCTGGACTGCCAGAGCTCTGATGGAGCAGAGATGCAGTGCAGCAGAGCTGGTGGAAGCTGGCAACACTAAAACCTATATGGTCCACTGCCGTTCCGGAGCAGAGATGGGCTGAGTACAAATCTAGTGTAATTTAAGGGTTATGTGTGACTTTGTTCTCTCTCTTTGTCTCCCTGATCTCCCTCCTCTTTCTCGCTGCTGCACACCTGAGAGCAATTCACAATCAGTTAAGGCTGGGCACTTTTTATCACTTTTTCTGTCCCCATGCACGTCTAGGTTGCTGGGTTTTGTTTCTTTATCAACTTGGGCTGTAGTTTGCCGGTAATACTGTTTCCGGTGTTTTCTTTTCACTTTTTCAGCTTTTTGCTAGGCAGCTAAGGCTAGCCACACAAAACAGGATTTCAAGCCTGATTCAAGGCCAAATTTTCCTCCCCCGGATGATTGTGGGGGCGTATCCCGAGTAAAGGCTTGTCACAAACGATTACTTAACTGAATGATCCTCAGGTGAGGGTGCATCAGTACTGCTCCAAATCCACTGTAGCCTCAGAGACCACGAATCATAAATATTAGCTTGTTTGATATTTCCAATTCTAGGTCGTAATGTCTCCAATGTAATGCCCACAATAACCAATGAGCAAGCAGACCGGGTAGCCTCAACATCCGGATATTACATAGGCGTACTTTCACAGCACACAAACATAAACACACACATTCATCCTGACTCTATTTCTTGTTTTATGTTTTTTGTTGCAGCTCTAACACATGCCAAGACAGCTTACTGTGGAGAGACAAGCCAAGGGTATCGATGGACATCAATGTTTGTTTATCTTCTGAAGTCCTGCCGATGAGAGGTCGGCAGGTGTGTGTGTGGTCTGGGTTGACACACAGGTTGGCTGAACCGTCTTGTGTGTGTTCTCAGAAGATTATAGGATGAGAAATCATTTGAAGTTGTCCTCATGTCTGTGGTCTCCCATGTTTTTAAATCGTTTAAGGTTCTAAAATCGTCTATTGTGTGGCCAGCCTTAGTGTTAAGTGTGGTGGTCCTAACAGCCCTGAGGGAGGCTGGCCATGTCCATCTTCATCTTTTTGTTTATTTTGACCTGCACCTACAGACTTTTTTGGTTCTATGTGTTTAGTTCATTAGTTGATTTGTCTGCAGAGCATTATTTATCTCTCATTTTTATCCTATTTGACTTTTAATTAGAATATTTCCAGTTTTGTCTTTAAGTAAACGCCATTCTATAAACTATATTACAAATACTGAAAGAATCATTTATGATATTCTGATGATCACTGACCAGCAGAACAGGTGGCCTTTTCCACAATCTACAGCAGGAGCCCGAAGGAGAGGAAAGCTGAGAGAGTCTGAGTTCGAGGTCCCAGGGCCCTGAGTCTTCAGTCTCACCGCTCTCTCACACCCAGCCTCAGGACACCAGCGGATAGCTGGATTATTTTCGACAAAAGCCTGTTGAGAGAAAAATAAGATTAAAATCTTTCTGTAAATCAACAAATGATGTTGAGCCACTGACACTTATGTGAGGTGAGCATCTTAATGGTAGTTCTCATCATTTTTTGTCCTGTAGTTTTTATATTCTGCTAGAAGAAATCAGTTGGTCGGTCCTTTTCACCCGTCGGTTGATTGCTTTGGAAAACTTCTTATCAATGACTTAATAATCTTAACATATCATTAAGCAGGAATATCAATAAATGGAATCATGAAGTAAATTCAGAAAAACATATGGACTGCAGGTAGATTAATTTCCCCTTTAGTATCCAGACCATCAGTCATAGGGCTGTAATGCTTTCCTATGTTTCGATTACATTTTTTAAAAGTATCCAATCAAGGAAGTATTTGTGCAGTAGAGCAGCTCAATCATGGCAAAAAAAGAATCAATAATCATCCAAAATCATAATTACATTTATTTTGATTATTTCTGTCAAAGTGGGATCAAATGGCATCTTTATGCACCATAAATACATAAAGTACATACATAAGTACACACTTTTAAGCTTGTAAAACATAAATCCTGTGGTGCACAATCAAGTGTGTTGCAGTAACATCACTGGAATCTTAGAAAAAAGTTATGGATTACGATAAAAACAAAAGAAAAAAAAAACTAATTGGAAATTACAACTCGAAGATTTTTATGCATTAAACACGGTAAACATTAATGACTAAGGTTTTTTTTCTTCTTTTTTTTACTTGGTCTCCCATCTCTTTGGAACTAAAAATTAAAAAAAAAAATAATAATAATAATAATTTTGTGACAAACCACGAACCCTCTCTGAGTCTCTTTCTCTCTATTATGAGTCCTTCAGGCTCTGTACTCCAGTTTCGAAGTCTGTGCACTTGCGCAGTTTGGTAAAGCATGACTCAACGACAGAACAGCCTGCCATTGGTTGTCATAACCCAGTCACAATGCATTCTAGCTGTAGGAACGATCAAAAAAGGGATTACAGATGGATATAAAGACATTCAATATCGGAGTTACTAGCATAGATTTAATATTTAAATACCCCATAAAGTCAGCCAAGTTCAAGGCTTGCTAGACAACATTCTGTAACAGCTACTGAAGCAATGATAGCATCATTAGAATGGCACAACAGAGGATTTTCAAGGGAGAAAACAAGCAAGTGGCTAAGATTTATGGTTCAAAGTGAATCAACTATGAATACTATGTGTTTCTTCTTGTTCTACACAACAAAGTTGGTCTCAGGGGGTTAATGTATAGTCCTGTCTTTTCAACATGTTACCTTAATGTCAAACTGGAGGTAGCGCCTGTCCATCTCTCTAGACACCACACTCTCGATGACTTCCACAGGCACAAGCTGGTAGCAGTCAAAGGCGGGACAAAAGATGTTGTGAGCTTCACCCTCTTGGATCTTTAAGTTCAGAAACCTGAGGAAGCACACATTTGAGTCAGACAGCAATGAACATAAACACAAAAACTATCAAGACAGTGTTTAGAAAATCAAATAAAACAGGACGGCACAATCAGAGGGTTCTACCAAAATAAGGCTTACCCTTCCCAGCATGCTCTGCAGAACTCGTGGCCACAGGACATGTCGACAGGTTCTTCAAAAACAGAGATGGAAGACATGCAGATGCCACACTATAAAAAAAGGAAAGAAATTAAATCACCCTCAGTGCCAAAGTTTGATTGTTTCCATTCAGTCTAGATAAATGTAAACTTTCATAAAGATAATTCTGCAAACAGAGTGATGCAATTTCACACAAAGGCCTACTTGTACAAGTCATCCATTTTTAACCTTTGAATGAAAACACAAGCAGCCTTGAATCCAGAGAATAGGCAGAGAGAATGTCATTTTCTTGAAATGCTCAAACAGTTGGACTCATTTTAAATATTCAATGGAATGGCAATTCGAGGAAAAATAGGCCTTTATAGCATATTGTGATGGAGTGCATGAACTTAACACAATAGCAGTCATTGACTTATAAAAAAGACAGAGCCAAAGGCCAGCACAGTCCAAGATGATGGCCGCTTATTACCTCACAGATTACATGTATTAGTTCACACAGGATATTGGGGGCACACAGATACAAGCAGGGACAAACACATACACGCACAAACATTGGCCTTGTTTCAGTGAGACACTGAGTCTAACAAAAGACATAGAAGAGGCAATGTACTTCAACAATGTAAGTATTGATTTGAGAAAGAGCAGCATGTGATATAATCAACTATAACCTTTAAACAGGCCCTTGAGCAGGCCGGGTCGATTGGCACTGTGCAGTTCAAAGAATGTCTTCTCAGATCCACAACAAAACCTAATAATAAATCAACAGTTTTGTTAAGAAGCTACAAGACTGTGGCTTGAAACATCCGCAGAGAACACAAACTGTCATTATTACAAAAGGATCGTTAACACTCAGCCTTCCAAATACTGGTAAAAGTGTGTCTGACTTTAAAGTAACAGTGTCAGAAGAGAAGCTTTCAGTACTATGTTGTCAGTTTCAGGTGCAAAAAACTCTTTTTTTTTTTTACCTGGTCTGCCTTCAAAAACATGCGCATCAGTAGCTGGCAGTGAACTAAAGACGTCACCTATTGGAAACTTACAGCAGTTGTGTGTGAACACCCAACCTTTAATAACACTCAATAACACACGAGGTGACTGTGAACCATGTAGTTTTATCCTTATAAGCACAGTCTCGACATACCTCGTATGTCCAGTACAACTGGTGTATAAGGCAAACTTAAGATATATATTTGTTCTTCTAAAATGTTGATCGTGTCACATTTACCAGTCAACCAATATACCAGTATGTAATGTTGAGAAATATGCCATCATGACTGTAGCTGCTATCATCATGAACTGTACAAGACGTGTCATTTCACCCCAACTCATTGTCTGTTGCTTGCTGGTTCTTGACTGCATGAAACATGCTGGTATGCAATGGTGGTGCCCCTTTTTAACAGCTTTTCTCCATCATTCGGTAAAAATTCTACATTTACAGAAAAAATGTTGTTATATAACTAAATTAATAAATGTTGAGGTGTGCTTGTTTTATTCGAAACACTCACTGATTCAAGACAGTAGAGATAGGCAGCATGGTTCCTGGGCTATGGGTTCATATTTCACAACTATCAACTGTTACAATTAAATGAGGTAGTCAGTCGTCCCACTATCAGAAGGTTGTCGGTTCGATCCCCGGCTCCTGCAGTCATATGTCATGTCAATGTGTCATTGGCCATAGCTAATACTGACCACTAGAAACCTCTGTCATCAGCATGTGAATTGACTGAAAGGGTTTGGTAGCATTTTGAGTAGTCAGATGACTAGGTAGTCTGATGACTAGACTACAAGCTCAAGCTTATTGAGTATTTGAAAGTGTAAACTACACATAAAGGGAAACATATGGTACTAAAAGAATGACACAGCTGCACAGAGAATGCAGAAAAAAATGTTGTGGGATCTGCTGAAAGCAATGGAAATCATCACACAGGAAGACTGTTAAAACCTTATTTCCCCTCCCTAAAAACACAGTGCCTCTTATCTAACAATGCAATAATCAAGCAGTGGCAATATTTGTCACTCCAAGTATATGAATCTCAAATGAGAGTTTTGAAACACTACAGTGAAACCTACCAGTACACATTTAGGGTGTCAAAATTTCAGATAATTGGACATCTTTTTATGTTGAGTTTCAAATGGATTCATACTCGGCTTGTGAAAAACTGATGTTTTTCAGACCTGTTTCGCACCAAAATTATATTTAGACCTCTTACAGAGTACAGAGTATACTCACATAGACTGGGAACATTTTGTACTGAAATGTTACCAATGTTTTTGTGCAGTTTGGATAGTGTACCAAAGTTTGTTTGCAAGTTTGGTGATTAGCACAAGAAATTATACAAAACTGGGAGCCAAGGATTCACATTTTTTTCTACACACCGCTAATGATACCTTTTGATTTTTCTATTATTGTAATGATTTTTAAAACTTGACAACCATAGCCCAGTACAGCTCCAAGGACTGGACTGGATTTCTGTATTAAGTCAACACACACCCTGGGCCAAGCACCAATTAGATGACAGCACACACACTGTACTTGTAACTTTCTCTGCTCCCTTTTCCTCCAGGACAACCTGATTGTTATCAAACACACCTGATACCTTCATTGGCAGTCTTCTTTAGTGAGTGGTTGAGCAAGACAAATTGCCAGCAGCAGAAAGGACGCCTCACATTTCCTGGCACAATTTTCACCTTAACAGCTGCTCACAAAGAAGACCGCTGAGGAAAATGTCAAGCATGTTTGATAATTATTGGAAAATTTCAGACAAGGTCAGGTTAATGGGAGTGCAATCAAACAGGGGGTGTGCAGACCCTTGTGCAGCAGGGGGTCAATACGGCTTCATAATGACCTTGCAGATGTGCAGATTCACCACACGCAGCTGAAAATATCCTGTTTACAAAGTTTCCAAATGTTTATCACTCAGCTGTAGTTATTCCAGCAGCATACTTGGTTTATCTTTGTTAAATTATGAGGTGTTGGAGTTTTATTCTGCAGACAGTTCTTGAAACCTCCTTACACAAGCTGTAGAGTGAAAGCAATTAGCAGACAGCTACAGAGCAGCTGTGTATGCTTGTTTTGCATAAACGTTAACAGTTCAGTTTCTCCCCATGCTAAATTCAGCATCCCATCAGGGGAGTGGCATGATGAGCATCACAATTTAACTAAACAATCAAATCTGGAGGTCTGTGGATTTTCAGATTCAAATTTTTCTTGTTTGACACAGATATTGAAATAAAACCTTTTTGACAGTGCAACTTATTGGCTTGTAATGGATTAAACAGTGTTCACTAATTAAGTAAATTAGTTTGGGGAAATAATGCCAGACTATGGAGAAAGACAGGTGTGTCAATGAAAATTGGAGAACACAGCAGAAAAACTTTAGGAAATCCCTGGGACTGTGGGGACTCAGCTTAAATAAACATTGTAGAACAGTTTGAAGAGCACACTGCCAGCTACTATTATGCTGTGTGCGCCCGTGCTAACTTCCTCCTTTTCTGCTGTCGAAGCTTCTTAGCCAGGAAAACATGCTGCTCCCTAAGGCTTCTGGTCTTGTGGTTAAAATTTTTTACTGATGGCTCTCACTGATAAGCACTGTCACAGGACAGAGTTCATTAAAAAGATTGTCTTCAGATTCCCCAGAGGATTTATTTTTACTTTTTAACCCAAAATTTGAGCAAAAATAAAGAGTCTGACATGGTCTAACTTACTTTTTTATGAAACTTTTGACACTAAAGAACTTTTTGGGAATTTGGAGTGGTAACTACAGGGTTACTCATGACAAAATACAATGAGCAATACATGGGTGAGGATGGTAATAATACCACAATGCAGTCAATGTGTGTGAATTGATTTATTGTAAAATGACAGCTCTACTATAGTCATATAAAGCATAACTATATCTGACAACTTGAAGGCCACAAAAAGGCTCTAAAAAGTTAAGTGAAGAACGGATGTATCGACCCACAGCCATTTGGTGCCAGTTTACCCTCTCAAATTGGGGTAGAACAACAATAGCCCTGACCAGCACTGATATTTGGCATTTTGCTGAAAATCTGTATCAGCTTTTTATTCTACCAATCACTGATATGAATAATTAATCAATAAGTCAGCAAAATTGGCTGGCTCATTTCTCCAACACTCTACCCTATGGCCTGCCCACTTCTATATCTGATTGGCTAATACATCAGACGAGTTCTAAATCAACACTGCAGCTGACAAAAAATAAAGTTACCTTAGGATCTCTCTCTCCCCTGAAAAGGATAGTGCTGCAGTTATTTCTAAAGTTAAAAAGATTAAAAGCCCTACACTGAGGTTCCAAAACACCACAATACTGCATTCAGTTTCTACAATAAGTCTATCAAATTTCACTGTTATACCACAGAAAATGCCCAAATAGTGAACTTTTTCTCCAGGCTAATGTAGCCTCCAGTGTAAATCAATGGGGTTTGAAATGATGCATTGAGTCATAGCAAATGTTTCTTAAAGTTACAGCAGTGCCAGTGAAGCAGGGACTTATTTAAGCTTCCTGACTGTAAATGTAATCAGCTGTTGCAATGATAACCTGAGCTGTTATTTTCTTTCACTTTACATATTAGAGTTCTCTGTTAACAGAAATAGTGCTGAAATGTCCTAAAGATGTTTCTTCTGACAGAGAGACAAGGGAAATTGCTGGCTTTAGACATAAAGCTGAATCATAGACCTCTGTTAATCCAAGTGGTGTGAATTATCAAGACTATTTAGGATACTCAAGTACTGCAAATTTTAGGTATTTGACTGGTAGTTCATAAATACTTGCTCATAACTTTACACCAACAGATTTATGAGGGAAAATACTGCTATTTATTTAAATTACTTCTCAAGATGGCCCAATATATACCCAATATATGCTGATTTAAAGAGTCTACTTAAACATTCATGTGCTTTTATGATTATTACTATCCATACTAAGTTTCAGTTAAACAATCAGGTACATTCAAGTGAAAAAACATTAAAGCATCAGAAGTTATAACCAAGTTTTACAATATATTGTTATGAAATACAATTTTACTTTTGTCATATTAAGTTTGGGGCATTTATATTATTAGTTGATACATACATGAACTGTAAAGGTGCACAGTCATCAGAGATAAAAACTCACATTTGTTGCTGTTGTACTTTTATAGCAATTTCATAAGTTTTCATTTTTGCTGTAGATAAATATTGTTTTTTACCTCTGTACAACATAACCCCACTGCCCTCATTTTTAGCTGATTAACTTTCATCTACGTTACCCTCCCTCATATCATGAGCACCCCAGTTGACTCACAGTTGTGATAAGTGAGTCTACTGGCAGGAAAATCTGTTTGGAGCACCTTATGCAATTTATTTTCAAATTAAAACGTTGATATTTTGCATCTGCACAATTTAACTATATTACATGTGTGCAGACAACATCCTAAGGCTGTACTGATTTTGAGTCCCACATCCATCATTTTTCAACTCTTTCTAACTGAACACAAAACAGCAAAAAAATCTGTCGCCTCTCACCAGAGAAGACTCATCATCGGCAGGGACGAGGCTGATTTGGTCTGGAGAGGTGACGGAGGAGCGGGTGGTGCGTGGCGTCCGTGGAGAGGGCAAGGTGTCCCAGGCATTGTAGCCGCTTGGAGGCGGGTTGGGCATCTGGACTCCTGAGCGCTGGCAGCATTCCTCCGCATCAGACATCCAGGCCTCTAAGAGCTTCTCTCTGTCCCAATCTGAGAAAATAAAATTGCAATTAAAAGTTAATTTTAACATCTAAAAAAGAGAGAAACATAATCACAGTAAATGGGAAACATAATAGGTAGGTCTAGAGTTAAAATAATGATTAAAAAACTTCTGATGATCATGAGAGTAAAAACATTTAAGATAAATTTTGGAATATAAAAAATTAACTAGAAGTAAATAATGCAGAAAGTAAGGCAGTAATGATTTAAAGTCTAGAAGGCTGTTTGGACGGACTGTTTGAAAATCAAAAGATTTAAACAACATTTGGTTTTAATACTTTCATGTTTGTTAATGATTTAAGAAAGAAGAAAATAAGAAAAAAATTACTAGCATAAACCAAATCCAAGATACACAGAGCCTGAAAAAATAAAAACTCCTATCACTAAGTGAAAAAACAAAGACATAGTGTACTTTATTAAGATATACTATTTTATAAATCTTCATTCATCAGGGATTTAAGCAGGCATGGATAACAAACCATCATGGGTAACAAATTTGAGCATTACTAGTCAGCCTGAAAACAAAGACTTGTCAACCAAATTCCCATTTCATCCACAGAAAATGTTTTCACATAAAACATTTGTTTCACATCATTCTTTCTTATAGCTGTAAGAAATGGTGAGCACAATGCTGAATCCACCAAAGCCCACACAAATCCCTCTCAAGTGGCAACAGCACCACCTAAGCCTCTCAAACAGCCAACAGCATAGACCTGCTGCCATCTGCTTTCCTCTTTTAGAATAGCTGCTTGTTCTCATATTGGCAAAAGAGCAGGTTTGAAAGCTTTTTAGCATGAATATTAAATGACTTGTGGACTGTGGCTGAATCCAGATTTTCTCTCACGAAAAAGTCAGCTCCCAAAAATAAAGACCATGACCCGGTCAACTGTGCAATTAGGCCATTATCAGCCTCCAGACACGTTTCACCACCAATCCAATGCCTCAGACTCTAAATGGCCTCGTTTAGATAATGAATATTGCAACAATTTCCCCCCATCTCCATTCAATTAAAACTCATCAATGAGTATGACCCTATCTTCATCCTTTCGGACATTAAAAGGAGTCTGAAATTAAAAGTCTTTGCATTCGCCTTAATATAAAAAATTAGCAGGGACATAAAAAAATCAAAAGCAGACACAATGAGAGTCACACAAGCACCAAGAATTTTGATAAGAATACTATAAAAGACCAATACAGCAATGAAAAGTTAAAACATGTGGAAAAGTGTGAAAGTTTTCACGTGAAATTAATGACGCATAAGTCCAACAAACTCTTGTACAGCAGCTTAAAAAAATCCTGAAATGTGCCACCCACTATTTAACAGACAGACTGCATCCCCATGATAGTGGGGCTTATAAATAGCAGAATCTGGAGTCACTCTCTCCCTCTAAGCTCCCAAAAGTATGTCTAATATGTAGCACACACAGCTCAGCAGCCAGACGCTCGGCCCTCTGAATTAGAGGAAAGGGTATATAAAGACTGAAAATCAAACCTAAACTGTGACACAGTTTTAAGTCCCACATAATCTATGCCAAGTTCAACCTGGGTGGGTCACGATTTTCAGAGGATTCTGTTTTAAACATTTGAGGTTCGTCACACACAGCACATTAGCTTATTTTAAGTGAATGACTGGCTTAAGGCTGCAAATCAAATCCAAACTGTGACACTGTTACTCAGTACTTTGCCAAGTCTAAGTTAGAAGAGCATCACTGGAAAATCCAGGCCAAGTGACTGATGTCTGCAGGCATGAATAATGCGGATAAATGAAATTCTTTCACTCTCCACAGGTTGAAAAGGCTTCAACTGATGTGGCCCACAAGTAACAATTGTCTCTTGGATGCAAGTTTCCTGAGGGATACCACAGACACTCAGTGTTATCCTGAGTACTAGTTTCACTTTAATTAAAGGACCTAAAATCAGCAAGACTTAATTATTTCTTATGGTGCTTCAGCTAGAGTATCTTCAGAGTTCTTTGGAAATAAAGCTTTGCCACATAATGCTAACCCCTTATGTATACTTTATGCAAAACATGCTGCAGCTCAAGCCAGCAGAACATGATCATTCAAGAAAGAACAAAACAAAATTGCAACGAAGTCCTTATGTAAGCAAAAGATACAACTATTTGTTAGTGCACTGTTACACAAACCTGCAAAAGCAGTGTATTAAAGTAGGATGCAAGACACTGGATTTCTGCTGATATGAAATATGCAGATTTCCAAATTTATTTCAGCGGATACCTGCATTCATATTGATGAATGAACGTTCATCCAATCACAGTCTGAGATTTTTTTCACAGGATCTTCCCTTTCCCAAACGCTGACTATGAGTGATTTACCAGATGGATGAAACAACTCTATCTAGCATGTCAGGTTAGTGATATACAGCATATTTAGAAAGTACTCAGACCTCCTTCATTTTTTCAGTTGTTTTGTTGGAGCCTGATGCTACAGTTCTTTAAATTCATTTTTATTCTCATTGATCTTCTCATAACAAAGTGAAAACAATTTTTTTTTAAATGTATTAAAAAATAAAAACTGAAATATCACATTGATATGAGTTTTCAGACCCTTTGTTGAGATCCTGCCCAGAGATAGGGCAAAGTTCCAGAAGGACAACTACCCTGCAGCCCTCCAGCAATCCATGCTTTATGGCAGCAAGGCTAGAGGGTTGTCCTTCTGGGACTTTGTCTCATCTCCACACAGGATCTCTGGAGCTCAGTCAGAGTGACCATTGGGTCCTTGGTCACCTCTATTACTAAGGCCCTTCACACTGTTGTTCAGTCTGGCTGGGCGACCAGCTCTTGGGAGGGTCCTAGACATGCCAGACCTCTTCCATTTGAGAATTACAAAGTCCACCGTTAACCTGACATCCAAGATAGACTGTTTATATATCCATTGCAAGGATATATCTCACATTCATCTGGGAAAGCCCCCACAGTAAGCATTTGGGAGGGGCAGGACTTCTCAAAAAATTCTACAAAGGTAACTGAAGGAACATTCTGTCTGTCACATTCATGATGGTCCAATCAGAGCTACAAGACAGGGATGCTGTACACATGCACTTCTCTTGAGCTGACAGGCCACAGCTTCTGTAGATTGTTAATGTTGGAGCTTCTCTGTGAATAAAATTGATGCCAAGGCTGGTTGGGAGACATGCAAAAACATGTTCTATGCCAAGACAAGTTTTCAGTGTGGTTCTTTGCCCTTATTTTAATAAGAAATGTGGTCCAGTTCCAGTTAAACTGCTGCTTTCCTTCAGCTACATCCAAGCTAACAGCTATCACATTAGCAGCTATTGGACACACCAGCAGAACATGTAACAATCGCAAACTCATGCTGAAGCAGACCGGGAGAAGAGCAAAAACATCTTTTCCATCATGAAGAGCTTTCAGTGTTGCTCTCTGCCCTCGTTTCAAACAGGAAATTTTGCCCAGTTCGGACAAAAATCCCACTGTGCAGGGCTCCAGACTAACTTTATTTACAAGGAACACAGTGGCCTCTAACTTAAAATTTTAGGGGCGCAAGCAGAAGATTTAGGAGCGCACACTGTAAATCAACTTCCAAAGTAAATATTCACATTTCCTCTCATTTTCACTGTATTACTGTGGAGCTGCACTTTCATTACACAGGTCACGGCACATTTTATGTTTCAGACTGGCATTGTGTTTGCTCAAAGTGTCGTGTTTTAATTGTGTAGTGCCAGTATTATCAGCAAATTTCGTGTTCCCCGCATGTTATGGGTATCGACAGCAGAATTTGCAGTTCATTGAATTCGTCTCCCTGAAATACCTCAGCCAGGTGAACTCACGCAGCCACTCATCCCGAAAACAGAATTTCCTGCTTTTTTTCGCCCAGACTGTTTCCTCACAAAACGAGTCAGACTTTTTATCAGGATTTGTCTCCTCTGGCACACTAGTTTTAGTTGGGAGAAAGTAAGCACCGATAGTCCTCTTCGCCATTGTTCATTGTTTACAAGACTTATGTGAAACCTGCAGATTCGCGTAATAACCCCAAGACTCGCCTCTTTTCACACATTAGCCAATCACAGTGGTCATTCCCCCCGCTCTCACACACATTGGCCCGCCTTCTTCTTCTTTGGCGTTCGTCTCCTTTCTTCTTTTAGAGTTAATGTCTGTTGGCAAACCAGCTCATTTGTGCTTTATTGCCAACAACTGGGCTGAAGTGTGGAGAAGAAGTATTTAATATTTAATAATGATAAAAAAATTGGCAAATTTACTGGTTGCACATGCACGAGTAGACAAAAAATTTACTTGCACTGTCTAAAATTTTAGGGGCAAAATGCAACCATTTAGGGGCAGTCTGGAGCCCTGCTGTGGCCAAGTCCGAGCTAATCACTTCACTAGCAGCCACTCACACAACAATTAACCCTTTCTCCCGTAACTCTCACAAACTTATGTCGAAGTAGGTCGGCAGAAGAGCGAAAACATCTTTCCCATCATGAAAAGCTTCTAGTGTTGCTTTTATTCTTTATTACATACTGAAACATGGTCCAGTTCTACTAAAACTGACGCTTTATGACAGCTACATCCGAGGTAATCCCTGCACTGGAGGCAGCCTTTGCAAACAGCTTCGACTACAACTAAACTCCACCTGTAGCTACTGCCTCATTCTTCTTAAACAACGCTGATTGGTTCAGTGTTCAGTTTGTCAAAAACATTGTGGATTGGAGGTTATGGGGAAAGATGGCTGCCTTAGTTAGGAACAGTCTTTAACAAACAAGTGGAAGTGGTTCAAAGTTAGAAAAATTTTATTTTTTTAGAGGAATCTGTTTATAAAAAGCAATGCTTGGTAGCTTTCAGGTATGTGGTTAGATATGCAGTATTTTTAACCACCACAAGGAGATGGATAACAAGTGTTCTGAGTATGTGTGTTTGTGTGAGTTAAATAGTACCGTGGGCACGTAGCAGCCCCTCTGCAGTGAAGAGAGGGGCCTGCAGCATGTCGGCTGTCTCCACTATCAGCATGTCCTTCAACCTCCGAAGATCCTGAGGCCGCAGGCCCTCATACAGCTAGAGAGAAGGGCATGTCAGAGGAAAGGACACAGGCAGGAGAGGAGGAAAGGTGGAGAATGACAAGAGGAGAGTAAGAGGAGGGGGCGAGGAAGGTTATGAGTAAAAATACAAGAATAGAGAAGGTTTAAAGGGAAATGTAATGAGTAAAGCGAGCAACATGGGTGAAGTAAGAGGAGGGAATGAGGGTGGGGAAGAAAGAAAAATAAGGAATACAATAGAAGCATTAAAAGCAAATTGGATATAGACAATTGCTGACGCATGATGAGGCAAGGCCCAACGAGCACAGAGGTGGATGATAATCAGTCACATGTGTTATGGCAGACTTGTTTGTATTTATGACTGTTTATGTCTTACAGAAGAATCTACAACATGAAGGCTAGCCAGCTGAATTCCAGACTACGGACAAATATTTGCTCAAAGCAAAAAGAAACAGGTCTACTTCAGCTTTACCTCTCACAAAATATTTCTCCTCTGTTCATGGCTTTTGTCCTCTAAAGCATATTTTTCAATGGTTAATTCTGCTCTAAAGGAAAACCTTCTCATGGACTTTTAAAATTTAACTGTAGTCTTCACCAATGTTACAGTCCTTAAAAAGTACAGAGTGATACTGTAGAGGTTTTGTAGCCTTGTATAATACTATTAGTGACACCTGTTGACTGTGACAATCTGAAAGCTTAGTAACCTCTTCATCTTGGTATGTTTTTCTGTACCTCTCTCCGGTCGAGGGCTGCATACTCTGCCTCTATACCCTCCGCCTCAGGGGCAAGAGAGAAGACCATCTGTGACTCTAGGCACAGGGCCAGCTCCTTGTGGTGCTGCTTCTCTGCACAGTCACATGGAGTCTCGCGGTTTTCATTCTCTGCAAACAGGTCTGCGTCTCTCTGCACCAGGAACTGAGTGAGGAAAAAAAGGGGAAAATTACACTTTAAATAATGGGGAAAATCTGGTATAGAGGGACACACTTAAGCAAACAAGCCTAAATATGTAGACTGACACTCCTGGAGTCTGTGATAGTTAGAAAGAAGACACAAGAACTACAACAGAATTGTGACATTCATCAGACATCTACTGGGAACACAACTATTATTCTCCAAATTCTGCTACTGAAATTAAATATTTGATTTTCATGGAAACATTTCTCAAAAGTAGCACTAAAAAAAACTCTCCTTTTGGTTGTTACTTTAGTGTTTCCGGGCAAAATATAAATCAGCCTCTCTGAAAGGAAAGTACATATTATTTTCCATCATGAATGTGAAACTGACTTCTAGTTGTTCAGATTATTTTTTCATTTAGACCTTTTGTAAAGTTTCCAGAGTTTTAATAAAGTTAAAATAAGAAATAATAGTTTTCGGCTGCACAGAATTATCTGGATAAATCAATGGCTATGGAGTCATGAAAATTTGATTGTCTGCAGACTTTTTCATCAATATCAAGAATGAATTCATCTTAAATGTGACTTTTAGTGTAGAAAAAAGATTCCTAATTACATAGGTACTTTGGGTAATACACAAAGCCCATTTCAGAATAAAGTCAGGCAAATAAGACAAGCAGTGATAATTCTTTCATGTAGCCTTTGTATGTGACTTCCTGCTGCAGGGATTAATAAGGATGAATGCACACCTTTTTCTATGACCATTTATTTACAAAATACCAAACAATTTCTGTTAACCTCAGGGTAATTTTGACCCCTTTTCTATGAACATGGGACATACACCTACAAGTCACACATGGGATTATTTTGTACTTCCCCAGACAGAAAAATATCCACAAGATTGTGGACTCTCACCTCCACACAAGTCTTCATGCCTGAGGCAGCAGCATAGTGCAGGCAGGTGTTTTTCTTGTTGTCGGTGGCATTCACATCAGCCGCCTCGTACTCGCCGTGGTCCAGTTTTGCTCCGGTCCATGCCAGGATAATTTGTAGACATTCTGCCCGACGCTGTTTGTCTTCATATGGCCGCGAGATCCGTGGTTGCAGTGCCCCCTCTGAGGTCAGGATCTGGGGCCCCATGCAGAGAAGGTGCAGAGATGTCTCATTGTGCACATTACGCTTGTTTGGATTCCCATCTTTGTTTAGAAGAAAAGACCTGAAGAATATGAACAGGAACAGACTGATCTTAGCGAATAACTCATTAATATTTCAGTTTTGTTCTCAAAGCAATCTTGCATGTTCAACAATTATTAACCTGTATTCATGTTTTTTGTAATCCATACTTGCGTGTTTTATCTTACAATATAATTTTTATACACTGGAAACTAAAAAAGTTAAAAAATATATGTACATAAATATATCACTTGTTTCTGTTGAATGTGTGTGTGATTTTAGTGTTAGCCTATTTTTGGGTGTAAACATTTATTTGATAGTATTTTATGCAATGTTGTTTTAAAAAACTGATGACTTCATGAAAGCAAACAAAGTAGAGACCAATACAGAAATCAAACTTGCACATTAAACGCACTATATGTCAATCAATTTCATCACCAACGGCTCTCAATCAAAACAATGACAAAAGATGATGAGTAAAGATGTGCTTCTTAGCTCAGCCCACCTCCACTTTTTACCTTTTATTATTGAGGACTACTTAAAAAACTGCATTCCATCACACCATATGGTGTAGTAGACAGTAAACCATCCTTTATGGTTCATGACATATTTTCACAAAATGAAGGAGAAAAGCAGTTTAAAAGTGGCCTTCCTGCTCCGTGCCATGAGGTAATTGCAAAGCATTCTGGGATAATTTGAAGCACAAACCAAAAGGACCTTTTTAACAGCTTTTCTACCTCCTTACATGAATTTCATCCACTAAAGTAAAAGGTGGTTTACTGTTAAGCAGAGCAGGGGTGGCAGGTAGCGAATTACATTTAATCAGATTACTGTAAATGAGTAGTTTTTGGGGTGCTTTTGAGTGCATTTTGAAATCAGTACTTTAACTTGTACTTAAGTTTTAACCAGAGTAACTGTGTTTTTACTTGGGTAGTATACTCTAGTACTTCTTTTTTTTTTTTTTTTTTTTTACCTCTGTTGACTACAGCAGCACGGAGAGAGAGAATGACTGTGCATCACAAAAGCGGATGACTGCTGATGTTCTTTTACTCATGTTTTTGGTGGATTGTTGTTTTGAGGTGAGATGTTTGCACCATAAATGAAGTCATCCACTGAGTTAGAGTTTGAAAGGACTTTAGGTGCTCCCATGTACGCATTGCCTTGCAACGAGGTTGACTCTCTGCTTTGTTCTTGCCAAAGGAGACCAACTTTACCACAGATTTTCAAGATTTTCCATCATACTGTAAAATATTTGGCACTTTAACAGTTGTTTTAAACTATGTATGTGTAGTGTGGACCAATAAAGACACCTTTAAATAGTTAAATTTAACTCTATAGGAGTTTAATTAAAACTAAATTTTGCTGTGTAATTTACTTTATTATGGAGGTGTGCCTTTACTTGCACAACCTGGTATGAGACCTATTATCATGTTGTTCTCGCTAATAAGGAAAGATCAGATTTTACTGTACAACTCCTTATAAGCAACTCAGTATTTAAAGTAAATTTACAATAAATACTTCCTACTTTTACTTGAGTAGATTTTAACCAGAGTAACTATACTTTTACTGGAGTACAAAAGTCTTGCACTTTCTCCACCTCTGCAGAAGAGGTGAGCGAAGGTGAGCAGCACATCTCTTATCAGCTTGGAAAAGTCTAGTTGGGCAACATTGTGCTCAGGGGGGCTCAGGGGGGTGTAGTTATATGCTTGGGACAAAGAATGCACAGGCAGTGGTTTAGAATAATTGTTGTCCATCACAACTAAGCACTTCAGAACATGAATGAAATACAGCAACAAATCGGCAGCATCCAATAGCAGAACAGGCTTTCTTACGTAGAAGTTTGTTTCATGTAACTTGTAATGTGTCACGTCTGTCATGGCAGTTCTGCCATCATGGCTGCGGTGACAAGATATTTTAATATTACAACTATGAAAAATAAGGTATTCTCTGGCTTTCAAACTGCAAAATTTGAGGTAATGTACATACTCAACTAATAAATATCATTGCATGGTATTCCTTAAAATCAATTATCCAAAATCAGTCGTCATTTAATGTTCCAACAAGAACTGTCAGAATCATATAAGCATATTCATCCGTTTCTCTATTAATCTTTCCATCCTTTCATACTGTTTTGATTGATTCACTGATTTAATCTCATCATTGTGTCACCCACAAACAGACAAGGTAACAAAACATTATCATTAACACAAAGACATCAGATGCCAAAAAGCAGACATGGACAATCATAACACTAAGCAAATAAACCATCCTGACACTTCTACTGTGTTTTGCGCCTAAAGTGCCCAACTTATACACACTGAAATACGCAACAACTCCATCCTGCCATAATTGTTGCTCTAAAACATTTCAGGAATTTGGACATACATTTCATTCATTAAAGATTTTCTGTGTTATGATAAAAGGGGCATGGTAAATCAAAATAAGATTCATACTCAACCTCTCCTATATCACAGAATTCACAGAGTCCATGTTTTACATATTTTGCTTCCATTTGACTTAAATATGTTTTACAGCTGTATTTTTTTTTGTTTTTTAATGCAAATTTGAGCACCCTATTAGCAGAGATGTGACAGTGCCTGAGAGATGTCAGCAATTACATGCAAGGTTGGTATCTCTTTGGGAGGGAAGCTCTTCTAGGCCAGTCCTATTCTAACACAGCATGTTGCATTCCTGAGAGCTGCTAACAGATGGCTATGTGAAGAGACAGATGGGACAGAGACATATAGAGACAAAACATGAGATTTTTTCTATTATGCTGCAGCAATGCACAGTGAGAGTGGCACCAGTTGATAGACAAGAGTCCTAATATAAGCATATGACAAATGCTCAAAGGATTCGTTTGAATGTGTCATAAAAGAAAAATTAAAGAGGAAAAGCATAGAAGCAAAAAAGCCCTTCTTCTATCAAACCTTCAATATCAATTTATTGCAAACCTACAGCAGCTAGTGCAGAATATGTGACAATTGACTACACATTTTTCTTATATATTTTCCCCGCCACATTCTGACCTGAGTAGGCGTGTCATGCCGTGCCGGGCAGCGTAGTGCAGCGGAGTGTTGTGCTGGTAGGACTCTCCGTATGTAGTGTTTGGATCCAGAGCCTCTTTGAACTGTGGGTTACTCTCATACAGTTGGCAGGCCAGCGCCTCATCTCCGTTGATGAGAGCCTTACGGAACTTGGTCGCTGTGTTTCCCATCTCTTTCTTGCTGTGGATCCAAGCTCTGTTTGACACAGTCACCTCTTAAATTGTCTTCAACCTGCTCAAGTCCAAAAGGCCAGCATACTGAAGTCCTGAAGATGAAAAACAGAAAGAAAGAAGTCAAATTCCTTTCTGGCTGATTCAGAATCCAAGGCCTTGATAACAAAAAAAGATAAGCGAACTACTCTTTCATAACAAAGCCCAAGCTGATTCTCTCAAATGCTTCAAACATTTTTTGACTCTGTCTCAAAAAGAAAAGAAAAAAAAAAAAAAAAACAGCATTCACTCCCACTGAATTACAAGAACTATACTTGCATCTCCAAGGTTGTTCAGGCTGCTCTGCTGACAAGTCCCTGTGTCAGCTCTGTAACCCACCTCCCTGTGTTTCTCTTTTTATTTTTTTGTTTTGAACACCTAAAGATAGTGCCAACAAGCCTCAAACAGAGAGAAGAACAAGACTTCCTCTGGCATCACTAGGAGCTTCCGCCTCTCCGTGCCAATGATTCCCACCCCGTTGAGGCCAGGAGTCGTTGTGGAGCGAGATATCCTCGACTTACGAACAACACTCATCGAGTCAGCATTTCGCCTCCACCGGAGCGCCATATGGTCATAACTGTTTGGGCTGTGTGACGCTTTTATGTAATTTGTGGTGAGCGTCAACACAAATAACAGGACAAGGAATCATCTCATTCAGCCAGGCATACCATAAAATTCATTCATAGTGAATTTTCAACACCATTACATAAAATGTTTCTGCACAATATTGCTCTGGTGTAGACAAGTTAGAGCTGCCAAAAAAGCTGCCTTTTTCAAGACAAAAAAGTTGAAATTCGTAGGTTTTTTTTTACATCCCACTCTATTCCTGAGGTAAAAAAAGCAATAGGTAAATTTATCATGGATAAGGGGCCTTTCTATGCAGAAGCTGCATGTTTTCCCAGTGCATGCCTGGTTTCTCTCTTGGTACTCCAAATTCCTCACACAGACCAAAAACATCCTATTTAGGTTAATCAGTGACTCTAAATTGATGGTAGCCAGTCCAGTCTGTGTCCCTCCTCTTGCCCAATTGGATTAGCAGTATAGATAACTGATGGGTGGAGGTTTAGGAAAATTGTTTAAGTTCATGTGCCTTAAACTAACTGCAGTTTGGTATGATCCTGCCAAAAATGAGACCTTCATGAGGTGAGTATATCATGTTCACTTCCAGATGAAACTAAACAGATAAACAAAAAGGAGCACTGTCTGAGATGTTACTGTAACTTCTGAGGATGTAGTTTCTGTTGCAGTTGAATTGTTAAGTATTGTAGAGCAAAGTTTAAAGTACTCTTAACTTGCATAAATGGGGTTGACAAACCAACAGAAACACCTGTCAATATCGAAAACAAATATCTGAAGTCTTTTTATCTACAAATATTACAGAGCTGCACAATCACATCTCAGTTTAAACAAAAACTGATAAGACACTTCTTATTTAAGTGCTCATCAATTATGCTGTCACTGTGAACACTAATGTTTCTTGTTGTTTGTTTGTCTGCTCACACTGCAAAGACTCCTGTGTCAACTTCATGGATCCACAAGTAAAAGGAGTCCAACTCTGACTTAAAAAGAGCGGATACAAAATGACTTTAGCTGTTCAAATTGTCAAGATCTGAGTCACATAAAAGCAAAAAAAAAAAAAAAATCTGAATCAGGTTGCTTAGGCCTACACTATGAATGCAGCCCTGGAAGTAATTTGCTTTTTATCTAAGAAACAGACAACTTCTTTCATTTATCTTTGATGTAGTCATATTTGAA
Source organism: Cheilinus undulatus (assembly GCF_018320785.1). Classification (NCBI taxonomy): domain Eukaryota; kingdom Metazoa; phylum Chordata; class Actinopteri; order Labriformes; family Labridae; genus Cheilinus; species Cheilinus undulatus. Next base: position 18,137,630 of record NC_054872.1, read on the forward strand.
TCAAGGAAGGTAGCAGACATCAAGCTCAAGGGCCGTTATTTCTCAGATTGCGGTGATGATGAACTCATGATAAAATCATCCACTGAGGAATGAAGGTTAGTGGAGCAGAGGCTGCCCTGAAAAGGGTGTGACTTTGATTCCTCCTCAGCCTCTGTAACAGATTTGTAAGAGGTTTATTTAACTGCATGAATCATGCATCTTTCTTTATTCAGCCTGCTTAAATAGGTAAACATTGTATACTTCCAATGTGAAAATCCACTGCAAATTTAAGATACAGCATATTTTCCATGCATTACTGCAAAATCACTCATCCAAATAGCAATAATAAGTAATCGTAGCCCATCTATCACCAATGAAGTTTGATGACTCATGTTAATAACTTTCCTTGCATCACTGAGTCAGCTTGTAACATGTAATAACAGACACCTTTCTGCGTGCACACAATCAGATGACAGAAAAAGCAGACAACGTCCTACCTTGTTAAACCTCTGTAAACACCTTATCTCAGGTTACATAACCTCGGAGATGGCAACATATATCACTGATTGGATTACTCTTTATATGTTTAACTATTTAACCCATCTGATAACAGTTAACGACATTTCCCCATGACAGCACCAAACAACTAAGCGCAAAAGCTATCTAAAAGTGATCAGCTAATGATGTAAACATGTCACAGTTTTTCTGCGTAGCTTGCCACTTGTCACTAAACTCCTTCATACAGGCCTTTCTCCACGCTGTGTAGTGTTTACCGTTAACGCTAGCACGAACCGACGTGTGTTGTGTTGATGAACAGTCCGCTAAAACGCTTTGTTTCACTCCGGTACGTAAAAAAAAACATTCAACAGCACACTGACCTTACATAACGAGAGCTTCAAACCATTCCGTGTGTTAAATGAGCCAGCGCTGATCACAATACACAATAGTGCATGCTAGCTGACTGTTATTCAAAAAGATAAAAACATCATGACGCTACCATCTGCGTTGGCTAACGTCAGTGCATACGCTATCGGGGTTAGCTAGCAAGCTAACCGCGCTGCTAGCCAACTTAGCTAGCACTTTGATAAACTCACAGTAAACAATGAGTAACAAGTATTCAGACTTACACAGACGGTAAGGCTCGCTGTTCTAGACCTGATGTCGTGGATTAACTGTCACTCACTTGCAGAATAAACAGAGGCGTTTCTTCTTAAGTGAGGCGCTTCTTGTTAAGTGAGGCAATCCATAAATAATGTGTGCTCAGAGCGGTGATGTTGTTCCTGTCAACTCTCCGTTGACTCTCTGCTGCCTCATAGACGGGTTGCCAGGTTGGATCAAACCCCCCCAAACAGGCGGGTAGAGATGGGGCTTAATGTGTTCATGGGCTGAACGGTGATATTTATGCAGGGGTGGAAAGTAACTTATTACACTTACTCAAACTACTGTACAAAGGCCTGCCCACAAAATCTTATGTGTCCCTGTAAAACAGCGAATGGGCCCTCCCAACCACGATTTTATGATGATGTCAATGCATGTTGGATCAGTAGCATTAGGGCTAGCATCCTGACAGTAAGTTACTTCATTTTGGAGCTGAAATGTGTGTCAAACTATTATTGAGTTCTAATGCTGAAGTTATTTGTTTGTGCTACTTTTAAACCTATTTCACCACGTTTTCTATCCAGTTTGCCACTTCTTTCTGCCACTTTTACACACTTTTTTGCTACTTTTTGTCCATGCTCTCCACCTTTTTATGCCACTTTTAACCCATTTTTGCTGGTTTAGGATAAAATCTGCTTGTCACAGCTTAACTTTACAGTGAACCATGATTTTGCCGACCTCCATGGGCCCCCAGTTTGGCTGGGCCCCAGAAAGTTCTCCCATTAATCCCCATTGACTGTAACTGAGTAGTTTTTCTTGGTACTTGTACTTTTTAGGTACAATTTAAAATTGGAACATTTCTTTCTACTTGAATAATTTTTAACCAGAGTAACTGTACTTTTAGTTTAGTACAATATTCCTGTACGTTTTTCACCTCTGTTGACTACACAGTAGCAAATAGAGAGAATGATTCCACATCACATCCCAAAACAGCTGTTGTACACAGCAAAAAGTGGAGGGTTGATATCTCAGGGTTAAACACTCAGAGTTGATTTTAACCGTGTTGGAGTTATTTGACAGTGTTGATCCACTAGTGCTGGTTCAACTCACTACAATTTTAAATCTGGCGCAATATGAGGACAAAGTTCCCCATCATGCCCTTGGTCAGAGTGTTTAGTTGTGTTTGGATGTTGCCCATTGTACAGTGATCCCAGCTGGGGTCCTTCTGCTCATGTTTCTGGTGGTTTGTTGTTTTTTTGTTGTTTTTTTTTTTTGATGTGAGCCACATCTGCACCATGAGTGAAGTTATCTAGTGAGTTAGAGTTTCCACTGTGACTGTAGGTGTTCCTAAGGGATGCATAATGACTATTCTTCATATGTTCACATTGCCTTGTTATTAGGTTGACTGTCTGCTTTATTCTTTCTAGAGGAGACCCTTCCTGTCATATTTTGCATAAGTTACTGCAACTCTGTCATACTGTAATATATTTCTTTCAAGAGTGCAGTTTAACTTTATGTAGTGCAGACCAATACAGACACCTTTAAAGTGTGGAATTTAACTCTGTATGAGTTTAATTAACACTGTCAATTTTGCTGTGTAAAGGCGTCATTTTACTTAAATAACCTGATAGGAGATCTATTCACTGGTTGTTGTTGCCAATAAGAAAAGGTTCTGTTTTACTATGCAACTCCTCAGTAGCTACTCAGTTCTTAACATAGCATTTAGATCAGATTCTTTTTACTTTTACTTAAGTAGATTTACAGACCAGTACTTTTACTTGTACCTCACTGCAATAAGAATCTACCACCATAGTAAAGTTCACAAACACTGGCACTCACAGCAAATTTCATTTGTGTAGGGCCCGGATTGTGTCACCATAAATTCAACCTGCCAAAGTGGCTATTGGGAGTCACTGCACTGCCTGCCATGGCTGAAATCCACCTGCATTTCGCTGCTCTGAGGGTGTTGATGTCAAGCACACAGTATCGTATTTTGCATAATTGGATTCAACTGAAAACATAAGGAACTCAAATCTGTTATTAAAACTCTCTGCAGTCAACCAGGAAAGAATAAGTCAGTGCTCATAACTGTACCAAATCTAGAAGACTGAAGGTATACAACTGAAAGAAGAATGAAATAAAATAAGTTTACTCTAAAGATGCAGTTTTAAAGAGATTTCTTGATACTTGAGAGACTGACGACAATGTTTTGATAATATGCATTCAAGTCTGAAATTTCAGCTCAACAGGCCACAGTGGAAAATTATTTACTTAGGAGGTGTGAGTGCAACAAAATGCCACTAGAGAGCGGCAGAGCCCACGGAAACAAGTGCTCTGTTTTTTTTTTTGTTGCAGGGTTGGATGGTCCAGTCTTAGTGTTACCATCAAATACATGGACCTGGTGTTATTCAAAATGCCCCCTTTTCATAATAAGCATCTCAGATGTATGTATGAAACGTAATTTACTTTACCTTACTCTGCTGTGCATGCTTTGGTTCGTATGTAAATCTGGGCCACTCAAAAGGCACTCTTAAACTTAGTTATTGAGTTTCTTGAACTTATATGTTTATCTGATTATTTTTAAAACACTTTTTAATGTATATTATTGCAGACATTTAACAAGTGAATTTTACATGCAGCACTGGCAGCTGTTTTCAGTAATTTCAGGCACATCTGGCCTTAATTTTTGCATGTAATATTCATGTTTATCTGAACTCATCAGGTGGATGGGGCTCATATTAAACACATGCATATATTTATGACTAAAGATTACACACATGCACTTGAAAAGATTTGTTGTTTTCAGTGTGACGCCTTGTTCAGAATATGAGACAGAGGTGGAGCTAGACATCAGAAACACGAGGGGCTTGTCCTAAGCACAGAAGGGTCCAGGGGTTATCAATGTAATTTTTTAATTCCCAAGAGGAACAACTTTCAAGCCATTTTGAGTACAAATATGAGGCACAGAAACTGTACACAGTTTGGGAAAAAATATAGCTTCATTTAAGGTTAACATTTCATCATGATATATTTTTGTTTTGAAATGAATTCAAACAGTCTTTAGTGGTCTAAAACTGTCATATTAAATATCACTAATTTTCCCTCCTGCATCTCAAAAATGTGTTTCTTGTTGTTCTTTTTAATTAGACTATATGACACAGTTAGGTTTGGGATTTAATGTAGGTGTTGTGATTGTTTATGCTAATGTCAATTTGGCTTCAAAATTAAATTTACAGGGTCAATTCAATTGTCATCCTCTAGTTTTCTAGTTTTCTTATGAGCCTGAAGGATTCTGGACTGTTGTGAAAACATTAGGGGCTTTGGCCCTGAAAGCCACCCCATAGCTCTGCCCATGATGAGACAGTCTTTAACCAGTGGATTCAAATGTCAAGTTATGCCTTTTTTAATAATCACATTTACCCATTACAATTAAAGTAAGACGGGTTGAAGAAAAGGGGATAAAGATGTCTTAAGACTTGAATAATTCATTCAGACACTAAGAAGAACATACATGGCTTTTATTATCAAACATCTGAACATTGCCATGACTGTATATACATCATATTAACCTCACATTCAGGAGTGCACAAGTTTTATATCAACAGACCTTTAATAAATAATCTGTAAACATGTAGCCTTGGTTTAAAGGCAGATACAGCAATGTACTCACAAAAACAGACATAAACCTTTTTTAAAGTGGTGAAACCTAAAAACTAATGCTTTGGCACTTTCAAATAGAAGGCTGTGTATAAAGACAAATGGATTGAATAGATATAAAAGCCATTTCACAGGATGTTAATGCTTATCATTCCACACACATTGATTTTGGTGTCATTGTTTGATGCACCCTTGAAATGAACTTTTTTTATTACAAAAAAAGGAAAAAATTACCATAGAAATTCTGATTGTGCACATGGCAAAAAGCAAATAAATGTTCTTTTTCATGGTGGCAGATGAAGGTCAACAGAGTTTGCAAATGATTAATGAAGCATTTAAGAGGAAAAAGCACTCAAGGGTTTGTGTAAAAGGAATAGTAAGCTGCCATGCCTTTGGATGAAGGGGCTTCTTTGCCATAGGAGCCACTGCTGTTGGCTGCAGCAGGTGCCAAGTCCTCACATTTGATGTCAGTGGGCAAGTCCTCAGTGCTGGGGCCGTTCAGAGACAAGCGCCTTCGTTTGCAGGTTGAAGAATAAGAATCAGCTTTGTCTAGAGACAGAGCTGACGCCTGTGTCTCTGTCCAGGAGGAGATCAGGCCTCCGCTGCCGTTTACCTCTTCCTCTATCTGCACCTTCACTTTGTTTGAGTCCTCAGGGAAACCAGCAGTAGGACTGGGTCTAGGGGACCAAGGAAGGCTGGGGGTAACCTTCCTCTGGTAGGCTGCTCTAGACCCCCACCCTGCAGACATGGTGGTGAAAGGAGAGTCTGGGTAGTAGCTGAGAGCGTGGGATGTTTGCATGGACAGAGATTTGATACCATAAGGCAGCAGGGAGCTCGAGTATTCCCCCTCATATGGTGTGAGATCGAGCTTGTTGCTGGTGCTTGTGCTGTTTCCTCCTTGCTGCATGGAGGTGACAAACCACCTCTGTGACGCTCCATCTTCAGGCTGAGGTGAGAGGAGGTTGTTAGTCTGCGGCACGGCTCTCTCGCTGTTGTAGAAACGGTGCTGGGGGAGGTTGTTGACAAACTGATCCTGGAAGAGGGGCTGCATTGTGTAGCGGGTGCTGGGGACAATTTGGTGCGCACGGGGAGAGTCGGTGGGAGAGGGGGTGAGGCGGTCGTTCTCTGGAGCCGTGTACATCCTGAAATACAAACATGAACTTCAAGTTAACAAGAGGCAGGTGGGAAAAAACAAGGTGTGAAATTCTCTTTCAAGATGAGCTGTCACTCAAATATGAAAGAAAGATCATCAGATGCTTCATTTATAAAGGGAACTGCAACATATTTAAACAAGGCAATAAACATCTATCACATTTAGTGAACGCAAGAATATTAAAATACTCACGAGTCATAATTATCTCTGAATCCTTTGGCAAATGGGTTGTGATCAATTTTCAGCTGTGTAATCTAGAAGAAAGAAAATAGATGAATAAATTTAATGTTGATTTGTCACAATAAGAGGAAAAAAATCTTCATAATAATCATGCAGTTATAGGTCTGTGGCCAGTATCTATCAAAGTGTAGATGTTTAAAAAATGTAAGAAAAACATTAACTGTTGTTTTCCATTGAATGAGTTAAAAATGAATCAAATATTTCATGCAATTGACAGAACAGAAATATTGTCTGACTATTTGGTAATGGCAGCATGTGAATCAAAAAGTGGATCATGGCATGGGTCACAGTGTGAGTGGTTCATGCTCACATCAGTGTTCTGGTAGGCAGTGACAGCTATAAACTGGGTCTCTGGGAAGGTGAAGCTCTGAGTTTTCATGTCACTGCTGATATCCTCCACGCCGTCCTCTGTCACCTCCACGATGTGCAGCCTCGGCTGATACTTGTGTAGCGACTGCAGGACGATCATCTAAATAAAAACGACCAAAGCACAATTTAAAAGAGGCGCCATATTTTTTCTCAAATGCACCAGCTGACTTTCCCTCAAGAAAAGATTGCATTTTTACGCGTTTCCACAATGACGCAGCTTGACAGCGAGTTTACGCTGCGTCCTAAATTACACTGGTGCGTTTCTTTATTTAAAGCTCGCGTTTGTTTAATTTTGTGGGCAGATAAAACATCACGTGAGCGAAGAAAATTTTATGTCCTTTTAAGATTAAATTCATAAAGTACAACCGCATCCAAATGGTGCGTAAAATACAACTAGTGCGCTAAATATCGCCTTTTACGCACCATTTATCCCGGTAATCGATGTTAAATTTGTACTTTTCAGTACATAAACAACGCAAAGGGATACTGGAAAGGGTTCATCCGAGTTCCTTTGAATGTAGATACAAAAAAGACATTATCAAACAGTTAATTTACATACTTAGTGAAGGAAAGACCTTGGCTGATGTTTTGTTTTAGTTTGGATACCTGTGAAGTACTGTGAGTGTTCCCTTTGTTGTTGGTGAGTTTCAGTTTGCTGAAAGAGATTTCTTGTCGCATCCAGTGCGCTCCTGTGTTTGGAGACTCCGGGTGGATGTAGACTTTGTTCCCTGAAATAAGAAAAAAATTACATTTTAACAGCCAGCTGCAGCCAAAACCGAGAACAAAGTGGATAGTGTTTAAAAAGTCACACCTATTTTATTTTTAACGCATGTAAATTTTTCTTATTTTGTACCAAGATATTTTAGTTTTAGAATAGAAAATTCCATGCAGTCTTCTCATTTTATTGTTAAATTTAGACTGCCTATCCAAAAGTTTATAACAAGGTGACACGTTTATATTATCTCTCTTTTTCAGAACCTTGGCTACTGTTGTCTGCCTTCCCACAGGTGACCCACTTGCCACCTTGAAACCTCCAGTGATTTGGATCCGCCAGCACCACCTCCACAAACACATTATAGTGTGATGTCAGGTTCAAACCAGCGATGTTAAAACTGAGGAAGGGGAACATCCGTCTGCAAACACAAAACAAGACAGTAAAAAGAGATGTATTGCTTTAGAGACACCATTAATACCTTTTTGAAAAAAAAATCAACTTGAATTTTTATTCAGTGAAATGCCTTTGAAACATTGCTCCTGTGTTTTTCTTGCGCTTACCTGCCCTGTTTTGTGATGATCATCTCAGTCTGATGCCGGTGGAACTTGAGCCACAGGGGCCGGTTGCAGAGATAAACTTGGGCCCTCATCCCGGGGCCGCCTGCAGATAAAGTTATGTTACTGAGAGCGGACCCTGAGCCGGTGTATGAAGGATAGATGCAGCCGGGGCCTTGTCCGAGTTGATACGCCGAGCTGAAGTGACTGCGGCCGGCTGTGGAGGGAGAAAATCCCGCGGGGGGCAACACTGAGCCCAGGTGGATGGATGAGGGGTACCTGCCTGCGCCGGAAGGGCTGTAAACCGCCCCACTGGGTGTGTAGGGGATAAAAGAGCAGGGGTTTGGAGTTTCTGGGCTCTGTTTGGAGACACTCGGAGGGATGTAGTAGCGGTCAGCAGCCATCCCGTGCTCTGCGTACCTGCTGCCAGCTGCAGGGTCGTCTCCGTCCACAGCCGGAGATTTACACCTCTCACCCGCTGCTTCCTTGGTGGAGGAGAAGGTGCTGCTCTCTCCTTCATTACCCAGCATCACTTCAGTCTTAACTCAGACTTGAGACAGGGTTTGGTTGCTTCTTCGATCCAAGTTGAAATTTTCCTCCCTCTAGCAGAAATATTCTGCGCCAGATGCCTTCTGATGATAAAAGGTGTAAAAAGTCTGGAATTAAAAATACAGAAAAACATTACGGTTAACAAGAGCAGCCTGAAAAGACACCAGATTCACCCACACTCGGAAGGCCTGTGCGCCAAATTGTCAAATTGCGCGTAAACGAAAATATAATGAGATGGCAGCCGAAAGTGAGCTACATATGTAGCAGAAAGAGTCTGTGGGCGTATAAGGGTGTGGCTGTCAACTTTAATCCTGATTTGCTGAATTTTAATAATTAAAGGATTCTAGAATTCAGTGGCTTTAAAATAAAGTCAACGTTGGCACAGGTGCTCCTATTATTGCACCTCTTTTTTTCTGTGTTTAAACATGGTGTTTGGAGAGGGTTTTTTTTTACAATAAATGTAATGTAGAAAATAATCAACATGTATTTTTGCAGATTAAAAATGAGAATCAGAAAGTTGAATGATGAAAAAGTATATAGCTCAGGTGTAAGTGATGCACTAATATGGAGAATGAACAGAAAAAACTGAAGTGAATGTTGACTTTCAGTTTTTTTTGATTAATATCGAAATAGAAAGAATGATACCTGCTTGAGGCACGCGCCAGTTTCTTGTAAATCATCTGACAAACTTTAAGCACTGCAGTGATTTTTGGGGTGCATGTAAAACTACGCTGAAAGCTCGCCCACAACGAGTGAGACTCATGGGCCTAGAGAAGACGCAACCACACATTTTTCGGTAAAAACAAACGACTTCGTTTTTTTTTTTTTTAATTCGAATTTTAATTTTTGCCTTAAGAAATATTTTCAGAACAAGGTTGAGAAAAAAACACCTTGGATAACAGTCTAAGTGAATTTATTTTGATTGAAAAATTGAACGAATAAAAGTAGCATTCCAGGCGCAGTTAATCCTATAATGTTATTCAGAGATAATGAATTTGTATTCATTCATTCGGACTGGGCTCTGCGTCCCAACGGGATATGCGACATGAAAAAGGGGAAATAGCTAATTATTTTTCCGTGTGAAGAAACCTGTGATGTTTCTAGGATCAGACAGTTCAATATAAGAAACAACAAACGTGTAAAAGACACTCGAGGAAAAAAGAATAAAGACACATTACGCAGCAACTTTATGTCCTCTGTCTAATTTTCTAATTCATGTATTAAATATTTTACATCACAAAAAAAATGCATTATCTTAAATTTATTCCAGAATAAATTTTGAATAAGGAACTTACCAAGCGATTCTTCTGGTTCCCATATGAAAATCACGAAAATAAATGAAAGTAAATAAACAAAAATCTCGCAGGCAACAATTACGCGCCTAAAAAGCTGCACAAGTGTGAGTCCATGCCGGCACATGGCATCATGTTGTGTTTGTGGCAGAGGAGGGAGTTTGAAATAAAGCCTGAGCCATGTGGAGGCGGACTGATGACAGAGTAGAGGCGCACAGCTCTCTCCTTGTGGCCATGACGCACAGATAGATAGCAGCCTATTATCAGATCCTCCTCTGATCTCCAGGGGAGGGGCAGGGGATCCTCAGCATCATAAGAGCCTGACTCTGTCCCAGTCCACGAGAGTCTCCGGATCAACACTGTCACAGCAACATCACGAGAATAACATCCACACAGGGGTTCAAAATACTTTACAGTATATTTGGCTCTATGGGGCTGAAACTGGCAATGACTGGCCTGTAAATTTGTAAGAATTTCTAACTTTCAAAACAAAATCCTTCTCTTTTGAACGGAAATAGAAGGAGATTGCTTTCACTGCTCCTATTGCACATACAGTAACTTTCACTATATTGTCCTCAATTTCTGGTTTAAAAAGTTTCTAACTTTCTAATATTTCTCTCTCTACTTTTTTTCTCACTGTTTTATTTTACTTTTAATATTTATTGATCTGACACCTAGAGCACAAGACAATATATTTATGTATTTGGCAATAAACCCCAGTCTAATAAATAAAGAGGTGCAGAGACTGATCTGACATCAATATTACAACATACTGTACTAAAAAAAAAAATCTTAGCACACTTGCCATATCAGCCAGTCAACAAAATGAAAGTTTCTGCCAATTTCACTTACAGGTATTGTCCTACTTGAAAAATGTATGAATAAGTAGCAGCCTTTTACTTTGAAAAATGGAAACATATGCAGCTGATTATAAAAATCTATAATATATAATAGAAATAACAAACCTTTCTTCATTTTTAACCAGCTTGGTACACCAATGACTAGTCAAATGGAGCTGACATGATTCAAACTCAGCTGCATTCATGTTTTGTAGATATCATTTCCGAAAAGTGCCAGTATTGGTTTGATCGATCCTTTTATCAGTTCTTCATGGTCTGCATTAGGAACCAAAAAACAGTTAAAGACATAAAAAGGGGCAAAGAGAAAACTTTGAAAAGTTGGAACTGTGTTTGAAAGGCTGCCTCGGTTAGCCCCAACCCCCAACACTCATCACTTTGGAGAAAACTTAACAAAATTAACTCTTTAATGTTCCAAATGTTACTATTATTATATATCACATGCTATACAGTAAAAGAGAAATCTGAAAGGGACTTGATTGTATGATTTCATATAGATTAAAGGTTCTCAAGTGGTGGGTCAGGATCTATAGTTGGGTCATGCAGCTGTTTCCAGTGGGTTGGCAAAAAGTTTGTGATCTACTATAAAGCCCAAAGTAGGCATACAGAATATCTACATACATATCTATATATATTTAAATGTTTTCTTGATATAGCAAGTACAACTCAGTCTTTTCTCAAGATAACAAAACTTTTTTTCCAACATAATTGGGAAATTTCTCAAGGAATTGCTAAATTTCCATGCTGTAAAATAAAATATTTGCGCTCTTGTCCTTCTGTGAATGATGTGCTTTAAAAGAACATTCCTTTTTCTGTCTCTTTTGTTCCATTTAGGATCTAAACTCTCAGGTTAGACCTAAATTCAGAATCCGACCTTAGCCTTGACTGAGTTTGACACCCCTGTTGTAGAGCATTTTTCAGGACCTCACTCTCTTTTCTTTCCCTGCTTTCCTTAGAAGACCCTTCTTCCCCCTTTCTTTACTGAGCCTTCAGGAGATCTTTAAATAACAGTCTGAGAAAGTTTATGAGTTGGTAAGTCTGTATGGTGGGATGAGTTCATAGAAAAGATGTTGCAAAACATATCCAGTAATGCATTTAGTAGAAGTTTAAAATTCAGCATATAAGCGTATATCTATCAATTTGACTCATGTTTTCATGAGACCTGAAGGCTTTTTTTTCTGAGATCTGACACCTGAGTCTGAATCCTAAAATGGACTCTCTACATAGGAGAGGGTGGAGTGGAAAACTTACAGTCTACAGATCCAGAGGACATTCAAACCACGATTCTAAACACTACTGAAACCTTGTCTACCCCCCTGAAAGCATGCTGTTTATTGACTTCAGAGGGTTAAAAAATATGTATATATATGTTTAAAATTTTTACTGTAATCATTTTAGATCCCCTTCAAATCTCCCCACATAGGCTTTTGTTGTCCATGGGTAGCAGTAGTCCATCAAGAAGACACAACCAACATTTGTGAATGCTGCGTACTGACATCCTGCTGCTGTGGATGTTTGTATTATTTTTAAGAAGCCAACTGCCTCCTACTTTGACATCCGCTGAGCAGCTCAGAGGACGAAATGGGTCCATGCCATGCTATAGGCAATTTTAGACCCCTTAAAGGAGTGATGGCGCACCCCTAAACCTCTTCTCAGCTTCCTAAAATAATTATTACTGGAGAAAGTGCATCACAAGAATTTTTACATTTGAAAGAAATTTTTGGAAATCAAGCAAAGCACTTCATTCTTGAGGATGATTTATTGTCAAGCAAAATAATTAATCCATCAATAAATAGCAAAAAAGTCTATGTCAGAACTGATGCTTCAAAAGGTAGGTTATTTGGTGATTTTTAAATTTTTTTTGCTTTTCAACTTAACAGAGATGCAATTTGATTACTGCTAAAAGACCTTGTGTAAGTTACCGTGGTGATATTAGCAGTAAGATACAGCTCAGCAGTTAGTAGACTTGTACTGAGATAGAAGGAAAATACTGTACTTTCATGAAATGACTGGTCTGTACAGCAAGTGGCAGAGATGTTTTTAAAAATAGCTTTAAATTCTGTATGAGTGGATCGATAAGTTAAGGCTGAAACACACAAGTGTAACTTTACATTGTGTGTGTGTTTCACTGCAGTTAAACAATCCAGGTCTGGTTGAAAGTTGCCCATCTGTTGCTCCAATATACATCCAAGTTTATCCATTCAAGTTTATTCATTGAGGATTCACTGATAAATGGGTCTCTCATATGAGACAGTTTCCTCCTTGATTCTTCCAAAATCAACTCCTTAAGTTCAAAGAAAACCATGTTCAGACTTTAAATGGTGCTGTATGAATGTGCTAATGGGGCTCCTTTCAGCCTCACTCCATTCTCAGCAGCAGACGATGCTCAGCTGCTGCAGCTCAAGGAGAAGTTTGCATGATAAAGACGAGTTAGAGGATTAATGAAGCAGGTCGCCACCTCTGAAATAAACATGGCACACACCAAACAGGACAAATTAACTATTTGGGTAAACTGTTTGAACAGCAAACTGTCGAAAAGCTAAACCACCTCTGCTGAGTGCACTGATAAACTGATTTAGTTGTTTGATTGCTTCAGGAGTCATGAATATAGAGTGAGAATTCTGCTTTCAACAATCCTGAATTACCTCCTTCATTCTCTTTGCCCACAACATGACAGGTTTTTTGTTTAGCAGTTCATTTATCAGTGTAAATGTACAATAGAATGATACATGTAAAAATGCTCACCAAGACAAATCCTTTTTCTAATCCAAGCACATTAAAGTCTGTCTTCTTTCAGCATTCTGCTTCTTTATTTAGCATCTAGCTATCTGACATATAAACACATCTGATCACGTGCTTTAACACTAGAACCAATGAGTCAGAAGTGAGAACTTTTTTGAGCCTCAAAAAAGTTTCTATACCAGCCTCTATTTACTTTGTGCAGTGAAGGAGCATGGACTTTCACTCAAACATTTAGCAATGTAAAAATATGTACAAATATGTAAAAATCAAGCAAAAAAGTGAGTCAAATTTACTGATGAAGTGTGTCATTAAAAGTCATGTTGATCAAAGTGATAATGTAAATTATGTTTTAATATTTCCTTCTGAACTTGGATGTTTTTTTTTATTGTGTAGAGGATGTATGGAGAGTTTGACACCTGAAGGCTTTCACCTTTATCTGTTGAAAAGGTTTTCATATGCTACCTTAACACAGAAACCCTGCATATTAAGACACCATGACCTCATTTAACAAACATGAGTGATTTTTATACGCCAGTTGTACAGTGAAACCTTGTAGATATCTACAACCCCAGTTACAAAAAAGTTGGGGCGCTTTGTAAAATGTAAATAACAACACAATGCAATGATTTGAAAATCTCAAAAACCAATATTTTATTCACTTTCTCTTTCTGAATTTAATGGCAGCAACACATCTCAACAAAGTATGCACAGGGCCGTATTTACCAACGGGAGCATACCCTCTTCATTTAACAACAGCCTGTAAATGTCTGGGAAGTGAGGAGATCATTTGCTGGAGTTTTGGGTGAGGAATGTTGTCCCATTCTTTTCTGATGTAGGATTCTAGCTGCTTCATGGTCCTGAGTCTCCTTTGACAGATTTTTTGTTTTGTGATGCTCCAAATGATGTTTTCTATTGCTTCAGCACCTGGACTCCTCCACTGTGAGGCGATGCTGTTGTAATAGATGCAGTATGCGGTTTAGCATTGCTCTAAAACCTCTACATACATTTTAGCATTGATAGTGCCTTTCTAGATGTGTAAGCTGCCCACACCATAGGCACTAATGTAACCCCATACCATCAGTGATGGCAAAACAGTTTTCCATTTTTCCTCAGCCCGTTTTAATTTTTTTTCTTGCCCAGAGACGAAGGCAGCGTTTCTGAATAGTGACATACAGCTTCTTCTTTGCATATTATGACTTTAACTTCAATTTGTGGATGGCAGACAATGATTTCTGGAAGTGCTCCCTGAGCCCATGCAGTGATTATCAGTAATTATTCCTGTTTTAATGCTGTACTCAGGAGCATCTTAGATTGCCCTGTGGTCTTGTTCCTTGTGCAAAGATTTCTCGAGATTCTCTGAATCTTTTGATGGTATTATGTGCTTTAGGTGGTGGAATCGTCCAAGTCTTGTCATTGTTCCACAATTTTTAAATGCAGTTTTTCATAGATTGGTGAAACCCTGCCTATCTTTACTTCTGAGAGAGTCTCTCACTCACAAATGCTCCCTTTATACCCAGTCATGTTACTGGCTCGTTGCATATTAACCTAATTAGTTGCATAATAATCCTCCAGCCATTTTTCATTGGTAGCACTTACTTTTCCAGCCTTTAGTTGCACCATCCCTACTTCTTGAGATGTGTTGCTACCATCAAATTCAAAATGAAACAATATTTTCATGAAATGGTAAAATGTCTCAGTTTTTAAATATCTGACATGTTTTTTATTCACGATCAAGAATATAATATGGGTTAAATGAGTTTTGCTAATCATTGCACTCTATTTTTATTGACATTGTACACAGCGCCCCAGCTTTTTTTGAATATTCATTTTGACAAAATTAAAAATAGATTGGCATATAGGACTCTTAATTTGGGTAGTGATGTAAAATGGTTGCGTAGTTCTTCCTTCCATATCCTTTCTTGTGTGACATATTTTAAACTAGGGATGTCTAAACTTTTTTTCATAGAGGGCCACAAACCAAAAGGAAGACTGGGCCTTTTTGATATGCCTCATCTTTTTATTGTACAAAAGTAGTAAAACAAATTCAGTGCAAGTTAAGATATGCATAGAAACTGGTTAGAGAAAAAAAACAGCCATACATCACATCCAGGCTGACAATACAGTGTTCATCATGAAAATGAAAGTGCATTAACACATTTTTCTTGTCAAAATGTTTGTTTATAAAATTATCACAGCAGCACTGCTGACTGTTAAAATGTACAAAGCAGTCACACACAAGCTTTCATTTCTACTGTGGTCAGTATATTATTTTATTTTTGGAATTTACTGTGGGCCAATTAAAAGTAGACCACGGGCCACATGTGGTCCACAGGCCATGGTTTGTGTACCCCTGCTTTACACATATTGATTTAACCCAAGCACAAGAGGGCATTAAGAAAGAAGCTACTGTAATACAGAGTGGAGGACAATTGAAAAGACATGCAAAATAATAATGCAATAATTTCTTAAAGAATATAAAGGGGGTCTTTAAAATGATTCTAATGTCTGCATTTCACCTTGCTCTTTAATCTGAATACATACGGGCATCTGGAATTTATTATTAGTGCCTGTGATTAAAAAATTAAAAAAGTAAAATTTGTTGATTGAATCCCTTCATGTCACTACCAGAAATATTTCATATCCATCACTTGTATCCACCACTTACTGCTGTTGGGTTCTAATGTGTCTATTGGGCAGCCCGTCTGCATAATGGCCTCTCCTCTCTCTGTCACGCTCGATGAGCAGCTTCCCCTAGCTGTGCCTGCTTTTTGACACGTCTAAAGGGCTGTTTCTGACATGTTGCCATCCTGCCGGCCTCTCCTCCCGCAGAGCTCCTGCCAGGCAGGAGGAAAAAGCTGGTGACCTGGCCACTGCCGCCCTGCCCTAGGCCACTGCCACCCTGCTGGCAGCAGAAGGTCTGTTGGTCCGCAGCCATGGCAGGAACTCTGCCCGCCGCAGCTTGTGATGTCACGACAGACACGCTCTGAGGCAAGGGACATGATTGGGCCTGAGGGTTTGCCTTTCTCACTTCCTGGGAAATGCCCCCTTAACAACACACAGACATACAGACCTAATTAATTAGCAATTAATCACCTTTGATCAGGTCTCTGATCTCTTGAATGATCTGCTTTCTTTACAGACCTCAAAGAAAAGAGAGAAACATGATCTCCTCTGGTCTGAGGTCATCTAAGCATTTGCAATTTTAAAATCTTTACAGCTCATATTTTGCTTCCTTTTGTTAATTAGTTATCAGTGCATAAAGAACAGACTGCAAAGACTTTCTTCAGATCAAGATGAAACTTTCAAACTTGGATACAAACGGGGATTCAAGACTTGAGGCAAATAAATAAAAAATAATGCCATTGTGTTTTGTATGAAATACTGTATGTGTTTATCTATGTGAAAAGTTGTGCAACCACTATTATGACAAGACATTTACATATCCATAAAGAAATGATCTAAATATCATGAAAATATCATGAAAAAATCCTGATAAATTACTGCTCTAAAAGGTAAGCCAAGGATGTATTCCAGAAATTATTTGTTGAAGAAGAGACATTTTCCAGCAGGGACTGAAAATGGCAGAAGGTAAAGGCCTCTAGTGACCCACTTCCTCCCCCCCACTCACATTTATGGTTTGGTCCTACATCCTGTTAAGAGTAGCAGCAGGAGTGGACCATCACATTTGGTGCTCAGCGTGGGGGCGGTTGGTGAGCTGTCATGTTCCAGCTATCCCACGGAGATACACTTCTGCCTCTCCGCGAAGATTTGGTGTTTTCTCATTTGCATTCGCTAATGAGATCCTGTTTGCATGACTTTATACTGGGAGGCTATCTCTCTGAATATCTCTTTACAAATACAAGAGGTGGATTAAATAAGTCCTGTTTATTTAACCTTTATTAACCAGCTTGTTGAGATCAACAGAGATTTTCAGGGGGAAATTATGGCCAAGAAAGCAAGAAGAAAAAAGGACCAGCAAACATCTTGCCAGTTACATTGCATTCATTTTCCTGTTTTCAGGGTTTTTATTCTCAATTATGATGCAGCCAGAACCCATTTGAGCATTCAAAGGTTAAGAGCAACAGTTGCATGATGTCCCTGTACAATGACAGTTCTTAAACTTACATTAGGCAGGAAAAATATAAGGTTTATTCGATGCAAAGCCTCTTATTTCTGAGTTTTCCCCCCATGTTTTTGCTAAAAGTATGCTTAAAAATTCAGCAATGACCAAGTTTCAGAGCCTGCCCTTGCCAATTCACCCTGATCACAACTTCACACAAGAGATTAATCTTCCTCCAAGCTTTCCTCAGCCAAGATCCATGACTCCCATAATCACATATCTGAAGGGAAGTTGTACAAGTCGTAGGCCAATTAGAGCACTTCCTCGTTATCACCCAATCTGCACTGTTAAGAGTTCCTGCCCACCAATCTGTCAGTGTCAGCATCCCCCAAAAACAGTTACAATTTGATCTCAGGTCACAGAAAGGAGCTACAGCCTTAATGAAACCAAGTTCATATTAAGGACAGAGATGTGGTCAAGGAGATAAATCAAGAGACAAGGAGATAACAAAGCACCTTTACAGGGTCTTTATCATGCACTCCACACAAATCAAACATTCAAATCAACTGATCCTGCATAAAAGTGCTGAATTTGTAGGCCCATAAATGGATTTTGTTGATGGATGTATTGTGTTTTACCATTTGTAGAAAAATAAGCATTATAGGCATGCAGAAAAACAGTAAATATGAGTTCAAAATGGGAAGAAAGCAGTCCACCACAATGCAATCCTAAAACCCATCAGCAGGAATCTGGAGATTATTTCAATTAATCTTTATAAACAGACATCTGCATGCAAATGTAGCTAACAATCCTCTTTTAGTGATTGTTTCCCAACACCAATTCTGTTGTAGAGTCTCAGGCTTGATACAACCAGCTGAAAACAGAAAAGCATTGCAAATGATCTCACGGCTAAAAGTTGTTCTAACCCTAACTAGTGGCTTTATCCAAACAGGTTTTCTATCACCCCAAGGTACTAAATCATCATCAGACAAAGTCAATGGGTGCCAAGATTCAGAAGAGCTTTAGTTAACTTAATTTTGTCTGTTTAAAATCTGCAGAAATTCTGCAGAGGTTCTGGTTCTTCCAGTCAAATAGGCCCAGTGATTAGCACAGGTTATGAAAAGATCAATATGAAAAATAAAAAAAGTGATGTGAGGGATCTGTATAAAAATGGGAACTTGCCATCAATCACACAGTTAAGAGCTGTGCAAAACATTCCTGCATCCAGAAATCAGAAATCTGTGACTCATCAGAAAACCTTTTCCCAACTTTGAGACCTTGGACAAAAATAAATCTCTGGAGGCAATGAATCAGTTAGATCCAGCTAACACAGGAGCCGTTTTTATCAGATCCTGCATCACACAGTTCCAGTGAACACTTGGGGACTTAAACAGGCTTGGGCAGATGAGGTTAAGGAAACAATGTTGGGAACCACTGTTCTAGACCAAAAACACAGCAAAAAATGATCCTTGTCCAGGCATTCAAGATGGTTTGAAAAATATAAAAGGCGTTTCATTCTTTGGCTAGAAATGTTAAAATATACTACAGTGTAGCCTACTGACCTAAATTTAAAGGGGCCATATGTAACTTTTCTGCTTTCATACTTCCCATTTTGAGTATATATTGGTGCACACTATGTACAGATGTGAAGAACGAGGCTCTTTATTTCTTCCTTGTTTGCATTTATAAGCCTGTTGAGTTATTTATCTGTAAAGAACTCGGGCCAAATGTGACGTCGGGTGCTATGTAGTACGCACATCACCCTGCTCTGTTTATACCTGGCTACGGTGTGTAGAATGGAAAGAAACAGCAATGGACATGGCTGCTTCTGCAAGTAAAGGACTGGATTATGCAACCCAAACATCCACACAAACTAAGCGTAAACAAAAAACCAAGATAGTTTTATCTGCTGAAACCCATCAAGCTAAATGAGATCTTGACCGATGCAGGGGAAATTCGAGGGTAAATATCGGTGGAGCATTTGAGAAATGGAGGGAGCTTTGCTCTGTGCTTAGGACAAATACCATTCCAGAGATGCACATCTTTCTGTAGAAAAAGTAGGGCATGACTTTGGACCATGAAATGCAATGCGGTGTATTTGTTCAATAAAACGTATGCTAAATTGCATTAGCTTGCTTATGAAGATGCTATCCAAACAACACTAACGGCACGTTGCTCACTTACCTAACCCGGCATGGATGTGTGACTCATACATAGCGTTTGGGAAAGGGCAGAGCCTTTGAAAAAACTTCGAGGATAATTGGATGAACATTCTGTCGGTCCCATCTTTACGGGCCAATCAGAGCGACAAAACAAGTGACATAGTTGCCAGCAAGTTGCACCTGCACCCCTACCGAAGGAGTAAACTCCATTAGAGCTGCATAACACAAATTATGGCAACTGTAGACATGTCAGTACACGACTTTTGTCATTTTTGAAAAGAAAACAACTCACTGCTGTTCTTTGTTCTTCTGTTAACAAAGAAATGTCGTCAAGTTCTGATGAAACTGGCACTTTAGCAGCATCCATGCTAATGTCTTCCACCATAATTGCACCAGCCTCTTTTTGCTGTTCGCTTATGTCATGACTCTGCTGTGCCCAGAAGTACCGCCCCTTTATGCTGATTGGTCTGGTCACTTTCTAATGGAGCCCAAACAGTTCAGATGGGAGTTTGCAAGATGGATTCGACAGTGAGAAACTCAGAAACAGGCGTATCCATCTGCTTTGCAAGGTTATCACTTACCTCCTTTGTATACATGGTGCCAGTAAATCCCTTTGGTCTTTGTGTGTATCAGCTGATGAACCCGAGGCTCATGTATGCGCAAGGAGTGCACCGCTGTGGACAAGCAACACAATTCTGTTGTAGTTTGCCTAATGGCCGGTGGTGTTGCTACACTAATTTTTTTTCTAAAAGTTACATATAGCCCCTGTAAGATGGACTAGGCCCCACAAAGCTTTCCTCTTTCCCCCTCTTATGTGAAGCCTTGAGTCTCACTTCTTCCTTTGAAAATCCTTTAAAAACACCAAGTCTTAAAGCAGTATGTTTATCTAAATCTGTTCTTTCAAATTCTCTCCACACAGAGCATACTGAGAGGTTTTATAGATCTCTATACTGTCCCAGTAGGAATATAATAACCCTGTGATAGAAGCTGAATAAATACATTCTGTGTGCTCCTCAAAAGAGTGGCCGTCTCTCCACTGGTGTGGAAAGAATATTTTCTGCATTATATCCTCTCTTTGAGCCAATCAGCAGGACCCTGAGCATGTTTTTTCTTCTCATATATGGAATCTGCTGACTGTGGTATCACATTATGATTAACAATTTAACTATGATCCCCTCCTCTGCCCATTGTTATTCTACAGATGACTTGGAGTAAGAGTGAAATGCCAGCGATGGCACGCAGGCTTCATTAGATTCATTGATTGATTTATTGTTTTCCATGGTTGTAATCACTTCCCCCGAGGTAATTTGTAAGCTCTTTATGGTTCAGAGGTATAAGCCTGAGAGTTAATTAATCGGCTTTGTTTAGAAGTTTGAAAGTAGAAAGGCCCGTCTGAATTGGCAAACCACTAGCAAAGCAGCAGTCCCTGGGACTTAGAGTTCTTTGTTTACCTCCACAAAAGATCAAAAGTAAGCAGGTAAACAGACGTAATTATGTCTGGATGATCTCCAGATCTTATTCATTTACTGAGTTTATCTTTACCCTGATAATCTGGCTTCTTTTCTTTTGAAAATTCATGTTTTTTTTGTTTTTTTTTTCAAAATTAGGGTGGCAAGGATTTAAGTAGCTCAGTAAAAACTGCAAATCAAGTACTAAAAGATATCATTCAGTTAAAAATATCAGCACATTCTCACCAAATTGTTGATAAAAACAGACTTTTATATTAGAAATCTGAACCTTTCAATACAGGTTTCGATTCAAACCAATTCCTGATTCACAACACATTCCCTATTTCTTATAAAGAGGTTTTTATGTCTGCATTTACTCCAGTCTGCTGTGCACTAAGAAGCTGTAAATGATTAAATTATATTAATATTATATTTATCTGTATTTAGATCACAAAGTAATCTAATATGAATAAAATGTTTAGGCTTAAGCACGAAAAATATTTATCCAAATCTTGTCATTTAAAAAAAAGAAAAAGAAAAAAAATCATTATTCCAGAATCTTCACTGTGAAGATGCTGTGGGAGAGCAAGTGTTATGTTTTAACAAGTGACCATGTTAACTAGGGACTTAGGGACCTAAACATCCTAATAAAAATGTCCTCAAAACTGCATATAAATTCATGAACAAGCAATTCTCACCTAAAACTGAGAGGAACTGTAGACCTCTACAATTAGGGACCTCAACCACGGGGCAGGAAGTGACGTACTAACACTTGTTGGGGTTTTCCTTAGTTTGTGTTATCTTATTTCTGATTTTATCCCCCTCAACTTTACCATAACCCTAACCTTTAGGGTTTGGGTGCCTAACCCTAATCTCTTTGGGTTTACCTTAGTTATGGTGTGTTGTTTTTGATTCTATTCTTCCCCCTTACCCTAATCCTTACCTTTAGGGTTCAGGTGCCTACACCTAACCCTTTTGGGGTTTCCTTAGTTTGTGGTGTGTTAAAGTTAAGTTTAACTATCTCGGTAAATTTCAGATTTTTATCCATAAAATTCTGCTGTTGTGAAAAATAGAAACTAATCGTAACTTTTGATGGTGAGCTGAAAATACACATCACTCAGTACGATATTCAGGTCCTGGCTTTGGTTATGCATTCACTTCCTGCCCCACCATAGAGGTCTGCAGCAAGATCCTCTTGGAAAATTTTACAAATATACATTCCTCCAAACTCCATGAAAATGATGGAAAATTCCTCTGAACATCCAAAACATTCAGTAAAATTTGAATAAATATACTTGAGAATTTTCGAGTAATATCCAGAAAAACCCCTTAAATTTCTGGTGAAGATTTGCAAAAGTCACAGACGATTTTCCCAACATATCAAGCAAATTACTTAAACTTCAAAGGGAATTCTGAACAATTATCTCAAAAATTCTTGTAGCAAAATAATTAGTATGTGGTAGAACAGCCTAAATCTAATGCCCTGATATGTACATGCAGGGTCTTAGAAGGTTAAAGGTATCGCTTGTCTTGAGTTTGGTATTATCACCCAGGAACAAATCTTTTCAGAAGCTTATCTGGCTCATTGTCACTGCTCTCCCTCACTCACACAACCTGTGCTGTGGACTGTCTTTGTCAGTCTTGATTGAAGTCCCGGCTTGCTTTAATTGACTTTTCGGCGGTATGTGAATGGGGACTGGTGTTTATGGGTTAAGTGCATCTTAATCAGAGCTTTAATCCAGTCATTAACAGAAAAACATGAGGTGTTGAGAGGAGTGGAGAGAGCTTGATAATTGAGAGGCTGCTTCTTTGCTCCCTGTGCTCTGCGTGTGCATGTGTGCGTGTCAGAGTGTACTTTATGTTTGTATGCATGCCTAAGAAAATCTTCAAAAAAGCTGGCAGTGACATGACAGAAACATTTGCTTGTCAAACTTTATTTTTTCCCTCTTTATTGCAGGTCTGCATCACTGGAACAAAAATGCTAAAGCTTTAAAAATGAATAACATTTGCAACAAGGCTTTCAGAGAAAAACTCCAAAAAACAACTTTTTAATTTCAGATCATACATGTGTATTCTGATGAAAAATATATACCTCTACCAGAAATAGATTGTTATTGTCTACACAACTCAGCTCCTCCATACCCATCCCATTCCTCCCTATTGCTCAGCTGTCACATTCTCACCGAGTTTTTCTCACTGTATATTTTAGCACCTATCCCCTGCGTGAGGCCTGTGTTCTTCCGTACCCCCACTCTGTCTCTCACACACATACACACAGATCCACAGAGCCTTGAACCAACAAGTCTATATTAAATAAACATTCTGCTTTTAGATAGGGATACGCTCCTAATTTGCATCATCCTTTGCGCGGTGTACTTTTCACCATTTTTAGTGTAATTTACCACAGACATCCACACATCTACTGATCCTATAAAAGCACTGTCAATTGCTTGCAAACATCCAGTGCTAGAAAAACCTTCTCAGAGAGGATCAGCGAGAAATAAAACCCTGAAAATAGCCCAGTCATAATCTGCTAGTAGCATAGGAGCTGGAAAATTTGAGCAACTAGTGGAGGTATATTTCATGCATACTCAGCTCTGAAGAATTTTAAGCAACAAATGTGATGCAGCACTTCATTTAAACAATGGAACTATTTTTATGTTTGCAAGAGAGCTTAACCCCCTTAGACCATGCATGAACATATGAGGGCATTACAGCCTGGCTTTATTAGAACATCGTGACAATCTCTGAAATTAGATTTTTTGGAGATAATTGTCCCAAATGTCCACTAAAGTCTAAGTAATTTCCTTGAAATGATAAAAGTTGTGGTGACATTTTCAGGAATTTTTAAGGAATTTGCTTGGATATTTAGGGGAAATGTCCAACTATTTTCATGTTTGTATCTTTTGAAAAGTTTCATTGGAAATTTTGGAGGAAAATGTGCTATGAAACTTTGTGGCATTTTAATGGGAATTTGGGAAATTTGTTTGAATGTTTGGAGGAATTTGTTTGGAAATTTTCTGGCATTTTCACAGAAATTTGGGAAATTTACATATATTTTTGGGGGGAATTTCCTTGGGAATTAGGGGAAGGAGTGTTCACTGTTTTTTTTAATCTTTAATGGACATTTCAGCAAATTTTTTTTGGTTTTGGGGGAATTTTCCATCATTTTCATGGAATTTGGGGAAATCTATTTGTAAATTATTGGGAATTTGAAAACTTTAAGGCTGAATTTGCTTGAAAAATTATAGGTATTTACATTGAATTTGGGGAAATTATTATTGGAATGTTTAGGCTTTTTTGATAAAGTTTCACTAGAACTTTAAGGAATTTTCACCAACATTTTATTTGATTTCTTTGAAGTTTTAGGGAATTTATGTGGATTTTGGAAAGGAAAAATTCCAAGAAAGTAAAGAAGTATTTGTGGTCCATCATCAAAACAGAAAGAAGAATGACTCCACCATACCTTTCTCAGTGACTGACACCATTTCTGACCAAACAAAGACCCCCAACAATTGACCAGTTGGCCAACACAGCCAAAACATGTACTCTCAAGCTGATACAGTGCATTATTATTATTATTATTATTATTATTATTATTATTATTATTATTATATTTTTTTGGCAGAAACAGGATCTTCAGGAGATTTGTGGGCATTACTTTTTTGGTAAACATTTCTTCCTGTTCAAAGACCGGGCTGAGATTTTAAACTTATCTGATCCTACCTATCCCAAATAAGTGGGAGAAACTAAAGAATGCATCACAAACAAAAGCCAAGGTTTCAGGAGGTTAAACAATAGTTTTTTATGTTAACACCTACTGGCAATCTTTGGAGGTAAAAAAAATAAATAAATAAGTAAACACAAATGTGCAAAGAAAACACTCACCTGCAGTTTCTCAAGTGTCCACTTGAGTTTGATTCCAGAAACCAAGGAATTTCCCACTGATCCCATGTTAAAATGGCCATTTTTGCAGCAGAAAAAGACATGTTGTGGTTTCACAACACTACAGGAAGTGTTTTTTATTCTTAAATTTCCATAAATTTCCAGTGTGACATGGGTGTGCGCTATTCACCACCTTTTCTGTCCGTTGCCCACCTGTTGACCGGTCAAAATTTAAGCATACTATCAGCATTTCAAATTTGGGGACTGACATTGTTGGGCTTCATAACTCCTTTTCAGACACCAATGTGTGACCTCACTGAGTACCTTAATATGCAGTTATCAATAGTTGATTTATTGTATATGTCTGACTTAAACCTGATTTCATAAATGCATGAAAGCATATTAGTAATCATACTTACCTTTGGTTGGTGTTACTCCAACCAAGTGACCTGAAAAGTTTAATATTTTCTGCAAAGGAAATTTAAACTCTTTGGCTTTTACCTCAAAAGTTAACTTTTCCTTGTCAATACAACGTTGTAGCTCTATAACACATTGACCTCCAGATGACCTTTCCTTGTGCTACAGGATGAGAGGCAATGTTTATATGGTGATGGCTTACGATCAGGAGTCTGTCTATTGTGCTGTATTTTGAAGCTGACCAGATACTTTGTACATTTTTCCAGCTGTTTGGATCAATGAGAAAATTGGATGTTATCGTCAGACTAACACAACTGGATAATGTGGTTGTGGATCAATAAACTCCAGCTTGTATACACCCCAAAGAGCCCCAAACTAGCCTTGGCATTCTGCAAATGTTTCTTCACCTGGAAATTAAACAGTTTAGATGTGTAGGAAAAGTTGCTTTGCCATGTGCCTTTGAAAATCACCATAAACTAGCAAGCATTGCACTTTGTTCTAAAAGCAAAGTATAGGGTGCATACTTAATGTACACTGCATACTTAATCCTGTCTCATATTATGATGTGATGAAATGCTCAGGCCTGGTTGGGCTTAGAGCAGTTAAGGGGTGTGAGGAGGGGGCAATGGTACAGCATGGGCAGATGGGCAACTAGCTTTATTAGTGTTAGTCTGCCCTAATTTGACTCTGTCACTTGTTTTGACGGTTGTATTGCTTATACCTCACATGCACAATGCACACCCATGTGTTTTAACACATGCATGGGCGATTGTACAATGCCGAAACCCACACCCTCCATAGGTGCCAGGACCAAGGGAGAGAACCATGCTCCAGCACAGTACAAAGCAAGCACACTGGTCCAAAAAACTAAACTTGGGGGCTCAGGCGGGCTTTTATTTTTGGTTGAAAATACTATGAAGACAGACACTTTGACCACTTTGACTTCAGGAGGGGCTAAAACCAACATGACCAGTAAGTTCTTCAAAGGTGCTTTTGGACATCTTCTCTAAATCAGGCCCAAAAGGTCCAAATAATCCAAACATTGTTCATCTTTATGAATAAAATCAAAAAGATAAAATGTTTAGTTTCAATTTTCTAGAATGGGATCTTGTTTGCATTATCTTGTAAGCTGATAAAGACTACCAACTCCTGCCTTTGTGCCCTGTAACAATAACAACAGTTAGGTTTTAGTGTATTTGCATATTAGTTAAGGTGTGAAAGGCCTGATGACAATATGAATACTGCCAGCCAGTCTCTACCACTCCCAAAGCATAACCACATAGGTACGTTCTCCGTGTGAATGTGTGAAAACATTCACAGGTTGTATACAGAGTGAGGTGAAACTCCCTTCCAGGTCAGCAGGTCACACATACACTCACAGATTGCAGTAAGCCAAACAGACAGCAACATCTCTCTCCAATGCTGAGAGGAAAGACGGGGTAGAAGTCTTCTTGCTTCATGAAGAGGATATAAAAGAGAGATATGTGTCTCCATATTGTGAAGATCTCTAACATGGTGAGCCAAAAGCAGAGATTCAGACAGCTGTATGTGCAGCAGATCTATACTGACGGTAAGGGTAGAGTGTAAACGTAAAGGTGTCACAAAAACGCCCAAATGTGATTGTATTTGAACACTCACACATACACACAAAGATGCACATACATGGTTACTTCTGAGATATTATAAAAACTTATTTTTTATCCATTAAAAAACTATCGATCTTGCGCTTTGCCTTCTCTACTTGATGGGTTTTTTCTGTCATAATGGAAAGTCTCCCCGGCCATTTCTTCAGCCTATTCTTCATTTGGAGTAATTATAGATGGAGAGGTAAAAGATGTTTTTTTTCCCCTTTTCTTTTCTCCTTCCTACCTATCTGCTATCCTCTCCCCTGCGAGCATTCAGAGGAGCTCTCACCACTGCATTCTTATTAGGGACATGTCTGAAAGGCTCCCGCAGCATGTGGTGTCCTCTGACCATCCGCTATGGCTGCTTTTTGTTGGCATTAACAAGCCAAGCAACCAAGGATAGCTTTTCAACAGGTACAAACTTTTCCTTTTAGATAATTAACCGCATTCAGACACTCAGTGTAGGTAATGTGGGTGCAGAAGCGTAGAGAGGATCAGATGCTGGGAGAAAAAAAAAGGGACAGAGAAAGGGGAGAGAGATGGAGAAAAAAACTTGATCAAAAAGACAAGATGTTCTCTTCGGTGTTGTTTAGTGTGAGTGGATTCTATACCAAACTCCTATTCAAATGGCGTGGTCTTCATTCGGCTCTCCTTGTTGTCCTCGCCACCATCCTCTTCATGTTTTTTTTACTATCAAGACGGACCCTGTAATGAGGGAAAACTCTGGTCATTGTGGAACGGTCAAAGGTTTGCCTCCTTAATGAATGGCAGAAACACAAGCAGGGCTGAATGCTCTGCCTTATTCCCGTTTGCCTCGCAGCAAAAGCCCCAGGATGCCTCCTGAAGAAGGCCTCCTCCATCCGCCGCCGCCTCGTCTCTTGTTAAAGGGGGCATAAAGCGAAGGCAGAGGGGAAAAGTAATTTTCTTCTCCTGTCTATCCATTCTTTGGGTGGGTTTCTTCCACTTTTTTGCTGTGTACTTTCATAAAGCTTATAATTATCTTGGCGAGAGCCCCTCAAGTGAGAACGAATGGGGCCTTTGTACCATTCTCTCTTCAGCCCTCTCCTGTTTCTGGGAAGAAGGAAGTCGTATTAACATTTGGTCTTCCACTTTTACAGATGCAGTGAGAAAGCCAGATGTGTCTCCTGTAAAAGAAGCCTTTCAACAACTTAGTCTTAAAAATGTATTTTCTGAATCACTATTGAACTCGCCAGAACAGGAAAGAGGCAGAAGCAGTCACTGGAAAAAGTTTTACTTTTATGCCTTTTTTCTATTAAAAAGTATAGCGGGCATTGAAATGTTTAATATGGAGACATGCATCCATACAGTTTTTTCTCTAAGTTTTACTGCAAGTACAATTTGCTTGTTTTCCTGTGATCTCAACTTATTTCATTGTCTTGGTATAACAACACTGGAGTAAGATCAGGTCAGATATGGGAGAATATGCTGGATCACAGGGGTGGAAAATAACTAGTAACCTTGACTTAAATTACTGTAATTGATTAATTTTTGCGTACCTGTGCTTTACTGAGTACATTTAGAAATCACTTATTTGACTTTTACTTGATTCAAAGAAGTATGGTACGTCATTACATTTCAATGAGCATCAATTACTGATTAAAAAAAAGTAAAAACATGGAGGTTCTAGCTTTCTGAAAACTGACTTTTACTACACATGCCGGCATAGCACATAGAGAGTAATGATTCCACTTTACATGAATGTATTTCACCTTATCATAAAGGTGTGACTTAACCTGCACAAGATCCATATTTTTGTTTTGCTATTGCCGAAAAGGAAAGATCATTCTATAACTCCCCAGAAGATACTCCGTACTTTAGGTAAACTTTAAATTAATCACTTTTTATTTTACTTGAGAAGATTAATAAACCAGCACTTCTACTTTTTCTTATGCAAACTTTAACCACAGTAACTTTACTTTTACTTGAGTACAATAGTTGTGGACTTTTTCCACCACTGCCAGTTCAGCACTTCAACCTCGGCCCTATACTGCTCTGGCATCTTGATGACAACCATCCAGGCTTGTGTCAGGCCCATGCCCCATCTCTCCAGGCATCCTCCCAGCTGACCCTTCATTGACGCACGCGGCTGCCCCTGACATGGCCCATCTCACCGGGTCCTGGGCACCCGGTGAGATGGGCCATGTCGTGCTTTCCTGTGCCTGATCTAGCTCAGGCACAGGAAAGCACGTGCCCACAGAATTTTAACTGCCATTCCTGTATCCATATGCTGATGCTTCCCATCTCTGCTGTCTTGAGCACATCCAAATTAGACACACGGTCTTGCAATACCCAATAAGGCACTGAAGAAAAGATGTCCCAAAGAAGTTCAGTCAGTGCCTCTAGCCATCAGTCAGCCTGGATGCTGACTGATGGCCAAGTATAGTAAGACTGGGAGGACCAAGGACCAAAAGACTCTGACTTTCATCTGCATATTTAGCAGGAGTGCAACACACCCTGCCCAGTGCACCCATCACCCCATCTGTGGCTCTTGCAGACCACTATGGTGAGACGCCACATCTGTCAGAATGGAATGGATGTATTGCTAGTACAAGTTTAAGAGCATTTTTTTTAAGTCCAACTTTATTCATAAACAAATCTGGCAGTTACATTAATGAAATAACCACATTGCGAACATTACAGACCAAGTAACATTTCATAAATAAAACAGAAAAGAGGTCTGATGTCAAATCTAGGATTAAATTATGTATCCCATTAAAGTTGTAGTTACCTGAACAGTGGCGTACTTTAGCTTTCTAAGCTTTAGCTAAAGTTAACATTGCTTAGCTAGCCATGTTGTTAATGTTATCATGTGATCGATCGTAGCTACAAATCCAATTTACATAACTACTTCTAAAACAGGTCTAGCTGTATCAAACAATTTCTTCCTTTGAGCAGCCTGTTTACTCGGATTAAATATATTTTTTGGTATTCTCACTCTTATTTTCATGCTAAGCGTTTAATCTGTTTTTTTTTTTTTTTTTTTTTTTTTTTTAAGTTTTAGCGTGCACTTCTGTTCAGGCAGATGTGGCATCTCACTGTAGTGGTCTACAGGGGAGGCAGTCTAAAATCTGAGCTCTGCAGCCAGACTGTGTTGGAGTGCAAGTGACCTAATGACGATAATGTGAACGCCAACACCGACCAATTGGATGGCTTCTGCTCCCTATTTCTGTGTCATCATTTACCAGAGTGACATCATACAATTCTACAAACCCAAGATTTTATTTGCTCCATGAGGAACCTCTGTTTACATATAAGCAAAGCTAGCATAATGAGCCAAATGGGCTAATTTCATTGACATATTACCACATTCTTATTAAAATTCTATTTGAAGGACAGACTATCCTAACCTGACACACCAGATGGATTTGTTTCACACATCTGTCTGGAAAAACTTCAACATACAGTGTTTGGGAAAGGGCAGAGCCTTTGAAGAAAACCCTGAGAGTGACTGGATGAACGTTCTGTCTGTCACATCTTTACGGGCCAGTCAGAGCAACAAAACACATGACGTCATTGCTGCTATGAACCTATGAACTTGCACTGTCATGATGACAGTCAAAACATCAGCATAAGATAACTGGTCAGTATTACACATAATGAAGCTCAGCATTAGATCATGCACGGTAGTGAAACGGCCAGCTGTGATCAGCTGACAGTCATCTGATCCTAATTATTGCCTCTCAGCTCCAACAGCCAATCACAGCTCTTTCTCTCAACACAGTGGTGTATTCAAAAATGACACACTTCTCACTAATCCCTGGTTGCATTAATGTGCCACCATGCTGCTGACAAAGCTTAACCTCCTCTACCCCAGCCTCCTCTTGTATAGCATAAAGCTTGTTTCTCCCTCATGTTCAGATTCATGCTACTATGTATTAATTACTTTTGAACTAGTTTGATTGTATGCAGTACATATTGTCACAACTGTATCCATCCATATGGGGGTTTCCACGTAGCTATGTGCTCCCTGGAAAGTCAAAGTACGCAGCTTGACTAACTCAGGGAGCATCTTTAGGGCAGAGCCTTTTCTGCCAAGTGAAACTGTATATCCATTTTGTAATGAAATGGTAAAATGTATGATGAGAGTGTTCCTGACTGAACTATTTCCTTTTACTCATTTACTGTGGTAATGTGTTAATTGTGATTACTTTCAAAAGATCCCAAGAAGTTTACTCATAACCAAGGAAAATCACTGATATCTCATTATTACTTCATAAAAAAATAGATATGAAATAGACGACTTGAAATGACTTGTTATGACAGAAAACAGGGTACAAATGTATGTACAGTATATTTGCTTAAGGCTTGCATGTCAATCTTATCATCTAATCTTCCACTTTCTCCCTTTATTGTTGCTCTTTTATAAAATGTATAAAGCCCACATCATTCGCAACGATTTAGCATCAACCACAAGTTGATCTTCATGCATCTTTTTTTGCACACCTGTCACTGACAGGTAAAACAGTCAGGAACCCCCCCCCCCCATCATCTATGCACAACGTACCCCCCTGCTCATCCACCCCTCAATCTCTCTGACCTCCATCCCTTACTCTTACGGCTGATTACTCCTAATGTAATTTTAATTAAAAACTGTGGTGTCAAAGGGTTTAGCCTGCCTGAGAAGCGGGTGCAGATTGTGGCACAGTGGCAGACCCCTTCACTTGCATGAGAGGAAATGCATCCTGACATTACTCGGGTGGTGCCAACATGACCAGAGCCAGGTTCAGCAAAAAGGCTCTCTGGCCCATTTGGATACAATAGTGTAACTTTGTTTGGAGGGGGGTTGGTTGTAAGCTTTTTTAAATAAGATATCTGCATGAGCGTCAATGACCCATGTTTTAATATTTAAATTGGATCAAGTAGAACCTTTTTTCCTCTTTTGAGGCACAACAGGGATTAAAAAAAAGTACTGAACAACATCAGGATACAAGGAAATCAGATAGACTGATGCTCGGCTTGACTTTATGCACTTATTTCTCCATTAGAGATCACCATGACTGTTTCACTTTAATATGCCCCATTCTGATATTAAAATACACATAGTTGACAAAGATGCTCATCCCCTCTGCCAAATTTCACAGAGGTGACCTGTGAAGGTGCCCCACAGCAGAGGTCTGCCCATAGGTT
This sequence comes from Cheilinus undulatus, assembly GCF_018320785.1. NCBI lineage: Eukaryota > Metazoa > Chordata > Actinopteri > Labriformes > Labridae > Cheilinus > Cheilinus undulatus. Next base: position 18,169,580 of record NC_054872.1, read on the forward strand.
TGTAATCCCCTCACCCGAGTCGTTGGATTATCTGGTCTCCATCGACCCTGAAGAGGCTCCCCATGTCTCGGGCTTAAACACTCTCAGAAATCTCATCTCAACACCCCATCTGCCGGCCGTACGACGTCTTGGAAGACACAGAGATGGAGGAGTGGGGACTGAGCCAGCAGTGAGATTCTCCTTGCTGTGACTGTGCAGCAAAAAGGGAGTCTTCAGAAAACACGGAGTGGTTTCGATTTTATAACCATGTTTATAACTTAAATGGTCAGTTTAAGTTTTTGACTGTTTATACTTTCCATGCGATAAGTTTGACCAAGTACTTGTTGCTGTGATATTTTGAAAAACTTATACTACTGTATGTTTTAAAGTTTCTTCATATGAACATCCTTCTGGGGAATATCTCATGAACGCTGAAGGAATTTTCTTCAAATTTTGCACAAATGTCTACTCTGACTCCATGATGAAATGCCTAGATTTCAGACATCAGTGGACAAACATCAAGGTTTTTGGGCCTTCATGTTCATGTCTTGATTTTGAATGTGATATCTCAAGAACGCTTCAAGGGACTGTCCTTAAACTTTGCACAAATGTCCATGGAAGAAAAGGACAATATTTTGCAGGGAATAGGTCAAGGTAAAACCCACTCCTGTACTTTCACTTACTGGCAACTGAACACCTTGGGGAGCCATAAAACCACCAAATAGTAGTTTAAGTCATCATTATATTTTCTGGACTCTACAATGCAGTCATATGAGTCATACATCAATATCTGCAGTTCTTGAGGGTCTTAAATTTAATAGGTGTCAGTGACCCTTTAACATTCTCTGACAGGGGCCAAGTTTTGAGGCCCTCAGTGGACAGTTGGAGGAGCTGGTGGTTGGCCCTGAGCACTGAGGCATGTTGTAAGAGGGTTTAACTTTGCTAACCTCCTTCTGCCAGGTTCATGGGGTCCCGCTGCTTGGGTAATATTGGATCAGTGTTGGGAGCCCGTGCCCCTGCCATATCGACCAGCACGCTACCTGGGGGAGAGAGCCTTTTCCACTCTGGAGCCAACTGGGCTTGATGCATGCTTACTCGCTCTCTTCCTCACACATATTCAGTTTTATTCTTGCTAATATCTTGAACTTTTTAACATATGATACATTTTAAAGGTAATCAGTTTCAGACTTTGACAATAATATAAAATTAAAATAATTATGTGCAAGAGTCTATTTAGTTTCCTATAAATCAACACAAGATAGATCCCTTCGTCTCACTGAACCCTTTCAAAATAAAACAGCTACAAACCTGTTATCTTCAGGAGTTTCACAACAGACGTTGGCCTTTTGTTTGTTATGAAACAGGCTGAAATTAAAACTGACACCTTTTTATGAGTTACAAAAGAAAACTAAACCAACAGGAAGATGGGTGACTGTTTCTTCAAAGTAATGGGGGGGGGGGGATTATCTGCTGTAGAAAAAGCCTGTTTTGACATTTAACACTTTAGAGATTCTCAAAAGTGATACATCTGACTGTTGAGTTTATACTTGCATGAGTTAAAAAAAAGAAAAGAAAATCCTACATGTACAGGATAGAATCAGTAGGGATACAAGGATATGCTTCATCCACAGGGGGAGCCAAAATCAAAACAACCCAAAAATTCCCCCATGGAGCTTTAAGTTAAAAATGTCAATAAAGAAATCAAGAATGACTCAAACTTAAAAGTCAGTGAGTGGTCTGGTGTCTCTCTCGCCCACTTTTTTGAGTATACATTAAGTCTCTATTCATTAAAATTTGTTGTGAAAGAAAGTGTAGTCAAATGTATACAACTGAAATTCAACAAGAAATTCACAAAGTAGAAAAAAGTGCAGGACTATTGAACTCAGGTAAAGTTACAGTTACTCCGATTAAAATGTTTCCTCATAGAACAACAAGAGAATAGATCTCCAACAAGGCTGTTCAGGGAAAGTCACTACTCTATAATAAAGTAAAATACACAGCAAAATCAGCAGAGTTTATTAAACTCAAACTGAGTTATATTGTTCACACTTCATCTACAGCGGCAAGATAAGGTATGTGAACTCTTTGAAATGATCTACTTTTCTGCATTAATTTGTCATCAAATGTGACCAGACAGCATAAGAGTCTGGGAGAGGTGAAGCAGCTCTGGAAGGAAGAATGGTCCAGAATTCCTCCTGAACGTTGTGCAGGTCTGAACAGCAGCTACCAGAAACTCTTGGTTTAGGTTATTGCTGCCAAAGGAGGTTCAACCAGTTATGAAATCCAGGGTTCACTTACTTTTTCCAGCAGCACTGTGAATGTTTAATGGCTAAGTTCAACAGAGACTTTATTGTAAGTATTTGTGTGGTTTTAGGTTAAACACATTGTGTTTGTCTATACTTGTGACTTAGATACACAGAAAACTAGATAATTTCAAAGGGTTCACATACTTTTTCTTGCCACTGTGGTTTATCTCCACTTCTGAAAGTGTTAGATATTTAATCGTATGACAGAGCTGCAGTAACTCTTAAAAAATCTGTGGTGAGGTGGGTCTCATCTGTCTAACAGCAAGGCACTCCATACTGATGAAGACTATGCACTATGTGTCCTTTATAGGAACACCTGAAGTCACAGGTGGGAACTCCAATGGTGCAAGTATGTCTTACACTAAAAACAACAACAATCCATCAGAAACATCAGCAAAATAACCCCAGCAGGGATCACTGCACAATGGGCATCATCCAACACAATTACACAGATTTAAAACACACATAAAACCCAACACTGGTGGATCAACATGGTCAAATGAATCAATCAATAAAGACTTCATTCAGAATGTAGTCAAAATTACACTTTGCAAGTCAACTGTAAATGTTTAACCCAGAGGTAACAACACTTTGCAGTGTAGAATAGCTGTTTTTGGGATGTGGAATCATTCTCTCTTTGTATTACTGTCAACAGAGGGGGAAAAAGTATTAGAGTATTATACTCAAGTAAAAGTACAGTTACTCTGGTTAAAATTTACTTAAGTACAAGTACTGATTTTAAAATATATTCAAATAAGTGCAAGTGCCAAAAAAGAAAGAAAACAAAAAGAATAACAACAACAACAAAACAATCTTAATTGCAATAATTTGAGTAAATGTAATAAGTTACTTCCCACCCCTGGCTATAAAAAAATGTCCTAAGAAAAGGATAAACAGAGAAGCATTAAATAAATGTACCAACATGTGTAAAATATAACGCTTTACCATAAAAAAACAATAAAGACAACAAAACTCAAGAAAAAAAGAATTCAAATATTGTGAAAATAAACCAAGATAAACTAACAAAAACTGTGTTTGAGTGTACAGTAAGTGGCTAACAGTAAGCCACCCAATGGCATATTCTTTGACACTATCATCTCAGTACTGATCTAGTAGATACTACATATGTAATAATAGGTTACTCTTAAATCCTCACAAATCAAGTCGGGTTTTTTCTTTGTTTCAGATACTTAGGTGTGTCTCTGATCCAGTGCTTGAAAGAAAATAGGCCAGGCTGTGTCCCATAGATAATACATGAACAATGCTGAATTAAAAAAAAATACTGTTCTCAGGTAGCATACAAAATACTTAGGGGAGTTTGGTTTCCTTTGTGTTTTGGATTAAAACATTGAAAACAGATAACTGGTAATCAAAAGATGTACAAGACTATTGATTTTTTTAAAGATTTAATTTTTGGCCTTTCTTAGATAGAGTTGGACAGTGGATGGACTTGGAAACAGGGAAGAGAGTGGGGAGAGACATGCGGTAAAGGGCCACAGGCCGGATTTGAACCCAGCCTGCCCGTGCACATGGTGGCGCTTCAAACCACTCGACCATCTGCACGCCATACAAGACCATTGTTAGAATTTTTAAAATGTACTTACCGTAAGTAGGAGTAAAAGTACGGTCTATAAATCTGCTCAAGTTAAAGTAAAAAGTAGATCATTCAGAATTTACTCAAAGTATACTGAGTCACAACTTCTGTCAACGCAAAGAGCTTGTAGAGTAAAATATGACCTTTCCTTAATCTCTTGGTGCCCAAACTTTTATTTGGAGTGTCCATTTTGATTATTAGTTATTTGGGATCAGAAGGACCTGAAAGTATAAAAACGAAAAATTTTTGAGAAAAAAACAGTCTTAATATGAAGCTTTTCTTTAAGTGAGACAGAAGAGATAGAGTGCAAAAACATTTATACTCTCATTTTTACTTGAAAACTGATTTATTCCAAAATCTACCCAAACTAATGCATATTGAACTTTATACAATAACCAAGTCCCAGTGTCCTCATATGAGCACTTGATATTGATAGTATTTGTCAAATTTTCATGTTATATAAACTTAAAACATTATCAAGATTACCAAGTTTCAATCATAAAATAGCTGGCTAGCTGTAGAACATTTTAGTGGGAATGGTGGACTCCTTCAACCTGACATGCCAGATGGATTTGTTTCACACATCCATCCGGAAAACCTTCAATACTAAGCGTTTGGGAAAGGGCAGAGGCTTTGAAAAAAACTCAGTGTGTGATTGGATGCACGTTCTGTCTGTCACATCTTTACAAGGTAATCAGAACAACAAAACATGTGACGTAGATGGCGCAGCTACAGAGGAATAACGCGAGCCATGGCAACTATAGACATGTCAGTACACGACTTTTGGCATTTTTGAAAAGAAAACAACTCAGTGCTGTTATATGTTCTTCTTTTAACGAAGAAATGTCGTCATGTTCTGATAAAACTGGCGCTTTAGCAGCATCCACGCTAAGCTCTTCCGCCATAATTGCATCGGCCTCTTGTTGCTGCTTGGTTATGTACTGATTCTGCTGCGCCTGAAAGTGCTGCCCCTTGTCGCTGATTGGTCCCGTCACTTTCTAACCGGTCCCTAACGGTTCAGATGTGAGCTTTGCAAGATGAATTTGCCAACGGGCGTATCCATCTGCCTTGCAAGGCCTCCTTTAATGTACACCGACAAATGTGATGGCCTTTTATGACCACCAGATGACAGACAAAGTCTCCACGATTGAGGCGAACAGGTCTGAGCTACGCAAAAGTTGAATGGTGCAGGGATTCCAAAATGTTAAAAATCATTAGTTTACGTACAACAAGATAATTACTTCTCCAACCAATTTGTTTATAGGTGTGACTTGCCCTAAAGTATAATGCAATGTGGAATCATTCTCTTGCTATGTGCTACTGACCCCCATGTGTGGTCAAAGCCAAACAACTGGCCAGCTTTATGTCATTGACAGAAAGCTTGGACCTCCAGATTTTGGCTTTAAGTGTTTTATTTTTCACTCTGATGCTTTTGACAATGTTGTGAAGAACAGTTCTTCCCCTTGAATACACTTAAGTGAATGACACAAAGTACACAAAAGAGCTACTCAACTGCAGTAATTTGAGAAAATATAATTGGTTTGCACTCCATGAGCTTTGGCCATACTAGAAAATGTGAGTTAATGTTGGTAAAGAAAGATCTTAGAGTTCTGAATAGAGAAATGTATAAAGATGCCTTTATTACTCATGAGAAATAAATGTCAGAACTTACTATAGAACGTGAATAATATCTCTCCTATAGCTAATCTCGTAGTTTAAGCATGGCATACTGTCTGCATTTAATAGAAAACCCTGTAAGGCCTCTGCTCTGATTTGGGATTTTTATAAATAATAGTATTTATCTGGTTTGGTTCAGTGCTTGTACATTGAATTATTTGCATGAGCTGCATTTGGCCCTGTTGTAGAAATTTGGCAGGTCTTAGGATTTGGAGAGATCTGTTGATATTAAAACCTGCAGATCCCCACCTGGTGTATGAAAGAGATGGAAAAATGAATGTACACAGTTAACAACAGAAAAACAAATGTGCAGTGAATTCCTATGATGCTTTGTGGTTTTGTTGGTCTTTTTTTCTTGAACCCATACATTTTTTTCTGCTCTCTGGTCTTTGGTTTGAAGATGAAAAGAATGTGCTTTTCTACAGAAGAACGTAGCACCTAAGGTCATACAGCCATGAGAACTTCAGGCAGCAATTTAAGACGTTCACAATATCCTGCTGTTGTCTGTGTGGGTGAGTGTGAGTTGTGAAGGCACACAGGGTGTGTATGTGTGACTTGGATGTGGTGATGGGTACGCCTGCTTAGACTCTGGTCTATAGTCTCGATGTGCATGTGAATCCTGTCCTTTGCTTTCAGGTGTTTAGGTATGTCTGAGCATGTATCTGTCACTTTAACTGAACGGGTGTATGGGATCCAGACAGCCAGTCCACCCCACAACTGACTGTGGTCAGGCTCAGCATGCACATCGTGCAGTTTGTGGCATGGGCTCATAAACATTGTGGTTGGATGTTGATTTACTTTGAGAAGCATTTTTTCACCTTTCTTATGGCTCTTTACCACTCCTGATCGAAGACGCAAAATATTTGTTGGCCTTTTAAAGAGGAAAAAAATTACAAGTAGATTATTCATATCTGAAAACCCCATAAAACAGAACCGAAAGATTTATGTCAAAATATCAAAACCCTTTCAAGCTGCCTACTCAAAGATGCTTTACATTATAGTTTACATAGTGCACAATATAACCTTTTTATGTGCTTATTTTCGATTTGTTTTTCTTTTTACAAGTCTGAAATGAAATTCTAATTTCAATTTCAGTTTCAATTCATCATTGGAGAATCAGAAAAACTAGCTAAAAGTTTCACTCCTTCCACTTTAACATCAAATCACATGACGCAGAAGCAAGAGACTTGACAATTTAGTATTTTATTCAGTGGTAGGACATGTCATGATAATGATTGTTTAAAAAAAATAAGTGTTACTCACTAAACCTCCTGGTGACTTTGGCATCATCCCACAGTTTTACATATTTCATCACTACATTTTTTCAGGCATCATCAGATTTGGTTCACATAAGATTTAAGCAAAGGCAGCATCATACAGTGCTGTAGAAAGTATTTGCATGCCTCCTTATTTCTTATGTTTTTGGCAGATTTGTCACACTTAAATGTTTAAGATCATCAAACAGAGTTTAATGCTAGAGAAAGATAGCCAGAGTATACAAAATGCAGTGTTTAAAAACAAGTTTTAAAAAATCCATCCAAATTTAAAATAAAATCATTAGCATCTGTCAGTCTGGAAAGGTTTTTAAACAGTGTCTGAGGATTTGGGACTCCAGCGAACTCCGGTGAGAGGCATTATTCACAACTGGAGAAAACTTGGAACAATGGTGAATCTACCCAGCAGTGGCACGACATTGACGACTCATCAAGGCGGTCATTAAACGCTCCATAACAACATCTAAAGACCTGCAGGCCTCACTTGACTCAGTTAAGGTCAGTTTTCATTATTCAACAATAAGAAAGAGATGGGGCAAAACACAAGAGAGTTCCAAGGTGAACAATAAAGAATTATTATTATTATTATTATTACTATTGTTATTATTATATGTGATATGTATTCACAAACATAACTGTCTTAAACTGTGTGCACTGTTTTTGTGTGAACAAAATATCCACTGTGGAAGTGATTCCACCACGCTTTCCACACACTGAACTGCAGCTCAACTCCACGGGTTGTCTGCATGTGATTCTGGGACTTGTAGTTTTTTTTACGCTGCGTAGTGACGTCAGCGGAAGTTTTTCGAGCGGACGTGAGCTAGGCAGCTAGGTCACATTGGTACGGTTTTGTAAGGTTTGAAAACATGGCCACAATGGAAGCAGCTAACGCAGGTATTTGATATTTCGTCCGTCTTAGAGGCTTGACTTCTTTTATAAGACAAGATCAAAGTTCGCTCGTTAGACTGCTTTATTTGGTCCCGAGCTGTCGCATGAGACCACTCATAAATGATAAAGCTAATGTTAGCTTGCTGTGTAACCTCATGTGGCTTATATTTTGTGCTCTTGCAAAATGTTAATTCATGTGTCAGTTAAATAAAGACTAGGTTTACCACCTCTGTCACGGTTTAAAGTCGACACTTCATGCTTTTGGTTGTCTGTATGTGAGCAGTTCATGAATAACGGGGAAGTAGATGTCTTGGGGTGTCATTATGACGCTGACATGACGGTTCACCTTTGCGTTTATCTTCCTTTTGCTTGACATCTTTAGAGGAGGCCCCTTTGAGACATGTGGAGAAAGATGTCCTCATCCCTAAGCTAATGAGGGAGAAAGCCAAAGAGCGTTGTGCCGAGAAAGTTGAAGGTTTGTATTTTAAAAATATTATACAAATCTGTACATTTTAACAACACTTATAAATAAAGAGCTTCTACATATTGGTGTATTAACCATTGCAGAAACATAAAAAATGATTTTGGTAATTACCAATGCTGTCAATTTAGGGCAGCTGTGGCATAAACCTTACTTTGGTTAGGGTAAGGGTGGTCTAATAAATTTGTTAAGCACTGTAAATAACACCAGTGTCACTAAATTAACACTAAAAGTTTATTTTAAAAATCTAATGAAAAAAAAATTGAGCATCTTATTCTTAAAATACTATGCACACAAGTTTTGGCTGTCCTGTTTAGCCTGACTTTCTTCTTCAAATAGGCTACTTGTTTAGTGGTTGACGTCATTATGTCAGAATTTGTTATAAAATATAGTACATATTTCTAAAGATTTTCTGGATTTGTGTAAAATACAATTTCGATTCCCAGATTTCTGTCTGATATTTAAGATTTACATATGTTAGAAGGTATTGTGTGTTTCCATGAAACATTTTTTCAGATATAATGCTATAAAAAAATTGCAGACTTCTGCAGAAAAATACTGTGAACGCTCACAGCATCACAACAGTTAATGCCAATTATTGTGAAGCCATAGGTGGGAAATTGGTTAACTTTATCAACCAGAGTATATTATTCAACACATTGTATCTTAGATTATGTTATGGGTTTTTAAAATGATTCATTAATATGACACTATCTGTAATTCAACTCAGCCCTGTAGCATTAACTAGGAATGAGAAATGATAAGATTATATGATATTGATGCCATCATCAATTCTTATCGAGTCAATTCACTGATTGCCTTTTCGATTCCTTCCTGTGAATTTTCTTTTTGGAAAAAGAAGACTATTTAGGTTTCCACTCTTAACAACTCATATTTGATTGAGCCTCTTTCTCTCTGAACACTGAACAAAATGTAGCTATACCACCTTCAGTGAGAATCACAGACAAGCACACTTCAATGACGGGCTATAATTATAACTACAGATGTTCAGCATTAAGTGTTTGGGAACAGAACATGCTGGAATATACAATAGTTCTCTCTTTTCGTTGGAAATGTCTGTTCTGCACATGGATATTCATTGATAAGGGAGTGGTTAAGATTAAATGTAAATGATGTTGATGGTTTGGACCAGTTGGAACCGGTTCTCAACTTGAACCGGTTCTTGATTCCCAACTCTGTCATTAACTGCATAATCCCTTTGTACCTTAACACTTTCAAGCAGCAGCCACCACAGTTCTTTTGGAGAAATGTTTGAAAATATTGAAAAATAACCATTCAAAAGAGACTCTAAATATTTCATGTTATATTACATTTATTCTTAAACAGCCATAAAACAAACAGACAGAAAATATATCCTAATCCAAAGTATGTTAGAAAAGTATTTAAGCTTTTTTATGTATGTTGATATTTTGTTGATTAATGTTTTCAAAGACAGGGTGTATCTTAATATAAATATTATAAATTGTTTTTTCTGGTATATTGATTGAAATAAATGTATAGATAAAAGTGAACAAAGGTTATCAATTCTGGCATCACAACCCCGCACTGTGTTAATTAAAGGCACAGGAAATCTATAGAGGTCCATGGTATTCGATTATTTATATTTATATGCCAATATTTTCAGTCTGATTTTAGCCAATACTGATATCAATACTGATACATAAAGGTAGTTAAGACCATAAACTTCAGTCCCTAAAACACACTTTTAATTTTAAGGATGAAAAATTAGTCCTTGCAACACACTTAAAAAGTTAAAGGAATGAGGATGGACAAAGAGCAAAAAAAAAATCAGATGATGTAGATCTACACAGAGATTTGTATTGCCACATATTTGTTGTAAATATCAGCACATTTTTTTTTTAATTTGCTCATTTGATAATTATTTTTTCTTGGGGAGGGGAGGGGGCTTTTTGCCTTTATTTGAGAGATTGGCAGTGGATTGAGCTGGAAATTGGGATGAGAGAATGATATGCAGGGAAAGAGCCACTACAGGCCGTGTACATGGGCTAACCACTAGCTGCAGATGCCCAAGTGGTGAGGTCGCTAACCACTTGGCCACCTTTGCAACAATGGCTAACTTTTTTTTTTTTTTTTCCTGCTTTATTTTTGGCCTTTTTGCCTTTATTAGATAGGACAGAGGATAGAGCCTGAAATAGGGAAGGGAGGGGGGAGAGACATGCTGGAAATAGTGCCATGGGCCTGATTCGAGCCTGGGTCACCTGCGTACATGGCGCGCGCCTTAACAACTCGATTACCGGCGTGCTCCAACAATGGTTAACTTTTAAAGCTAATATCTGTGGAAACCAAAATCTAACTTATAATATTGTGCATTCCCAGTTATGTAACACTGCTATAAATTAGATAGGTAATGCACGTTTTTTGTTTTATTTGACAAGAATCTTGTCACTTTCTTCAAATTAAAGGAGTCTTCCCCCTCTGTAAACACCAAGATGAATTATTCCTTTCAAATTAACTTTTAAATTCATGATTTGATATCTTCAGCGATTATTCATCCTTGATAATAATATGGATTCATAATATTTTTGAAGGGTCATGCCAGTTTACATGTCACCAGTTGCCCTTTCATCTGCATGAAGTAGTGGCCTCAGCTTTGCAAACATATGCTCGATGTACTGCAGCAACACACAAGTCAGATGATGGCTAGGTCTTGTGGTTTTTAGAAATCTGATGACACTGTGGGCTGCTCACACTGAGAGATGATGCACTTGCAGCTTTAGGTGATGGGACAGACAGTGGCTTTGTGTGTGGGTAGTGGAAACCCCCCTCATATTGTTAGTTTCTCGTCCTACTCGTTTTCACACCTCCACCACGCTTGCCCTCTATCATTTCATTCTCTGTGTTTGTGTCTGCACTGGGCTCTTGCACGTGCTTGTCTGATTCTGTGAAAAAAAGAAAATATATGAGCATGTTTTCCTGTGTTATCTTCATAGCATATTTGCCTCCAACACTCAGTGCATTGTTGGCTTTGTTGTTCACACAGATAAGCACAAAGGATTGTTTCAAAACCTGTCTGTACCATTGCATGTCTTACAGAACCAAACTAACGTAATTGAGATATAGTTCCCAAAAGCTATGACATATTCTTAGTTACATTATTAATCATTGATTTTATTATTAAGAAATGCACAATCTTCCTCAGCATCCTAACATACATTTTGAAGCATAGCCCTCATCAAGAACACCATGAAGTGATTCAGTTCTTTTTGGCCTCAGTAAAAAATAAAGACAGATATGCAGTTGGTCGTACAAGGTTAACTAAAAATTTATTAAAATTAAAATATTTTACTGTTGTTTGTCAGATGCTAGTAGTGTCCGCTAAGGGGCTGTCCTCCTGCAGCACATCAACAAAGTACTTATTTTGAAAAAAGAAATCACTTCAATGAAATGTGTTCTAAATTCTGATCTACATTTTTGTAAAAGCATTAACATTAAGTTGCACATTGATTTTAATGCTTGTTAGTATCATTATATATGCAAAATATAATCAGCATGGTATGGGCATTGGCTGATATTAGCTTATAAAGAGAACTGTTGGTATTGGCAGAGATGACAATTCCTGCTAGTAATTACAACCACTATTTTGGCTATAAAAATCAGCCCAAATAAGCTGTAAATATCAGCTGTGCAAACAAATAAGTTTGTGGTGTTTTTAGGCTGGACCAACCGGTCTACGTCAGCTGAAATCTTTCCCTATCATAATCATTCCTTAAAGGTCACATATTATGCAAAATACTCCTTCGCAGGCTTTTCTATCAAAAATATGTGGCTCTGGCCTGTCCACAATCCCCTCAAGAATCAGGCACACCCCCTCCACCTTTAGAAAATGTTCACTGAAACAAGCCGTTTCAGTGAATTATAACATGGACAACGATACATAATTTCAATACCCTGCCACCTCTATGCAACCCCTTGCCTCCTCAAATGGAGAGCATGAAATCTGTTATGGATTTAGTGTGATTTATGTAAATTGCACCGGCTTTCTTTTCTTATCCCATGTGCTACTGGTATCTTCCATAGATGCTTCTGTGAATTGTTTTCAATACCCACGTGGCTTTTATTCTCCCACACACTTCAACACCTTTTTTTTTTCCCTCTCAAATATGTATCGATTCAGGCACGGTTTAGGCACTGGCACCTTATGAAAAGTATCGATTTAGCAACAGTACAAATAACCCCAAACAATACCACAGGATTGAAATGAAGCAGAACAAATTTGAAAAATGTTGTTATTAATTTGGCTCATTGTAAAATGGATGCAAATTGTTTTGAAAGGAATGATAATTTATTGTCTCTCTCATTTTGACAGGATACATTTGTGCACTATTCCAGAAAAAAAACGGCACTTGAACGTTTGCATTATTTGTGAAGTAGGGTTGGTCGGTATTCATTTTTTGATATTGTCACACCCTTTCCAAATTTTACTGGAGTATACCGTATTACTGCCAGGTGTTTAAACCACAGTATTTAAGCACTTGCTTGTGTGCACACACAACTACAGCGAGCAGAGGGTACCGCTTTTTACATACCTTTGACAAAATGCCACGAGTCTTAAAAAAACAATGTTTATGGAGTGATGTGTACAGGAGAGACGTGATTTATAGTTGAGCCATTTTTTACACTTAACAAGTAAAATATACACCAGAAAAGAGGGACTCTATTTACTCTGTTCCTCCCTCACTGCCTCACAAAGGTTATATAAGAAATAAGTATTATCATATAGGATCTGGGAATGTGAAGTAATGTTTCATGTGCTTTCAAACAGATAGGTAAAGACTGAACTTAAAGATTATTGCAGCGTTGTGGTTCGATGGCAAGCTCAGTCCAGCAGCAAGTTAATTTTATATGCAAAGCTTCTAAAAAGTTAAAGAATACTTTAGCACCTAAAATAAACATCAAACACTGATTAGCTTCATTCATATTTCACATACAGGGATGAAGATAAGTTTTACTGTCTTAAAACCTCTCAACGGTTTTAATTTAGCCTTGTGTTGCTGCTGCAGGATGGAGCACCTGTGGATATTTATAAACTTCATCACTGACGGTATTGCTGTATCACTGCCCATTCTTAGTGTAGAGCTGAGCCTTTGTGCTGCAAAAAAATTATTTAACAGATATTTGAAATACATTTCAGGTTAGAAAAATATTGCACTTTCTGGGATTAATAAAATTGAAGTACGACATATTGTGATTTAATCTAAATTGCAATCAAATTCCTAGCCATGGTATTGGCTAAAATGTAGGCTATTTCTAGATATCAGTACATCGGATACTGGCTGAAATCTAATCTTGTGCATCCCTATTCCCTAATTACAGAATAACAATGTTAATGTTGCTAGCAGGATAACGTTTGTAAGTTTAATGTTCAGTAATTTTACAGCTACCTAACATTATCATAATCATATGTCTATATTATTACATTTTCACCTAACTTCAAACATATACAAGTGAATGTTGATGGGTTAAAGTGGTCATCCACAGAGTCAAATCCAAAGAAGTCATTTTTTATAATTAACATTCAGTTTAGAAAATGGACTTGCTCAACTTTAAGTATGAAAAGACAGAATTTAACAGTAACAAAATGAAGAGACTTGACCCAGGCAAAAGTTTGTCCATAGTTAGCCCAGCGCCAATTGCTATGAGAAGAGACTGTCTGGTGGGTCAGTGGACCAATCAGAGAGCCAACAAAGGGTCGATCATCTGTTAGAAATTTGTACCTTATTTTCTCCTCTATACATGCATTTCTTCTTGAATGATTCTGCCTTCAGTTCCTGCTTTCAACAAAATACCAAACTACTCATGGCAGCTCTAAAAATGGCCCAAAAGCATCTTAAAGCAAAGGTTGAATCACACCTTTGTTTTACGGGCTCTTATCTTACATGACACTTGTCTCTTAGAATTGCCGTTTGTGTTGCTGTGATCTGAAAGGAAACCCTCTGCAGCCTCCATTAGTGCCAAGGGACAGGGATGAGGCGTTTGCTGATTAGATTAGTCGCACTGTTCTGCCCCTCTAAATTGGTTTTGCTGTCGCTCTTTTTTCACATCTGCATTCTGATGAAAGTGTCTGTGTGATAACCATACTGATGCCACTGATCAAGGTAATTATGATATCAGTTGTTTGAAAGCAGATATTGGAGGGCGGCGTTTTTAATTAAATCCACGGGAAGGAGCTTGCTAACAAGGTGAAGAAGCGGAGTCCTCAGCACCTTGTTTACGAACAAGACCATGACCATTTAACCTAGAAAACACCGCTAGCCAGAGCACACTTGCACTGATGCTGCCTTGTCGATGGGCTTTTGGATCTAAATGAACAACCGTTGTTTGTTTGTCATCTTTTACATTTTTTGTTGAAATTAGATTTTTAGATGTCATGAATAATCTTAGTATTTCTATAGTTAATCATGATTAAGCTCTTGTTGCATTTTGAAATTCCACTATCTTGCATTGAAACTTTTTTGTTTAATTTCGGATTTTTTTACTGTCTTACCCTGGGGATAATTGACTTTCTGACCTGCTTCTATATTGAAAGTAAAGAAGGAGCTCCAGGTAAATTATTGCGTTAATGTAGTAGTGGAAAAGGGAACTTTTTATGGATTGAAAAGGAAGTAAAGGGACAGTATAAAATGAAATGTTTGATAACATAGGGTGAAGATGACTTTTGACATGCCTGGTGAAATGTATCTGAGTTTTTTAAAAGTGAAATGAGACATGAAGGAGCATTTGTGGATTTATTTTATGTCACTGTGGCTGCAGTGAGATGTTGCAGTGGTTTAACCTGAGTGTGTTGGAGGGTACAAAGAGCATGTGGTTAACTCACTTTAAAAAATGCACTAATTACATAATCCATAGACCATAATCCCATCATGATTAATGCATCAATGCTTACAACCCTAATTTGAATGTCTAAATTGTTTTTTATGTGTAATTTTCTTTTAGGGCTATCATACGGTCTTAAAATAAAATCTCTTCAGCTCTGTTGGGACACATGTTTGTGTTCATGTATTTAAGATGGCAGCTCACAGATGCATACAAGTCTGAAGAAGAGCATGCTGGCTCAAAACGTCATTTGATTGCAAATAAATGCCTGAAATGGGTATGACCTTTTCTCCTTGTCTTCATAGTTCTTTTTTAATCCAGCGTCCTATTTTCTGATGTGCATGTTTTACTTTTGATTTTAAAAGTGGCTTAGCTAGCCTTAGGGCTCAGTAGAAGACTCCTGAAGATTCTTGTTTACCTTCTTTTGGCTAGATGGCAGACACTAGGAGGTTTGCAGGAGGAGGTCTGCCAGGTAAATCCTAAGCTGTGGACATTTGTTTTTGTCAAGTGTAGGGATTGTGTGCTATGTATGTAGAAATTTTGTGACGATAATTGCTGCATAGAGGTCCATTTAGAGCTGTAAAGTACTGACTTCCCTCCGTTTCCGTTTATTCTTAATGGCTGTCTACCACTTCCTGACCCCCTACAGACATTCGGGATCGCATGATTTCAAACAACCTATACATGTAAAACAGTTAATTTTGTCTACAGGGTTTAGCCAACCTAAATTAAAGTTTCTGACAGTAGCTTTAAATTTTGGTATAATTGCAGAGTAGTTCAAGAAAACAATCTTGATTTTCTTTTTTCCAAAATTTAGAATTAAAGATAAAAATCAGTTAATTGCCTAGGCCTACATTTTCTATTGTTTGTAAAAGGAGATTTGTGCTTCTTTGTTACATTATAAAACCATCCTTCAAACGTGTATTTGAGAATATGTCATGGTTATCTTCAGGCCTAAGTATGATACAGAAAATGCATCCAGTTGTAGATGTTTTTTCTTCCAATGATTTGTTGCTGTGACCCAGGATTTCCTGTGACCTGTGATGTGTGTTTGCGCTTTGTGTTATAAGTCTCTGTATCTGTTGGAATGTGCTGCTGCCTGTCTCGTTCAGGACAATCTGGTCAACAGACATAGGTGCTCAAAAACCTCCAGGTAGGAAAAAGGAAAACTTTGAAGCTTGTCACAACAACCTTAGAAGGGACCAAATCATGCTTTGGCTGAAAACTTCTGCTAGGTTAAAAACCACAAATAACAGAATATGCCAACATCTTTTTGACTTGAGAGTAAAACACAGATAGAGATCTTTTGAGCTTTTAAGCATATTTCAGTGTGAACTGTGTTGCGATATTTACATGCGATATTTGCCTGCATGGAGACCTGCAGTTGGGGATGGTGGGCTGTTTTAAAGCCAGTGTCGAAACTGGGCAGCCACAAGTATAACTATTCTGGGGTCACTTTGTTGAGCTCAGTTTTCATGTGAAGCAGGAAACATGGGCTTCAGCTTGATAAAAGGTTGTGTCAAATGACACATGACCAGGCTCCTTCTTGTGGTCGATGGCTAAGATTAGGCCTATTTTGGTTTGCTTGTGGCTTAAAGTTTCATGTCTGTGTTTGAACTATTTGATCTTTTAAAGGTAAAGATCGGACGCTAACACTTGGGCTGCTGTGCTTTTCAAAGCTTTTCTGCTCTTGAACTAATACCCCCCGTGTTTTTCAACCTTTTTCTCTACCTCCTACCAGCCTTCAACCACTGCTGTAAAGAATCTGGTTTCTTCATGGTGTTTAAGTGTCAAGAGGAGAACGCAGCACTGAAGGAATGTCTGACAGCACAGTGAGTATTTGACAGCTCCCTCCTCAACACTCACACAGTAAGGTGGCTGCTAGTGTGGTATTGAACCACGTGTTATCTCACCATCATCTTGAACATGCACTAGGCCACCCATGCATTGGTAGCTGTTGTCTATCAAGTCAAAACCATGAAATCACAAGCCTATATCTATTCTGTAAAATACTGTAAATACTTCACCTTCTGTCTTCCATCAGTTACAACGACCCAGTTTTCTATGAGCAGTGCAAGCAGGAGTACATTCAGGAGAAACTGGAGTTTGAGAGGACGGGGATTCCATCAAAGAACAGGAAACAGAAACTCCCAACAAGCATGTAAAGGACAGCATTGTGCTCAATGAGGACTGTCCTTATTTCAAGCTGAAGGAGCAGATAGTGAAGCTCTGGACAGAACCACCGTCAAATCCACAAAGGAAACACATGGAAGAGATGAATACTAAAAATGTTATGAGCTTGTGCATTTTATTTAAATCTGAAACATTTTGACTAATTGTATGCAAGAGTGGTATATAATCTAAAATAATGCCTATTTTTATGATCTGTATATTTGCAAATGTTCTCTACCAGATAACTAGAATTTTCTCTATCACAGTATTTGATTATGCTGCATTTATTATGAATATACCAAACATGCCATTGATTGCTGTCATCAGGTTATAGGCAACTCCTGCCCCAGAACCTTGACCTAAAAGACTTTCAGCTGCTGAGGTGAGCCGTAAGAATTTTGGTTATGGTTGAAATATACTGAACATAATTCAGTGCACTTTGCAGTGCATCCAGTGAGAGCATTGATGACAGCAAAGTCTTGCTTCTTCCTTTTTTCTGCAGAAAACAGGGCACTTATAAATAAAATAATACATGGACTATTGAACAATGTATATAAGAGAAATCTGTCATCTAATTTAGCATTGAACCGTCTGTGTTCATGTGAAACATGCAGTGAAATGTGACTTTGTAAATAAAAGATACTCTGTAGCAAAAGATAAAGTGTGTATTTGTGGTAAGTGAGACAAAGTTTATGAATTTTATTGCAGATAATCTTTCACATGTCTTGTCAGACAAACCCAAGTGACTTTGTGTCTACTTGTGGCTCTTTTGAGTCTTACTTGGGAAAAAAAAATCCTCTTAATTTTATAAAAGATAAATTTTGACCTCAGAAATAATCCATTGCACAGTCACATCAATCCATTTGTTTCCCACACTTACATAGCAAGCTTTAAATGTCAAATGTAATTGGCAGCCTTTCTTTTTTGTCTGTATATGTCCATAGGATGAGAGAATATGAAGAACATTGATCACCGATGTCTTAATATAAGGGACAGAACACGTTCCAAACTCAACTTTGTTTTCCTCCAATAATTTGAAGTGGGTATCAGTGCTGGTTTGGGTCTCAACTAACAGTTGTGTGTTAGAACAGATTTTTAATTCAACATTTTTTCCAAAATATGACTTGTTTGCCAAACATAACATGCAACTCCATCAGACACACTAAATTTATTTTATTCTATTAATGCAAGATGAATGTCAAGTTTTCAGTCATCTCATACTGTTATTCAGTAGTATTTAGTAACAGAATGCATCATTTTCACTTATTTCTTTTATTTTAATCGCTCAACTGAAGTTTCTATCTTGGAATTTCACGATTTTCTGAGTACACTTGAGGATAAAATTGTTTAACCCTTTCGCTAAAGAAAATAACGCACAATGGTCACTGAAATAACTTGAAATTGACAAAAGTAATAAAATTTACTAAAAATCAAAAAATAAAAATCAGACATTGCTTTTGAATTGTGGTTCTAAATAATTATTTTAGAAAACAAACTAATGAAACTGGTCTGGACAAAAAAATGGTATGATGATGATGTAAAATTTGACCATAGGGACACGTTAAACTAAGTTGTGCGACACCTGTGATTAGCATCACAGATGTCTTCAAACTTGTAACCAGTCAGCCTTCCTATTTAAAGAGTAAAAAGTAGTCACAGTTTTAACACACTGAACATGGACCACGGAAAGCTACGGAGACAGTTGTCCCAGGGGATAAGAAAGAAAATTATAGACAACAATGATCAAGAGCCACCACACTCAGAAAGTCCAGGGTATGAGCTGCAAGGGTGTTCTTAGTGTCAAGCAACTCCTGAACCACAGATGTCACTAGCTTCTCCCCTGGGCTAGGAAAATGGACCATTGCTCAGTGGTCTAAAGTCCTGTTTTCAGATGAAACTAAATGTAGTATTTCATTGGAAGTCAAGGTCGCAAAGTCTGGAGGAAGATCTGAGAGGCACAGAATCCAAGGTGCTTGAAGTCCAGTTTTCAGTTTCCACAGACAGTGATGGTTTGAGGTGCCATGTCCTCTACTGATGTTGGTCCACTGTGATTTATCAAGTCCAGAGTCAACGCTGTCAGCCGTCCAACAGATTTTAGAGCACATCATGCTTTCATCTGCTGAATAGCTTTATGGAGAACTGATTTCCTTTTCACCTGCCCACAGTGAAGCCGAATCTATCAGAGATTGGTTCATTGACCATAGAATAACTTTGCTTTCTTGGCCAGACAGCTGGCCTGAGCTGAACCCGCAGAGAATGTCTGGGGGAAATGTCAAGAGGAAGAGAGACAACAGACTCAATAACACAGATGAGCCGAAGGCTGCTATCAGAGCAACCTGGGCTTCATAACACCCCAGCAGTGCCACAGACTGATTGCCTCCATGCCACATTGCGTAGATGCAGTAATTTTTGTAAAAAAAGAGCTCCAACTAATGAGCATAACTTCTCAGAGGGTTAACATTTCTGTATTATAAATCCTTTTCCCACTGATATTTTGTGATATTCTTATATTCTGAGATGGTGGATTTTTTTTGTTTTTGTGAGCTGTAATCATCAAGATAAAAAAAGAAGTCTTGAAATATTTAACTTAGGATGAGATGAATCCAGAATGCAGTTTCACTTCTTTAACTAAGTCACTTTTCCATGCTATTCTAATTTTTTGAGATACACCTGCATGTTGGTTTCAGCTGCAAAACAGCTTGACACCCCCAAAACTACAGTATTTTTCAGAGGAACCATTGAATCACAGAACTGTGTTGCAACAAATCCAAGAAAAAATGGAGAAAGAGCAAACTCACAGGGTCACTTTCTTGCCTTTAGTTTAATTGACCGTATTTACAAACAGTCTGAAGTGCAGTAAATCTAAAATATAATCCATATCTACTGTACATTGCATTTTGGTTTGCAAATCGTTTACAGAAGTATGAAACTACTGCTGTAAAATAACATTTCTTAGAAATCAACAGAAAGACCACAGTTATCATGAAACATACTGAAGAGAATGAACGTACAACATCTTTTCAACAACCATGGGTCTTTGTGCTTTGTGCACCTCTTTTCCAGTCACATTTCCTCAGGTTCATGACTTACTGTCTTGCCACCACTGCGGTGAGCTTTTCTACACATAAGAAGTCTAAAGAAGTGGGGAGAAATAAAACATCCTATGGTTTGAAGTGCAAAACTGCATTTGGCAAAGTACTGAAGCCCACCATATACATTTATACAGATCAGACATTCTTCTCTTCAGATTTCCTATCGTTTGATCATAATTTTCCTTTTGTACATCCTTCGGTTTTTCATTTCACTGTTAAAAAAGAAAAAACCTTCCCTCTTCACACAACAACTCTTATCATACTGCAAAAACAGTGTGTCCTAGATTAACAGCAGTACAGTACAGAGTTAAGATACATGTGCAATTTAAATTATCCACAGAAATGACCAGGCTTCCAATTTATTTCAAAATAAGGGAGTGATTCTTTCAGATTTAAAGCCCTACAGAAGAAACATCCAAAAATGCACACCCTTACAAATACTGGAGCATCTACATCAAATCAAACAAAAACGACACAAAAGATATTTCAGTGATTCTCAGAGACTTGATTTTGTGAAAACAGGAAGGTTTAAGAAGGCCTGTCTGAGTTGAATCATTTCTGGTGAAAGTGAGGGTGGAGTGCTTTTTCCACAAAGCTATACACGTTTAGATTTAGATATTTCCTACCTTTTTAGCAATGTCCTTAAAAATACTGTCACTTCATTCTGAGATGATTTAGTAGGCATATAGACATGGTAGCCCACTTTAATACAGATCCACTTGGACTTAAATTATAAAAGACAAACAGGATGTTGAATACTAGGTTTGGTATCTGCTAAAATTTGGAACAAAGAACTGCGTGAATATCCTACAGTTATTGTATTTCTGTCTCCACCACAGCACAAAACAATCACATCAAGTCTTCTTACCTAGAAATCTCCTTCACATGATCATGAGACTACATTGTTTGTATTCTTTACAGCGATCAAATGTAAAAAGATTTGTACTGGAGGGAGTACACTTTTACAAATTATAGCATTATGCTGTGGCCCCATGTTAGGTTTCTGATGACGATACAGATACAGGCAGGTGAACAATGCCTGCACACTGATCTGCACACACAGGCACACTCTGATGTGTGTAAATGCACACACGCAAATAAAACTGCTTCTATGCATGTGCATAAAAAGACACATACACATAGACGAACTATTTACTCTGCTGAGGGTCTCATCAACATTTTCTCTGCAAAGTGGGATATGTTCTTTGATGGATGTGCAGAGTCGACGGATGAATGAGTTCACAGAGTCTGTACCTCGAAAAAAAAAAGGCCTCCTCTGGCATCTATCAGGTCCCACTGCTAGCAGAAGCAGTCCAGTCCAGTCCAGACAGGAGGAGTGGTCTTATCAACTTAAGGCAGGTTAGGTGGTAGCTATGTGGCAGAGTTGGAGAGTCCTATCATTCATCCATTGGTTTATTTCCATCCAACTACACTCTTAGTGAATCATCTATGCCCTTGTGAGTGTTCCTCTCAGTAGGGCTTGGTCCACTCGGCACTGGGAGGGCTCCTGGGAGTGCAGTTTCCAATTGAGGATGAGGCGTTTGATGTAGCAGAGTGTCCCTCCCAGAACATGGCATCACTTGGTTTAGGGGGGCTAGGGAAGGACCGTGAGCTGTCATCCAGGGAGGCCTGGTTCAGAGGGGGTGGAGGCAGGACCACAGAGCAGGTGTCACTGCCAAGAAGAGCCTCTCCTGAGCAGCTCTGGGAGGGCCAGGGTCCATTATACCAGCAGTCCTCCCTCAAACTGTCGGGCAGTAGGGTTCCTGACGGCCCGCAGACAGGGGGGCAGGGGCGACCGCAGGACGAGGGGAGTGGGGGGGCACTAGGGGGGCGAGGCACTGACACCCGGGGGATTGCGTGGTTGTTGTTTTTTTCTACATCGTCCCGACACTGGATTGGAACTGTTGAGACAGACAGAGAAAGAAACAGCTACAGTTGACACCAGCAAAATGAGACTTTTTGAATCCATATATTACCATAGGTTACATTTCATTGAACTATACATGATACTGTATGAGTGCAGAGAAACTCTGTCTCTTTTATTGTATCTTCACACACTGGCAGTGCTGCTACAAAAATGGACAAACACTCTAAAGGCATTTATCAAAAATCACACTTTTTATACAGTGGATTTTTTCATGATGATAATCAAAGGGATACCGTGGCTATTATTAAATATCCTGGGATATGGTAGGACCACTCAACCTTATTTTGAGTCACTAATTTCAATGTTATGACCTGAGGTCATGGACACAAAAGGACTGACATAGGCCCTTTTCACATTTTGAATTTATGATGCATTTTGGGCTTTCAGACAAAGTGTGAGTGCACTTCAGTTTTTGCATCCATAGTATTCATTAACAATTCATTCTTACAGTCGATCTGACACTGGAACTCAATTGCTCACCTGTTAAGCAAACAACAGCTCATTGTAGTTTCTGTGGCTCTTTTACCATGGGATGGGCACTGTAACGCCAGGCAATACAAATAAATGGAGGAAAATTAGCCACACACCAAGAGGCTTGCAGGTAACAGCTTTATCCCTGATTTTGTCATAAACATTCTTATAAAGGGCACTGTTATAACAACTCGGACAGAAAATCTTGTGAGGTACTGGCTATACTGAAATGACAATTCAAGACAACTTCTAACGAGGGAGTTGTGATGTGTCATTTGTGGATGAGTGGATTCTAGGAGCT
Source organism: Cheilinus undulatus (assembly GCF_018320785.1). Lineage (NCBI taxonomy): Eukaryota > Metazoa > Chordata > Actinopteri > Labriformes > Labridae > Cheilinus > Cheilinus undulatus. Next base: position 18,192,597 of record NC_054872.1, read on the forward strand.
GGATCCTATTTAAGAGACTGTTCCCTTTTTTCCATTTTTGTTGCTGTTTTAAAGACATAAAAAATGAAAAAATGGTGTCAGATGTAGAGCTGTTTGTTTATCTTATACCTGAGCTAAGACAAATATTCCAGATCTCTAAAAAGAGCTGTAATTCCCATCACTCTGAGTAGGGCTGGATGGACATTAAATAAAGCTTTCTATTTGAGCAAACGTGTATTGAGATACTTTAAAGATATTCTTGATGTCTGAGACTGAATTTTCCACTGAATTTGGTTGACTAATTATTTAGATATGGAACTTTATCACATTTACAAAATTACCTTAAAGCTTCCTGTCAGTTTCTACAGTACATTTTAAGTAAATGCAATAAAATTAAGACCCCCTTAAGGCAAATGAACAATTTGTCTCCTGATTTTGGCTGAAATGAAGATTTGTTTTCTACTCCCTAGTGTGCCAAGAGAAAACTGGTTTGTTGTTTGATTAAATTCTTGCTGCCTGAAAACTCAGCTGAATAGATGAAGCCATCTCTTCTTTCCTCCAATAGCTGTTTTTGTTTAGTATTTGGCACCAACATCGCACCTCTGTGCTTATTTCTCCACATATTTACCTTTGAATTAAATTCTGTCTCCAAAGAGATTTAAAATTCAAAGGTGTGCGCAACTAAAGCCTTTTGATCCCTGACCGAATAATAGGCCTGGTGTAAAAACAGAGAACAGAGATAAAATCTCCCACCATGCAGCAGGCTACATGTTCTAAAATCTCTGCACCAAGTACATCGCCTGTGAACCAGTAAATATCAAAAATACTAATTATTTTTCCCACAAGAACATTATTGCACAAAAATCATATCCAAGCACAAATCTGTTGTCCTAATCCTGCACACACACATTGTTGCTGTGCGATCAAATCATCGTCTTGGACGAATAATAAACTTTAAATTAGTATCTCCCTGTTTTTCCTCATATCCACTACTCATCCTCACATCATCCCTCCATCCATCCCTCCCTGCTACTCCTCCATGAGTGGGTCTCCTGAGTCTTGGATTTGAATAAAAGTGATTCCAAAGTAGGACATTAGAAGAATACAGATGCACAATATGACTGAATAAATACACGGCTCCCTCTCCTCCCCCTTCTGTCTCTCTCTCTCCATTCTCTCTGCCACTCCTGCTTTCCTTATTTCTCTCCATCTCCCTCATCTAAGTTACAGGATTACCCTCTTATTCAGTGGAATAAATAGGCCAAGATTTATTTTCTTGCCATATTTCGTTCTAATTTTCACCTCCTAGTCTGTTCTTCTGACACTCGGAGGGAATCAACAACAAGAGGTAATCTCTCTGAGGCTTCAAATACATCATCACAGAGGGAGAGGAGAGGAGGGACAGACCATTTCATGATGTCCTTTATCAAAGTGCTTGAGTACTTTGATTTTATCCACAGTCTTATCACACCCTTATACAAATTTCAACAAGGAGCAGCAGGAGAAATCTTCTCAGGAAGTAGTTCTTCTTCAGAAAAGCCTTCCTTTGACAGAAGAGAGGCAGCATTAACTGAAAAAATGCTTCTGATGTTAGCCAAAGAAGTTTCTATCCAGAAAGGAAAGGTTTAAAGTCAACCTTAAAAGACCAGTGAACCTCAGATCTAACACAAGCTGATACTTCAATTTAAAACACTTTTAAATCCTAAATTGTTTGAAGAAGTGTGTTTGCCACACTATTTCCTACTGGCTTTTAAAGGATCTTTATGTGTCAATAGTCACGATATTTCTAATTTCTATTATATTGTCTTCCAAAGTAGACAAACTTCGGCTCTAAAGAGCATAGTACACTGAGATTATTCAATCAAATTGTAATGTTTTGCAAGCAAAAGTAAGACGGTGTACATTACCTATAAAAAGTGTTCACCCCCTTGGATGATTTATCCTTTTATTTACTTAAAAAAACAGTCATGGTCAATATAATCAAGATTATTTTACACAAAAATACCCCCACCCCCATTAATGTCAAAGTGAGAACAGATTTCTACAAAGTAATGTCAATTAAATAAAAATATTAAATGTGAAAAGTGATAGCATAAACATTCACCCCCTCAAAAGGACTGACCTAATTCAACAGAGGTCGAGCTCACTGGTGCTAGTAAAATTGGGATCACTTGAGTGCAGAGAATGTGTCTCAAGTGATTGTAGTTTAAAGACAACTGTGTCTGAATAGTGTAGTCACTGGTTCAGTATTCATGGCTACCATTACACAATGAAGACAAAAGAACACCCCAAACAACTAAGAGAAAAGGTTACTCAAAAGTATAAGTCAGGGGATGTATACAAAAAAATTCCAAGGCACTGAACATCCCCCCGAGTTCTGTTAAATCTATCATCAAGAAATAGAAGGAATATGACACGTGTGTAAATCTACCTAGATCAGGCAGTCCTCACAAACTGAGTGATTGTGCAAGAAGGAGACAAGTGAGAGAGGCCACCAAGACACCTATGACTATTCTGAAGGAGTTACAAGCCTCAGCAGCTGAGATGGTAGAGACTCTACATACAAAAACTGTTGCCCAGGTTCTTCACCAGTCAAAGTTTTATGGGAGAGTGGCAAAGTGAAACCACTGCTGAATAAAAAAAAAAAAAAAACTCAAGAGAAAGGAAGTTTTTTGGTCTGAAGAGGCCAAAATGGTGTTTTTTTGACATGCCATCAGATAAGACGCTTTGTGGCACAGTGCTGGAGGCATCATGCTGTGGAGATGCTTCTCAGCAGATAATCCTGGAAGGCTTGTAATGGTAGAGGGTTATATGAATGCAGAAAAAGAAAAATCCCAGAGGGCAATCTTATTCAGTTTGCAAAAGTACTACGGCTTAGGAGAAGTTTTATTTTCCAACAAAACAACAAGACAACAAGGCAAGTGTAGTGTTAGTGCATGTTTACTGGATCCAGATTGTGCATGTGTTTCATGTTGTGCGTGAAGCATGTTCAACAACACTGTGAAAGACTGAACATCTGTAAAGGGCTTAATCAAGTAAATCTTTTTAAACTGAAAATGCCCTTACTAAAGATCATAAAGAGGGTAAAAAGAGGCAAACACTTCCGATTTTTTGGTGCACTAATTATCTTGCCCTAATAGCTAAAAAATGCCACCTGTTGTCTTAAAGATATGAACAACCTCAAAAAAAAGATCTCAAGGCTGCACTGACTGCTGAGTGCTTACCTGTGAGACAGTGCTATAAGGGAATATAGGTTGTAGAGGACGCTGTACATACTGAGTAGGTGTGAAAAGGCAGGAGGGGAGCAGTGCTGCTGGTTTATCACATACACTCACACAAACACCATTCTGATGCAATGATTTGTATTCAAATAAACATCTCTGAGCGTGCCTACATGTTTAAACGAGTACGTGCTTCACCTTGTCTGGACTCACTGATGAGCGGCCTGAGCTTCCGGATCAGGCCTGTTTGGTGCTTCAGCTCTGAATGAAGACGTGTGACCTCGCTGCACAAAGCTGAGTACGTCTGCTGCATGCATCTCTCCCTGCAGAAGAATGAAATCATACATTTAAACATTTATGCCAAAGGAATTTTTGATAGGATCTAAAGGCACAGTGCAGCCTATGGTATACCCTTTAAATTTCCTTAATCTCTTGGCTCTTTTGCAACAAGAAAATAATATATGATTATGAATTTCTTATACTTGTCTTTAAATTTAAAGATGTAAAACTCTGACATAAATTTGTTCACATTTGTAGCATGTATCATCATAGAAACAATTTATTTAGGAAGGTGCGTAAAATCCCAGAGAGGCTTGTTAGCAGAGTGAAACTGTTAATCTGTAAAAACGGTTTCCTACTTTGTTGACAAATTTAATTCTGTCACTGATAGTGCGCACCTAAAGCTACAGATGATTTCACAGATGTGCAAAACTACATAGCAGCATTAATGTCAGTTTAATAAGGTACATTTATTTTTTTTAAAGAGGGTTGAAAAGGAAAACCACTTTGGTTTAATTCAAGTATCATCACTGACCCCCGAAAAAGAAAAACTTTGCTGATGATTCAATGCCAATCCAACCAGTAAAATCAGCTACATTTAAATCTCATGCCACGATTTAAAAATAAAAAGTGAGTAAATTTTAGGCAACACCTACAAACTGTCCTCTCCACACCTTATGTGGAGATGTTAAATCTCATTAACACTTTGCCTTTATTTCACACACCTGCCTGAAACAGCAGCAACAAAAAAAAAACTGTTGAGAAATACCAAAGCTTTTTGTGCTGATTAAAACTAACACTATCTGAAAACTGCTGACATGTGAAACAATTAAAATGCTCCCTAAATAGGATTTTTTTTCCTTAAATGTGAGTCAATGCACATTTACAGGTATCCTCACTGAAAGAATAGGTGGAAGGTGACTTTATATGCTTTAACCTTGTACACACCAGAACAGTGGAGTGCAAATTCAAACTGTCCATTTATGGGTGCTAATCATGTCTAAAGATCAGGTGAGGTTATCTGTACATCATGAAATGTTTTGCAGAGTTGCACCCTCCTCTAGTGGCCGAAGTGGACAATTGCAACACAGTGCAGACACTGCAGAATGTAACAATACGTCTAACTACATGTAGAACATCACACCTATCCAAAGCTTTTTCTATTAGTTGCCTTTTTTTTCAATAACGTGGCTCCACATATCACTCATCACTTTTCTCTAAAACTTTTAAGTTTTATTCTTTATTCATTATTATTATTATCATTACTATGTTGACACTATTGTTTCATTTTTTGAAGTTATTTGTTTCTTGTAAAATAAACTACATTTATTTCCTTTAGGTGTAATCTTAATCAATATTTACTTGAGATATATCTGACACATTATTTATATACTTGTAATAGGAAATAAGGATTGAAGACGTGTGATTGGAAGTACAACATTGCTTAGTGACATGTTCTTGATGCTCTGGATGTACTGATTGCCTTGTTTTTTGCGCAGTGGGGCACTCTGAATTGCTGTATGTATGAATAATAATACCTTACAACATTCACAAGCTTGATCTCAAACTGCAAATAACAAACCTCCAATAAATATTTTCTTTGTCTTACTGTTGTAACTATGATGAGAAACATAATAATCACAACATGGCATTATACCAACTTTGACGTCATCTTAACATTAGAAAAAAAGAGGAAACATGGACATTAGAGAAGGATCAAGTGAATCTTTGGCTCTTTCAACAGCTTTATAGCTATGACCATGAAGTCTGTAATACCCACATTTGAGAACAAACATTTAAACTGAGCGAGAGAATTCAAAAAAGCGAAGCATCTTTCTTTATACTGATGGTTGCTTTCTCTTATCAAATAATCTTTTTTTATCCTCTACGCAAAGTTTAACTGTTATGTCATGTTTGAGCACATAAATAACACATTTTACCTTGCTGTATACTTTGCGTCACAGGTGTGGTCCAAGTCTGGTCCATTAAGGCCGTGGGGTTCCTCCTAAGGCAGAGTGAAGTACAAATTAGAGAGCTGAAGTGATGTCTGATGTTATTTGATGTATTTTAAAGTCTTTTCAGAATTTTAAAAATTACTCAAGAATCCTCAGTTCTCCTTTAATTCATTCTCCTATTAACTTTTTTTCATCCTTCAACAATTACAAATGTTCATCCTTAGCCTCCATCTCAGTCCAGCTCCTCATCACTACTTTTATTCTTTATATCAGTTTGTCTTGTTGCATCTTTCTGCACCTTGTTCACTCAACTTGTTAAACCCCTTCAGGTCAAACGTCTGCTGAGTAGCAAAGCTTCTGTTTTCTCCTCCTCCCTCTCTCCTGTCTGTCTTTTGTCCGTACTTCCCTCCTTCACCTACCCCACTTCTCTCCTGCAGACGGCTGTTCTCCAGTGTCATCCTCTCCAGCTCATCCTGCAGTTTGTGGATCTTTTGCTCCGTGCTGACCCTGTCTACCTGCCAGTAGTCCAGCGAGTTGTTCATGCTCCTCATCACTGCACAAACACCATAAAAAAAACAGACACACAGTTACTGCTGATGAGAGAATTAATTGATTTAGATATTTTTATACAGGCCTGACATTTTACAAAAATGATGGTTACCACTTTGCAGAATTTCTCCCTATTTATTTTCTTATTATTAATGAAATTAAAAATGTTTGGTGTGTCACAAATGGTAGCAAATTCAAATACTTTGCATTAGATCTTAATAAGTCCAGCTGATCTATAATATATTTCGAGAGGTTAAAGAAGGTTTTGGACCTGTTTTGTGTGATCAGAGGCGGGTATTCTAACAAACCAGGTCAATTACTTCAACACGAGTAATAGTTGCCAAGTCATACTGTGTGAGAGTTTAAAGTACTGGGTTACTTGCTTTGAATACATGTGGGACTTGCCAATATCTGATATCCCAATATTAATTTATTAATTTTTTAGCTTGTACCGATATCAATACCCCTATAAAAAACGTAGTTCAGACCTAAAACTTCAGTCCTTAAAACACACTTTGAAGTTTAAGGAATGAGGCTGAAAAGATGTTGGCTGACTAGGTCTGTTGATCCTTCCTCAAACTTTACAAACTTATTTGATACATTGGTTGTGAATAACTGTTGAAACCTTAGTCGAAGATATGGAGATAGTTACTCGGATGAAAAATGGCCATCCTTCTTTGGTGTAACCACTTCATGAACTGCATGATCTGAGTGGCGTTTGCTCTGTGTTGGTGCTACGTTAGATCATTCAAATTCACCAGGAGCAGATGGCCCATGGGTTTGGCTGCGCCCCATGAACAGAGGCTGTTGTCCTCAATGTTGACAGCCAGGGTTCAGGTCTGAACTGTGGTTCCTTTCCCACACGTCTTTCCCTACTATCTCTCTTAGTTTCCAACTCTGTTCATGCCCTATCTTTTTAGTAAAGGCATAAGAGCTCAAACATAAATCTTTCAAAAATACAAGGGATAAATAATGATTAGACACATAAATATGATATCAAACCTTGGAGACATGCTATGTACAGATACAGTAGTACCATTTAGATGGACCACAACAAGAACTAAGAAACTGATCTAAGAGCAAAAATACTGAGTAGCAAGAACACTCTCAGTAAAGTCAAAAGTATGGTGGTTGTGTTTCAAATGGAGTGCTGTGAAAGTAACGTTTCCTCAAAAAAAAAAAAAAAAAAAAAAATCAAGAATACTTAAGTACAGATACTAAAAAAGTACAGTACTTGAGTAAAAATACTTTGTTAATCAGGGGTGGAAAGTAACTTATTACATTTACTTAAATTACTGTAATTGATTAATTTTATGGGTACTTGTACTTTTTGAGTACATTTTGAAATCTAAACTTTGGCTTCTACTTAAATTTTAATCAGAGTAACTGTACTTTTACTTGAGTACAATACTCTTGTACTTTCTCCACCTCTGATGACTACTTCAGCAAATAGAGAGAGAATGATTTCACATCTCATCCCAAAACAGCTGGAACATTGCGACACATGAAGCAAATACTCGGAACTATTTCTTGAGTAAACCACTGGGCGGAGTGACACAGTACAGCAGCCATGTCTGGAGTGTAGTTCCGGCTTTGCATCTAGCTTTAAAACATCTCCGTATCATAATGTTCCATGATTATTTCATAGCGTGGTGAATGTGCAGGCCACAACTTGTCCACAAGAGCGTTTTGGAGTTGTTGGATAGTGTATTTGATGAGTTTGATGAGGGAAAGCCGGAAATACTGTCTGCTTACATTGAGTTGGCACAGCAGCTCCGAACTCGGCAGCGCCGATCTAAAAACAGCTTGCACCGACAACTAAAGGTAACGAACCTATTACTAAGACTATAGGAATTATGGCAATGGGTGAATTTGCCAAAATGTTGAAGTATCCCTTTAATACCAATAACAACATCCATATTTTTTACTGTATAGCTTCTCGGTAGCTCTAGGGTTGGGCAATTATTCTAAATTTAGATAAAATCACAGTATGTCCTACTGCAATTTCCAATTGCAGAATTTGAAATGTGTGTCAAAAAAACAGTTGTTTTTGCAGGAGGGATATTATGCTCTACACAAATTATATTTAAAAATGGCAATGACATATCAATGACCATTCCTTTCAATACAACAATTCACACTGCGTCTTAGGATCGGGCGGTATCTACTTTTTAACACCGTCATACCCTCCCCAAATTTATCAGGGTACATGGTATTACCGCCAGCCAACCCCTATGACCTATAGGCCCGAATTACAAGAAAGAACAGTATACGCTTGCTTTATCTAATATTGTGTTGGTTATACAATGCAACAAAATCATTGCTTGTTTTTGATAAGCAAAGTAAAAAATAATCTAATGTCAAATTGCAAATTCAAAATTTGGGGGAAAAAATAATTAGATTGTTTTCTCAAATTGATCAGCCTTAGTATCTACTCAATACATAAAATACATTTTAAAATATGTACTACTCGAAACCATTATACCATGAAGACAAAAGAACACTCCAAGCAACTCAGAGAAAAGGTCATTGAAAAGCATAGGTGGAAATTAACTAATTACATTTATTCAAAATTCTGTAATTTAGTAGTTTTGTTGGGTACTTGTACTTTTTTGAGTATATTTTGAATTAAGTACATTTACTTCTGCATCAGTAAGTTTTAACCAGAGTAACTGTACTTTTTCTTGATTGAAATACTCTTGTACTTTTTCCACCTACTTTGACTACACAGTAGCACACAGAGAATGATTTCACATCACAATCCAAAACTCCACACTTTTGCACCATGAGTGAAGTTATCCACTGAGTTAGACTGCCCCCTGTGACTTCAGGTGTTCCTAAGTAAATAGTGCATATTCTGCAGAAGCATGCATTGCCTTTCTATGAGATTGACTCTTTGCTTTGTTCTTGTCAGAGGGGACCCACATTACCACAGACTTTCAAGAGTTACTGCAGCTCTGACTTATTGTAAAATGTTTAACACTTTTAAAAGTGTAGTTTAACTATATGTAATGTGGACAATGTGAACCGCTATAGACATTTTCAAAATGAGTTTACCTGAACAACCTGGTTTGAGATACATTATATTCTTTAGGAAAGATTATATTTTACTGTACAACTCCTCAGTAGCTACTGAGTACTCAGTACTTAGAGTACACTTTAAATTACATACTTTCAACTTTTACATGGGTAGATTTTTTTGGCCTCTGTTGTTACTGTCCTTATTGAAAATAGTCTACTACGAGTACTGCATTAAGACTACATAGTTCCAAAAACAAAAGTGAAAATACCTCAGAGACATCCTTAAATACACAAGTGACAATGTCCTCATAATTTTAATATTCTATTTATAAAATTATTGTATTATTCCTTGTTAAAGCAGTTGGTAAACTTTGTTTGAATGCTGTTAATACCCAAGGTGGAGCTAGTCTAAACTTTTCTACGTAGTTAACAACAATAGTCATCAAATTGCAAATATGTACTGTACAGTATATATCGTACTGTATTAGACTTTATTATTAAAATAATTTAAATCTAAAGTAATTTCTAAAAACACACCACTGAGGCAAATGTTTTATACCCCAGTCCTATGTCAGAATAAACCAAATCAAATGGTTCAGATTATGTAGACGGACTACTTGGCTGTTATAAGTAATAGAAACAATTCTCTTTGTGCTCTACCTGTACCTTGGCTGGTCTCCATCTCCGTCCTTAGCTGAAGCAGCTCCAACTCTTTAGCCTGGAGCTGCTCCGTCAGCAGCCTCTCACTCTCGCTCTTCTCCTTTTTCTATTGAAGGAAGAGAGGAGACAGTTGCAATCAACATTTGTACAAATGCAAACATAATATAAGTTAGATGTATTTACTTTGTTAAAAATAAATATTACAGCGGAAGAAGATGCAGGAAAAACATCCTAAAAACAAAAAAAGCTCAGTGTTTGCACTAAACTTGATCTTTGCGCCAGGCATTAAATAATTTGAGATTTATTCAAAATAATTGGCACACCCACCAGTTTGTTTAGCTCCATCTGCAGGTCCTCCTTCTCTATATAAATACCTCGGTAAGCACTGAAGGCCTTATTCACATACTGAGGACCCTCTGATGGAGGAGCATCTGGCCTGAAGAGCTGCAGCGCAAACAGATAAAACACAAAAGAGACAATAGATATTTTATTAAAACATCTGTGATATGAAGTCTATTCCACCACATCCCATCTTGATAGAGCAAATACTGCAGCATATAAAACCCAAACTGCAGCTTTTTCACTCCAGCCTGCCATTTGCTAAAGACCCTTATTGTTTAAATATTTTGCTCTGTATTGTACTCAATCTGTTGTTGTTTTTAAAAATCCAATTTCAGGAGCCTTTCCCCAAAAGTAGTGCTGCAACACATTGGTTGGCATTACCATACTTTTCTAGGCAACCTCACTGTTTTTAGACAGTGCAGATTTATGTCTCATTGTTTTCTTGGTTTGACTATCGGCCAACAATATTAATGATGCTGGCATGCAGACTCTCCCAGAGGCGAGTGTTTTGTAGCGTGCTGTTGAATTTGCTGACTCTTTCCAAACTTTCTCTGAGTATTTTGTGTTTGTTTATAATTCTGATGTCCTGGAAATTGGAAAAAAAAATCTATGTCATTGATCTGTTATTTAAGCACACCCCTCACTCTCTGGCTTTTTAGCAGTACATTCTTTAACTTTATTCTCCTCACAATATTATCTCTTTCTACAATCTTCTCCCTTACTGTTCTCTACTGTAACAGCTTTTTTTCCATCTCTACCTTATCCTCCAGCTGCTTAACCCTCTTCCTCAGCAACGTATTTTCCCGCTCGGTATCTCTCAGCCTCTTCTTGATGTCCTCATAGGCCGTGACCAGGGCAAAGTGGGAAGCAACAGATTCATCACCAGCACACACAGAAACAGGACTCTCGCCAGCAGCCGTGTAGGCTGTCTCATGTTTAAGGATGCAAATGTCATCATCGACCGCCAGGGGCTCCATTCCTGCGCAGGCCTGCTCTGTAGCAGTGAAGACCTGGGGGTTACAAGAAGAACCACTGAATTAAAATATTAGATTTGGCAACTTGACCCACTTGTAACTAGTTTGTGACATAAAAGAGGATAAATAGCCACTGTTGTGAGATCCATCAGTGCTATTTTGTTGTTGGATTACCATTTCTGTGCTTGTTTCACTTCTAAATCTCATCTATATGAGCCACTGTTATGAGAAATGTAAAATGCATTTCCATCACAAGCAAAGAGCCATAAAGGTGACACTTTTTTTTGCTGTTCAGTCTTGATTTAAAAGGATAATATGCCTGCTTATTCAAATTTCACCTTGAATTTGACTGTGTTAGCTACTAAATGTTTTTAAAAATGTTTTCTCTTTTCTTAAAACATCCACCCTAGTGTCACTGAATCATTGGCAGCTCAATGTTTGACCTACAGGTGGATTTTGTTTTGTCATTTAAATTATCTGACAGTTTTAGCAGACAATGGGTTCAAGGCCTGATTACTCTCAATTAGATGATCTCAAATATCATCTTATGTAAATGAACTTAGCTCTGCCATCATCAGGACAGCATAATAAATACCGATTTTGGCAAGGCTGATTTTACCATGGTTAAAGCTGTTGGATAATCAGAAAGGGTGTAAAGTGAAAAATATGTGAAGATCAGGAAAATGTGAGTAAAAGTAAGTTGTGTTAAAATAAACATTATAGTGAAAAGGCACCAAAGCATTTGCATAGCAGTAATAGAAATTGTCTTTTCTATTGGAATCTACATTAAATCTAAATGCATCATCTACTTCATCTGCACCTTAACAACAACACTTTCAGAAATACTGCAGTGATACTGCATAACTGTGTTAAGGTGGGATCAGAGAAATAGTTCCTTTATAGGGATGCACAATATTTGTTTTTTTCTAGGGATGCACAATATTACTGCCACAATATCAGTACTGACAGAATTGAAAATGTCTGCCAATATTTAAAACCCATATTTTGGCAAAAAATTAAAAAATCCGCCAGTATCAGCTGTAAATATATTGGCCAAACAAACAAGTTAGTGGTGTTTTAGACTGGATCAACAGGTCTATGTCACCTGAAGTCTTTTTCTTTATTCATCATCATTCTTTACATCTTAAATTATTTTTAAGGACTGAAATTTGTTAATTAATTCATCCTCAAACTTTCAGTTGTGTGTTTAAAGGACTTAAGTTTTAGGTCTGAACTATATTCAAATATCATTATTCGGGCTTGGCAGTTAATCAAAATTTAGATAAAATCACAATATGTCCTACTGCAATTTCGAATTGCAGAGGGTACATGATGCAAACATTAAAATGTGAGTCAATTTTTTTCTAGAATAATTTTGAAAAATCCTACTTTCCTTGTTGTTCAGCCTTAGTTTAATCAACTAAATACTGTACTCAGTATAAGATATAACAAATAACAAATTTCAATTGCAATATTAGGTGGAAAAAAAAATCCAAATTAGACTATCTTCCCCAATCGTTCAGCCCCACTCATTTCGGTATTAGGGGTGGGCGAAAAAAAAACAATACAGCATAGTATTGTGGTATTTTGTCGGGTGATTTATTGTATCGTCTCATCCACCAAGTATCAATTTTTTCAACTTAATTGAAAATATGAACTCAAGTCTATGATAATAGAAAAATAAATCAATAGTTTATACAAATGTTTGTCTAGTGAAGTCTGCAGAGGTGACAGTCATAGAGCAGGAGGAAGTTAGTAGGCCTGCAACAAACATGGCAGCACCAGAGATGGACATTAGGAATGCAAGCAGGGCACAAATGAGATCGACATGACACCTGAGGTTTGCAAGAAGTGCTACATGAAAATAAAAAACTGCAGAAATGCGACAAACATGAGGGCAAGACTAATGCTAAATCAGCTCAACAGCTGAAAAAATGGTAGAGATCGCAATATATGGTGTTGCAATACTCACTGTATTGCAAAATGTTAAAAATCACAATAATATCGGATTGTGACCCAAGTATCGTGATAATATCCTATCATGAGGCCACTAATGTGTCTGCTTAAAATTTATTAGCACATATCGCCATATTGGATATCAGCAAAAATCACAAATCCTGCATCCTTAGATATTATATTAATAATATTTACATATTAATTCACCTGATACAGCCATATAAACACATCTCAAACCTAAAACTTCAGTTCTTCAATGAACAAAGTTCAGTCCATAAAACTCACTTTAACCTTAAAAGAATGAAGGTGAACACAATAATATCTGCTGATAACAACAACTAACTTTAAAGCTAATATTTTTAACACTGATATTACGCAGACAGTAGATTGTACATTTCTGCTTCTTTAATTTCATTTTTATTCATTATTTTTACCCACTTTATTTATGTAGCAAAGTTGGAAAACATCAACATTTAGCAAAGTCCAGAAAAACAGAAACAGAACACAAACAACACAAGCAGAAATAAAAACATTAGGAGGAAGATATAAAACCAAATATAAACACCATAAAATCAATAAAAGGAATACCAACATAATAAAAGCCATAAAACACAAGGATTAAGAAAAAAAAGACATTAAGGGACAGAGATCACATAACTCCCATGCTGTATTAAAAGCCAAATAATACAAATAAGTTTTAAGATGCAATTTAAAAAGTTGGTTGGGTGGGGAAAGTTTTGATATCCAGAGGTACTTTGCTCCAAAATTTGTTATTAAGTTTTCCCGTCGTTGTATCTAATAAATTATTCTATCAAACTGCACTCCAGTTTAAACTTCCCATCCAGAGTACAGCGTGGATAATACAATTTATGGCAAAATCATCCTTTTGATGATTATAAAAAATAGCAGAATTGTGTATTATTTAAAAAAAATATACAAGTTACAGTAGAGCTGTTTTACTGGATTGCCTTGGATCCTAAAAGTGCACTGCTGAAGTGTCAGCTGAGTGTTTATAGCTGCTGGGAAATAAAACTGGAAATGAAACATTTGGGTTCACTGCAGCCTGCATCCATGGCTTTATTTACTCTACAACCATGAATATCATAAACTTACAACACACCGTAATATTTGCATGAATTGCTTAACTGTTTCATTAGAAATGCAAACATAAACTTTGATTGTATACCAAAAGAAGAGTAATAATTCTCACCCTTACTTGAATACAAGCATAAAGTTAAAGGGATGTGACACAGTTTAGTCTCCCTTCAGCAAGAAGCAGCTAAAACAGATATGGCTTAAAACTTACTACACCCTCTTTGATCCTCAGCCACAGAGACAGTGCAGCTAGCGCCGGCTGATGATGTCAGCGTGCAATGATGCAGCAAACACTGAGGAGCCAAGTTTTAAACACCCAAGGCCCAAGCTTTCACATAAATAAGTTTTAGAAGAATGTGTGGACAGCATTTTAGATTCATACAATAGATATGCAGCCCCGATAACAGTAACGCAGGCCCGCTTACATACAACGACGATTCAAGAAAATTGTATGAAATCGAAAGTAACACCAGCAAGTGTTCAAAACGAAAGTCAACTTGAGTCTAAAACACGCCAAGAAGAGCGACGTCATGTCTAACACAAAGATCTCGATAGATCAGAAGAGCTTACAACTAAGGGGATATAGAAAGCAACAAGGACATCATGTTTTATTCAAAGAGGCGTTAAAAGGCAGCTATTGTCAGGATGTAAACAATCAATGAATCTCGTTTATGTACATTGCTAACATTAAGGAGTTAGCTTCCGTAGCTCTTTTGTCAACATACAAAATAAATCGATCGTTTAGTAAAACGATATCATAATTATAACCCAAACGTGAATTGATGATAAAGCGATCATAACACATGCATTAATACCGACCGTGTTTTCAATGATCGATCTGTTATGGTGATAACAGCTAGCTAGCGCTAGGCTAACGTCTTCTGGCTATTTGTTGCTAGGTGAAGCAAAGGCAGTCGAATATTTCACTCTCGACTTTCACTAACCGTGATAGATGCTGTCCTCAATAAGGTTTCGGTGGGCAAATCAGTATCACCATTTATTCCAGAGAAATTAACACATTTTTGTCGGAGAAAAACAAAGAGACGAGGCTAGTCGCTCGCACCGTGTCAGGACTGACAGGTGAGGAAACAAAAACTTCCGGGAGTCACTTGACTGCCAAAATCCTTTCAAAATAAACGCACAGCTCAAACAGATCGAGACAAAACCTGCGGCAAACCATTAACTTTTGCTCTTTTTAGGCAGGAAATGAAACGGTTATAAAACTAAGACAAATTGTGTCAAAACTACTGCCATGAAGTACTTAATGTACTTAATGTACTGTCTTTAATGATGAAGCTGAACCGTTAATACTTTTTTTTTTAACCATTGTGCACATACATACTTTTGGAATCAAAGACTGTATTGGTACGTTGCTTGTATAATTTGGTGAACACTAAATACAGCATTGTTTGAATGCAAAAATATCATCATGAATGATAAATATAGCATTAAACTTATATTCATTTAATGATACTACATAAAAATTTCATTTTCATCAATTTAGAGAGAATGCACTTCATGGATTTTTAACTCATTACAATACATAAAACGTATAAACTAACAGAACAGTATATCTATATTGTGAGACTCTTGGAACAGATCTAATCACCCTCAGTTATGTTTATTTATTCATGTATTTACATGATCACACCGAATACTTGTCTGTATTTGAAGATAAAATGTTGAATAAAGTTTTGTAAAAAAAAAAAATAAAATAAATGGTTACATCTAAATCAATGTAAGTTGTACCTATTACCTTTCGTATACTTTGCAAATGTTGTTAACTTACTGTCAACTTGAACCTAAGCTTTTAATATACTTAAAAAAAACATTATAACGTCAATTTCACTTACAGTTAAACTGTCAGGTACATTAGTGATACTAGTTTGGCTAGTTGCCTTACACCATAGTCTTACACGCAGTTAGCTCCATTAGCTAGCGCTGATAAGCTAGCTCCTAGCTTGTGAGTATATCTAGTGGCATGATAAAGAGCATAGTATTTTCTATTGTCTAGCACTTCATGTGCCTAACAGTGCACAGAGGGTGACGAGAAAAAGGCCTGAATGTATAGTTGTGGTGTTTCTGAATGTAAGAAGTACAAAAACTTAACTACTGGGAATATCGTTTCACAAGTAAGAAAACGTTTTCATACAGTACTATAAATGTTGTTAAATGTTAAACGCATGTCGAACAAAAGGTAGGAAATCCGTTTTAGCCAGCCCTGTTGAAAAATAAACTGATGCCTGCATGTAGGCTGCCTGGTTTAATTATATTTTCTTAAATTAATAAACAGGGATAATGATGGCTATCAATCATGCTTATTTAAGTTTTTTGGTAAAAGACAACTGTATTCAAAGTATTGCAAGCCCTTTTGTTTTAGTGTATTCAGTGACAGTGTTAACTGGTGCCTTTCAGCTTAAGACGTCTGTGAGCTACAATCATAAGTAAAAGACTGTTGTACTCAAGAAAAAGTAAAGATGCTTTGGTTGAAATTTACTTAAGTAGAAGTAAAAGTACTGGTCTATGAATCTACCTAAGTATAAGAAAAAAGTAGATCATTCAAAGTTTACTTAAAGTGTAGAGTAGTTTTGATACCCAAGGGTCTCTACAGTGAATATGATATTTCCATAATGTGCAATAACCAGAGGGAGGAACAAGTACAAGACTGCTGAACCCCTGTGTGTTATTTAAAACTACTGACACTGTTCTAAATGCCCCACAGCCTGTCATCTTGGAGGTATCTCCTGAAATGTGCAATAATTTCCTGCACTTTTTTATTGATAAGGGTGCTACTGGAAGGTCTCTCATCTCAGCTCTTGCATCTGACCCCTCTGACCCTGTTCCTTGCTCTGCAGCTCTTGATAAGTTTGAGCCTGTGTCTCTGTCATTTTTAGAAGATCTGGTTGGCCATGTTAAGCCATCAGGTTCTCCCTGTGATGCTGTCTCTCCTAGCCTTTTAAAGAGGTTTTCCCTAGTATAGGGCAGTCGGTTCTGGCTATCATAAACAGCAGTCTTTCTTCTGGTGTTGTTCCCCTAAGTTTTAAACATGCAGTGGTGCAGCCTCTACTTAAGAAACCTGGCCTTGATCGCAGCATGCTGGCCAATTTTAGGCCTATTTCCAAGCTCCCTTTTATTTCAAAAATTTTGGAGAAAGTTGTTCATGTTCAGTTGAAGTCGTTTCTGGATGAGCATGAAGTCTTTCAATTCGGCTTTAAAACTCTTCATAGCACTGAGTCAGCTTTATTAAGAGTTTTTAAGGACATCCTCCTGGCAAATGACTCTGGTGCCAATTTAATTCTCGTCCTGTTGGACCTAACTGCAGCCTTTGTCACTGTGGACCACAATACCCTAGTGGCTCGGCTACGCCACCTAGTGGGTATCTGTGGTACTGCACTGGAGTGGTTCAAATCGTATCTGGCTGACAGAAGTATGAGTGTGAGCTTTGGAAATTCAGAGTCCAGCACTTCTCTACTGCTGTATGGGGTTCCACAGGGGTCGATTTTAGGGCCCCTGCTTTTCTCTTTGTATTTACTACCCCTGAGCTCCATCCTGAGAAAGCATGACAGTCAGATATATGTGCTGCTGAGAAAGAAAAATACTTTCTCCCTCACATCACTCCTGGCATGTCTTGAAGACATCAAAGCCTGGATGGCTTTGAACTTTTTAAATTTTAAATGAGAAAAAACAGAAGTGATGGTGTTTGGTCCCAGTGGCCCTTGTGCAGCCCCTCCTGTTGACTTAGGCCCTTTGGCTGATTATCTAAAGCCAACAGTCTCAAACTTAGGTTTCAAGATGGACAGTGATTTTCAGTTGGATTGGCAAATTAGCTCTGTAGTGAAGTCCAGCTTTTTTCAGATTAGCTGCTGGCAAAGGTGAAGCCTTTCCTCTCACAACAGCTCTTTGAAACAGTAATCCATGCCTTTATTACATCTCAGCTGGATTACTGTAATGCACTTTATTTTGGAGTCAGTCAGTCCTCCCTCTCACGTCTCCAGTTGGTGCAAAACGCAGTATGAAAGAAGGAGCACATTACTCCCATCCTGGCCTCCCTCCACTGGATGCCTGTGCACTTTAGAGTCCATTTTAAGATTCTTTATTTGTTTTTAAATCTTTAAATGGTCTGGCCCTGTCTTACCTCTCTGAGCTCCTTCACCCCTACGCTCCTGCTTGGTGTCTCAGGTCAGCTGATCTGCTGCTCCTGGAGATACCAAGGTCAAAATGGAAGCTCAGAGGGGATAGAACTTTTTCTATCCCTGCTCCCAAATTGTGGAACGAGCTTCCCTCCCACATTAGACAAGCCTCCTTGCTGTCCATTTTCAAAACTCGTCTTAAAACCCATTTTTATTCCTTGGCCTTCAACCCCACATAAGACTCTGTTCCTGTTTTAGTGTCTTATGGTTTGTCTTTAGTTATTGTTTTATTGTTCTTAAAAACAATGAAACAATTATTTTAGTATTTATACCTATTCATTGTTTTTTTTTTTTTTTTAAGATTTAGTTTTGGGCTTTTTCATGCCTTTATTAGAGAATGACAGTGGATAGAGTCAGAAACAGGGAGAGACATGCAGGAAATAGTGCCACGGGCTGGATTCGAACCTGGGTCGCCTGCGTACACGGTGCGCGCCTTAACCACTTGACTGGTGCGCGCCCCTATTCATTGTTTTAATTGTTTTATCCCTGCATTGTGTTGTCTATTTATGTACAGCACTTTGTTTTGGCTGTGGTTGTTTTAAAGTGCTTTATAAATGAAGTTGAGTTAAGTTGAGTTGAACTCAAGTAAAAGTACAGTTACTTTGGTTAAAGTAGTGGTGCTGAACATTGTGTAAAAGTGTGCGATCAGACTAGACAATAATGCATTTTGTGACTGCATTTATGATGTAGCCCTTTAAAACCTGTGTGAGTGCTGGCGCTCCCATTGCATATGTATTTCTAACCGCAGGTAGAATTGCAACCAAATGAGAAAGAGCAATAATTCTTTTTGCACATAAAACTGGTGGAGTAACACTATCACACATTCAGTGTGTCCCAGAGTGCTGTTTCCTTCCAGAAATATCCTTCCTTCTTTGGCAGAAATGTCGAAAAAACACACAAATCAAAAACAATGACCACTGCCTTTCATAACACTTCCTACTTTACGTGTATGTGATGACGTATGATGATGTTTGTGTCGTGTTGTTTTCTTGCAGATCACGCGCCACACTTCATACTGTTTCAACATGGTCTTCTGCAAACATGCATGCTCAAGAGTATCTGGCACACTTAGAGATTTGATTGCACTACTGTAAATAGTTTATTTTTTATAAACATGCTGTCTTTTTGCAGTTTGAGCACAATTTCTTCTATTTTTGTTTTTTCTTTCTATGGTAGGTCATGAAGGGTTTTAATACATGACCAGTAGTGTGAGTCTACTTGCTTGGTTATCAACCACAATGTAGAGAATAATTGAAAGTGCTGAAGTGTGTTTTCCTCAACTCAAGTTTTTACAGTTCTGCTTTCAGGATAATTAATACTTTCCAAATAAAAGTGTTTCCTTGCTTGAAAAAAGGGCAATAGTGGCACTATTGTAAACTTAAAGTTCTTTCTGCAGGCATTTTTGTAAACCTTTCAAGTTCTACTTAATACAAAAATAATTGCAGCCTTTTATATGATTATATTTTTGCATAGCCTGACATAGCAACTGTGATTAGATTAATTGTGCAGCACTTTTAAGTGGTAGTAAAATTACTAGCTAATAAATCTACTCAAGTAAAAGTGAAAAGCATTTTATTTTAGGTTTACTTAAGGTACTGAGTTGTTACTGGGAAGTTGAACAATGAAATATATGCAGGGATAACAGTCTTTTTAAACTAGATTTTTTTTTTTTTTTTTACTTAAGCCAGGTCCTTAATGCTCTTTGTAAATACTTTTATTCTCCCATTTCTCAATGGGCAATAATTTTGATTTAATTGATATATTTATTTGTGCATAGGGATGTGCTGATACCTTTTTTGTAGAATATGTACAAGTACTTACATAGCTTGCAGGCTGCTTTACTTTTTTTCATCCTAATTTATGTTAAAATATCACCAGACTGCAGACATGCCTCCAACTTCACCTCCCTGCTTAAATAAAGAGAGAGCAGCATCATGCAGCTGTAAAATAATACAAAGAACAGTATCAGAAATATTTTTTGAGTATGCTTAGGCTCAGGCTGTTATCTGTCATAATTTGTGATTGGCCAGTCTTACACTCTGATATCTTCTTGTCACAGATCAAGAGAGGGCTACCAAAACATGTCCTGTAAACCTGAGAAGCCTGAGGTCTCTACCTTAAAGACCCATGAGTGCAAGTACACTTCTCAAGCTTTTCATTGAGTTATAAAATAATATTTTCAGGACTAAAAAACTCATTGTCTCACAAGTGAATCCTTGGTGGTGGTGGTGCAACACTTTAGGAGAGGAATTGCTTGAAAAATTCTTGCGAATAATAGCGATGAGGACTACTGCTGGATATTTTGTGTCATTACAGTGCTTTTAAAGGCTCAGCTGCTGTTGAAAGAGATAGAGGAGCTGCAAGACTTATCCAAATCATCACAGCTGCCCAACCAGAGAAGAATGGTATGCAACAGGCTGTGAATCCACATGAGCTGTGTCCCAAATCACACCCTATTCACTATATAATACAATATGTAGTGCATACACTATTTTATGTGGTGTCCAAAATCTGAGTAAGTATTGTTATACCCTATATGGTGCACTCATTTTATCCCACAGTGCATTGTGAAAGTTTTGAACAACAGTTCATCACAGTTCCAGCAATATTCACCATAAAACATCATGTTTCAAAGCTTTCACAAGCAGAATGAGACATTTGATTTCTCCCACACATGTCAGATGAATGATAGGGGGACAGGCAGAATGAATATAACAGAAAACAAGAACAGTTTATATTTTGACTCATTGTTACTGAAATCTATAATCTATTTCAAAGAGTGCTAAGGATGAACAACACAATAAAAATGTTTACTTATGATGATTAATTACAGGGAACCATTGTCTGTATGCACAAACAAATGAGATATGGCAAAAATTAGTAATGTGCAAAAAATCACAGAATTTAGATTTATTCATCATTTTTATTTTCTTTGTAGAATATGTTGAGTAAAGCATTTGTTTTCTGTGAATTTCTACTGCATAATTGTCGTAGAAACTGCATGGATACAAGTACAATTAGTATTGTTATAGTGCATTTTTTTATTCTAAACCATAACTTAGTTACTGCAATGGTTGTATGAGATTTGTCCCTTTTCCCTGCTGACACTGCAGCTCTTATGTTTTAGATCAGCCATAGAGGTGTGTCAGTGTAATTCATTTCATCCTGTTTTTAAAGCACACAATGAAGCAGATAGGACTATTACATTCACTCAATACTGAGGTCACAAGTGCTCAGGTTACACCAGTTCCCTACAGTTGCATAGCAACACAATTCATTTGCCCTCTCAGCTGCAGAACACTTGCTAGAGATGTAAACTGAATTGCCATCAAAGAAGTTGTCAGTTGACATCAAGCCAGATTAACTTTTTTTTTTTTTTTAATTAATTCTCACTGCACACCAAGCTGAGCATCTCAGTTTTCTTTTGTTTTTTTTGGGAATGAGGACAGGATAAACAGCTAGCATTAAATCCTCCAGACCTATTTTGTGAAGTACCAGAAGGGCCTACAAATATTTTTTTTCCAAAACATTTGGTCAGAGAGAGGAGATAAATATATTAACTTTAAAGAACAACATGCCTCAAATGTCTGGTGCTTTGATTTAGGAGCTGTTATTGTCCAGCAGCTGATTTACAACAATCTTGATAGCTGTGCTGATTTAATCCTCACTTGTCACCATACTTCTGTGGATTCTGGCTTCGGCTCACTTAGATTGCACTCCTAACCTCAGTCCCATCACCAAAGGCAGTGATTTATCAAGTTCTTTCTGATAATGAAACCTCCTTTTCTTCCACATGATTTCAGACATATCTCATTAAAAGGTCTGGAACCATGCTTACAAAAAAGTTTACATGGGAGGGAGGGTTATCTTTATATTGTATTTCTATCTGTATACATGCAGGAACACACAAACACATAGAGACACATAGACCCCAGTACCCATCCCTCTCTTTATTGCCCATGTGGCACAGGGTCGTTTTTAACAATGATAGATGTACAAGTGACCTTGTTATTATTTTATGTGCTCAGGCATGCCGTGCACAGCATGGTCTAGTGTGCATGATGTGTTGTTGTGACAGATCTTGCAGGAATGTCAGGCCAGCATCGAGCAGGACGGAGAGACCTTGGTCATTGATGGCATGAGGTTCAAGTGCACAGCCAGCCGGGAGGACCTGGGGGGGCTGAGTTCACAGGATGCCAGTGCAGGAGGACGTCGGGGCGACACATGACTGATGGCTACTTCAGTGGTTTCATGGCACAAGGTCAGCAAAGTCAAGCAACTGACAAACGTAACGGTGGCAGACAGAGAGTCAACACATGACAAATAATGGAGTCAGGATAACAATTGACATGTTGAGCTTTTTTACAACAGAGCAGTGTGACACTTTGTTTTATAGACAGTAAAGAAGACTGATGTTGAGCTTGATTCTTGGAGTTTTTGTAGGATGTTGTTAGATTATTGTTGCTTTTGTTCAGAATTTTGTATTCAGATATTTTTGGAAGAGTTGTAGAGTTTAGCATTTTAGAATTGAAATACACAATTTACTTCAAGTGTTGTATTTATGAGTGTTGTCATGAGTTTTGTGTTTGCACTTTTTATTGCCTTTCTTCTAGTACAGACTAACCGAACACAGTATATTCTGCAGTTGCAAAGTTGTGCATAAGGGGAATATATTCACCTCAGTTTTGTCTGTTTCATTATATTCAGAGCTGTTGCCTTTTCATAAAGTGTGGGGCACACACATCTGCAAAATCAAATTGTATACAACACACTGTAGGTTAGACATGGCTCTCTCTTTGATTACACTAAGCTTTTGGACCACTCGCTGTCCTTTCTATTTGTCCTATAATGTAGATCATCTTGGCCTCTGAAAGCTTTTCAGTGCAGTTGGACTGAAGAAGAATAATCAAAAAGTAAATAAGAAGAAGAGATACTTTGCCATCTGAAGAACTGTAAGAAATCTTAGAGCCATATGTTTGAATTACCTGAAGTCCAGCCTGGTAATGTTTATAATTAATCTATTAATCCAAGTTTTGAATGTGTTACTCTTTCTCACTCCACAATATAATTTTTTTTTTCTGGGTTTCTTTTTTTTTTTTTCTTTTTTTTTTTGCTGTTGTCTGGTATGTAATTGTTTTCAAGCTCATCTACAGTGGCAAGAAAAAATATGAGAACTCTTTGAAATGATCTAGTTTTCTATGTTAACTGGTCATCACATGTGATCTGATCTACATCTAAGTCATGAGTATAGACAAACATAATGTGCTTAACCTAACACCAAACGGAACAATTGTAAGATTTCTTGTCTTTATTGAACAAAGCCTTTAAACATTCACAGAGCTGCTGGAAAAACTAAGTGAACCCTCAAGTCGTTCCAGACTGGCTGTGTGTTTTGCTGCTCGTGTTCACTCCGGCTCCTGCCATTGCGGCTCTCACACCAGGCGTGGGTTTACTGTGTGTTGGCCTCACCTCCCTGCTGTAGAAGCCCTGTTCTTCTCATAAACTGTAAAAAGAATAGGACAAAGCCTGTGTGATGTCAGCCATCTGCTTACAATAAGCGGACTCAATTAGCTTTTGAAGCCAATCCGTGGCGGCTTCCATATTGAAATCACTGTCTCAACCGAACTTTGGATTAACCTAACAGCCCGCCCACTGACTTGGCTCCTTGTCAGCTAGCTAGCTAGCATTCTGGTTGATAGAAAGGTAGCTTCTGCCTGTGAAGCTGTCTGTTATTCAAATGAGACGCAACAATCAGTGCGCAGGTTTTTCCTCATAATCGAAACGATTGTGGCACAAAAAAATTCACCCCCACATACAGAGGACATGAAGACATTAGCTTACAAGACATGTTTTGTTTTTTTGAACCAGGCTGTAAACCAGTTTATTTCGAGTGTATAAAACTGCTTTTAACGTGTGTTGTGTATGGGACTTCCAGTGTTCTTGCAAACAGCCGCAAGTGGACAATCACAGTACTGCAATTTTTCCACTTCCACATTGGATTCATTTTTGAGGACCGGAGGTTGCCACTTGGTTCTTCTTTATAAGCTTTTCCTCGATAAACTCGCACACAAGTGACTCCAGTCTACAGTGGACTACAGGTAGTCTGAAAGCCCAGACGTGTTGACATGCAAACAAACTGAAAATCCAGTCGTGTCGTGGCCAAGATATGCCACACGTTCAGTCTGAAACAAGCTTCAGGCTGACTCAACAAAGAGCTCATTTGAGTCAGGAGTTAGCACACCTGAAGTCCAATCAAGGAAAGGAGATTAGAGCCATGTATAGAGCTATTGTGACTAAAAACACTCAAACTTTTTGAGTTTGCTCTTCACAGGAAGACTTAGCTGATGTGAACCATGCCTCCTAAAAAGAGATCTCAGAAGACTTTCAATCAAGACTTGAATTGCGTAAGACTGGAAGGGGTTACAAAGGCATCTCAAAGACTTTAGGTATTGGACAAATAAATTGTACACAAATGGAAACGATGCACTGTGGCTACTCTCCCTAGAAGTTGGCGCCTGGCCGGGTTGACTCTAAGGGCACGACACAGAATGCTCAGAGGTGGAAAAAAAAAGCCTAGAGTTACGGCTAAAGGCTTAAAGGAATCATTGGTACAAGTCAACATCTGTGATCATGAGTCAGCCATATGCAAAAGATTGAACAGGTGTCTATGGTAGGACTCCGCAGAGGAAGCTGCTACTTTCCAAAATAAACATCACTTCTCGTCCGAAGTTTGCCAAGGAGCACCTTGACACTCCACAGCACTACCAAGAAAATGTTTTGTGTACTGATACTAAGGGTGAACTATTTAGAAAAAACATGCAGCACAGCGTGTGGTGTTGATAGAGTACCACGTACTGACATGAAAACATCCCCACAGTGAAGTATGGTGGAGGGGACGTCATGATTTGGGTCTGCTTTGCTGCCTCAGGGCCTGGGCCACTCGCCATCAAGGAGGGGAAAATAAATTCCCAGTTTATCAAGGTATCTTACAGGATATTGTCAGGGTTGCTGTTCGCCAGCTGAAGCTCAGAAGAATTTGGATGATGCAGCAGGACAATGACCCTAAATATCAAAGTAAATCTACCACAGCATGGCCTTAAAACAAGAAAGTCCACCTTTTGGAGTGGCTTAGTCAGAGTCCAGACCTGATTCCAACAAAGATGCTGTGGAATGAGCTTAAGAGAGCCATTCACACCAGACAGCCTATGAAAATGGGTGAGCTGAAGCAGTTCTGTAAGAACGAATGGTCCAAAATTTCTTCTGAACATTGTAGGACTGATCAGCAGCTACTAGAAACTCTTGGTCAAGCTGATTGCTGCCAAAGGAGGTTCAACCAGTTTTTATATCCAGGGTTCACTTACTTTTTCCAGCAAATTCAAAGGAATGTGGATAAAAAGGGGAAAAAAAAACTCAGTCTGTTGGTTCTGCTTAAAACTCCATCAACTTAATGGTATGACTGTACATTTTCATATACAGGTGATATATCAGCAGAAATGTCCGTATAATTGTTTATACAATTATTAAGATTTTCAACTATAATCTTGAAGAGAACAAAAACACTTCAGTTCTTCAGTGTCATCAGAATTATTTTATTTTATAGCCTCACAAACATGTCAAGTTCATTACTTTGCTGCACTTGATTGCATAATAATAATAGTTGACTGTTTTTCTAAACACATTGCTAATAAATCTAAATCTAAACGCAAAAATAAAAGCCACGCCTGGTCATGTAATGCCCCGTGTAAAGAGGGAAAGTAAGCTGCTGTTGTTCTGGAGTGAACAAACAAGACCTGCCAGTAGATTAACAAGTGTCGCTGCATCAATGTAAATAATTAACAAACTCCCAATTAGAATGTCTGCTGAGCGATTAAGCCCAGAAGTTTACTGAGCATTAACATACTAAACAGTCTGACATAATATATGCAAATAGGGTCATTATTATGCATGTGCTAGTTCAGTGCCCAAATGAAGTGCTTGTTTGGAACACTCCGGATGTGTTCGCAAGCATGAGCTCTATGACAACATATTAGAGAAATAATGGTCACTTGAAAAATCTATTTACATTTACATTTGGCTTCAAGCTACAGCAGTCAGAAGAACCCAAAGACATCTGAAATCAAAGAAGATACTCACTTGAAGCTATAGCAAGTCAGAAATCCTTTTTCAGAGTAATAATAAATAGTTTGGGGATGATTTTAATGCTGGCACATACTCACACTTCTTACATAAACACATGCATTGTATAATCAGGCCAAGTGGAAGGTAAAAGTGCTAGAAGAGCTTTCAGCAGATGCTGAATTACTGTTAGTGATGACAGAAGTTGCAGACTGGTTGTGATGATTGTCATGTTTTTGTCCTAAAGTGCTGCATGAATAATTTATAATACTGCCCATGTAATTAGACATTGATGGGAA
Organism: Cheilinus undulatus; assembly: GCF_018320785.1. Lineage (NCBI taxonomy): Eukaryota > Metazoa > Chordata > Actinopteri > Labriformes > Labridae > Cheilinus > Cheilinus undulatus. The sequence continues at coordinate 18,219,232 of NC_054872.1, forward strand.
AAGACTGGACCAGGAAAAGTCGAGTGCTCCCTGTTTCTTTGGAAATGATTAATCAGTCTCTTGGCTCTTAATCATTTCCGACACTTTCAGGACTTTGAACCTCTTCAAACAGTGAAAGCGACACTCACCACTTCTTCACAGCTCCTTACAACAGATTGACTCTGCTTCACTGGGTAGTATTTTCTGGTTTGTGATTAAAGTTGTGGTTCTCTGATCATCTCATGTCTGTTTCTTGATAAAAACATCTGTTGCCCATAAATCCACATGGATGAAACTACAGCATGTTATGATCAGTTTCCACCAGAAGAGGGTGCTAATTCTTTGTTATTTTCCTCAGTTCCCCTTTTTAAATGATTAGAATGAATGCCAATGACACATTCAATGACATTTAAAATTCACTTTAGAGAAGTAGAGAGGCTGATTGCATTCTTCCAATGAAATTGTGTTTTACTATCCTACAAACCCTAGATTTAATTCTGAAATGAGTGTGGATTATATACAGAGTATACTCACCTTTCACTCCTGGCACGATGTTTACCTGTAATTAATCAGCTGGGAGACATATTTGGGTGTCGGGGTCCCAGTGAACCATCTATGATCCTTTCTCTGCAATATAACACCCCATCAACTACAACTGCACTGCTGCAGTTAAAGTTAGGTGCAGTGATGCCAGCAGTACGGTCATACATCACGCTGCTGTCTCTGAGTTGTTTCACACTGCTGAACTAAACTGCAGCAGCACAAATTACACCTACAGTCGACATAACTCCAGTATTTTTCTCTCTCTCTGTTTCCAAACACTGGGGAAGTTTGACAGCGGTAGATTGCCATGATGTGGTGAAGACTTATTGCCCATCAAATGCTTGTCAAGCTGCACTGAGAGGAATGTTGTCATAAACTTTTGTTGGAGATGGGAGTACACTGTTTTTTTCAGCCTGGATTTTGACAAACACTTGATGAGAAAATGGCTGAACCGAAGATTGTATCGCATATTTGTGCATTTTGTGAGGCACTCAGTAGAGACGTACCTCTGCAAAAGCCTTCTTGGCAACCCACAGGGGCCTTTTGTTATTTTATGCTTCAAAACTGAAGAAAAGCGCTGGTTTACTGAATTAATACAGACCCTGAAACTGTGCCTTGTAATCAAGGACTGTCCTTCTTTAGACAACACAGGGTCAGCTATATTCAAGGCCTTGCGTATATGTGTTTGTACAGCAGAAGGCATCCCTGTAGACTGAATGAGCGTAGCTGCGGCAGGGCATCCAAGGCCCTTCCTTTGTTTTTGCTGAGCCAATTAGAGAGAGATAGCATCTGCTATGAAGAGAGAACAATGGCTTGTTCACTGTGTGCTGGAGTATGTGTATGTGTGGATAAAGTTTGTGTGTTTTTGTCTGTGGGCTAGTTAGTGATTATGTGTGTAGTGTGTGTATCTGTAGCTACAGTATATGGACATGTGGAGTATGTGTGTTGAATAGTAATCAGAGAGAGAGGTATTGTGTACAGCAGAGGCGAAACAAGAAAATGACTGGATACAAAGTATGACAGACAGCATATGGCTTCATCTGCTTGATTCAGTTAAGCCCCACACATCCACACATACTCACAGACAGAGAGAGAGAGAGAGAGAGAGAGAGAGAGAGAGAGAGAGGAAATCACCAGAGGGGCAAATATAAATTAAAAAGACTTCCTGCATTTCTGCACTCTGGCACATACAATGCCTGTAATTAAAAAGTCACCGCTGTTGAGTGACACTGTGACTCATGCGCAGTTAGTTTGTGTCCTCACTCCAACTTCTGTGAAACTTTTTGACAGGAAGTGCGGTGATGATTTCACAGCACGCCATAACACTCCATCCCTCCAAAGGACCTGGAGGTCATTAACCCCTACCCGCTGCTGTCTCGGGCTGTGCAGTTTGATGACTCTTCTTTTTTGGCTAAGGAAGGAAAAGAGAGAGCAAAAGATGATCTGTGAGAGTGTGTGTGTGTGTGTTTAGCAGAGCTAGCTAGCACCCCTGGCTTGGCCAGCCGGCTCCACCATATGGCCACATTTATCATGTATCTCGCTATTCATTAAGACTGCCCTTGCTGGCTGCAGAAGCTCTGCTGGGGGCCTCAACCTCACCTCAGAAACTCTGCGGACGACTGACTGCAGTCCGCTGTAATTTTTGGGTGGGAATGCTGCAAAATTATTTAATTATATACTGCTGAACACCATGAACCAAGGGTTATTTTGCACCAGAGAAAACCTTGATTAAAACATAGGTCTAATTCAATTATTTATTATGATAATATCATAATTTATTATGCCTAAATGTGCAATTTGTGTTTTAAAGCCCTGAATGGATACAGAGATCAATTGTCTGTGTCAGCCTCCAACAGTGTGCTGTTCCTACATACTGTGTGACATATTAGTGAAACAAAATAAACACAACACATACCCTGTTAATGCAATACATTGGTAAACAGGGATTCCCTTCATTTTCACAGAAAAGCTGTTTGTATAGAACAGTTAAAACCATATATGTTTCTGATGAATATATTTAGGATTCATAGACATTAAATTATCTTCTCATCCTGCTCTGTGACCATTTGCATGTCGGATTTCTATGAGATTGGTATGCTTTCAATAAGACAAAATGACAAGAGATAATATGAGATTAATAAAAAAAGTCTTTACATTAGACTTGATGATCACTGAATTAAGTACTAAAAGAAATGTGCACCATTGAAAGGAAAAACAAAAGCAGGCTGTTGCAATACAGCCCATAGCCTGATGCACACTTCTTTGTTTTGTGATTGTTTTTTTTTCACCACAAGTAGAAATTACATCACCCTGTCCAGTAGGATTAGGCGGTAATAATTTTTTAATACCATCATACTATCTCCAAATTTACCGGGTTACACAGTATTACTGCCAAGGACTGTTTTCACACTCAAGTAAACTGAGTTACATCAGGACAGAGGAGCAAACAATTCCAGAACCTATGCTGGATTTGTTTTTTATATTTATTGAACCATCTTTTAATTTTCTATCATATTAGATTATCTTTTTGAATAATATGTGGTTTTCATTTCTGTGTTAGATTCACATTCTAAAAGGATTAACATTGTTTATCCTTATTTGTCTAACATAGCTTTTGATAAATAAAAATCACAGACACTGATGTTTCCTGCGGCTGCTGACTGTAGGAATATGAAATACCTGACAAATACATACTCTCACTGTTTATTTCAGCTGTTTCCTCACATCTTTCCCTCTCTGTGTCATTAAACGGTTTTGCAGGTGCAACAAGTTTTGATTGCTAAACACTAATACTGAAGTATTTCTCCTGTAAAGTAATACGTCTGATTGAAGGTCAGTGTTTGGAATCACATGCTCACACTGAGGTTTCATAATTTAAGAAAAGGATATTAAATTTACATATCATGCTAATTAGACTGCACAAAAGATGGACAGAAACGGTGGAAGTGCATGGACATATAGGGGCAGTACGCTTTCCTAGCCGATCCTGTTGTATTGAGTGGAGGGAGAAATGCAGAAAAAGCCCCGTCTTTTGTTAAAGTCTCCTCTAGTTTGTTTGTCTGATGCTCACACATGCATCTTTAGTATCTTTAGTTCACGCACACACAGCCCACAGCGAGCACAGCGTTTGTCTGCGCTGTGCTCGTCCGGTGCATCTGCTGTATAGAATAAAATCTTGGAAATTTCGGAAACTCTCAGTTTTGGCAGTGACTCTTTGTGCACTGTTGCTGATACTTCGCTACCACATTGGTGTAATACTGCAATTTCAGTTCAAAATGACATCCACCTGGTGCAATGCCTGTCAGAAAATAATAGTTTTCATGATGCCACAGCTTTGGGCACTGGAGGCAGGACTAAATTTTTTTGGAGGCATCCACCTAGTAATTTAATATGCAGAAAAAAACCCTGAACATGGGCCAACACAAAGGGATGTGCCATTCATTTTGACCTAAATCCTGCTTCTGAGAGGGCCAGTAGCTAACCATGGTTTAGAATTTTGGAGTGGCAACAGGAGTAACCAGTCAGACTTCAACACCACCCCCAATCATAAAAATAACAACAAATTGTGCCTTTTCAATAACATGAATAAGGATTAAACATATATCATAGCTACTGTGAGATAGACTACAAGTTAAACAAGATTTTAGTAAGGAATATAGCATAAAGCATTCTGTTAATTAAACAACATTGCATGCAACATAAGAGGAAATGATGGTGACATTTACTTGATGCTGTATTGGATTATTTCCTGCATCAAAAACATGGTGCTCTGATTAGTACATTAGTCTTGTTCCCTGAACTCACTTTGGCAGAGTAAAATGATTACCTGAGTGGGGGAGTCGCAGTTTGATTTGCTTACCATACAGTAGGTCAGAATATATTTACAAAGTGATCACATCATTTTTGACTTTCTTGTTCTGTTTTTGTTCTTTTAGTTCGAGCCTGGATCTCCTTTTTAAGTGCAGAGATGAGAATGGTGATATCCTCACATCTGTACTGTCTGAACATACAACACTACTCCCTGTACAACAGCTAAACTGAAGATGTCCCTGGTCAGTGGTGTGTAGTAAAAAGCCTGAAGTGGATCTTCTTGTTCTGTTTGTGTTGTGCTGAATTATTTCTTTACCATCAGATATCTAAATAAAAGTTTTTACAGCCAAAGTAATTTCACATGAACACTCCTGTAGCTGAGCTTCCTTCCTTTTCATGTTGTTAACTTTAAAAATCAGTGGGTTTCAAAAAACATTTGGATGGGAAGAGCTACAGTATGTGTCTCTTTGAGAATATGTACCAGACAAAACAGGTGGGGAGCTCAAACCTAGCTCTGATCAAATGTTTACTTGTTGAGCATCCATCTGCTGACAGCCTCCTCACTGGCAACAATCTGAAACTATTCACTCAAAGAATCTACAGAAGTGGCAGAAAGAATCATCAGGGGTGTAAGAAAGAACAATTGTGCTGCATTTCTCTTACTTTCTTAATAAGATACTATTCTGGTGTCAAGCATTTGTAGCATGATCGACTCTAGAAGAGGAAAAGTAGACAAAATACACCTTAACCCCATCATGACATAATTTCATAAAGTTAATCAGGTTATGAGCTTCATTTTTATGTCAACCGCTGTGAGGTCTAGACTGTACTGGTGGTGAGGAATCCAGGAACATTAAGCCTAGCTGAAGATCTAGATGGATGCGATCTGGACAAGAAATGTGATGAGCTCACTGGACACCTGGTTTGAATGAAAACATGAGCTGGAGGGCTAGACAGGCTGGATTGCATCAATCCAACACTTGAATAACACTTGAAAACAGAAAATAAGGAGACAGATTTTAAGTGGTACAAGTTGGCTCCCTCTTGCAGTAAAAGAACAAGCTCTCACATACTCCAAATTTAAATGGATTATCTGGACAAACAACAAATTCACTGAAAAATTAAAAAAAGAAAACAAGCATGAAAGTCTGCAGAAGCAATCGTTTATGTAAAGGATTTGAATGAAATAGTTCGATACCATGTAGAGAGTTGTTGTGTTCCCAGAGTGATAAATGATAAGAGAGGGTGCTGCAGCTGTTTTAAATGCAAATGAGCCACGTGAGATCAGGTATTCTTGATCCATTGCCCTATCCTGTATCCCCCTTTATAGTTACAAGGAGGAATTAACTATTTCTTTACCTAGACATATCAGCAAATCTTCTCCTCCGATTCAGTCCTGTACATGCTTGTGCGCTCTTCAAGTGTCAAACATCTCCCTCAGTGTCTGTAAGTTGGACTAGATACCAGATTTGAGATTGATTTTTCTCTTTTTGTAACCTTTATTTATCCAGATAAAGACCTACTGAGATTGAGATCTCTTTTACTAAAGGAACCTGGCCGAGAGGTCAAAAATGTAAACACCTTGATTGGACCAGATTGGACTGGGTGTTCACTGCATGTTCCTGTCAGGGAAGGGCTCTGTCTGCTCTGAAGTTGTCATTAGATTTGCATCATTTTGTGCCAGTGCAGTCAAGCTGAGCAATGAGGTAAATGTGTGTTCTCTCCAAGTTTGATGTCTATGATAAACAGCAACATAGAGTGAGTATGCTCGCTCGTCTCTGTCTGGGGCGTTAACACAAACTATGAGCTGCAGTGTTCTACTTAGTTACATCTTAAGCCCAATGCTGCATTGGTTTGTTCTATAAAAGCTTAAACAATTTTAAAGGAGTGTTTTAACTCATGACTAGCTTTTCTTAAGTCCTAATTATGAGGTCAAAGAAGCAGCTATAAACACTGTAGCTCATCGGCACCGCTCCCAAAGCTAAGTTAAATCAATGAAATACATGTTATTTCTAACATGTTCTTTACCATAAAAGTCCATAGGTGTTATTTTGCTCAGGTGCTTTTTTGTGAACACACAGATCAGGAAATTTGGCGAAGTCAGTATCAGCTTGACATACCTCTGTAGGAAGTTAAACTTGAAACTACAGGGGTAGTTACAAAGATGTGAACACGGACTCGTGAGCTTAGCTGATTGCTAAGTCATTGGCAAAGACAACTGAATGAGGGTCTGTTGTAAATGAGGATGTTCCCAGGTGCCAATTTTCTTATTCAGCTAAATGCTTTTTGAAATTGCATTTAACAAACTAGTCTAAAGTGTTGAAAGTGCTTAGAAAAAAGTCAAATTCATTAAAGGGTCACTGTGTGAAGGGGTATGATGTAAGCCTGATCAACTCTAAACCCCCAGCCTTCGTTCCTTTTTGCAGATTAATATTGTGCTTTGAAATGTGGCCACTTTCCACCTTAGTACATGAGCACAACCCTTGACAGCCTAGCTACCACTTTATTTCTATTTTCTTCTTCAAAAAACAGTCACACTGCTCTGTTCCTACTACACGCTAACCACTAGGCTACCACTGAGTTTCTCATATTTACGTCCAGGGAAGTGCAATGTGAAGCTCTGACAGGAAGGTAGTGGCCATTAACTGAAGCTTCAGCGGCTTCTAGTGGCAGGAGGCTTCATTACAGTTTTAAAGAGCATTAGACCTGGATTTCAAGCCCATGTTTACAAAAGAAGATTGGTAATTAGTTAAACCAACTTGTAAATCTTGTGCCAGCTAATTTGATACACAAATTTAACTATCTAACCATTTAACCATGCACATTCCTAGTGGTAACCAGCTGAGAAAGGCTGTATTGCCACCTACTGTAGCAGAGTTGGACATGCTCCAGTCAATAAACCAGTTTTGGAAACTGGAACACTTACTTCGTGCAACCCACCTCGGGACAAGGACAGTAGATCAATTAATTTGCCAAACTGAGCCATAACTGTTGCTTGACTTTACTAAGCATGTAAGCGTACTGAATCTTTTCAGTGAAGGTGTAAAGAAAGGCACCCCTAGACTTAAAGTGCCTCATCCAACACTGACCCAGCTCAGTTGTTGAATGCAATAAAAATAATTGCATAGTAATACTTGATCATCTTCCCGGTGGCCTCATATGCTTTTGTAGGTCATAAAGAGGTCATCAGTATAAGTTTCAGTCTTTTTCATAGTTTAACCTGCTCCCTGTTAGAAACTTAACTGGGTAGGTTGAAGTTGGTGATTCGGTCTTAAAGCAAAGGGACTATCCTACCCGCTATAGCCTGTGTTGGGACCATAAGGCCGGCTGCTTTTTCAGTGTCTCCTTGTAAAGCATCAAAACATCAAACACTGAGCATGACTGAACTGCCTTCAGAAAATCACAGACTGTTGTTGTGCCTGTCATTTTTATCTCCGGAAGAAGTCTTTGCATTTCTCTCCCACTCTGTGTAACACACTTGATTTTCTCTCGTCCTGCCTGTCCGTCTTCCTCTGTCTCTTCTTGACGGTTTGACAGCGTGACAGCGGTGGAGAGACATCTTCGGTCTTGGTGCTGTGTTTGTGTGTGTGTGTGTTGGGTGTCAGCAGGAGTGAGATGTTTGTCTTGGCACCACTGATTGCATCGTGTGTGGGTGTGTGTGTCCATGCTTGTGTGAATATTGATGCTTGTGTACGGATACTTTAGGTGTGCTGAAGTTTCGAATATTGAATCTGTTTCGGTGCAAAGACTTGTGTTCGTTTTGAGCGTCTTTGCACTGTCACTCTAGATTTCTTTAATTTTCCTGACAGTATGTCACAGTATTAAAGCATCAAAGGATGGGGCTTGTCATATTCATTATTCCCTGATTACAAAGGCTCTGATGATACAGCACAACCCAGTATTTCATAAAACATTTCAGATATAAATAGTCTATGGATTTTAATAGCGTCCAGGAACACTAAACTAGCAGTAAAGGGCAAAGAAAGATGATTTGAGCTAAATGCTTTCCTTAAGAGCCTTTCAACACAGTTTGATACTCCCAAATATTTTATAATCCTATCTGCTTGCTGTGCAGTATCATCCTTGGGTGATTTTACCTTCTAATTGCCTGTAAATATGAATTACTCCCCTCATTTAAATGCATTCAGGATTTGAAGAGCTAAGGTAGTCTTTCTAAGGGTGCTTTCACATTAGGCCCAGTTGTTTCAACCCGTGCTACGGCACGCTCCCCCCCCTCACCCCGGCTTGCTTTCACCAGAGCCATGGAAAGAGAGAGTTACGTCATTGAAGGGTCAGAAGGCTAGAGGGTCACATGGTCCATGTAGCAGCCGAATAGTTCCAAACAAAGCTTGGCAGGTCATTTAAATGAACTGCTTAGCCACAATTACTGCAAACTACTTACCAATATTTTCTGTTTTTTACAGTCATATATAGATATAGATATATTCCAACGTGACACATATTCTATGTGCATGTGTAGGAACATTATTATTGTGATAATGCTTTTACAATTGCTGAAATTTCCTCTGAAAAGGAAGAATGTGGACAGTAAACTAGCTGGCTTTACTTACGTTCTTGACTAGCAAACATTGCTTGACACAGTAACGTTACTAAATTTCCTTGTTTATAATGTCAATGTGGGTGATTTTGAAAATTACTGACTTGTTTTGTTTTAACATTTCAGACGAAGAAAGAAGAAGCCTGTGTGATACTCCTGAGTAGGAAAACATGTTCAGATAACACAATTTCTATGTTGTAACTTAGCTTTTTTAACTTAAAGCATGTAGGAAACTCTGTCTTGTGAAGTATAAAATATCTAAGTGATCAATCTGTAATCCATACACAATAGCTGTTGCAAGATACTCCAAGTTGCAATATGCTGTTGTGGAGGGGGATAAAATCAGAATCGTATCTATCTTCTGTATGTACGTATATAAAAATATGAAAGTGACAGCTGGTGACTGAAACAATTTGGGAGGATAGGAGGAAAACCAACCCACGGCGTCGTGTTATTTTATACTAGTTGACTACTTATCCATAATTTTTAATATTCAACAAAAATTAAGCAATAAAACAATGGCTTACACGATTTCTTAAATTATCTTGAATTTATTCAATCCTATTGTTTCCAGATTAACCCTACAGACCTAATGCAAAAGAGTAGTCATCAAAGATGTGAGATGTAACAAGAAACAGACCAGTGTTCAACACCTGTGTAGGCACCCAGTATGTCACAGAGGGAATTTTACATGACACCCTCTGATTTAAAAAGGAAAAACAAAACCATGAAAATCTGGAATTATTAACAAAGCAAAGTGTTCCACTCAGTTTCCATACTGGGAGACTATCTTCATAGCTGCTGTGAAGCCTCTTGTTGCATCCAGTCTTCCAAGAGCAAGGGAGAAGTAAAGGCTGGCTGTCTTCTTTGGATCTTGCAAGGTCAGAAGAAGTCTAGTCAGTAAAATATTAACAAAAATTAAGCTTTGGCAGTTTAACAGTGATTGGAAAAAGCAGTATTTTGAATACTGTGTAGGTCCTCCAGGGCAATATCTCCTATGTGCAGGCTGAAGCCTCTAGCTGCCAGATGAACACTGAGGAGCTGCAAAAGACAACATATTTAAGGTAACGTTAGACTACTACTACTATCTAATGCCAAATAATAGCTAAACAAGGTATCACATCATCTTACACTACCTTATACCTAACATTTAAAAAAACTTGAATTGCAACAAACTATGACTATTATTATCAAAACGCTTACTTCACATATAAAAATGTGGAGATTTAGCCAAAGCAAACTTCAAAAGGCAATTATTAGCAACATCATCTATTTACCTCTTCTGAGGCATAGTGTGGGGTTCATATTTGGGGGTTAAAATTGCTGAATAACCACAAACACCCATCAAACTAAGAAGTTAACACTTCACTTAGGACAAAACAAAACTAACGTTAGTATTAGCATATTAGCACCCATTGTTAGAATAACATTACATTGCCTAATTGTCCTTAATTAAACAAGACTTCCGGAAGGCTACAAAAAGTCCTCCAATATCCTACTAGCTAAGTTATTGAGGGTAATTTCAATCATAGTTCAGCAATAGCAAAGGTAAGATAGTTAACTGTCGGCATTAGCCACAAGTCTTTGCCAACGTAACATTAAAACTAATATTTTGTTTGAAATTGACAAGCTATCACACTTTAAATTACATCGTTAATTTGATTCAAATATGTTTGTAATAGTCATCATTATAATGTCAACTGTAGCTTCCTACCTGTAAACTGACCTTCAATAAATGCGAGACACATACCTTCGCCATAGGAATCCTATTGCCATGGTTGCATTGTTTGGAACTATCAAGGGCTCCCATGATCCGCCATTGCTGTTAAATAATTGACCCTTTGGCGTCTACAGAGTTGACGTAACTCTCTCAACTGCTCTGGCTTTCACACTAGCAACATCAAACTGCTAGGGCGCACTTGCGTCTTTACTCAGTCTGAAACAGCAGGTGGCGGTATGCACGTAGCTGGTTTACAACCCCACAAAGGAGGAGAAAGAAGAAGAAGCTACCATAGCAACTACTGGGGTCATGACCTGAGCGAAGATTATTTTTGTTTTGACCTGGCAACAAGTCCATCCTGCAGCCATGGATGATTAAAATCGCTTTAAAGATGCCAGCAACTTCGCTCTTCGTATCTGCACATCTACTACAGCACCTGATTAAATGGACTCACGCTGCGCAGATACAGCGGTTTTTGAGGTGACAGGAAACTTTTATTGCCTTTGCACCTCCTCTCACTGACTCCAACTTGTGTTCATCTGTAAAGTGAGTCACAACAGACCGTTTATTGGCTGGATTTTGATGATTTCCACCCTTTATTGAGGTAAAATGTGAACAAACTGCCACGCTGTGGAAAAAAAATTTGATTTTAACCATGATGTCATAAAGCTGATACAACGCTCTGTCCAGTACCTTAGCGCAGCTGCATTCACATTCAAGTCCACTTGAATCACGCCCAAGACCACCTCCCCAAGTGGGCCCGGGCCTGGTGCCCGGGCGCGGTTCGTTTGCATTCACACTACCCAAACGAACTGGACTTTGGGCTCAAGTGCACACAGATCCAGGACCAGGCCCCTAGTGTGAAAGCCACCTAACAGTTGAAATGTCAGAAAACTCTATGATAGTTGCTTTTCTCCCTCTCTCCTCATCTGTTGTAGTTCTCTCCATCTACAAATAAGTTGGTCAGACCTGTGTCTTCTGCAGCTTGTTCAAAAAGCAGCAGCAAACTTCTAAATGGTACCAAGAGGAGAAATCAGATCTCCTCTGGCCTTTCTATACTTGCTGCTTTTGAGACAGAATTGATCTTAGGCTTCTTTTATTTATTTTTAAAGCGCTGCATGGACCAGTGTAAGGTTTCATCTCAGATCTCATCCTCTGCTCAGTCTCCTGACCCTTCGGATGAGCTGGCACATCATTGCTCTCATTCAGCACAGAGTCATAACCTTTAACATTTTTAGAGTTGTTATGTTGAATAGTTTATGCTTTACAAAAAGATATCCAATGAATCCTGTCTGAAGACCTGTCTGATTTCTTTTGACTTAAATTCTTCAAAACATGCCTTGCTATGAAATTGATTTATTGTTTATGCAGTTTAGTTTCTTTTTGCTTTACCAAGGTTGTTCTAATTAAATCACTGAAATCACTATTGTATTTTTTCTCTGTGAACATCTAGCATCATCCTTTATTGTCTTTAATTGTGCTCCATTAGAGCTTGACTTCAATCAGCTCTAGATTCAAATGCATTTTCAAATAAAGGAATGAGCCCAATAAACAATGCTATAACCTTTTCAGTTGTTGAAGTCTCACGAAGTACAAAAATAATCACGGTTCTGTTATCCTTGATCCTCACCCTCAAATTATCATATTTTTTCAGGTAAATGTTTAATCAAGATAATGAAGCTTTTGCATCGAGGTCACCAGCCAAGAAAGTAGCAAGAACAGTGTTTTTGACAGAAAATACTATTATTACAAAAACACAATTATAGCTATAACCAATTACAATTCTACCTGTTTACTGATTTTATACATCCATCATATTCAGAACAGATTACTATAAAGTTTTTTTCAATCAAACAAAAACATGTAATAAAAAATAAGTGACTGAATAAATATTCAACCCTTTTAAAGTGACTGACCTAATTCAACAGAGGTCCAGCTATTAGGGTCACATTTATTGAAACTGGGATCACCTGAGTACAGTGAATGTGTCTGAAGTGACTGTAGCATAAGGACACCTGTGTCTCGAAGGTCCAGTCGCTGGTTAATCAGTACACCTGGCTACCATTACACCATGAAGACACAAAAAACACTCCAAGCAACTCAGAGAAAAGTTTATTGGAAATTATAAGTCAGTCATCCCCTTGAGTTCAGTTAAATCAATCATCAAGAAATAGAGGGAATGTGGCATGTGTAAATCAGCCTGAATTAGGCTGTCCTCATAAAATGAGTGACTGTGAAAGAAGGAGGCTAGTGAGAGAGGCCACCAAGACACCTATGACTTCTGAAGGAGTTACAAGATTCAACAGCTGAGATGGGAGACACACTGCGTACAACAACGGTTGCCCGGGCTCTTCACCAGTAAAAGCGTTAGAGTAGCTATGAGAAAGCTACTGTTGAAGAAAACTCTGGATTAGAGTTCACCAAAAAGCATGTGGGAGACTCCACATGAAGTGGAAGAAAAGTGGAAGAAAGTTCTTTGGTCTGATGAGACCAAAATGGTGCTTTTTTGCTATCAGACGAGATGCTATGTTTGGCACACACTAAACACTGCATATCACCACAAACACACCAACCTCACTGTGAAGATCAGTGGTGGCAGCATCATGCTGTGGGGATGCTTCTCAGCAGCTGGTCCTGGGAGGCTTGTATTAGTAGAGGGAAAATTAATGCAGCAAAATATAGGAAAACCAAGAGGACAATACTATTAAGTTTGCAAGAGAACTATGGCTTGGAAGAATATTTATTTTCCAGCGAGACAATGACCTGAAGCATACAGAAGAAGCTACACAGAAATGGTTTAAAGACACCAATGTGAATAATCTGGAGTGGCAAAGCCCAGACCTTAATCTAAAAGAGAATTTCTGGCTTGACTTGAAATGGGCTGTTCACAACTGATCCCCGTGCAACCTGACAGAGCTCGAATAGTTTTGCAAGAATGAATGGGGTAAAATTGCGGTGTCCAGATGTGCAAGCCCACAGGTTTTAAATATCGTCAGAAATTTCTATATCTGCCTATAATAATTCCCTTTTGAAGATAATATCCTCTGATACCAATATAATGTGGATAATATTATGCATCCCGAGTAGGAGGATATTATCATTATTGTAAGCCATGTTTCATTATTTTAAGTGACCATGTAAAGCCTACCCCTACTACAGGGTAAATTTCTAAATAGTTTTAGATGGTGCAAACAACAGTAGCAAACTGCAATGAAACACCAGTGCAACTGGTGCTCATAGATCACTAGTAACTATGCCTCTGTGCTGGCGATTGCCACGGCGTTACAGTTTTAGGTTTTATGTGGCCATATCTGTTAGCATCTTAAGAAAGCTTCAGAATGAGGTATTTTCCTGAGACTTTGCTCAAAAGTTAAAGACAAACTGATTGGATCTTGGAGGTCATAGATCATGGTCACTTGGACTATGTTCATCCTTTTCTTGTTTTGAGCATTGATTTCAACCCAATGCACTGAACTCGCCCTGTAATTCAAAGTTAACTGTGAGACATGCTCCTATGAAATAGGATTTCTACCAATCACGCTACCTCAAAACAAACCCAGGCCTCTTCTTCTACCCACCACTTTTCTGTCAGTGTCCAGCAATCATATATCTAGTGTGTACTGACCAGCTGGTAGTTCTAGTTGGTAACTTCCAACCTTCCATGACAGTCTGCTGTAGCTTCTAAATTTTCAAAAGCCTCCTCATATGTCATGAACACAACAGGACAAAGCAGCCACAGTGGTTGGAGTTTTAAGAAGGATGTGACAGGAGAGACTCTGCAGTCACATAAACAGAGCAGCTTGTTCTACTCTGTTGTTGTAAATCTAATAGCAGTGTTCATATCCTCTGTGTTCCTCTGGACTCATTTTTTATGAAGGTTATTATTTTTATTAGTGAGACAACTGCGCCTTATATTGCACTGTGCCTTTATTATACCCAGCTATTCCACTCCTGTCTTTAATGGAGAGGTGTTTCAAAAATATCTAGACTGTAATTTAATTTGTGCTCTGGCTTCTGTGCTCAACAGAACACAGATTTTTAATTGATGTTGGAGAACAAGGCAGGGCAGTCATACAACATTAAGGAAGAAATAAAAAAAGGTGTAATATCTGGAGCCAGAGTAACTGAATCATTATTACTGTAAGTAAATACAATAGCAGAGAAATTACAGACTTCCAGTGCAGAACTCTGTAAATATTATCACAGTGCTGAACTTTATACTCCGATATAACGACCTTTCATACTCAGATGTCCACAGCTTTCATAAAGCAGCCAAAGTGTCTATATGATAAAGCAGCCAGTCGAGAGACATGTAAAGGCATATGAACCCAGCAGAACCAAATGATGTGTGGACAGAGATAAGGATGAGAGGGGAACCATGACCTTGGAGTATTTTAATGACAGCCTCAATCAAGCTCACCTTTGATGGCAAAAGAGGCCCTTTATTACTGCGGGGAGGGAAAACCCTTCCAGGGGTTATCTGCATCATGAAAAAAATAAACTAATCACATTTTATGTGCATCTGCAGGGGGTTTCAAGTGCAGTGGAAATTCCCTGATCCTTGTTTTTCTATCGGTGGAATTACCCTTCAGGACACCTGATGCCTCATAACATGTCTGACACACATACACACTCTCAGTCTTGTCAAAGTGACAGAGGATTATTTGTCTGCTCATGTCGCTTTGGTCACAGGCTTGTTGTTGGGTCATAGACGTGCTCCTGTGTGTCAGGCTTGTATGACATATCCCACTAATATAAAGCAGTATAAACAAGACACCTGTTTTTTTTTAACACAAGGTCTCTTCTCTCTTGATGTTTAAGACTGTATAGGAGCAAAATGTAAGCCTACGCTCTACAGCCTCGGTTCTCTGTGTAGCATGAGTGAGATGTCTCACCCGACAGCTCTTCTTGCTATTGGGGTGAAGTGAGGTGCTTATTTTGATTGACCAGTGATGTGGCTGTCTGTCATAAATACAGGCAGGGGTCCTATTGCATGCAACTTCCTGTGAAGTTTGCTCTCCTGCTTGCAACTGGTAAGGCAGTTAAGCTCTAAGCTTGCAGTAATAGCTGTGAGGCGCATGAGCCACCTCCTCTGGTTACTTGTTGCCTCTTATAGAGTTGTCTTTTCAATCACACCAGTGCACCACAAGGTTTATTTATTCAACAGCACACCACCTTTTCTCTTTAAGTACATTACCAGGACAAATGAAGTAGAGAAGCTGTTAAAAAGTTGGTAATGCCAGCCCAGCTTGCACTTCTTTGTATCCAGCACGTTTTGAGCAGTGAAGCTTTCAGTGCACAATAAATGGGGGAAAATGTTCAATAGCGTCAGGATGTGTGATGGTGGCAGCTGCACTTACAGTCATGACTGGACTTGCTTTAGGATTTCATACAGATAAAGTTGGTTGAAGTGGCCAGCTTCTAAGATTTTTTAATATAAATGTACTTAGAGTGCCTCTCATACACTTAATTTTACTGTAAGTGCTGTTTGTTAAATTGTGGGAATTGCAAATGGAAAGATTTTATGTTTCTCTTGGTCTTAAAAATGTATTCACCCTTAGTTTTTTGTACAGATTTCATAACTCTCAAATTTGGTATCTTAAATGCAGTGTAGAGCAAAATACCTGAGAAGTATAGCAAGCTAAGCTACAAGTTACTTGACAATAAAAATTAAGTTTCACTACAAATAATGGCCATTTGATTAGTATTATTATTATTATTATTATTGTCGTTGTTGTTGTTTCTAAATAGAATCATGACATTATTTTGGTTTAACTATACCATGCTAAAGCCCTGTGATTGACTAGCTACCAGTCCAGGGTGTACCCCGCCTCTTGCCCAGTGACAGCTGGGATAGGCTCCAACCCCCCCCGCGACCCTGAATGGGATAAGCGGTATAGAAAATGGATACCATGCTGAATTTCTGTTTCACTTAGGGATGCATGATGTTGGATTTTTGCCAATATTTGATATGCAAACATTTCAATCCTTATACATACAACACAATACAATATAATAATAACTTTACATAACTTTTCATCCCTGAAGGGGAAAACCATTTGTCTGGAGTCTCATTTAGTCATCTGTTTATAGTAGAATTATAGAGTCAGATTGCTGAGAGTAAAAAAGATCTATATTTTTCTGTCCTGCAGCGAAGAGAGAGGGGCCGTCCACCACCATTGTTTTTTGGTCATACAGGTGCATCTAAAAAAAAAAACGACACTATCTTGAATGTTGTTTTCCTGATTTAATTCAAGATGTGAAACTTCCATATCTTCTAGATTCATACAAAGTGAAATATTTCAACTTTTTTTTTATCTTAATCTTGATTAATCTTGTGAGAAGCTTATAATATTGTCTGTGGTTCAAGAGTGGCTTCACACAGGGAACTCGACACATGTAGCCCCTGTCCTGGATCCGTCTGTGTGTGGTGACTCTTGATCCACTGACTCCAGCCTCAGTCCACTCTTTGTGAAGTTCCCCTGAATTCTTGAATCTGCTTTGCTTGACACTCCTCTGAGGGCCGAGCTCATCCCTGCTGCTTGTGCACCTATTCTTACCACACTTTGCTCTTCCAGTCAACTTTCCATGAATATGTTTTGATACAGCCTCTGAGAACAGCCTGACCTCTCAGCAGTGAACTTCTGTGGTTTACCCTCCTCATGGAGGGTGTCAATGATTGTCTTCTGGACATTTGTCAAGTCAGCAGTCTTTCACATGATTGTGGTTATGTGTACTCAACCAAAGTGAGAGAATGAAGGCTCAGGTAAACTTTGCAAATGGGACTGTTCCCAAAATATTCTAGTATTTTTGAGATGGTGGATTTTTGTGAGTTGTAAGCCATAATCATCAAAATTAAAAAACAATCTTGAAATATTTCACCTTGTACTAGACGGATCTAGAATTGGTGGAAACTTAACCTTCTGAAGTAAATCACAGGAAAAAAAGAGAACTTTTTAATGATAATCAAATTTTTGTGGATGCACCTGCATACACACGTTTGAACTGTTAAGAACAGATAGTGGTTCCTGTACAAAGAGATGCTGAATCAAGCTGAGCCGAGAGAGGAGCAAGGAAGTAAACAGTCTGGCTGTTGTTTCACGCTTGGGGCTTCATTCAACAGGTTCAGGGCACACAGTGGGCCTCCTTGAGTGTGTAGCGCCCTAGGCAGCCACCTTTAACTTGATGGTACACTCATAACACTTGTATATTTTAGCAGTATTTAGGTTTGATATATGATTTCTAATGAAATTTGTACATCTGATTTATCTGTTGTCATTATCAGCAGAAATTAACAGATTTGCTGAGAATATGTAATTTAAAGTTAATATCTGCCAACACACTTTTCCCTCTCTTTTCGTGTGTTTTTATTTTATCTGATTTCATGTGATTTTATTCTAGATTTTTGTATTTTTATCTCTCTGATTTTGTCTAATGCTGCTGGGCTGTTTGCCACCAATAAATTGTCTTGCATTAACTGACTCCCTCCTATCTTCTCTTGTAGTGCATGCCTAGTTTCAGTGGTTAACTTTAGGGGGTTGCCATGTTAGTTTATCTGGGATTCTCTTGCATTCACTGGTCTCCTTATGTCCATCTATCTGCACTTTTGCAGCAGGGATGCAGATATAAAGGATTATTCAGTGATGTGTGTCACACAGTAAAAGTAAATGTCTGCCGACTGACATCTTCTGCTCATCCTTAGAACTTTGAATTTGGATTATGACAGAGCGCTAAGCTGCTCTCTGCTGTTCTACCACTTTGTTGTGGATGGAATTTAGCTTGTTTGGATGCTACCGCTCTTCTTAATCAATAAAACAGCTAAGCTACCTCCGAGCTATTCAATTCAGAAAACAACGCAACCACAAAGCTACTAAAAATTGTAGTTGAGTTACTCATGCCACAATTTATAGTGCCATTACAACCAGCATTACATAAATGAATTATGACTAATTTGCACTTTAAACAAAGCTTCCAGAGGCTTTAAAAGCCTTGAGATCGCACATTTATCACCTCATAAAAGTCATTTTGAAACACAAAAGTAAGTGGAGCACTGGCAAACCTGAGGTTAAAGATCAAACATCTTTTTTCTTTCTTTTTGTACTGTAGCTTTTATTTCTAACATAATCTTAATGTTGTAGCTATATAAATTGTATTAAAAAAAAAAAAAAGAACCAGAGAAAGTCATCATGTCATTACTTTTGGGTGTTGTATCCATTTGTGTGGATTAGGGGACACATGTAGTGTGATCATGCCTCTGTTGTGTTCACAAAAGCCCCTCTTTGAACACACAGAATTACATATAGGGGTATGATCTTATGCTGATTTCACGTCTTTAAAAGCCTGAGGCATTTCATCGTTCAAGCACATTTTCTATATGGGGCTCTAATCAAAGCCAGCTTCAGGCATCCTGCTGGCACCCACACACAGGCACTGTGGACTGGAGTATGATGTTATTTTACAGGCTGAGCTAATTGTCTCTGGGGCTCAGCTCTCTTCTCCCTGGTTGCAGTTGGACTTTGCTGTGTTACACGATGCAGCCGCGGGTCCCTGGGATGGCTCTAATGAAGAGTTATGAGAAACAGGATGCCTCTTGGCTGCAGAGAGAGAACGATGGAGGGAGGAATCTGAGAGATAGAGGGAGCGGGGCAGAGAAGGGTAAAAAGTGAAGACCGAGAGGAAAAGAAGGGAGACAGCATGCAGTGAGGCAGAAAGATGGATGGAAGGAAAGAGGGCAGGAGAGACAGTGATGAGAGACCTACATCTTTGGAAGAAGCGTTAACAGAACAAAAGCCTGTTTCTGAACTTTGTAGGCAACATTTATGCGACAAATGTGAGGGATATAGTTGATTTAACATTAAAGTTTGTCACCTGTGCTGGTCGTTACCAGAATTATTAATCTCTTGAACCAACTCTGAACATTTTTATATGTGTAGGCTCACACTGTTGGTTAAATGTTGTGTCCAAGCTTCAATACGACAACATGCTGCTATAGCTGGTGCTGTAGCTCCAGTTTACTGGCCTGCTCTCCCTGCTTTACTGCCTGGATGTAAATCAGCACAATGGATGGATAGCATCTCATAGAAGCACTGCAGTATGGCAGTATTTTGATCTGGAAAATGAAGATAAAGTTAGATGTAGGCTGTGCCAGGTTAAACATGCACATAACCACTTTACATGTGCAACTACATTCAGCACAGGTACAGGTGCATCTCAAAATATTAGAATATCATGAAAAGTAATTAAGTAATTATCAGGCTGCGGTGAGGTCCTCCTATAACCCTTCCAGGTTTCCGACCTCACCTTCACAAATTTCTAAACTTCCTCTCTATCAAGTGAGATATATACATGTATACTTTGTTTTACATTTTATATATGCAATAAACAAACAAAGTCTGGTGTCTCTCATCTTCTTCTGACATTTACTCAGAGATTCTCTACAGGGTTCATGTCAGGAAAGTTGGCTGGCCAATCAAGCAAAGTAACACCAGGGTCAGCAAACCAGTTTCTGGTAGTTTTGGCTTCACTATAGGCAGGTGCCAAAAAAGGAACTCAGTATCTCCAGAAAATTTCTCAGCAGATGGAAGCATGAAGGTCTCTAAAATCTCCTGGTAGATGGCTGAGAGCTTTGACTCTTGACTTGATAAAGCACAGTGGACCATGGCACCTCAAACCATCATTGACTGTGGAAAACCAGATTTCAAGCATCTTCTGTGCCTCTCAGATCTTTCTCCAGACTCTGGGACCTTGATTTCCAAATGAAGACAGGACTTTGGACCTCTGCGAAATGGTCAAGTACTTATCTTGTACTACACTTGTAGCGCGGTGTCTCTTGAGTCCAGCCTCAGTCCCCTCCTGTTGAAGTTGAAGTTGAAGTTGTGAATGTATGACAGACAGCCAGCAGAGTGATTATTATGTCTGTTTATTGATGTGCATTTTTTATAATCTAATTGAGCGCATAGCTATTCAATCCTTCTTGTGAATCTGTTCTTATGTAGTTTAAAAAATAAAGAAATTTATAAACTTTAGTTTACGGCCCTAACTTGAGTAAAAAATGCAATAAAGCAATTAATTTGTTTTCTGAAAAAGTGAAGTTTGTGGTAATTAAATCAATACATAAATTTATAAGATATAATGTGATGTAGTTCTTAGTACAAAATGTAAAAGAGTGAAATATCAACATGATCAGACCTTAGCAAATTCTGTAGGCCTACATGTGGCTGCTTCTCATGGCAATACAATGATTTACACACTGATACAGATGTAGAAAAGTCAGTAAGTAATCATTTTAAATAACTGTGATTTTAATGTAAATCAAAATAATTATGGCGATGATGTTTTTTGCCATAGTCAAACAGCTCTAGACTCCAGCCACTGTATATGGACACCTGCTCTGTCAGCTGAGCTAAACTGGAGCCCTGATTCTGTTTTCTGAGCATTTTCTTACCTTTGCAGGAGCTGACTAGTCTTAGTTCAGGTTTTATTGTTGAGGAAATTTGTCACTAGCAACCTGCCTTACACACAGTACACATGTAGTGCCATGTAAGCACTTGTGAATGAGAAGAGACTTAATAAGCTTGTTTAGGTGTTAAAATTTGGATATTATCTCACTGAAGTCTAAACTTTTACATTGTTATCCAGGGAGATGTTTAGTGTTCTGTAACTAGAGCAGAACTGCACTATTTGCATTTTTATGTTGCGTTTGGGGCTTAAGCCTGCTGGCCAACATTATAGTTTTACTGTCCTCCGGAGTGCTTGCATGAATTACCTTCCGGTTGTACAAGTAGTGTTTATGTTGTCTCTCCCTCAAGGTCTGCCTGCATGCACAAGGCTGTTTTTTTCATTCTTCTGTCCCTCTCTCTTTCTTCCGGATAAATATCCTCTTGTACAGTGATTACATTTATGAATGCTCAGACCTGGAAGGCTTCCAGTCTTGCTGCTTGCTTGTCTTGTTCTTGCTTACTTTCCCTGTTTGTGTCTGTGGGAGGACAGTATCTGGTTTTCACTCTGACCCATTGTGGGTTTTCTGAAAAACATCCCAAAGATTTAAAAAGCAGTCTGTTAGTTTAGAAACTGTTTAATGCACAACATGTCCCTGCATAATGTAGTTATGTTAATCAAAGTTTTATCTCCAGGTTGTAAGTTTGAGAGTCATCTTTTGCTGGAATGAGATCCTGTTAAATGAGCGTGTAAATATTGAATCAGAGTCTGCTCACAGCTGTGTGTGTTTGTGTGTTTCCTAACTAAAATACAGATAGAATATTTTTAAATCTATAAAGGTTGGGGAGTGTAATTCATAATGGCAGGGAAAGAATATCAACCACCAGCCAACCCAGAGTGGGGTCTCCATCCTCCAGTTTTTATCCACATTTTCAATTTGTACATAAAAAACTCGACTAGAAATGCTGCAAATTTAAAAAAGAAAAACTCAATTATTACAAGAAGTTTTTATGCTTGGAGGAGGTGGAAAAATTTGAGTATTGCTAAAAGGAAAATGTGACTTTTGGCACTAGAAACACATGTTTATTTTTTAGTTTACTTGAATTTCACTGAGAAAAATCTCTTTTTCGAAAGCAACCCAGCCAATTAGCAAATAAATGATGACAATGCTGGGTCAACGCGCTTAAGCAAGCACCCGGGGCTGTTAATAAAACTCTTCTAAGAGCATGTAGGTTGAGAAAAAGTTGTTGAGAAAACTCCATTTCTGATAAAATCTCTCTAGCCTCCAAGACATAGGGTGCATCCTGCCTCAGAAGGCCGATACTCTTCCTATAAAGTGGAATCTTGACACCACAAGACTTTTAACTTGCTGGAACCGTGGAAGAAACATTAGTGTTTCATGTTCTTTTAATGAAAGCTGCATTTGTTGTCCTATTGTTTGCTCATGTGTTGTTGATTTACTTTGCTGTGTAACCATTTATCCAACACACTGCCTTCACCTAGCAAACATCAGTGTGACTGTGTAATCAAAGCCTGTCCAATGGGTTTTTGTGTGGTGAAGTTATAATGCTGAGTTTGTAGACTCCTTAGCCTGAGCTTTTCCTTGTTCATAGTCTGCCATCTTTAAAGTCACATGTGTGAAACCACACGTGACTCAGCCACTTCTTGGTTGTTGTTCCCTGTTTCCAGGGTGGTGCTGTGACAACCAAAAGCTGTCACTGCTAATACACCCCTGCACCACCCACATTCACACCCATTCCCTTCTGTCTACTCACCCATTCGCTCATCATTCGTGCCACCTTTCAACTCTCCACCCGTATATTGCCCGGCTGAGCAAGCAGAGAGAGGAGAGCGGAGCAGTTTGTGGTCGGAGCAACAAAGCTTGTTGCAGTAGTACGAAAAAGGAGGTCATTTAACCCTTCATCCCTTTCATCCGTCAACAGCCATTCTATTCCTTTGCATCCTCCACATCCTCCATAAAAAATCCTGGATCAATCCTCCATTCACTCTTCAAAAGCTGTCAATAACCACGGAAACCGGTCCCTCTCCATGGACTGGAGACTGATAGACTGACTGACCGACCGACATAAGTACTTAATTAAAAACTATTAAGATGTTTTTTGGCTGTAAGGTACATTTTAGTTTATAACTTTGGAAAACACGTTAATTTCTGAACTGAGTTTTGTTTTTCTTTGCATATTTTTTGTCTTCCTTTGGAAAATAACCCAGAAGTAGAAATTTGAGTTGGACTTGTTTTTTTTTTAGGGTACTGGGGGATCATGGGACTTTGAGTTTATTTTATTTTGTGAAAAACCACTTTTTGGTGCTGAGTATCTGGTGTTTATTTGAGTTTTGTTTATCTGAGTTTGTAATATAAGAGTTCATTCCTTTTTGAAATACTTTGTTGCTGCATTTTTTTTTCTTTTGGGTTTTTGTCATTCAGGGTAAGGGTTTGCATTTTATGTTTAATCCTTGTGTGACAGTAATTGAAAGAAACAATCAAAAACTAAACTTAAAGTAATAATAATTATTATTTTAAAAACAAAAGTGACTATCTTACATGTTAGGAGAGAGACCTGGCTGGCACCCCTATGAAATAATGACAAATAAATTAAAAAAAGAGCTCTCAACTAAACTGTCACAGTGCCCTGTAAATTATTCATCCTGTTTAATAATTTTATTTATTTATAATAATAATTATAATCATAATTGTTAATATTTGAATGATAACCAGAAGCCAGTATTAAAACCCCTACAGTAGTTTCTAACGACCTAATGACTCTCCAAAACCTCTTAAACTGCTCGAAGGACTGAAGACAGAGGTCTGAGGACTGATGAGGGAAGACACATGAGAGCAAGCTTCCTGGAAGCCTTTTCTCACATAGAAACACTCATTTATTGGTTACCACTCACTGATTGGACACAGTAGCGCAGCGGAGTGAAATAATTGAGGAAAACAGACACTGAATGGACACAACAGACACTTCACAGATCATAAAAATCACCAGTTTCTCAAAAGTCAATATGTGATGAGGTAGGATTTAAAAAGTGTTTGAAATGAGTTACTGAGCATAAATTGAATTATATCAATACAATAGTGTGTCACTATGGAGTTGAGTGATTGATTGGTTTTCTAATTCACCATCAAACAGAAAACGTGTGGCTGGTCTTTAAAGCAAATGAATTTCATAAATATTTTCTTTTGTGCTCTGTTATTTTTCATGTTCATTTGGTTTTGAAGAGAATTAAAGTCTGACAGAGCAGGCGTATGTTTGCCATTAAGAAACATATTTTACATTCAGACCAGACAGCATATATATATTCCCTCCAGCGCATTCTTGGTCTTCCCCAAGGCCCCCCCCCCCTACTGGACGTGCCCAGAAGACCTCCAAAGGGAAGCATCCTGATCAGATACCTGAACCAACTTAATTGGCTCCTTTCAATGTGAAGCAGCAGTGGCTCTACTCCTACAGTAGTTCCCTCAGCTTGTCTGAACTCCTCACCCTATCTCTAAGGCTGAGCCCAGACACTCTCTGGAGTAAACTCATTTCGGCTGCTTGCGTCTGGGATCTCATTCTTGTGGTCGCTGCCCTGAGTTCATGACCATAGGTGAGTGTTGGGAGGTAGACTGACTGGTAAATTGAAAGATTTGCCTTCCAGCTCAGCTCCCTCTTCACCAGGACGGACTGGCACAACGCCCTGCTGCTGATGCTGCACCAATCCGCCTGTTGGTCTCATGCTCCTTTTTACCCTCACTCGAGAACAAGACCTTGAACTCCCTCACCTGAGGCAGAGACTCGCTCCCCACCTGAAGGGAGCAATCCCCCGTTTTCCAACAGAGAACCATTGCCTCAGTCTTGGAGGGGCTGACCCTAATCCAGACTGCTTCACACTCAGCTGCATTCTGCCCAAGTGCCAGCTGGAGGTCCTTGGCAGAGGAAGCAAACAGAAGCACATCATCGGCAAAAAGCAGAGATGGAATTCTGAGGTCCCAAAACTCCTCCCCCTAGCTATAACTTGAGATCCTATCCATAAAAAATCACAAATAGAATCAAAAATAAGGGGTAGCCTAGTGGGCCAGTTATAATAAAATCATGTTATCTTGCGAGCCGGCTTTAACTTTACTATGGGCCAGATTTAGACCCTGAGCCTTGAGTTTGACACCCCTGCTCTAAAGTGTTCATATTTGAAGGAGTGAATAGCCCCTGGTGTATATGAGATCCTGCCTCCTGACTAAGAAAACAACTAAAAAACTGAAGTCCTGGCAGTTAAAGGTATCCTCTAAAGCTTCCTGCCTCTTCAAAAGTGTTTTGAAAGTAGGAGAAGGAGGCAAGGAAGCTATTTTCAATTTTCTTGCCTGCATAAAAAAATCCTTTTACTTTTTTATGGTGAGAGCTGACCCTCTATTCGGATGACAGAGCAGCTTCAACCATTCTGACTTCAGATGGGGTTGACCGGGTCAGGCCTTTGGAGGGTAGAGGAGTCTCTTCCTCCTCCTCTTTTCAGGGGAGAGTCCTTTCTTTGACTTTCTCCCTTCCTTCTGCCTTCACTCGAGTCTAAATGTCAGCCAGCCTGAGAGAAAGAGAGAGGGGAAAGGAGAGAGGGGGGATCTGCGGTCTGCTGGGAGAAAGCCATTGAAAGTATACATGATGACACACTTCCCTCCTATTCAGCCTGATGAGCTATTGAAAAGCAAGATGACATTTTGCAATAATACACCATATAGCTCCAGAGTTTAGTGAGATGAAACATTATTCATAAATATGTGATGCCTGGCATTTATTGATGTTTGTGGCTACATTTGCTGTCATATCATTCTGGCGTCTAGGTTTATTGTGAGGAAGTATTCCGCACCTTGACAAAGCGTCGAACCATAACGGCGAGCTGTAATAATCGGCTATACAACCACAATGTTTAGCCCGAGGAATGTAAAGAGTCACTGTGAAGAATATGACAAGATTTATATGACATCCTCTGCATAATTATGAAGAATGATCCGTTCTATGTTTGTGCAAGCACAGTTGTGTGATTGTGGAGGTAGCAGAGCCCGATGAATTGAGTTCAGCCTTTCAGCTTTGTGTCCTAGTTATTGTGGAGATTCTGCTACATCAGCCTGCACGCGAGTCTGCAAAATCAGTTTTGGGTGATGAGAAAAAATGATTCGGTTGACGTGGCTTCCCAAGGGAAAGTGTTTGAAAACTTCTGCTTCTTGTACTTGCTGCTGAGAGATGTGAGAGTGTTTGTAATGCATTTTATGCCAGCCGCTGTTGCGATATCAATACAGTGATAGGGGAAATCAGATCGGCTTTTTGAGACTGGCGGGCGAGATGATGTTATTACGCTTGTCCTCTTTCCTCATCTGCCTCTGTCAATTTGTCCCCCTTTCACCTTCCACTCTGTGTCGTCCTCCTCCATCACTCCTCGCTCTGTCAGAAGAGGAGCGCATGCTATTTCCTTTTATGTCCCCAATTCGGCATGAAGTCCCCATGAAGGGTAGTAGATTAGCGCCATTCTCATCCAGATAATTTTAACAGCTGCAGCAATGGCGGTGCCGCCGACATCTGAGGCCTCTTGTCTCCTAAGAGACACTCTGGCTGTTGGTTGAATTTCTGTCGCTTCAGATCAGCCCAGCTGGAGAAACACTAAACAGGCACATTTTATTCACTGCAGGCCCCTACGGATGTTCTGGCTGCACAGTGCTAGGGCTACAGTATCAACCTAGTATTGGCTGTTTCACTCAGAGGAACAGCAAGGAAACCGAGGGGGCTTGAGTTAAGTTTCAGAGGAAAAGAGAGGGTTGTTTGAGGGAGACAAACAGGCTTGTCCGAGCATGTTGTTGTTCAAGTTTGTGGTTTTAATTCCCAGGAAATTCAAGTGCAAAACCGGAACAAAACAGGCTTATGGTCTGACTAGGGTGAGCTTTCAAATACAGGCTTTTGCTCAAGCTTATTGTTAGACAGAAGGCATGATTATATAAAACAGGAAATCTCTGGACGCAGTATGAGGTTACTACCTAATTATTTAAAGGTTAGTCATTTCCAGGGTTTTGTATTCTTTCTCTTCTCTCTCTCATGTAGAAAGTATTTAGTAAATGTTCAGACATAGACTTACCGTAATTCTCAGCCCTTAGTGGGAAACTGGATTCATGTTCCAGCAAAGAGTATCTGGTATCATTCCACTCTGGCAGCCCACACTGGCTTCTTTTATCACAGTAGATTATGTTATTGAGATCCATGGTGGCCAATTAGGACTGAACAAAATGACTTTGATGACTGAAAATGATTTGAGAATTTCTTAGAGTTTATTTCTTGACATACAAAAGTATTCCATGGAGTTAAAATGAACATTGCCATATTGTAGGTCCACCAACATACAGTACATCACAAGTTCATCAACTCTTTGGTAGAAAAAAGTGTCAGGGAATAGCGAGACATTCAGAAAAGGCAAACCCTTGCTAAGTCATATTAGAAGATGGATATCACTTTCAAATTTGTTTGGCCAAGAGCTGATTGAGTAAAGTTATTAACTGAAAGTCGCTGGTAATTCCTGATACAAGTCAAGTAACCTTTGCCACCCTTAATCACACGTTTTCTTGCTTCAAATGTAAATAAACATGAAGCCTCATTCAACTGCATTAGCCTTTAAAAAACTAACTCTTGATAACAGAATGTGATGAGGCACATAAAGAAGAGAAATGACATATAATTTTATAGAGTACTTCTGAAACCTGCGTCATATACGACAAGAGACACAGGTTATTTAAAGTTAAACAACTTGTGAACCATAAATCATAGGCACTAACGGTCTTTTCCTCATGCAGCCTGCCATTGTGCCACTCTAAGGACACTACCCCTGCCTTTGCTGCCTTGATGGAAGCTTTTCTAGTGAGCCTGTCTTGTGGGGCGTTCTGGGGTCTTTAAATATTAACTCCATATTAGTAACTCTGGTATTGAATGTCTTTCTATCCATAGCTAAAGTATAATCCTTCATATTTCTGTTTCTTAAACAGAGGGTTTAAATGCGACCGCTTACTTTTCAGAGACATTAACATAGTTTGGAGTCGCGAAGAAACGTTAATGAGCCACCAGCATTTTTTTTATATTGCAAGCAAGTCATCTATAGTTTATGTCTGCAAAGACTGATACATTTCTATTACCCTTTTTCTAAAAGTTCTTTTTTTTTTTAAATGTTTTTGTAAGCTCTGGAAATTAAAAAACAGTGCATGTTATCTAGTGTTTTATGATCGTTTTAAACCTTATTTCAATTTCACCAGCTTTGTTTTGTTTTTCATTTATTGTAAATGCCATCCTGGTGTAATCTTGCAAATCAAGTGAAGTGGACAGATTCCATAACTGTCATCAGGCAGATCCATTTTAAAAGCTTTAATCTAAACATTTGGAGAGGGGTTTGGCAGACTGTGAGCCTCTGACAGCCACTCTCACAGATGGTTCATCTGAGACCCTGTATATCTAAGAAAGAAAGTGGTGTAATTTTTTGGTACAACGTCTCATTTTTTTCAAATTCAGCTTTATTCATGAATAAAGTCTGGCAGTTACATTCATGAAATGACCACAATGTAAATTACAGACCAAGCAACAGTTCAGAAATAAAATAGAGAAAAAGGTCAGAGGTCTAATCCGGGATTAATTATGTATGGACTTGTTTTATAAGTCGTTACACAAACAGTAGCTCACTTTAGCATTTTTGGCTTTAGCTAGGGCTAACATAGCTAAGCTAGCTATGTAAATAATTTTACTTTTCGAGACAATGTACCTAAGTTAGCTTTTGCAGTGTTTCTTTAGCAAACATAGCTAAAGCTAACACAGCTACGTAGATACCGTATAAACATAGCTTACATAACTGCTTTGTGAGCTTAGCTTTAGCAGGTTAGTTATGTGGCTCCATTAGCTACATAGCTCCATCATCTATACTTAAGTTAGGTTTATCAATGTGTGCTTTAGCAATTAGTTAAAGCTAACTTAGCTATGTAGATAATGTAGATACATAGTTAAAGTAGCTGCTTTGTGAGCTTAGCTTTAGCTATATTAGCTATGTTGCTAGATTAGCTTCATAGCTATCTACATAGCTTACACAGGTAATAGAGATGCATAAGCAGTTTTTGGGGATATTTCTGTTCTGATACATTTGCCGTCTCAGATGAAAGGTCTGTAGAGTTGCTGTCAGAGATGAACAGTCTGCTGACAGCTTTTCTTGAACATTTGCACCAGGTCTGAAGAAAACCTGACCAGTGAGCATCACTTG
Organism: Cheilinus undulatus; assembly: GCF_018320785.1. Classification (NCBI taxonomy): domain Eukaryota; kingdom Metazoa; phylum Chordata; class Actinopteri; order Labriformes; family Labridae; genus Cheilinus; species Cheilinus undulatus. The sequence continues at coordinate 18,248,541 of NC_054872.1, forward strand.
AGGAGAAAAGTAGCTACAGGCAGGGTTTAGTTGTGTTAGAAGCCAGTATATACCATGGCTCTTACCAGAACTGGGCAACAGTTCTTCATTAAAACAAGAGCAAAGAGCCACACTGAAAGCTTTTTTCTTGGCGGAGAAGATGTTTTTGAATATCTCCTGACCGGCCACAGCACAAATTTTATCCACCAACAAACTTCATAAACTTAAACAGCACCTTCCTGTCGAGCACATGCGCTGCACATGCGCACTGCTTCATCTTGTCTTGTCGCTCTGATTGGCTCTTAATGAATATGAGAGACAGAACTAATCATCTGATAAGATTTTTTTTAAAGCCCTGCCCTTCCCAAATGCTTTTGCCTAGATGGATGGGAAAAATGTCAGATATATGAAACAGTCTATCTGGCATGTCAGGTTAAACCTGCAGAGACCACCAGGGCCAAAACTTTGGGAGGCAATGGTCTTGCTAGTTGCCAAGGTAAATGACATAGCTCTTTATAGACATGCAAATTAATAATTTCGGCAACTTCTCTCAAAGAATAATTTCATTCCTAAAGTTTTTCTTCACCTGGCACAATTACATTACTGGGGGTAACAAATCTGTTTTTTACATTTTACTCAATGGCAGTTTTCCTTGCTACTACATGAGCAAATTTAAAGGCAGCGCTCACATTTGCTTCTGTAAAGGTTTGATAAATGTGGGGTGTTGAGTTTTTTTTTTATGTGGCCTTATTGTAAAAAAGATGTATTCAGTGTTTTAAAAGCACACCATTGGAGAGCCATTCTAATGGATTTTATACAACCAAAGAATAATTTATTTTTTTTAGTCCTTTCAGCTCTGTAATCACTGAACTCAGTCACTGCAGCGGGAGCCAGCGTCATTGGCAGATCTGCCGAACTGCCTGTGTGCTGTGTTTGTGTTGGGTGGGTATTGATTTTGTGTTTGTCCTGGTAAATACTGGATTTTGGAACCTGGTGCTTTCACTGAAATCTGGACAGAGCTGTTGGATGGTAACAGAGGAGAGGGAATGACACACATGGGAGAAAGGTAAAAGAGTGCACAGAGCTACAGTTATACAGCAGGCAGGACAGAAAGAGAAAAGTGAGCTTAAAGACAAAGGAAAAAGAGAGGAAAAAATAGCAAATGGTGAAGGAGAAACAATGGCGAGAAGTAATTGAAGAGGAAGAAGAAGACTGCACTTTTCAGTCTTTCCTGGAAAACATACAAACACACATATTCTCCAACTCACCTCCAGCAGAGCAAATGAGATTTGTGGCCAAATTATCCCCCTCCTCTCTCTCCCTCTCCCTCCCTTTGCTGCTCAAGAACTTAATTACAGCAATAATTTGGCCTTGTTTGCTGTAGTCATTATTACATTCCATAAGTACTGGTCAGCTAATGAAAACACAGACACCAGATCAGAGTCGTGATCAGGCCTCAGCCCAGAAAGAAAAAAAAAAACCCAGAAGAAGGAGGAGGAAAAGTTAAAGACAGAACTGTCAGACTGTGTCATGTTTAATGAGCACCAGAGCTTTTACCATGATCACTGATGCCAGCAGACAGGATGAAAAAAGAGCTTAAGACAAAGAACACGTTATAAAGATGAGTTGGTACTTAATCTTGGTTGTTGACTGTGGTGTGTCATTTTAGGAAAATGAGACTGGGAGAGATAAATGATCCCCTTAATGCTTGCTTTGTCTCTAATTAAGTGAAATTACAGACTTTTCCCTCATTTAAACATCAACTGAAGACTCTTCAAGATTTAGACAAGCCTAATTACAAAGAGAGGCAGCATACACTGAAAAGCTGTTGTCCCCTTCAGCTTTAAAAGAGCATTAAATAAAGTGCTGCTGTTACTTTGATGTTTCTGATTGGACAATGATGGGAAAATATAGTTAAGAATAAGCCCAACAGGAACAACTGTGTGAAGACAAAGAAAAGAATAAGCCATGCGGGTGACTGAAACAAGGATTTGGAGTGAGGTTTGTTATTGTCTTTCTGTTTACTTTTCATGGATTTATTTTGGGGCCTTTTAGTGTTTATTTGAAGAGGTCAGGACAGTGGATAGGGTTGTAAATCAGGCAAATACAATGGAGAATTCAGGAAAGAAGCCATGGGTTGGACTTGAACGCCTACTTGGAATGCCCAACATCTAAACCTAACCACTAGGATATCTGTGCATCTTTGATACACTGATGTGAAGTGTTAAAATGAAACTGGCATTTGCAAGTATATTTTATGATGAAAACATGTTCTGAAATGATTTGAAATTAAGTTCACACATGTAAAAGAGAAAAAAGCACAATTGAGTAATTTCCACAAACAATGAAAGCATAGCGTAAAGATACAGTCAGCAGTACAGTGCCCATAAAAAGTATTCACCCCCTTGGATGTTATCCTTTCATTGATTTTATTGATTATGTTCAATATAATTTGTCATTTTTTGATAAAAATAAAAAACCCCTCTTTACTATTAATCAAATAAAAATATTTAATGCAAAATAAGTGACAGCACAATTAGCGAAATTTGGATCACCTGAGTGTAGTGAATGTGTCTCAAGCGATAGTAGTATAACAGCACGTGTGTCTGGAAGGTCCAGTCACTGGTTAATCAGTATTCCTGGCTACCATTACACCATGAAGAAAAAAGAACACTCCAAACAACTCAGAGGAAAGGTTATTGAAAAGCATATGTCAAGGGATGGATACAAAAAAATCAAGGGCACTTAACATCCCTCAGAGTTCAGTTAAATTCATCATCAAGAAATGGAGTGAATATGGAACATGTGTAAAATTACCTAGATCAGACTGTGAAAGAGTCCACAAAGAGACCTATGACTACTCTGAAGGAGCTTCAGCAGCTGAGATGGGAGAGGCTCTGCACACAGCAACTGTTTCCCAAGTTCCTTACCAGTCAAAGTTTTATGGAAGAGTGGCAAAGAGAAAGCTTCTGTTGAAGAAAACTCTGGACTAGGGTTCACCAAAAAGCATGTGGGAGACTCTATGATCACGTGGAAAAAAAGTTCTTTGGTCTGATGAGACCAAAATGGTGCTTTTTGGCCATCAGACAAGACACCAAACACTGCATCCTCTCTATGAAGCAAAGTGGTGGCAGCATCATGCTGTAGGGATGCTTCTCAGCAGCTGGCCCTGGAAGACTCGTAAAAGTAGAGGGAAAATGAATGCTGCAAAATATAGGACAATCCAAGAGGACAATCTTATTCAGTCTGCAAGAGAACTAAGGCCTGGGAGAAGATTTATTTTCCAGCAAGACAATAACCTAAACAGTGAAAGCTACACAGAAATGATTTAAAGACAACAAGGTGAATGTTCTGGAGTGGCCGAGTCAAAGCCCAGACCTCAATCCAACAGAGAATGTTTGGCTGGAGTTGAAAAGGGCTGTTCATGCCTAATCCCTGTGCGATGTTGAGTCATTTTGAAAAGAGGAATGGGCTAAAGTTGCAGTGTTGAGATTTGCTTTCAGCAATCAGCACCCTGGGCACAAAAATGTCTGTGGTGTCAGCTACATATTGTTGCTGTGCTTACAGTTCCCTCAGATGGAAAAAAGTTTTTCAATGCCACTTTTCCTTTACTGGACGGTCAAAATCATGAAAAGGAAAAACTTATGATACCAGAGTTCAGAGGTAAGTAAAAATTCTCCATCATTGACAGATTTTTTTAAAGGATGATAAAAAAAATTTAAGGCTGTCTGTCATTTTGATGGACTGATGATGACTCTGCAGACAGAGTCTATTTTGCCCACATAGCTCATCAAAGAGTTTATGAAATCTTAAAAAAGGATTTGTCTCATAGCATGTGGGCTCTAACACTACTGTAGCAAAAGTGCATCGGTATCTGTCCTGACTGTGCACAGAGAGGCTGCTGGAAGTGTCACACAGATACAGCTGCTGTTGTTGTCATGCTTCAAAGTTTGTGCAGAGTTTTAATCGGTGAGTAGGTTGCACAAACTGCAGACACGGCCTCATAAATGGGTGCTTTAATTCTAGATAACAGAAATAAAAAATAGTTTGTTGTTATGAATTATTTTGTGCGCATCTGTTGATGCAATATTATCTCCTAGTTATGCGTTATACTGTATCTGTGACCATATTTAAGCCAGAAGATATCAGAAACCTCTCATTATTTTCATTACCCTCACTGATGAGCAAGTAAGAATCAGGTTGTGATGCATTTTTTATGATAGCTATAAACTCACATAAATGTATTGTAACCAGTTAGTTCATGAGAAGAATGGCATAAAGCATACATATTATGTGATTACAATAGCGCAATCTAAACTGGTTTTAGTTTATTTTCAGCAACATGCAAAACTGTGTAGCATCATTGTGACTCACTCGTCGACATTGAAGAAATTGTGCCTATTACATTTCCAAATGATACCAAATGCTCCGACATGAGCAGAGGAGTCTGTGTGCAGAAATGGCCCTAAATGGAAGCCAGGGTTTTAAGTGAGATGAAAGGACTGCCACAGTTGGAGACTGCATTAGTTGAAGTCCTGACTAGATAAATTGCAGACTAAGCTCATCCTGAAGCACTACTCAGTCTCCAGAACCCTGAGGAGGCATTTGAGTCTGCTGGGATGCCCTCCTCCATTTATTAAATGATTTTGCTGCAGTTACATAGCTGTATAAATGTCAGCTGACATGTGGGTGAAACTCCATTTAAAGCTTGTCAGAGAGATTTATCAGGGTATTAAAAACTTTTAAATGTACTGTTTTTTAGAGCTGTGGTGATGCTTCATACACCTCCAGAGGTTTATATCATTACAGTGAAATAAGTTCCTAAGCACAGGCACTGTATATTTACCTCATGGACATGCTGTCTATTACATAAACAGACTTAAATAACAGCTAAGTTTTCCACTGTGAATTTAATGGGGATGCATGCAGGAAAATAGCTACAGGTCAGGTTTTAAGCTGAACTGCCTGTTTTGAAGACAACAGCCTTGCTACATGGTGACAAGAACTAATCTCTTGGCCACAGGTGCCCTGGACAAAGCAGTATCACCTGATTTTGTCCTGCACATGAGTAAACAGTGCTTTTTTTTTTACTTAAGTGAAGATATCCCCTGCTTTATTGTGAGAGTAACTTTTTGGAATCTTTGCAGTGCAAACTGTACAAGAGAGGCATCTGGAAGGTAATTAATCTGATATCCATCCCCCTGCCAGTGGCTTTAGATGTTATAAATAACTTTACAGAAATAGTATTCTTTTCTGAATCTGACACCATATACATATATATATATATATATATATAAGAAGCCATAATTGAGGCCTGCAAACATCCAGAAACGCCTCAGATTTGCCAGGGAGCACAAACACTGGACTATTGATGACTGGAAGAAGGTACTCTGGACGGACAAGTCCAAGTTTGAACTCTTTGGTCAGCATGGTCGTGTTTATGTTGCTGAAGAACGGTTTGATGCCAGATGCATTGCACCCACAGTGGAGATTCCATCATGGTATGGGGTTCCATTGGTGGATACGGTGTGGGCAAATGAGTGAAAATGGATGGTATCATGAATAAGAACGTCTACCACAACATCTTAGTGCATCATGGAATCCCTTCTGGACTGAATCTGATTGGTCGTGGGTTCATATACCAATAAGACAATGACCCCAAGCATACTTCAAAGCTGTGCAGAGACTATTTGACCAAGAAAAATGAATCTGGAGTACTGGAACTCATGGACTGGCCAAGTCAAAGTCGGATTTGAATCCTATTGAACAAATTTGGGATTTAGTAGATTCAAAGATTGATGGCAAAAAAAGTATCATCTAAAGCAAGTCTGTGGGAACAGCTAGGAACTATTTGGAACTCAATAACAAAAGAGACTGTGGAAAAGTCCATAGAAACAATGCCAGCAAGAATGCAAGCTGTTATCAAGGCCAAAGGAGGCCATACAAAATATGAAGTTTTTTTGGTTATTATGTGTGAAAAAGGATTATTTAGGTGTTTCAGTTTGTTATTTGCCAAAAAATAACAATAACATTTTTAGTTTTAAACAGGTTTTTGAAAGATTTCTAAAATATTTATGTTTCTTGTTTTTATGACAGGTGGTCTAATAAATTGTTAAGCACTATATATATGTATGTGTATGTAAATATATATATATATATATATATATATATATATATATATATATATGTATGTATGTATGTGTATATATATATATATATATATATATATATATATATATATATATATATATATATATATATGTATGTATACACATAAACATATAACTTTTTGGTTAGATGCATTTTTCTATCCAGGGGTCAGATACAGAGATCTCCTAAGGTAGTGATACAGACAAGTGGATCAGACTTAAAATCTTTTGGTTAAGTCTGCTAATAAAGCAGTCTTTTTTTTTTTTTTTTTTTTTAACAATGCAGCAAAAACTTGTCAGTCTGCTATCTGTTGTTGCTTTTGTCATTTTTTAGCATTTTTTCTCACAACAGCTTGCACTTTTGATTGGTCTTTTTTCCATGTTTGACAACTGTCTGTCTCAACTGAACCATGGAACAGGACCCAAAGGTATGACAGTCTCAAAAACCGGGTCAAAGTCTGTTTAATAAGCAGAAGGTCGATACACAGGAGTCAATCAAAAATCAGGCAGAGGTACCAAGAGCACACATCCACTGACACAATGAGTAATTTGATTGTTTTCTAAGGATTTTATCCTCTTTAGACTAGTCATTAATGAAATCTAAATGAGTGTTTACCCGAATGGGGAAATAAGAACATCCTCAGTTTGCTGGGGTATCCTATGGCTGCTTAACCTTTCAGCAGATGAATTTGCCCATTTCTGTGTTTCTCACTGGCAAATCAATCTTGCAAAGCTCCCATCTGAACAGACTGGGCCCAGTGAGAAAGTGACAGGACCAATCAGGAGTAAGAGGCAGTACTTTCGGGCATGGCAGGCATAAGCAAGCAACGACAAGCAGTGTTGCCAACTAAGCGACTTTGTCGCTATATTTAGCTAGTTTTCAGACCCTTCTTGCGACTCTTTAAAAAAAAAAGTGACTGGCGACAAATCTAGTGACTTTTTCTGGTGTCAGTGGAGACTTTTGGAGACTCTGATATCAAAGCACACATCGTTGGACAATGTGTATCATGGAGCTCTGAGATTTATCACCAACTGTGGATTTCTTACTCACCATTTTACCTTATATTCTAAAGTCAACTGGACTTCTTCAAGCACACTTCATCTTGGACATTGGTATGCCTTCATTTATAAAGCCATTCTAGGCAACATTCGGAGTATCTTTCCTATCTGTTGATTGTGAAGGATGGATTGCACAACTTGCGTTCATTTGACTTTGTGCAGTTTGTTGTTCCCAAAGTCCAAACTGAGCTGGGAAAGAAGGCTTTTATGTTCTCTGCTCCTTTTGTGTGGAACAATCTGCAGACTAAATTTAAACTGAAGAACATCGTGTTTAGTTTTATTATAACTGTGCCTGTTGTTTATCATGAACTGTGTGAGTTTGAGTGTGTTTGATTTTGAAACTGTATTGCTGCCATTCTTGGCCAGGTCTCCCTTGAGAAAGAGATCTTTGATCTCAATGGGACTAACCTGGTTGAATAAAGGTTAAATTAAAAATAAAATAAATATATACATCCATGCAATGGAAGATAGGAAACAGTCTAGCTGGTGTGTCAGGTTATCACAAGGCCACCATCAGCTGAAACCAGTGTCCACTGATGAATTGGAGCATTACTATTTGCTGCTAATGGCGCTGTAGGAGCTCAGGTCTTTGACAATAAACATACGATCGAGCTTTTTGTTTTTAGTGTTTGTTCAAAAAGGCTGGTTGAAGATGTTAGCTGTCACTCCAGTTCATTTACCTCCTGGTGGTGGTGGATGACGTGAGCTGGGTGTTTGAATAGTTACCAAAGTTCCCCACCTTCAATGAGCAGACTTAGCATAAATATTTGGTCATACTTTCTCTATGTACTGTAGATTCTGGGATGGGATAAATATTTTTTAAAAACAAAAACTTTTCAGGCAAACTAATCAATTCAGAAATGTAGAAATTAATATTTGTGACATGAATTGATTTTCTCAGTTTTTCATTCCAGTTATCTCCTCCTTAATCACAAGAGCACACAGGCCATTTTTCTGGTAGATGAGACAATGAAGTGTCCCAGTCTTATATACAGAATGAGTCTCAGCTTGGAGCTGTGGAGACATGTACTGCATCAACATGTCTGATAGTTGTACTGATGTTGTCTCTAACGTGCTCATAATCTAAAGCATAAAGGAAATGCTCTGGTTCAGTCTACAGCATCATTTCAGTAAAAAGGCTTACCATGCTATCTGTGTATTGCCAGTATTAACACACTGAAATACATTTTACTTGGCACAGATGAGGGAAGGTATTTCACTAAATGACCTAACCAGTCTCTGCAAGGGTCAGCTGCTCAGAGACTTATGTTATACACGTCTGGCATTGGCTCCCTTTGTGACAAATACACACCCTCAGTTGACTAAGCACAAATGAGCCAGAACCAGGCCATCTCTGACCCGAAGTTTCCAGACGAAACCGCGCTCATATGTTCCACACGCCACATTTCTCGTCGTCTGGTGCACAACATGAAATTATGACAGCGCTGTCATTTTTATGATCCTTATTCTAGAATTAGGGCTGATGCAACTGAGCCAACTGTGGGCTTTCCGTCATGGTGGCTGCTGTGACCATCATAAAATTCCCTCTGGTGCCTTTACACACACAAACACACACTGTCTCTCCTCATTTACTCTCACATATAGCCACAGACTGGACTGGTGATTCATGGTGTGTGAACAACAGTTTTTTTTATGTGGTGTTTACACAAACAGTGTTTTGAGCCAATTGATGCTGTACATTATCCCATTTGCTGGAAAGCATTTCTCTGTTTGCCAGTAAGACCGGCTAATACTGGGCAAAACTAGACATTGGGCCAGACACACACAGTCAACACAGCAATAAAGTGAAGACACAAAGAAAATGTTGTGACATCAGAGGAGATATCCTGCAGATACTGTGATTTAAATCTGCAGGAGTACAGCACCAGCATGCAGTGGGTGTTTTATTTAAATGCAACACTGTTTTTACTTATTATGAGGCATTTAATAGAGTCTAATTTTTACAAACATATTATGCTAGGTTGTCAAATGTTCAGAACTTTAATACTCTTTGTTAGCATGATAGCACTAATAAACACCTTCAGAGGAATTGACTTAAATCAAAACTTTAACAGAGTTTAAAATTTAAAAAATACATTTGCGTGTATCCATACTGAAACATAATCAATGTATCTCAATCTCATGATTGGGGCACAAATGGCCCAGTGGCCGTTCCCAGTGTATGTGAACCAGGGTTCAAGTCTGGCCTGTGGCTCTTTCACTGCATGTCATTCCCTACTCTCATCCCTGTTTCCATCCACTGTCCTCTCTCAAAGGCAAATAAGCCCCCAAATATGACCTTTTCAAAACAGAGTCTCATGGCTGTCAGAGAACACTTTAACCGTCTTAAATGTGGTAGTTTCCCAAATTGTCAAACTAATTTGTAAAAGAAATAAAAACTGGACAAAAATGGAAGCCTGTAACCATGCAGTTTATTAAAGGCTGCCAAACTTTTCTATTTGAACCTTTAGTCGTTAATTACAATTAATGTAGTCTTAATCACGTGTAAAATATTATTTTGCATTTCAAAACAAAAGTTTTTAGTCTGCATTAACTGTAACTATAATAACTATAACTGTATTTTCACATTTTCTTTATTTTGGAATCACATTAAAATAGAAATACTTTATAATGTTGGCTTGCAGATGTGTGCTCCAGTACTACACTACTGTGATCTGAAACCATGGCACAGCTGTAGGAGACAGCTTCAAAGTTTTCATTTTGTAACTGTACTAATGTACTGATTAACCATGTTTTACTGTATATTGAGACATGTGCAGGAGTACAGTACAAAATTACTCAGTCCAGTGATCCTCAGTTAATGTGAATGCCTTTACACTTTTCAGCAGTTTTGGTTTTGTTTCTTTTTCTCTATAAGTAAAGCTGGGCATACACTGTGTGTATTTCAGACGATTCGCTCAGAAGTCACACTGACTTTCAGTTGTATTGTGCGGGTTTGTGGTGCAGTGTACTGGGGGAACATGACTGCTGACCACAACCCTACTATGGCCCAACAAGCTGCTCCCGACTGATCAGATGGATTTCCAGCATGTTTGACATTTTGGTGATACAACTGCACAGTGAGAGCAGAGCTCCAAGCAGAATCCTAAACTTTGAGGCATTTTTCCATCGTAGACTGTCAGACAATGTCCTAAGCCAATCAGTCGCACATTTTCAACCAAAGAGTAATATACTTCCTTCCTTGTTAAGATAAAAAAACCAACAACCTGCTTTTACTTTAAGAGGAGATACAGATTTTTTGGTAGAACAAAAATTCATCACTGCAAAAGCATGGAGATGCTAAAGTGAGTACCATCCAACTGCTACCCAGATACAACAGTTAACTACAGTGCACCTAAGAGAAGAAATGCAAACAGATTGAATGCAATTGTAAAAATGTAGGTTTTTTGTTACCTTAGGCTGAACACAAACCAGACTATTTTCAAATCTTTAAAGATTTTAAAAAATGTGGGGCATCACAGACATAAGGAAAACATCGAACATTTTTTTTTTTTAAAATCTTAGAAGCCTTTACCAGATTAGATCAGTGGTTTCCAACCTTTTTTCTTTAGCCCCCTCCCCACTCTCAGCTAAGCAACCCCCCTGTGGCCCACTTAACAAAATTAAACATCAATTTCATTTGTTTTCACTCACAAAGTCCCAACATAATATGCCTACACACTTGTTCTAGACAAAAGATCCATGTATAAACTATCCTTTTTTTTTACAACAGTGTATTAGGGACCCTCTGGACAAAACAATAATAAAGAGAATCTGTTACTTTTCAAGAAAAAAAAAATCTTTCATTAAATAAGGTGTAATTTACAAGGGAAAACAAAACAAAACAAAACATTTTTTGACTCTAAAAGTTGAAATTGTATGTGAATCAAAATTTAGAATTTTTGAGACTTAAAGTCTAGATTCACACCACTGTTTTCAGTTTGGTTTTCTGCAATTTCTTTAATGTACACTTTTGTAAATTTGTGACTTAAACCTGATATGTTTTAGTTTTAAATCAAAATTTAAGACTGTTTCAACATTTTTTCTTGTAAAGATCAGACTTTTTATACTCTGAAATTCAAGTCTGATTGTTGGTAAATATTTGGTTTTATGCTTACAATTTTTTTATTATTATTTTTTTCTCAAAAATGTTGATCTGATCACACCACTGGAGACTGGCTGATCAAACTGTCGATATCTTCAGCTGGTGGTTCCTCCAAAATAAACTGTCCCAACATGCATCACAGTTGCAGCAAAAATCCAAAACTGAGGAAAAGAACAACAACAACAACAACAACAAAAGAACAACAAAGTTGTTTTGTGTGTTAGCTGTTAAAGAATATAAATCCTGTTGGTGATGCTACCTGGTCTAGTTGCACTCACTGGGTGTTGTGGGTATCCCATTGTGTTTGATATAAAATATTCGAGGTTGGGGAGGTGCCAACGTGATTTGGAGCAGGAAAATAATTGCATCAACACCATACACTGGATTAGACAAATATTCGTTTGCAATAAGCCTTGACTCAGGACACACTCTCACAATCTTGCCTAAAATTGGGCATGAAATCAAGTAGTGTGGCCAGTTGAAGTCTCATGTTGTAAATGTATTGTGGCTGATAGCCCTGGTATTTTTGTGTGTAATGTTGTTATTTCACTCCATCATTTGGATAGCCACACAAGGAAACCCTCACTCATAAAAGCTGCTCATTAAAACATTTATTTCTCTTAGATTATGAGCAAGCCCTTACTTAATGTAACATGAAATTGCCAGATAATCAGTGTTTGTTTAGATCTGTCTTTATTCCAACATTATACAACATACAACATTGAATTTGGCATGATGTAAATGCCAAATGCTTATCGGCACATTGCTGCAAGCTCATGTTAGTTAAATGCCAGACTGAGCGCTGAAAGGACATTGCAAGAAACTGAGAAAAAAAAAAACCCTGATTAGACAGTTTCTGTTATGAAAACAGTGACTAGATATTCATAAACCAATGTGATATTAAATTAAATCTGCATCTCCTCTTTTGCTCATTTAATGCCTGTTTGCTTGAAATTTCTCATTCTCATCAATACACGCAAGTGGATATATTGTCAATCCAGCTAGCAGCTTTGCTTTGCATATGCATGTGCAGATAGTGAGACTATTTGAATTCAGCATGGAAAGCGAGAACTACAGTTAGTCCCTATGCCACAGTTTCACATCTACCACTGGAAGACAGAGGGACACAAGAGATTTGCTGCCTCTTATAGTAAATGTAAATGAGAAGTGGTAGCCTGCTCAATACTAAGTGGCCCCCATTTTCCACCAGTGCAAATGAAGAACCAGCACCTTAAGGACTCATGGATTATGCATTCAGGGAAGTTTAGAAGGCTTTGGGAAATTTTCATCAACTCCAGGCCGCTCATTTTGTCAAATGTTAGAGTCCAAAGTTTCACCTTTGCAGACGCATCAAATTAGATTCTACCTGGACTTTGGTGCTGACCTTCCTTGCTACATTAGCAGCATTCATCCATCCTTTTCATACTTACACAGTCCACTGATGGAGCAGACACCCTTACATCTGACTGGCTTGGCTAATTCAATTAACTCAGCTACATTTGATCAAATAAAAGTCCAAGCCTGGGAGCTTTAATTAAATACAAGGGGGTGTGGAAGTGCTCGCATGCATCTGTTTTAGTATGCTTGCACATGTCTACACATCTGGGTCCTTGTCTATGATAGTGTCTGTGTGTGTGACTGCAGGTGCATGCCTGATTCAGTTTGTGTGTTCATGCTTGCGTGACTGTTTGGGTGTGTGTTTTAAAGCTGGTTGCTAGGCAAGAGATGAGATAAAGTGTTTAACGGAGACACAGGAGGTTTCCAACGTGCTCTTCTGTTGAGCTCCTGAATACACAATAGGAAGAGGTTCATAAAAGTTCACGTACACCACTTCTGACTGCTCACTCAATGAGACATGAATATGGATTTGTTTTGCTTTGTTTCAATTTTTTTTTTCTTCACAAAAAAGAATTAATTATTCAAAAAACACCTTGCAGCCAAAACAAACAAACTGCAATGTTCACACAAAAAGGAAGGGCCACGTATGCCCCAAAGAATTTGAACTAGCAACTTGACATCAACAAAGATAGGGCACAAACTCTGAGAGAAGTTAAACTCAGTAATTTACGCATATTTATTTAAAATCAGCAGAAAAACTGAAACTAATGTTTGAACAAAAATCATTTTCATGTATCTAGTGTCAAGAAAAATAAGTGCTTAAACAAAACAGGGACGTGTGGAGAATAAGGCCATAGTTATTGAATAAAATCTAAGTCACAAAATCCCCATAACAAAAGAACTGAAGAGGTTTTGACACAGAACAGTAATTACTCCTGAATCTACTCTACTTGAATTGGGAATGGAAATGGTTTTTAAGCTACTCCATTCATTTGTGCTTTGGCAAAATATTAAAACAAAAACTGGCACCACATAGTCTTTGATTTGAAATAAGCTGTGGCTGCTAACTGAAGACAAGGCTCTAAGCTGCACTGGAACGTTGTGCCACCTATGTTTACATCTAACAGTATAGCTTGACTTCATGCGTGTGTAAGATATCGCCTCACACCATATGCATGAAGTCTGCACCCTTTAGTGAAAGTGTGGTGCGCTGTACAGTGCTGTGAAAAAGTACACTATATTGCCGCAAGTATTCAGTCACCCATCCAAATAAATTAAATCATGTGTTACAATCACTTCCATGGCCACAGGTGTATAAAATCAAGCACCTAGTAATGCAGACTGTTTCTACAAACATTTGTGAAAGAATGGGTCGCTCTCAGGAGCTCAGTGAATTCCAGCGTGGTATTGTGATAGGATGCCACCTGTGCACAAAGTCCAGTCGTGAAATTTCCTCGCTCCTAAATATTCCACAGGTAACTGTCAGTGGTATTACAACAAAGTGGAAGCGATTGGGAACAACAGCAACTCAGCCATGAAGTGGTAGGCCATGTAAAATTACAGAGCCGGGTCAGCGGATGCTGAGGTGCATAGTGTGTTGAGGTTGCCAACTTTCTGCAGAGTCAATCACTATAGACCTCTAAAGTTCATGTGGCCTTCAGATTAGCTCAAGAACAGTGCGTAGAGAACTTCGTGGAATGGGTTTCCATGGCCGAGCAGCTGCATCCAAGTCATACATCACCAAGTGCCATGCAAAGCATTGGATGCAGTGGTGTAAAGCACACCACCACTGGACTCTAGAGCAGTGGAGACGTGTTCTCTGGAGGGACGAATCGCACTTCTCCATCTGGCAATCTGATGGACAAGTCTTGGTTTGGTGGTTGCCAGGGGAGCGGTACTTGTCTGACTGCATTGCGCCAAGTGTAAAGTTTGGTGGAGGGGGGATTATGGTGTGGGGTTGTTTTTCAGGAACTGGGCTTGGCCCATTAGTTCCAGTGAAAGGGACTCTGAATGCTTCAGTATACCAAGAGATTTTGGACAATTCCATGCTCCCAACTTTGTAGGAACAGTTTTGGGATGGCCCCTTCCTGTTCCAACATGACTGTGCACCAGTGCACAAAGCAAGGTCCATAAAGACATGGATGAGAGAGTTTGGTGTAGATGAACTTGACTGGCTTGCACCTTTAGGATGAATTAGAGTGGAGACTGAGAGCCAGGCCTTCTTGTCCAACATCAGTGTGTGACCTCACAAATGCACTTCTGAAAGAATGGTCAAAAGTTCCCATAAACACACTCCTAAACCTTGTGGAAGGCCTTCCCAGAAGAGTTGAAGCTGTTATAGTTGTAAAGGGTGGACCAACGTCATATTAAACCCTACTGGTTAAGAATGGGATGTCCCTTAAGTTCATATGTGAGTCAAGGCAAGTGAGTGAATACTTTTGGCAATATAGAGTATGTACCTCCTTCATATTTCTTATTTTTGGCATATTTGGTACACTTAAATGGCTTAGGTCATCAAACAAATTGTAAAGATAAGGAGTTTGTAAAACACAATTTTATTTATATAAGGGGAAAAAAATTTCAAACCTACCTGACCCAATGTGAAAACTAAATTGCTCCCCCTTGTTAAATCATGAGTTAATTGTGATTAACACCATTTGTGGAAAGCTGAGTTCAATTTTACCAGCCACACCCAGGCCTGATTACTGCCAGACCAGCTAAATCAAGAAACCCCTCCAATAGACCCTGTCAGACAAAATGAAGTAGGCTAAAAGATTTCAAAAAGCATCATCCTGCAATCAAAAGAAATTCAAGAACGGATGAGTAACCATCACTGTAATGTACTTGACAAATATGAAATGCTAAACCTTGACAATCTAATTATTCTGATGTCCGCCTGGTACACAAAATCTTACATGATGCTGCCCCACCCTCCTTGAAGAACTTTGTTCAGCCTTGCTCCGAGTCACTGAGCAGAACATTAAGGTCTGCATCCAGAGTAGTGGTGGGCGATTCTGCAAAATTTAATATCGATCTGATACCAAGTAAATACAGGACCAGTATCACCAATACCAATACTTTTTACTTATAAAAGTAGCAGTATACA
Source organism: Cheilinus undulatus (assembly GCF_018320785.1). NCBI lineage: Eukaryota > Metazoa > Chordata > Actinopteri > Labriformes > Labridae > Cheilinus > Cheilinus undulatus. Next base: position 18,264,277 of record NC_054872.1, read on the forward strand.
TAATTATTAAATTGATATGAAAAAGGCCAATAAAACCTCAAAAACATAAAGTATCATTTATTCATCGGTCTTAATAAATAGAACTTATTCTTTTTCAAGTTATCTTTAACTACCTAAGTATTCAGGGTAAAATATATTACAAAGCAGGATTTTAACTTCTATATTTTTTGTAATATGGAACTTGTTTTTATCTATTTTGTTTCCCCACTGTACCTAATGATTAGACTGTTTAAATTAGTTAATTAATCCGTGGACTATTCAGTGTGTGGTTTGAGAAAATGCTGCAAACAATTTTCTAAACTTTTGGAAAAGGCAGTCAAATTATAGGAGAAAAACTAGTAAACAGTAATGAAGAGGAACAGATTTATAAGTACACTCTCAAAGTCAGTGAAAATGAATCGCACATGCATCAGAGTCAGCTACAGAACTTCTTTCTTTCCTGGTTTTGATGACTTACGACACTAGCCGTGGCTTTGGCTCAATGATAAACACCATCAATGTCTGTAGTCGGAAAGTGAGCAGTGCAGATTAGACATGACTCTAACATCCTCTTCATGCATCAGTTTTTATAACTTTGAGATAAAAACTTGTTCGACACTGGAAATGCTGACTCACCTTTGCATTTTGTGGAAAGTTATTCCACAGAGCTGCAGCAGTTTATTTCTGCTGTTCTCGCCAGTTTGATACAGACATGAGGACTCTGAGTAAGCGTGTGTGCTGATGCCTTGAGTGTGTATGTGCCTGTTTGCTCTAACTGATTGCTCGCCAAAGTCACGTGACACGGAAAACAGTGCAGCAGCTGACTTTTGGCACGACAGACAGACGAGAGTGACTGCAAACAAACAGATGGGGTGCATAGTTAGACGTTTTTTTTTAAGTACTCATGTAATATCGATGCTTTTAAAAAGTACTCGATACCACATGAGTACTTTGTAAATATCGATATATCGATACTTTAGGATCGATACGCCCACCACTTATCCAGAGGTGACGGCAGAATTCCAAAATGAAGGTCTGCCTTCTCCCAGTCAGCCTTCTACAAAGCTACCAAAGAATGGAGTAGGCTTCCAGACAATATAAAAAATAAATCAGATTACCACAGTTTCTCACGAGTCATTAAAGACTGGATACTGAGCAGTCAGTGCTGTCTGCACTGAGGTTAAGGGTGCCTCTAGTTTTCAGAAGCTACCTGTATGGGTATCATATAACAGATACCAGGACTTGTGATGTGAATCTCATTTAATTATGTAACATGACTGTATAGGCACTTTAAACAAGGTAATAACTGAATACAACACTGCATTTAATGGACTTATTGTGTACTTATTAACTGTATTTTGATGATTGAGGATTGTTGTATGTTTTTATTCACTTTAGTATACATTTTACAGTGAATGCCTCTTATTTGTCATCATACGCGGCACCTGTATTTTATATATTTTACTCTGTTTAATAGCACTCTGTACATGGCTGTCTTTAATGTGAGGACTACAGATGGAAATCGGTGTTATGCTAAATCTGCAGCCATCTTTTTATTTTTGTGAATAATTAATGACACTGCACTGTCCTGTTGAATAAATTTAAACAACAACAACAACAAAACAGATGAGTAACAAAGTCGCTGACATCTATCAATCTGGAAAGGGTTTCAAAACCATTTCTAAGGCCACACTTAAAGCCGTTATCCACAAATGGAGTAAACTTGTTACAGTGGTCAACATTCCCAGGAGTGGCTGGCCTAACAAAATTACTATGACTCATCAAGGAGGTTGGGAAAGAACCCAGAACATCTATAGATCTGCAGGCCTCACTTGACTCAGTTAAGGTCATAGTTCATGATTTAACCTTAAGAAGAGGCTGGGCAAAAATGGCATCCATGGGAAAGTTCCAAAGGCAAAACCACTGCTGACCATAAAGGACACAAAGAAACCACCAATGCTGCTTTCTGCCAGAAAATCCTGTTGAAGAATGTCTGGCCATCAGATTGACCTAAAGCTGAAGTACGCTTTTGGTTATACAGCAGGACAATGATCCCAGTCACACCAACAAGTCCACCCCTGAATGGCTTAAAAAAGTACAAAAAAATAAAAAAAGGTTTTGGAGTGTGTTGGAATGACCTAAAACACTAAAACAGGCCGTTCATGCTGGAAAACCCTCCAGTGTGGCTGACGGTGGTTGTGGTCAAGTGTTTTGCCTAAGGACACATCACTGTGACTGCAGGAGCCGGGGATCGAACCCTCAACCTTACAACTGAGAGACAACAGACTACCTACTGATTTATAGAGACCCCATGACATATACAGATATATACAGATGATGTCTCCTACTGTCCAAAAACCTGATAATGATTACCTGTAGCCGTGGGAAGATAATCCCTGACCAATAAGTGGTCTGTAGTTTCTTAATTCTCAGTTTCATGTTCTGCTAAGGTCAGTTTGTACTTGCCAGGACCACCTGGCCTATGGAAGCAGCATCAGAAATTGAAAATTACTCTCAAGGACAGTCGTGTTCGAAAGACATCTTCACAAACCAGTCATTCCCCCCACATTGAAGGGAAGACCCTGAAGAATGATCAGACATTTTCTTCCTTGAAGTGTGCTCCAGTATTTCAATAGAGGAGAATAAGTGCACTAAATACTCTCTGTGTCACCACTGAAGGGTGGCTTATAGCACAGCTTTATGGCAGTATTGTTGACTGTAGCTGCCAGTCTCAGATGGATGCTAATCTAGGAAGACCACCTATGAGGATGTGGCCTCCCTCTTTGTTTCTGACAAAGGAAAACAGTGATTGTTGCAGTAGTTTTACATATTCTACAGTATATTTGTCTGTTCATCATGTGGATGGCACCCATAACTATCTTAACACACCAGGGCATCACTGACTTGCAGCCCGCACTCTCTGAGCTGTCTCTACATCCATGCACCACTTCTAAGCTTATCCATTATCTCCTCTCAGTCTTGTAATTACCCAGTTAGATGCTGTTGTCTCATATGTAGTTGTTGGAGCTAAAATGAGATAATAGCAAAGTTGCCTCTTGTGGCCTAAGCCTTGTTCTTTTTGAATTGTCTTGTGTGGACACATAACAGTGTGTCTTTTTCCAGAGGTGGCTTTGACTCAGTGATAGAGTTGGTCGTCTCTCAACCAGAAGGCTGAGAGTTTGATCCCCAGCTCCAGCCATCACTTGTCGAAGTGTATGCAGGCAAGACACTGAACCCTAGTTTACTCTCAGGGCTGCATCAGTAGCCTGCGAATGTGAATGGAAAGGGATTAGCTAATACTGATGGGCACTGCATAGCAGTCTCTGCCATGAGTATATGAATGTAGCGTGAATGGGTAAGTAAGAGCTTCACTGTAAAAGCACTTTGAGTGGTCAGATGACTAAAAAGGCCCTCCAAGCTCAAGTCTGTTTACCATTTACTTAAGTGTTGAATTATGATTTACACTTGCTGGTTTTTACAATGTAAGAAAGACTCAAACGGGCTGGTCTCTCTTCAAACTCAGTCTTCTGTGAAAGGAGGAAATGCCAGCTACCATAGATGGTTTGCCAAAAATGGGGTGAAATTATGCATGAGTTCCTATGTTCCTAAATCCTGCTTACCTTCTCACCTCAGCCTTCTTTATATTTCCTTGTGTTTTGTGTTTCTATCTATCTATCTATCTATCTATCTATCTATCTATCTATCTATTGTATAAATAAATAAACCCATCCCGTAGTTTGCAAGATCAGGAAGTGGTGTCGACAGTGATGTAGTGATCCTGGTAGCAAGCGAGCAGAAATGGATGAAGGACAGGGACTTCTGAATAGGGTTAGGGCAAGTTCAGCTCTAATATCATGCCAGATAAGACTGAAGTTATTTGCATTTACTGTCGAGTTGAACTGAGTTACCCAGAGTTCGTAGAGTCTTAAATACCCCGTACCAATTGCTAGCCATCCACACTGCCAATGAACAGCAGTGTGGATGGCTAGCATTTTCATTATTTTCTACATTGTAGTCACCTGGAATAGTTTCCCACCAGTCTTGAAGGAGTTCCCAGAGATACTGAGGACTTGTTGGCCACCTTGCCTTCAATCTGTGGTCCAGTTAATCCCAGACCATCTCAACTGGGTTAAGGTCAGGTGGTCTCGGAGGCCAGGTCATCTAATGCAGCACCTCATCACTCTCCTTCTCGATCAAATAGCCATTACATAGCTTGGAGGTGTGTTTGGCCCCACTAAGCACTAGCCAAATGGGATGGCATGCCGCAGAAAGCTGTGATAGCCATGCTAGTTAAGAGTGCTTTGAATTTTGAATAAATCACCAAAAGTGTCACCACCAAAGCACCCCCAAACCATCACACCTCCTCATCCATATTTCACGGTGGGAACACATACAACCATCCGCTCACCTTTACTGCATCTCACAAAGACGCGGCGGGCTGACCCAAAAATGTCAAATTTGGACTGATCAAACCAAAGTACAGATTTCCACCAGTCTAATGTCCATTCTTTGTGTTTCTTTGCCCAAGCAATTCTCTTCTTGTTGTTCTTCTTCTGCAGTTGTGGCTTCTTTGCAGCAATTCAACCATGAAGGCCTGATTCACGCTGTCTCCTCTGAACAGCTGATATTGAGATGTATCTAGTTGAACTCTATCTACTCTGTAAAAGAGGTAACTCTTGGTCTTCCTTTACTGGGGCAGTCCTCATGAGTGCCAGTTTCATCATAGCAATGGATGGTTTTGCGACTGCACTTGAGGATACGTTCAAAGTTCTTGCAATTTTCCTGACTGACTGACTTTTATGTCTTAAAGTAATGATTGACTCCCATTTCTCTTTGCTTAGTTGAGTGGTTCTTACCATAATGTGGATTAGAACATTAGCCACATAGAGCTATTCACTGTATGGAACTGTGCACCAACCCTACCCTTGCACATCACAACTGATGGTCTCAAACACATCAAGAAGACAAGAAACTCAGCAAACTATTGACAAGGCACACCTGTTAACTGAAAACTATTCCAGGTTCTAAGAGCTCATTTTCCTATGCTCATAATGCATGAACATTTTGAATAAATTATCTTTTGGTCCACAAGTTCATTACTGTAAGTGATTATTACTGTAAACAATCTTTTCACTGAGCATTACACCTGACATGTATTTTCTTTAACAATTCATTCAATGCTGCAGACACCAATGACTATAATTAAGACAGAGGACATGTTAAATGTTATTTTTAATGCAACATAAGCAATATCAATTTGAAAGATATCGCCTTGCCTAGATATTTTTATCATCATTGTATATATTATCCAGTCCTGAGGACATCTGTTTGTAGGTAAGCAGAAAGTACTCTAAACCTCTACTCCCCTTCTGACCTGCTGTATGCATATAGACCCCCTGGGGTGTATTTGACATACTCAAATAGAGCTCAAAGGTCTGCCCTGGCAGTAAAAGTGAATTTTGGTACAACCTTGACATGCGAGCAAACTCCTTTCACTCGGTAAAATTGCACAGGAGAATTTGCTCCAGGCCTGGGAACCTCAGCAGGAACTGTTTTTTTACAGACACAATTTTCACCAGGAGATAAAGTGCTTTTATTGAGCCCATTTTTTACTCACCTGGTGTCAGGGGCCATTTGTGGTCAACTGACAAATGAAGGATGCTGTTTATGATTTAAGCCTGGAGTAAAAGAAAGAAAAGGCCATGTCAGACTCCTTAAACTTTCAATGAGGCAACATTATACCTGTCTCTCTGCTGGAAAAGGAGAATGAAAAAGATCAGCTCAGACTGGTGGTTACAAAATCATCCAGGCTTGACTGTGCCCTTTCTGATCACCATTTCTCAAGAGTCCAGAGAGTAAAAACCACTAAGATATAAGGGGCAGTGGTTCACAGTGATCCCTCCTGCTTGTCAAAGTCATAAAAATGGTGATGTATAGCTTTGTAAAGGTACCGGACCATTTCATTAGATCTGTTTTAACAACTCTTGAACAAGTTGCACCGCCTTCACAGCTTATATAGTGAGCTTCCCTCCTGCTGAGATGAAATCTTTACCAGTTGTGACAGCTTGCAGCAGAATGTGCAGTACTTTACACCCTTTTGGAGCGACAGAAATGGATGGTCTTGACATCACTTGAGTAGGTGTCAACTTTCCCTGCAGGCTTCTTGCTCTTTACTCTACCTTGGTCTTGGAAATTATTCATTCAGGTAATGAAAATTTTATTTCCCTCTCAAATGCCATGAGGGAAAAATATGTGCAAGGCATGCAAGGAATATCTAGCAGTCACCTGGGACAGGAGTTCAGTGCTGCAATATGCCCACTGAGTACTGACTTACTGCATTTATAAAACAATACCTGCACTGGCTTTTATGCACTGAGTATGCACTGTAGGCAGATTTTGTGGTTGCCTCTGCATGAAGGAGCAATTTGTTACCCCGTTTAACAAAGTAGAAGAAGAATGCCCCAGCAACTGTCAAAGAATAGAGTTATATTCCCATTGGTTCCACTCATATTAAACACACTGTCCAAGAGCTGCCTCTTTCCTGATTTTCAAAGATGTCTTTTTACATTTGGTTTATAATGTTCAAGGTAGTTAAATCTACATCATTAAGAGTTAACGAGCTTGTCTTTAACAAGGTGTTGCATATATTATACTGATGATCATGATGCTTCTAATGCTCTTTTCTCATGCCATTCTCGACCTCTCCTTTCCCCTTGTCTTTATCTCTGCCTCTCTCTGATCTTCCCTCGCTCCTGTCTCTTCCCATCCTCGTTGCTACCCTCCTCTCCTCTACTCGCCTCTCTTTCTAGGACTTTCTTCCTCTCCTCAGGTGTCAGGGTGATGGATTAAGCCCAAATAAACTCGTTCATCTTTCAATTAGAGCCAGTGTTGAGGAGGTGCCAGCCATTATGAAGCTGTCTGGAAGACTGGGAGCGAGGGAGTGATGGAGAGAAGGAGGGGAAAAGGGTGCGAGTGAGTTATGGCATTAGTGTGAGAGACAGGGATAGAGAAATGTTTGTGAAAGACAGAGTGAGAAAAAAGGTGAGAGAGTGTGCTGTGTGTGTGGAGAAGAAGCTTCTTGGTTGAGGGAGCAGATCCAACTGTTAAAACATCACTCCTGTGCCGCTGTCAGAACAGAGCTCCCATGGCTGGTCGACCACCCACGGTTCAGGCTCCCCACGTCATCACCAGCCCAGCTTGGGCTTCTCGCAACATTGCCTTTCACTGATTTGATTTTTGTTTTGCCCCTTATTATTGGGGCTGTTTCTTATGATTCAGATGAATTTGTTATGAGCGACTTATTCATAAAATTGGGGGCCTGCAGACCGGTGTCTGTGCAGCAAGTAGAGCTGTCTCTGATGAGAGATTTTCCTAGAAGGTTTGTAGAAGTTAACTGAAGCCGTTTGTTGGTGTTTTACCATGTGTGTGATATTGAAGTAATTCGTCAAGTTTATTTTTTTGGTGTATCAAATTGTCTTACTTTGCATAGCTGAAAAGAACATAAAAAACAACACTCCACTTCATGTTGCTCCATTACAGAAAACCTGTAATTTTAAAATGTATTATAAACATTATAATTAGAGGTGTAATGATTCATCAGTGTGTATATATCAATTGAGGCTGTAAATAGATTAAAATTTTTAATTGTTACTTCCATAGTTAATAGCAAATTAATCACACCTTTTTTTATTTATCCAAAATGTGCCAAACAGGAATTTTTCTCAAGATTTAAATACCCTTATCAACAACAGTGCAGAAAACTTCTTTCTTTATGCAAATGTTTGTTCATGGCAAAACAGATTATGGATAAAAAATTCTCCAGTTTAAGCTCAAAAATACTGAATGCTCCAATGCCCAACAAGCCACAACAGACAGAGATACTGACCTAAATGTAACATTACTGAATAATACCAAAATTCAGTGTCAAACTTAAGACTTCTAGAGGTTTAAAAAAAAATTGAAAATATGCTGAATAGGACATGTTAATGCAACTGTGACATCAGTATAATAGCAAACTACTCAAAATTAACATTTTACTCAACTATAAATCGTTTTTTTTTTACTTTTATTCTTTCAAATCTATCAAAAGCACCTCATAAATACATTTATTATTATTGTTATTATTATGAGAGTAAACAGACTTAATGTAAAAATATTGGTGCAGGCCTACTTGTATGTAGGGATAAAGTCTGAATTCTGGACTTTCACCTAAAAATGGAGTACTTCAAAGGAGTTGTAAGAGGACTTCATCATGTCTTTATTCTTTAGTTCATAGAAAAGCTACAGACTTAATCTCAACCCTATTTTTTCTTCTTAAATAAAGGAGACCCACAGTCTAATTACGCTTGTTAGCCTATCTTATGATACTCTATGCCGCTATGGAGCCAGTGCATAGCGTAAATACATAAATTACTAAATCATAGAGGCCCTACAGCGTGTCGGCTCACGGGGATAAAGCCCCGTATATGTCAGACTGCCAGTCCATTCCTGCTTGCAGTGTTGTCTGAGCGTCTCCGTTGTAAACAATCTAGCATGGTCTGCCTTTGGCTAGGGGGGCGGCTCTCTGCATGGGCGGTGTGCTTGGCCAGCAAGCAGTCTGGGGTGTTTCACATTCTATGAACTCCAGGTGACTCAGTTCATGTTGACAGTAAGAGCAAATAACTTCAGTCTTTCCAGGCATGATCTGAAAGCTGAACCTGCCGTTTAAAAGTCTCTGTCCTGTATCCATTTCTGCTCCCTTGCACTGCATCACCACGCCGCCACTTCCTGATCTCCTGAAACTATGGGATGGGTCGAGGGTCACACAGAACGCATGTGCGTTAATCTGACGAGAAAAAAAATAGCGACATTAAAAGTAATTTGTGTTAACGCATTATTAACAAGCTAACTTTGATAGCCCTAATATCAATACATAAATTGGTTGATTAATTATCCAGTCAAATTGATAGAAAATCAGAACATCTGTAATGTTCTCGTCCAGTGTGTAGAAACTCTTGACTAAACACCAAGCTAAACCAGTGTCAATAAAGACGGAGTTGTAAGGTTTCTCTAATTTACTGAAACCTTGTCCGCATTAACATAATGGTGAAAACTGCAATTAAAAATATGGAAACCTTCAGTGTACCTTACAAAACATACCGTCTAACATCTCTATGATAACTTTAAATACTTATAGCATTGCCTGTTTTACGCCTCTCAGTGGATGGCAATGGATTTACCTCATCAAATTACCCTACAAAATAAAGCACACCCACGAAAGTTTAGTAAGACGACCCACGAAAACTAAGAAACCCAACCTCTAAAAGTGACCAACGCCACTAGGCCACACATCGATCTAGAGTGTCACTTTTAAGCTATGCATTTATTTATGAAATTCCTCCCTGCCTGCTTACAGTTTCTGCCTATCTGTGTTCCTTAACAAGCTAGCAGTAGCAGCAGCAGCTGAGATAAAGAGGACATCCACTCCCCTCTTGGCGTTATAGACACATTTCAGACAGAGATTCTTGCAGTGCGGGCCTCTCGTTTTATTTTGTCTGCATTTTTTGTCCGTATATAAGCACCTCATGAGATCATTTACAGACACAAGCCACTCTCCCCTAAATGGGAATGGGGATCACGGCTGGGGCTATGACTTCTGTGTCCTGCATGAACTAATGCAGTGTTTCATTTATTGCCATTGCACAAATACGTTGAAATTAATATGTACACTTAAATGGATGTCATGGTAACAAAAAATCTTTAAAAATCCAAACCATAAAACCACAATAAAAGTGCATAATTGAATAACTTACAAAAACACACACAGGACACTCACATTTTGCAGTCTTTATTGCACAAGCTTTCTTTTAAGTGCAAATAATGCATATTGCACAAAAGTAAAGTAAAAGTTTGCATCAGGTCTTTGGAGCATGTAGCAAAATTATGCCTTTTGCAGAATTTTTGTAACCTGTTTGTTCATGTTTTAATTGTCCTGTATTATTTGACCATGGGCAGTGGCTCAAGCAGATCATGTCCTGGGTGGGATGGGTCCCGGAACATGCTATTGGCTTTCTTAAGACAGTGGGAGTTGTAGAGATCTTCAAGAGATCTCCTGGTATCTGAGCATGCAGACAAAGTCAGAGTCTTTTGGTCCCTCCCATCTAACAGTACTTTTGTGAGGCCCAGATATTGACTGAAGACCAGAGGCACAGACTGGACTCCTTTGTGGCAACTTCTCTTCTGCGGATCTTTGGGTATTGTTGGCAAGACCATCTGTCTAATGCTGATGTGCTCAGGACAGCGAGGATGGGAAGGGTCAGTTTCCTGATATGGAAACAGCACCTGGCACACTTTCCCAGGCCTGATCCAGCTCACTGCATACTGAGTGCCCAGGTCCTTGCTGGGGGCAACCATGGGTGTCGTTGAAGGGGCAGCTGGGAGGATACCTAGACAGATAAGGAATGGACCTGGCACAGGCCTGGATGATGGCCATCAGAAGGCAAGGGAAGTACAGGATCATGGATGACGTGGAGAAGTGTTGAACCAACACGCTCCTATACCTGAAGTTTGTATGGAATGACCATCTCTATTGGATAACAATGAAAAGGTGGTAATCTTGGACTCCTGTATTGACTGATGTCTCACTGTCTCCTCTGGGAAAGCCCTCAGGCCTCTGCATATAGGTAGGGTGCATGTGGGTTAAGTAGGAAAACCAATAAATTGTTTGCAAATATTAACATCACATATTACTGTTTAGGTGCATATATATTCATTACAGTGTATGAATACAGTAAGTATATTCATAAACAATAATATCTGTGGGTGAGAGGGGCAGACAGTGGTGGGCTCTGTGGAGACAGTAATGACTTACTACCCTTGCCTTCATTCTCTCCTAGAAACCAATACTGAGTTGTTGGCATATTTTCATTTTTTCCCGTTTTACTTCTTCTTCTCCTTCTTGAAGGGAATATTATGTACTGTAGGCACACAGGGACGAGTTCTAATGAATTTGAATGAGCGTCTCAATTTATTTTCCATGTTTTATTTATTTTTTCAGGGTTTGGGGAGTAAATTGAATCGACAGTGGTGATGCGTGCGCTAGTCAGGAGCAATATAGGGACCTGCTGTTCTGATTAAGTTCCTGTTATGGAGCCGTTCATTATTGATTTCATTTCTCCTCACTTCTCCTCCCTCGCACATTCACATTCCCTCCGTATCTCTTTCTTCTCAGCATGGCTCACCCTCTCTTTCTCTGTGTTTCGTTCTCTCTCCCTCTCCTTCCCTGTCAGCTCTGCTTTAAAACAGCCAGTTGTTATTTAGAAAACTCCTCACTTTTATTTCAAACCCTAATACATACTTCTTTTTTTGCCCTCAAGCATTTTGGCTTTTGGCAACATTGCAGTGTGGAGGCTTGCTTTTTGTTCTCATCGGAGCAAAGTCCTGAATCATGTTGTTCAGCTGTTCTACTCAGCCCTATAAATGATTTAGACAGCATCCATGGTTTATTTACCAACCAGTTAGATATAGAGCTCAAGATTTAAGCTGAGTATTATTTGTTGAAACACTTAATCAATGTTCTCTTTGTGCTTTTAAGTAAGCTGTGCTAGAAAGGTGTGTGTCTTAAACCAAGCGTGTGCTCTGAACAGTCAGAGAGATCTAATACTTTGTGTTAATCCTTCAGCTGACAACTGGTTTTAGTAATGTTGGCGGTTATTAAGTGTCACTTATAAACAAGGCCAAATCTCAGTCTAAAATTCCCAGTGAATATCAGTTTTTTGTTCAATATGTCTTTACTCAAAGGTGTCTAAACTAAACCCTCAGACCACTTTTTACCAATGAAAACCTACAGTGCTATGAAAAGTATTTGCCCCATTCCTTTTTCTTTTTTTTTTTTTATTTTGCATACTAGTCACATTTAAAATAAATGTTTCAGAACATCAAACACATTTTAATATTAGACAAAGATAACCTAAGTAAATACAAAATGCAGTTTTGACTTCATTTATTAAGGGAAAAAAGCCACACAAACCTGCCTGGCCCTATGTGAAAAGTAACCTCCCACATAAGTAATTATGTGGATAATGAGAGCCATTATCAACAAATGGAGAAAACTTGAAACAGTGGTTAACCTACCCAGGAATGGCTGGCCTACCAAAATTACTCAAAGAGTGCAATAATAAATTATCCAGGAGGTCACAAAAGAACCCAGAACAACATCTGAAGACCTGCAGGCCTCATGTGACTCAGTTGTGTTCATGATTCAACTATAATAAAGCGACTGGGCAAAAATAGCATCAATGGGAGGGTTCAAAGGCCAAATCCCCTGCTGACCAAAAAGTTTGCAAAGGCTCGTTTCACATTTAAAAAAAATATGTTGATGATTGTTAGGAATAAGCATGATAGAGTCTTTCTTCCTTTCCTTTCTTTGTAAATTGTTTTGGACTGGTTTTCATGTGGGAAATAAACATTGGGTTAAGCTGTGTTGAAATGTCCAACCGTCTTGAATGCACCATGACAGCAGTGCGCGCTAAACTGCGACTGTGTCACCTTTAAATGACGTCAGAAGACTCAGGTAGTGGGGAACGCTGCCACGGAGAAGAAGAAGACGCCAACCCGGACTCTACAGCAACCAAATTCCCACGGACTTGAATGAAACTAGTATTTGTTTTTGAGTTGTTACCCAACCGAACTAAAACTGAACTGGAAGCAAGCTTGGGCTCGCCGATTCACACCACGCTGGCAGGACGAACTAGGCCGGAGGCCATGACGACAGCGGCGTGCAGGTGAGCTTACCCAGCTTGTGTTTCCATACTGAAAACCAGTCCTGTTTTCCTTCTTCTTTTCTTTAATACACTGGATGTTAGGGCTAGAGTTTTGACAAGGTTTACTTACCCGGGGTTTAGCCCGTAACAATGATCCAAAAGACTTGGGAAAATATTCTGTGGAATGGTGAAACAAAAGTTGAACTCTTTGTAAGGTGTGAGTCCTGTTTCATCTGGCATAAAATGTTTCATCAAAAAGAACATCATACTAGCAGTTAACTCTTTACCTACTGAGCCGGCGCCGGCACTGTGTTTTATATTTGCGGAGTATTATTACCGTAACTCTGTCAAAGTTTGTCCGATCAGAAAAATTCCAGTGGTGTTGGAAAGCTGAAAATTGTGGACATGCACACATATATGGTTCATTACAGTACTCGCAACCATATGACGTGGGCTTTCATAGCAAAACACCAGATGTACCACGAGACCGCTACACAGATTCTCAACACTGTAACTCCTCGAAAGTTTGCTCAATCTAAAAAAATTCCAATGCTGACAGAGAGCTGAGAATCTGTGCTTTCTGGCAATTTATGATGTGTGGTATATATATTACGGTAATGTTGAGCAGCACCGCGAAAACGGCAGCTTTGGCAGAAGACTAGTGGGAAAGGAGAGTGAAGGAAGAGAGTAAAAGGAGAGCTAGCAAGAGTGGTGTTTTGTTTTCAAAAAATAGCGTTAGACAGTGGCATTTGTGCATGTCTGTCATGTGCAATAACAATATGTTACTTGAGAATGTTGAGAATGCATTTTTCCACCTTTCACTAATTGTCGCCTATGTATATAGTTATCTTTTGCACTGTGATTTGCACACCCAGAGTCCTAGACTCAAAAAATGACTGGTGATTGTTCTTAATATGTATAGGTTCACATTTCAAATGTCAAATCAAAACTTCATTAGCAATAACAAAATTTCTTCTCATAAAAGGCATGAATAACAAATCTATTTTTGTGTTTTTCTTCTTTTAAAATGATGACAATTCCATATAATGTGCAATAATCATTAACCAGATGTTGAAAAGTCAAGTTCAAGTACTCCTGGGAAAAGGGACCAAAGCTCTCAGACTCAGGGCATTTCCTGACTATTTTACAGCCATAATAACAAAATATGTCCAAATTGCCATTTTTAGACTCAGTAGGTAAAGGGTTAAACATGGTGGTGGTAGTGTGATGCTCTGGGGATGCTTTGCTGCTTCAGGATCTGAACCACTTGCTGTTATTATAAAACGATGAAATCTACTCTCTACCAAAAAACCTAAGGAAGAATGTCTGGCCATCACTTCATGACTTCAAGCCCAAGCATACTTGGTTTATGCAGAAGAACAATGATGACACCAGTAAGTCAAAGTCTAAATGGCTTAAAAAACACAAAATGAAGGTTTTGAAGTGGTCAGGTCATAGTCTAACTTAACACGCCAGATGGATGTGTTTCACACATCCATCTGGGAAACTTTCAATACTAAGCATTTGGGAAAGGGCAGAGGCTTTGAAAAAAATTCTGTCATTGGATGAACGTTCTGTCTGTCACATCTTTACGGGCCAGTCAGAGCAACAAAACACGTGACGTAGCAGCGACTGATGTACGAGTGCTCAGCTACCAAGGAATAACATGAACCATGGCGACTATAGACATCAGCAAGCGACTTTTGTCGTTGTTGAAAAGAAAACAACTCACTGCTGTTCTTTGTTCTACTTTTAACAAAGAAATGTCATCAAATTCTGATAAAACTGGCACTTTAGCAGCATCCACGCTAAGCTCTTCCGCCATATCTGCACAGGCCTCTTGTTGCTGCTTGCTTATGTCACGACTCTACCTCGCCCAGAAGTACTGCCCCTCGTTGCCGATTGGTCCTGTCACTAAAGTCGGGTGTACACTGTTCAATTTTCCTGCGATTCAGCCACAAATTTAGAGTCGCATGACTCACTCTGAAGTTGGGCCAACTTTTAGTCGTATCAGGCATCATTTGTCGTGCTGTGTACAGGGGGCTACGATGGCCGACCATGGCCCTACTATGACCTTATGACCTGCTCCTGACTGGTTGGGAGGATTTCTAGCATGTTTGATGTTTTGGTCATACAACTCCAGACACTTCACAGTGAGAGCAGAAACGCAAGCAGAAAAAACAACTTGGGGGGATTGTCTTCTTTGTAAATGGTCAGATAACATCCTAAAGTACCATGACAAGGGCTGAAATCACTTTCTGACGCACCCCCGTTATGATAAAGGAATAAATGAGCAGGACACAGAGGTGGTGCTGTGTGTGTGTGTGTGTGGGTGGGGGTGTGTGTGTGTGTGTGTGTGTGAGACAGGGAGAGATAGTGGGAGATACAGAGACAGAGAGAGCGAGAGAGAGAGAAGGCGGGAGAGACAGACGGGGGAGAGAGAGAGAGAATATGACTGGAAACTTTTTAAAAAGGAAACTCTGCGGGTTTCTGTCACAATCTGTCCTGACTTCAGTCGCACAGTGTGAGCACTCAGGTCATGTGCGATGGTCGTGCGTTGTAAGTGATTCAGTCACACAGTATGAGATGACATTTTGCACGACTATCGTATGGTTGGCTTGAAATCGCACAGTGTACGCCCGGCCTAACCGGGCCCAAACGGTTTAGATGGGAGCTTTTCTAGATGGATTCGCCAGTGAGAAACAAGGAAACGGGCGTATCCATCTGCTTTGCAAGGTTAATCAAAGTCTGGACTTAAATCCCATTTAGATACTGTGACAGGACCTTAAACAGGCTGTACTTGCTTGAAAACCCTCCAGTGTGGCTAAATTTAAACAATTCTGAATGAAGAGTGGGCCAAAATAGTGGCTGAACACAGAAGTTTCATGAGTAGAGACAGGATGGGCCAATACAACGTTGCTGTGACACTCAATTGGGGGATCAGTTATGTCCAGGTGTATTTCAGATACTCTTGGAACTCAGAAATTCTGAGTTGCCAGGCAGATACTGTATGTCATCAAAAATGCACCTTGAACCCAGATCCCGACTCAGAAACCTAGATTAGTTTTGGTACCCCAAGTTAACAATTTAGCAACTGGAAAGCATTCAACTCCGATGTGATGCCATCTCCAGTTCCAATATCCAACTTATGAGGTAAACGGAACACAAAAATGATCCCCCATGATGTTTTAAAGGCAGTTTTTAAAATTCCAGGCAAGATGCACCTCAGCGAAAAAACTCTAGGGTTTAGTTACTCTTTAACACCGATGCTCTTTTCTTTCCCTTTGCTATTATTTGCTCCTAAACCACACCTATGTCCAGTAGTGGATGTGGTGTGTATGTGGGTGTGTGTGGGTGGGTGTGTGTGTGTGTGTGTGTGTGTGGGGGGGGGTTATCACAGATGGACTGTCTTAATTCATTAGTTTGATGCTGACACATGATATAAAATGTCATCTACTGACTAATTGAATTGCTTCAATAATTTTAACAAGGGAACAAGTCTATTTTTACTTAGCATAGCAAACATAACAAACAACATATGAACTCAAAGGCATATATTTTTTTTTAAACTCTGGGGAAGAAAACTCTAAAAACTAATGACTAATGACAGCCTGGCCTGCTCTATTTCATCCATAAAGTTTGTCAGTGTGTTACAGTTCGTCTCAAAATTAGGAAATTCTTGGATGTCAGTCATATATGTCATCTCCAATGCGCCTTAAGTTTAAAGTCTGACTTGGAAACTCCAAGGAACTTCAGAACCCTGAATTACTAACTCTTTGTAACTGGAACACTGTCAACTTAGGTGCACATTTTTTCTGTGCTTGTGGAGCTCCTATCTTTTGTTTTGAAGACGAGCAAATGCACATGTGCCATTTATAATGAGGATCATTGACAGGGCTGCAGCACAGAGCTCTGCACCCTATAACATTACAAATCTACACTTAGATTGCACATAACATTTTACATTGTTTTTGTGAAAGATTTATTCAGTAATATTTCATATGGATGTTTTAATTCAGTGAACCAAGGTCTGTCTTCTCCTTCTGGAGATTGTTGCAGCAGTGCTCTGGCATCTTCTGTTGACCTCCGCCACCGCCCATGTCTGTAGGGGCTGTCAGTGGGCATAGCAGAAGCAAAGTAATTCAAGACATCTTTGACCAGCAAAAATCATATAAATCTTTAACCACTGCACATAGATTGTAAAGTGCATGAACCAAAATGAAAGGTGACTTTTTGTGATTAGGGGTTAGCACTGCCTGGTTATCTCAAGTTTTGTTTAGACAAAGCCAGTAACATGCAAAATGCATATAATAACAGAGTCAAAGGTACACATTTGTGTCTTCAGAAAAAGGCAGAGTTTCAGCTCTGCAGATGCTGTTTTCTTAAAGTATAGTGCACTCGTATTTCGTCTGTATGTGTATATTATGGGTGAACCTGAATAGGGAGTGCACTTCAGCTCAAATTTCTTTTTTACTGGAATATCAATGCAAGTTTACCTTTGGAGTATTCTGCATTAGATTATGTCGTGTAAAGGCATCTTGAACTTGGATGGCAAGGGTAGATTAACATGCTCATCTTAAATTTTATCCCCAGGATTTACTTTTTCCAAATTTAATCTGGTAAAGTACACTGAACAAAAATATAAATGCAACACTTTTGTTTTTGCTCACATTTTTTATGAGCTCAACTCAAAGATCTAAGACTTTTTCTATGTATACAAAAGGCCTATTTCTCTCAAATATTGTTCACAATTTTGTCTAAATCTGTGTTAGTGAGCACTTCTCCTTTACCAAGATAATCCATCCACCTCACAGGTGTGGCATATAAAGATGCTGATTAGACAGCAATGAGTATTGCACGGGTGTGCCTTAGGCTGACCACAATAAAAGGCCACTCTAAACTGTTTAGTTTTATCACAGCACAATGCCACAGATGTCACAAGTTTTGAGGGAGTGTGCAATTGACATCCTGACTGCAGGAATGTCCACCAGAGCTGTTTCCTGTGAATTGAATGTTCATTTCTCTACCATAAGCCGTCTCCGAAGGGGTTTAAGAGAATTTGGCAGTACATCTAACCGGCCTCACAACTGCTCCTTTGCATAATCAAAGAATTTCTGCACAAACTGTTAGAATCTCAGGGAAGCTCATCTGCATGTTCATTGTCCTCATCGGGGTCTCGACCTGACTGCAGTTCGATGTCGTAACTGACTTGAGTGGGCAAATGCTCACATTCGATGGCGTCTGGCACTTTGAAGAGGTTTCCTCATCACAGATAAATCCCAGTTTTCACTGTACAGGGCAGATGGCAGACAGCGTGTATGGCGTCATGTGGGTGAGCGGTTTGCTGATGTACAAACAAAGTGGCTCATGGTGGCAGTGGGGCTATGGTATGGGCAGGCCTATGTTATGGACAATGAACACAGGTAAGTTTTACTGATGGCATTTTGAATGCACAGAGATATCGTGACGAGATCCTGAGGCCCACTGTTGTGATATTCATCCATGACCATCACCTCATGTTGCACCATGATAATGCACGGCCCCATGTTGCAAGGACCTGTACACAATTCCTGGAAGCTGAAAACATCCCAGTTCTTGCATGGCCAGCATACTTACTGGACATTTTAGAGTGGCCTTTCACTGGGGTCAGCCTAAGGCACACCTGTGCAATAATCATGCTGCCTAATCAGCATCTTGATATGCCACACCTGTGAGGTGGATGGATTATCTTGGCAGAGGAGAGGTGCTCACTAACACAGATTTAGAGAAATTTGTGAACAATATTTGAGAGAAATAGGCCTTTGGTGTACATAGAAAAAGTCTTAGATCTTTGAGTTAAGCTCATGAAAAATGTGAGCAAAAACAAAAGTGTTGCATTTATATTTTTGTTCAGTGTATTATTCCACTTACATAGCCAAGGATCAGCTAATCCTTCTCATTTTTGCTGATCTTTCAAAGCAACACTGACTTGGGAAGCTCTATGCCCTAACATCAAAACGCTTCAAGATTACCAAATCCATATGGTCAGGGCTTTAAAGGCAATTGCTCAAAAATATTTTTGACTACTAATAATGTAATGTAAAGAAGCTGTTTGTGCAGCAGCCAGACTGGATATCTCGCAAAATTTGTATTTAAAAGGTTGGAGAACAGAATAATGAAACAAAACCAAATTTTCCCTTATTTTCTTTTTTTTTTAAACAATTAGATTAACAAATAATCATGATAATGGGAAAAAACCCTATCAGGTCACTTTTTAATATCTTGGTCCATGGTTGTCTCACTGACGTGTCAGCATACCTTTTGAAAGTAGTCTTGGTTTGGTTTCACTGGAAATCATCACTCACAAGTCTCTTTCAAGACATTAGTATGCTCTCACATAAAACTGCTTCTCCTTCAAAGAGTCTGTAGTTAAATCTCTTTTGTGCAGGATTAAGAAGAGCAGCTTCACTAAAGTCAGAGCCTGCAGCTGTGTTGGGGCTGAGCTACGGTTTCTGAGGCCAACTGGAGGCCTCTGTCTGCGTGTGTTATTATGACTAACTTCCTATAACCCTGCCTCTCCATGAGTCAAGAGCCACCTCACAGAGAGAGGAATGCAGCGACAGGTTCCAGGGAAAGGAAAGACAAGAACCTGTTGTTTTTTAGGACTGTCTGGCCCTTTTTTCTGGATGTCTGTTTTGCTTACTGGCAGTGTGGGGGGCTGGTTGGACAGAGATACAGGCTGTAGCATGATGTAGTATATTTCCAAGGTAAAATTCTGTGTCACTGAGTTCCATGGTGGTTGGTAAAGACAACCTACTTGGATTTTTGTCTGACTTTTTCCTAAACTTCTTTGCGGACAACATACCATTTGGCTGTTCAGGGTAGCATTAAAAGTAGAAAATGCAATATGTTTAACCTTAATGTAGCCAGTGATGGGCAGCGTTATTTTTATAACATATGTTATTGATTACATACCTAAGAAAGTAACCAGTAAGATTACTGCTTCACATACCAAAAACAGAGGGGTTCAGGGGTAGAGTACTTTTGTGTCACCAGAATTTAAACTCTTTAACTACCCTTTCCACATCAGTTGTGAAAATGGCACATAAATGAATGTACAACTACCTTTGAATGTGTTGACTCTATCCTCATTCTACAGTTTATGACAACTAGTCTGTCACTCTGCCGCCTAATAACAAAATGACAAATGCCATAACATTTACAGCTCTTAAGCATGCTCCTAGTCTGACAATGAACTGGGCAGAGGCCCACAGCATTACACATAGGCTGTGGCATAATACTGTATGCCTCATTGAAACAACTGGCAGTGTTTTCAATGAAAACTAATACCCATGACATTTTGAACTTACAATCTGCTATGATTCTTTTCTTTTGCTTTTTGTTAAAAATCAACACACTAGAGATATTTCCACAGTGTACTGCTATCTTCTCTGCCATCATACTAGCTTACAGTCAGCCACATGTGCACTGTCACAAATGAAACCTAGCGTTAGTTAATGCAGGACACGGAAGTCCAGCCATGATCAGCTGATCCTAATTATCACCTCCCAGTTCCCACAGCCAATCACAGCTCTTTCTGTCAACATAGCAGGGTATTTAAATGTGACATACTTCTTACTAATCCCTGCTTGAATTAATGCTGATGCACCATGCTGCTGCTGTTGCTGCTGGCAAAGCTTAACCTCCTCCAACCCAGCCTCCTCCTTGATAGCATTGGGTTTCTAGCTCTCTGGAAAGTCGAAGCATGCTGCTTGACTAACCCAGGGATTATCTTCTGAGCAGAGCCTTCTCCGTTAGGTAAAACTGTGTCCATTTTGCAATACAATGGTAAAATGTATGACAACAGAGTTCCTGACTGAACTGTGTTTACCTTCCACTGGCATACAGGTATGTGCAAATGTGCCAACAGGCAGGAGAAAAACAGAAACAGTGTGGATGTTTCAGGGTTTTACCTATTTTCTCCTCATGTGTTTGGGGTGACAACAGGTAAAGGGGAACAGATTACTGGAATAGCAAAACTAGCATATCTTAACTCAGTGAGTATTTACTCTCCTAAAAAGTGTAGTGAAATTCCCCCTGGGTTAGTTGTTCTCAGCTCTGTGGTCATACTGACAACACACTGCTACATTCAGCTCACTTATTTTTCACTCAGAGGCTCAAAAGTTTGTCAAATATTTTTTTCACATGTACTCCTCCCTTTCTGTTTGCCCTTTTAACATGCTGGGGAAATCAGTTGGGCTAATGAGTTGAACACTGCATCATAACTACACTCGACACCAGTGTCTATTTTAATGCCTGTTGTAGTATTCTGACAGCATCAAGTAATGAAGCGCAATGCGGTATGACATTTGTCCCCCTCCATTGCTCCATTCTGTTTTTCTCTGTTGCTTGCATTGAGTAGGGCAAGGACCAAGGAAAGACGGAGATGGCAAGGAGTCAGGAGTGTTAAGGAGGAATGCTGCCACATACTAAAAAAAGTAATGTTTGGAGTTGTTTAGGATTATGACAAGCGTTCAAAGTGTGACAGCATGAAGATTTTAATTCTTATGCTACTTTTGTTTCCTTAAAGTAGTGAAATATATGGGCAAAAAATGAAAGAAAAAAAACAGTCTTAAAAAAAATCACAGAGAATTGGTTGCAGACAGGAATTAAAAGGCCTCCATTTTATGCCTGGATGAGTGGAGTCACATAACGCTCATGTTTGGTGTGTTTCCACAAAGTGGTTTGGTTTGGTTCAGTTCAGTTTTGCCAAGGTTTAGACCATTAAACTCTGATCTTAGCAGTGCTTCATCAGCGGATGTCCTTCTCACCAACCCATCTAGCTTGTTGCGACAGGAAATCAGTCTCTTCAAACAGGTGAAAATGGCACTCAAATGGGAGGTAGCTACCACGGCTAACATGAAAGAGTTGGTTCGTAGAACAGCCTTTCGGTTGATAGCACTTTACTGTAAAAGCGTGTTTATGACAAAGTGAGTAATTTTAAGGAGATCAGCTAACCTTTAAGCTTAGTGTTGTTGCCTGGATAGACACTAGATGCTAGGAGGTCTGTGGTACTGAGAAGTTTGTAATATTGATTGCCTCCATCCAGGTAAATCTGTTAAATTGTGGTAAAAATCACAGTTTTTTGTTGAAGTGTAGGGATCATTTTCAATATCTGTAGAAATTTTTGTAATGTCAGTTGCAGCATAGAGATCCATTCAGAGCTGTTAAGTACAAACTTTCCTCCATTCTCATTCTAATGGCTGTCCCCCACTTCCTGACCCCTAATGGACATTCTGATCACGTAATTGCAAACAACTCATACAGGGACAAAACAGTTTGTCTCAAAGCTGTCAAAGGCTTGTCCAAACAAAGCGCCAACCTTTTATTATGAGGCTAAGCATTAGTTCATGCAGGACACAGTAGTCATACACCCAGCTGTGAACAGCTGATGACCACCACCTCCCAGCTGTCACTGCCACTCACACCTCTTTCTCTCAACACAGCAGTGTATATAATTAAGACATACTTCTCACTAAAATCCCTGCTTGCAACGATGTTAATATACAATGTTCCTGCTGCTGGCAAAGCTTAACCTCCACCACCCCAGCCACCTCCTCTATAGCCTAAAGCTTGTTGCACCCTCATTCAGATGTACGCTAATATGGACAAACTGCTTTTAAGCTAATTTTATTGTATTCAAAACAAATTGGGATTTCTAACCATGCACTTCCTGGAAAGTCAAAGCATGCTGCTTAAGGAACCCAGGGAGCATCTTTTGAGCAGTCTCTTCACCAGGTAAAACTGAATATCCATTTTGCAATAAGATGGTATGACAAGAATGTTCCTGAATGAACAAAATAAAAACAGAAGATGTTATTCAGTTTACAGGGGTACGCTGACATCAATAAGTAGAATTACAGCTTTAATGGATGTAGTGTGGGTAGCGAATGTTCAGTGTTATGCAATGTGATGCAATGATGGACCCCTGAATGCTGTTAGTACATGGTGTACATTTAATGTGTATTTGGCTATTTGGAATAGAGCCTCGCCATGACAACATCCATAATGCAAAGTAACTGGTTACAAAAGCAGAACTTATGCCAGGAAATCAAAACATTTCTATTTCAAACAGTAAGACACAACTTTTAGATTTGTAGGCAAAAGTTATAGATTAAAAGCATAACCCCAGCTCACATAGGGAGGCTGTATGGAATGTCTAATAACAGTGGTTCAAACACAAAGGTACAACTCAAGGAAAACCAATCGAATCGACTTAAGAAACTGAATAAAAACAATTCTTTTGGTCAAAAATACTTGAAAAAAACAACAACCAATTCAGTTTAATGGAGATGGCTGCACACAGAACACTAATGTAGTGGTGGATGTAGAGAAGGAGCAGTATGTTGAGGAAAAGCTTGTTTTTGTTTTAGAAACTGATGCTTTATATGGGACATCTAATGGTTCCGTGCTCTGAAATTCTCATACCTCTAGGTAGTTTCCTGCACTATTCAAATATTATATTTCAGGTAATTGAGGCACCTTTTCCTCCAGTCTAAGGGATTTATTTCTTTACTTTACAGAATGTAGCCATTTTTTATCAAATCTTGAAAGCAAGGTTTCATTTCAGTTTTGTCTGGCACCCTCCGTCTTCCTTTAAAGGAAGCACCCTGTCAAATTCTGGCCTTCTTAACCCAAACTGTGAGAGAGTGAGAGCGGCCTGCTGAAACATCTGTGGTCTTGGCTGGGAATGAATGGCTACAGATAGACTGGGATTAAGGATCCTGAAAGTTAGCTCTGGGATGTGGAGGACAGAGAAGTTGGTCGAGGCTGTGGGGGGGGGGGTTGTGAGTTGAAAACCAGGGCCGGGGTGAGGAAGGGGGTAAGAGTCTGGGGTGAGGAAGCTGGGGGAAGCTAGAGGACTAGAGTTGAAAGTTCGGGATAGGGTGAGTGCAGGAATGAGGGAGATGAGGATTGAATGTGGAAACTTACACAAACTTTAACAAAAAAGGGCGCTGATTTAGCAAATGACAGTCTTTGGGTATTTCCGACTCAGGTAGTAAATGCAACCTGAACAAATTGTAATCACCCAGTACAGTGAGTGACTTTAATGCTAAATCAATACTTTTATCCTGTGGGATTCAGTGTAAGGGAGACTATGTATTAGGTGGGAAATGTGGCTGAGAGAAAAAGACATGAGTATGTGATGTGGAGACTGTGGTTTAGGGTCAGAGGATTGGAGGTTGGTGGAAGTGGAGCTATGTCAGGGTTTCTGCCTTTTTTGAAGACAAAAGTGGGAGTTTGATGGATGCTTTGGCTGAGACTAAACAAACTGATGGATGTGGAGTTGTTGATGGATTACACAGAATTTGGACGGAGCTAAAACATGTGAGAGTGAAGTTTGCTTCCCAGCTGGGAAGTCCATCCTGGGGGTTAAGGGAAGGCCATTTGATGTTATTTTGGATTTTCCTGGATGTGGTAATAGATGGACATGAAGGATGTTTTTCTATCTGTCTCTCTCTCAGACACTGACACTTTGACGTGCCTAAGCCCCTTTAATGGTTTGCCAGTTACACATTTGGGAAGACGATATTGTGGAAGATATGGAGCATGAGATGACTCAGCCACAGGAATCCTAGAAAACCCACAGTGGTTGACTTGGCTACATGGAGAGAAAGAGACAAAGGGTTATACAGGAAGTGAGTGTGAAAAGTGTGTGAGAAAAATGAAAGCCAAGGAGAAGTAAAGGAGAAAGGGAGTCATGGGAACGTGTCAATGGACATAGTAATTGATGTTGTGGGGAATTAATGATCTTGACATTTTTCTAGCTTCCCGTCAGCAATCCATTAAAATAAGTATCCCTTATTACGCACGGATGATCATAAATAAATTAAAGATTTGAAGCAATAGACAATTGGAGCTCAATGTTGATTGACGCTCTGTCAGATCTGAATCCTGTTGGTCAACATAGTATGAATGTCTTTATTTCCACTTAACTGCACATGTGGTGTTAGACGATAGAATTGAACTCTGCAGCTGGAACAAAGAAGTCCTTCTGCAGTTGTTTGGAGGTAAAGGCTGATTGCCAAATGAAACATTAGCATTAATGAATATTTCATTACCCATCAGGACTAGCTGTGATGGTTGTCCACAGCCAAATTCCACAAATGCAACAGCTGAAAATTGTCCCTGCCTGAGGTTAAAGATGTTAGATTATTGCCTTAATTGTGCTTGGTATGAAGTTTTTATATATGTTCTTTCTCATGTTACCTTGAGTTGAACTTTGTTCCATTAGTGGGCCTCAATCTCTAACTGTTCCATCTGTTCCAGAAGATATTTAATCTTTGTCCCACTTGCACAGATTTCAAGAGGGTTTTAACATTCACCAAA
The DNA here is from genome assembly GCF_018320785.1 of Cheilinus undulatus. Classification (NCBI taxonomy): domain Eukaryota; kingdom Metazoa; phylum Chordata; class Actinopteri; order Labriformes; family Labridae; genus Cheilinus; species Cheilinus undulatus. The sequence continues at coordinate 18,289,365 of NC_054872.1, forward strand.
GCTTTCTTATTTGTGATATTTTCTTGGCTAAGAAGGCTGCAGATACTTGTTAACTACATGTATGTGTATGGATGATTGCCACCTCACGTCCCTTGTGTCAAATCCACACATATGATATGCACATGCTCAAAAATGAATGTGACATGGATGAGAGATGCAGTGTGATGCATGTGTAGTAGAGACAGTGTAGAAGCAGAGGGGATGGGTCATAGGAGCAGACACAGCAATGACAGAAATTTAAAGACAAACCGTCAAATCAAGTCCATGATGACTGAAATCTGTAAAATACATTATAGACACTGCAGAATGACAAAAATGTTTGTCAAACTTGCAGGAGAGAGAGAAATTCTGTTGTAGAAGTGTTGGAAGGCTTTCCACGAGTGTTTCTGTGGGAATTTGTCCCCATTCATTCTGTAGACTACTTATGAGATGAGGCTCTGATGTTTGACGGAAAGGCCTGGCTCACAGTGTCCATTCCAGTTCATCCCAAAGGCGCTTGATGGGCTTGAGGTTAGGTCTCTGTGTGGGCCAGTCAAGTTTTTCCACACTGAACTCATCAAAGCATGTCTTTATAGTCCTTGCTTTGTTGACTGGGGGACAGTCATGTTGGAAAGGAAAAGGGCCCTCCCCAAAATGTTGCCAAAAGGCTGGAAACATTGTCCACAATGTCTTGGTATGCTAAAGCATGAAGACCGGTCTTCACTGGAAATAAAGGGCTGAGCCCACACCCTGAAAAATAGCTACATACCATTATCCCTCCCCCACAAAACTTCACAGTTGGCACAATGCAGTCAGGCAGGTAACGTTCTCTCAGCACCAGTGTTGGTGTGCTTTACACCACTCCATCTGATGCTTGGCATTGGACTTGGTGATGTGAGGCTTGCATGCAGCTGCTCAGCCAAGTAAACCCATTCCATGAAGCTCCTGCTGTACAGGTGCTTACATTAATGCCAGTGGAAGTTCTGAACTCTTCCGCTATGAAATCAGCAGAGCATTGGCCACTTTCATACGCTTTGAACCTTAGCAGTCGTTGACCCTGCTCTGATTTTACAAGGTCTTCTGCTTCACTTACAGCTGTCAGTCAAAGTCAAATTCAGAACAGCTATTCGCAACGAGAGGAGTTGAAACAACAGCATGCAATGGGCCTACCAGCTCACACTACTGCGAATCAGGGAGATGTTTTTATTTCTGCAATGACTCTGTCATTGAATTTGAAAAAACAAAAATGAGTTACTATGTAATAAATCTGTCTCTCATTCTCACTTTTTTATATTCTAATGTGTAACTTAACACTATATAACTAATTTGCCTTTTATCATCAATCACCATTATAGTGCCGCTGCACAATTTCATGGCACATATAAAAACCAAACTGCTTTGCTAGCTCAGTCATGTTATAGCTAAGCTATCTAATGAAAACAATGTTTTTTCCAGGGACAAATTGAGCTACTACAGCCTTGAATTTCTTGGGTGTTAGCTAGTATAGTGTTGTGCATTCTTCTTTCATACACAGCTGAAGGGGGGACAGAAGTGTTTATCAGGCTGATGTTTCCATGTATAAAGTTTACTTTAAAAAGATGGATGTTGAGGATGTTTCCAGGTAGCTATATCCCTATTTAACTACACTAAGACAAAAGAAAAAGTCTAATTCATCACAGGGTCATTGTGTCAGCAGTTATATGATGTGAGGCTGCTGTCGATTACAGTGTGGCTAAAGTTAGCAGCTAGCTCCTCCAGTCTTTGTCCCTTTTTGCAGATACATATTGTGCTTAATGTGGTAACTCATCGATTTGATTGAGTAGTTATACAGGAGTATGACCCTCATCAGCTTACATACAACTTTTTCCCTTTTCTAGTTCAAAACACTGCCATACCACTCTTTTCATCTGACACACTAGATGCTAAGCTAATCATGTTTATGTCCAGCAAAGTGCTGTGGGGAAAGCTCTGACAGGAAGGCACAAGCATTAACTGAAGCTACAGCAGCTACAAGTAGCATGAGGCTTTGTAACTGTTTTAAAACATCATTACAGCATTTGACTGGCCAGCATTTAAAAAAGTTATACGATTAGTTTAACTGGCTCAGAAATCTTGCGCCGCCTAATGTGATATCCGGTCTTAACTGTTTAGCCAGCTAAATCCTTAATGGACACCATCATTTACAAAATTCATAGCATGCTTTTATTTAATAAAACATTCTACTTGAGCAATTATTTGTTGGCCTTTATTTCTTATCAAAACAAGATCTATATCTCCCATTTCAAATGTTTCTGCTTGTAACTCCCAAAAGCCAGCTACAGAATCTCAGGAAACACTATCAGCTGGTTCGATTCATGAAATTCAGCTGAAATTGTTCCCCTCGAAGTTCTGAAACAGGCTTGCTGCACAAATCTTTAGTCTGGACTCTTATGCCTTTTATGGGTAATGAAAGGGGTTTGTGTCCATGCTAAGTAACAACAGCACAAGCCTACAACTTACAAGGACATGGCATTCATCAGTTTAAGAGGACAGGTGGAAAACATTCTGCAGCTTCATAAATCTGACCAATACTTTTCTTAGGAGCTCCTTAAGAACACATTTAAGAATCAACATGGGATATATATTGGGACATGGGACATTGGTGAATGAGGCCCAGTGTCTCTTGTCCTCTTCTAGTTTGCAGGTGGAATTGCTTCATTGTATAACATAAAAAGTAAACATTACCCTTTGCACTCGACTCAAATTTCTTTTTGCATTTGCCAGTGGAACGCTATCCAAACCTACACGCTTATGGAAGTAGTTCCAATTAGCTTGTAATAAAACCCAGTCTGATGGTGGGAAATGTGGTCTCTATGCTATGGAAAAGCAGAAACACCACTGTCATAATTCAGACCTCATTACTGGCCATTTCTAGCAATGTCTAAAGCAATTTTACAACAATACCGCAACTAATTTGAGAATGATATATTAAGTATTAAATATCCAGCATGTACTACTTGTTTTTTTCTCTTTGGCTCTTTGCTCTGTTTGGGGATCACATTGCGTCTGTGCTGGGGTATTTTGTGTGTTGTCCTGCCAAACTGCATGAAGGGGTCCAGAAACAGGCCTGGGATCAGCTTGAGGCCAAAGCCCAATAAGCTGTATCTCCTCAGTAACTGGGCAAACACAACTGGAGGACAAGTAAAGGGTGAGGCGAAAAGAAAAATAGACCCATGTTTTATGTACATACTGGCTGCCTGCCTGCCTGCTGATTAGAATTGGTATTTGAACATTCATCTTTATCACCACTTATTCATACTGGAACCACAAATAAGCCTTATACAAACAGTTTTTCTTTTTTGGGGCTAGGATAGGTCTTTTTTCTTCATGTCACAGCATTGAAAAACATTGAAAGAGGCCATGGCAGACTATAGAAAGCACTTGCTTTAACTGTGGTTAATAAAACAGTGCATTTTGATTAAATAACTAAGATTTAATTTTCTTGAAAGCCATTACCCGTTGTGTCAAAACTGGATTTGATACACTGTTAAATGCCTGAGTCATTAAATACACCATTTCCAAAAATGAGTGGACACCCATGCAAATAAGAGTTCAAATGTTTAAGAGATCCTCATTTCTTGCAGTTACATTAAGTTCAGCTTATAGCCCTGTCATCACCATAGGCAAATACTTTGAATTTGGGGTTGTGAAGAATATGGGACTTTAAACATTTCATTTCAATGGATGCCAACTCAGCCAGAAAATTACATCCATACTCATTCTGACCTGGTCAATTCTAGATTGTATAAATAATAAGTAGAAGTGCCAAGCTCCTAGTAGCCTTGCCACAATGTGATAAACCTTGCAAACTAACATTAGGGCAACAAGCACTAAAGCATGTGATGCTCTCCTTTTACTTGTTACATTCTTCACCCCTGAGTTCCAATCTGTTCACCTTGCAAAACAGATGGATTGAGCAGATTCCATGTCTGTAATCAGGCAGAGCCATATGGCGAAGCTCCAATCTTAAGAATTTGTGCCGGTCTGAAAACGGACCTGACCAGTCATTTGAAGGGAACGGTAGCTACAGATTGGGTTTAGTTGTGTTGGAAGCCAGTATATGATGGCTGCTGCAGGTGTAGCGATTAACATAGACGTAGCTGTAGTATAGCGGCGGTTTTATCAGAACTGGGCTACATTTTTTGAAATACAAGACCAAAATGCCGCACTGAAAGCTTTTCCTGGCAGAGACGATGTATTTGCACTTCTCGTGACTGGCCTTGGCATGAGTTTCATCCACCCACAAGCTCCACCATTCTTATACTAGGACAGCACCTGCCAAGCTCATGTAACTACTGGTGCTGTGCATGCCTACTACCTCATTTTGTCTTGTTGGACAGAACATTCATCCAATCACCTTCTGAGAACTTCTTGAAAAGTACTTTGTATGGGAGCTTTCCCAGATGAATGTAAAATATATCCATGCAGTGGGTTTTTGAAACAGGCCTGTTAGGTTACCAGTCTTTCACTTAAAATTGAATCAGAAACAAATTGTGTGTCTGGAACTTTATGAAATGGAGCATGGCCAGCAGCTGCATGCAACTCATACTTTGAGATATGCACTGTAAGCTTCTGCTGTATCTAAAGGATGCTTAACCTGGGGGTTCAAGCCCCAGTGGCCCTTCTGTCAAAGAATTCTGGGTTAAGACCCTGAACCCCAAAATAGCTCTCAAAGTCATGGCCATCAGTCAATATGTTTACATACACAGTCAAGTCAAGTTGTGGTTATGGGTCAGTTAGACTATAGACATAATATACTGTATGTAGACGCCACGTTGACTGACTGGCTGTACATCAACGCTACAGCCATATTGCCAGAGACAGATCCACTATGTAAAGCAATACAAGTAGACAAGCTATACACAAGTTTTCAGATTAAAAAGCATAATTTATCACATTAAATTGACTGATTGATTGATTTTTTTAATTGTTCGATATTCAAGTACCAAAAGGAAAACACAAAGACAAAAAAATGATGTTATTTGTGAAACAAAGAAGCAGAATCTACTTATATTTGAGCAAATCTCATGTTATATTCAAATCATTTCAGCAATGTTTAAAATAATAGTTCACGATATACACAGCATAGGGTATATTTCTGTATGCGTATGAGGCGGTCTTGCCTCTGTGTTGCATATGTCTATGAATTAGGCTATGAAATGCATGGACTGCTGCCCTTTTCTAAGTATACAAGCACTAGAAGAGAAGTTTATTGAATAAAGTGCATCTGACTCTACCTATGGTAGATGGTGATGTCCCCCCCTTTCAGCTAGGTCATATCAATAAGAGCAGCCCAATGTGACTGCCATGAAAATGAATGGCGTTAGATAGAAAACAGTAACAGCAATATAGTTGAACACCATTACATTTTGTTAGTACTTCAAACAGTTAAAAAGAAAGAATTTACTTTTTTTAATTCTCAAAGGATGGAGGAGAATAAAAGGGGATTTCTGTTTCTTTGGGATGAAACCAGAGAGGAGTAAAATGGTCAAATGAGGGACTGGTGTTGTGTTCCTACTTACAGAAAGTCAGTAATCACTCTGTAACATAAGGAGCTGTAGTCTACTTGTCTGTTTACATTCACTAATGTATAAGTGTGTAATTAAATGAGATCCAACTCATTCTGGATGATTGAAAACACAAAAGGCATGTGATTATAGTTTATGACATCACTGGTTACAAGATGGGGTCATTTGTCTAGTTTGACACAGAGAGACGGAACAGACACTCATAAAGACGATGCCAGCCCTCATTCAAAAAATAGTAGTAGTTTTTCTGTCAACTAACTAGTTACTAGATTTGGGTTCCCAATAACCATTAAACTGTACAATTTTCTATTTCAAATCTTTTAACACTCAAAAAACTCCCACCTATTTTTTGATAATATATTTTTTTCTTTATTTTTTATCTTTTTATTTATTTACATCATTTTTATCTTTTATTTATTTTATTTTTTTTCTTAGGGTTATTTTGGCTTATTATTTATTTAGTCTTAAGTTAATTTATTTATTTTATCTACTTCATTTCTTTTTAATATGGAGTTTCTGCCATATATCCCCACTCTATGGTTTTATACCTGTTTACATGGGGTGATCAAGAGTACACCGTAAGACAGACTTGTCCAGTCATGGGAATATAAAAAAGTGGAATGCCACTATGGAGGATTCTATGGTGATTCAACCCCTAGCTGCATTATCAAGGTGTGTCTGTAAAAATTTTAAGAAATTCTTCTGGCACTTGCATGATTTTGATCAGACTACCATGTCTTCATGCAATTTTGAAAATTGGACAAACTCAAGACATTGACTTTTTTCACCACTGTGTAAGTGTACTAAGAGTTTTAATGTGTGAATGTGACTGAACAAGAACCGAAATGAGCAGTTTGGCACTTTGCATGGTTTTCTCTGTCATGGTGTGGAAAAATGTATGACTGCTGTAAAAGTGGTTGAAGTGGTTGGAAAAGTAGAAAGTGAAGTTTGGTAAGGGAGGGATAATAGTCTGGGGATTTTATTGACAGATTTGGCTGGGCCCCATGGTTCCAGTGAGAGGTCTTCTTAATGCTTAGGGATCAAAGAGATCTTATGAGTTGCTCTAACTTTTGGTGAATTTCTGGGAAGGACATTTCCTCCTCCAGCATGACCATGCATGTAAGACAAAGAAAATCCATAAATCCATAGTCTGTAAGGCAGTTTTTGGTCAGAACAAAATTGGCCTGCACAGAGCATTGATCTAGACCTTACTGAACAATGTTTTGAGAAACCAGAATACCACTTGCATTGTATGAGCTTAAACTATCAGTAGCAGACCTAAAATGCTAAATGCAACAAATGCCAACACTTAAAAAAAAAAAAAAAGCCCATAGAAATACTTTCTGTTGGGGAGCAGGTCAACCTAGCTGTTGGGTTACACATCCCTTGTGACTTTTGACCTATAACCTCCAAAATCAAGTCTTTGATGAGTCAAAGTGTGCATTTTTGAAAAGTTTGAAGAAAACTGATGACAATGTTTTAGGCAGTGAATACATGATGCCCAGTGACCTCTACCTTTGACCTTTACAATTTCCCCCATAAGCCAGAGTGGACATTTCTGCATAGTTTGAAGCAATCCCTCAAAATATTTTTGAGATTCACTATTTTGACAGAAGTATTAGGCCATCTGATCATAACATCAACAGGGAATGTAATGATATTGTATTCCAATCCATGTACTTCAATATGGAGTTTGTCCCCCTCAGCTGTAGCAGCCTCTGCTCTACTTGGAAGACTTCCAAGGAGTGTTTCTGTGGTCAATTTGTGACCGTTCATTCTCTAGAGTATTTATAAGGTCAGGCACTGATATTGGACAAGAAGGCCTGGCTTGCAATCTGCATTCCAGTCATCCCAAAGGTGCTCGGTGGTGTTCAGGTCTATCTCTTTGTGGGCCAGTCAAGCTCTTCTACACCAAACTCATCAAACCATGCCTTTGCAGCCCTTGCTTTGTGCACTACAGGACGGTCATGTTGGAATAGAAAGAGCCTTCCCCAAACTGTTGCCACAAAGTTGAAAGCAAATTTTATGAACCGTCTTATTGCAAAGTTGGCATCCATCACAGTACTAGTGTTGAAGTAACTGCGCTGTTCAGAGCGACCTATTCTGTATCACAAACGAGGAATACATTTGAATGCTAATGACACTGACCTTTGGTGTTTAACCTCCAAAATCGGATCATTTCATCTATGAGTCAGAGTGTACACTTTTGAAAAGTTTGAAAAAGAACACTCAAAGGGTTCTTGAAATAGACAGAGAGCCCAGAAACACAACACTTTTGGTATTTTCTGTCAGTTCACAGGCACAAAAACCAAATTCCTACCAGCTGAAAGGCAGCAATATTAAGATTCATGGTTTTAAAATTAGGCATCCATCAGGTATGATGGTCATGTATGTACTACCTTGTGGGTCACAAGGTGTAACTAAACAAGAAGCAACATCAATAAAGTTTGATGAGGCAAGGTGTTTCATCTTAAACAATGAATACATTTACCCATATGCCACAGCAGTGACATACAATGGAGATATATTAGACTCTGTAACATGACTCACATTCGATCCAGTGCTGGAGTGACTGTGAGAGACAAGCAGAAGAGTAGAAAAGTGCTGAGTCACCCTTCAGCTGCGAGTATCATGTACCTTCCAAACTTTTCGCAGTGTTGCGGTGACCTTGAGCGGCGCGGAAAGAGAGCGAGCGACTGTGGAAAATGAGGAGGAGAAGAGCGAGCGAGAGACCCCTCCAACCTGCTTCTCGACAGATAATCTGTCAACCCCCCACTGGTCCCCAGACTCATGGTACATGCGGCATACACACACATATGCCACATTGAACACACACACCTAGACTCCTGCAGCACAGCTGAGTGTCTGACAGAGCGGTAGTTTGTGGAGAGCGCTCCTCTTCTCTTTCTTTCTTACTCCATTCATCACCCAACACACTGCCTACTCTCTCTGTCTCTCACTTCCTGCCTCCTCTCTCGTTTATTATCTTTCATCTGCTCTATAACCTTCCTCCCTATCTCGCTGTAGGTCCATGGTGTTCCTCACTCACTCTTTGTTTGTCCTTTCTCTCTCCAATTTATCATGTCTTTTATTTGTCTTTGCCTCCTGAATTAATAAAGAGAAAAAAAAGCTTGATCAGAGAAAAACTGACACACTGGTCGAAACCAGGTACAGACTGGACCATTTGTGATTATATGAACATGTTAAAGTGCTGGAACAAATATGTGAAACAAGACTGGTCTTGAATGGTTGCAAACCTGAAATTGAAAACTATTGATTACCTTACTTGTTCATCAACTCACACACATTCAAGGTCATTCTCTCTTTCTATAGCCCCTTTTACATTCACACAGCACTCTAGAAAGTGTCTTGGCATTGTAGGGATGGCTGGATGTGCTAAAGAAGTTGACGGTATTTGTTCACAGTGACTTTGAGCAGCCTTCTCCAGCTAAACCACTGAGGAAGAAATCCACAAGAAGCTGTGGTGAGCAAATGTGCGAGAGCATCAGGTAATAGTCCGGAACATTCATCAGGAGTGATTGGATAGGGCAACAATGTCCCTCACATTCAGCAAAGTTTGTCAGCTTTATGATCTTTACTGCTTCCCACAGCTCAAAGTATGCATCTTTTTTTAAACACAGGGAGGACTCCATGGAAAATAAGTTAGGAGCCACTGATTGATCAGTGATGTTACTTCTTAGCAATTGTTTTTGTTTTTTTTTTTTCACCTGTGACTGGTTGTAGCGCATTACTACTGCCTGACAAAGGCAGTACTTCAGGGGAAGTTTGCTAACCATCACTTTACCCTGTGAGGCTGATAATGTCGTATACAAGAAGAGACACAGGTTATTAAAAGTAAAATAACTTTTTAACCATAAACCACAGCCTATTACTTTTGTCCCTCTTGAAGCTCCACATTTTGCTGCTACAGTAACACTATCCATGCTTTCATAGCCCTCAAGGGAGTGTTTCTCGTGGGCTTGGAACTTGGGTGACCTCATGGGGTATTTAAAGATTTAATCCACACCAGTAAATCCGATATGAAAGTCTGTTTATCCATTTTTAAATCCATTTTGAATCATTGCATAATGCTAACTGGCATTTTTTATCTCACAATACTTTGAAGAATGGTACAAATAGAGCCAATAGATAGAAGCTCAAAATATTTTTAATGAATATATTCAATATTTTTTTGTTTTTATTACAGAATGGTTGTTTTCACTTTTTAGTTTCCAAGAGATGAAAGAACAAGGCAAAGTCTTCTTCTTCAAGTCTTCTTTATTATTGTTCACTGCGTGTGACACAAGAAAATATTTAAATTTTAATTTCTGTTTAGTTTTGTCCTTTTTATTTATAATCCCATCATTTTTTTTCTAAATTCAAGTGACATTACTGCAGCACATATATTCTTAAAGCCCAGGTTTTCCTGTCCTGAAAAAAAGGGATGCCTAGAGCTTGATGTTCCACAGCATCATTTAAGGAGAAAGTGACTGTGGCAGGGTTAGTTGTACTGAAAACCGACAGCAATGGCTGCCACCAGTGTGGTGACCACTGTTCCCTCTAAGAGTTTTTTCTACGCAATTGCGCACTGCTCTCCACCCCACTGCGCAGAAGAGAAAAAAGTTGCGCACTCAAATATCCCCAACCAGTTTTCACTGTTTTTCTTCCAATATGTGCTGTGATCAAACGTGCTTTAATGCACAGGCTAGCTGGCACTATAGTCTAGGGTTTCTACCTCCATGGGTTTCTCCCTCATACATGAGAGATGTAAAGTGTGGCTACCACATAATTCAACAGCCGACACACTGATGGCAGAGTCTGATATTGACAGCCGCTGAATGCGGTTGGAATCCAGCTGCTCAGGGTACCTCAGTGATGCACTTTGGTGAGTTGAATTTATCAGTGTCACAAACTCCACCTCCATCTAACTGTTCATGGCTCTTAGTGCCAGTGTGTGGGGATTGGATGCTTATTTTAATGACTGATTTCCACATAAAGGGAGTTTTTTTCCCTGAAATTACTGCAATGTGGCCGAGTCTATCAGTGCGTCCGTTGTGCATCTTCACGCAGACATGTTTGGCTTCATGCCGTTCACACAGCAACACAAACATTAACACCATTCACACAGAGACAAACGCAAGCTAATGTGTTGGTGGTGTAGACCTGAGGCTTCTATCTGCACAGGAGAAAAAGATTCAACACAAACCTGAACTTTCCTCCTGTTAGAAGCTCCTCTCTGACCACGGTGCATACGTGCATCAATGCTGTCTATATGAACAACCGCTCTCTCTCTTTCTTTCTCTCTCTCTGGTTCTTCTTAGTGAGCTGCGGACTGTTATATTATCGTTTTATTAACATTCCACTTCCATATTTTATTACGACAATACACCCTAATGATTAAACATCAGTATATGAGCTCATTATCAAAACATTTGATATGTGCCACGTTGCAGGAATATTATAGATTTACTGTATAATGATAATTGAACTATTTAAAACATCATAAAATGTCTTAAATCCTAATAATTGATCAGCAGGGCAGTGAAGACAGAGGCAGATGGGAGCCAGGAATAGAAAACTTCTACAGAAGTTAGAAATATTTCAGCTGAAAAGACTAAAGCAGAAAATTTCTGTTTTTATCTTTTATGTATTACAGTAATGAGAGTTTAAACAGCTGATTACATTTTTCCCACGTTAACTTAATGTAACAATTTCAAATAATAAATTGTTTAAATTTAAAAAAAAATTGATAAAAACCAGGAAAGAGTTGGATCTCCTACAATGGACTGATAACAAAAGGATTGAAGCCCTGATGTTTCTAACAGTGTGACTCATTTCTCTGTAATGTGCTGTTTGATTTGTGCAAGTCCTTTAGGAGACCTGACTGTGATAGGGTTGATTAAGCATAAGAACGGAGCTTGTGTTTTATCTCATCCCAGATGTTTTATTGCTGCCTTTTTGTACGAAACTGCAAACTTTGTTAATGTCTGTTTTCCCCTGAGGAAAAAGGCTTGTAAGTTAAATTCGCAATTTACTTTTTCATTTCAAAGGACTGTAAATCAAGTTCAAGTCAGTTGCATGCTATAGTCAACGTTGATTATATTAAACAGGATTTCCAGACATCAAAATTGTGGCTAGCTAAAACTGAGAGTGGCTTGTGAATAAAGGAATACATGGGACAATTCATGTCTTGAACAGTGATTAAAAATCAGTATAGTTATAGTCACTTGTAATGATGTTTGGGGTTGGAGAGATGATGCCATGGCGCTGCCATGTGGATGTAGCATATGCATCAGATGCCGCCCACAGTTGATGAAGTAGGTGCTCAGGGGAGTTGAATGTCTGCTCAGGAGTTCTGAAAATTAGAGGGAACATTGGTGGCGACTAAGTATAGCATCAGTTTTATTAGAACTTTCTCTATGGAAAAAAAAGAGCAAAATCAACACTGGAAGCTTTTCATGACAGAAAACAATGTTTTTTTTTCACTTTTGTCTGCTTTGGATGTATACAATGGTTACTGCTGTGTCAGCAGTAGGTTTACGTTGCTATACTAAGATTATATATTTAAGCTGGAATATAAAACAACATACTGTTGAGATTCCATTGTATTGGATTGTATGGGCAGTTTCCCAGATTGAAGGGGAAATATATCTCATTCAACATCTATCTGGCATGTCAGGTTAATTGTTGATAAGAATTAATTATCATATTAAATTACAAAAGAGTCTTGAATTAATTACATTAGGTTGTTTTGATTGAAAAGTCTGTCTACATGTTAGAGTACTATAACCAATACTAGGGATGCACTGTGTAATGGTTTAATATCAGTATAAGCCAATATTTGTCCTGTTGACACACATCGGTAAACAATGTGGCATAAAGACACATTAGCAGCTAATGATTATCTGTTGTGTCCAATTAAGTTTATGGTGGCATCCAGCTGTTGATTTACAGAAGAGATTGTTTTTAGGCAGAGGTGCTGGACAAACTGATCCTGGTTAAACTTGAGAGAAAATGTCGATTCAGTGGGAGTTTTCCACCAAAAGAAGTAATGAAAAACCTCAGTACAGGTATCAGTGCCAGTATTGGCTGAATTGTTGGTTTTTGTAACAACCCTAATTTTCAAAATTGTCATCATAAACATAATGACAGCCCCTAACCTCCCTTACATGAAGTAACTATCTGCCCCATCACCTTTATCAGAAAGACAATTTTTAGTTGTGTGAGTGGGGTCCAGGTTTGATTTATACATCAAATTAGCTGACTCTGGTGATGCCACAAAAAAGCTGCATCAGGTTTTGATGATATTCTTGCCAACTGGTTCCCTCTGAGATTGTTTGCATGTCTCTTAGGCCTGCAAATATAAATGCATAAAACTCAAACTTCTCAATCTTAACCAGAAGAGTTAAAACTTCTGATACTTGAGGAACTTTTTGTGGTGGATTTGAGTATAAGATGAAGTGCAAGCTGTCCCGTGAGAGTTTTCATTTTAAGGGTAAAATTGCTACAGAATTTACAAGTGCGCTCCCTTTTTTTCTTGAGTGGGTAGAGTGCAGGATGAGTCAGTGGGCTGACATTAACTGACAATCCTGCAAAGTGCGCAAATGCATCGCTAAGACTCTAGATGAGTCACTCCTCACTTCAAAGATGGTAATTGCACTTACTGACTCGATTACCACGTTTGGATTTGAAGTGTTTTTGTGGAAGTTGTTCCAGAACGAGCTGAAATGAACAGACAAAGTGTAGTCACATGAAGACAGAGGGGTTGGAAATGATGGCATTGTTGAGAGGGGATGAAAGAGGCAGTAGTTGTAAATGTGAAAGAGAAAGGATTTAGATTACAGAGCAGCAATGCTTCTTCCACCATGTGTGATCATTTAGACAATTTCTGGCTGTATTGTTTGCACTCATGGTCTTTTCTGCTCTGCCGTCCATCTTTCTGCCAACTTAATTTCCCCGCTATGTGACGGTTAGATTTATAGACGCATTCCCCCACTGAGCCGCCATGGGAGGTGGAGCAGCACAGATGTGATGAAGCACTGTCCGGAATCCAAGAACTACAGTCGAGTTTCCAATCTGGGCCAAGAGCCACGTGAATGTGGGTGGTGTGATGGTGCAAGAGGATGAAAACTTCTCGAGATGCTGTGAATAAATGAAATTTAACATCTGTGGTGGAAGATGTCCAGTAAGTGATGATCATCGTCTGAGAGTGTGGGGGGCGGAGGGTGATGGATCGTATAATAAGTCTTCACACTTAATTTGCAAATTAGTAAAAGTGATGTGAAAAGTTAATGGAATAGATTGTCCAGACATTTCATTTGTCCCTTATTGACTCATGTATGGAAAAAAAATCCATCAGAGTGTAATTTAACATCATACAAATTATAATACAGACACTTTTGACTTGTCATTCAATCACTTATCAACATATAAGATACAAATCCCTCATGAGTATGCAGAATAGATTCTTTAAAATGCTAAAAAATGTTGATCCCTTCATCGTAGATAAAGAAAACATTAAGAAGAAGTATGCAGTGTTAGCTCAAAGCTCAGTTCACACAGCTAAAAATGACCTTGTTGACATTTATCACATTCATAATTCACAATTTTAAATTTGAACAGAACAAAAATGATCAAGTTCACATAATTACTTTCTTTCCTGTTTTGTATTCTTCATTTTCTTCTGCTTATCTGGAGCCGCGTTGTGGTGGCACAACCCGGCCGCGAGGTCGCGAGTGTCAGCGCATCGAACATGACATCAAATATTAAGACACGCCCCTTCGCGGGGGTCCCGTGCGGCCAATTTTCGTCTGGCCACGCACATCCCCAAAATTCTTACAGACGCGAACATTAAACACACTACGGATATGATTCTTGAAGGCACTGCCCCCTAGCTTTTGGGAGAATATCAGTTTGCGGCGAAGAGGAAGCCGGCGCTAGGTATAATTGCACCAGACGTTTCTGCATCCTGATGCCACATCAGTTTTTGTCCATGTGGCCATCCGTGTGGAAAGCATAACCAAGGCTTAAGTCAACCCAGACATCCCTCTCCCCAGCGACATTTCAAAGCCCCAAAGGGATTATATATCCTGTCTGGCCTGGGAGATGCTCCCAGGCCAGACAGGATATATAATCCCTTTTCTGTGTCTTCCCTGAGGTCTCCTCTCAGCTGGACGTGCACGGAAGACCCATAGATGGAGGAGCCCAAGAGGTATCCTGGTCAGATGGCCGAACCACCTCACCTGGCTCTTTACGAGGCAAATGAGTGGTTACTCTACTCTTATTTCACTTCAGATGCCTGAACTTTTCACCCTATCTAAAGGTGAGCCCAGCCACCCTCCAAAGTAAACTCATTTTAGCAGCTTGTACCCTTGATCTTATTCTTTTGGTCATTACCCAGAGTTCTACCATAGCTGAGCTTTGGGAGGTAAATCGACTGGTAATTGAAAGCCTTGCCTTCCAGCTCAACTCCCTCTTCACCTCAACAGTCCACTCTCTTTTATACTCCCTTTTCCCTCACACATGAACATGACCCCAAGATACTTGAACTCCTTCACCTGAGGCAGGACCTCACTCCACACCTGAAAGGAACAATCCACCATTTTGCAGCAGAGAACCATGGCCTCGGATTGGAGTTGCTGACTCTGACAAAACACAGTGACAAAAACACAGAGGCTTTCTGGGTATGAAATAAAATGCTTCAAAATGTTTCAAAAGTGCAATCCAACATTTTTTTGTGTCCCATTTCTTTCTTTCTTTCTTTTTTTTTTTAACAAAAAACTTACTAAATTCCATGGAAAACTGCACCCATCTGCAACAATGTATAGCCTAGCTACAACCAGGGGGCCCTTGAGGTTAATGCCTCTTCTACTGCTAGGTACGACTTAACTTAAAAAATACTGAAATCTCCCTTCCCAGTCTTTTTGGCCTGGCTGGATTCTGCTCCTTTGCATCTTTGCAAATCTTTTCGGGGTGAGGATTTGCCAAGTGGAAAAAGCAAAACAGACTGAAGCAAAATGCTTCAACCTGGCAGATTTTAGAGTCGCAGAAGCCACTGATTCACTCAGTTCTCCATTGCCGCTAGTAGCGTCCACCTTTTTCACGGTGTTAGATCAAGCCACGATGGGAGTGCAAAGGATGATGGGTACACAAGGGTCGACTGTAACTGTAGTTCCCACTTCCCTTGCTCTGCTCCACTAAAAAAACCTACACTTTTTCCCTGAAGAGCTATCATTTGAAACTGTTACATACCCATGATGGTATTGGGACACTTCAGTCACAGCGATACTGTGAGACTGCAGTATTGATACACGTCTACCGTTGTACAAACTAGCCATTCAGAGAATCATCATAATCTTTTAATATCCAATCTCATTGGCTCATATGTGCCCTGCCCTGTGATCTTTGGCACTTGCCCTAAGGGGTGCCAGGACATCAGGCCCAGATCCAGACCCAGTACATCAGGTCCACATATGTGTGCTTGTGATATCTTATAAACCATGAAAAAGTCAAAGGAGTGACTGGTGTTACAGCACTATCATGCAAAACAGTGGTAATATATTTATGAAGATCCTGGTTATTTAAGGAATTTGACTCACCAAAGGTACATTTTGTTAAATATTAAACTAAGGACATAACATGCTGGCAAGCTGTTCTTAATGACTCTCAGATGTGCCTTTTAAATTCCTGATTTGACATCATACAAAGCTCAGTAATCACCAACGAGGGCCAAATAAAATCACAAAACAATTATCCATTCCTTCTTTCCAGAGTAGTCATTTAATTGATAGTTCTTGTAACAATAATAAAATGAGAAATGAACAAAATTGTACAAAAAGCTTCGCACACTAAGGCGATGTATGTCTGCGGGGGTAAAATGACTTCTGAATTCATCAGATGTCTGAGAAAACAAAAGTCATTGCAGTAGCTTAATAGAGCATTTCATTTCCATCATCTTCTCTACTCCCCCACAGGATTTCAATGTATCTTTAGCTTGATGTATGTGAAGTGCAACCGAGCACTGTATCTACATAATTTTAGATAGAGGGCTGTGAAGCAGTGCCTCAGTGTTCGGGAAACCGGCTGGTAATGAGTCACAATTTTCTTCTGCAGTGAAGTAACTGATGTGTCTGTGTAAGAATGCATGTGTGCATGTGTGTCAGTTCTCTGTGTGAGGAACAAAGATAATTGAATGTAAGTGGGGCCTATCAACTGTGGTCGTTTTTTTCTCTTCGGTACTGAAACCTGCGGAGATTTGAAAACTCATTTAGCTGTGCCACTTCAAAGAAAACAAAATATTACGTAAAAACGATGCTGGGAGTGCCGGTACCCTCCCTCCTCTTCCTCTCCATCCCCCTTGGCGGTGGCGGTGTAAAGTTCACAAAAGACCTGGCGTGAGGAAAATGAATTAGGGCCGCCGCTTCACTGTGTGCTGTAATCGCGTATGCATGTGCAGATGTATATACACAAGGGTATGTATATATCTATGTGTGTGAGTGTGCTAGTAGTGCATCTGTTCACATCTTTGTCTAGCCTAAGTGCATGTTTGTATTCATGCTAATTAGTGTGTCCATTGAAAACACAGGAAGCCATTCCCAGTCTGCAAAGATGAAAGGCATTAGAGCTGTGTCCAGTATTTCCTCCCTGGTGTGTTACACTGCGGCTCCACAGGCTTTCACAATGAGAACCCAGACAAAGACAGAAAGGAACAGAGAGAAAGAATGAATGTTACAGAGTTTCATAAGCTTCATTTCAAACATCAGAGTGAAAGCCTTTCTCAGATAATTGCATCCAGGCCAGGAATGTTCCAGCGCAGAGCTCTGCAGAACGACATGGGTTATTAGCAATTAATTACAGCAGACGCAGTACAGCATTTTTAACCTGATTTAGCTCACCTTACAGAGATGTACAAACAAGGAGAGGGAGCTGATGCTAAACTTTTTTGTTTGTTGTTTAAGGTTCAAAAAATGATGCAGATCCAGCAAAAAAAAAAAAAAAAACTGTAATAGCTGAATAAGGAAAGTCACTAATACAACACCAGTCAGCCATAACATAATGACCGCTGACAGCTGAAGTTAATGACACTGATCATCAGATTGTCACAGTGGCACCAGTCTGTGGGTGGATATGCTTTGTAGCCAAGTGAGCATGGTTGTGCCCAAAATCACACAGTCATTTCCTACTGCCTATAACAGTGAACATCAACTGGTGGCCTGGAGCCATATTAGGACCCCCAGAGCTCCACATCCGGCCCCCCAAAGATGATTCAATTCTGAAAATATTGGAAGGAAAAAAGATGTGTTTTTAAAGGAGTTATTTTCTTTAAATCACTACAGCTTTTAAATCAACTCCAAAACAAGATTAAAACGGTTTAATCAGATATGACTTAATGTTTGATCTGTCAGCCATTATTTCTAATTTGATGCATTATTAACACATGTGGTACATATCAGTCCAGTCCTCATTAGATGTCATATGTCAACTTTCCCCTTCAGGCTCTTTGAGTGTGAGACTGCCAGAGAATCAAAACAAAAGTGTTGTTTCCCGCACAAGTTTTTCACCAATCAGGATGCTGCATATTAGCAAAGGATACACAGGATTGGCTAGGTAATATGTTAAATTCTAAGCCTTTTGTAGGCAGAAACAGAATTACAAGTTGGCTAAACAATTTACTAATATTCTTATCAGTTGACCCAAAATCCTGTGGTCCCCGACTTTTTTTTACTCATACTTATATCAAAGAGAAGCTGAAGTTGTCAAATAGTTGTTCATATTGCTGCCAAAAATCAACATTAATTTCATGGTTTCATTGATAAAATCCTAAGAAATGGCTCTACATGTGATTTTCTTACCAAATAAACACCGTATAAACTACTTTATCATGATTTTACTTCATACATGCTAATTTGATTTTGAGAACTTTTGCACCCCCCTTTTAGGGTCCAAGATCCCAGGTTGGGAACCGCTATTCTAAACTGTATCTGATTTTTTAGTTTTGTGAGCTATAAGCTAAAATAATCAAGATTAAAAAAGAAAAATGTGGAAATACTTTGCCTTTTATGAGATTAATCTAGAATACATAGAAGTATAACTTTTGGAATTAAATCACAGGAAAAATTGAACTTTTATTTGAGATTATAATTTTCATAGATGAACTTGTACTGTATAGGTATAACATTTGGGCAGCACTACAAAATAGCATGCTCACTATAAAGTGTACTGTACAAAGTGAATATAGTAAATGGAATGTGATTTTAGACACAGCACTTATTTGCTGTGTCTCACTTTTTATTCTGCATAGAGCTCCAACTACAAAGGACCCAGTCGACCCTGTTCTCTATAACCACTAAATATAGCCTAGAACTGGTTTAACATGACCAACATCACATAACTTGACATTTCGAGATCATTTGAAGCATGAGGGCCAATTTCCTTTTTAACACAAAAATTGGTTAGATGCCATGATAGGCCAGGGGAAATTATGATCAGCTCATTTTAGTTAAAGATATGTGATTGGCAGATCAGAATTCATGCCTGTAGTTACTGACTACTAAAACCAAACATCTGTGGTTAAGATTTTGGTATCTGCAGCCAAGAGACTGTGTGTGGAGCAGTGTTTTTATATGTAGGCTAATTACATTGCCAGCTAATGGGTATTAAACATATCAGTTTTATGAATCAAATAAAAACTAACTGCAGCAACTGGTTGTGGATCAGCCATCCTCCTCTATACTCAAATCAGCTGTGTTAAGATCCCCAAAACTGTGTTTTAAATAGGTTAAAATGGATATGTTGACTAAATGCCTTTTATTTATCAGTCACACCATAACTCTTCGGATAGTTTGGCCAAGAAGGATCCACTGGATGTATTTTTGGTTTGGGATAGGAGGACAAACTTGTCAACCACATTTGAAGGAGCCTCTAATATGAGACAGCCTTTGTTGTGCTGTTGTGACATAATTGGCCTTCAGATGATTACTCCGAAGGATGCAGCCCTTAAATTGGGACACAGCCCTTGTCCTTGAAGATGATGTGTTGGAAGCAGGAAAAATTGGCATGGGTAAGGATTTGAGTGACTTTGACAAGGGCTAAATTATGATGGGTAGACAGCTGGGCCAGAGGATCTTCAAAACTGCAACTCTTTTGGAGTGTGTTTCTGGTCTGCAGTAGACAGGTCCCAAAGTGGCTCAAAGACGAAACATCTGGTGAACTGGTGACAGGCTCATGGGCAGTCAAGGCTCACTGACAGAAATGGTGAACAAAGGCCTGCTCATGTGGTTTCATAAATTACAAGATGGTGTGTGTCTTAACTTATGCCAAATTGTCATGACAAAGTCATTGGTAGGCTATTTTATCTTGGCTTATGTCAAGTCCTGACAGAGTCAATGGTAGCCTATTTTGTCCGGGTCAACTTTACATTAGAAGTGACACATTTGTCTGAATGACACTTGACAATCATAAATGTTTTAAAGCCTTCTTTGTGTGAATGACAGGTGTCATGTTGTGAATTTGACAGTGTCATTCACATAGAGTGTTACTGAAAGCTCTTAATGCCAGTATTAGATACTTTAATATCCTTTTATGGAAGAAAATGGAAGCTTTTTTTCAATAGCAATATCTAATTTTTACAGAAACACGAGTAATTGAATAAAAAGCATGGCAGTCTAATGTCAGCACTGGCACTTCCAATGTTCACTGTAGTGAGTGATGTCGTAGTTGATACATGTTAACCTAATGTTTGAGTCAGGTTAGATTAGCTTAAAATTAAAATGCTACTCTGAATAAATGCATTTACTTAAGGATTTTCTAAATTTCTATTATTTTTCAGGATGCACACAGTCAGACTGTTAAATGAAAAGACTGCTTTAATAGAAATGTGATCTAATTGTTTTCTGCTAAATTGGGATTGTTTCCCATTCAAATGTGGCATTTATAATAACTGGCTATGCCTAATACCCAGAATGATGAATGTCCTTTCAATCATGTTTGTAAAAAGTCTGAATAAAGAGAAAAGTCCAAGTTTAAATGAGGTAATTATTCGCCTTCCCTCACAGATTTTATAGTTCCTGCTCATTCAAAAGGGTTGATAGATGAATTAAAACATAGCATATTGGCCTGCAGAACTTTTATAATTAAATTGGAACGGCTCTTATTTTTTCATGCTAAAGTGACAGAAAGAGCTGAAGGGGACAACTCTCCCAGTCTAATTAAACAAAGATCCTATTCATAATATGCCATGAAATATTTATAATGTGTCCCACATACATATTCTCTGAATTTCACTTCAGATTATTACCTGAGAGAGCATAGCTAAAGACTATCTACCTTGTCTTCCCTTGCAGCATAAATCAGCTCTCTTCTCTATTTTTGGTGCATCAGTTTTGGGATCTGTTTGTGTTTCTTCAGCAGCTGCTGATTTCCTGAAAACGAGGTTGATTTTGCTTGACTTGTAAGAAAAAAGTTTCGCTTTATTTCTAGATTCCACTGATTCTTAATAATAATAATAAAAAAAAGTAGAAACTTTTTTTGTACAAAGTTTCTGTCATTTATTTTGATGGGAAGTTTTTCCTACTGTCTGACAGGTCTTTCTGTTGTACAAAAATTCAGTTTAGTCTTTGAACAATAAGACTCGTGGGAATGGTCATGAAACAGATTATTTTCCAAAACATTTCCTCCTGTAATCAATAATCGCTGAGTCAGTATGGAGTCCTGCACGATGCTGGACTGTAAGCGGATCTCAGTTGCATATTAAAACTGGCCGATTAAACGCCACAGCAGGACAAGGACAGTATAACTTAATGGCTCCTTTTTACTGCAGTTGTTAGGTGCTTGCCTCGTCCTCCGGTGAGCAATATCTTTATATCCCACACCAGGGATGGCGGAGAAGGTAAAATATTATTTTCGCAGATTTTTCTCTTAAAGTTAACAAGGGCAATGCATGACATATTTTGTGTTAACAAGGGCTATGCTATCTCCACCCTCCTCCTCCCCTGCTCAAATTGCCCCGCTCCTGTTAAAAGCCACCAGGGTATGAAGCAGACGCCGTCGCTGTGAGGAATGACGGCCATTGAGCTAAGCTTGTTGAGTTTAATGGAGCAGGAAGGCTACAGTGGAAGTAATGGCTGAGGGTGAGCATAGCTACAGGCCTGTCAGGTACCACAGGGAGGGGAGACAGAGGTGAAAGCCACGCAAGGCGATGCTATAATTTTAACCAGCAGCAGACATTACTTTTTAACACAACATGCTGCATTTTCTTTGTTTTGCTTGTTTTTCTACTGTATACTTTGTGCTCTTACATCTAGGAAACCATATCTTTGTTACTGTAGAGCATTTTTTAAATATTTCTGGATAATGTATGCAGAACAGTGACAGTTTATTGACTGCATAGCAAAGCAGTTAATGACTGCATCCCAGGGGTCTCTGAAGCCCAGTTTAGACCAAAAACTTGTGTTGAAACCTCATTAGCAGCAGTTACAGCTGTCTGAACTGAGCAGCTCAATTCAGGCAATTCAGTTTGTCAGATCACAACAGCAATCAGACATATGAATATTTAATAAGTTAAAATCTTGCTGTGATTTTTAGAAAAAAAAAATTACACATTCTTCTCAACTTACAGATGTAAACTGAAAACAGATGTAAACAGCAGAATTTGTCCATAGACAAAAAAAAATTCTCAACAGAAATCTTAAGCAGCGTTTCCATCAGTTGGTCCAGTATGATTGAGTATGGTTTGGTAAACCCCAAAATAGTTTGCATTTCTTCAGACAATCGTACCCTCACTTGGTGGGTGGACAGAAGGGGTATGCATGTGATGTCATGGGCAGTGCAAGTCTCTGCTGTTCCAGTGGTGAAATCAGTAATTAACTAAACTTCCTCATTAATTCAGTGTTCACATCCATCACTGATGAACCAGGCTGAAGTGTGCCTTTAGGCTCTGCTTCATGTACTTGAAATCAAGGCCACATAAATGTCACAAAACCTAATTTGTGGTCACATGTCAGTATCAATGGTCGAGGAAACAGCATGGATCTCTGTGGAGTCCAGATATTTCTATATTAGTCTGATATTAGTCTGTATTTCTCCTGTGTCTTTTGCAGCCCAGCTGAGCAGTCGTGTCATGTTAAAAGTGACGTCAGTGCAAACTCTCTTTTATGTGCATTTAGCTCCACCTGTTTGTAAGCTTTGCACCCCTATGGAAGGGTTCCTTTCCTTTTGTTTCCTTTCTTTTGTTTCCTTTCTTTTGTTTCCTTTTCTTTCTTTCCTGTGCTTTCCTTTCCTTTCCTTTCCTCCCTCCTCTTCAGATGGGTGCTCCTTAATCAAACCCTTATACCACAGAGAGGTAAACACATTTCACTGACTTGGCCAAGTACACTATAAATGTGTGTGTGTGTGTGTGTAGGTGTAGTGTGTGTGACAGCAAGTGCATAGGTATTTGTATGCATGGCAGGCATTTATGGGGGTGAGGGGGTGCTTTTTAATGTCACTGCAGTGGGTTTTTGCTTGTGGGCACCCTAATGGTCTTATTATGAGGTACTACATCTAGGAAGAACGCACACACAAACACATATGTACAAATATTCACACACAGCGTGGGTGGAGAAATGATTGCTCAGCACAAATGTAAAGAATCACTCATTTTTTTTCTAATCCCTCACCCTCGGACAGTAAACAACCCCCTCAGCTCACTGTAGCTATGAAGCACTTGCTGCCTCAGGCCCTTCATATGGCTGCCCTGGTAGGTTTTACACTGTACAACTGTAGCAGACTAGACTTACCCCTGCCAAGTACTGAGGCAGGCTCACTGCTGTCATACATTGCTGCTAGAGCCATAAAGGCTCCTGTCATACAATCCAGCAGATCTATAAGCCGCTGGGCTCGGTGTCACACTCTAATGTATGTCTAGCTGAGAGAACACTGACTTTGAGGGGAGCCATGTAACTTGCCCTGGCAGGAGGAACAAAGCAGAGCCCAGGCTGGAACTCCAACAGTCTGGCAACCCGATAGTATTAAAGGCAAACACAACAGTTTTCACAGGACTCCACTGACCGGGTGCCGAGTGACTGCGGCGTGGCTCCACACTCTTTCTGAGCTCTGGAAAGTCTGAAGGGAGAAAGTGGGAATGTTACACGCTCTTGAGTTTTAATAACAGTGGTAGAGTGAGCAAACTTAAGAGGATTTAGTTTGAGTGACCCCAGTTCTTTAGTACAGGGTCTATTTTCAAATACTCAAAGATTTTAATGTCAAAGATTTGAGCAAAAGGTCCAAAAATCTTTCAGTAGAGAACAGTGTTTCAGCTGAGTGTACATGAAATATAGACCGACCTCTTCCTCTGTTTTTATAACCTTTATTTAATCACATTCTTACTAAGTTTAAATCTCTTTTGAGAAAATGACTTTGGTGCAGTAGGGGAAATAAAACAGAGACCAAGCAGAAATCGCCTTTGGAGCAAGATCTGTGGTTGTAGAAGAAACTTCTGGGTTAACTTTGCTTTTTTTCTTCTAAGGCTGGTGATACCGTGCCTATATAAAGTATTCACCTGCTTGGATGATTTGTCCTTTTTTGATTTTATAAATCTAAGAAGTTTGATTTCTATCTGAAAGACAGAAATACAAAACATACTGTATTTTAGCCAAATTGAAGCCTTAAAAGCTCATTTATGCCCTACATTTGAACACCAGGGCATTGAAAACTGTATGCAAAAGTTAAATTCAGAAAAGCAAAACACAGTGAAGAAGAATACTGTGAAAAATGGTATATCTTTCTGAGGAAAGATTATGTGAGTTGGCTGAAAACTATAAACAAATACAGCATGTCTCAGATATTCAATGTTGGATTTCCCAAAAATCCCTCCAGCTCAATCAAAGAAAATCAGAAGTCCTGTCCACCAACAATCTCTGCAACCTGACAGCAAATCTGAAACACTCTGCCTGCAATTTAGGTTTTCTTTTTGCAGCACCAATCAACTCTGACACTCAGATAACTAAGGTCACTCTTTCTGTTTTCTCCAGGTCTGAAACACTGCAAAAATAAAAATAAAAGTCTCCAATCCAGACCCTTAAAAAGTTATCTATGCTTTCATTTCGTCATGTCTCGACTATTCCCTTTATACCGGTGCTATATAAATAAAATTATTGTTATCATTATTATATGATGTAAGCTCAGGGACAGACAACAGAACAGCTGGGTGGAGATCAGACAGGGTCTGCGTGTCAGTTTAATGGCAGTGATGATGATCTGAGAGAGACCCCACCCTCTTGTGAAAGGATTGTTTAATGTTCCCTCCAACAAAACAGACCCGCCTGAGCATATGTGTATAGCGATGGTTGTATCACTGAAAACACACGGATCTATTCCCACACCTAAAGGGAGCATAAATGAGCCTTAAGGTTGTCACAGGTGGAAAGGATTCCCTTACATCTCTTTGTGCTTTATAATAATAGCATAATACAATACAGCATAGCAGGGCATCAGTACACTTTGTATCCTATGCCAGAATTAAAACAGGCAGACACTGAGTGTTTGGCTGTGTTTTCAGATGACTTATTTTAGAGCAGTATTTCTGACATATTTTCTGTATTTTTGTAGAAGCAGCTATGTCTAATCCATGCAGCCCTGCCTACATATCTTCACAGCCTTCCAAGTTTGAGTCTCATGAGTCCAGTTTGTTGGGTGGAGTAAATTTTAAAAAACAAATGGCCTGAGTTTTGGTGTTAATCACTTAACCGCTTCTATTAAACCACAGAAAATGTCCCTTAGCGCCTGGATTCATGCAAGTACAGTGAGCAATAATATAAGCGGTGTTTGCATGTGCAGCATTCATTCAGAATATTTAATAATCACTCTACATGTGTTTTTAACTGGACGCTGAATCAAGTGATGATGTGCATACTCTTGTTCCAAACATGTTCAGACGGTACGTAAAATGTGATCAAAAACAGAAAACAGTGGTTTTCAAAAGCTTTGAAGCCTGTATTTAGTTGAATATGACACAAACACAAGATATTTGATGTTCAAACTGATAAACATGTTTGCTCTTGGTAATAGACAAATTCTGAATTTAATGCCTGCAGCATGTTCCAAAAAAGTTGGGACAGGTGCAAGGAAGCACTAGGAAAGTTGTGGAATGCTCGAAAACACCTGGAACATTCTACAGGTAAGTAGCTTTACTGGCTACAGGTGATAGTACCATGATTGGGTATAAAAGGAGCACTCCTGAAGGGCTCAGTTATTCACAGTCAGCAGTGGTACAAGGTTCTACACTTTGGGAATAGACAGTGTGGGCAAATAGTCCAACAGTGTCAACAACACTCACCATCTACAGTCAAAAATATCATCAACGGATTCAGAGAGAAATTTCTGCATGTAAGGGGCAAAGCTGACAACCAACACTGAATGCCTACTTACAATCCTTCAGGTGCCACTGCATTAGTACCAGCATCATTCTGTGATGGATATTGCAATGTGGGCTCAGTAGCACTTGGAAAACCTTTTCACACTACCAGGACTCTTCCATGCAAAGCCAAAGCCACATACCAGGAACTAAAAGCACTGCTGTCTTCTTTGAGCCGAAGCTCATCTTAGTGTAAAAGTGGAAGTGTGCTGTGGTCTAATGAGTTCAAATTTCAAAATGTTCCTGCAGATCATGGCTGTCAAGCCATCCGATCTAAGAAGGGGAAAATGACCCTCTGGAAATTTATCAACATAAAGGCTTGATAAAACCAACATCTGTGATGATGCTGGGGTGTATTAGTGCCCATGATATGGGTAACTTGCATATCTGTGAAGGCATAGTTAAAACAGAGAGGCTTTTTTACCAACATATGCTTCCATCAGACAGCATCTTTTTTAGGGACACCCCTGTTTATTTCATCAAGACAATGGCAAGAACATGCTACACGAGCAACATGAGCAGAGCTTCCTCGTTCAAGAGTGCATACTAGATTTACCTGCATGCCCCCCCCAGACCTGCCTGTCACTGAAATACATGATGAATTATGAAGTACAGAATACAACAATGGAAATGTGGCAATGCTGACCAACGTAAGACTTCCACTTTCAGTAATTAAAAAATGAGTGTCCTCAGTCTCTGGATGTGTATTAGAAGAAATGGTAAAGTAACACGGTGGTAAACATACCCCTGTCCCAACTTTTTTTGAAAATGTTGCAGGCATTAAATTAAAAAAATGTGCATATTTCAATAACCACATTTATCAGTTTGAGCATTTAATATCTCACATTTGTGCTATCTAGTTGAAGGTAGGTCCAAAAGGATTTGTGAATCTCTATATTCTGTATTTATTCAGATTTACATAAAGTCTCAACTTTTTTGGAATTGGGAATGGTACAGACATTACACAAGTTTTAGGCATGTTTGGGCTGAAAACTGAAACTGTAGTAAGGGCTAGATATGTTGAGTAAGCTGAAAAATGGGAACCATTGGACTTAAAGGATTGACACAACCCCGGTTGGATGTCTGGATGTTCATGCATATTATCAGATGCATTGGAAAATAATCTGTTGAAAATATAACTAAAGTCTGTACCTTAAGGGTGGAGTTAGGGTTGGATGTGGTGAGTAAGCACGGCCTCTGGTACCATCAAGTGGGTAGTAGGGTTGCCATGAGCTCCAGGTTGTGCTTTGGATGTCCTTGAGGCCTGAAAACTGCCAGGGGTTTCTGGGCAGGTTACCAGGTGTGACATAGCCTGGACAAAAGAGGTCAAGCTTGACCTTGACTGCCGAGCAACAGGTGTGTGTTTAATCAGAACTGATGCCCTACTAATATGTAATCCTCTATTGTTATGTCAGTCTAGCATTTGGTAATCACACCAGTCACTGCTACCACTGCACACCTCTTCCACTCATCCCCTTGCTTTGTGATGGAGATTTAATCTTCCTCTTCTCTCCCGTCTGTGACTCTGGGGGTCTGTATTTCTTAATGAACCTATGTATGACAAGTGGTTCTTCTTCTGCTGTTCACCCATTTTAAACTGAAATCTCAGCAGAACAAACTTCCCCTGCAGTTAATAAACAGTGGGGTCATGCAGGTCTGCAAGAGGAACTTTAGGCATGCTCAGAAAGGCAGGCATGTGGAGTGAGACTCCAACCAGGAAGACATGTTTGTGCCCATGAGTCTCCAGATTGAAGTGTTTATATGATGCATTTTTATTCTGATCAGGCTTTTACTGCAATTATTTGTGTCCTTGTTGTAAGACATAAGCATCAGTCAGTCAGAATATTCTCATTAACACACAGGTCATATTTTATCATTCTCAGAGGTCAGAGAGGTTTGAATTTTATTTCATGATGTAGAATTAGTTTTCCAGGATGTGCTGCTTTAATGAGAAGAATATTGGGTTGTGTGTGCACCACAGTGTAATGGATGGTTGTTATTTTGAATATGTGATTAAGCGTCAATCTAGAATAAAATCATTTGACTAGAGCAGCACACTGATGTTTAGTCCATGATGCTACACACAATTAGCCGTGATGATACTGGCCTTTTGATGAGGCCTGATGAGATGTGCTGAAATCCGTCATGCGTTGTAATTTTTTGCGGTGTGCAACAGCGTAGGCGTTGAGCGAATTAACACCATGAATATGGATGTTGGGTGAGCATCATGAGAGTAAATGTGCTTACTCTATTGATTAAATCTCCCATCAGTCACCTCGCAGCATCGTCCCTCTCCCTCCCTCTCTCTCTCTTCCATCTCTCTACTCATCTCTGTCAAGGCAGGCGCAGTGGAGTGGTTAAATTGTCCATAGCGCGTAAACGCTCGTTTATAAAAACCGACAGACGTGGCGGTCGTTTGCTGAAATTAATTACCCCTTGGAGCCACAGCAAGCGTGGGCCCTAGTCAGTCAGTCACGGTCCAGCACCTCCCGGGCCCCCGTACCTGCACAGAGAGAGGGGGGGGAGGGGGGGGCCAGTGAGAAGAGAATAAGGTTTGCAGCAATGATCCTGATTTAAATGAAGGGAGTGAATGAAAACAGTGAGGCTGAAAATATTTTTGAGATGAAGGCTGCTTTTTTTATTGGCAGGTAAAGAGGTGACATCAAACAGAGCCCAAAACAAAGAAAATCTGTTCACCAGTCTTCAGCCTAAAGCACCAAATCATAACAAAAGAGAAGAAAGAACAAGTGTCTGTTCTCACTGCAGAGGTCCAACTCAGTGTGTATTTATCATTATAGCATATTAAAAAACAACAATACCTATGGAGGAAAAGACATTCACACTGATTCAGAAGTGAAAGTATTTTTAAAACACAGTGATTCAACAGTTATGTTTAAACTTATATCTAATGTGTTTCAATCAGACCTGTTGCCACAGGTGTTTAAAATCAAGCATCTAGCCATGCAGTCTCTGTTTGCAAACATTTGTGATCCTAAATGTGTTGTCCTGAAAAGCTTAGAGATTGATGGATGGCCACCAATGCCCCAACAAGGCTGCGATGTCAGCAAGGGGGTGGTGGAGTCATGTTTTGGGCTGGAATCATGGGGAGACCTGGTAGGCCCCTTTAGGATCCCTGAAGGTGTGAAAATGACCTTGGCAAAATATATAGTTTCTGACTGTCCACTTCCTTCCATGGTACAAAAAGAAGAACTGTGCCTTCTATAACAAAATTTTCTTCATGCATGATAATGTATGAAGAAATTATGCTCTCATGGTTGACTTGAAAATTATACTGACTGTCATTTACATCGACTATTTAGGAAAATCAGAGAAAAATATCATTTGCATAATAATTTATTCACATAATAATGTATTATTCACAACATTACCTGCATTAAAAGTGTTAAAAGTAACAGGAGAGGCTCATATTTAACAATAGATGTCTCTCATGACATCGGGGAATAAATTAAATCAGGCAGATATGAGTGATGTCCTCTTTCAGTGGAGCCAGCTGGTAAAACTCTTGCCGAAGCTGGTTGTGGAAAGGAGAAAATGAAATCTCTCCCACCAAGAAAAGCTGTTATTTACTCTCCTTTTAATAAAGGAATGTTGTCTTTTTCTGATAAAACTGCTGCCATAGTTGCATCCATGCTAATCTCCTCACTGGTCGTCATTATTTACCGGCTGCAGTTCAACCAAGCCACACCTGTAGCTGCTGCCTCTTTGTCCTCTTTGACGCTGATTGGCCCAGTCAGGTAACGAGCATATCACCTTAAAGCTTTGTGAAATCGGTCAGCGACATGGAATCTGAACTACCACACATTTTAATAGTGGAAGGTGAATCTTAAACAGTCTGAATCCTCAAACAGAGCCAGATTCATTTAGGAGCAGCCGTTGTTGGGACCAAAGAGCAAACATGTGGCAATAAATATGATAAAAAAAAGAAACATATAAGGAAAATCAATGCATGCATCTACCTTATTCAAAACACCATATTCTTAAAATTTGAAATATCTTTCCTGTTTGTGATATGAGCAGTATCCATGGAGAGTCTGTGCGCTGATGCAGCGTAAGACGCTAATGTGATCCCCACTGTCATGACATCAGTTTAATCAACCCACATTCATCCCCAACCAGAATAACTTAATGAACTTCAGCAGTATCTGATGCAACACTTCTCTAACATTAATAAAAGCTTCATCTCCTGTCTGATTTGCATAATTGTTCAAATGAATCCACTAATGCTCTGCTCTTTTTCTCTTTTAATAAAGTGATGATTTGTGTTAAAGTGAGCTGTGGCTTGGTGTTGAGGGGAGGAGGAGGAGGAGGAGGAGGGGGCAGCGAGGAGGAGCGGGACTTGCAAAGAGTCTAAGGTGATTTGTCACCATTTTGATCTAGTCTCGTAATTAAATGTAGAGTGTTGTACGAGAAGTTATTGGTTTGAAATTATTTCTTTATATGGCTTTATGGAGATAGTTTAGGATGTGTTCTCATATTGTGAAATTTAATAACTCCTTCTTGTCTACCTGTCTCCTAAAGTGAGAAATCAACACGTCTCCCTTTTGACTTAATCTCCTTATTGTTGGTGCCCATAACCAGCTCTGTGCAAGACATTTCAAATCCTTTATTACTGCTCCTACAGACTGTCAGTACACGCCACACATAGTAATGCTTTAGCGAGAGCTTGGAGTTCAAAGAGGTCTTTACCCAATCAAAGTACACTGCCAATATTTCTATTGATCAGAAATTGTATGTCAAGATTGTGGTGTTGTGATTATTTCTTATTGGTGCTTGTTGCTGAGTAATGCTGGATACATCTGTCTTCATGGTATGTTTTATCTCATCCTGTGAGTGGTTGCTCTGTCACAAAAACTGAGGAAATGTTAACATTATAATTTTCAAAGTGGAGGGGACTGACACTAGAATTTTAACCTGCCAACATAAACTGTTCCTTTAAATTTTATGATTGAAGATAGTAATTTCAGTTAATTTAAGATCTATCAGCTGCTGTGCCAAGTGCTTGATTCTGATTAGTCAATTTCTGCAGTCTGTTTACTGTCAGGAAAAAATAACTTTAGGATAAATTCACCAAAAACACCACAAGAAAAGGCAAATGAAGGCACATGAAGTTAGCAATAGGTTGAAGTTGAATAATGCTTTCTCGGTTGAATATGCCAGGTTGTTGCTCATTTTTTTCTTTATTGGAGACTTGAAATCAAGAAAACATAAAGGTAATGTAGCATTAGCAGCTGCTCTAGACCTCTGAACTGAACCCTCAAAAAGACCAAATCAGATTAGGTTCACTGCTGCCATTGTTGACAGAGATGGTATCAGAAATCCCAACTGTCCTTGATTTGAGAGGGGTCTGGCAGCAGAATCTTCATCTCTGACGCCCCCTCTCACAGACCATAAATATGAGATGCCATTTCTGTCAGAACAGAAGTGCCAAAGCATGCTGGTACAACGTATTTACAGTTTTTTTTTTTTTTTACATTTTTCTTATACATTTATAAACAAAGTCTTGCTGTTCCATTCATGAAATAGCCATATTACAAACATTACAGACTAAGCAACATTTCATAAATAAAGAAGAAAAAAGATCATCAGTCTTATGAGGGATGAAATTACACACTGAAAAAAGTAAAACAATGCTGTTGTAGGATTGATGTAATTTTTTGTTTTATAACAGCCTAAAATTATTGATTTGTTCATTAAATTTAAATTTTCTAAATTATCTTAATAGTTGAACCTATATTTTTTTATTTAAACTGGCAGCTGGACACCAAATTAAATTGGATCAATGTATTTTTATTGCATTAAGCCTGCTGTGTGCATGCACATTCATAACAACATCCTGTAGGTCCGAAGTGGATTCAAAAAACACTTGATGCAACAGCAGCCGTCACTTTCAGGGAGGCTCTCCCTCTACACTCCAGCACAGGCATCCAGCGTTGACCTGCGTTGAAACACGTCCATTGTGGCCTGTTATGCCTGAATAGACGTTAAAAAGGACATTTTGAGTGCTTACCTTCCTGCTTCCACTTTAGCTCAATGGTTACCTGCTGACTTTTGACTGGGAGATTGATGGTTCCAATCCCAGTCGGGTCCTAAACTTTGGATAGAAGTGCCTGAAACATCAGGAGAGTGACATCCATTTCCTGCAAGAATCCTATACTACTGTTTTTTCAGCAATAAACTTCATAGGCATGTTTTGGGACCTCTGAGACCAATATAAACTTGTCTTAAAGGGCAAAATATGTCCCCTTTAGTATATTTCTGCTTTCCCATCGGGCCAAAGTAGCAGTTTTCAGGAAAAAAGTGGAATATTTATATCAAATTTTTATTTTTAGTTTAGGACAATCTAAAATAATTAGGTTTGCTAAACCTTTAAACATAGTTTCTATGAACTTAAAAATATACATTTACCTAATTTAAAAAATAATAATAATTGATTCAATTCAAAATGTTTCGTGTGATGATTGATTACTTCATTTTTTAAAGTTCAACCAATGTTTTACTTTTTTCAGTGCAGATCAACCCACGTTAGAAGCAGTCAGACAAACAATGGCTCACTCTAGCTTTGTTGATCACTGTTGTAGATGTCTACTTACTTTAAATAGTACTTTTTTGTGCAGTGCTGCTGATACACAGATGAAGTGATGATGGATGTGCAATGATAAAATGTACACTTTAACAATTCATAGAAACAATCCTCCATGTATCTTGACAGTTCAACTAGACAGTTGATCTCCAGTTATTCTAAGGTAGTCTTTGTGTCAGCCCTGATTGACTGGTAACCCTACCAGTGTCAGCTGGGATTGTCTCCAGCCCTCACTGACCCTGTCAAGGATAAGTGGGTTTGGCTAATGAATGGATAGATGAATGTCTGGACTGATGGAGTACAGATACATTTCAGGAGTTAAAGTTGTGAATGACATCTGTTACCTTTTTTCCAAGTGCTACCTTAAACATTGCTCACCTTCTTAACTCTTTATTTCTCTACTCCAACTTTGGACAGGTCTTTCATGAAGTCCTCATATTTGATGATCTCTGATTTGATCACATCAAAAGCTAAGCTGATTAATAAGATAAACATGCTTTCCTGCAAAATAGTGAACATATGGAGATTTAATTGTTGCAATACTATATGTAAATGCACAAATAGATAAACAAATACATCCACACATCCACAAATGTAATGATAGATTTTCAAACATGCTTCTGGGTCAGCAAATGCAAAGACCAGTTTGTAATCTTGATGCACATAGGTGGATCTACATGCTTGTGATCCATATGTGCTTTTAGAAATAGTCTTGCAACAAATTGTAACAGTAGAGGTTTTGTTTCTGCTATAATTTTTAGTTGCATGACTCACTTGGAGTCGGGCTGACTTTCAGCCTGATTGTGCATCTTTTGTTGTGCATTGTACCTAGAGAGACAACAGCCAACCACAGCCCGCATATTTGATATTTTGGTCATGAGTGCACACTCTTAGACGGTGAGAGTAGAGCCACCAGCAGTTTTCCAAATTTTGGGGCATTTTTTTTTCCTTTGTTAACTTGGCATCTTAGCATCTTAAATTACCATGAAATTAATAGGTTCTTTGCAGATGACATCATGCTGTTGTGGAGAACACCCCGTGCCTAGCCCTCATCCTGAGAAAAGCTTCAGCCTGGATGAGCCACTTGTGTGTGGTCCTTACCAGAAAGCAGTCCAGTTTGGTTCAGTACAGTGTTGCTGTGGTTTGGCTCATTAAAACTCTCATCTTACCCATGTTTCCTCAGCGATGCTCCTCTCACTGACCTCCAGCCTTGCTCGTTTTGAGGGGAAATCGGTCTCTGTTTAGAGATTCAGATGATTTTGTCCAGCTCGGTAGAGCTGTTTTTTTGACTCCCAAATGCCTCTACATTTGGTATCAGTTTGTTTGTTTTTTAAATGTGGATAAAATAACTACATAGGATGGAGGAAAGGAAACTGCAACTTAAACAAGAGCTAGCTACCAAAGCTAACATTAAATAGCCATTTCGTAGCACAAGCTTGTTCATCATATGATCGCAAACAACCTATAGGAATGCCTTTTTGATGTGTCTTCCACATCTATAGTAAAAACAAATAGTGCTTTGTTGCTGTTTGTAGCTTTAAGAAGCTTGAAAAACAGACAGTAGATCTTACTTTAACCTCAGTGTTTGAGAGTTTTTAAGAGGAAACTCTTATTGATATTTGTTACAGCCCATCCCGACTTCACTTAAACAGCACAAGCACTCAGGTTGTGTTAGACCATCGGACCATACAATATGAGCACAGGATTCATGACATTACATGATTCATTACACCACAACTATTACAAAGTTGAAATTGCACAGTGTAAGACCGTCTTTACCTGATATTTACCTCATAGATTACATTGGCCCATGAGAGTCCCTTGACATCACACAGGGATGTCAAGGGACAAAAAAAGGTTGACCTTATTCAATATGGGCAATATAAGTGAATTTTATTTGACTTATCTTTTAGACACGATAGTCTGACTTCGTTTCCTCCACATGCACTTTTGGGTGCAAAATGAAGAACAAGTACACTATTAAAAAAGAGCAAGGCTCTGAATCAACAAGTGAACAATTGGTGACAAACAACCACTACGACCTAATGCTTCTCTAATTTAGGAACAAGCTTACATTCGCCGTATCCTCCGCTGCTAATTCTAACCCCATGTGGACACAGTTGAAGCATGGAGCTGGGATGTAATTTAGATGGTGGTTAAATTGAGGCAAATCCCTTATTTTCTTAATACGTTTTTTCTCAAACCAAAGAAACCAAGAACAGTTCACCCTCCACAGCCTCTCTGTTTGTTTCCCTGCAAACTTGCAAAGAGACAAATTTGCTCCTGCTGTGTGTGGCAATTGGATGTAATAGTCCATTTAACACTGTAAATCTACTGTGTGCGAATACCACAGTGTGTTTGTGTGATGATATCCTGGCCTGTGTTTTCCTTGAAAAGCGACCAGAGCAGCTTCCGTAAAATGGGACTATCGTCATCATGACCTCCTCTGTTTACCCAGCTGTATCTGAGCGAAGATGTGAGGCGTTTTTTTTTTTTAACTGCTTTTTTTCTGGCTCTGTGTTTTGTTGTACATCTGGTGGTCAGCGATGAGAGGAACACATGCCTGAGTCGCAGCATGGCCTTTTCCTGCTCCATTTGAAAGCTGCTTTGATGACCAAGGGCTTTAAGATCACACGATGTCAATGAAAACACTTTGATATTTCTGCTCCAGCTGTCAGTTTCTGTCTGGTATTTTTTAAGCGTAAGCTATGTCTTTGCAAAGAAATGCACATGCTGCAGATACAGATTCTCTCTTCAGAAACAAGTAGGCAATTAGATAGTGCTTAAGCCTTAATAGAAGTCTGTTTGATATTAAAATGAATGCAATTAACTAGTGTGTATTTACCAGCACCATTACCGCTGTCTTGTCACTAGACAAGATAATTAGGGAGCTTTATTATGGCAGCAGAGTATGGAGCAAGATGTAAAGATTGTGCCTCTCATAATAGGACTGTACTGTGCATGCTGGAAGAATCAATTCTCTCTCTTTGTTTTCCCAAACTGCGCTGTCAGCAGAATCTTAATTTTTCATGAAACTTTGGAGTCTGTGCTGCTTTTATAGACTTTACGCACACCTGATCTCCCCATATCTCCTTGTCGTTTGGCATTCCTCACATTGTGCTCTTGAATGAATGTATAACCTTCCTTCAGCATGCTGCTTAACTCAGTGTGTGTAAACCATCAGACTGCAAAGATCCAGGAATGAACACTCTTTAACTACAAGTGCACTATAATCAATAGAACCTGCTTTTGCTTGCCACCACCCTGCAACATACTAATACATTTCCAAGTGAACTGAATGCCAGGATTATCATAAGATCATGCATTAACTCCTCTGCCACTTTAACCATGACTTGGGTTTTGTTAATTCAGTGAGATGCAGCCTTAAGACAAAACGCAGAATCACATATAATAATCGGAACTGTATTCACAACTCTGACTTATTTAACTTGATCATTGTGTTGACGAAATGTCATTATGGAGAAATGTTAGCTGTATTGATTAGCTGACCAACCTTGCTTGACAGAATTGACTGATCCATATTTTACTTAGCTGACATTTGATTTTTCCTCATGTGTTATTTAACATAACCCTCTATCACGCATGAAGTATTTGGCTGCCTGACCATAACATCAACAGAGACTGTAATGATATTGTATTCAAATACATGTACACTAATATGGAGTTGCCCCCCTCTTGCAGGTATAACAGCCTCGACTCTTCTTGGGAGGCTTTCCACAAGATTTTGGAGTGTTTCTGTGGGAATTTGTGCCCATTTTTTCAGCAGAGCTTATATGAGGTCAGGCGCTGATGTTGGACAAGAGGGCCTGGCTCGCAATCTCCATTCCAGTTCATCTAAAAGTTGCTCGATGTGGTTGTGGTCAGGGCTCTTTGTGAGCCAGTCAAACCATGTCTTTGTAGTCCTTGCTTTGTACATTGGGGTACAATCATGTTGGAAAAGAAAAGAGCCCTCACCAAACTGTTGCCACAAAGTTGGAAGCATGGCATTGTCCACAACGTCTTGTTATGCTGAAAATTTAAGATTGCCCCTCACTGGACAAAAGGAGCCCAGCCCGCATCCTGAGAAACAGCCTCATACCATTATCTCTCCTCCACTAAACTTCACAGCTGACACAATGCAGTCAGGCAGGTAATGTTCTCCCAGCCAAACCCAGACTCACCAATCCAACTGTC
Organism: Cheilinus undulatus; assembly: GCF_018320785.1. Taxonomy (NCBI): domain Eukaryota; kingdom Metazoa; phylum Chordata; class Actinopteri; order Labriformes; family Labridae; genus Cheilinus; species Cheilinus undulatus. The sequence continues at coordinate 18,326,095 of NC_054872.1, forward strand.
AAACAGAGAAGCATGATTTGTCACTCAACAGAACATGTTGCCACTGCTCCACAGTCCAGTGTCAGCGTGTTTTACACCACTCCACCTGACACTGATTGGACTTGGTGATGTGACGTTTGCATGTTTGGCCTTGGAAAACCATTCTGTGAAGCTCTTTTTTGTTCTTTGTTATGAATTCTTATATTTCTAAGAAACTGGATGACTTTTTTCCCCCACAAAAACTCAATGAAAATTCACCCTGCTTGTTTAGAAAAACTTGGTGCACCTGAGGTGTCTGCTCCCAGCTGAGAGCTGTTAGTAATCAGCAGGGCTGGGAAGCTACATAGGGAGCAGGTTGCTGCTCAGTTTGGTTGGGTTGTGGGTGTGTGAGGGTCAATCAGTTGACTCTCTCCTTGTGTTTGAATTTTAAGAAAATGAGAAATTTTGTTTCAGTGCCATTTTTTGTGTGTGAGGGAGAAAATCAGAAATATTTTCATTTCACTTAGCCTACACCTTACTTAAGGTAACTCCTACCTGTCTTTGTTTTGGGGCTGTTTTTAAGTTAATCTATCCTTTTGATAGACTTAGTGGGTGGCAGTGTGGAGACATAAACCCCTGCCACCTTTCAGAAATCCTTGACCCATTTATGTTATTAAACTCCACTTTGTGGCTAATGCAGATCTTGTTAGTTTCCCCATTAGCAACCATTGTATAAATTTGGGTTTTCTTGGGGGGGAAACATAACGGGTTATATGGATGCCAGAGGAAGTTCAGAACTTTTAAGCTATGGAATCAGCAGAGCATTGCTGACTTACACACCATGCACTGTCTGTGATTTTTTCGTGTTTTGTGGCTTTGTGGCTGGGTTGCTTTTGTTTCTAAACTGATAATATCATTAACAGATGACAGTGGAATATCCATCAGGGATGACATTTTACAAACCGTCTCATGCAAAGGTGGCATCCGTCACAGAACCACGGTTGAAGTCAGTGAGCTCTTCAGAACGACCCATTTTGTATCACAAATATGATTGATTTTATAAACCTGTGGAAACAGGTCTGATTGAAACACCTGAGTTCAGTAATTCACAGGCCATATTGTGTATTTTTGATATTAGCAAAGTAGTACTGGCCAGACTCAATGCTGGTCATCAAGAAAATCTGTCTTTAAAGCTCCTGTCTGAGACGATTCTGTCCAGTCTGAAAGAGCCTGGACCAATGAGGATGACGAGGCCTTAGCTATAGGTGTGGTTTAGTTGTATTGCAAGCTGGTACACAATGGCTGTTGTTGATTTAGTGATCAGCTTGGATGTAGCTATAACGGTGTATATTTTTAATCAGAATTTGACATTGTATAGGGTTGTATAGTTTACTTACCGGACCTGCACATGCCCACTTCATCATTTTATCTTTTAGCTCTGATTGGTATATGACGAGTGCAACAGGTTGTACGTCCAATCACCAGGGATTTCTCCTAAACACTGTGCATACGTAGGCTGTTTCTGATATGGATGTGAAATATATCCCATGCAGTCAATATTTAAAACAGGATCTGGCTCATCAGGTTTTCAGAAAACCTAATGAAGCAATATTATAGCCTACTTGAAGATTGCTTCTCCATCTTCTATGGTCATGTCCCTTTTGTAGGATAGGAGCATCATCACTCACCCTCTTGTGGTGCATTTTCCAGCTGCATTCTTACATCAGCTCATTCCAACTTCACAGATGAAATTTACTAGAGAACTGGCAAGAAAAATCCTTGGTAGTACGAAAAATAGAGTAAAAAATGTTGGTCTTTTTATGAAGTTTTCATGCTTATGTGATTTGGCTAAAGTGGCTTACAACTGGGTTAGTAACTCTGCCAAATGTAAACAGAAATAAAAATGACTCAAATAAAAATGTAGAAACATAAATCTGTGGAGTGTTGTTGGAAGGAAAATGGTATAAAGCAGACATCAGTTTAGCTCAGATGGTAAAGAAGATGTCCGCATACAGAGGCAGTTGTTCTCGATACATTGGTTGCAGGGTTGATTCCCAGTCTTGGTGACTGTTTGGTGCATGTCTTCCCCCACTCTCTGTCCCCATATTTCCTGTCTCTCTTCAGCAGTCCTTTTAGAATAAAGGTGAACAAGTCCCAATAATAATCTTAAAAGAAAGAAAGGGGCATAAAGCAGCAAAACGCTTTTGGTAAATGTTCCCAACCATTACCTTCAACATTTAGACATTGGCTAATCCCACATTCACACAGATTTTTACTCAAAGTTTGGCTGAAAAAGTTTGCACCAATTTGGCTGTTTTGTGCACACATGCACTCCACTAGGGCAATGTTTGAAATAGACAATAGTGCTGTGCATGTTTAAAAGAGGCTATATTCAGTAAAAGCTCTTGGAATGGATCCTGATTTAAAGAGCACCACTTTGTTTTCAATTAAATCTACTCTTATGTACATTACATATGTGGCATCTAAAATGTTGTTCTTAGTTTTCAACATTATTTCCACTTAGTTTACCTCCACTGTACTTAGTGGAAGATAAACAGCCACTTCTGTGATGACTAATTTCCCTACTGTGCTCCTTTAAATGGTGAAAAATATTTGGCACCATTGTTGGTGGCAATTATAATTGTAAACATGCAATTACAAGGTTCTTAAGAGGGCTTTTATAAGCTTTGTAAGAGCTACTCTCTCTGTATCAACACAATTCAAGGTTAAACTGTTGAAAATATTTATTCTTAGAAAAAAACAAAGCCTGACTACAAGTCAAAGCTACAAAAGTTGTGAAAATCATGTCATTTCATGTACATCAGTTCCAAAGGCACTATTAATAAATAAACTACATATAACTAGAACTACTGCCTGTTGGTTTAATGCCTTTATAATGTGAATGATTTTCAGACAGGGAAAGAACAGTCATGGGACAAGACAAAGGCTAACTTTTGATATTAAAAATCTAATAATTTTATCCTTGAGTCAGAGTTGAAATCTGTGCAAAGTCTGAGGAAAAACGATCAAGCATTCATGAGGTTTACTCTCACAAGTGTCTCAGTAGGAAGAGGTGGGTATTTCTCAATGGTTGGTTGAGGCACCTGCAGTCACATGTAAGTGTGTCATCAGACACACATGTAACGAGAAATTGCTCACAATGCTGCGTGCAGGATAAGTAATTATTGATGTCCACTTTATAGCAAGTGTATGAATGTGGAGTGAATGGTAGTAAATGGGTAAGTGTGACCTGTGGTGTAAAAGGGCCTTTGATTAGTCAGTCCACTAGAAGTGTCAGACAAGCTCCAGTCCATTTACCGCGCAAGGAATGAGCATAAAGGCCCATGACCTTGGCTTTTGATCGATGACTTTAAAAACCTAATAAGATCCTTCTTTACTCAGAGTGGGGATTTATAAAAAAAAAAAAAAAACTCTCAGAGCATTGTTAAAATATTGCATTCACAAGCAAGGGATGAACATGAGGCTTAGAGACCTTGCCCTTTGACCTTCCAAAATGAACATGAGATCTTGTGACTTTTAACCTTTGACCTATTAAGTGGACCAAAAAAATTCCAGAGTTTCCAAATTTTCATGTTCTTAAGCAAGGGACACAACTTCAAGCCCAAAAACCTTTACCAGTAAACTATGTCCTCCAAAACCTAAACAGATCTGCCTTCAGTCAGAGTGGACATTTGTGCAAAATATGACAACAATATCCCTTGAAACACCATTGAGATATTTCATTTACAAATGCTTGGGTTTTAATGCTAGATTTTGGTTATTTTCAGAATAATATTCTTCTTATTAAAAATAAATAAAGTTATCAATCAAGATTAATACAAAACAGTGCACCACCTTGAAGGCAGAGAACAATCAAAAAAGAGTAAATATCATTCTCAGAATTAAGATTTAACTACTACTATTATTTTTTCAAATATTGGCATTTGAATATAAAGGTTTGAGATCGAGCACTGACCTTTTCAACCAGCAGATTATTGCAGTGTGTATGCACAATAATCACAGACAACTTATCTTTACATCTGTATTAGAACTATTTAACAAAGTAGCATCAATCACACTCAATGACCCTTAATTGAACACATATCTATTATAAAACTAATGTAACAAAACATTGACAAAGCAAACATGAGTGTATGTGTGAGGGGAAGGCAAAATGGCAGACAGAAACTTTAGCTCTCTGCTACAAATTCAGTACGGTAACTTCACCGCACAGGAACCCATCAGCTGGGCCTTCATTCCTACAGCAGTCACTGTTATTTGTGTAGGTGAAGGCACAAGCCAATCACAACGCATAAGCAGAGGCTGTTAGACAACAACTGCAGCTTCCAACAAATGTACATGAAATGCTTCTTAGAGCTACAGTAGTTCTCTCCGGATCAAAGACTCTTACTTGTGGTCATGGTGTGTGATTACAGTCTGGGGTCCAACTAGATCCAGAAGTGAAAAGAGGCTTGTCCTTTAACGTCTATTCCATGTAGAATGGCCATATGTCCAGCTTTTGGCCTGACAGTCTGGAATTTAAATAACTTGTCCGGTGTCCGGCGCAGCCACAAGCCGGACGCTTATTTGTCCTCTTTTTGGTGTTGCACCTGAATGTAATGCAGCTTATTGTCCGTTGCTCTCTTTCTCTGCATATCAGTCTGGTGTTTGTATGTCAAATATAATCCTGGTAATGTTTATACAGCCTTGACCAAACAGAAACTTTACCTGGCCGTCACACATTAGTAAATTAACCCTAAAGATATCTGTTTTTGGAGATTGGTGCCATCCGTGATGATCCGCTTGTTTATACTAGTTTTATTTTATAAATAATATGATATGAATATGAATATGAATATGATATCTAATAAAGTGGTATTAATGCTATGATGAAAATAACTAACCCATGGTGACCATTTTTTTAGATAAATGGAAATTAAAAATATCCTTATTATTGCAACAAGGAATATGATCATTAAAATCAATGATAATTCTACTAAGAACTGTGTCTCTTATATGCGACTAACTAAAGACTTTGTATTTATTATTACTGTAGGAAAATATCCTTTAGTTATTTTAGTTATTTTAAGATACTTTTGAGTATTTTTAAGTATGTTTGGGTGACAGTGGCAGCATTGTTGGGTGGCCTCATATCAGAATCTGCTTAGGACCTCACTTTGGCCAGAGGTGGTTCCTGGCCAGGGGTTGTCCTTCAATGAATGGAGTATCTGAGAATCACTGTATCATGATACTGTACCATCAGTATCATGGACAAAATTGTATTGTAGCCGGGGATACACTAGAGTCCTATTTGTTACGGTTATTCTTGCTTCACTAAGTGCTGCAAAGTGTCCTCGTTTTTGGTGCTGTGGAAATGGCCACCCTACTTCCACGGTTTACTTCCACGGTTTAGGTGCGTCTCCAGCAAGTGAAAAGTCTTGTGGCGTCAAGAATTGGCTTTAAGATGACAGTGGGGCTCAAAATTGTCCTTTGAGCAGGCTGTGAAAAGATGGGCTTTTTGCAGCACTCCTGTCCAAATGACATTGAAGGGAGGAAGAAACTCTTTGTGCTCGACCAGCCGATAGCTGACTGCACTAAAACTTGAGCTAAAGCTGGGAAAACAGATGAACACGGAGGAAGGCAGCTGCTGTGCAAGGCTGCTAGCATGCGATGGTATGGCTGATGGATCACAGTGGCTTTTATTACCTCTGGACCCCCCTGCATTCTCCCTTCAGGTCTCCTCCTATCAGAGAGGACAATGTGTCTTCTCTGAAGGTACTGCAAAGGATCCTGGGACGATGAGTACCTAGGTTTTTATGGCCCATTGATAGCATCAACCCATCCAGATACTTTGCCCAGATGATGCTAGTCCCACCCTTGTCTGAGTGAAAACATTCCATCCAAGTTTTGTTTGTTAATGCCAGTGTCCCATTTATTGCTGTCATTTCAGCCACATATTGTGAGATGGCCATCCTAAATTTCTGACACTGTCAGACTTTTATCCCAGGCTATCTTTGGTCACAAAACCATGACAACAACCATCTGTCAACCTGTCTCAAAGTACGACATAGGACTGGTGTTGAAGAGTCACAACCAAAGATATTGCCACGATTGTTCATCTTTTTTTCTGGGACGGCCCAAAATGGTAGTGTATACCAGGCTGTCATCAAACTGGACAAACAGCCCAATCCTGTGGCCTCATGTATGTGTGGATTTTAACTTTGAGTTGATTCTCAACTTTCAAAATGTAATAAGTACGCTAGTAAATGTGTGAAAAATCTGTTTATAGACGAGCAGCCTACAGCTGCTGCTGTTACAGAGCAATCACTAGCTTAAAGTAAGTAGAAACACAGTAATGGGGCCGACATTTGACCACTATAATCCTCTGTAGTTTTGGCCCAAAGAAACAGCTCTTTTACTCTCCCTCTGCATTTAAGAATAAAAAAACATGGTAAATTATGGCTTTTTTGTTTTTTGATGCTCAAAACTCCCTAGCGTTTAATCACTTTGCTAGTGCTTTTTCCTAACCTACTGCCACTCAAACACAGAGCATGCTTTCACCCAATCCATGGCGTGGTCACTCTGTAGAGAGGGAAGTGGTGTTGCACTGGTTCTATCAATTATCTGAAAGTTTTCCTCCAAACTACAAAAACGGGCCTCTGCAATGTTAACTCAACATTTGATCTGTAACATCTGAAACCTTATTAATTTATGCTCATCTTAGAGCAGAAATTTGTGCAAAGCTTGAAGAAAATCTCTCAAAGGGTTCATGAAATATTGTGTTCACAAGAATGGCCAGGACGTATGTATGGATGGACAGACACAATGAAAAACTGTATATCAGCTATTACATCATGTTATCATAAACTACGTGTCAAATGTTTGATAAGTAGTACAGACAACTCAAAACATAGAGTCCAGGCTTGCCTCCAGACATGGTACTGCAATACAGGTTGTGACTCAAAGGGCTCTCCTTGACAGACAGCCTTGATTGGTTAGATATCTGTTAAATCATCCCCTAACTGTAGTGGCTTTTCTGATGCAAGCTGTAAACACCTCCATCATCAGTCATGTAAATAATGTTTAGCCACTTCTCAAATCTGGAGTAGCATTTATGATTATCCCTCCAGGGCGTTTATGCATATTTAACTCTGGTTAGCATGTTGAGGGGGAGTCGCTTTAATTGCTTCTTATTTTCTCTGGCATGTTTAATACGCATTCAGTATTTCTGACTTTTTGGTTGGCAAGTCTTCTTATAAAAAGAATATCAAATCAAAAGATCCCTTCTGAGAAATATGAAGAAAAAATGTGCCTGATAAGTGCAGGGTGGAGTTTTTTATTTCAGATAACAGATTTGTATGTTTTATTGAAAGTTAGTCTGAGTAGAGTATTATTGGTAGTTTTGTATATGTTTACAGGAGAGCACTATAAGGATTCAGACACATGGGAACAGTGACAAAAACTGCCTGATGTCCTCACAATAGCACAAACTACTGATGTGTCTTTGCAGCATGGTCTTCAAAGTACTTTAATTACCCGCATGAAAAAGAGCTCTTATCTTTGACGTGGTTTTGTGTTTGCATTCAGTCCCCGTGCCCCCTTTTTCCACTGCAGTGAACTTGCATTGTCTGCCAGCTCTCCCCTCTCTCTCTCTACCTCTCTCTGTCTTACATACACACATGCCACATGCACACAAAACTGCAGTCAGAGGGCAGAGCAGCCTTTTCATGCATGGCTCACTGTGCTTATGTAAGAGCACTACTTAAACCTGGTTACATCACATAACAGGCAGCAGTGTGTCAGTGGGTCACTGTGCCACACAACCACTGAACTACATGCACACTGTGTGACGACGGGCGCTCGTGTGAATGGAGCGTCTCTCGTGTGCAGCGGGGCATTCAGGGACATGTTTTGGAGGGTTGTTCAAGCATGTGTGCACACTTGGATTTATCTGTTTTTATGTTGGTGGGTGATAACGGCTGATTCTGATACTGAGAAAACAGAAGAAAATAATAGCTTAAAATAACTGAACTATAGTAAATGTTGCTTCAAGGGTTCTGATAACTGTTAAAATTCTCTCACAGCTATCATACTGTTCAATTTAAATTATCATTAAAACGGTCGATAATTGTGTAATGTCACAGTAAGTTCGTTCAGGCAGCATGCTACATGGGATTGTCTACTGAGTTAAATGGGGAAAAAAAGCACACAGGTCGACTCAGAATTAAAGGAAACAATTAGGGTCTTTCCCCATCTTTTGTCTGCAACACATGCCTGATTTCAGGCTGATATCGATGCCTTCATTTATCTAAAAAATCTTAGAGAAAGCAGTGCTTTTACAACTCCACTCTTATCTAAATGATCATGGCATTTTTGATGTTTTCCAATGTGGTTTTAAGCCTTTTGACAGCAGTTTTAGTCCAGTTTTAGTCGCCAAAAAGTCCTTACATTTTAGTCTTTACTTTTAGTCATATCATATTTCCTCTCTTAAAAAATAGCCCAACTGTAAAAGAATTAAACACACATTTACAATTAATAGCCTCAATGTGACAATCTAAAATAAACTGTTGAAAATACTAACACTGGATAACATTTTTATTCATAATGGTACATTTACTAATGCGCCTTAATGATCAAATTCTTTATTGATAATTTTAGTAATATTAGTATGAATATTGATGCATTTGGGGTGGAAAAATGAGACAATATGTTCTAACTGAACTCATGCTTTACATCTTCTTATATTACTTATTATGCAAACATTTCTCCTTTAAAGGATCACATTTATTCAGTTTTTTCACTAAAACTAAAATTCCAATTTCTCCATGTGACTTTGAACACATCACAATAAGTTCATTTTATTCTCCTTGAATTGCCAAAAGTCCAAGCCTCTTTAAACACATCTGAATGTAACATACGTCACTTTCTTTGACTCGCCAATTAGCATTTGCCTTGCCAATTTTAACATGGATTTCAACTTTGGATTAATATTTTTAACTATAAAGGAACCTAGTACAAGGTTTTGGAGTTTTTTTTACCACTACAACTCTGACCAAGAATGAGAAGGATTACTGTCCAGTAGCTGCGATTGACTGGCAACCAGTCCAGGGTGTACCCCTCCTCTCACCCAGTGACGATGATGTGTAGTCTACCAATCAAGCTCCTCTCTCTGTCACACTTCTTCATACACTGAGGCATGCTGCTCCTCCTGCTCTCTCTCCTCTGGTAGTTTTAACAGACAGCAGGTTAGACACACAGAAGAGAAATGTCACAGAATGTCTATCACTCTGGCACGGACATTTTAGTCTCATCTCGTCTTTGTAACAAAAAGTAACCTACTTTTTGTCAGATTTTTATCATCGGTAATCTATTTATAGCCTGTCCTTGTCCCATCTTCCTCCTTGTAAAAAAGTTGTGTACGAACATTTTTCTCGTAGTTTTTTTTAAAATGAAAACGAAATATGAAATAAACGAAAATATTTTTTTATTGACTACTGACTCTTTTAATACTTTCAGATCTAAAAGCTGCCTTTAACACAATTCTCATTGCTCACTTTGAACATTGTGTAAGTTTAACAGGTACAGCCCGAAACTGGTTCAGGTCTTTCGATTCAGAGAGGTCTGTTAAAATAAAATTGGTAACTGTGTGGGGTTCCTCAGGGTTCTATATTTGGCCCCATTCTTTTCTCCCTTTACCTCCTCCCTCTTGGGTCTATTTCTGATAACAGGGAATATTGTGCCATCTTTATGCAGACGACACACAAATTTATCTGCTGATAAAAAGAAAAGATGGTAGCTCTATAACCGACTGCTAGACTGTCTGAGTGCCTGGGTGGCCCTGAGCTTATGGCTCTCTATTTATCCTTTTCCTGTCTATTTTGGCTCGTAATCGCTTGTGGTTTTCAGTGTCCCTTAGGCATTTTGGTTTCTTTGCACCACTTTCACATTTTTCAGACACATTTTTGTACTTTCACAAGTTCCTGCTGCCATCCAAAAGTTACATGTGCAGTTAAAGAGCAACTCAGCTGAATAATAAGTAGGCCTTCTTCCTATTAACCAATCACAAAGACTTTTCTTAATTCAAGTTATTGATTTTCCCCTCCCCTTAGGGCCCATTACACAAAATTTTGGATTTCTGTTATTCCCCTGGCCTTATTGGGCCCCTTCTCATGGATGAGCCCCGGGGCTCCAGCTCTTGTAAGAACTTGCATTAAAATGGGCAAGAGTCCAGGCAGTACATAAGTATATCAGATACAGTAATGTAAACATTGCAGATGCTAAGAGCTAGTGCTGCTAATGCTAATAGCCCAGCCCCACTTCTCCTGCTATATTTGTGATAGAAATGGTAAACGGAAGAAAGAAGTGGGTCTGCTGTTGAAAATGCACTCATGATGTAATAAAGTATGTTTAAAAATACCACGCACTTTAAAATATATATTTTTAAAAATTTCCATGCTAACTGCTCTTCATTACCCAGCGGTGGCTGTGCTTGCTTGACATCCCGTCTTCTGTCACAAGATTGAATCCTTTACACACATATTAATGGCAATTTACAAGTCGCATTCAAACCTACTGCCGCTAAAGTGTTTGTATGAGTGAGTAGTGCAACACAGTCACAGCAATAAATACGTTTAGAAAAATAAAGCTTTCACAATCACGAGCAGAGTTGCACTTGAACTCACAAATGTTATCACTCAGACATACGCATATCCCCGTGAGCCACAGACTCACAGCTCTATTGCTCAGCTGACAGGTATCTATTACGTTTTCTCCTCACTACAGTCAGTTTAAACACTACACTGTAGCCCCCACCACACTTAATATTAACATTTAACTTTTATTTGGATAGCCACCTCTTGATAGTGTTTTATTTCTAAATAGTCTAGCATCAGAGTGGATTGTAAGTTAGTAATGAATAAATCTGTTGTTCTCAGTAAAAACCTAACATGTTCAGGTGTTTTGCCGACAAAGGCTCAAAAAGCTGTTTTAAGAAGTGTAAGCCAAAAGTTACCTGAATGTTGAAGTCTGTGGGAAGTTTTATGACAATACTTCCCAGACTTTTCTAAACATCAAAGATTTCAAATTTTAAAACTGGGAAGCACTATAGACCACATCTGAAGAAGCTCAAAATATTTGAAAATGTAAGAGGAGGCACAGCATCTGGGTTACAAAGTGAGTCTTCTTCTGGTACTTTATTTGGGTCTCAATTTCCAATATTATTGATATTTTCATATAGCGTCTCTTTACATTAGGTATGAGTTTTCTGTTTTTGTACCACTTTCTTTCAAACTACTTTTTAGGATTATTAGAAAGGAAATTAATTCAACTGATGGCCGTCCAATATGGCGGTTCTGACCCAAACAAATCCCATAATTTAATGCACAGTGAGGTCGGTTGCCAAGCTCTATTGCCTCAGAATTGTAGAAATTAATATATGAATTCTAACATGAATAGATCTATTAACAAGTTGAAAGGTATATATATGCATATATGATGCGTTCAGGTCAGCTCAGAAAGTGGACACATGAAAATTTCATAAAGTGTTCATTTGTCACGTCAAGACAACAAAAATTCATTTTTTGATGAGAAGCTTCAATAAATACACTTATCAATATGAGGAATGTGTAATTTAGGGATATTTGATTGATGTGCCAGACTGAATCATAACTCTTTAACTTTAGCTCTACTAAGAACCCTGAGCAACGCCCCCCCACCCCCCCCCGCTTGTCTTATTGCATCTAATTGGTTAAAAGTCATAGACAGAAGCAAAAGCACCAATACAGACACAGCAATTCAGGCACAGCAATACCTCCTTTTATTTAGTGGTCTTGTGCGGGGAGGGGTCGCATCACTACAACAAAAGCGCAAAAACCTCTTCTCTGCACAATATAAGCTTTTGGTGTGGCCCTCTGTTCCGGTTTGAATAAGAGTGGTCCAGTTCTGAGTAAACTGTAGTAGTCCTATAGTGACATCCAAGCTAACAGCTAACGCCCACCGCCATGATCAGAAAGCCATGCCGAACAGAACGGGAGTAGAGCGAGAACATTTTTTCTGTCACAGAAAGCTTTCAGTGTTGCTCTCTGTGCTTGTTTATTGAAGACAGGTCGTCAAGTTCAGACCGCTGTGGCTCAGTCCCAGCTAATGAGTCCACTAGCAGGCCCAAGCACTCACAACAAGTAACGTATTTCCTCATAACTTTACCATACTCATGCTGAAGCAGGTCAACAGAAGAGCAAAAACATCTTTCCCAACACCAAAAGCTTATAGGGTTGTTTTTATTCTGTATTTCATGCTGAGATATGGCCCAGTTCTAGTAAAAAAGATGCAATGCTAAAGCTATATCAGAGGTAGTTAGTGCAGTGGAGGCAGCCATAACCACAGACTTTCAGTACAACCAAACCCAACTCTGAAAGTAGGATCCCTCACACACTCAGTCACTCAGACACAGACAAAGCCATATGTAGAGCTGACCTCAGCGTTCAGCCAAAAATCTACTGTCATCATTTTGTCTTTCCACCAAACAGCAAAGAAGTATTGATAAGGACTCTGATCAATAAGACATATAAATAAGGCTGTCAATATCAATAAAAATTGATAACTTCTATCCCTAATCATGATAGAAAGTTTAAATATTGTTTTATCTCTTTGCTTGTATCTATGGCAGCTTTTTATCATGGATAAAGTAGCACTGCTGCAGCGATAGAGTGCCAGTAGGGGGGCCTCTCTGTTTCCAAATTCTACTCCTCGTGTATCCTCTCCTCACCCTTTACCCCTGCTCCTGCTCTTCATGCTCCCTCCTCCTGCTCCGCCTTTCTGTCAGAAGAACAGCCCATCTCTGTCTCGCTCTTTTTCTCTGTTTCTCTCACACATGCACAACCCCGGGGCTGGAACGAGGGCAGGACCAACCACTCCCACTGTTCTCTAGCTCCACGAAAAGCACAGAGGGGGAAAAAGAGAGAGAGAGAGAGAGAGAGAGAGAGAGAGAGAGGAAGGGAGGAGCATCACTGCGCTGAAGCCGAGCCCCCTCTATGCCTCAGCACGCAGAGTGGAGCAGACGGCAACAGCCTCACAAACACGCTCCCCCCTCTCAGTTACATGCACAGTCACACACATACCACACGCATACACACATCACAAGCACTACCACCGCTGTTGCTGCTGCCATCACTACCACACATACACACGCTCACAGTGACGGCTGCCAAGCGCAGTGGGAAGCAAGCCGTCAGGGAGAGAGCTTGAGAAGAAAGAGGGATTGCAGAGAAGAAAAGAGAAGAGAGTTGGAGGAGGCACCTTGTGGATCAGGAGGGATTTTCCTCAGTGTGAGTCTGGATAAGGCTATCTGCTTCTTCTCTGAGCGTGAGGAGTTTCTACCAAGGCTTTTCCCTTTTTTTTCTTTTCTCCTGCTCATCCTCCATGCCGGGCTCCTGCCGTATCTACCTATCTATCCCCGGAGCTTAACAAAAGAGGGAGCGAGAGAGAGAGGGAAAAAAAGGCAGTCACAGCTTCAGCTTCAGCTCCAGACCACCCTCTCTCTTCCTCCTCCTCCTCCTCTCCAAGCTCCACATCCATCCCTGAGTTCATCGCTGATTTAACTGTCTTGTGTGGATCGAGCCGGAGAGGAGGACAAGCGTGTCTTCTCCAGGATACACAAGCTCCCGGTGGGATCGGGGGGGGTCTTGTCTGGTGCGAGAAAGAGTGAAAGAAGGAGGGAGGGGAGGAAGAACCAGACGGGGAAAACGGATACACAGGAAGAGAGATAGAGACGCCAAAGAGAGAGACAAGAGTGAGTGACGCCGGGAAATTCAGGGGCATGTTCAGGGCAGAAGAAGAAGAGGAAGAGTGAGTCTGGATTTCTAGAGCGGAGAGAGCAAGGAACCGGCAACCGGATCCCATCCATTCCCTCCTTCTCCTCCTCCTCATCCTCTTCTTCTTCCCTCTCCTTTAACCTCTCTTCTATTGTTTCCTGCATTCTTCTACCTATCCTAAATCTTCCTTTCCTCACCCTATTCCCCTTTTCCCCCTTGCCACTCCGGATTCTGTTTTTCCAAACCCCCTCGGGAAGGATGGTTCTGTGAGCTCCCAGACAAGTAGACAGACTAAAAAAAAAAAAAAATCCCATCCTTCTGTCACACGAACACTCCGCTAAGAGGAGAGCGTCCCTGTTCTGCATCCTCCACCTCTTGGAATCACATCGTCTGAAGGATCCAGGCCAGCTCCCTTGGAGTGATCGTATACCCACACCTGCCAGCTTCCACATCTCCAGCCTCCAGCACCTTCGATCGGATTCCAGCTACATGGGAAAACGTTTGGAGCAGCAGCCAATGTACCCCCACTACACCTACTACTACCCCCACTATCTCCAGACCAAGGTAGGATGGTCAGCCAAGTTGACCTATTTTACCCCTCTGAGTCAAAGTGTGTTTGTAAGACGTAAATATACACCAGTTTTCAGCTTGGAAATGCCTCAAAAGCAGCTGTAAATATTCATGTGTTGTCTCTTTGAATGTCCTTTGCAATGTAGAGAAAACTCCTTTTCCAGATGGTTTCAAGAGTTTGATTGCTAAGTAATTCCTATGTGTTCAAAAGCCTAAAAATGGTATATTTGTGGCAAACTGAGACAGTGCAATTGGGTTCGCCGAGCTAGAAAAGACTAGCATTTACTCACTTAACTCCCTATGGTGAGACTGCCTCAAAATCCAAAGGGTAGATGGGGAAATTGCCTCGAAGGGCAGCTTGCTAAATGGCACCACCTCCCCTCTCCCCCATCTGTCTCTGAGTGGGGTGATATTGGTGTCACTCAGCTGGGTTTTTCCTTTTTTCCATCCACACTGAGCGCTTGACCCCATCCTCCCCTCTCCGACCCCACCAGCTCCAAGTTCAAGTTCAGGCCATGAGGCCCCACTCTTCCTCCAGCTCTTTTTTTCTCACTCCTACTTTGTCCCTCTCACGCTTTGTCACCCCCTACCTCTCCACCCACTCCTCTCTGGCCACTACAGCCCATACTCTCTGTGCTGTTGACGGACCATGATACACTTCTTAGATTGCAAACTGTGTGGAGTTTTTTTGTTCTGTCACTTTTATGCCAGTGACGCATACACATAAACACACACTCCGCTCTGAGTCCTCTACCACCAAGAAGAGGAAAATGGATTACCAAGGCCTGATCGATTGCTCCTGCATCATATCGCCCGGCCCCGCCGTTCCCTTTGTCTGATGTGATTCATTTGTTTTTCCCTTCCGTGTGATAGTAAGTGTGAGGAGTTGGCAGGTTTGCTGCAATATTTAGTAAATGTGCTCATGTCAGTAGGCAAGAGAGATGGAGAGAGAGAAGCGGAGATGAAAGAGTGGAAGTGGGATGGGAATAGAGATCATGTTGTTGGGTGGACACAGTGTGGGAAGAACAGGTAAGGAAATTATTGCTCTGCGGTTAAAAATATCCTCAACTTTGACCAATACAGACACAGCATGATGCATTCACAGGCCGATAGCAATGCATCAAGTGTGAATATGGAGTCTTTAACACTGCTGTCTTAACTCTCAACACATCACTAGCTTTCCTCTTTTGGTTCCAAATACGTGATTTAACACACAGCATTCAGAGAAGTTCCTATTTGATGTCTACGCAAACTATTCTCCTTCTATCTTTCTCCTGCATGAAAAATCACATTTTCAGTGACCTTAACATGCCCCCAAACTCCCCACGCTTGGTACAGGCATCAGATACTGCAAAAAATGTTATATTTGGGGGATTTTTGCAGCACTCTTGCAAAGTGGCAGCATTTGAAATCTTCAAAAAGGAGTCCCCATAGAGGTTATTTTGACCTACATGCAAGAAATTGGGTAGGCGTTTTACACACATGAAGACTTCCAAAAAAGCCTCATGCATTCATGCCCAAAACCTCACAGGAAGTCAGCCTTTTTCATTTGAATTTCAAATAAAGGTGAGCATCTTTACAACACACTTTAAAAAACAGTAAGTTGAAAATATTATTGAAACTAAAAACGTCAAACTTCAGTGACGAGTGACAATAACTGAGAGGAACCAGAAAGTCCTCTTCCATCATGTCCAGTACATCATTCACTGGGTATTACTGTTGCTCCCCACAGTCGGGACTGCTCTAACTGAGTCAGTCGCTTCACTCATGGTGCAAAAGTGTCTAATGCCTTATGCTTTGTTCACACCAGACCCAAGTAAAATCATTCGAGTTACTCACATATAAAGTCAATGCCTTGGGCAGCACGAACACCACCAATGTGTGGGACGAATTGTGGATTCACGTCCCACTCGACGTTTGCTTCATTCTCTTTCTTGCAAGAGTTGGAAAATCTGAACTCAAGTGGATCACTTGTGCTGCAATGGCCAATCAGGTTATGCATGTCAGATTTATACATCTCTGAAGGATGGTCTTGGGGGTCAATTCAACTGGAAAATTGAAAGAAAACTTGTGGAGTCTGTCTACGGTTATCCCGAGTTATACAACACAATGTGCCTGTTCTACCAGCGCAGTAATATAAAGGGAGCTCGCTTGGAGGAAAGTGAGTGAGGAGGTCAGAATCCATGGAAAGTTGTGAAAACTTTTGCCTGTCATTTTGTCACAGCAGTTACAATGCAGCAATCCTGTCAATGTAGTCGAGCTCAGCCATGTTTGTTGACAACTGACTGAAATGCTGGACTTAGGAGAAGACAACCCCTCCCCTCTTGTGTCCTGTGGGCAACCACATACACTTTTGACACACAAGTGGAGCGACTTCGCTCGAATAAAAAAAAAAAAAAAATCAAACGAGTAAGCTCCCTATATTTGCACATATATGGTCGTGCAAATATGCAATCTTTCACATTTGGTGTGAAGAAGACATAAGGCATTCTGGGAAAACTTTGCAGATTAAGGGCTGATTGTCAAATAATTTGAGTACAATCACTAAAATACTTGGAATGATTGAGTACTGTTACCTTAAAACTGAAACTGTGTTTAATCAACTCAGAAAAATAGAGCTGAAATAGCTATAGCTTTGGATTTTTAACACATTTTGTAACAACCTTCAACTGTTTGGTCTTACTCAAAAAAAACTGTTTCCTAATTACTGTTAAAAGGTAGGCAAACAACACATTAGAAAAATCTGCCTCTGTGTCTTATCAGGCAGGTCATATTTAATGGATAATCAAAAAACAAACTGTTTTTGGCTTTTTAGGAACATTTTGAGAATTAAAAATGTCATTAAGAAAGATCAAAGATCACAATGCCCGAAGAAGGTCACACATATAGAACAAAATAATGTTACATCACCAGTGTCCTATTCTTTGATATTCTTATTTGATCAGAACGCAAAAAAAATATGATATACATAATTTACTTCCACAGATATATCAGCCAATAGATTAACAGCAAATTACACTCTGAACCAAGAAGGCATTGACAATACAATAGACAAGAAATAGGGAGTAATAATCCTGATTTATCATCTAAAATAAGACTTTACCAAGAACATCAACACAGTTGATGGACATATTTTTGTCCTAAGCTGAGGTCTCATGAAACACGTATGAAACATTTTTGTCCATCTCAAATCACAGGCTTTGCATTTTAAAAACTCATTTTACTACTGTTCTTTATACAGCTCCACCTGCCTTACTCTTCAACATCTAAATCTTTTCCTTTTTTTCCTTTTAACAGAACTAAACCCTGTGAAAGTATAAATATCCATTTTAAACGGCTGAGCAGGCTAAAAATAGCTTTTCAAGCACATCACAATTGGCACAATATTAAATTTGTCAGGTTGGGGAAAGGTGTTACTGACGCCTCGCTGATCATGAAAAGAGCTGTTTCATTTTCTTATTTGAAAAGATGGATTCACATTCAGGATGTTTTTAACGCTTAAGCTGTTGATAATTTTAGCATGACTATTTCATGCTTATTGACCTTATTATCAATCAATTATCAGCTCTTGGGACCACTGAGTGTTAGCCAGCTTAATATACTAATTTCAACACAATTACACTCGTGTGCTCATTATGGTTGTTATGAAACCAAGGTTTAAAACTTAGTAAAAATCAAACAATATTGGTCCCTGCTGTGATAACATGACAATAAAAATAAAAGCTCTAGGCACACAAAAATGGGTAATTTCTTGTTTTTAGTTATCAAAAGTTGCAGGTGAAGTGCTGCACACTGTCTAAATTGCACAGTACTTCTGGTTCAGAAACACTGCTGTAATATTTGCACAGTTTAGATAGTCTTAAAGAGTTGACCTTCATTTTTTGATGGATTTGTAACTCTTTCATGTAACTATCCTATCAAATGTATGCCGTTGTTTCTAAAGGTTTGGTACCTTCATATACAAACTTACATTAACCTCCTGAGACCTGAGCCTTTTTATGGAATACATTTTAAGCTTCTCACATTATTTGGGATAAGCAGGCCTGCCCATAGATTTCACTGGGCCCTTTAAAAACCCAAAGAATGAGCCCTTCCTAGTTGTGATTTATTGATTATCAGTGTTTGTGTGTTTGATTAGTAGCATTAACTAGTCTAAGGGCCACTTTATTGATTTTGCACTCTTTTTTCCTGCCTGTTTTTGCCCTTTTTGATTCATTTTAGCCATATTAAACATGTTTTGGCACTATAAACCCAATTTTTGCCACTTTTTTTGTATTGTATTTCACCATCTTTTCTGCCCATTTTTGCCATTTCTGTCACTTGTAACCACTTGTCACATTTTTTCTTTCTGTTTTTGTCACTTTTGACCCATTTTAGCCATTTTAAACACATTTCAGCACCATTGATCCAATATTTACCACTTTTCAGTTTTATTTTGCAGTCTCTTTTGCCATTTTTTTTTCCATTTTCCATCCATTCCTGTCACCTGTAATCCCTTGGCACCACTTTTTCTGCCCCTTTTTTGACACTTTAAATGCCTTAAAGCCCGATAACTCAAATAATAACCAGAAAATTCTCATTTTATGGAACTGAAATTTTTATTTCATCTTCATCTACCAATATCCAAGAAAAGAAAATTTGCCATAAAATTTTGCAAAGTTTCTTTTCAGAAATGCACACACGTTCCCCAAGATTTTAAAGATGTTACATAACATTTCTCTGAAATTCTTAAACATATTTCTAAAGTATCCCAAAAAAGAATACACAGAAATTTCTTCAAACATTCACATTTCCCAAATCTCCATTAATATTGCCTGAAAATGTTCAGATTCCTCCAAACATCCCCATAAATTTCCCAAATTTCCCTGAAAATTTCAACAAATTTCCAAGCAATTTTCCCCAGGACTTCCAGAAATTGCCAACATATCCAAACAAATTCCCTAAAATTTCCATAAAAATGTCTGAAAATTATAAAACAACTTCTCCAAACATTTCAAGCACATTACTCTAACTTTGATGGACATCAGAACTATTCACTCAAAAATTCTGACAGTCAAAATTATTAATCCTTTGTAGGAAAGAAAGCCAGAATATTATGTCCTTGTATGTACATGCGAGGACTTGAAATAACAAAGACAATTTCATATTGAAATATGTACCATTAAATTATTGAGGTATTTAAAAATATGACACTCCTAGTCCTCATGTTTCTAAATCCAGTATAGGCCAGTATAGGTTCAGCGCCATCAAATACAAGCTGATTGAAATGCAGCATTATTTCACTGAGGCAGCTCTCCACCTTCACTTTTTCAAAATAAAATAAATATTACTAATTAACTACTGAATAAATTTGCAGATGACACATGCAGATTGCAGTTGCAGCATGTCAACCCGTTTGCACTCACATCTGGGAGCTGTCAGATGTTTTTAAGAGCATGCTCAAGATGAGCAAACAGAAGCCGGAGACTGTTTGTTAATGCACATCTGTGATTTGGTTGTAATGATGAGCAGAGCTGCCTCTTTGTTTGCTAATCTGAAGCAGTAAATGCACGTCTACTGCTTGATCATATTAAAACTTGTTGTTTCTACATTTCCTTTTAATGAGAGAACCTTCAAGCCTTTATACTGTAATTGTCTCTCGGCAGAAGTGTTGTTTTTGTTTAATGCATATATTTTTCCTCGACCACAATAAATGAAAGCGACAAACAGAATAAATCTTCTTGATAATGCAATTTTCTCACAAATACCACAAGCAATAACTTTGACAGTGATATTTGCCCGCCTCTTCTTTCATTGTGTTGATGCATTAATACTGCAGGTTAACACTTGTTAAAAAATAGTTGTGATTGCATTTAATGAATTAAGAGCAAATCTCATTTAAATTCCTAGCAATAAAGATGCTGTCGATCTAATCATCCCTGCAGTGCATCCAATAAAAGTCAGCATGTGATTTGTGGGTCCATTATGCTGCATGCACATGCATGTTGGATAGACTTCAACATTTGATGCACGTCTGTCGGCCTGTTTTATGTGTGCAGATGTCATCATGTCACTCTGCTGTGTCTTCTTCAATGATTTATCGCTGATGGTTCAAGGTCATCTCATTTCACTCAAGTATCTGCAACAGGCATCAGGCTCCATCCGACACTTTGCTCCTTACACTCCATCCGTCCCTCTTTCTGCTGTCAAGGTCAAATCAAATTGGATCCTACCGTCACTAGCATTCCCTCTCGGCTGTGGTTTTGTGTGTGCATATGCATCCATGTATGAATAAAGTCTGCGTGTGTAGGTCAGCGTTGCACCCGTGACTGTGCATGAGCCTCTAACTTTGCCCGTCAACATGAGTGTGAGCGTGGACTGAATATATATGCACACTTTTGTGTGACTCATAGACTGTATAAGTGCCTGTGTGTGTCCTACATTAATATGTGTGTGGCCCCTGAACAGTGACTCCCCTGCCTGACCCCGTCTCTGTGCGGCTTGCTGTCATTAAAGCACTCCAGGTCCCAGAAGAACAGATCTGTGTATGTGTATGTGGTATGAGTGCAATAGTGTGGAAGGCCTCATATAGCTGCTCTACATCTATTCGGACCTTGACAACAGGACGCTCTTTGATCAGTGTGTGCCACTTTTAAACTCAAATATGAGCAGTGTTTGGGCATGAATGACAGTGTGCAGGTGCTTTCACAGCCTTCTCTTTAACAGTTGTATTTATTGTGAGGTCACTTTTTAGCTTTTTCCACATTCAATTATTTCTCTCTATTCCTTTTTCTTCTCTACCTTGTTTAGTTTTCTTACTTTCTTTTTTTATCCCTTATTTCTTTCTCTCTTTCCCTGTTTTCCTCTTTTTATGGATTTGGTAGCTAGTGTAACGATTAGCTCTGATATAGCACAGGGAGAACAGGGTTAGTTGTCGCAGGGTTGGTTGTCACACTCATTATAACTCGCCACCAGAGCATGCTTGGTATGGAAATTTCCAGAATTGGGATCAGAGCTCACCTTCTCTGGGGTAGGACAGCTGAACTTGACGTGAGAGGACATTTTCGTGTTTTTAATGTCAAACTGAATATATCAGCTCCACAGTATATTTTTTTAGGCTTTTACACAGTGGGTTTAAAACAAAACAATTGTTACCCTTAAAAAGTGTGAAGGGAAAGTTATGGTTTAGAGTTTTGTTTACTTGCTAACTTGTCATTAGACAGTTGTTGGTTTGGTCATTACATTCTCTTTGGGGTTGGTTGTCACAGCCGTTCAGGGGAGGTATGGGAGATGTGCTGGAAACCATAAGATACAATGGCTCCCTTTGGAGCATTACCTCAGTGGTAGCTATGGTACAGCAGGAGTTGTATCTGATCTGGGCCACATTTCTTTCTCAAAACCAATGCAAAGACCTTAGCATGAGTTTTATTCACCAGCAAGCTCATAGACTACGATAGCTCTTGTCTGTCAAGCTCAGCTTACTACCGGAGCAGTGCATGCTTACTACCTTATGTTGTCCTGTTGCTCTGATTGGCCCTTAACGTATGCGACAGAACATTGTCCTATATCCTTCTGGGATTCTTTTGATTCTCAAACGCTTTGTATGGGAGGTTTGCCGGATGAATCTGCACCATCACCCAGCCACTGTCCTCACAGCTGCTTTTGACACTATCAACCACTCCATCCTGCTCTCCCATCTGGAACACTCCCTCAGCATCACCAGCACCGTCCTATCATGGATCAGATCATATCTCACAGATAGAAACCAATTTGTTCACATAAATAACTGCTTCTCCTCCACAACTCCCCTGTCTCAAGGTGTCCCCCAGGGTTCAGTGCTTGGTCCCCTCCTTTTCATCATACTTCCCCTTGGCAACATCATCCATCTCCAAGGGCTCAATTTCCACTGTTATGCAGATGATCCATCCAACTCTCAACCAACTCATTTATAACTAGTACTCTTACAACCCTGTCAAACTGCTTAAACGACATAAAATCATGAAAGAATACACATTTCCTTTCACTAATTTAAAGTAAATCTGACATCATAGTCATCGGTCCTGAATCTGTCTCTAAGAACATTCAAAACTTCAACCTCACAACCTTCACCCCCTCCCCTCATATCCACAATCTAGGCATCATTTTTGACAGTAACCTCTCCTTTGAACAGCATCTCACGCAACTTACCAAAACCGCCTTCTTTCACCTTAAAAACATAGCCCGTCTCTGCTCACTACTGTCCTTTTCTGCAGCTGAAACCTTAATCCATGTTTTTATCACTTCCAGACTCGGTTATTGTTATAGCATTCTCTACGGTACATCCTCCAAAGTTCTCAGTAAACTTCTATATATCCAAAACTCTGCTGCACACCTCCTCACCCATACCAGATCCCGTGATCACATCATCCCCATTCTTCAAAATCTCCACTGGCTCCCTATCCCCTACTGAATTCAATTTAAAATCCTGCGCCTTACCTTCAAAACCCCTAATGCTCTGGCCCCACCCTACCCCACTGACCTCCTTCCCCGTTACACTCCCAGAGCTTTTCTCCATAGCCGGCCCTTCCCTTTGGAACTCTGGAACTCACTCCCAACTCATATCCAAAACTGCACGGACCTTCCCACCTTCAAACCACACCTCTTTAGACAAGATTTTAATCTGTGATTCTGATCTTGCTTTGTCTTTTGTTTTGCTTGTGTTGACTTTGTCTGTTTTTATGGTACTGTTTATGTGGTTTTATCTTTTTTTCTGCTTTGTACAGTGTCTTTGAGTTTTTATGAAAATAAAATTATTATTATTATTACTATTATTAAAAGTGCCAGCTGTCTCCAGGCGTATTACCAGGGGTTACAAGGCCCAAAAAAAGAAATGGTGTCAAGAACTGTCTATTCTCTCTCCTTTTTTTTGTCCCTATGATATTTCTTTTCCCTCAGTTTTCTCCTTTTTCTCTCACTCTTTCTATTTTTCTATCTCTTGTTAGTCCCTGCCTCTTCTTTATATTTCTCTCTTCTTTTTCATCACTCCCCCTTTCTTTTGCTTTCTTTCTTTTCCTCTCCCTCCTCATCTCTTTCTCTTTCCACTGCTTATCTTCTTCCTCCTTAACTCCTTTTTGTTGTCTCTCTCCCCCCACCCTCTCCCTAACTGATCTGATTGGAGATGTAAATGACCTCTTATTAATCTTGATTCCAGGGAGTGGAGCCTCTCCTCCTGTGGAAATCAATCATGTGTGTGTGTTTTGTGTGTATTTGTGCTGCTCCCTTCACTGCTCTACAATCGCAATCTTTAAACAGAGCGGCTCACATGCATTACGCCTTCACACAAAGGCAGTTATGAAATGACTAGCTTAAACTAACAATGCTCAGGCGGATGACGGAGTGTGTGTAAATGCTCGGCTATTAAACAGAGAATGGCTGCTTCTCAGCCTCCATAATGGGCTGTAGGTACAGTTAGTGTACATTAGCATGGGGCAGGGAGGGACAGCGCGCCCTCTTATGTGAGCCCAGTGGCCTTTAATCATGGCTGTAAGAGGGCTGGAGAGGATCAGGGGGAGGGTTAATGCTGAAGCACAGCTGCATTGTTGAGTTCTCTGTCATTTGTTAAAATTAAATCAGAGTAGAGCTGGAGGGATGAGCCATGCAGCTAAAAATCTATAATATATCATGTACAATCAATGTCTAGGATTCTCTTACAGTAATGGCCTCTTTCACTGGCATTTCTTGGTACCCCAGCTACTTAAAAGTGCATGATGTATCTTTTAAACAGTACATGATATGTTTTCTTAAATATTGAAGCAAAGCCATATGAGTAACTGAAGGTGAAAAATGAATTTTTGTGGCTCACATTTGATGTTTTGGATATTTTTCTTTGGTGGGGGACCCTTTTTGCTTTGTGTGTTGCTGGTGACACATTTGGCCAAGCACACTTTGCATTACTGTAATTACATTACAGTTAATGGAAAAATTAACCAACGTGTGGTCATTATGGTAATTTCACCTTTTCTCACTGAAATCCTAAAAATCAAATTCCTTTTATTGTTTTCTTCATTTTTAACTGTTGAGATGTTCTTTTAACATGCAGTGCATTGTAAATAACTGCCAGATGTTGAAAATCCTAAGTCAGGCCTATTCAATTAGCGGCCCGGGGTCCACATGCGGCCAAGAACCAACCCCAAAGTGGCCCAGCCTGTGGTCATGCCATAAATGCAGAGAGCAACCTATTCCGCAAGTTTTCATAAATTCCCACAGTATTTCAGACCATGAATGCAACACTATGTGGCTAGCAATGCTGACAGAAGTAGCCCCAAGATACCGGGTAGCCTACAAAACACATCCTTTTCAACTGTAGTTACAACTGTGCTCATTTAGTTTGTATGCACTTTAAGATATGCCTGGGTAAGATGTGACCAGAATTATATTTTTTTAAGAATTTCATTTTATTTTTCATTCAAGTGAAAAAAGAAAAAAAACATTCTACCTTGGGTTATGTTCAAATACAGCTCTGTTGTTGTGTTATTATGCACTTTTTGTTGTGCTTTTGTCATGTTACCAAATTTAAAAGGGAGACTATGAATAAAAAGTGCATATTTTTCATCAAATTGGTCTGTATTTGTTCGAAATTCAACATTACCAGCTGCTTACTGGGCACCAAACATGTCTGGCCCAGTTATATTTCTTGATTTTAAAATGTGGCCCAGTTGAATTTGTAATTTAATAGCCCTGTCCTAAGTATTCTGGAAAAAGCACTTTCTCACCGGACATTTTCTGGGCCTTTTACAGTTAAAAAAAGAGTCCAGACAGACATTTTGTTAAGGGCAATTTGACTGAATTTTAAGTGCTGATTTTAAGTCTCAAAGTGTAATTTTCACTCAATTCTGAGTAATTTCTGGTAAGTTGAAGTTTTGGGTAAATTCTTGTTGTTTTGATGTTAAACACTTCTGCACCATGTTTGAAGTTATCCACTGAGTTGAACACTTCCTGACTGTGTTTAGGAATTGTCTAAAAGATGGCAAATCTTCAACTCAGGGCCTATCCTATCTGTCTGCTCCATGGTTGCCATGAGCCATCTGACCTTGCCACAGTTGTTCAATGTGAGGTGGGCTATTTATAAAGAATGTAAAGTGCTCTGCACTGTGTAATGAATTAATGTTATAAATACCTCAAATGTACACCAGAAGTGAAGGAAATAATCCAACAGGACTTGCATGAGATAGTGCTTTTCTATCCATCTGACTACTCAAAGCCACAGGTCACACCTACCCACTCACACCATTTACTCCACATTTACACACTGATGGCAGAGGTTGCTATGAAGAATTGGCCATCAGTATTAACTATTCCCATCCATACTCATTTACACATCACCAGCAAAGCAGTGGGAGCAAATTGGGGTGAAGTGTCTTGCCCAAGGACACATCAAACTGACTGCTGGAGCTGGGGATCGGACCCTCAACCTTCTGATTGCAGGATAACCAACTCTACCTACTGAGCCACGGTCACATTGTGTTTAAAGTACACTTCAATGCGTAAATGAGGATCACCTGAGAGTAGTGAATGTCTCTCAAGTGATTGTAGTATAAAGTCATATGTGTCTGGAAAATCTAGTCACTGGTTAATCAGTATTCCTGGCTACCTCAGAGTACAGGTTAATGAAAAGTATAAGTAAGGGGGTGGGTACAAAAAGATTTCCAAGAAGCTGAACTTTC
This sequence comes from Cheilinus undulatus, assembly GCF_018320785.1. NCBI lineage: Eukaryota > Metazoa > Chordata > Actinopteri > Labriformes > Labridae > Cheilinus > Cheilinus undulatus. Next base: position 18,352,112 of record NC_054872.1, read on the forward strand.
TACAGAGTTTGATTAAATATATTATAAAGACTGCTTGGTTAAGTGGAAGAAAGTTATTCAGTCTGATGAGATGAAAATGGAGCTTTTTGGCCATCAGGCAAGACATTATATTTGTCAGACACCAAACACTGCACATTACCAAAAACACACCATCCCCTATGTAAAGCATAGTTTTGCAGCATCCTGCTGTAGGGATGCTTTTTAGCAGCCAACCTGGAAGGCTTGTGAAGGTAGAGGGTAAAATGAATGCATCAAAACATAGGAAAATCCTGGAGGACAGTCTTATTCAGTCTGCAAGAGAACTTGGCTTGGGAGAAGATTTATTTTAAGCAAGGCAATGACCCTGAAGCATACACAGCTAGCTGTAGACAAAGCTACACAGAAGTTGTTTAAAGACAACAAAGTAAATATTCTGGAGTGGTCGAGTCAAAGCCTCAACCTCAATACAATAGAAAATTTGTGAATATTTATGCAGTCACTTATTTTACATTACATATTTTTATTCAACTGGCATTACTTTGTAGAACTCTGTTTTCACTTTGACATTGAAGATTTGTTTTCTATCAGAAAAGCCCAATTTTATTGGCCATGATTGATTTATAAAATCAGTCAAAGGGTTAAACATCCAAGGGGGTGAATACTCTTAATTCGCAGTGTATTATGAATAGAATGTAACACTAGATAGAATAATAGATACTAATAGAATGAATGGAGTGTTAGATTGACAGACAGATAGATGCAGCATTAGCAATATTGCAGACACACAAGACAATTTGGGTGACGAGGGAGCTGAGCCTGAAGTCAAAGCTGTCAATTTACAGTCGATCTTCTTTCCAGCCCTCATCTATGACTACGGTCAGGAGTTTTGGCCAGCAACCAAAAGGATGAGATCGCTGACAAAAGTGGACAAAATGAGAATCCTCAGGAAGGTGGCTGGGCTTGGATTTAGAGATGGAGTGAGGAGCTCAGACATTTGGGGGTAGCTTGAAGCATATTTTTTCGCACTTAAAGGAGTCAGTTGAGGTGAATTTGGAACCTGATCAGAATGCTTCCTTGGCACTTCCAGCAAGTCCAATGGTAGGAGAGCTCAGGGTAGACCCAGGACTTTCTGGAGGGATTGTGTATCTGGCATGATGACACCTCAGAATCCCCCAGGAGGAGCTGGAAAATGTCACTGGGGAGAGGGTTGCCTTGCTTTTTATACACCTATAGTTGGACCTTCATCAGTATACATGTGGGCTCCTGTGATTGTAGTACAGTTCTCTAAGTTTTCTATCTTCTCATCCTCTCCTGAAGACTGACTGAGGATGTGAATCTTTGATGCTAATCTGTAAGAGCCAGATAAAAGAGAAGCTGAAAGGAAAAAGAGCCACATTATCAACCAGCTGATCATTAGCTTGCTGCAGATCAGTGTGCTAATATGCTCAGTGGCACACGAGGAGCTTTAATTAGGCTAATGAGAAACAGCGTTCAGCTGATATCAAAGTAATGACACATGCGGACACGCCCGGACATCTAAATAGAATATTTCATCCCTTCAAAAATGAGCTTTTCACATTCAATTACTCTCTATTATGCACTCAATAAATGTGGCCGGCGGTTGGCTTAGCTGTGATGAGTAAACATCAGAAAGAAAGAAAGGAGGGAAAGGAGGACACTGAGATATGCTTGCTTTAAATAAAAACGGATGCAAAAACACTCGTGACACCACAGCTTTTCTGCTACTTTCTTCCTTCCTACCTTGTTTCCTTCCTCGCTTGTCAACTCCTAAGCAGAAACAGCAGCCATGAATTATGCAGCACACACATAAAGAAACTGTACAGCAAAGTAAACAGGGGATATGGGGTTTATATCACAACATGCATTCTGCTCATGCTCCATTCCTCCTCACACATCTGCCTCTCTGCTTCAGCTGCAGTTTTACAACCAGCAGTATTATTATATACTTCTTTTTTAAGACCAAGCAATTCAGATAGAATCTGCTCTTGTAGTATGCAAATGCAGAAATAGAGAATAGCCTTATGTTGCCTTCTTCTAATGCCCTCCCAACACTTTTTATCCCTCCTTTTTCCCCTCCTCTCTCTCCTACTGTGTTCTGGGCTCTCTCTCTCCTACCATCTGTTCACTGTGCCTGGCCTGGGTACTTTTTTACTGCTTAAAAGGGACTCTCCTAACCACCCATATATGTCCATTTATTATTCTCCGTGGGCTGTTCTATTCTTGTCCCGGTACAGTAGCGAGCGGGACGGACGCTCACCGATGCTTTGCCGTGTTGAACAGGAGTGAAAAAGCTTTAGCAGGTCAGCAACAGCAGCAGAAAAAAATCTCACCCCTGCCAGGTTTTGTGATGAAAATATGTGGAGGAAGGAGAACAAGGAGGAGAGCAGAGCAAAATATATCAAAAAGAGAGAACAGATGGTGCTAGAAAGAATTCAAATGGAGAAAAAAGAGATAGAGATCTAAAGGGAAATAAAGAGCAATGCAGTGAAGGAGAGAAGTTGTAGGCCAGGTCAGGGAATAATGGTGCTGCTGCATTTTTAATAGTTGGCCACTTTGTAGCGACCCTTGTCTAATGGATTCTCAGCCTCTTAAAAGCTCCTGTCAGAGCCCTCTACCTCAAGCAGTTACACCAAGGAAATTGCTGAGGGCTCCAATAGTCACCAGTGCTTCCTGATAGACGATCCGGTGATCTAATGTTGTCTGGCAGCAAACATAATTCCAGTTAGTGCGCAGATGTTTTGGCAAATTATGTTTGGAGCTAAATTTACTCACAGGAAGGAGAAAGTGAAACACAGGGCGGCTAAGAAAATGAGACTCGCTCTGATGTCACGGCTCTCCGAGACGTACAGCTAAGTGCCTGACAAAGACGTTATTGGTGGGTGCAAAAGGAGAGACAAAGAGCACAACCTCTCACTGTTAGCTATTTTAAGTGTCTGAGTGTGCGTGTAATTCAGTGCAGAGGGTACGGCTGCTGCTGATCTAGTTAAGAGTTAGAAAGAGAGAGATTCTTTACAGTCTTTACAAATACCTTTCACTCTTCATTTATGATGTGGCCTTCAGCTAGACAGTAAATAACCAATGCTTAGACAGATTTCTCACATCCATTTACTAACAGAACAGGTGGAAAGATGCTTATTCATTAGTTTTCTAGTGTCCTTGTTGCACGGCAACTTCATAAAATCTCTAATTAGATTTCAATTTGTTTTAAAATGTATAAAGGTTGTGATAAGTCTGTTTAAATACTCCTCTCATCTTTCTTATACTTCAAAAATGCGAGCATCTTATGTACTAATTTGCCTTACAAGGCAGTACTAAAGTTTATAATTTTAGTGTCATAAAATGAGATGTCAGTACATCATAGACACATTGAATGTGACAATTAGGGATGATATTGATGTGTAAATACATCCATCCATTTTCTCCTGCTTCAATCGCGGTGGCAGCAGGCTAAACAAGTCAACCCAGACATCTCTCTCCCCAGCAACATTTTCCAACTCCTCCTGGGGGATTCAAAGGCATTCCCAGGCCAGATGAATATATAATCCCTCCAGCGAGTTCTGGGTCTACCCCAGGGTCTCCTTCCAGTTGGACGTGCCCGGAAGACCTCCATAGGGAGGTGACCAGGAGGCATCCTAATCAGATGCCTGAATCACCTCAACTGGCTCCTTTTGAAGCGATGGAGCAGCACCTCTACTTCGAGATCTTTCCGGATGTCCAAGCTCCTCACCCTATCTCTAAGGCTGAGCCCAGCCATCTTCCTGACGAATCTCATTTTGATCGCTTGAACCTGCAATCTTGTTCTTAATGTGTAAATATGAATGGAAATCTATCTGTACGCACAACCTTGGCTTCAAAATATCCATCTGGAAGGGCTCCATGCAAACAAACAAAATCCATATTTTTTCCTTTTAAGGCAGGTGGTAATGATCTTGTAATAGGTTGGCTTTAACCAAGTAATAACTCAAAAGTTTGGAAATATTATATTGTGTGACCACATGCACCAAAACCAGACGTCCAAATGACGAATACAAATAAAGTTACACCCCTAGTTTTATACATGCTGAATATTTTTTACACCATGATTGCATCCATGCTGTCAGCATTAGTGTTTAAGAGAGAGAGAGAGATATTATAAATCATAAAAATTGGCCAGTAATGGTGAACTTTATTGGGCTGTAATTGAGAATGTGTTTCATTAAACGGAGCATGCAGGTTTCAGAGCAGAGCTACAGTTCATGTGAGGTTTAGAAGTTGAGCACACAGCTCACATTACCCACATTTGTTTAGACTGTTTCACTAAAGTGCTGCACTTTTCCTCAGTCTGGGCATTATTCACAAAGCCTTTTTAACCTTTTTCTGTATATTTTCTGAAAAATGTACATTCGTTGATTTTTTTTGTGTGCAAAAACCATCTAATTTGGTGACAATGATGTATTTAGCTTGGATCAATGCATTCATTAGTCTCAGTGGTCTCACGTATTCATCAGCCAATCTGTGTGGGAGGCTTTTTACACCAAACCTGTTGACCCGTGATCTCCCCGTGTCACACTGTTTACACAGAGAGTGGGTGTGGAAACGGGACATGAGTCAGGCAGAGCATCACATATTGGCTGATGTTGTCTCCTTCTTAAATTACAATTGAACTGATCCCGTTGAATGAGGGCTCTTGTTTGGCCTCTTCTATGAATCAGATAATACATTTTCTGAAAGTCGCTTTGTTATAACATATATCTAGTTCACTCTCAGTCGTCACTAATGAAGTTAACATTTAATTAGAGCCTCTTTTCTTATGCACATTTATTCAGTCATTTTCATTCAGCTGTGGGGTTGTGTGGGATAAATTTATGTTGGAGAGAACATTAAAATCTCTAAATCTGATGTTTCTTTACTCGCAAGATAAAGACAGCAAATCTTAAAAAGCCCCTCTGTTTTATTGCTTCTATTTCTTTGTTGTATATAACAGGAAATATTCTGATTAGTCTTTGTGCTCACTGACTGAATACACTGATTTAATTGAAAACATCCCTCCCTGACATAACCATTATTTGCTCCCATTCTGGGCATTAAATACATGATGTCATTATTACTGACAATGGAGGGATTTGTTCTGTGCTCTTCTTATGCTCATTTAGCGTGGGATGTTGGGGCGTTGGGGTGTGAGGGTCTGAGCGTTGGTGGGCGAGTGATCCCCACACCAGGGACCAGAGAGATAATTGAAAGAATGACCCGAGGGATTTCCCCCCTCATATGCGGCTCCTTATCTGACTTTGCCTTCTTGTATCTCTCTCCCCGCTGTCTCTCTCTTTTACTTTCAGTCTTCTGGGACTATTCTCATCTCAAGGCAGAGCAGGATAGAAATAAAGGAAATTTCCATTCATTTATGATGTTATTATGAATGTATCTGACCTCAAATGCAATCCGGAAAGTCTATCATTTAACCTTCTTTCTCGACTACTTCAGTGCCTTTGCATTTTTATCACAAAATGACTTTGAACATCCTCAGAAGATCTGGACCTGTTGGATTCAGAGGGAGTAATGAGGGTAGTGATAGCTGTAAGGAGACTTCTCTGAAGAGAAAATGGGAATTTGACTCAATATCCTCTGCTTTAAGAAATTCTCAACCTGTTTAAAGTAGCTGTCATCTCTCTTGCACTTCATATCAGGAGCTTGAAAAATGTTGTCCTGCGGCAGTTAAGTCTCATCTGCTCTCAGGAAACACACCAGATGAGGCAAAACCAAAAATAATGCTCTCTAATAGGACTGCAGAATATGAGCATGTGCAATAAAAAACACCACATATGAATAGATATGAAAAGTCTTAACAATGCTTTCTCAAACCGAGTGCACACATATCATGGCCATATTTTATCATCACTTTGATGGATTGGTTAAAGCTCAAGCAAACAGTCTGCCACCTTCACAATAACTGGTACCATATAGGGGATGAAAATTAAATAAAAACATTTAAGAATTTATTTTAGATTCAGGGAAACATGATGCAACCAGGGGTTATGTGTGAGAAGATACACTGAGAAACCAAACAAGGTACTCAAAATTTTTGTTGAAACTGATTACATCATATTTTTAGTTGTGGAAATACATTTTTGAGTATAACTGAAGTGAGAATATCTGATTTACTCTAAAATCCCTGATGAGTTAATAGAACTCAAAACATTAGAGGCGACTGATAGCATAAAAAATTAAGAAACTAAAACACTAAACTTGTGTAGTAGCAGGTACTTAGCCATTACAAGTTATATCAACTCAATTTCACTCATCTCTTAAGTTGGGTTAACTTTTTTTCAGTTAAACTACACTGTGGAAATGTTCCTACACTTAAAAATCTGGTTTAAATCCAACTCAAAACAACATGTTTAAGTACTTTTTGCAAAGCCTCATGTTCTTTATTGACTGAATTTTTCCCTTACTTCTATCACGCACTGCAATCTTGAACATTCATGCCAATCAAGACAGGCCCTCCTACCAGAATGAAGGGGACAATAACTGATAGGTACACACTGAACCAGGGTGTACTTTTTCATTATGTTCAGTGTATCACCCCTTGTATAATGGGATTGATCTCCACAGGTGGGACTTCTCTAACTGAGTCAATAACCTCACTCATAGTGCAAAAGCATCTAATGCCCAAAGGCATTCTGGGAAAACTGCCCAGATTAAAGGATGATTGTCAAATAACTTTATTAAGTATACAGCACTGATAATTGTACAGAAAGAAATATTTATTCAAAGGTCAGAGTTTTTATTGAAGTGTTGGAGAAACTCCAACAAACAGGACATCAAGTATTTAAAATCACTAAAATAATGAATATTTAATGAGGTAAACTCTTAAAGGTGCCAAGCTGTTTCAACTTAAAATAAAGACAAAGCAAGTTGCATTAATTAAATTGAGCTTTAACCACTCTTGTGAGCTTGTGGAGCCAATATTAATTCAGTAGTTCAGGAACTCATAAATAATATTAATATTTCCAATTGAATTCTACCAGCAAATATTTAAACTTTTCTGAGTATTGATATGAAGTTTTTCTACAAATAAAGTCAATTTATCAGCAAATAGTAAACTTTTCCTAGCAAATTATTTCAAGTTTTACAATTAAATAATTTGTCCTTAAATAAACACTATTAATTTTTTTCAGGAGTATTGATATATATATTTTTTTAAATCAAAAATGTCCCCTTTAATCATCTACTACTAAATTCCCTCAACAAGTAATATCAAATCTTATCAACAAACAGTTTCAGTTCTGTCAACCAATAATTTTTCCCAGACAAATGTCTGGTTACATGTTCCCAGCAGGTTACATCAAAATATCCCTACAAGTATTTTTTTTCCTTTCCTTTTTTTTTATTTTACCAACAAACAATCTCTAATTTATTCTGCAAAAAGTTGGTTCTCAAAAATTAAATCACAATTTGTCTCTATAATTTCAATTTTTTCCCAACCAAAAAGCAGGTTTTTACAATAATTTATTTACATTTTTTTGAATAAATGACACCAGCTACCACAAAAAATAAAACCAGGTTCAAGCAATAAATAATATAAGGTGATTTAATAATGAAATGTTTTCCTAACTACTAGTCTTAAAAATAAAGTCATTTTTTTTCAACATATTATATTGTCAGCAAATATCTAGTTTCTTCAACAAGTATTATCAAGTTGTACCCCCAAGATATGAAATTTTCCCCTACAAATAATATTAGATTTTTCAAATGAGTTTAAACTTTCCAACATAAAGTTTTCTTGCTATTTCATCATTTCTTTCCCCATATATTTTTTAGTATTGAGTACTGTTTGTTGGGAAAACAGATTATCAGTTGGTGAGGAAACTTGGTGTTGGGAAAGTTAAGTAATTACTTAGAGAACTTGATACTTTTTCTTAAAATCCTGATTTTATTTGTTGGGAAAAACTTGCCATTTTGGTGGTAAAACTTGATTATTATTCATTGCAGAAACTGGATGTTTGCTGGGAAAACCTTGATTTTACTGGTAAAATTTGATTTCGAAAAACTGGTTATATTTGCTGAGAAAACTTGAGAATAGTAGTTAGGAAAACTGTATTATTTGTTGAAAACACTCTATATTTGTTGCTTAAACTTGGTATTTACTGAGAAAGCTCAAAAGATATTGAGAAAACCTGTTATCAGTTATTTTGGAAACCATGTATTAATTCTTGAGGAAAGCAGCTATTTGTTGGGAAATCTTGAAATTTGTAAGGATATCATTCATTTTTGGGAGAAGCAGCTATTTGCTGAAGAAACTAGTGACTAAAACAATATCCAGTTTCTCCAACAACCAATGCCAAATTTCCCAAACAAAGAAAGAGCCTCATGATTCCCAGAAGAACTGAAAAAATGAACACCATGGACTATATAAATCATGGACATGGTCTCAGTGATGTCACTCATGTGTTTAGGTCTAATGAGGCCCATTGATGGATTAGTGGATGGTTTCAGGTCACGAAGCAGGCTAAGAAGCAGAGTTGGGGTGAATTAATGTTTTGGTTGTTGAAATACGCCCATCTCACCAACATTTTCCAAATGAAACACACAAACATCTCAGTTTAAGTTCAGTAGGACTGAGCTCAAATAAGGCCTAGACAGCTACAGTGTTCCCAGCCATCAGTCAAGTCAGCCACATATTTATAATGCCTAATCATGCATCACTTATAGCCCTAGTATGTGGACAAAGATACGAATGAGGAAAAACCTCCATTTTTAAATATACCTGTCTACATGTGGACTAGGCCAGAGAAGGGGCGGGGTTTCTCACAGAGCCATCATTGAAAGAGGGGGATTTTCTACATGGACACTCAAGGACGTGCAGTTCTTTTGCACTTCTGCCTTGGCTTCATTTTTCAGCACTACTTTGTTAGTGTACCTGAACACAAGTATTCAAAATAAAAACTGCCTGACATTGAGTATTTTCCATTTCAAAGGAGTCTAAAAATTCTATTAACTTACATTACTGTATTCAAATATTGCCATATGCTGTCATCATTACAAAAGAATAACAAACAGGAGCACACGCTGTGCCTTCTCCTCTTTTCTCCACTGTCTCACCTTACAAGCTGCTGGTGTTTAAATCCATGTCACTTAAGACAAGCACACAGGAGGCTTTTATTTTGTATCTAGCAGCGCAGTAGGACAGCTCCAAGTGTGAATAACCTCCAGAGCTCAACCCTGCGTGCTTTCTCTCCCAGTCTGTTTGGAATATATAAAGAAACAGGGTTCAACTCTATAAAAGTGGTGCAGTGTTTGCCCTCACAGACACTTTAGCTGGGTTACAGACACACTCTTGTCCCTGAGCCAGAGGTGGCCGTCCAGGCCAAACATCTCCTATTCCTCGCTAATGAAATCCTGAATAAAATCCTCCCTGCTCAGCTTGATCCCACGCGCACACACACACCACTTTACAAGCACAAACACACAAACACAGACACCCACTCTCCAGGGTTCTGCCACACACTGAACCCCTGCGGTCCCAGCCAGGGATTATCCTAGGAAAACACTCCTTTTGTTGGGCCCCAGTCAAATTACTTTTCAAAGCTCTCGTGCTTTTTATCGAAGCTGTTACTATGCGAGTGTGTGTGAAGCAGTTCTAACACAGGCTGATGCTGATTGCAGGGAGGCCGTCCAAACCGAGCGGTCACTAATGACACATGAAAGTAGGCTGTTTATATTGCCCCCAATTTGTGTGTGTGTGTTGATATGTGTGCACGTATGTGTGTGAGAGAAAGAGGTTGCGTGTCTGTATCTGCTCATATGTCAGTGATTTTCTAAAGATAGTTTAACACCAGATCACCATGTTCTGTTGTGTGTTGGCAGGCTGCTCTGGCGTTTGCGTCATTTCAACTTGACATTTATGAATAAACATAGTTATAGTCGTACAAACAACAACATGGATGAAGTTGCACTTGTTGCTGGCCACTCCTGGAGGTTCACCCAGGCAGCCAGAAAATACCGAGATACTGAATGGGTGCAAGTGGAAACTGATTGCTCCAAATCCTTGCAGAAAAGTATTTGTTACCTGAACAGAACTAAAAACATATGAAGAATTCATATCTTAGAAGAATTATTTTAATTCACCTGCACTGGAGGGTTTTCTAGCAGTAAAGGCCTGTTTAAGGTCATGTCAGAGCATCTCAATTGGATTTAATTCCAGACTTTGGCTAGATTACTTCAAAACCTTCAATTTTTTGAGCCATTCAGAGGTGGACCTGCTGGTGCATTTCAGATCATTGTCCTACTGCATAACCCAAATGAGCTTGAGGTTCCACATGCCTATTCTCTGAGTTGCTTGGAGTGTTCTTTTGTCTTCATGGTGTAATGGTAGCCAGGACTACTGTTTAACCAGTGACTGGACCTTCCAGACACAGGTGTCTCTATTCTGCAATCACTTGAGACACTTTCACTGCACTAAGGTAATCCCAATTTCACTAATTGTAAGACTACTAGTGCCACTTGAATGCACCTCTGTTGAATTAGGTCAGTCACTTTAAAGGGGTTGAATATTTATGCAGTCACTTACATGTTTTATCTAATCAACATTAGTTTGTAGAAATCTGTTTACACTTTGACATTTAATAGTTTTTTTTTTTTTTTTTTTTTTTTTTTTTTTTGTGTCAAAAAACAAAATTAAATTTACCATGATTGATTTTTAAAGTCAGCCTAGCGGGACCATGATGCAGTGACCACCTAACAGCATATGAGTAAAAAAAAAAAAAAAAAAAAAAAAAGGTTCCTGAGATTTTTCAAATGGCAGAGATTGTACCAAATGGCACAAGAGGGGATTTCGCCTGGAGATTTTTTTTTTTACTAAAATCTCTCTTATTTTGTCCTAATAACCCTCTAGTGGCATGTAAGTTGACAGAGATAATGTCAAAATATGGTGCTTTGGCCTATTGGAGATTTTTGGACTTCAACTGCATTATTTCTATGAGATATAGCTATGCAAAATCGCAACAAAAAAAAAAAAAGGGAAAAATGAAACGTTTTATTTGGCAACTTAATTCTCTCTGATCCAGTAACATATATAACCATATTTACACTTCTGAACACATTTTACAAGTTCCCTCTTCATTATTGTACCTTGATCATTCAAATAGAGCCTGTAGTTACAGAGTTATACTCATTTAAAGATGGACTGTACATTTCTAGCAGTAGAGCTTAATAAAAGAGGCTAGGGCGTAACAGTATAAAACATCCAAGGGGGTGAATATTTTTAAAGGCACTGTAGTAGCTTAAGTATCTCCACCTCGTCCACTCCTCAAACATAGTTAATGGTTTAATGAGAGCTCTATAATGACAGGAAGTGCTTGGTCATGTTATTGTTTGGTGGATAATTATTTTCAGAGAAACCAACTCTTTGCCTGGGCCTCAGCCAGCTCAGTTGACTGGGCACAAGTTGTTAAGCTACATTCAGCTTCTATTCATTCACACGACTGCCTCTCCTCTGAGACCACCAGTCTTTTTCAGAGTCCTGGGAGAGTGTGTCGTGTGTTGTGGTGTGTGCTTACTTGTGTTTGTGTTCATGGGTGTGTACACGAGATGTGAGTTTGCCTGAATCAGGGTGAGATGAGGCGAGAGTGCCAAAGTGAGAGATAAACAGAGACTATCAACACAGGAGAAGAAGCAAAACGTGTACGTGTGTCCTCGAGAGCGTGTGTGTCGAGGGTGTAAACTAGCTTTGTAGCTCTCAGTGAAGTGTTGATTTAAGTGGAAGTGGAGGGAGGAGATGGGATAAAAGGCCTGACTAGATTAGGCTGGCACACACTACTGAGGCGTGCTGTACTGCTTGGCCTTTCAGCGCACTCTGTACCGAGCGTGAGTGTGCGTTTGTGAGAGTGAGCCTGCTCTGTTGGTTTTTGTGTGCGTATCTGTGGGCTGCAGTTGCTCTGCTGATGATATTGGTGCAGCTGTGCAATAAAGCTGCAGATTAGCAGAGCCACATTAGCCACAGAGAACACTTGGCTGCTCTTATATCATCTTATAGGAATACTCTGTGTATGTTACCAAGCAAAGTGCCATTGTGGAGGTACTGAGGCTTTAAAGTGTCATCCACAGCCCTCAAAGTCCGTACAGAGTGTCCCAGATCTCTGTGGAGCAGAATGCAAACAGATCACAAACATCACAGCTGCTCTTTCCATATTTATTTCCTCTATTATAGTCATAACCTTGTATTTTCTGCTGGTATAAGTTCTAATATACTGCATATTCCAGCTCCCCCACCCAGACACCCCGCTGTTTAAAGTCAAGCTAGTCTCCAACAATAATAGTTCATTGGCTAAGTCGTTTGCAGAACTGTCTCTTGGCGTTAGCCTCCCTATGTGAAGAAGACTGACAGTCAGAGGTAAAAATAACATTTAAAGTGGTTTTAAAAGCTCGAGGTGTGCTTGATTTAACTGAAACAGACAACTTAACAGCTTCAAAAGTGGCAACGCTGCTTGTAAAATCTGACAACTCATCCACCCTCTGCTTTTTTTCAGGTATTGAGCATTTATTCTACTGCTGTTTAAGCCTGGTTTAAAGAGCAGCAGAGAAGCTCTCATATTATTGGCAGGGTGTTTGTGCAGTAATGTTTAACAATCATTGGGCTTTTATTATTAACAGAACAGTGCTTAAAGCGCAGTTGAATGAGTGGGAGTCCAGGGGCTGTCACACTTTGGCAACGCTGAGGTGTTAACTGAAGCCACGGCTAAACAATTGTTCATAGTAATAAAACATTTTCTGGCGTCTGTTCAGAGTTGCCTGAACTCCACCACCACACTGTCAATTGCACTGAGCTATCAGATGAGACAGACACATTAGTGTGCCACATGTGCAACACCAGCAATCTGCATATTTCATTGATTCCACCTCCTCTGTGAATGATTTAGAGGCAGTATCTGCATGTGTGATTGCATCCTCGTAGGTGTTGACACAGCTTCTGTGCGCATTTATAGGCTCAGTTTGTACGTGTGTATCATTCCTGGATGCCACCTTCATTAAAATGCACTTTGTGAAGTGAAAAGATGCTCTGTATGCATTATCTACAACAGAGCATCAATACAGAAACTACACAGGATATGAAGAGGACTCTCTTATCAAAACTTGACATTGTTCTTGAACTCTCACGTATTTGTGGGTGTTCCTCAGCTTTCCTCAGCTGTTTTAAGACTGACCTATGACTCAAGGTGACTGACTCACTATTGAAGTTGGCTGGGCTATGCAGTATTTCCCAGAAGTTTCCACTAGCAACATCCTTTTCTCTGTAATCTCTCTTTATTTCACTATAAATCTATGATCTCTCTCATTTCAAAAATCTTATCTCTTTTTCCTTTTATTATTAACTTTATTCATCAGGCTTTAAACAGACTTGACACTGGTTTGCCTTCATAGCTTTATTTCTAACAATGAACATGCTGGAGTTACTCGTATTTATTATTAATTAATTAATTCTCAATCATCCATCCATCTTTTTATTTGTCATTTATTTTGATAAGTTTCAATATCTTAATATTTCAGCATTTACCTTTGCTTTTGGTTCATAGTAACATGTAAGTATAAGATGTCAGCTGGAGGGTCGCAGATGGCTTAGCACAGTGGTTCCCATCCTTTTCTCTTGGAGCCCCCCCTTCATGTATGTAAGAGAAGCTGAGCCCCCTCAGCTCCCACCTTAAAAAGTGGCACATCGCTGTCAAAAATCAACCCAAAGGAAATCGGCCTCAGCATGTTTTCTTACCTCAAGACCTTTGTAAAAACTAGCTAATAAGTGTTTAATCAAGATTTTAGTTTATATGTGCTGATTAAAGTTTGACACCTTCAGAGCAGAGAAAGCCTCAACATCCCCCACTTAGTTGGGAACCAGTGGCCCCGTGGTTAGGTGGTGCCCCGTGGTTAGGTCGTGCCCAGTGGTTAGGTCGTGCCCCGTGCAATTCAGTCATTTCACCGTGTTAGTAATTTTTATTTGGAAATAGTAAGCTTTAGAATGGTAATGTTGTTAGATGCTACAATGTTGTGACAGTTAATATTATCATAAAAGCTACTTCATGCTTATAAAGGAATTATTATTAGTACATGTTTTTATGCAGTTGCAGTTTTTATTGTATTTCTATTTCATGGTCTAAGTCTAATGCTACATTATGGTTATCATAACAGTTATAACACGGCAACAGTTACAGCTCTGTCATAATAATAATAGTGGTCATTACATCTTAAAACAGTTACGACATCTTAATATTAAAGTTATGACATTTACATTAAGATACTACTGGTAATAGGAACAGATATTAAATGGTCATAGTTATTTCATTTATGTGTGATAGATTTTTGTACTAATAGCAACAGTTATTACATGATGATAGAAAATATAATATGCCTTTAATGGCAAGGTTACTACATAGAAATATAAAGAGTTGCATAGTAATCCATAATGAACTAGAAAAGCACTCAGAGAGCACAGACCTCCGCCATTAGCCTTATCTCCCAAGAGTGAAGAATCCTTTAAAAACATTTCTGGATCCAGACGGTGATCCGGATCACTCCCAAAATGTAATTCACCGATTCCTCCCTCCCTGGTGGGGTGGAGACATGGTGAGGCAAAGCATTGGCTTTGCTACGTGTGGACTGTCATGCCGGAAGCACCCATGGTCTCACCGGACAACTGGAAGTCATGGCAGAGGGTGAATACTCCTCTATTTCTCCCAGCGTTGTGAGTATTCTTGCTACAAATTCGCTGTCTTTTTCTCTGTTATGCTCCGACTCGTCTCCTCGACTGAACGTGCGTCTTTCAAACTCTATAAACTCCAAAACTTTGAATAGATACACATCCAAAAATGCTGCTGGGGTTGAAGTTACTCATGTCCGCCATCTCCTGGTGTAAAGTGGTAACAGCGCAGACCTATGCCATTATCTCCTAATAGTACAGAATCCTTTAAAAAATTCCTGGATCCAGACGGTGATCCGAATCACTCCCCAAATCTAATCAGTTCTTCCTTATGCCATTTCTGACATTTCCTGAAAATTTCATGAAAATCCGTCCATGACTTTTTGAGTTATGTTGCTAACAACAAACAAACAAACAAACAAACCCACCCAATCACATCACCTCCTTGGCTGAGGTAATAAGTGAATGTTGGTGCCATGATAGAGGTTGATTGGTGAGTCATGAGCTTGCTGTATTTAGCAGCTAGAGACCTTTTTAATGCTTGCATATCCGTTAGTATTTTGTAGTCATTTATAAAATGTACTTCCACAGTAGCTGATTTGTTTTCTAATTTATTTTTTATTTACTGATGTAAATGATTCAACTACAATGTCGACCGGAAGAAGTAAGAAATGCAAATACTCTTCTGTCTAGACTGTAATTACAGAAACACATGCATGCACACACAGACTAAAATAGGATGTACAACAAGTATTTGCACATGATAAAATCCTGTACACACACACAGAGGCCCTCTCTGCAGCTGTCAAATGCAGGATTAGATGCAGTGCAGGCTTTGAGTACAACAGGAGGAGCATTCAGTGCACCGCTGTGACAGAAAACACTAACTGCCACACTCTTACCAATACCAACCCCAGAATTATCCTCTCAGCAGAGGTCTCTCTCAGTCCTTTCTGTCGCTCCAAAGTAGAAATCAATGATGTGGGGGACACTCAGACGGTACGGCGGGAGACCCACCTGCACACGAAATGCACAATATGAGAAGGTGATATTTTCATCTGAAGAGAAAATGCCGGATGCAGATGGAGGCTGATGCTTTTCTTCTTCCAATACTTGGACTAGGGGTGTCCTTGACTGAGGATTTAGACAGTAAAATTTGATTGGTCAGATTTTGCTTATCAACTAATCAAGTGTCTTTAAATATTTTATTTTGAAACATAAGAGATAAACCATACAATTCAACTCTTTTTCTCCTAGACTTGGAATAAAGTCTTTTTTGATGCTGCATCTCTCTGGTGACTGGATTTAACCTTTCTCAGAAGTATTACTAAGACGACGGAGGTGAAACTGCAACCAATCTTCTTATTGCACTGCACTGAGTTGATCCAAAGGATTATATTCAGGAACCCAGCGTATTCTACTAATGGATATGTCTAGTTATGGGGAACTGTCACAGAGTGTACTTCTCAGAAACAAATCTGCTGCCAAGGAGGGGGTAAGATAAGTTGTAGGCAGGTACTTAAAAAATAAATTGGTCGAGAAACAGACAGCTGATTATAACACAAAAACTCTGCGCCTTTCTAAACAGCACACAGTTTAGCCTGATGCTCAAATCATGTTCACAAAGACCCTGTTCTGAGGGGGCTAAGGTGGAGTTGGTTACCTTCTGGTGGAGATATCTGGAGAATTAGACTTCCAACAAGGATGGAAAATATAAAAGTTAAAAAAAAAAAATCAGTAAAAGGGAAGGAGATTAAAGAAGACAACCAGAATTTCCTTTTCAGCCAAAGAGTTTAAGAGTTTAGAATGATATAATATGGTTGAATAAAATACAATAGGAAAAACTTTATTATCTCTCTGGCACCACTGATCCTTCACGTATTATGCCCTTTGTGACTGAAATAAAGAATTGGATGTTCAAAGTTTTTCTTCAGCTCAGTGACTCCAAATAAAGATCATATTATGACTCCCTCTGGCTCCTGTACTTGCTACATTAATAATCTCTCCCTCAGTTTAGGTGTCCTGTCTAATAATGTTTGCAAAAAGGCTCAAAACCTGGGGGTTATCTTTGACTCTGACCTCTTTTAATCCCCAAATGACCAACTTTATGCTTTGCTCAACTGAGACAGTCAACCCAAATCAGGTCAAGTCATCCCTGCATTAAACATATCAGACTCATCTGCTGCAATGCTTTTTATTCCAGGGTGAGCGCATCAAAAGATTGTAATAAATTCAAAACACTGCTGCAAGGCTTTTACATTTAGCATGAGAACTGACCACACCACAACTGCCCTTTCCCAAAAGCCAGATAGACTGTCTCACATATTTATGGCATGGGATGATTGCACATCCACCTGGGCAAAAGCCGATGCAGTGCCTTGAAGAAATGGAGGCTGATTGAACGAGTGTTCTGTCTGTCACATTCATCAACAGCCAATCAGAAAAATGAAATGTATGAAGTAGTAGGAGTGTGCCACTCCAGGGAGTAAACCACACAATGTGAGCTCAACTGGCAGCTGTTATCATTGTTCACTATTAGTGGAGTCCATCAGTGTATCCAGCTCTTTGTTATCCTTAAATGATGCTGATTGGTCCAGCCATTCTCAGACGCCTCTCAAGTCAACCATGTAGACTGATGGGCAGCAAAAGTCACTGGTCTTGTCAAGTGAGAACTTCCCCTCAACAGTGTTTTGTCCAGTTGGTTCCACAACACATGCTAGCTCTAGATAATGAGAAGCCCAATACTATCCAGACAGTGAAGTCCAGTAGTTTTAAATGTAACACTTTTTCCAGGTTTATGTAATTATCACAGGACCCAAGTTAAATTCACATGTTGGAAGTGTAATATTTTTACTCTCTTATAGTGTTAATTTTCAACACTCACTTTTAAGTGTACTTTTAACAAGGGATGTAATCTCATTAAATTCTCCAGGTATAATAATATGATAAAAAAGTCCTGGGTCCAGTATTAAAGACAGTGTCAAAAACAAACAAAACACAAAAACCATCCCAAATGAGATCTGAACAAAAAGTGATGTTTGCAGCAGTTGCACTTTAAGAGTCTGTTGGCCTGGCAGGATTCCTCACATCTTAGCGAATCTTTTAAGGGTGATAATTTGCCAAGTGGCTCCTCATGTCCCTCATATTCTCCACGAGGTATGTCACTGCAGTCTGGCAGGGTCTGCCAATTGTTTTTCTTTGCAGAAAAAACTGCCTGTCACCTTTCAGCACTCACCTCAGCAACAGAGCTGTCTCCACTACCCCTGCATGCTGCCCTGGCCTCAGACTCACTCTCAATCTCAACCACCTATATCAGGAGACATGGAGATGCATTGAGCATTCTTTCATATTGATAATTGAAATAAGCTTAATGTAGATTGTTCATATGAAGATTTCTGTGATGTTACTAAGTCATGTTATCAGCATGTCAAATACACAGGTAGTATAACAGCCTAATAATTATGTAGGCTACATTAGAAATGGACCACCTCCCTCAAACATGACGGAGCAGTTTGACAGTTCAGAAATTATCAAATGTGTGTTCAGACCTGGAGTCTTTTCTTAATGGATGCTGTCAGAGAGAGAGGAATAACATCATGAGAGAGAAAAAGTGAGTAAATAAGACCCTAAATATGTTTAGAACTACAAATGAACTTCCTTCTGTCAGTTCTTTTTTTTATAATGTCACAGTTCCAACCCTTATCCTTCATCTGGGCTTAGGACCTGCAAAAATGACTCAAGAGAGATACTCTTGCAGTTACTTCAAATTGTATTTTTAGTTGTTTTCTAAATTCTATTTTTCAAAAGTTTAGTTTTCTTAACTTCGGATTAGTTTTGAAACTTATGGTCCATTTAAGAGCCTACAACAAATCACAGTGAGACATGAACATTTTTAACCATTTGATTCATAATGTTTTTCTTTTTTTCTTCGGTTCTAAATGAACCAAAAAGAGAACAGAAAAATGTGGACGTGGAGGGTTGAACATCTGCTCTGACTGCAGCTGAGAGGGACTGCTGTGTAAAGACTGGGCTGCCTGTCTGAGTGCTTTGAGACTGGGAGGGGCTCACAGCAGCCTCCGCTGCTCACTGAGAGAAGCAGTAACAATACATGCTTTCACGTCAGTCTCCTAAATTTTCCAATAACACCAGAAAAAGTCGCTAGATTTGTCGCTAGTTGCTTTTTAAAAAAGAGTGGCTAGAGGGGTCTGAAAACTCACTAAATATAGCAACAAAGTCGCTAGGTTGGCAACACTGCTCCTGCACAACGCACCAGCCTGCTCGGGTTGCTAGCCTGCTAACATTCTTATCAGAAAAGCTGGCTGTGTTTGGCCATGGAAGAACGTGATTTAGCTGTTTGGTCACTCAAGGGAAAACTTGGGCAACTCTAACTTACTTTCCTTTTCTTTTGAAAAAAAAAAACTCCTTATGTCCATCTCTTGTCTGTAGAACAGTCAAAGAAAGTATTTCAGCAAAAGCTGGACATTTTGACATTCGCTGTCGCTGTCATTGATCCGACTGCCAGTCTCAATTGTCTCAATATGCCTGCATGATGCGGCTGTGTATGCAGGAAACCAGGAAAACACGGAGTGTGGATTTCTACAGATATGGGTATTTCCCCTACTGATAAAGTGGAACGGATTTGATTGTGAAGCAATGGAAAGTATGCTGGAGTAGACTGGTCATGCACAAATACTTTTGATGGCAAATGTGGGGGGGGGGGTCCAAATAATTTTTTTTTTTTTTTTTTTTTTTTTTAAGGTTAGGGGGACATGACCCCCCCCCATGAGCAAAGGAATCCCAGCATAGATCACTGTACACCAACATGTAGACACATCTTAAACTAAAACATACCATTAGCATTGAGTCAAAACTTCTTATCTCCATTTTACATGATTTTGACTTTATTTTTTAAATAAATGAGTACTATGGGTCACCCTTTAATCGGTCAGTGGGTTTTTACAGATTTTAAACCAGTTCAGTGTCGAGCATGATGCTGTCTTTCATAATTCAGTGCTAAATAATGTTAAAAAAAAATGTTTTCTAGAACATAAGGGATTTTGGAGACAAGAGCTTTAGCTCTGATGCCGATAATATGCAAACACTCTGCCCAAGGGCATGAAGAGGATCATTTGCCCACATACCCTCCAGATCTGAAATGGCAGTAGGCAGAGCTTAGTTTGACCTTTGTCAGAGCTGACCTAACTGATGGATCAACACTGTCAAAAAATTCCAACACTGAAGACCATTCAACTCAGAACAGAGTTAAAATTTTAAAGTTCCGGTAAAACATTAACAAAATATCTCACATGTGAAAAAACATTAAACACACTTCGAACAGAACGTGCTGTATATTTAAGGTCACAAATCCAACAGGGCAGCAGGTTCTTAATAGATACTATAGATGTTCAGTAATAACATAAATAATTAAATGCAGTATAAGTTAACTTCAAAATACCCTAACTGAATTGCATCACAGTTATAAATCACTAAATAGTAAGAAGAGGTGTAAATGTATTCACAGCATATCAAGAGCCAGCTCAGATTCAGAGAAAGCACCAAGACACTGTCACACAGACTTCAAAACACACAATCTGGTCTTCCCAGCAGTCTGTTAGAGACGGGAAGTCCAGCTGAATTAGAGATTGAGTGGAGAACCCCGACAGAAGTGGAACAGGAGTGACAAAAGTGGCGAAGAGAGAAAACAGAGACAAAGCAACAGAGGCAGACTCTCGCTTTCTTCCAAAGTACAGCCACAAGCTGTTGGTCTCATGCTGCCAACCTAGCTCAACTTCCCAGCACTAGATAAGCTTGGTGTCAGTGTGTGAGTGTGTATGTGTACATAATTCATAACCGTAGCCAAATCAAGATCCACAGATTACCATGACCAGTGGCACAGGAGAGGAGAGGAAGAGAGGGAGGAGAAGAGGAGAGAAAAAGTCTAAAAAATAAGCCATGCATTTGAGAAGCCATTTCAGGTTACAGAGCTTGAACTAGTTTATATTCCCCCCACTCTTACCTGTACACACCAGTGTGTGTTTACACTCACGTTCCCAGCGGCTCCTTGTGTAAAACACTCTCCTCCCTCTGTTTCTCTATCTCCCCTCGCCTCCCTCCCTCCCTCTTTTTACTTTCAAGGAAGGGTAATCCCTCTTGTAGCTAATGTGCTGTGACATTTCATGGTACAATAGGATTTAGGAGACACTATGTATTCTCGTGGTGCCGGGGTCTGGCTGATAACCTCGCTGTCTGGCTGATTTTGGACCGAAGCGACTCAGGATCAGTTTTTATCTCATTTTGGAAATCTAATTCTCAAGGTGGAAGCGGAGTTAACAATAACACAAACTCTGGGGTGACACAGCTTGAATCATGGGTGAACCAAGGTGGCTGCATTTGCTCTTCTGACATCTGGGATAATAAAAAAAGCTGCAAACTTGATCTGATTAATTGATTTAACTTTGAGAAAACTGCCATGGTGGATTTTTGTTTCTCTGAGTGGAGACGTCTCATATAACTAGTCTAAGTAAGGGGTGAACTTTTTTAATCAAATCATACGTAAAGCTGAAACCTTTTCCCTTCTTATAATGGATTAAGAAGTATTAGGAATAGGACAGAGTATTAAAGAAAGGATTTTTTAGTTGAAGAAACTATGAGTAATTTTGAGTAATTTAAGTTTAACAGAGAGATTGAAGCATAATATATCGCCGTATATTAGTGCCCTAATTTGCCGGTCCAGTTTTAGATTTTTTTTTTTTTTTTTAAATGTCAACTTTATTCAGAAACAAAGTCTGGCAATCACATTCATGAAATAATCACATAGCAAATGTTACACACTAACAAACATTTCATAAATAAAACAGAAACAGATCAGAGATCTTATCTGTGATTAAATTAGACCCATTAAGAAGTAGTTACACAAACGGTAGCTCACTGCTTTGTTAGCTTCAGCTACATGGCTATGTAACTAATGTTACTACATAAGCCAATGTAGCCAAGTTAGCAAATGTAGCTAAAGCTAACTTAGCCACTTAGATAATGCACATATGTAGCACACATAGCCGCTTTGCGAGCTTAGCTTTAGCTACATAGGCTACATTTTTACATTATCTACGTAGCTTACGTGGCTAACAAGGCGCTACCTAAGCAACACTTCCTACAATATTTTTTAAGGAGGATGAGCTTTTTCCTGTGAGCACACTGTTTACTCGGCTTTATTAAACATTTTGTGACTAGGTTTTGCAGGTCAGATTTTAACTTTTGGTATCTGAACCATTACCTTAACTCTTTCCCAAACCCTAAAAGGAAATGTGAACCTACTTAATTTCAAAAGTTTTTTGTGTGCATTTGCGTTCTGAAATATACTTTGTCTTAGATGAAAGGTTGGTGAGAGTGGCCGTCAGAGATGTACAGTCTGCAGCCAGACCCCCTCTCATGTTTTCTGCTGCTGTGGCCTCGCATAAATTGAAAACATTGCATTATAACAGCACAACAGTTACACCAAATCACAGAAAATTCAAACATGCTTTAGTTTACTGATAGCAAAAAGGCATTGGTTAAAGTTTGTGTAATTTCCAATAACTACATTAATATAGTCTCAGTGAGCCCGCCCACTGGTTTTTGAAAAGGCTCAGTAATGGCACTCAACAAGTTGGAAATGCTAACTCAAACTTACTTTTGATTAACCTTGTACCAGGCAAAGACCTGGAGTTCATGAAGACCTTAGCTTCCCTGCCTTGCCCTGTGCTGCGCTGTGCTCTGGACATGTTTCTAGTGTGTAAGGTTGTTTGCCTTTGGTCAGAGCAAAACTGCGGCACTGCAGAGCACTGTGCAGCTGATGTATGTGGAAATTACTTGTTAGTTAATAGTTAGCCTCCCTGCTAACGGCTACAATTTGGCCGCCTGTCAGTCAAGTCAGCCGCACCACTAATTATGCAAATGTTATGCATAACTGAAGCTTGATCCTTACCTGGGTCGTAAATCTAGGCTGTAGCCTACATGGTAGGTCTGCAATAGCCTGAACCCTACACTCAAGGAACTGCAGGTTTTTACTTTCTTGCATTGGTCTTTGGTATTTTTATTTTTCAGGGGTCTGCAGTACCACACTTCAATGTACCATATAAAAAGCTCTACATTAAAATAGAAGAAAAACATTCTCTAGATCTACGTTATCATTTTTATTGGCCTGTTATGATTTGTATTGATCAGGCATTCTGTGTCTAAACCACCTGACTTATTAGTGTTAAAGGTAAGCATTGTAGCTGGAGGGAAATGAATCAATTTTCTATAAAGGCAGTCTTGGCGCATGAGATGATGATTGAAACAGATAGAAGGGTTTCCCTTTGGATCAGCTGAGGGCTGCTGTGCTTATCTCCCCAGCAGAGCTGATGTGGTAGGACGGGATGTGGGGGCGGTAAATGTGCTCATCAACCTCCAGGCACAGATCTAATGCTGCCAGAGTGCCTTCAGCTGGGCAACACTAATGTTATGGGGGATAAATGTTAAACACTAAGCATGACATTCATTGTGGATTATTCTTTGAGTTTGACTGAACAAACAGGATGTTTGCCGGCGATAAATAAGAGAACAGAGGGAAGAGGTTGTGATGTTTTCCTTTTGTTTTGAACTTTACATCCCATGATTGAGCACCCAATAAAAAATCCTTTAGTTAGTTTTTTTGCAAAGTGTCAGCACCTTACCCTGAGAGGCATTTTAAACAGTTTACAAGCAGACAAAACCGTGAGCACAAACTGCTGACTTCTAGCAGCTTTAAAACATTCAACTGAACCAGTTAAGAGATGTATTTTCACTCAGAAGCATGAACTTGACACATTTTTTTCTGTATCAGAAAAATGCATTCTGCACAGAGTGATGTAATTTAAAACAAGGTTGCTTTACACACATTTCTTTGAGAGCTCAATTGTAAAACTGTTTCAAGTGATCTATTTTTCAAAGACCGAAAAGAACATTCTCATTTTTCCCCCTCTGATACCTGTGCAGATTTTAAATTACAAGAGAGCATAGAATAACTCATACCGGCATGGAGAGGACTGGAATAAAAAATGTCTCTCACTGTGGAATAAAATAAGGACAAATTGTTTTTTCAAGGCTATAAGATGATGATAACGGCTCGTCTTTTTTATTGTTTCCTTTTTGTTCAAGCTGCAGCAAATCCGAGGATTCTGAGAGGCAAATTCAATTCAGGACCTGTCATTTTCCACCAAGTCAAGCCTTAAATCATCAATGAACCACTCTAATCCAAGTCACCCGTGAGCCCCCGGTGCTGCTCCGTCTTCCCCAGCTAAATGCAGATTACAACTGAAGTGAGCCAAGTGTTTATCAAGCAAACAACCGTGCAAAGGGACCCACGTCTTGTCGCCTTGATTTGCCGTTAAGATTCATTTCAAGAGTGTGACAGGGAGCGTGAGATGGTCTGAAGCGGAGAAGTGTCACGCCCAGATTCATGAGACGGGGGGTTGGCAGGCCTGTGCTGTTTTGGCTGACTGTGTGATACCTGGAGGGAGCTCGGTGGTGCCGCTGCCGCTTCTGCTGCTGCACTGTAGCCAATTTAGCTGGAGCACAGCTGCTGAGAGGCTCCCTGAGGTGTGTGTGTCTGTGTGTGCTTCAGGATTAAGCCACAGCACCAATTAAAGCCTCAGACCGGTTTTTAAAGGATAAATTATTAACAGCAGAAGTGACCTCTCTGGTGGCCTTTCCTCCCTTCTCTGCAGCCTCCATCTTTGTCACTCTGCTCTCCGCTTTGCCATCCTTTTTGTTTCACTCCATCTTTGTGTCCCTGGTACAACCGCCAAAACACAATGAAGGGTTATTTGAAATGCTTGGATATTTTTCTCCCTTATTTCAGAGTTTAAATGGGAAAAACAAGTCTTTTCGCACATTCTGAATGTCCCAAAAGTTGCAATTCAAAACCTGAACTCTCATCTTCTCACATGGCAAGAGCGGAGAAATGGCAATGACGGGGAATGCGTTCCATCAGCAAAGCACATTGGAGAAAGATTTCTCTGTTTACCTCGCTGCAGCTCCATAACTTCTCTTTCAAGATGTGTTTTTCCCTTGCTGAATACTTTTGTGTATTTATGCCTGCAGGATACAGCTGATTGTTTCTCTACACAGCTGCATTTCCAATAGCAAAAGCATGTTAGCCAGTAATGGATACTTTTAACCTTTTCCAGGTAATTTGATCAGGCCTTTAAATCAATCACTCTGTCTAGGTAATGATCAGTGAATATAGTGTGCAGCCCTCACTGTTCAGCCCCTGTTTTTTTAAATGGCTGAACCATGTCTGTTTCTGATATGATGGCAGGGTCAATACTGGCTCTGAATTATAAATGGGAGCTGCTGTGTAGCTTCGCTCACACGGACAAAAGAGAAGTTGAAGTGGTTTAGAGACCTTAATATTTTTAACACCTGGGTGAATTCATGCAGCCAGTTAGAATTTCAGTAAGTGGAATTTCCTGTGGAAATGGTGCTGCATCCTCTCACTAATGTATCTTGGTCCAACGGCTCATCATAATCCGGACGCAATTTGTTTGGGTAGTTGGCTCTATTAACACACTGCTGGAACAAAGTACACTGAATATAAATTTTGAGTTTCTCAGCAACCAGAGGGTGAATATACAAGAGATGTATTTCTAAATGAAAATCCCATTCGTGTAAGTATTAGCTCCACGGCCAGCTCAAGGCCGTGTTCAAACGTTTTTCATGAATCCTAAGCTTGGATACTAAATGTAAACTGATGGTCAGTTTAACAACTTATCTTTCTCTCTGCTATCTCTCTGTTTCTCTTACAACCTCCCTTTACTTCAGAATAAAGCAGGGCACATATTAGAGGATAAACATGCCAATTTGGGTCAGACTTCCCCCTTCTGACAAAGTCAGCAAAGACCTGATAATCTGGTCTAAAGATTATCTCGCCAGATTATCCTGTGGTGTGATGTCTTGAGAGATGTTTCCCTTTTCATTCTGCTCAGGAGATGATTGGAGCTGATCCGACTTGAGATGGATGTTCAGTAATTAAGATTAGAAAATCTTGGGGGGTTGCCAATCAGGAAGTAGGTTGACCAAAAGAGGAAGCACAACAAACACAGCCATTATAGCAATAATAAATGTAAACTATAAAGTCAAATGGGCATCAAAGATGGAGCACCAACTTGTTGATTTATGGCAACGACACAAATATAAAGACAATGTGTCCTAATAAACATACTCCAAGCAGACAAAAGTATTTGGCCACACCGGTTGTTAATTGAATTGGTGTGTTTTAATTGGACCTGTTGCCACAGGTGTTTAAAAAAGAGCACCTAGCAATGCAGTCTACATTTGCAAACAGTTGTAATACAAAATGGGTCACTCTGTAGAGCTCAGTGACTTCAAGTGTGGTACAGTGATGGATGCCTCCATTACTATAAGACAGTTTGTAAAATTTCATACCTGCTGGATATTCCCTTGTCAACTGTAAGTGATATTACAAAGTGGAAGTGTTTAGGAACAACAGCAGGCATTAATGAAGTAGAAGTCCATGTAAAACAGAGAGCTGGGTCAACAACTGCTAAAGCATGGTGCGTAAGAGTCGACAACACCGCTGATTTCATAGCTGAAGAGCTCAGAACCCCCACTGGCATTAATGTAAGCACAAAAACTGTGCTGCCAGAGCTTCAAGGAATGCTTTCCATCACCAAGTCCTATGCTAAGCATCAGATGGAGTGGTGTAAAGCACACTGGCACTAGGCAGGACAAATCACACTTTTTTGTTTGGCAGACAGGTGAGTCTGGGTTTGGTGGATGCAAGGAGAACGTTACCTGCCTGACTGCACTGTGCCAGCTATAAAATTTGATGGAGGAGGGATAATGGTATGGGGCTGTTTATCAGTATTTGGGCTAGGCCCTCTACCTCCAGTGAAGGGCAATCTTAATGCTTCAGCATACCAAGACATTTTGGACAATGCTATGCCTCTAACTTTGTGGCAACAGTCTGAGGAAGGCTCTTTTGTATTCCAACATGACTGCATCCCTGTATTAATATGGATTTTAATAAGTCAGCCTCCAGCAGACAGGAACTGCACCTTTTTGCACTTCCAAATGAGCTCCATTTTCTTAAAACCAGAAATCCCCACATGACATGGCGGGGCATAAAGATCCAGGAAAAACTACATCTTAATAGGGGTAAGATGTTAGAGTTTGAAGTAACATCTCAGTATCCATTGATTTTTGATTCAGTGCATTCTGTTGTGGAAATTTCTTTGTTGTCATTGTAGGTGCTATCATTTAATATCATTTAAATAGTGAACAAATCATCTGATCACAGCGTACCTTAACCTGACTTCAACAAACCATAATCACCCCCTGGGCTTTAAATGAATCGAGCCGACCCACATTAGGTCTAACTTGTCTCACAGCTGATTCTGTGTCTGATGTCTGGCTTTCATTGTTAGGAATTTCTCTTGCCATATTTTTCTTGCATGTTTCCACCTAATCTCCCACATAAAAACTAATGATCTGCCTGCTCTCTACCTTTGTTACGAAGTCCTGTTATGGATTTTCCCTCTCGATATCCTCAGGTCATCATCTGATCTCAGTCAGCGAGCTTGGGTTTCACTCAATATGTTCTTACACTCTGATCTCTTCTTCCGCCTCTCCCTCTTTCTCTCCACCTCTCCGTCTCTGTCCTGGCCCTGAATATTTCTTCTGCTCAGATTTGATGAAGGAATTTAATTAGAGCAGAGACAGAAACAAGAAGGAATGAGCAGCAGTGAGAGGAGGAAGCAGAAGCAGAGTAATAATGAATGGTCAGTGACCCTGTGAGCAGGCAAGGTAAAGATAAGTGTGTTTAAATCAGACCTGGTCGATGTGAAGGAGAGAGGTGCATTGAACCTTTTACAGCATTACATGAAACTGTATAGATGTAGTGGTGCATTGATGTTGTAATATTGCTCCATTTCCTTCTGAAATTACAGATTCACCCTGAAGTATCCATGCAGCATCACATGAGTTGAATAATCTTTGAGCAGATGCCTTCTGCACCATCACATGCCTCATAATTTCACATTCTGTTTGCCTCATAGCTCAGTGAGATGACCTTAAACAGGAGTATTTTCTGCACTGTTTTCATTGGACTTACACTGACATAGAGTCTCTGGAGCACATCACATCACTGTCTGATTTGTTTGTCTGTGCTAAGCTCTATATTGTGCTGAGTGCCATTGCACACCACAAAACTGTAGGATATTTAATGTGTTCTTCATGCATTTGCAAATTATGAATCCATATATGACGTAAAGGATTTCACAAGAGCTATTGGAAAGTAGCTTGCTTGGTAATTGGGCAAACTAACACCTATTTTTAAATTTGCTCTCTAATTTTGATTGTTGCTTGTTGGATGGCTTTTTTCAGCCTTGCCTTTGAACATAGAGCATGCTGAGCTGGGAACTACTTTATCTGCAATTTTTGTTTGGTTAACACTACGTTTGTAAGCACATAAACATGACCAAACTGTGTTGTGCTAATGTAAAGCCTCACAGTGCTGCTTGTGTGGTTGTAGGCTATGGTGGCATGGTAACAAAGCCAAATAAATGAGACAGAGAGACTTAACCTTCCAAGATGAAATTAGTGGCTGCAAACAGTATAAACATTTGCCAGATAATTATGGATATCATAAACTTCATCAAAGATCAGTAAAATTCTCACATTTCTTTTACAAAACACCTCTACTACACTTGGCGCCTTCTGCTCAGCACACCCCTATAGAAGCCAATGGCAGCTCTGTTCACCATTTCCTGGTTGGCGCAACAGGCAAACAAATGCATTTCGACATGTTTAGCAATGAATTAAGTTTGTGAGTTAAGAATATTCATGTGTTTATTTGACTTTACCATGCAGTACTTGATTCAGGTTTGAATGTCTGTTGTTTGTCAGAGAGAGTATTTTTAACTAAGCAATGCTGAGCTAATATAACACAGGCCTCTCAGCTAGGGTGACCAGATGTCCCAGATTTCCAGGGACAGTACCCATTTTAAGAGACTTGTCCCAGACAGGTTTTAACTGTAACGAAGTACAAAAAACACTCCCACAAATTTAAACAGATACCACATTTCAATTGTGCAGCAGCTCCCTCTAATTCACAACAGAATATAATACTTTCTGGTATTTGTCAAACTGATCCACTGTCAAAAAATCAAGAGAAAGTTTACTGTTTTGCTCTGTAAAACCAGTTAAAATGCTTTTAATTGGAAACTGCAACTGCAGGATTTTTTTTCATAAGCCATACATTATGAAATGAGCAGGGCTTTAAACACCTAGTTTTTGATGTGCATTTACAAAATCTTAACACACAGATTTATCAAAGTCTCACTGTTTTCATTTCAAATGAATATTTTACCGCATGATTTTGAAGAATATTTTTGGTCCGTATGCGTGCTAAGGTACCACAATGAAAATGTGATCCTCTTTTTCAAGATGTTTATCTTGGTTCACCACATATTTGAAGAGTAATATCATCCGATGTGAGGTAATACAGACCGACAGTGACCCTACTGCGCTGTTTCATAACTTCCACCTCTGCAACAGACTTTCTCCACACTGAATCTATTCCCCTGCACCTGATGTTATTATTGCTTTGCTGCCTGCTGCAGTAATGTGATGCCTTTCCAATTTCTTTTGCTTTCAGTGCAGATATAATATACTGTATGTCATGACCTGCGATGTTTCTACACTTATACAGTTTAATTGATTCACTAATGAGAGTATCCCCCTCCCACACATACCTGCCAATTGTTATCTTCCAGTTTCTCATTGTTGCCGAGAGAAAACAAACCCAACACACACGTGCATGCGCCAACACACGCTATCCCCTATCTGTGCAGCTTCCTATTGTTGCAGCGCAGAAACATTATTCTGTCTGCACACTTATTCTATAGTCTCCATTCTTTGACCTGGCGCTATATAAGCATTCTGTCTTCTTCTCATGCCCTCTTATTCTGATGGTAATTTGACTGCCTGAAAGGACTGGCGGAGGATTGTTCCAGTCTCATTCAACAAAATACGCTAAAAAGTCATTCCTGGGATTAAAAAAAAAAAAGCTTGGCGGTGGATTTCCAGGGCTCTGTTGTCGTCTCTGCATTTGCCTGTCGGCCCCCTGTTCATATGCTAATGAGCCAGGGCTTGATTGTTTCCTCATATTTTAATCTCCTGCACAGTGTCGGAAGGGAGGGGATGGGGGGGGCGGCGGATAGGAGGTGTGCAAGCACAAGGAAGAGATGAGACATAGGGGGAAGAGATGATGGAAGAGGACAAGAGGGAGCTGTTGAGGAATGGAAAATTAGGGAATATATGACAAAAGACAATATAGAGGGAAAAGAAAGCAAAGTGTTTGACTGGAAAAGTATGAAGATGTGAGGGGCAGGTGTGAGAGCAGGATATCATTAATATGCAAGGAAGAGACAATGAGATAAAGAGGACTGATAAGCAACACATACAGTTTACCTTATAAGGAGAAATCCAGTCATTAGCAGTGACAAAGAGCTGAGGCTGCTGCAGAGTAATATTTAACATTCATTTATTTTCAACTTTGAGAAAAGTCACCAAAGAACAACGACACCTTCCTTTCTTATAGGTCTGTGTAAAATCTATCCTCATCTGCTGCCTCTTATGCATACTGCAGGATGGAAACACTGACCAAAGGGCAATGAGAGGAGGAGCGAGAGAGTCTTTCTTGAATAAACTAACGGCCCATTTACATAAATATACATAATAAAAGAGCTTTGTGCAAAGCTCCTCTTCAATATGCATGTTTTTTCCCCCTTTTTGTAACTTGTATGCAAGAGGTCATGCAATTAAGAGGGAAGAATGCAGCATAGTGCTTTTTTTTGGGAAATATGCTCACACAGGAGGACGTGGGTTTTTAGAAGTATAATGTGCAGTGGAATGATTCTTTTGGATGTCACTCAGGAAAGAGTGTGCAAGGTCAGCTGTTTCATTGCAGTTAGATTTGTTAGTTGCTGTGATTGTTGCAGACAGCAACACCCTAAGGAAATAGTTTTAATGAGGACTTGAATCTTGTGCAAAGTACGTACAGTATGTTCAGCATGAGAAATGAGCTTTGACAGACTTAATCATCTTAAAGTGTTTGGGAAAAAAACAAAAACCCTACTTCGTCAAAAAGCTAACCAAAAAAGAACGATGACATTTATGTGGTTGTAATTTTGGCAGCCATGTACAATTATGCATGGACTTGGTCTTTTTAGTTAATTTTTTTCATCTCTTTCTGGAGCACTCTCTTGGCCAGGTGTATTTTTCACATACCAGGAATTCATTGGATACTTCACTCAGTCTTAACAGCAGTGCTTTTTCTTTCATTCTCAGCTCTAAATCTAATCGCAGAGCAGAAAAAGGTCCTTTAAAGTCTACCTTTTGTCTACTGGGACAGTTGTGCAAAAATGTAGATACTGATGAATAATATCACATTAAATATAAAGCTGATAGATGCTTCTGTTGGTGAAACAGACAAGATGGCCCAGCCTTTGACCTACTTGCTGAAAAGTGATGTTGCAAATATTTGAGTCACATCCACCTCCAGTTGCATTACGTAATTACCTTATAGTCAGCTCATGTAGGATACAATACCAACACAATACAACCTAAGTTGCTCTACACCAGGTTATATGCTTGATATACTATACAGTGTTACAATACAATACACCATTATACAAGACAAAAAACACAATTCACCACTGTACAGAACACCACTCTATTAACTCATTGAGTGCCAGCCCTTTTATAAAATGGAAAGTGGCTTGTGTCAGCGTTTTTGGCCATTTTGAGTCACCTTTCAAGACCCACAGAGTATTTTGTACTATGACTCTGAAAACACCTAATAGCTCAAATGAAAGAAGAAACTCTCTATTTTATCATGGAAAAAAAACAGTTGTTTGCACCTTGCTCCGTTCTTGATCTATCTGAAGTTGAATAGAGGTTAGTTTCACCAAAAAGACCACTTTTTTTCTAGAAAGCTGAGAAAAATGCATTTTTGTGAAAGAGAGTCTGTCAAGCAAAACAATGATTTGAATGTTATAATTTTGCCTTCAGTGACATGAAATACATCTGAAAACTGTATTACAAATGTTATTTTATTGTAAAATAAGTAACAATGCCTCCAGTCATTGTCATGCCATTCACACTCTGGAACTGGACGGCCTCCACAGGACCCCCCAATACGCCCACGTCCTCTCCTGCTTGTGTTTCCCCTGGCACTACCAGTAAATTATATAAGTTATATGGTTTATATATATAATATAGAATTTTTTTTTTGTTCTTACCTCTTTTTCTGCCAACAGACGGTGTTGAAGAACTGCATGGGGCTTGCTCTTCTCTAAAGTCTGCTTCTGAAATCACAGGAGCACATGAGTGATGGTTTCATTTGATAAATTTGGCTGAATAATCAGTGAGTTTCTAACGTCAACTCACCTCCATTGCTCTGTTACGGAGAACAAGATCCGCTCCGCTCACTCGGCAGCCATTCCTCAGAGTCAGGGTCAGAAAGTCCGTCTCTGAAGTGTCGTTGCTGTATGCATCCAGCTGGCGAGAGGCTCCCTTATTTCTCCAACACACGGGGAGACCTCGTGGCTTTCTTTAGCCTCGTGGCTGGCCAAGGCAGATGAATGAAAGCGCTGATCCCTGGATTCACTGTCGTTAAGTTCAGTATCAGTTTCAGTGAGTAAGCGATTTCTCAGGCAAAAGTTTAAAGTTTCTTCTAGCGTCTATTTTAGAATTTTTAGCTTAGATTACCTCCATAACGATCGCTCTGCTCTTTAACCCAAGGGTCTCCACTGTGGCTTTGATCTACCTTCTCTTCCGACTGTAGTGATCTGACTATGTATCCCAGAAGCCCCTAATTACTCACAGGGAGCGTGAGAGTGCCCCCTTGTGCCAGCTGCTGAAAAAACACTTTGGCGTATATATACGTCAATGGCACTCAAGCGTTGGTTTTTAAATGAGGTGTATATACGTCAATGGCACTCAATGAGTTAACAAGAAAATAAGACAATATGTTTCCTTATTTTACAAAATCTAACACTGCAGTAAGGCAGATTACAATATGATTAGCCATGATGCGTTACAATACACCACAATACAATAGGCAACGATATGATGGGGTGTGCAATGTAACATTATGCTAGGATATAATATTCCATGCCACAAGATGATATGCTGCTTTATAAATCTCTACATTATGCTAAGATACAATATGATAAGATAAGCCATTATACACTACTATATGAAATGCCACAGTAAAACAGTACAATATGCTGTAATGATACCACACAATATGATAGGCCACACAGCAAGAACTGGAGAGTCGAATACTCAGTGTTAAATATTTAAGTGTAATTTTAACTACATTCTGAGTAAATGGCCCTCAGTGATGGAGTTATTTGACAGTGCTGATGCACCAGTGTTAGTCCAACTCTGTAGACCAGGGCTATTCAATTACAAATTCAACTGGGCCAAAAAAGCTCTCTTGAGTTGTGCATATACGCACCATTTTTGTACAGCTGCAGCTGTAAGATGCAATCAAACTCTGCACTTATACAGCTCTCTCCTGTGATCTCTTTGGGAAGTTTGTCCAGAAAGTCGGGTGTTTCTCAATGTGGTGCCTTTGGACATTGTACTCTTTCAGTACCCCAACGCACTCATGGCAAATTAAACATATGGGTTTGGCGTTTGAGCTTGATGGTAAAATAAACAAGTATTTGTCAGTCCACACAGGGTTAAAACGATGATTTCCATCGCCAATTTTAGGACATGTTTTATACAAGGCATCTGGGGCTACTTCTGTCAGTGTTGCTAGCAATGCTTAAAAACAACGCAGTGCATTGTAGGTAGACTGTTGCATTCATGGTCTGAAATATTGTGGGATCACTGCTGGGATTCACTTGCTCATGTTTCTTGAATTATCTTAAGTTTTTACGTTTTTGATGTTAAGCACTTTTGCACCATGAGTGTAACTGTCTACTAAGTTGGTACTTCTTGTAAAGGCTTTCTCATGATAATGGAGAGAGTGCAGTCTGTCAACTCAGGGCATGTTTAGACTCTGAGTCTGCCTCATTGCTCCATAGTTGCCATAAAATACCTCACATTGCCTGAGCAGTCAATGGTATCAGGTATATTAGTGGTTCCCTAATTTTCATTTTGAGAAACTTGCATGTCTTGTTCTTGTTATGAATAGGTTTGTGAGAGAGGGGCAGTAGTTATCCACAATATTCTATACCCACTGGAGTTAATTGTAATACACTCATTAGTGTAACACAGCAGAGTTAGTGCAGACCAGAAAAGTTGGTGTGGTGTTATTTTTTCTGTAGAAGCCTGCAGACCCACACAGCTGATCAGAGGATATCAGTGAAGGAGACAAAATGCCGAAAGCTGCATCGTAAATTAGTGTCTGGCACAGAGGTTTTTTTTGGGAGAACTTAAGTACTTTTTCTACGTTTTCGACACAGTGCACAGGCGAGCCAAGATATTTTTTTGCCCCATTCTTATGTAAAACTTGTTAAACTACACTGATAAAACATTCCCATCCATAGCCACTATGCCGTAGATCTCTCTGAGCTCGGAGCAACTTTCATATAAATCACTGGAGACTATAGCCAAGTACCTCATACGAACCAACTTCAAAAATCCCAAAATATCCCTTAAAGATCTGGGCATACTTAGCTACCGCCACAGTAGCATTGATCAATACAAACATCTTTTTCAAAATGTGATGAAGATTATTGGTATTTCTATTATTACCTCCACCAAGGAGGTTATGTGATTGGGTGGGCTTGTTCGTTTGTTAGTTTGTTTGTTAGCAACATAACTCAAAAAGTTTTTTTTTTTGTTTTGTTTTTTTACCTTTTCAGTTTGTGGTTTAAGCTTAACCTGAACTCTGACCCATTTCTGATGAGCACTTTTGTGCTGGACTTTTCTGCAGCTCAGCCTGTAAAGTTACAAAATGCTAAAAAAATAAGCACATATGCACAGAAATTACCCGCTCCAGACACAGCTGTTGCAAAAGCCTATGTCTGTAGATTTTGTTTATTTTTCACAAACACACACAGCCTTGACCCCACAATCAATATATGTGCAGCCTAATGTAGATTCAAATCAATCTTGAGTTAAACAGCTTGCCTGTAAACTAACACATCGATTGCACCTCCTCTCTCCCTGACCTCCTCAAAAACACAGCCACAGGAAATCTTGGAGAGTTCAGCGACTCACCCATCACCTCCTTATCTCCCATGCTGGTCAGACAGCACCAAACCTGAACTCCATGTTCTTCTGGGGATGTTTTTGCAATTTGTTTATGACAGCTCAAGTGTTGTTGATGCAGTTGTATGTGATGTAAACAAGAGAGTTAGAGAGGTAGCGATGACTGGAAGGAGGTGTTCCGCAGGGAAGTGAACTGGGCGACCTGATATTCTGAGAAGACGGGGAAAACTTGGAAGGAGTTGTTAGGGAGGGAGACTGTGAAAAGGCTGGGAGAGGAGAGGGAATTAGGGAGGAGGTGGAATAAATAAGAAATCTTTACATAAAGAAAGTAAAAGCACATAAGCTGCACATGTAATTCCAAAATGCAGAACCCAATCCTTTATGTTTGCAAGAAATTAAAACATAGGATTATATTATTTGAAACATTTTAGTTAAATAGATCAATGCATTTCAATCTAAGGAGTTTTATGCACTTAAGCTTGAAATTTAATCTATTGTTCTGCTTTACTCTTTGATTAAATCTCACAAACTGAACAAGTGTTATGGCTTTATGTTGCTTTTCTCCACTGATGAAAAATTGAACATGTCATGCTGACTTTATTCTGAAAGGTCAACTCTGAATTTCTAACTCTGAACTGATCATTTTTTCCATGCTGATTGACCTTAAAACTTTTCTGTCAGTCAGGGCTGATGAAACTTGCAGACACCCTGGTAAAACATGATATCAAGTTATTTTAGTCTCCTTATACTGCAGAGAGACTGCGGGTCCTGACTCTAACAGCCTGAAGAAACAATGATTATGGCTGTATCCGCTCAAGGGTATAGTTTAATCTAGTGTTACTCTTGTAAAATGCTGTGGTATGTTTTGTTTGGTGAAAGATAATCATAAAGACGGATAAATGACGTGTATTTTACTGCACAATGGTTCAGGTATGTTATTGAAAATGGCATGAGAAAAGGTCTTAAAACGTCTACTGTTTAACTTAATGAAACGTGCAGGCGCTGTTATGACTACGTTAACTCATAGAATGTGATTACCACTGGACTCCATGTAAGGAAAAACTAATTTCATGGAATTCTGACATTCTAACTGAATTTGACTTTGGAATGATTTTATTAAATAACCTTCTGGTGGTAATTCAACCAGATGTATAATTTACTCTTTAAGAATACCTGTAGCCCACACATTCCTCTGCTTCATACTGAAGTCTGTGGGTATCCTGATTGGATACCATTAGGCTTGTCTCCCAAAGATAATGCCCACATCCTTAACAGACCTTGCAGCAGTCTTTCCTGCTCTTCCAGCCTCCAAATGTCATTTCTTTCTTATTTTTAACTTTTATAAATATTCATACATTAATAGTATGCGATCCTTGTAAACATAGCTGCCAGGGGCATTCATCCAATCACCCTTAGAGGTTTTTTTCAAGCTCTGTTCTTTCCCAAATGCCGTCTGTGGAAGGTTTTCCACATGGATGTGTGTAACAAATCCATCTGGCGTGTCAGGTTAGCAACTTTTCAATTCAGTCTTTATGTAGCTGCAGGTAAAAATGTTGGCTTTGGAAAAAGAATCGTTAGCCAGTGGTGGAGCAAAATTATGGTCAAGTAAGCATGAGATATAACAGAATGGCAGCATCTAGTAGAAGTTCATGCTTTCTGTGTAGAGGTCCTTAATACAACATCCCATCTAGTTGGGATTTATTGACTATGTGTTGGTCCAGTAGGGTTGGTTCTGGCATCCCAGCTAAAAGTTACCTTCTGTTGGAGCTGAAAATTATGTGAAGATATTGTTGGGTATGGGGTTGAAAATGTGAAATCGTGCCACTTTTTTTTTTTTTTTACACCTTTTCACTATTACACCCATTTTTGCAACTTTCAACCCATTTCTGCCACATTTGGTGACTTTTAACTCATTTCAGACACTTTATTTGCCACTTTTAACCCATCTTTACAACTGTCTTACTACTTGAAAACAAGTTTTTCCCACTTTTAACCAATTTTCAATTTTTTTTAACCATTTTTAACCAATTTTCAAATTTTTTTCCCTTGCAACTTTAAACCCTTTAGGCAGTTCTTGCCACTTTTACTCAATTTTGACCACTTTTTGCCACTATTTACCCATAAAGCCACTTTTTAGCCCTTTTGAAACAAATTTTACAACTGTTTTGCCACTTAAGCCAAGTTTTGCATTTATATCCACTTTTAACCAGCTTTTACTAATTGCCACTTTCAACCCTTTTTTGTTTCTTTTTGCCATTTTCAGCCCATTTTGACCACTGTTGCCTATTTTTTTCTTTTACATCATTTTGGAATTATTTAATTATTTTAATTCATTCATTTATTTTTTTCAAGTTGTCACGGTTTCTTCTTCTGTATTTTCTTGGAGCCTGATGAGAAATAAATTTCCAAATAGTTTAGTTCAATGTGCTCATCCACACTGTTATTACCTAAAAAATGTTATTCTGTTTCAAGAAAAGGGGTTTACAATTTGAAAAATTCTATATTGTACTACAGCATTAACAAAGTAATTTCATAGTAGCTCTGATAAGCATGGTTATTATTTGGGTTAGAAATAAAGTGTGGTTATCACAGCTTAACTTTATAATGAATCATTATTTTCATCATCTCTGTGGGCTCCCCTTTGGCAGGGCCCCAGAAAGCTGCCCCCTTTATCACCCCTTAAGGGTGCCTTTTGGACACAATTTCCAATCAAAGACAACGTGGTGACCGTTCAATCAAGCTATTTTTGTAAATTCCTGAAAAATCTGCTGTTGTGTTTTCTAATGGTTTATGACAGCAGCAGTAGCCAAGGCTTAATTTAGCTGCTTGCATAATCTCTAAACAGGGACGTATATCAGGAGGTTTGTTTCATTTCCAATGTGTTCATAAGCTCTTCCTTAATGCCTTCCTCTGCTGTGTTTAGAGGCACGCAGAGTAAGACAGAGAATCTCGGCGCTGGACCCAAAAATAGATTGCATTCTTTCCGTGTTTCAGGAAGCATCAGAAGAGGCCGGAACAACTCGCTCTTCCATGTCCCATCTTTTCTCCCCTCTGTCCTTTGCCTTTTACACTCGTTTGTTCTCGTTGGCCATTCTTTTTCACTCTATTCTTTTCTCTCCTGCCTGCTCCCTCACTGCCTCTTTATCCCTTTCTTCCTACCTCTCACCGAAGGTTCACCCCTCAGTGGGAATATGCAACTTCTTTTCCTCAACTCTCCTTCCCTTCTACCTTTACTTAGTTATTGTTTCCATCCCTGTATCTGTAATGGACTCTGAATACAGCGCTGTAATGTCTCACGCCCACACCACTGTGAAACATTGTGTTGCATCATATTCAATTTTTCTCTCAGGGGCTTATTTCCAGATACGAGCCATGGTAAATGTACAGCATAAACAATGTTTCTGTTTCACATTTGATGTGTGCCTCTCTGTATGTCTGTCTCTGTGTTGCTCAGACGAAGATCAATGTGCATGGATACAACAGCAGCACGCTGACGCACACACAGCCATGCAGTAACAAAAATCGCTTTTGCTGAAAATAGCAGAGGAAACCTGACCTTAGCAAGGTCATTCCGCTTTTTCCGGAACTGTGGAAAGAACTGAGCTGTGGTCGAATGTGTGAGAGTGTTTGTGTGCCCGTTTGAGTGTGTAGGGGGTCATTTTAAAGGCTTTCCAGGAGCGACTCATTGTTTGGAAAGTAGAAAATCTGCAGGGTCAAAAGGGCTCTCTATAGACTGTACTCTCAGGTGTGCACACTACAGTGCAGCCTTGTTTGAATACTTTTAGACAGTGGAGTCTGCTTTGCCTTCTTGAGGACACATTTTTCAAGCCATTTCTGTAGAAATCACTGCATGTTTTCAATATTAATTTACTCTTGTTGTATTTCAGTACACCATACTTTTTCCAGGGCATCAGAAAATATTTTTACTAATTCATTTTTGTAAATAGACACAGTACAAACAGTTGATTATCCTTATCCTTATCCTTATATTCTTTATGACTATCAGTGAAAAAGTGATTCTCTCCAGATTCTCAATATTTCAGCTTCAATATCAATCAACTTAATCTTTGTTGGATGTATGGACTGTAACCACCTCCATGTAACTGCTTTTTTTGCTGGCTGCTTATAATATGAAATCTCAAATACCCATAACACTCAACCAAGAGGAATTAGGTCCTTTTGAATTTTTGCCATTTAATAGGAAGTAGTTTTTTTCAGGGGCATTCATGAAACCAACTAAGAATTTGGTTACCTGCTTAATAGACCAATGCAAAAAAAAAAAAAAACAGTTATTCAGCTTGTGTATGAAACTCAAAGGGCATTGCTCTGGTGTCTCCTCAAAGTTTGATGCCTCGCCATGGTAAAGAAAGTGGCTTTAACTAAAAAAAAAAAAGAAAAAAAAAAGAAGAAGAATAAAAGGAAAAAAGGACAGTTCTTTCCAGGTTACCAAAATCCCTCTTGAAATGGATTTCAACATCCTGAAATCAACCTGTCATGTTGTAATGTGGCAACAGCTGTTACCATGGCAGAGTATTATTCGCCATGAAAAAGGAAGTCATTTTTTTAGGGGCCTAACTCCTCCGGGGGCATTCATGAAACCAACTGGTTACCTGCTTAAGGAGACCAATGCAAAAACAAAAAAAAGTATTCCGCTTGTGTATGAAACTCAAAGGGTATGGCTGTGGCGTCTCCTCTGAGTTTGATGCCTCGCCATGGCACAGTAAGTGGCTTTAACTCAAAAAACAAGGCCAGTTTTTCCAGGTTGCCCAAATCCCTCTTAAAATGGGTTTTAACATCCTTATATCAACCTGCCATTCTATCATGTGAAGCTTACAGGTCTGCAACAACTGTTTTTGCCCTAGATAATTAATCACCATGAAACAGGAATTAGTTTTTTAGTGGCTTTGAACACCTGTACTGCCATGACTTCTAGTAGACACAAGGATAAGATACATCTGAATTTTCATAGGGGTTTCATCAGAGGTCATGGCTAAATGACTCAGTGGCTTAATAAGGCCACGACAACAAATTGATCAAATTGTTAACACTCCATTATCAAAATGTAGGTAAAGACTTTTCTGCATCAGTTTGTTGTGTTGTGCAGTCATGGCATGACTTGATGAGGCACGGAGCTGTTTATATCACACGCTGACAGTTGATAATCTTTACTAGCACTGAAAAAATTATGAAAATTTCATATCACATTCTCCAAAAATTTCAAGAAAATTACTTAAACTTCAAGAGACATTCAGGACAATTTCCTCAAAAATTCTAATAGCAGAATTAATTATTATGTTGTAGCAAAACCAAGCTGTAGCACCCTCATACTTACATGCAGGGCTGATGAGGTTAATGTGTCTGGGCCACCAGAATTGGACATAACTTTTCAATATTAAAATCCCCCTGCCATGTTCCCACTCTCTATAGCCTTGTTAGTAAATTCAGGCTAGAACAATAACTCAAACCAAAGCTGACCTGTAGCCTACATCTACCTTCCTGTTTTGGACCTTCATACCAAAATTGGTAGACATTGTTTCCTAAGTCTGATTCAGTTTGTGTGTGGCTACTACTTCCCAGACAGACTGCTGTAAAATTTGTTAAAGGAAATGTTGCATCAGTGCAGCAAATACAACACAGTATTTTCACCTCTTCAGCCTGAGCTTGTCTGGACTCTTTCCACTGTAGCTTAAAAATCTATGAATAGCATCACTGTGTCTGCAGTACATTCTTGTACTTATTGGAAGGAGAGACTTCCTGTTTAAAGACAAACTAGACAATGTTAATTGCTTAGGTTACCCACAAGGCCACTTTTCTCAAAGGAGAAGGCTTGAGTGATAACTCTAAAGATTGGTTCAGCAGACACCCTAAGACACAAATCCCCTTAAAAGGTAGCATGTAGGTTTTCTTTAGTGGCAGCTCTGATTAACTAAATTTGACTTTAAAGGGTATTTTGAATTAAGGAATATCAGAATTTTTGGAATGAGATTAGATGTTCACCGATGCATCAGTTCAACACTGATAATGCTAAGCCTTGCAGAGAGACCTCAGCACATCAGCAAATGGTGTTGACAACACCACCTGACAACAAAAGGTGTCAGCAGCACATTAATATCTGTTGTGTAGAATTGATTTAATGCTGGCATCTAATTCATTTAACTGTTGATTTGGAGGCGAAGTTTTCACCGTCATTTTTGGTGCTCCTGCCCAATAATATAATTTTTGTACCACTTTGGTGGTTGGTCTCTAACACTGTACTCAGTGCAAACAAGCCTTAGCAAAAACAACGTCCCAATATTCATTGTTTACTGTGTCTCACATAAAAAACTGAGTTTTAATTTCTGTTTAATTTTTTTCTTTTGCCTTTACTGTCCCATGACTTTTTTTAATATAAGTGACATTACCGCTCATATTCTTAAAGGCCAGGTTGTCCTAAAAAAAAAGGGTTGTGTAGAGCTTGACTGTGCTCCTCAGGGTTGATGTTTGACAAGCTTTGTAATAGTCCAGTC
Source organism: Cheilinus undulatus (assembly GCF_018320785.1). Taxonomy (NCBI): domain Eukaryota; kingdom Metazoa; phylum Chordata; class Actinopteri; order Labriformes; family Labridae; genus Cheilinus; species Cheilinus undulatus. The sequence goes on from NC_054872.1 coordinate 18,393,536, forward strand.
AACACACAGTGGTAAAAAACAATGCAAATATTAAATACATATTTAACAGATTAAATTTATAATTTAAACATCAAAGATATTTACACATACTTAAGCTGTTAGCCGTCCAGCTACAATAGAAAGCAGCTGTTTCATAAACAATGCCACGATCATTGCCGGGAGTTGTTAATGAATCCCAGATGACAAATAAAGGAAGATGCTTTGGAATCATCTCAATGAAAAAGGAAAGAAATAATTCTTTCCTTTTTCTCTCATTCATTAACTGCTAGGTCCATAGTTGTTTTAAGGATGGACAGCATTGGTACAGTGTTAATTTTGTCAGCTATTTTTAATTTTAGTCTTAGTTTTAGTCTTTAAATGAAATGCATTTTAGTTTTAGTCACATTTTCATCATTTCTGTCCTTTTACTTTTAGTCTAGTTTGAGTCCATAAAACATCCTCACATTTTAGTCTTTACTTTTAGTCCAAGCATTTATTTTCTTGCCTAAATCTGGTACCAAATCATGGTAGTTTGTTCTATGTACTCTGCCAAACCTGGGGTCCTTGCTTTCTACAGCTGAGAGGCAGAAAAGCTACAGCTGCATTGTATTTTGACAGATTTACCAACAGTGGAGAAAAATCATGGATTTTGAATGTCCGATGAAAACTACATTACATTTTAGTCTAGTTTTAATCATCTTGACGAAAACTAAACTTAGTTTTTTTCAGTTTTAGTCATCAAAGATCTGTTTTTGTTTATTTTAGTTCAGTTTTAGTTCAGTAGTTCAGTCGACAAATTTAACGCTTCAGTGGTGGTCAAGAGGGCCGCATCAATTTATCATCAAAGCAAAAGGGTTAAATTGTGTAAAAAATGGTACTTTTCTCAATTAAATCATTGTAATTACTATTATTTCAATGAAATGAAGAATATGTTGCCTACATGATCATTTATTATACCACATTTGGTTTTTTTTAAGTCAAGTGCAAATAGAAATAGCTAAATTTCAAGATGCTGTTTCAGTGCAGCGAACATGATAGTTACGTTTTGCATGTATTTTACTTGCATATTTATTTTTATAGCAATAAGTGATGATGAAAAAAAACCTGTTGTACAGGATGGAATTGCGTTTTTTTTTTACAGAGTAAATAATATTAATTATTATATTTTATATGTATTTTATATTAATATTATTATTATTAGTTAAATATTGGTATCGGCCAAAATGAGTTTTAAAATATTGGCATATCGGATATCAGCAAAAATCCAATATCATGCATCCCTACTAATTACTTTAAAGGATTTTTATTCAAGTATTAACTACTGACTTTATATCTTTTATAACATTATTTTGCCCAGATGAGTGTCTGATAAAAGAGGAACTCTGAATAAATGTGGTTGAACTCCTAAAAGGTAAGCCCCATACTTGTGTGAGACACGTTAAAGCTGAAAAGTCTCCACTGTTTTCTTGAATAGTAGAGGTTGTGGTGCTGTCCAAATACATGTGGATCTAACTGTAGGAGGTTTCCTTAAGTCCATCACCCTTATATAGACTGAATTTGAGGTCAGTGAAGCCAGTGCATGTACACTGTATTGCCAAAAGTATTCGCTCACCTGCCTTGACTCGCATATGAACTTAAGTGACATCCCATTCTTATTACATGATGTCAGTCCACCCTTTGCAGCTATAACAGCTTCAACTTTTGGGAAGGCTTTCCACAAGGTTTAGGAGTGTGTTTATGGGAATTTTTGACCATTCTTCCAGAAGCACATTTGTGAGGTCACACACTGATGTTGGATGAGGAGGCCTGGCTCTCAGTCTCTGCTCTAATTCATCCCAAAGGCATTCTATCGGGTTGAGGTCAGGACTCTGTGCAGGCCAGTAAAGTTCATCCGCACCAAACTCTCTCATCCATGTCTTCATGGACCTTGCTTTGTCCACTGGTGCACAGTCATGTTGGAACAGGAAGGGGCCATCCCCAAACTGTTCCCACAAAGTTGGGAGCATGGAATTGTCCAAAATCTCTTGGTATGCTGAAGCATTCAGAGTTCCTTTCACTGGAACTAAGGGGCCAAGCTCAGTTCCTGAAAAACAACCCCACACCATAATCCCCCCTCCACCAAACTTTACACTTGGCACAATGCAAGTACCGTTCTCCTGGCAACCACCAAACCCAGACTCGTCCATCAGATTTGCCAGATGAAGAAGCATGATTGGCCACTCCAGAGAGTGTGTCTCCTCTGCTCTAGAGTCCAGTGGCGGCGTTCTTTACACCACTGCATCCAACGCTTTGCATTGCACTTGGTGATGTATGACTTGGATGCAGCTGCTCGGCCATGGAAACCCATTCCATGAAGCTCTCTATGCACTGTTCTTGAGCTAATCTCAAGGCCACATGAAGTTTGGCAGTCTGTAGCGATTGACTCTGCAGAAAGTTGGCGACCTCTTCACACTTTGCACCTCAGCATCCGCTGACCACGCCCCATCATTTTACATGGCCTACCACTTCGTGGCTGAGTTGCTCATTCCCAATTGCTTCCACTTTGTTATAATACCACTGATAGTTCACTGTGGAATATTCAGGAGCGAGGAGATTTCACGACATGACTTGTTGCACAGGTTGCAACCTATCACAGTACCACGCTGGAATTCACTGAGCTCCTGAGAGCGACCCATTCTTTACAAATGTTTTTAGAAACAGTCTGCATGTCTAGGTGCTTGATTTTACACACCTGTGGCCATGGAAAGTAATTAAAACACCTGATTTCATTTATTTGGATGGGTGAGTGAATACTTTTGGCAATATAGTGTATTTCTATAAGCAGAACAACAGACCTGTTTTGATATATCCTGTGAGATGTGCATATATAGCTGCGGCCACATAACTAGTTTATTGAAGTAGATAACTGCCCAGGGTATGATGTATAAAACTTTACACAGTATCTAGAGAATAAGGAACTTGAACAATTTTCTTCTTTTTTGCCTCGTCTCTACCTTCTCAAATGTATGCTCATCAGGTAGTCAGCAGCATTCACTTATATGACACCTTGCAGAAATGTTTGGGGGTGTGCTGCTGTTCACAGGCTCAGCCGTGCATGAAATCTACAAAAACACGTTAACTGTGTTTGCTTTGTGTGACAGTTTGTGTCACTGCCTCTGAGCCTTTCTCCCACTGCGAGAGCTGCTCCACTGTACTAAGTGTGTCAACAATACCAGCTGAGAGGCAGCCTTCAGTCCACACACACCGACTGCACAGTAATCCTTAAAAGAGACAGAGACCGGGAGAAGGAGAGGAGCGAAGGAAATAGAGCAAGAATGTGGAAAGCGGTGGGATAGAGGTGAAAGGAGTGAGGGATTGAGCGATGGAGGAGTTGAATTTGACAGTGAGCGAGAGAGGGTGAGGAGAGGAGAGACAGAGATTTTAATGTTTCAAAGGATTTCCCTATCACAGTCTCTGACACGTTACATACACAGCTCACTATCGTCCCAGCCCTGACAGCTGCACAAATTGGCTGGAAGAGGTTTCCCGGGCCAGGCCTTTGATCAGGTGTGTGTTGTGTCTGTGCGAGAGGGGTTTGTGTATTTGTACATACCTGGGCTCATTGTGTGTTTGTGTGAGTGTCAGAGGGTGAAAAAAGATGCTTTTCTTCTCCAAATCATGCTGGAATGAGATGAATGAACAGAGAGAATGTTACCAGTGTGTGTGTGAATAAACACTGTCTGTCTGCATAAATCTGAGTGTATGCATCCATTATGTTTATAAGTATGCCATGTGTGCTATGTGTCTTATCTAAATCATGTTAAGCTGTTATTACAGATCTCAAAATAGAAGGCTGTGCTCTTTTATTCGTATCTGACACTCTTATAAAACATGTATCTAGGTTATTTTTTGTAGAGGGTTGGTAAACAAAGCCAGTGTTAAATGGCATTCAGCACAGCTCAGACTTGGTGGGTTTTCATAATTCTTCCTACAGACAAAGTCAACACTGCCAGGCACTGGAGAGTTTCTCTGGAGGAGTGCAGATTTTTATGTTCAACTTCGCTTTTTATACACGAGTTAAAAACGATTAGTCCTTCTATGAAATGTCAGTTTTTCCAAACAGCCTAAAATTCTTTTGGATGCTCACATTATTTTACTTTGAACACAAAAACTATGCTAATCGTCAGTTGTGCCTGCAACAGCCTGCAGTCATTAGTTGTAGTTTTCAACAAGTCTCAGACGTGTCTCCTGAGGAATACCAGCCCATTCTTCTTTGACCATTCTCTCAAGCTCCTCCAGATTTGATGGTCTTCTGGCATGGATCTTGGTCTTCAGTTCAGGGCTTTGTGCAGGCCAGTCAGTAATGTTCGTTTGGTCTTCTGGAGGTATTGCTTCACCAGGAGCCACGTGTGTTCTTGGTCGCCATGTTGGCAGACAAAGTGATGAATGCATTGGTGCGTTGTTCATGCCAGAGTGACCAACACAACCACATTAGCTGATTTGCGACAAATGCTGGTTGAAAAAATGGGATGCCACCCCACAGCAGTGTGTGACAGGACTGGTGACCAGCATGAGGAGGAGGAGCCAGGCTGTTGAGGCTGTGTATGGTTCTTTCACACACTACCACTACATACTATTCCTGTGTGAACTCTCGCTATGATCTCTGCCCGCTGATCAGGGCTGCATGTCTACAGAAAATGCCACCTAGAGTTCAATGCAAGGAGCTGCACTTTTTTTACGTATAGATTAAAAGCTGATAAACTAATATAATATTGTCCGTGTTTTCACCATTAACCAGCTTGGAATATGTATACTAGAATTACAGATATAAAATAGGACTGATATTGTAGAAATAACTGCAAATTTGGCCAACCAAGAAAGAGGCGAGTATGTCCATATATGGACATATGAACGCCCGAATAGGTTAAGCTAAGCTAAGCTAACTTGTGTTGCCATTCAGATGTTTGTTTTTGTTAATTACTCGTTTTGTATCTTACCATCCCTTCCAGCTGTTCACTTAAATGTTTAAATATAATTGACACTACAAAAACGATCTTACAGCACTTCATATCGACTGATAAATCCTGATATACTTCATATCAAAGCTGTTTATCTAGATGCAATTCATATCAAGCTGATAAATATGACTTGTCTTAGCCTGTTATCTAGTTGGCAGGTTGGTCAGCTGACACACTGCTAGCACACTGGTCTCTCCTGAAATCTAATGCAAAAGTTCATTTTTTTCAAAGTACAGTACTTGTGGCATATTCCGGACAAAAATGTTTAAGAGGGGAGAAGTTTTGTTGGCAGGTCGGACAACACAGAGATTTCCATAGGAATGAATGGACTTTTGGCTGACATACCTCCGTATGTCATACGGGGTATGTCCTAAAAAAATATGTGGAAATGAGCCTTGAATGAGCTTTCATACTACTCCAAACAAACTATTTGGGGAAACTCACCAAGGCTTTCCTTGGTAGAACATAGCCAAGTGTATGGTGGTAAATCTCCTCTGCCTTAGTACCCAAAATGAGTTGAGAACTGTCTCAATTCATATTAACCAGAGGGCTCATTTTTTTACATATTACTTATTTCTGATATAATGCTTGCTTAGTCTTGTTTAAATCTTAGTCTTGATTCTTAATGTAAAAAGGAACCGTCAAAAATTCACTCAGCTGGCCTATAAAATGTCAGATAATTCAAACTCAACATCAGTGGTTGAAAGATAACACCTTTAGATGTGGGAATTCCAAAAAATCAAAATTTACAAAAGAAAAAAAATGTTTTTTTAAATCGTTTTAATCAGTAATTGATCGTCAGACTTGTTGGTATCTTTCTTGATTGCATAACTGAGTTATTAACTCCTTTTAAATTGAATTAAGTCTGTGTTAGCAGGAGAAAATTATTATTTTTTCTATTGAATAAAAGAAGTGGTAGATATTTTGGAAAGTGCTCTGAAGGACAAACTTGCAACTGGTTTTATTATGAAGTATAACCAAGTGCAGCCTTTTTTTATCCCTGTACTTTGTCATGTTTTTACTGAAGTGTGTGGGCTCATTCGGAGCTGTTAGTGTTAGGCACTCGCCTGTAAATGACACTACTCCACAGGCACCATCTCCTCTTACTGCTCCATGTCTGCCGTGTATGTGTTGAATCCTGTTAGCACACTCTCTCTCAGCTGACAGCGTGCTTGCATGTGTGTGTGTGTGTTTGTGTCAGGAATTGTCTGCCAGTGGAGGGAAGTACAGGTAATGGATTAATACCAGAGCTGGCTGCGGCTCCACATCGCTGTGTGGTGACAACCTGTCATTATCACAAACAGCGGCTCAGACGCACAAGCTCATACACGCTTTCTAGTATTTGTGATCACACATGCACAGACATTAGCTAAATACAGTCTTGATCTGAGCACACCTGTCTGTCTCCCTGCACTCTCTCTCCCTTTTCTGTCTCTCTCTTCGGTCACTGGGGCTCACAGTGAGACTTGTCTGTGATCATCTCAAACCGCAGTGAGGTCTTGAACTTGTTCCAATCAGTTCCCTGCAGCGGGGCCGATCCTGAGACCAGATTTCTTTGTGGCTGTTTTGCTCCAAACATCAAGAAAGCAGGCAGTGTTTTGAACGCTGTTTTCATAAGAGCCATCTGGCTTGTTTACTTCCTCCAAACTTAACCTAATAGTTTTTCTGTGAGACAGCAAACAGGCAGGGGATGGTTTGCTCTCTGAAACCATCAGCTGCAAACCCTCATTAATCCACACACTGCCTTTCCTCCCTGCCAGAAATGGTCATCTTATTAAGTCATTAAGTCAGCATTGAGCTGTGTAATTGGACAGCCCAGGCTGATAGGAAACGTTTGGGTAAGTTAGGGACAATAATGGGCCAAGGCATGGATTAGACATTAAATGGTCTGCTTTATGCCCCAACAGTGAGTTTCCTCACACTTCTTAAAGTGCATGAAATATACCCACACAGTGTTGTTTTGTTTCAGAATAGATGACAGCATCTTAAAGTATAAAAGTCACTGGTATCAGAAAAATAAAATATGACTGACGTTGATGAGCTTCAGTAAAAAAATAGAAAAATAAAAAAATGAAAATAACCAATTCAAAATTCAGTTTAAGTGGAAACAGCCTGACAATTCTCCTTTGGCTGGAGTGATTTCTAAATGGTCACTTCAGTCAGAAAAAGGCACAGACTGAACTGTCGTTAAGAATATATCTGGTCTCAGTGAGAGGGAGCTCAGTAAGAGAGGATCAAGGGAGGGTCGTCCAAGAAAGTCCTGCTCATACCAAGTCTGGAAATTGGTCTTGTAGACAGAGAGGGGCCAGTTTACTTCCTGAGCACTGCTGGACAAGGCAACAGAACCCCAAACAACCCAAACTGTGCTCCTTTGTGGACGGCAGCCATTCACTCTTACATTCTCAATCAGCAAAAAACTTAATCCCAAATTTCACCCCTAAAAAACTGTGTGTGAATGATTAGATAAGTTCCTGATAGGACACTAACCTCTGCATTCAGTGTGTTATGAATGCCTGTATATGTATTACATGATGCAGTACAGCCTGTTGTGGCCATTTATACAAGCTCCTGCTATAAAACCCTGATTGTAATGAGGACTACTCATTACACATATCCTGCTTCCTTCCCTTAATGCGCTTCCTGTTGATTAATGATATTAAAGTCAGAAAAGATCCTTCACAAGGATTTGATTTTGCTGCAAAGATCGTTTGTACTTTGATTGGCACATCAGAGAGATGGAAACTTAAAAGGGGAATTTCAGTATTTTTGAAGTTGAGTCATATAAGGTATGTAGCAGTAGTGGTGATATTAGCCTCCAGTGATTTCAGTGAGCATTGCTCCTTAAGGACTCACTGGCTGAACTGTCCAGGAAGCTAGGCTATAAAGTGTAACAGATGGGTACAGTTTCTCCTCAGAATTAAATGACTTGGTGGTAAAAATGGGCCACAAAACAATGTTGGCTCAAACATATGCACTATTAAAATCTTTTTAAGCATTTTATTTTGTTCACAGAAAGCCTCTGTATTTGTGTCACTATTTTGCAAAGCAAGAGCACATAACCAGTAGCCAAATCCTGCACGACACAGTGGCGTACAACAAACCGAAAATACTGATTTCTTTCATCACTTTAAAATAACTGTCTTTGCATTGTGAAACTGTTGGTATTAATGTCTCATAAAGGTAAAAAAAACCCCAGTATTTTTCATGTTATGACCTTGAGTGACCTTTGACTTTCCTCTTCTCTCCTGTGTCTGCAGCAGTCCTATGCTCCTCCCCCTCCACCCATGGCTCCGCCCAGCCCTGGTACCACTGGAGGAGGAGGAGGGGGAGGTGGTGGAGGAGGTGGAGGAGGTCATGGAGGAGGGTTAGTGGAGCAGCTTAGTAAGACCAATCTGTACATCAGAGGCCTGCCACCGGCCACCACAGACCAGGACCTCATCAAACTCTGCCAGCCGTGAGTCCCATCATTGTCTTTTTTACTCTCCAACTCGATCTGAGTGTGCTGTCGCTCTGCAGATACATCCTTAGGAGTGCAGCTCCACTCAGTTCACTGCAGCTCTGCTCAGACCAGCTTGTTGTAATTAGTTTAGCGTGAGTCCAACAGCAGTGTATAATGAGCATCAACAGTTTGCTCTTGACCTCTGTGTTCCTCCCCTGTGCTTCCGCAGAGGAAAAAACACAACCCAGCTGGGCCTAACCCATCCGTTCCCTTCTGCACCAGGTCATATTTACACACAAGCTGCACAGGGACAGACACACACACTCCTCTGCATGTCAGCAGAACATGCAAACCCTCAAACTTCAATCTCCAACAGAGTCTTATTTAAAGACATTGAAATATCTCGCACCATGGCCCATTATTCCTTTCATTTCATGATTAAAGTGGTAAAGCTAAGTTGAAAGTAAACTTTAATTGCATTGCGGTTAACACTATCAAGGGAGACTTGTAAAATTTGTGACAACATTAATTGTCAATCCTCTAAACATTTCAGTGAAAGCTGTAATGAATGATCAGATGTTTCTGTACATTATAGCACACTGTAATGAAAGAGAAGAGTCCCTGATGTTTGAACCCACTGTAAAACAAATGTCTTAACACAGTTTGTGTTGTTCTCTGCTAAAACAGGGTAAACAGAGGGATTGTAAGTCCATTCTTCACTTTGAAAACAGTATTTGTCAAAAACAAACTTTCCACAGTGTCCTCTCAGTAGCTGTACAAAGCTTTAAAGCTTTTTAACTCAGTGTTCACTGGTAGATATAGCAGCAAAATAAACATTAGACAACTGAAGGTTATTTAAACATCTTTGATTCAGTGGATTGTGTTGTCTTTAATCATTTAGTATGCAGATTAAATAGATAGTATACTCCTTATAATGACTATATGAATGGCCTCCTTTAAGTAAAGTAGTTCTGTGTTCAACATAATATAAAAGGTTGTGGATTTAAACAAGTCTTCTTCCCCAGTTGTTGGCTGCACAAATAATAATCCATCTGGCAACATCTGCTGTTCTGCCCTGCTGATTCCATACTTTTACATTTTTCTTTATACATTAATTTTGGCCCTGTTTCTGGCTCTGTTTTCTCAGACGTTTCCTATTGAAGCTTTCCCAGATGGATGTGCGAAACAAATCCATCTGGTGTGTCAGGTTAACATTGGCCCCTATTTTAATAAATTTGCCTCAGTGCAAAAAAAAAAAAAAGCTAAATTCAGAAATACCTGGCTGAACTACTGTTAACACTCGGTGGCTACTTTACTTTGCTGAGATGACATGCGCAAAATTTCCAGTGATCAAGAAAACAATTTTGCATTTGCATCTGAACTACAGCTGACAGCATTAATGCATTAATTGTGATAAACTATGATGAGTACACTTTTTTTGCAATTAATTGCATGCTTTATGGACCCTTTCAGCAAACTCAAATTCAGTCACTGCATTGTCTCCCTGCAGTTACAGTGATGAAAAATTAGTACATAACTGCTCCTTAAAGTTTCATTTCACCTAAACCCTCTGACACTGATGTCATACTGTATGTGACAAGAAGTGACAGTTTATAAAAGTTTAAATACCTTTGAACCATTATTTGGAGACTCTTACATATCTTCTTCCTGAAGTTTGCCATTCCAATGATACTATTCATGCCAACGTTGCTCTTAGAGAAGCTTTTCTTTTGAGTCTGGAACCTGGGTGACTTTCTGGGGCCTATAAAAATGAAATCCATCCCAGTCAATATGATATTGAACATATTTTTATCCTTGTTTTGATACATTTTTTAGCGTTTCTGCCGCAAGCAGCTAATGCTAATGCCATTTGATATCCTACAATCCCCTTCCATTCTGACAGATGTGGTGTCTCACAGTAGTGGTCTGCAACAGGGGGTGTCTGAGATCTGTGGTCTGCAGTCAGACTGCTCTCTAAAAAAATGTGTAATCCAGTTAAAGTAGGTATCTAATAAATCAGCATACTAAATTAGCTTGATAAATAAACCTTGTTATAGCATGTCTCAGATTCAAGCGTGACATCATAGTCAACCCCTAATCAGCTCATCCATGTTTGGTCAGTGTGGCATGCCATCAGCGCTAAAACACACAGATCCATGCAAACTGCACAGATCAGGACACCCTTTGAGTGTTTGCACCTAAATAGCATTTCTCCAGTTAATCTGTGAAACAGACCTAGAGACATTTTAGATGGCTGGAGAAAATTATGTACAATTTATAGAGCTATTCATGCTTTTAATTCTCTCGTAGAGAATCAGTCGCTCTTAGCAAAAAGCTACAATCCTGTAGTTGCCTATCAGGACTTTAATTTGAACTGTTTAGCACTCATGTTGTCCTCTCCTTTATGCCCGAAGTCAGTCCTGCACATTTCATTCCAAGTCTTCCAAGCCTGAACCAACAGAGACAAAAAAGAAATGTTGCAAGCAGCTAGCCCAAAGAGGATCATGTTTGCCTTCAGCTATTACTTGATGCGATCAAGTGTAACAGGGGAAAGATATACTGAGCTAAATATTCTACAGGATAGGACTTTGAATGAGCTTTAAAGCATTTTGTGAACAGTGTCATTGATTTTGGATTAAAAATAGCAGATAGATATATAATGTGAAGGCTGTAACACAGAGTATAAACAAATACACACTTACTCATCCACCGTACCTTGGCCTTCTGCGTGCCAGCTGCAGTTCAGGCCTGTTGTATTTCAGCTCAGCCCTGGAGGCATTCTGGAAAAGCGGGGTGAAAAATGGGGGCCAATAAAAGTTTCATTAGACGCCCCGTCAGTGTGCCAAGTGCCCAGTAACATTTAGGAAAGGTCAGCAGGGGAGGGGGCCTGTGTGTGTGCTGGTGGGCAGCGGCCTTAGCCTTGGGTTTCCAACTCTCTGCGGCGTTCGGAAATAGACTGAGTGGCAGTTTCCTGTCACTCAGTGACACGACACGCACGCACAAATGCACACAAACAGGCTTTTCATTCATGCACACAGTTACAATGAATAACGGAAGGACGCTCCCTCGACGCTGGCACACACACACTCTCACACACTCACTCTTTGAGATCAATGTCATCCTCTTCCTCATTGTTACCAAGCGTGGCTTTTTTTTTTTTCCCTCTCTCTGTGCCCAGCCGCCCACCAGCTCCATCCTCTCCCCTCACATTCTGTCATGCTCCTCATTTCCTCCCTCCATCCTTCTCTTTCTCCCCCCCCCCCCTCTGTCTCTGTGCCAGTTCTCGGAGTGTCAGTGAAAAGTGCTGTTGTCAGCTGACATTTCCAATCACTCCCCCGGTCGCCCAAACTATGGACACACTTTTAACGTCTGGGGACAGAGCCGAACGTGAGCTGAATGTAAAGACTGGCACAAGGACAATTTTCTCTCCCACTCGCTCGCTCACTCACTCACTCGCCTTCTCTCACACTTGTTGACACATCTATCTATCTATCTATCTATCTATCTATCTATCTATCTATCTATCTATCTATCTATCTATCTATCTATCTATCTATCTATCTATCTATCTATCTATCTATCTATCTATCTATCTATCTATCTATCTATCTATCTATCTATCTATCTATCTATCTATCTATCTATCTAATATTGCTATGTGTAATATGTTCAATCTGTTCTCCTACTGCAGCCTTTCCCAATCTTCAGTATGCAGTGGCACAGTTTGAGACTTGAAAATCATCTGGGGCCCACCAAAAAACTCTTGTAAAACCTTAAACCTAAAGCCACTTAAATTTTCATTCTATTTTTTTTTCTCTGTAAATGTTCGCTGTGGTTCCAGCAAACTGAGTCCTAGTTGCATTACTGTCTCTAGAGCACTGAAAAATTCTTTTTTTTTTTTCTCTTTTAGTCACATTATTTTATTTCCTACTTTAGAGACAACTGTGTACATATTTTTTTTCAATAAAATCATCAATATCAGCCAGCGATTACTTATTTTAATCCTTAATGATACTGATATAATCATTAGTATTATTTCTTTATTCATCCACACTAGGGATGTTAGAAAATATCGATACACTGTTATATCGCGATATTTCATGGCGCAATACTGTATTGATGTTTTATTTTTTCAAATTTTATTATTATTATTATTTTATCTGTTTATCTAGTTTTTGGAACACCGAAAAGTTCATGTAACAAACGCGTACACAAGATACACAGACAAACAGAGACAAAGTACAGACAGGCCAGTTGATTGTACAGACTAGTAGATCAGTTGGTTTAAGTTATATAATTGTGTGAGTGTGTGTGTGATTTCCCCTGGAAACAGAGCCCAAAGCTGAAAGAAATGATTGCAGGTAGTCAGGCAGGAAAATAAACAAATAGAATTAAACCAAGCTAGTACCTAGAGCAAGGCCTTGCTGCCTATCTATTGACGCCACCATGGTAGATGCAGTAGCAATCACAATATCACTAAGGAGACAAAATTAATTCATTAATAATTTAATTAAATTGTTATATAATGTCCAAAGTCAGTTGTAAAGGGGAGTGCAGACCACCACATCTCCCAAGGCAGCCGGACTCAGTTCAGGCACCACTAAGGTGCATCAGATTTGGACAGTGCAATTATTCAGTTAGTTATTAAAACAAGTTTTTCAGCAACACCACAAGAGATAGTTTTTGCCCTGAGAGTTGTTCAATATGCAGAAAAAACAAAAGAGACTGGACCTATTCTTTAGACAAACAGCCCCCAGACCCTGAGAAGGGAACCTATTCATCAGCAAGAGCCATGGCCAATCATTTTATTTCTATATTTCTTAAAAAGGGCTTGAACAGAATGAATATTTGTTAATTCTTTGGTCCCAAAAAGAGGGTAGAACAAGTTTGTGCAAAAAAAAATTCTTAGTCATGAATTTTTACTGTGTTTAATACATAAAAATGTAGTTATAATTTCTGATTTGTATTTTTCTGTTATCTTTATAGTCCCATAACTTTTTAAAATTCCAGTGACTTTACTGCACATATTCTACATATTCTTAAAGTTGTCCTGAAGAAAAGGATTGGTTAGAGTATGACTGTACACCACAGAGTTGATGTTCTACAGCCTTTTCAAGACAATAAGTTCAGGCTAGACACAATGGTTAAAAACATAGCATAGAGCTCAGAGGGTTAATCAAGGTTAGACCTGATCATAAATATCTAATATTTATCTATTTATAAGGAATTTCACCCTTTAAATGCCAGTTTAAAAAAAATCATAATGTAAAACAAAAAAATATATATATTTTTCAAATATTACATGCAAAATTGTTACACAGTGGATGTAAGTGGCAAAAAATGGACACTATTGTAAATAGCAGTACTAAAAATTTATATAAAAGAACCCACTTTTTTTGCATGACAATCAGACTTGATTATGAAAATCAAAAACTGATACATTTTTAGGAATTTATCACTTTATTTGCCAGTTAAAGAATAAAAACCCAGATTTTTGTCATGTTGAGACAAAAAAATGAAATACTTTTCACATACTACATGCTGCACGTATGGCCTTTAGGGAGATTATTACAGCCTTGAATATGTAACAACCTTTACTTTTTAAGTAATTTTTTTTATTTTATTTTATTTTAATGAATTGTGATGATAGTGGCTCCTTTAGAAAACCAGAAAAAAGCTAGAGATTTTCCATCATGCCAAATATGTAAATCAGTAAAGAAATTAGCTATCAAGACTAAAACCATTTATTGTAAATTGTTTATTTCCTACAATTTAAAAAAATCAGATTTTAATAAAGGCTCTAATTGAAACTGTATTTTTGAGCAAGCCTCAAGTGGAGGCTTGAGGAACTGCGGGGTTTTTTTTTGCATTTCAGCAGTGGCTTCATTTAACATCACAGTGGTTGCACTTCAGGGTAAAGTGACAAATCAACAGTTATTTATAAATGTTCCACTGAATTCAGAGAAAACCTGTAAGTAATAGCCTTGTTACTTTGACATGCCACTTATTCATTGATTTTCACTTCTTTTATGTGTGCATCATGCTGAATGCCTTCAGGACCACTAGCTTAAAACACGCATCTTTCTCCTTATGTGAACTCTATTGACTTGTTTTTCTCTTGCATGACACGGCACTAAGAGTCAGCAGTTCTTTTGCAAACACTCTGCTGTTGTCCGTGGTCATTTCACTGTAATTATATTGATAAAAAGATCCTTTATGTAGGATCCTAAATGGAGAGGGTATCGAGCTCTCTGAAGAGTTATGGCCCTGGGATGCAGTGGAGATTATACTCATCTAAACTCAATTTACCCACCATTGTATCTGAAATAGAGTAATACTCGGCTATTTGGTCTGACATAAATCTTTATGGCAAAAGTTCACACTGCAGCCCACACTGTGATGCTATCAGATGAAAGGAAAATAAGAAAAAGATAGGAAAAGAGCCTCAAATGTGTGGTCACAGAACAGTTTACCTCTGAATTTCCTACCTAAGCAGCTTGATAGACTGTTTGAAACTTCATGGAAAAGCATCGCTGCGGATAAAGTTAACGCTTCAGTAACAGCAAGCCATCTTCTGAATTCACAGCACATTTTCTTTTCATCATGAAGCACTCCAAGACTTCATTTCTTCATAGAGCCTGAACATCTACATAGGGAGAATGAATTCAAGGACTTCTGAAGCACAGCACCCCCCAGTCCTCCCTCTGTGTTTGTCTGAGTCGAACTGTCAGAGGGGGAGGAAAATGAGGGACAAGACAGCTGCATTGGATTCCCAATTAGGGGATACCACACGTAGAGACCAACCTGCATGTACACTCAAGAATGCACATCCACACTCAGTCAGAGAGGACATTCACCACTTAGAGCTGTGCACATATACATAATGTATGGATTCTCACGGATATCCTGCAGAGATGAGCGAGTGTGTGTCATCAATAGGCGAGAATCTATAAGGGGAAGGAGTTCCTAAAGGAGATGAAAACACCAATCTGAAGATGAGAGCAACCTCTGAGGACTGTCTTTAACACTTCACACATACAGCCAGGGAGCCCACAGATTTCTTCATATCTGCACAAAGTTCAAGTACTGACAGTCTTCTTTAAATCATGACAGTTGGAAAATACACCAGTTTCACCTCGCTTTATGTTCTGCATTGCTATTCTGAAAAATATAACAAAAGTTCAGTCATGGAAACCGTTCTAAGGAGTTTCCATGGGTAGAGCGAAACACGTCACTCCCTCCTGAAAGGACTGTCATAGTAAAAGTCAGTCTGTCAGGCAAACCCCCCAACCACCCCCAGCTCCATTTGATGCTGTGGAAAGATCTGTCATCTATTGTTTTTTACTGTTATGCGGGATATAATAGCATTTCTCTAAAGCCAAGGTAAATAAAGAACATAAGGTTAGGGTTAGGTTAATACTCCTGGCACCAGTCAAGAACATTGAGGTATTAACACAACTTTTTGGTCAAATTTAAAAACTGATGTTAATATAAGGGGTCCCCAATGTGACAAAATACATACAGTTAATGGATCTTATTCCAATGTCTTAAAACAAACATTATAGAGTGTAGGTAGGAAGTATTCACCCCCCTGGATGTTTCAACATTTTAGTGATTTTTATAAATCAGTCATGGTCAATATAGTTTGGTTTTTCTGACAAAAAAAAACTCTTGAAGTTCAAAGTGAAACATATAATGCAAAGTAATGTCAGTTTAAGCTAAATATGTAATGTAAAATAATTGATTACATAAATATTCACTCCCTTCAAGTTGATATTTAGTAGAATCTTTGGCAGCAACCATTGCACTGAGTCTTAGTGATGGGTGGTTCATGTAAGAGCCATTTCATATCACTGTTACTATTACCAATTTTATTTTTATATAGATTGTGTGTGTCTGTTTTTTTTTTTTTTATTAATTAGTTGGAATGATCTTTTGCCCTCTACCATAGGCACGCCATGCATTAAGGATTATTGTTTGATGGTGTAACGTTAATGTTTTATTTCAGGTGTGTCATATAGCCAAGCCAATAAGCAGATTTCATCTGCCCCGCAAGGTGTTTGGGGGGAAAGAACATTGAAAAAATGTATTACATGATATTTTCATATATTAGTAGTAGATTTAGTTAGAGTAAAATACCTGCCCACTTACCAGTCATATGCTATGGCAGGTCTGGCAGGTCAAATGAAGCCAAACTGGAACCTGAATGAAGAGCCGTTTGGGAGCCGAAAGAACCGTCTCCTTTTGCTGAGCTGAACCAAATGAACCGGATCATTGAAAAGAGCCATAATTCACATCACTACTGAGTCTGTGTGGATAGGTCTCTATCAGTCTAGCATTTAACTCCATTCTTCTTTGCAACACTGTTCAAGCTCTGTCCGGTTGCACAGGGATTGGGCGTGATCAGCCCTTTTCAAGTCCAGCAAATTCACTATCAGACTGAAGTCTGGCCTTTGACTCTGCCACTCCAGAACATCCACCTTGTCGTTAAAGCATTTCCGTGTAACTTTTGCTGCATTCATAGAGTCATTGTCTTGCTGGAAAATGAATCGTCTCCCAAGCGGTATTCTTTTGCAGACTGAATGAGATTGTCCTTCAGGATTTTCCTATAGTTTGCCAGATTAATTTCCCCCTCTACCAGGGCTGGAGTTTCATGGCTCATACCAGCCCACTTTAGTTCCCAACCTCTCACTAAAGTTACTGAATTGCATATTAAGTGTATTGATTATATTAATGTTCAATTCAGCTATTATTAATATTCATAAAGCATTCTTCTATTCTTCGAAAGCACCTTCTATGCCACCCGTTCATTTCTACACACAGGCGTTGTAGTTTAAAAGTCTTCCCTTCATAGAAAGATTTTTTTCCCAGTCATTTGTTAGTCAAGTTAGTTTTATTTACTACATATCCCTGAATCATTAGGGTTTTTTCTTGGCACCGTTTATTATGAACGGGTCTATACTGTACTTTTTTTACATTAATATTGACTGAATCTTACCCATCCACTCTTAAGGCTTGTGTTTGTTCATGGTGATGGCTCTTCTTCTCTCAGCAGCACACTGGTTGAGGGGCTGCAGCTGCTGAAGAGATGATGTTTAACTCTTAGTTCTTCTAACACAGCTACAGTTTGGATAGAGCTTATTTGTGTTGTGTACTTATATATACATTGTTGTGCAGGCTATTATAATTCATTAATTTGATTCATAAACTTGGACAGTGGTTTGCATAATTTATGCTGCTGTGTGTGGAACATCTCATCTGGCACTGCTAGCTTGTGTGTCATCTCCTCCTTGCATGTTTACATCGTATGGTCACTCAGTTTGTGAGGACGGCCGGATCCTGGCAGATTTACACGTGTCATGCTACTTACATTTCTTGTCGATGGATTAAACTGAACTCTGGGGGATGTTCAGTGCCTTGGAAACTGTTTGAATCCATCCCCTTACTTATACTTTCCAATAACCTTTTTTTTAGTTGCTTGGGGTGTTCTTTTGTCTTCATGGTGTAATGGTAGCCAGGAATAGCCGCTTTAAAGGGGGTGAAAATGTAAGAAAACGCTTATTTTACATTACATATTTTTATATTCAATTGGCATTACTTTGTACAAATCTGTTTTCATTTATATTATAAATGACTGATGACTGATTTATGTACTCAGTTAGAGGCTAAAACATCCAAGGGGGTGACTACTTTTTATAGGCACTGCAAATAAATTAAAAAATTGAGCTTTATTGGTCCTTGGGCTAAATAATGGACTGGACAGTTGGTATGAGGGGATACTGGTTAGTTCGGAAGAACCCCTACAAGGATGCTGATGGCCTAGCCGTTACTTTGAACCCCTAAGAGAGGCTACAGCCCTCCATGCAGGTGTATGGGGGTGAAATCCAATATGTCATTCCCTACTCTCTCCTGATTCCCTAAGCTATTCACTGTCCTATCTAGTTAATGCAGAAGTCCAAAAATAAAAAAATAAAAGAAGAAGAGCCCTTATGTTAGTATTTCAAGGAGGATGAAACCAGTTGTTCTCAAAGTAAAGCAGTGGCTCTGGTTAAGCCCACTTTGTCAAGCTTGTTGGAAAATCACTCCACAGTTGCTTCACACTTCACTCCCATTATGGGCTCTTTAGTCGTGCTGAACATCCAATAGAAACAAATGACACACTCACATATTTTTCGATGACTCCTTTTTGGACAGCGTAATAACTAACCTTAACCATCTGGCTCTTTGTAGTCCTTTTTGGATTTGTTGTAAGTAGTTAGAATAGTTTTTTATGAGCGTCTCGTGTGTCGCCGCTGTCGGGTCAAGTGCGGGTCGTCTTTATTTCAAGTCACTCTCGGCTGCTCGAATCAATGAGAACGGCTCCAGCTGGGACGGAACAGGACATTCTGCACTCTCTTACTTCATCATCTGATCTATTATCAATACTTTCTTCCACTTCTGCAGCACAATGGCAGACTGTTGTGGCTATCCGGATAAGATGGGATTTTGCAGCAGAGTGAGACAATACTTTGGACGGCTTTTTGTTGTCGTAGTTTGACATTTCCACAAGGCCATGCCGTCATCCGTCCAAAACTTCTGATTTTCTTGTTTTTCTGCCTGGATAAATTGTGCAACCAGAGAAAAAAAAACAGGTGGAGGCACATTTGAACTTCACACACATGGATGTGAAGATGACACAGACACACTGAAGAAAGTCTGTTTGTTTTCCACAGGCGGCTGTGAACATATTATTTCACAGATCATAATGTGTCACCCAGGTAGAGCTCTCTTTCTTGCTCTTTTTTGCCACAAACAAACAGTCTGGAAATGTTTTTTCTTTCTCTTGCTTGGAAAAAACGACGTGCCAAAACATCGATGGTGCATGAGATCTTTGTCACACAAGGAATCACACCCACACACTCAGATATGTCCGACACACTGTAGGTGTTTACACTCACAAACACGCACCAAGTTTAAATCACACAGAGGCAGAAGTCAACAAAGAGCCAGATGGTGTGTGTAATGTGTGTGATTACTGCTTTGGTGTTTTTTTTTTGATCTGCGATGTTGCCTCGCGTGTGCATGTTTGTCTGTGTGTGGGCGATTAGTCCTGCCTTGTTTTTTTTTTCTCTGTTTTCTGCGTCTGCAATGGTTGGATTCCTCCCCAAACCGCAGGCCATAGACCTTGTTTACCACTTCATAAAAAAATCACCCAGTGAGTGTTCGGTTTGATTCCAGCCTGTCACAATTGCTGCATTTGTAAATACCCTAAAAATAGCTTAAATCACAGGAAAGTGTGAGAAAATTGAACATTACTCCAAAGAGCTGATTTTCTCCTCCTTCCAATTTGGAGATCATAAGCTGCTTCGGCTGTCGTGTTATGTGTGATAGCGGCCTTTTAAAGCCTTTTTTTTAAACGTCTTTCTTTCTAAAGTCTTCTGTCCCAATAGAGTTTGATGTGAGGCTGTCAGGCGGGCGAGTCTCTCTTCTCTTCTGTGCGCTGACAGAAGCAGTTGGCTGACAGAGACTCTCCTGATGGTGACAGCTAAATGATCTCTTCTTTATTAAACACCTCTTACTATCTCTCGATCGCTCCCTGACTACCGCGCTTCCTCCTCGCCTTCGGTGTCTCTTTTTATCTTTTGACTGACTGCTCTCCCTCTCCTCGTCTATTCCTCATTCCTCCGAGTCTCTCTCTCTCTCCCTCCTCCTTCCTTTCCCTCACGTTTTTCACCCTGACTCCCACACTGTATCTTCTGCTTTTCTGTCTCCCTCCTTGTCTCTTGTTTTCTCTCCCTTAAAAGAAAGAGTGAATGCACGTCCATCTCTCACCTGTGGACGTCAGCCAGTCCACTAGCCAGCTCGTCGGTCTGTCAATCTGTTTGATAGTCACTCAGCCAGCCAGTCAGTCATTGTGCGGCAGTGTTAAAACATTAATTAAAAAAGTCTCATCCATAGATCCAGGCAGGGATCCAGCCTGATCTCAGCCATCCAACATTTCTGTCTGAGTCTTTTTCTCCTTCCTCCCTCGTCTCTGTCCTTGTTTTCTCTTCTCAGCCGCCTTCTCAGTTTGTTTCTTTCCGCACTCTTTCTAGACAGGGCCGATAAGAAACATTATTTAGCACTTTCTGATAGGTGTAGTAAAGAAATGGGATAGAAGTAAAAAATAAGGGGAAAAGACAGAGATAGAGGCAGGGGAGTCAAATGTAACAACGAGGGTAAGGCAATAAAAAGTTGGCAGAGAGAACAAGCAGAAAGGGGTATGGAGGTTGTCCTTCTCTTTTATAGCACCTATAAGCAGGGATGGGTGCTGCAGCCTGGTTATTATTATCATTTAAGGGACAGTACTGTCTCTTCTCTGAGGCCTAAGGCTGGGACTTTAAATGGACCAAATGGATAAATGGGGACTCTGATGGAGCTTTGGTGTCATTGTTGGACTCAGAGGGGGGCAGAGGAAGCAAACACCCCCTCTGCTGCCCTTATGTTAAAAAAAATTGTAAAATGTGCCCTCTTCAATGTCCCAATGGTACTTTGGCATGATGAAGTGCTATTCAGGTCGTCCCTCTAGTGGTTAAAACATGACAAAGTGCCTTCTTAGCTGCCCTCTTAGTGTCATAAGGTTATATGTTGCTCTCTAATGGGTCCTCTTAATAGACACAACTTTATAAAAATGTCCTCTAGAATGCCTTGAAGTGTGCAAAAAAAAGGCAAAGTGCCCTCTAGATGTCCTTCTAATGGACAAAATGTCATGTAGCATGCTCAAGCAGTGAACAAATAATGAGAGTGCCCTCAGAGCACCATTCCAATGAACTAAATATCTTAGAAGACAAACTTGATAAAGTGCCCTGTAGGATGTTTAAACAGTGAACAAAGCGTAAGAAAGGGCCCAATAGCATGCATCTCTATTGGTTAAGTATGATAAAGTGCCCTTTTAGTTGCCCACCCAGTAGACAGTGAGAAAGTGCCCTCTAGGAAACACCCTGAAGTACTATACAGGGATAAAGTGTCATCTAAGGTGTCATCTGAGTAGACAAAACCTGCTTAAGTGCCCTCTACAGTGCCCTACTAGTGCACAAAAAATAAGTAGGTGCCCTCTAGGTGCCCTTCTGTGAGACAAAATAGGATGAAGTGTCCTGTAGGGTGCCCTTGTATTGGTAAAAATATGATAAAGTGTCCTCTAGGTGCCC
Organism: Cheilinus undulatus; assembly: GCF_018320785.1. Lineage (NCBI taxonomy): Eukaryota > Metazoa > Chordata > Actinopteri > Labriformes > Labridae > Cheilinus > Cheilinus undulatus. The sequence goes on from NC_054872.1 coordinate 18,415,117, forward strand.
TTTCTATCAGTCAAAACAGAATGAAGTGCACTCTATTGGTCAAAATGTGATAAAATGCCCTCTAGGGTTCCTTCTGCCATTCTGCCTTCTACTTAACCTTCTATTAAAAATATGAAGTGCCCTGTAGGTGCTCCTTCTATCAGTCAAAATGTGATAAAGTGCCCTCTTGGTGCCCTTTCTGTCAGTCAAAATATAACAGAGTGCCCTCTTACTGCCCTTTCTACAAGTCAAAATATGATAAAGTGCCCTCTAGGATTCCTTTCTATCAATCAAAATAGGATTAAGAGCCCTCACCATTCTTTAAGTCAAATATGATAAATTGACTTCTAGGTGCCCTTTCTATGAGTCAAGATATGATAAAGCGTCCTTTTAGTTGCCTTGTCTATAAGTCAAAACATGATTAAGTGCCCTCTTTGGTGCCCTGTACCAGAGAAAACTTGCTTAAGTGCCAGTGGACAAAAATGAAGTGCCCTTCTAGAGTTGTATGCAGCACATGGGCTTAAACGAAGTTCTGCTAAACTCCAACATACAACATAGTGACAGTCAGTTCTCTGACTCAAATTTGCACTCTCAATGAGAAAAGTTGTAGCCTTGTTTGGTCTTATCAAGCATGTTCATGTGAACCTTTACAGAGAAGTGAGTGTTGCCAAGTAAAGTGGGGTACACACTACAAGATCAGTGTGATTTGGTCTGATTCTCTCCTTCTGACCAAAGTCAGCAAAGACCCAGTTATCTGATGATTCTAAAGACAATCTCTCCAGATTTTCCTGTGGTGTAGAGTGTGTAAAGAGTGATATATTTTCCTCTCTGCTCAGGGCTGCTCCAAATTTTGAAATCTTAAATATTAAATGTTCAATATTTACAAAAAGAAGTCCAGAATCTGTTTGATGGCGAATGAATTTTGTTAGAATGTGGTGTTCTGTGTTGGTCATCTTGTTGCATACCAAACACTATGAAACAAGAGCAGGTAAATCTGTCATTATTCACATGGGGTCCTTCTTCTATTAAAGTATTGACAAAAGATCTGGTTAACACAAACCAAAGGAGAGGGGATCATCATTTCTTTCTAGAGAAACACTTCTTTGGCCCGGTATGCTGTGGATGAATATTAAAAGTGTCTCCCACAGTGTTGTAAAATGCCCTTCGCACCTGTAATGGTCTCCTGTCTTGAATTTCAGGGGCTTTTCAATCAAATTAGCACCCCACCAGGTTTATTTACTAAAGAGTGTATCACTGCTTTCTTTAAATGAATAATTATGGTGTAATGAAAGTGGACGCACACTCACTAATCGCCACCTGCAGGGTGGAGACAGCTCCATGTTTCTGTCTGATACGTGCCAGTGTTGAAGGGAAATTATTCTGTTTTTATTCAAAGTTGCTTACCTGCTAGCCTTTCTACAGGCTCACTTTCAGAGTGAACTTCCAGTGGATTTGTGTTCTGATCACAGATGACTCTCTTGTCATTGTCTTTTCATTGATAATCCAGTGAACAAGACACACTACCGCTAGTTCTACTTTTAAATTTTTATGATGTTAGGTTTTCCATTCTTATTACATTGCAGCTTTAAGTTGGATGTAAATATCAATAATTATCACCACTAATCCAGAGGCCTTGGTCTTTAAACCTGGCAGCCTGGGTTAGACTGACCTTTCCCATCAGTCGCCTCCCGCCCTCTCTCTCCTTGATTTTCAACTCCATTTCCTATCAATAAGAGCATTAAAGCCCAAAAACAAATCAAATCTAGCCAATATCTTTATTAAAAAGGAATAGTTCCTTTATTCAAACTCATGATCTGATGGGAACAATTAGTTCTGTACTCAGGGGAGGTGACATTCTCTGAATTTAGACACTGCTTCTTTCTCCTAAAGCACGCTGCAGTCCTGAGCTAAATGTCAATGCGAGCTTAACAACTTCCTCACTATGAGAATCTTATCGGGCTGATATTTAGCAGGAATTATCTCTAACATTCAGTATCTAAGCTGAGCATGGTAGCATGCTAACATTTGCTAATTAGCTCTTAACACAAATCACAGCTAGTGCTAAAGGAAAGGTTGTTGGAAAAGTGTTGATCTGACTTATATGAAGTTCATGAACGATGGAATTTTTATATTATCATTACAAGCTAGAATAAGATAAAAATCAAATTTAAAATCCTTCACAATAAAGGTAAAGTGGGGGCTTTCAGTATGAGGAAATAATTATACCACACAAATAGACTTAGAAGACATTCACACCTATATTTATGACACAGTGGACGTTGAAATGTGGCTGGAATCAAGTTACTGATGTGTACTTGATTTTAATTAGGCTACACACAGCAGAGCCTGAAGGCCCAGTAGGATCAGTGAGACATGGAATTGAATCAACATCAGAGTTTTGGACTACTACAAAGTTTTAGATCAATTGTTTCTCTGTATTTCAGTGATTCATTTGTATTTCTTTAGTACGTCAGCTTTCCACTGTCAGTAAAAAACCTGGCTCTGTGTTTGTTTCACCATAGTTGCAATTTTTACTTTGGATGGGTGAACTACTTAAAAACTAATTATTTCATCTCTGTTTTTTGGGTTGATTGAACACATTTTTAGTTTTTTTAAGTAAAAGTACTTAATAATTTTAAGTACTTTTTGTCTTTGTAGTCAAGTCATTTGACAGTCATCCCTTAATCTGCAGGGTTTGCCCAGAATGCCTTTTGGCATTAGACACTTTTGCAGTTGTATTTAAAAAAAATTAAGTGTAGGAAAGTTTCCACAGCATAGTTGAACTCAAAATCAAAAGCTCAAAAGGCAATTCATGATGCTGGATGGTCTCCGAGACAGGTGGTCTAATAAATTTGCTAAGCACTGCTTAACAAATTTATTAGACCACCTGTCATATTTATCTCAGAGACCATCAAGCATCATGAAGTGCTTTAATGCGGACTCTTTTATTTTCAGTGAGCTCTCCACTCCAATAAAGAATTTCTACCTGAATTCACCTTTTTATACCCAAATTTGAGCCGGCTTGCTGGGCTTCTCAGAGAAGTCAGAAATTAATCAAGCATAACATTCAACCACTAAAACTCATTTTTCTGTTCAGGAATGCAAGTAAATAACTATAATTTGACATATTAATCAAGAAATAATAATGTTTTTTTCTATTTTTTCAGTTTTTTTGTAAATCAGTAAATGTGAAAATTCATGGATAACAATAATAATTATATTTCAGCATTAAAAATATCATTTGGGTTAAAGAGCTTCTACATATTGGTGTATTAACCATTGCAGAAACATAAAAAATGATTTTGGTTTCACCAGTTTTTGCCAGTGCTGTTAATTTAGGGCAGCTGTGGCATAAACCTTACTTTGGGTGGTGGTCAGATAAATTTGTTAAGCACTGTACATATACACATTCATATATACCAGAGGTGGCGCTGGACTTTTTTGTTGTCCGTCATTTTGACAGAAAGGGTCGTAAAAATTCCGTCATGCCATTTTACAATACGTCATTTTAATTTCCTCTTTAATATCTGTAATATGATATAATTCAATATGACTTTATTGGTAGTGTTTAATTAATGAAGCACCATTTCTAAACTTATATTAAAAAAACAGTCTTTGACGTTCTGCATTTTAATGGCACTGAGAGAAAGATGGGCACAGCAGCAGCGACCACTCCTTGTCATTTTTATGCAGCGACGGTGGAGCAACAATCCCTGTCTTTAAGCAAGCAAATATGAACTATGCCATTTAAGATATCACGCACAGTTTTGAGGATATTTTTAATGTTAAGATTTTGTAGTTTGACAACCATAGCCGATAAGTTGTTAAAATGCTGCACTGTGGAGCTGTGCGCATTTGTCTGCTCCACAGTATCCGTAATCCGAAAAAAACATCAGGCACTCAGACCTTGCACACTGAGTCCGGTGCATTCGTATTTGCCTTGACTGCGAAAATTTGTAGAATGTGGCAAATAGTTTTATACTGCAAGCCTGTGGCTCTGTCACTCCTTTAAAATCTTGCTGGATCCATCCTGACAAAGAGCTTCATACAGCACACGCTCATGCATCATAGAGCAGAGACAAGTTTGAGAGATGGAGAACAACTTTTTGATTCTGTCTCTGTTATGACCTGTGAGTAGGCTACAAACATATGCCTTTATCTGTTATATTTCCATGACTGATATCATGGAAACTATGGTATTAAAGTGAGGTTTCAGAGAGAGAGAAAGAAAGCGGGGGGGGGGGGGGTCAGGCGGTGGTGAGCAAGAGAGCATGAAGCAACAGGCACTGATCTGAATCATCATTCACCCTTCTCTCTGTAATATCTCCATGGTTGATATCCACATGATAAATGAGCAAACTTTGGTGTTAAAGTGAGGTTTAGGTGGTGAGCAAGCGAGGTGGAAGCAGCGGGAACTATTTTGAATCATCAGTCACCTTGGACACATATGAAATTTCACATAAAATCGAACCTGTTACAAAACAAGGGAAATAAACGACAATTTTGGCATCAGTGTGCAGACGTGATTAGACCAACATGAAACAGGCTCACTGTGCCAAGGCCTCTGCATACCTGTGTACTGAAACACCTGCAGGCTGCAGCAGCCTCTCAGTGCTGTCAGCATGGAGACCGACGTGCTTTCATTAGTCTACAATGTTTAGGTCAGTGAGAGAGCCCACTGGGTACAAGATTTTTAATAGATGAAATAAATGCAAAATGGAAAAGGCTCATGCATCTGTCTGTATATGCAGGCTCATCCTCATCATTCTAGTCTGTCAAAATGATGGACAGCCTTCAAAATTCTCTGTCATCCTTCAAAAAAATCTGTCAGTGACGGAGAATATTCGGTTAACGCGACCTCTGATATATACATACAAGTACATACATATATACCTACACATACACACATATACAGCATATGTACATACATACACTGACATACCTAAGAGTGTAACAGGCTACAGTAAAAACCTCAAATAACCTAAGACAGATTCACAAAAAAGGGGGGGTAAGATGATCAAAGAAGGTATGAGTGTGTACAATTATAAATAAATCAAATCGATCAAAATATTAGTTTAGAATTCAAATATAGGCTGATCTATTTACTAATCAGGTAGATTTTCTAAAATATGTTCATCTAACAATATTGATCTAAATTATTCTTAATTTTGAAAACATCTTCTACAGAAAAGGTTTGAAATCAATCTACAAGATCACATGATTCTTTTAAATGAACCTCACCTGTGTCTGTGTCTTGTTCAAGCCCTGATGAAGACCCTGTGTGGTTGAAACCAGTCGGCTTTCCTTGTGATTTTATTGTTTTATTAGATATGCCCTGAAACATTAAAGGCTTTTTAACCTAATCCTTGACTTGAGCAAAAATAGAAACCTTTGACAAGTAAAGGCACCAGCTGATTTCCAAGTCATGTCGTGGATATCATAGATATCTTTTTAACACTTACTGACAATACATGGGTGAAGTGCTGAACAATTCAGTCAACACCAAAGAGGTGGACAGTCTGAATAACCTGCTGATCACATGATCATGGTAACCCTGGAGCATGCATCATCTTGCAAGGCTAAGAATGTGTTTTTCATTCAGAGTATCTGCCCTAAATCAGCAGCTCACCAGAGTAGTCACTGTCATTTTCTTGTTGTCTTTACAGATATGGAAAGATTGTGTCAACAAAGGCCATCTTGGACAAGAACACCAATCAGTGTAAAGGTAAGTCAGAATCCATTTAATCCTTACTGTGTGATCAATGTAAAGTCAGTGAGTACTTTGTGTTTAAGGATCTTTATGTGATTAAAGACTGGAATACTCTGAATTTCATGAAACTTGGCAGCTTGCAGGCAGACCAATCAGTGCCTGATGGGGAGGGCGTTTGTTTTATGCTGTTCCTGTTCTCTGGTACTTTTTAGTATTTCCAATTAATCAATGCCAACATATTTTTACAATGTGCTGACACGTCTGTCAACAGTGTGAATCAAACCAGAGGAAAAACTGCAACTTGTGTGAGCCATCTGATGCTCTGTTGTGCAAAGTCCATGTGTTTGACCTAGAAACTCAAAATCTTGAGCTATATATAATGAGGTTCTGAAATTCTTTCATCCCTGTAAATGACGGACTGCTTCACAGACCCATTTTATTTCATCTTTGTAAAGATGATTTGAGGATTGCATTGTAATGACACTTAGAGTCGAGCAGCTTTTGAAAGCAAGATGTTCCCGTTGTTGTCATCAGTCAAATCAAAACACAGAGCACCATCTGATGCACACAATGTGTTTCAGATCGTCTCTGTGGTGAATGAGGCCCACTCCAGTGTCTTCTGATGAGGGTCGGCTTGATTGTTGGAGTGCTGGGAACAAAGCACTAATCAATATGATTGTAGTCGTCTGTTTCTGAAGAGGCACGCAAGAGCATGTGTTGAGAGTGATTGCTACTCATCTGCTGAGGCTGCTCTCGAAGGTATGCTGACATGCTTATGGACAAAAGCAAACGCCCTGTAATCAGCCAATCAGATTCAATGGTAGGAGGGCAGAAGAAGTCAGTCACATTGATAACAAAGGCAGAGATCTTAACACAAATTATAAGACTCCATCAGCTGTGATTACTTCAAATAGAATATCTTGAGTAAATGATTCCTGCCTGTCAGATTATTGTTTGGCAACCCCAAACCTCCTGAGTTCCATTTGGAAACTTCAGTTCTTATCATCCAAATCTTATTCAGGGCAGTACAAATAATGTCATTACATTAGCTGCTTTGGCATCCCATAATTCAGTCAGGGGAGACTCAATATGAGTTTAACATTAATTAACATTATTATTACATTACATTTAACATAAATGTATTAATTTATTTATTTCACAAATTTAAATGAAAGAGAAACATGCAGTCTTTGCACATTAGACTCCATTGTGATGACTTCATCTACTTGAAAGGGTGGTAAGACAAACAGCAGGAATAGGATACCTCCCCTTATGGACTGTAGAATGGGTGGTGAGTTGATGAGGGTTCAGATGAGGAGTAGACTGATGAGAAGCTGGACCAGGAACCAATGAGGTGGATGAGAAGAGGAAACTGAGGTATGCAGAATGAGGTGAGCAGAAGACCTGTGAGAATCTGGACTAGATGCTGATTAGCTGAATGGAGGTGGCTGGGGTGGAGGAGGGTGGCGGTGTCCACCCTGAAACGACAGGCTGACAGTGAAAGAGAGGGTGACAGATTTATAATATGACAGTTGCATTATGATTTGTCGAATGAGGTTGTGGCAGAATCTGATCAGCTGATCAGTGGAGCGGGAAGAGAGAAGGAATGGAAGAAGAAAGAGATATGAACAAGTGGTGACTGATGAATGAGTAAAAACAGTCTTCTTGCTTCAGCTTTCATCGAGCTTCATTAAAACAGCTAGAGCTCTGAAAACACATGGAGTCAGCTGTCCTGACATCAAGATGGCCTAAGGCAAAAAGAAAACTCTTTAACCCTTTAAAACCTACCATTGTGCATGTCTGCCAGGACATATTCTAACATTTTTACATACTGTAGTGCAATTTTTTGGAGTATTTTTATTTGCTTTACATCAATATAACCCTTATATCCCAAGTGTTATTAATATGTATTAGCATATGTCTTGACTACTACAATAAATTGCTTAAAAGTGCAATAAACCTTAAAAAATGAAAAAAAAAAAAAAAAAAAAAAAATCACATATTTCAAAATATAGAAATTGCACAGCTTTATCCCTCAAATTTGTAAATGTAAAAAAGCTTAACAATATCCCTTGGAACTGCAGGAAATTTATTAAGAGTCTGTACACAACTTGCTTTTTGAGCTATAGTCAAAATGTGCCAGATGAGTAGTTGTACTCTTCATCTGATGCTGTAATTAGTTTGAAAGCTTTGCGCCAGCTGCAAAACCATTTAGTGTGACCAGGTTTTTGCGGCTCCATAACTATGTATGTGTGGAAGTGTGTCAAAGGCAGTGTTTGGTAGTGTTACTTTTGAAACTAACCCGTTAGATTACTGCGTTACAAACTGAGAAAAGTAATTTGTTACATTACTGCATTACCTACTTCTAAAAATAACGCGTTAGAGTACTTTTGCGTTACTAAATATTAAAACCCTTTAACCACTCGTTGGTTTTAAAAACAACAGATAATGACCACAGGTCTGCATTTGAATGTGCAGACTCTAATGCCAATGTACAGCCTCATTTACAGCCCATAATCAGTATCTCTGCAGCCTGAGAGCACTGCTGACAGACAGGAAGACCTTGACAGCTCTTTAACATGCTCACAATCTGACAACAAGCTGAGCAGAATCACTCCAACGCTGTGCGTAATAATTGTGCGTAATTGGAACAGCTGCACAGCTGATTCAATGAAAGCAAACAGAGCTTTTAAACTTACGTTTCACCAGGATGCTGTTCTTGTCCCTTTATCCAAAAATCCATCATAATGGGGATAATTCCACAGTGGCCTGCTGTCCTCTCTGTCATTTCACTGGCTCAACAAGCTAACAATGCACACGTAATGGCACAGAATGTTTACGTTCTGCTGGTACGGCGCTACGTGCCAATGTGACTACAGGAAGAGAGAAGGACAAACAGAGTAGATGCTTCAAGGAACTTTTTTTTCTCTCTCTCTCTTTTTGAAGCCACGGAAGAGAGAGGAAATGTGGGATTTTTCTTCTAGTAACGAATTACTTTTATGAAAATGTAACTAATAATGGGATTACTTGGATTGTAAAACTAACGTGTTACGTTACTCCAAAAAAGTTTTCTGAGTACTCTAACGGATTGCTTTGTAAGGCGTTACCCCCAACACTGGTCAAAGGTGTGTGTGATGGATGTCTGCTGTGTGTGGGTTGTGTGTCTGAGTGTTTTTGTAAAAAAGTAGGGGTGAAACGAGAGCGAGTATGTGTGCAGGCAAAGTTCTCCAGTGTATTACGCGAAAAAATACAACTCCTGGGAAAATACGCCACTTCCTGTTGTTGGGCGGTCTATCAGGTAGGGACACATAAGAATCATGTCACAGATAATGCCCACAACACGATGATGTTTATTTCAATGAAGAAAGTGTTGCAAATACCCGTGGTCTCGTTTACAAAGATTTTTGTTATGTGCGCTTTATTGTGTATTTTTACAAACCCATCACTGCGACAAAAAAGTGCTCTGAAACATGGTGAATGTGTGAAATGTTAGTGTAACTCCCCAGATTTTATATGCAAAAAAAAAAAGATCGATCGATCTTACCCGGTTTCAAATCTACCGCCAATCAAAAACTAATATGCTAATCGGAGAGCTGGCGCTAAGCTGGGTTCTATAGGGATACACCTCTGTTTTAATTATAAGTCTCTATTTTTTGCTTTTTAATCCATTTACATCTTTCCATGTTTTGGAGATCAGTCAATATCAGCAAAGCATCACAGGAGTCGACAGCGTATGATTCATCTCTTGGTTCAGCCCTGAGAACTTAGTCCAGCTTTCTGAACCAGGGGGGAGTTTCCTTTTCATCTCTAGAGGCTCCACTTTGTCAAGCCGGTCTCTACTTTTACATATTACTAGGGTTGCCTGCTTTTTCTCTTCCAAATCAGGGACACAAATTATGTTTGGACCTCTGCCACAGCTGTGTGGACACGATGTGTGAATATTGTGTTGTGTTCAAGGGAGAAATGTGTGTTTGACCAGTAGTTATAGTAAAACTATTATTTTTATATTATTTAACACCTCTTTCACATAAAAGACCCCTGCTCAGTCAGGGCTTTATTAGACGGCCCCTGCCTAATAAACCTCAAAATGAATGAGAAGATAAATCACAGCTTGAAGCTTACTCTGAAAGTATCAGTGACAAAAATTCCCCAATCCTTGTCATAGCTGGGTTTATTCAATTCTATATTCACATTTGTGCACAAACCAAACAAAACCATCCATACACATAAACAGCGGTAGGGGGAAACAGGGTTGGTTGTCACACTTTTTCCTCTAGTGTGAATTGCCTATCATCAAAATACCTATCAGCAGTCATTCCTACATTAAATTGAAGCTTAAGGTGTTGGTCTGAAATATGTCCCTCTCATTTTCAAACTTTTTGTAACGAAGAGGTCATTAACTATTAAAGACACTCTAGCAAATTGTGACAACCAACCCCATCACAGGGATGGTTGTCACATACTATGGGGTTGTTCGTCACAATGTTTATATTAATTGGAACCACTTAAAAAGATGGCAAAACTAAATTTAAAAAAAAAACTGAAACTTGAAAATTGAATTGCATTGCCAAGTTGACAAACATAACTCAATGCAGTTTAACACAAACTGAGCAAGGCGCATGGACAGGAATATCTTTATACCAGGCTGTAGGCTTATAGCAACATAATGAACAAAACAAATAGGCCTATTGATAAGAGCCTACTCAACTAGGCTACACACATTCACTATCTGAGTAACAGTGATGGCAAATGTAGGGTCACTGCACTCCAACTAAGCAGAGCTGGTGTTCCCCACTGGTAGCACATCTAACACTTCTCCCATACCTCCCCTGAACGGCTGTGACAACCAACCCCAAGGAGAAAGTGACAACAAACCCCAACTGAAATTTCTTGCTAGAATCAGGGCTAACAACCATCTAACCACAAGTTAGCTAGCTGACAACAATCTCAATTATAGCTTTCCAGTCACGCATTTTATGGGTAAGAAATGTTTTGTAGTGTAAAAGTCTAGAAGAGAAATACTGAGGAACTGAATATTTTCATTTGACCTGAAAAACACAAAAAGTCCTTTCACCTCAAGTTCAGCTGCCCTACTCCAGAAAAGATTGTCAAGGTTAGCTTTGGTCCCAATTCTAAAAATTTCCAGACCAAATTTTGGGAGATAGCGCCCTCTGGTGGCGAGATATAATGAGCGTGACATACCCGTGTGACAGCCAACCCTATTCTCCCATATTTGTGGCTTTTGATGCTGCAGGTAAAGCTGATGTGCTGAGAATAAGGGGCACAATAATTTGTTTTGAGCTCAGTGACACTGTAGTGTGTACAATACATGACTGTATTGTAACAGCAAGTATTGATGTAATTCGTAACAAACTTCTCTTTTTCCCACAAATATCTTCTACTCTGAAAATTATACCACAGATCTCAGTCTGAGAATGAGTTTAGATATACTTATCATAGAAAATAAATAAAACCATTAAACATTGCTTATATACTGTAATTTAAACATTATTATTAACCTGGGACCTACTAAAAGTCCCTTACTGACCCTCTGATGGTCCCTGGACTCAACTCTGAGAACCACTCAAATTAACCTTAAAATAAGCAGTAAGATAAACCACAGCTCAGAGCCTTATGATGATTAAAAAAAACAACTTTAAATACACAAGAGAGGCATGACTCACCAGGTTTATTTTTTCATAGCGATTTCATATTGTTACAGCTACAAGGAGTGTAAAGTCTTTCACGTTCTAGAAAGAAGTCCTGACATAATGAGTCACATTCGACACATTAAGATCAGCACTGTGCTGAACCTGCACAAATTGTGCATGGAGCACATATGATGCTTCTCTCTTGCTGCATTTTTCATCTTCTGGTTTTGTCGATATCACAAAAAAATGTACCAATATTGATACCTTTTGCTGGCATGACCTTCTTGTGCATCACTGTAGGAGCATGCTGCAGAGTCTCTGACAGACTGAAAAAGAATTTTCCCCCTTATTGATTCCTGAGTTTTTTCATATTTATCACACTTAAATGTTTTGGATCATCTGTACTAAATCACGGACATCAAACAGGTAGACCAAGGAAAACAGCAGCATTTGATTACAGAAACATTGTGAGTGCTGTAAAGAAAGGCCCTAAAACAACTGTTAGTGACATCAGCAACAACCTCCAGAGGACAGGAGTGAAGGTATCACCATCTACTGTTCACAGAAGACTTCATGAACAAAAGTACCGAGGCTACACTAGAAGATGCAAACCACTCATGAGCAAGAAGACCAGGAAGGTCAGGCTGGAGTTAACCAAACAGTACAGAGACCACCCTCAAACATTTTGGGACAAAGTTTTATGGACTGGTGAGACAAAGATGGACTTTTACCAAAGTGATGGAAAGACTAAAGTTGGGAAAAGAAAGGATTTGCTCATGATCCCAAACATACAAGCTCATCTGAAACACAGTGGAGGTAATGTCATGGCTTAGGCATGCATGGCTTCTTCTGGATTCCATTTTTAATTGTGGTTTTTCCATTTTTCTTATCCAACAACACAAACTTTTAAAAAAAGATAAAAACTGATGTTATTTGTACTTTTACAAGTACAAATATTGAGCATAAAAATATGTTTAAAGTCTGTTTTGTTTTTGTAAAACTGCCTCCTTGTTGTGAGTCAATAAAGATGCGTGTGTTTGTAAGTGAATGATAGGAACATTCTTGGCATCAGATCTTGCACTGTAGTAAATACAGAAAATATTCCAGTAGGGCTTTTATGAATACTAAACCCTCAGGGAGACTGTTTGAAAATGCAAACTGCATGCAGACATCCATCTTCAGATTTATGCTTGTTATTTAATGTACGGAATGCAGCAGCTGCAGCTGTTGCAGCAGCCTGCATCCGCGTCAGCATTTTTTTTTTTTTTTTCACTGCTGGTGATGCAGACTTCATACACCTCTTAGCCAGTTGTTAACTCACAATGAAGGAGTTTCATTATCAATCGACCATTAGAATGCCTTACAACCGGATAAGTGTTGGTTTGATTGCAGAGGCAGTCAGTGGGGACAAGATAAGTGCTTGGCGTGACTAAGAGAGTACAAATTGGCACAGAGAGTTCTCCTGGAAAAGGGAGGGATGGATGGGAGGGAGGAAGAGGTACAGAGGAGGGGGTAAAAATAACCTGGGGCAGACAGAAAAAGGAAGGAGACCCTTTGAAAGTGATGACAGCAGACAGACACGTCTTTTCAGGAAGATTTTTCAGAGAGGAAAGAGAGTATGAGGAATCAAGACAAAGAGACAGGTGGATAAATAAATCCTGTTCAGTAAGTTTGTTTGCTGATGTTGTGATCCAGACGTCCAGGATGGTTCTGTGTGTTTTGAACTGCTCCAAAAAAATCTCACATGCTTTTTGTTTCAATTTTCTGTCCCTGAAAAAAAAAAAAAACACATTGATTTATGGTGCATGGTTCTATAAAAAAGCCCACCCTCCTGTCAGAAATACTGTGTAGCTATGTCATTTCATTGAACTAGAAAGCAAACATTTCACTTTGATCTCCCAGATAACATCATGATTTCTTTGTGAAGTCCTCAGCTCTGCAGCGGGCTCCATGTTAAACACACTGACAGTTTTCTAGTTAGCAGCGTGGGAGCTCCGGGGGAGGCAGAGGGCACGGAGCACAGGATGGAGGAAGGAAACGAGAGGAAACCACTTTAGATTGTAAAGGATTTCCATTTCCCAAAGACAAGCGCCCTCCCTCCCTCTCTCCATCTCCACGTCTACTGCCTTTTTCTCCGCCTCCTCCTTTCCTCTCTGGTCTCCTTCTCTTTCTCTCTGTCTGCCACTCTCTTCTCCTCTCTTCTCCACTCTCCCCCCTTTGCTCTTTCTCTGCTTTTCCTCCTCGACTCTGTTAGCCAATTCTGATGGCCCAAGGCCAGGAACTCTGGGAGCTCAGGAGATTAGATGGGAGCTAGGGATGTGTGTATGTGTGAGTGCTCGTGTTTATCTGTGCTTCCATCTGTGTCCATGAGCCGATATGAGTGTGTCTTCACATGTGTGTGTGAGTGCATTTTGTAATAAATGTTTTTTTTTTGCTTTCTGTTCCAGAGTGGAGTATTTGTCAGGCCTGACTGAGCGAGATGAAATTTCATCTGTGTGTCATCATAAGGCCGCAGATGTGAGGGACAGGGCACAAATGAGAGGGATTATATCATTCACAGATATTATTTTCACTATTCTGCTCTCTGGAAATATCCATATCCATGTGCTGAGAAGAGCTATTGCTTACATCCACATGAGATTAAAGTGTCACCCAGCTAAATAAGGGCCAGCTTTCAGTGTAAAGGTTAGAGGAAAATTTACAAATTACATTTAGGGGAGAGTAACATGCTGCAACTTGATTGGCAGGAGTCTGTCAGAGCCTCAAGTGGCTGCCGCAAATCAGATGATGATTTTCTACCAGCCAGATGAGCAGAGGAGGGTAGTAACGCGTTACATTTACTCCGTTACATGTACTTGAGTTTTGTTTTTTTTTTTTTTTTTAATCCTACTTCTGAGAGTAGTTATTGAGCAGAGTACGTTTTACTCCTACTCCGTTACATCTATGATTAAAAAACTATACTTCTACTCTGTTGAACTGGGCAATACACTGGTAGCTACTTTTACTTGTCTATAATTTATTTTCATTAAGTTTTTTTTTACACTCAGCTGAGCTCTCACAGCAGCATGAGGTAAAATCCTCAGCACACAGAGTAAACGGAGGAGTGACCCCTCCCCCTTAACTATCAACAGTTGGAGATAATGGCTGAAGATGTAATACCTGCGTCTCCTTTAGAGGAGCATGTTCATCCTGTCCAACCTCAAGACTCTTTGCCTTTCAAACGACGAGGAACAACAGCAACATAATGGGCTGCTTATTGTGTTTACCTTAAACAGTGGAAATCTCAAGCTTCAAAAATAGCACGTCAAATCTAAGAAAGCATGTATGGTAAGAAAGATAAACAAGCTAACGACTGCACTGCTAGTTAGCTAAATGTATAAGTTCAAATCTCTGTTTTAACTTGCAGACTGCAAAGACACAGTTGTGTCAGTGATAAATGATGTCACGTGTCCAACCACTTAAGCAACTCTGCCATGTTACATCGTAAGTGATAATATTATCATATGCGTGTGGCATATCTCTTCTATCAGTGATTATACCAAACATGGTTATAACGTGGGGCTAGTGGGCCAAAGTTGTCTTTGGTTTTAATAAGTTTCAGTTTGGCTTGCTGAATTTGTTGAGTGATAATCAGGATAAAAATTCATAAAGTGAAGCTAGAAAGTAAAAATTAAATTAAAAAAGAAGAAATGCAAGGTACAAATTTATGTATATGAGATTAAAACCATCTTGTAGAAATAACATAACTATAATGAGAGAAAGAATCCGTTTTATTTTCTCATTATACTGAATTTTTAATCTCATAATTGTGATTAACAAACATAACTTGACTGCTGCTTTGAGTATTAAGTTACATTTTTTATTTCTTGTAACTATTTTGGTGAGTTATGTCACTTTATTTATGACAATGTGCAGTTTACAATACTACCCCTGGATAATATGTTGTAATGCGGTACGTTTTAATAAATTGCACGAAATGAAGTTACTCACTACTTGAGTAGTCTTTTAATAAGGTACTTATTCACTCTTGCTCAAGTACTTATTTTTATGAGTACTTTTACTGCTACCTGAGTAATTATTATTGTTAAGTTACAGTACTTTTACTTGAGTACTGTAACTGTGTACTCTACCCACCACTTAAGATGAGGTTTTAGTAATTTAGAGACTCCAGGCAAAAATGGGCATGAGGTCCTCATTCAATCATAGCTTTGAGTCATGTGACAGATGCAGAGACCTGGAGGGATTAAAAAAGACCTTAGGACTAGTGATGGTCATAAGCGTTTAATTTCCCATCTGATTAAACACGACATACACTATATGGACAAAAGTATTTGGTTGCCTGACCATTACACCAACTGGGACTTTATTGAAATTGTATTCACATAAAAGTACTTTAACATGGAGTCTCCCCTGACCCCCCCGACCCCCCCCCCCCCTGTCCTTGCTCATCCGTCCTCAGATCTCTGTCCTCTTTCATCCCTGGCAGTTTAAGAGCTTTGGGCCCTAAAGATGGCAGGTCAAGACTTGAGACACACCCAGTGGAGTCACAGCTTTTCTTCTTATTTGCACTAGTATTATCTGTGATGATAAAACCACTTTGTTTAAAATCAGCACAGTTCTCCTTTAAACCCCAAAATTTCTTGTTCACATCTGCTGATAATACTGAATTACTGCCAGCAAACAAAACTTCCCTGTTCTGGACGTGTTGAGACTAAATTACATATTTTGGGTTGTATTTTCAGACTAATTAGATGCACAGACCGACCATGGTTAAACAAACACCCGTTATTATGCTAAAAGTGTGAAATATAAAATGTGAAACTTGTTAAATTTCTTTGGAAGTAATTCAAGCGTCCTGCCGGGCTGCTGATGAATACTGTATGTTTGTGAATTCTCAATGAGTCTAACTGTTTTAGATCGGCCCTAATTAGATTCATAGAGATCAGAAACTCTGAATGCTTGTTTATGCATGTATGAAGGTTTTTATTTATGTGTTGTTTTTTTTATCTGTGCATGCATGTTTGTCTTGATCCATGTTTGTCACAAATGTGCATGTCATATTTGTGTGTAATGTATGTATGTGTGCATGTGACATCCTACTTTGGCTAAATTGTGGCTCTCTCATTAGCAGCAGGATAAATATTTGTGTGCTTAGTAGATATCTTGCTGTGAAAGCAGCTTGCTGCCTTTGAACAATGAAAAAAATCAACTGCTTATCAGCAAAACAGAGCAAGGCTCTGAATCCAGAAAAATACAGACAGACAAGAACAGATGTTAGGAATGAAGAGTGTATGAGAGATGTGTGTGCTCTCTCCTAACATGTTTACACTTTGGATTGCAATGAGTGCAGCTTTTGAAATGTGGATCATTTAATTGTGTTAACACGCAGACCACTCTAAACTACAGCTGGAATCTCAAAGCGGCTGTGCTGTGAGAACATCAGTCTCTCCTGCTTGCTGCTCGCCTGCTAATTTCGCTTTTTAATTTGTTTTCCAGCCCAAACAGTTCTCGGTTCTCACATAACTTGCACGCTAAAATCACTCACACACAAGCTATGGCCACATTTACAGGGAAATGATTCACTGACAAGATGTTGTTATTTCCAGTTTCAAAAGTTTCATGTTCAGACAAAAAAACACAAAAACAGCTACTTTTTTATTTGTTAATGCAATAATTTATTATTTTGTACATAACACCTCTCCCTCTTTCTGAAACATCACACTTTTAGATGGATTTAGATCTATAAAACACAATAAAGAAGGCTAGAAGTTCATTTATTTTACATGCTTTTACTTCAACCATAAATCCTATTACAGTAACAGTTTATATGAAGCATTTACATTACAGCTCTTTAATGACATGAAAAACCCATCCTATAGTAAGATCTCATACATAGACTAATACCTTAATGCAAGTTTTGTCTTGCCTGTGATCATATTTATCTATCCCTGCAGTCTGCAGAAGCTGTCTGTGTGCATGGGGAGCATGCTGACGAGTCTGTTAAAGGGGACATATTTTACCCTTTTAAGACAAGTTTATATTGGTCTCAGAGGTTCCCAAAACATGCCTGTGAAGTTTGTTGCTGAAAAAAAACTTTAGTATAGGATTTTTGTATGTCTAAAAAACCGTCTGTTTCAGCCCCACTCAGAACGAGCTGTTTCTGTGTACGTGGCTTTAAATGTTGAGCTGTCTGACTCCGCCCCTGACTTCGCTCTTCTCAGGAAATGGTTGTGGCTTAATAGATGTTGTTCTCCTGACCTTCCTCTCAGCTGGATCCCCCTCTCAGCTGAGAGAAGGGTCAGGAGAGGAGGGTGGAACTTTCTTCCAAGCGGGGAGGGCCAACCGAACCTGGGGGCGGTGCTTACTCCCCACATGACATCATGAGGGGGAAGTCTGAGAGTCTGAGAACGGCTTGTTTTAGCACACATTTTCTGAAAGGTGGCAAAAGAGTGTGTGCGTGTGTGTGTGTGTGTGGGGGGGGGTGTTCTTGTACTTGAGGGGATTGTGGACAACCCAGGGGCACATTTTTTTGCTAGAAAAGCCTGAAAAAAGGATTTTTGCATAATATGTCCCCTTTAACTTTTATCCTCTCTATGTCCTTTCTTCTGGTCTGTACATAAACAATAAGTCCCTACGCAACTCAGTTTCCTGCTAAGACGAGACAAAGCTAGAGTAATTTGGTAACAGACACTTAAGAAAACCAAGAGTTTAATTGGATTCTAGTTAAGTATTCAGAATACCTGTAACACTACTACAATGCAGAAACGCTGTTTGACTGTTGTGTGGTGCATTCAAGAGCATTAGATTACATTTGTTTTAATGAGCATACTTAAGAAACAGTATAAAACGGTGTTAAAACAGTGCCCCGCCTTTGGCTGATGAAAATACTTTTGCCTCCACCCCTCCACCTGTCACAGTACATATTGACATGTAGAAACATGTAAACATACCACAAACACACCGGCATTGACAACTTTTGCACACAAATTCCTTTTTTGGGGGGGGGGTTAACACAACATAAAACCTAAAAGTTTTGAAATTGACTCTGAATATGAACAGCTTGCTGAAAATAAAAACTTAACAAACATCTTTAAAATTTACAAGTCCTGCAATAATTTCAGTGACTACTGTGGTAATTTGGTACTACAGATCTCTTGAGTCTTGGATGCAGCTGCAGACTGACGATCTCAGGCCATTTTCAATGTCCAGCTTTAATTTTTTTTTTTTGGGGGGGGGGGGTCTTCTTTGCAGCAACAGCAGAAAAAACAACTATCTCGCACAGGTGTTGCAAAGGGAAAGAGTGTGGCCAAGGCTCTCAATGACATTATTGAATCTGAGGTGACATCAATGAACTGTTCTATGCCCCCTCCAATCATGACCTCAGACCCCAGTGGGGGGGGGGGGGGCACTTTGGGAACCACTGACTTAAATTACCGAATCAGAGGTGGGCCACTGTTTCCTCATGACTTTTACTCTTGGCACCTTGTCCCCTTGTTTACAACCTGGCTGATCTCACTAGTTTGCTACTGAACTGCTAGTAAACATTCACTTCTTAGCTCTTGGGGGCCCCCTGGTTATTACGGGGTCCTAAGCAACCGCTTATGTCGCTTATGCCTTGGGCTGGCTCTGCTCAGGGCAAATGAAGGTGGGACCTTCATAATGAAACAGACAGGTACATGGCTAAATATTAACACATTTTATATTAAGTAGTTAAATTTGACTCACTTGGCATGCATAAGAATGAAACTGTCTACTTATGGCTTCAATTCACCACCTTATTGTGTGTCACCAGTTTTTCTCAGCTACAAAACATTCATATGCATGGGTCAGAGTTGGCTCAGAGGTTCGCACATTTTACCGTCAGGTCTGTTTTTTATAGATCACAGGCTCTGCACAAGAAGTGGCGTACACCAACTTAAGGTCCTGTTTTGTGCGTACACAACATTTATAAATGAGAGCCCAGGTTAACTTTAATTACCTGTAGGTAGATGTGTTTTGCAGCTAGGGAGATTGTAACATCCATTATGACACACAGGTCACAAGACAGAAGTAACATGAAACAACAGGGAGAAGAGAGCCACAATCCAAACCAGGGATGTAATACCTTACATCATAGATCACAGGGATGTGAGGTAGATACATCAGTTAATCCATAGTTGAAAGAAAATGAAACTATGAATTGGTGGATAATTGTGTGGTTAAATGGGATGCAATAGGCTGCATAAAAATGTCAATGTAGTGTCAGAAGAAACAATAAGTCACTGATAATGAGCATGTATTGGTTTTTGTTTTTTCATTGCAGAGGTCAGGCTAAAATCTTGTATCTAAATTTTTCATGATTTTAATTAGTTTTTATAAATCAGTGTTAGTGGTCACCCTTTACATCTGTCAGTGGGTTTTAAGCAATTTTAAAGAGACAAAAAATTTCAAATTATGTGTTTTTTTATTTCCTGTAAAGTGGTCATTTTGAAGTCTTTGGCTCGGCACCAGCATTGTGCGAGTTCCACCTGGTCTAAAGATTTTTTAAGATATAAGAATGAGCTTTTAGCTCTGAGATGCTTTTCAAAGAGATGATTAAGATTAAGGTTGGCTATTTGGGTATTTATATCTCACACTGGGGCATTTACTGTGGTTCTGTGGCTTTATTAACATAAAAGAGATGCTTTCTAATTTTTTTCCACTCATCATTAATTCTTGAGCTAAAGAGGGAGGGGGCTCATATTGTTCTTTGCCCTGGGCCTCCAAATATCTTAAACCTGCCCTGCATCAAAGCTGCAGCTCTCCCAGAAATTTTGTTCCGTCCTGCCCTATTTTGGAGCTTTGGTTTCCTGTTTCTGCACTTTTGACTGTATTTATGATCAGTAGTAGATGAAAGACCAAATAAAACACCCACGTTTGGACAAGTTTCAATTGATATTACGTCATCTCAACATGTGATCTGTGTGTGTTACGCTTGTTGATAATGACGCACATCAGCATAATCATCATAAAATATGAGTGTGGAGGAGAATCGGCAGGAAGTGGCTGGAGAAAAATTTTGAAAGGAGGGCATAGGAAGCTTCAATTTGAACACAAGACAGCACACGTCAATGAATGAACTTGTGGCCCGAGAGCCACGGGTTGAGTATCCATGTATTAAAATGTACTAAAACCTACAGTTTAAGTAAACACTGCTGTTGTCAGGACATGCATTTTTTTTTAAAGATGGAGAATAAAATACTCAGTGCTGCAACACCATGGAGGGTTCATTGGTACCACTGGAACCATGTGCACCACTTGTGTAAAGTCTATGTTTCCATCAGGATCTATTTATAGCCTTCTGGAGAGTATTCAAGCACCTTAATGCTGTTGTCATGTGCACAAGCACCAAAAAAAGCAATAAAAGGTCGCTTTTTAGAGTCAATGTTAAATGTCTTTGTGCCCCTTTAAAACAGGTCAGATTTGTGCAACCATAGATTGATATGTGTAAATTCAGAGTTTTTGTCCTGCAGGGCCTCCTTTATGACTCGACCTAGATCAGCCGTCAGCAGTCTGACACGTGCACGCAGAGACACACAAAATAGCTCCAACCTTATCGCAATAAAATCGATTGATGCCTTTTCTCTTAGCGTCTTTATTTCTTTAAACAAGACCCTCTATCACTTTAATAGCTACATTAAATGCTGGTCATTTTTCTTGATGTCACTTGTGCAGAGGCAGAGACGTATAATATTGACCACTACTAAAGAAAGTATACATGTACTGACAGATTTAGAGCAGCGTGAGGACAAATCTGGTTCACATGAGAGGCAGAGGGAAATTAAATGTCAGACAACAGAATGAGATTTGAGCTACATGATGCTGAATTTGTGTTTGTCGTCTAATATTAGGACGCTGAAACACATTAGAGTCGTTACAAATTATAGACATGATTTCATTAAAGAGAGACGTGGTACACAGAAACCGGCTCCGTCATTTGAGGATCTTTTGGATCATAAACACTGTGGCAAGAGTTACTGTTATGACACCATTTCTGTTGATGCTCTGTGCTAAAACACATTTAATGGAGGAGCTAGCAGCTTTCATTAGATACGTGACCTGACTTGATTTTGACACGTTTAAAGGATTTATGCAGTGTTAGAAACAAAACGCAGGCTGAGGTTGCACTGTAATATTCTGAAGATTATTATCTGTTTTGGTCTTGTTCTTTTTTTATTATTTTCTTCCCACCTTATTCCTCCTGCTCATCCTCTTCCTCTTCTTTGTGCTCATGTATGCACAGGCTATGGCTTTGTGGACTTTGACAGCCCTGCAGCAGCACAGAAGGCTGTGGCCTCGCTCAAAGCCAGCGGAGTCCAGGCACAGATGGCAAAGGTAAGCCTCACCCCGACCCTCCTCTATATACTCTGCTAAAGTTGTTATTGATGTGATCTTGTGGTGCTTGAGTCCAGAGGCATGGACAACTGAGGTGGTTTAACAAACCCAGGACATCTTACTGTTGTCTGCTGCCATTGTTGCATTATAGTGGTTGGTAAACTTGACACACAAACCCAGGATTTATTTATCTAGCCATGTGTGACAGTCTAGATTTCAGTATGGGCCATGTCCATGGCTCTGTCTGTAGCCAGGCATTGAAATAAAATTCAGATTGTCAGATAGTTTAAACCTTTATCCCCTTTCGGAGATTTCAAGAGTGGACTATGACATTTATACAGGGGAGACTTATAAACCAAATTTTACAGTACAAGAAGCATGAAGTGACAGATTTTTTTTATTTTGCCGACAAGCGACTGTGGCTCAGTTGGAGCTCAGTTGAGTCAATCGTCTTCTAAACAGAAGGACCTGCATTCAGTCCCCAGCTCCTCCAGCAACATGTCGATGTGTCTGTAGGCACATAATCCCTAAAAAGCAGAAAAAGTGGCAATAATGGGTTAAAGAAGAAAAATAATGAAGGTTGTGATAAAGGTTTAAAAAGTGGAAAAAACAGGAAGAAAAGTTGGAGATATAAGATAAAAAAGTGGCAAAAAGGGGTTAACAGAGCAAAACAGACTGGGAAAAAGTGGCAAAATTGGTTAGAAGAGATAAAAAATGGGCAGAAAAGGTGGTGAAATAGGATTAAAAAGTGGCAAAATGTGTTTAAAGTGGCACAAATGGGTTAACAGAGGCAAAAAATAGGGTGAAAGTGGCAAAAATGAGCAGAAAAGGTGGTGAAATAGGATTAAATAGTTGAATAATGGCTGAGAAGTGGCAAAATGAGTAGAATAATTGATGGAAAGGGTTTTTGAAAGTGGCAAAAATGGGTTAAAGGTGATAAGAAATGAGCAGAAAATGTGGTAAAATAGGATTCAGTAAGGTTTTTAAAAAGGGTTTAAGGTGGCAAAACAGGCAGAAAAAAGTGATAGAAAGCAGTGTTCATATTGGCCGCTATATTTTTAATTTTTGTCTCAGTCTTTAGATTCAATGTCTTTTAGCTTTAGTCACATTTAAGTCATTTCTACCCTTCATAATTTTGTCATGTTTAAAACACATTTTAGTCTAGTTTTAGTCCAGATACAGACTCAATCACATCACCTTCTGTCCCTTCGTCTCAGGGTGTAAATATCTTGGATTCTTGATTGATGATTCTTTGACTTTTAAGCTTCATATTGATCAACTTAGAAAGAAGTTAAAGCTGAGACTGGGTTTTTATTCCAGGATTAAGTCTTGTTTTTCGTTTGAAGCAAAGAAAAGACTTGTTTCTGCCACTTCTCTGTCTTTGATTGATTACGCTGAGGTTCTGTACATGCATGATTTTCTGAATGCCTTAAATCTTTAGATACTGTAGGTATACCATGGGGCACTGAGGTTTATAACAAAGCTTGAGTCTCTAACTTATCATTATACTCTGTATGATTGAGTTGGTTGGCCATCTTTGACCACACATAGGCTAAATCATTGGCACATCCTTTTTTATAAGGCTTTACTAAATCTGCTTCCATCTTATTTGTGTGATTTCATTCATGTCAGAAGTTCTGGAAGCTACAGTCTTCACTCTGTGACTCAGTCACAGGATTTACTGTTGCTCTCTGTATCCAAAGTCCATCTTGAAATGGGTAAAAAAGAGTTTCAGGAATGCTGCTCCTGCAGCCTGAAATCTTCTTCAGGAGACCTTATATCTTTAGGAGCTGGTCTCTTTAAATGTTTTTAAAGGTAGATTGAAGGCATTGGAGGGTGATTTATCAGGTTGTAGATGTTTTGACTGATGACTTTCTGATCTGTGACTCAGATTTGGTATCTTTGTTATTTTTAATTGCTTTGTTTTTTGTGTCTGTGCCTTTGTTAAATATACTGCTGCCTGTCTTGGCCAGGACACTCTTGTAAATGAGATTTTTAATTTCAGTGAGTTTTTCCTGGTTAAATAAAATCCAATAAAAATTCCTGACATTTTATATTTTTATTTCTAGTCCAAGCATTTATTCTCTTGACTTAATCTAGTATCAAACCATGGTAGTGGGCTCTCTGCACCCTGCCAAACCTGGGGTCTCTTCTTTCTACAGAGAGAGGCAGAATAGCTACAGCTGCATTGTATTTTGACAGATTTACCCACAGTGGAGAAATGTCATGGATTTTGAATGTCTGAAAAAATGCATTTTAGTGTAATTTTAGTCATCTTGACAAAAATTAAACCTTCTTTAAGTCAGTTTAGTCATCAAAGATCTATTTTTGGCTAATCTTAGTCTAGTCTTTCTCATGGAAACAAGGCTGTCAGCCAACATTTTTAGTCGTAGTTTTAGTCGATGAAATTAACACTGATGGAAAGGGTTTTAAAAGTGGCAACAATGGGTTTGTAGTGCCAAAAAATGTTAAAGTGGCTAAAATGGGTCAACAGAACCACAAAAATAGGTAGAAATTGCCAAGATGGGTTGGAAGTGGTAGAAAAAGTGGTAAAAGTGGGTTTAAAGTGGCAAAAACGAGCATGTGACGAAAAAGGGTTAAAATGAGGCAAAATAGATAAAAAGTGTACAAAACTGATTAAAAGTGCCAAATAAATAAATAATAATAATAATGATAAATACGTGGGAAAAGTGTTTAAAAAGTGGTACTATAAAGTAACTGTCAGCCATGATGCTAGCACCAATGCTACTGATCCATCATGCATACACTGATATTACCAATTTATCACAACTGAAGGGGCCAATCTCTGGTTCTCTGGGTTTTGGCCAAACCTGTGGGCCCGTCTAATGAGTACCTGAAGGAGAAGTTGCTGAAAGCCCATGGTTAGACTTCAGGTTACATCTCCTAACCTGAATCCTGCTATGTTTTGAGGCCTCAGATGGACTCTGTCAGCAGTTGAGCTGGTGATGATGGTGGTGATGATGAAGGATGCTTTGTCTGACATGTGGAAACAACAAAAACAGTGACAACAGCGCTGTGACGCTGATAATCAGGATCACTGGACTGACTGTCAGTTACATGGTTGTATTGATAGTTGGGAGACTGATAGCTGCGGCTTTGATTAAGTCAATGATGAGGTTATTGATTGTGTGTGTATAGAGTTATTGATAAACAACTATGGTCATGATGGAGTTATTGATCCAATCACAGATAAGATGAGAGAAAAATGGAGCAGATGATACCGGCAGCTGAGCTTTTTTCTCTTCCTTTTTTTAGGTTTTTCTCTGGCCCTGTTGTGTTCTTGCTGTCTATTTCCTCTCAAATGGCCCATAATCATTTATGTTTGTCTGTGGGCTTGTTTATGTGTGTGTGTGTGTTTGTATAGCTGGCAACAATGCTGTGCCAAAACATGTGGGCCCAACCAGCACAATCACATTATCCTTCAATGCGTGTGAGAGAAAAGACACTGAATAGCCTGCCTTCCCTTCACATTCATTAAAGCCGTATCGCTGCATACTTCCTTTTTTATAAATGAGAGACGAGTGCAATTAAAATGGGCCAGTCTTCAGGCAACAGGAGCATCCCGTTGAATTAAACAGCAGCAAGGCTCTGAGCCACCTTTGCCTCGCTCTTCTATTAAACCTCTTTTCATTAGACTTCCATCTCTTAGTTTGTTCCTAACTGCTGGGGGGGCATTTTGAGGAGCACTGTTGATGTGTTTAGCTGTTATTAAAAAGAGAAGAACCCTTCGACTCCTCAGAGATTGAGTTTTCCGCAGGGATGGAGCGGAGGGCAAGGAGTCAATTCCAAATGAAATTACACACACTTCTTACTGTTTCATGAGCTAATTATGCGCCGAGACGCAGACGACCCGGCTAAGTTTCCCCCCCGATTCAGGGTGCAACGAGGATGTCAGACTCCAGAAAAAAACACACTAATGTTGGATTTCAACATTCTGTAAGATGAGCAGCTTAATTGCGGTTTGACGAAATCTTGGTTTTAACACGCTCAGTACCAATTAGACTGACTGAGACGCATTTCACGCCATGCTGTTTCCTTCATCCTCGTCAGAGTACGCTGAGGTTTGTAGGTTAGACGGGATAGAAACTTTTCTTCCTTTTTCCAGTCTGAGAGATAGATGAAAGATTTCCATCAAAGACAGACTGAGGTGGCAGAGGAGTGGAGAAAAAATGACATCATTTTTGGAGGAGAGATTTAATGTCTAAGAAATGCAAATTTTAGTTGCTTTGGAGGAGTTGGAGTTTTGACTAGTTTGGCTTTTGTCCATCACCACCAAGACTGCGCTGGACTTAAACACTGGTTTAATCACAGTGTGGATGCCAATGGCTTCTTATTTGTAATTTACAAGATAATTCAAACTATAAATGATGAAGAAAAGGCTGCATGGTGGTGCAGTGGTAAGTATTGCCACCTTACAAAAGGTTCCTGGTTAGAATTCAGCCTGGGCGATATGGCTTAAATATATCACAGTTTACTCTTTTTTCCTCTGAGGTAATGGTATTATACTGAGCTATTACAAATTAAAAGACATAATGCATTTATATGCATATCCAACCCCGTTCCTCCAACCTCTCCAACAGAGATGTCTTGAAACATCAAATGCAACACATAACAGTACAGTCCATCTGCCTGCAAGATCTGATTTTACTGCAGTAAGAGCAAAGTCAAATCCTCAAAGGCTTCGTCTTGGTCCACTGCAGTTTGTACATCATTTGTCCGTTGCTTCGGGCAGAATATGGACACTTCTGTGCTTGGCAGATTGTTTTAAGATGACAGGTTTTATGTGTCTTACTTTGAAATAGTACAAAAATAGAGCAATATGAGTCACTTTTGGGGACTTCTTTGGAGAAAGACTGTGGATTGTGACCTGTGCATGTAGAAGTACGTTTTCAGCCAAAAAAAAAAAAAAAAACTCTTCGTCTATAAATTTTAAGCCCCGTCTGCCTGAAATATAGCAATCTACAGTAAGATTCAAAGCATTTTTTTTGCAGCTGGATGTAGCCATAGATAGGTGAGATAAAAGCAGGTTGAAAGAAAAAGCTAGCTGAAAATGCCAAAGAAGGAAAGTACACCTTCAAATTTAAAGGTCCTCTAAATTGATTAAAAAAAAAAAACATCTGTACTTTAGATTTGTTGGATGACAAGCCACTGTTTTATGAACTACCAGCCAAATTTTACTCATAAAAACATCTGAGTTACACTTCAACATCATGAAAATGAGACAGTAAAATCTGCTCTAGGATGGTGCCTGCATGTCAGCTGAATGAGCTGAAGCCACGCCCACTCACAAGAAATACTATCAAATAAAAAAGAAATGCTACAGCCTGAATGGAGGAATTATCTGTCTGCTATGCTTCTATATTTAAACTCTCTTTTTTAAGCCACCAGAGGATCAATCGCATTTATGTCATGACAGACAGTATAGAGCTTAAAAAGTCTTTAATTCTTTTCACCCTGTATTTAATTTTTCAGATATTTCCCTATATTTAATTTTCTGAGTGGCATAAAGTTATGTCTCTCTCCAATTTGTGAGATGTCTTTGTTGTTAGGTTGCTGATGAAAACACTCAATTTTCTGATGTTGCTCTTCACTATAAAAGTGTTCAATGATGATTACATTGCAGGCTTTTACTGTGACAGACTTGGCAGGAATAGAACATGTCTAACATTGGATACTTGACTAAACTTTAGCATAGCAATGGTAACAGACAGAAGGGATTAAACTGTTTCATTGGAGAGAGACAAAGCCACAGTCGACTTCTCTTAATTGTCCAGAACTAAAGACGGGTGAAATATGGATTAAAACACACCTTCAGCAGGTAAGATGTTTATTCCTGCTGCATTTGGTTCAAGTGAAAAACAGACAAGTAGAGGAGAACAGGATTGGTTGTAACACTTTTTACTCTAGTTTGAATTGCAGATCATCAAAACATCTTTTATTGGTCATTCTTACATTAAATTGATGCTTGAGTTATTGGCTTGAAGTGTGTATCTCTTTCATTTTCCAATTATGTAAACAAGAGGGTATAAACGATCAAAACACCCTGACACATTGTGAAAACCAATCCATCACTTGTATGGTTGTCACACTATGGGGTTGTTTGTACAATGTTATTTTAATGGGAATATTCTTTAAAAGAAGGCATATAGTACATAACTCAATGCAGCTTAACACAAAATGAGCAAGAAACATGGAGGAAGAAACAGGACATCTTCAGGCCAGCCTATAGGCCTATGGCAACATAATGAATAAAACACATAGGCCTAACAGTAATAGCCTACTCAACTGGGCCACACACATTCAATATTTGAGTTACAGTGATGGCAAATGTAGGGTCAGCGCACTCCAGCTAAGCATAGCTTGTGCCCACTGGTAGCACATCCAACACTTTTCACGTACCTTCCCTGAATGGCTGTGACAACCAACCCCAACTGGAATTTCTTGCTAGCATCAAGGCTAACAACAATCTAAACTATAGCTTACTCTTCACACTTTTTAAGGGTAAGAATTCTGTTGTTATAAACCCATTCTGTAAAAGCCTTTATGAAAAATTCTGAGGGGCTGTATAATTATAATTTAACATGAAAAACTCTTCTCACCTCAAGTTCAGCCATCCTACTCCAGAGGAGACTATGGAGGTTGGCTTTGGTCCCAATTCTGGACATTTCCATACCAAATTTTGGGAAACAGCGCCCTCTGGTGGCAAGATATAATGTGCGTGACAACCAACCCATGTGACAACCAACTCTGTTCTCTCCTACTCCAGCACTTAGCCTGCCCCCTGACCTTAACATGAACTCTTGTCAGAGCACAGCTGCCTGGCACTGTGCCAAAGCAGAGAGACAGAAGTTGGGGATTAAATTAATCGTTTTCTGGCACATACCTCTGTTATGATATTTTTAATGATCTGTAGGCTGAGAGATTTGGGAAATTTACCTCAAAATGAAGAAAAACATAGCGTGTAGCTGGCTGTTAACTTAATAAAGGCAGTGACATCAGCTAACAACAGAGATGACCTGCTCTGGGATTTTATATCGTTGTAGCGTATATCGTTGTAACTTTCTAACAGTCTAAATCCACTAATTCAGTCACTCATATCTCAAGGTTTTCCATTTTTCAACCTTATTCCAACATATCCAGACTCAAATTTAAGATTTCACTTCAAAGGGAGGCAGAACTGGACTATAGTGTTAGTCTAGTTATACGGTAGTAAAATTGAGTATCTGTTAGTCACAATTCTAACCAAATTATGCATACTCTTTCACCTCTCCACCCACCCCTATACCCCTACCTTTCTGTATCTTAAACTTAAATGTTGGCAGCAATGCCTGTACCACTCTATCTGAGGTTAAATGCACTGGACGGATCATTATAAAATGACAATATTAATCCCTAACATGGGATGACATTTTGATTGACACAGGAAATTACATTTTTCATACCTCTAAACCTTTAAAGCTTTTATATGATTACAAAGACAAACAAGAGTAATAGGCATAAATAACTCTTTTCAAAAGCTCTTTGTTTTCCAGCAACCAAAGCCGATTTGTTAACGGTTAAATCTTTTGCTTTTAAGGATTTGCTTTAGTGTGCCACTATTAGACAACAGTGGAAGCTGCCTTTAATGATTTTTTTGTTTGCAACAAGGAAAATAAGCAGAGAAAGAAAAGATGTAATTGAGATGCTCACCTGACTGTGGTGGAGGTTGTCCAGGAGATTCAGTTTGTTTTGACTCAGTTAGAAAGTAAAGAATGGTACCCTAAGCAGTGGAGAACGTAGCAGTGAAAGTCTGATCAGTGGATTCAGCTGATTCTCTGGTTGTATTTATATGCAGTAACCAGGGGTGTCCTGATCCTTTCACATGTATCAGATCATAGCCAATTTAAGCATTTTTTAATGGATTGGCAGTTAGATCCAGCAGCCTGACCAATCATTTGCATCAGCTGTTGTAAATGGATCACACTTTGCAGCAGACCGTATATGCCTGAGTAAAGGCCTTCACACATTAAGGACAATGCAAATAAACAGCTCGAACATGTGAATAATTCTGAGGTGAATTTAGACACGCCTTTCTATGCACATCTGGAATGATGCGATTTTGAGAATATTTGCGATATGCGATTTTTCACTCTAATTCAGCAGCAGGTCCACGGTCATCACTTCTGGGTAACATTTTGAGTTGTTTCAGGGTTGATATGGTGTGTTTGTTTCTGTCCTCTGGTAAACAGTGATATATGGAGCAGAAAATAAAAATTAGTTTCCTGCCTCTCTCTTCTCTAGTCCAGGTTTGTCAGCTGTTTTGACCACTAAGTGAATATGTAACTTTATTTTTTGACTAACTATTAAAGTGAAGCAGAGTGATTACACTTTCTGAGTCGAAATTTGATTTTATGTTTTAGATCTGAAAAAAATCTGTTACATATTGGGACAGAGCTCCATGATCTCTCAGTTCTCCAACAGTCAAACTGTAAAGATCAAACTGTAAAACATGTAAACTGTAAACATCAACTGTTTACTGGAGAAATAACATCAGACATACTTCCACTGTCTCGTGCAAAGAGGATTTAATGTACAGTCCTTAACAAATTTATTAGACCACCTGTCATATTTGTCTCAGAGACCATCCAGCATCATGAGCATCGTGCTTTAATGTGGACTCTTTCATTTTCAGTGAGGTCTCCATGTTTTACCATTTTGAACAGGAATGAGGGATTTCAAACTGAATTCACCCAAATTTGAGCCAGCTCACTGGGCTTCTCAGAGAAGTCAGAAATTAATCAAGCATAACATTCAACCACTAAAACTCATTTTTCTGTTCGGAAATGCAAGTAAATAACTATAATTTGACATATTAATCAAGAAATATTAATGTGCTTTACTATTTTTTCGTTTTTTTGTTTTTTTTTGTAAATCAGTAAATTTGAAAATTCATGGATAACAATAATAATTATATTTTAGCATTAAAAATACTATTTGGATTAAAGAGCTTCTACATATTGGTGTATTAACCATTGCAAAGGGCAGCTGTGGCATAAACCTTCCTTTGGTTCAGGTTAGGGTGGTCTAATAAATTTGTTAAGCACTGTATATTCATTTATGAGAAGACGTCAATAAGCCTAAAGAACTTGGGCAGCATTTACAGCTGTCCAGTCAATAGTCATGCAGGTAGATGTACTGGTTGTGTTGGATGTATCAGGATGAAGGGTTGGAAAGTTCCCTCAGGAGGTAAAAAGAGTAGGGGAAATTCTATTGGTAATGTCTGATGTTGTGCAGTTCCAGGCCACTGCCAAGTCTCCAGAGCTGCATTAAACCTGCAAGTTTTAGTTTTAATTAGACTTTAGGTGTACCTGTACAACAACTCTTTTCTCCACTTACCTACACTTGTAAATGGACCTTGGGAAAAGGATTTTTGCCAAGGCCTCAGAGTGTGTAGCAAAGAACAAGAAAACACAGTGACTCCCATATGTTTTCACACGTGCTAATGAAAAGTTCTAAAAAATTCAGACAGACTGCCCCTGAAATCTTCCTGGGTTGCTGCTGCACTCCTGTATCTGACAATAGGAGACTATCCATGTCAGATGGGGATGGTGGGTCCCAGCAGGAAGGACAAAATGTTAGATGGATAGATGGAGTAAAAAACAAACAGAAAAATTAAACAAACAACAAAAAAAACATGCTAAAAATGCAAAAAAATAATAATGCATAAAAGTCAATATTGCTGCCAATCACTGACAAAAACCCTAAAATGTATTCAACACTCACAAAAAAAGTATTTTGCTTGTAGCTTATTGAAAATAATTAATTTTCTGTTTTTCATCAAAAACAAAGTCGTATCATGACAAAAAAATGCCATTTAAAGGGTTAATAATTAAAAAAAAATTAATGAATGTTTGATATCAATGGTTATGTCAATTGGAGAGTTGTAGATGAAAGCAGAATAAAATATTAATGTATAGTATTTTTTATGGTAACTTTAATAAAGGCGCATTTGTTGGGGCTTAGCAGCTTGATTGTGACTAATATTAAAACAATCCCTAAGGGTTAAAGTTATTATTGATATTATGCACCATTCCTCTCTGAACCAAGGAAACACTAAGACAACAAAAACTCCCTTGTCATGTGTAACGGTGCCACACATGGATAAAAAAGCAGCTGAGAGCCTCAGAGTGATTTAATCCTGGTTATGTGTTAGTAATAGCAATGTCAAAGTAATTTACAGATCTTATTTACCATTTATTCAAAGTCATACAGTGGTGAAATTATTTCTTGATCTTGGGAAAGTTTGTCTTTAATAAAAACTGCACAACACTTCCATCAGCTCTCACAGACAATAGGCTAATCTTTACTCTTTTCATGCTGTGCTTTACCATTCTCATCATGTTTAATTTAATAAGGCCAATTTTCATGGTAAGGGTTGTATTTTTCACCAAATAACTGCATAATGGCTCGGTGTCTCTGCGCCCTGTGGGTATGTGCAGTGACTGGCCTAAAACATCATAGGGAAGTGTTAAAGCTGCGCCTTTTGACTTATTAACAAAGTTTCAGTGCACACACTTTTTTGTGTAGCTTTAACGTAGTATCTCATGGCCAACCCGCCGTGTGATGCTGGCTACACGGTGGCGGACCCATATTTAATCATGTTCAGGCAACACCGGCGACTACAGCTCACAAAACTGCAAGTGAAATATCATCTCGTCCAGTCAAGTTTCCTTTTGGGTCTGCTTCATTAAAATCCAGTAGTTTTCCAGCTCTGTCACTTATCTTACAAGCCCATAGCAAATGGAAGGCACTCAACTCTGGTGTGATGTCGTTCCTAGCTCTGGCTTAAAGCTTTTGAGATAAATGGAAAATCCAGGAATAATGACTTGGCGCAAAATTTGGGGATTTTATCGAAAATCTGTACATATTTTGGATTTTTTCATGGCACCAGTTTCGAACCAGTACACACAAGAAGTCTTCTGAGAGGTATCAAGGACAATAGGAGTAATGATATGGCATGCAAATAAACACAGACACACCTCCAACCATACTAGTAAGATTGCTAGTTTCTATTTTGTGTCAGCATCAAGCTAACAAACTTAGATGGTACTACTGTGGAAAAATGTGACCCACTGAGAAATCATGCACCAGCCGACACTACAAAGAGTAGACGGAATAAAACATAACCCGGGCATTGTTAGACTGTGTTGCTAATCACACTAGGGCATAAGCTAAACTGAGGGTTGGCTGTAAAATTGCTTTAAATACCAGCAGATTTTGAAGTAGCCTTATATATCACGGCATCAGGTGTGAGATGAGTTAACCATGATTAAAAAAACTTCCTGACATCCTGAGTTCAGCTGAAGCAGTGTCAGACTGGTTTTGTGTTGGTAATTTTATCCACAGTGAGAAACAATTTATCCATTAAACCCTGCAGCTCGCTCTGACACCGTCTTTGTGGTAGGTGCTTGTTTTGGCTGAGAAATAAATGAGACAAGAAGAAAATAGAGCTAAATGTGGAGGGAGAAAAAACAGTGTGGATGTGCATGTAAGCGTGTGCGCTGCCTTCCTCAGTCTTCTTGGTAATTACTGTTGACCTTAAAGATGATTACTGCTAGCTGAACTCTCCCTCTCGCCTGCTTACATTTTGTGTTTCTGTCTCATTGTCACTGTCTCTTTCTCTAACTACATCTATGTTAATCTTCACTCCAACACTGGAATCATCATGACACTTTAACTTCTACTTTAAATGGACAACATTGGAATATTTAATTTGACTTCCTACAGGTTTAAGATCAGGATGTATGCATCTTTCTTCTTCTTTTTTTTGGTTCTTCTTATGAGTGGGAATCCTGCATGCTGCAACTGGGTCCTGGACTTCTTGTGAAACAAAACCTTTTGTGTGCTCATGCGTATGTGTGTGTAAAAGTTGTGTGTGATCTTGTAATTACAAAAGACTTAAAGCCTCAGGTAGAAAGCATTTAGCTAAGTAAAAATATTAGTATTCACATGAGGCGTCACTTTTAGCTTGCACACAGTAAAACTCAAACCTTTTTTGCATACAAGCAAGTGTGAGTGTGCGTACAATAACAGTTACAGAAGACCAAGGTCACTATGCTAATTAGAGAGATGCTACCACCGGCGGTGACACTTCACACCTCCTTCTCTCTCTCTTTCTTCTCTCCTCCACTTTGTCCTTGCCACCTTCTCTCCTCTCTTTTTTTTACCTCCTACTCATCCCCCTTTTTTTGTGCTCGGTTTATACTCTTTATTTGACCCCTCCCATTGTCCTCATCCTTTCCCCCTCTCTCTCCTTTCTCTGTAGTTTCTCTGTGTGTTTGTCTGCAGCAGGTGCTGCAATGCCTCCTCCAGAGTCATTAGTTACAGGGTTGAGCGAGGACAGAGAGTGAAGGGTAGAGAGAGAGGGGAGGGGGGTTCTGGGTGGGCTGAAAGAGGAAGGTTCACTGTGATGAGGAAGAGGAGAAAATGAAGTGCACACAAAGAAGATGTGCTTCGTTGCATGACTGCCAATTATCAGCCATGATTAAACCCCTGGGATAGTCCTGTTGTCTGTTTTCTCTCCTTTATTAGTCTTTCTGTATCTCGTCCTTTCATGTTCTTTCTGTCATATTTTTTCTATTTTTGTTGTATGTGTTTGGTTGGGTTGGTTTTGGTTTCTCACTGCAAACAGACTTTACATGACAAACCTACATGATATCATCAGTGTGGGCTGCGTGTCTCTGTCATTTACATTGATTGGTTTAATTGGCCGGTGGGCGTCTGACATCAGCAAAGCTGCATAATGCTCGTAGCTTGTATGAGGAAAAAAAAATGAATGAAACAGTCATTTACCATCATCATCATCATCATCATCACCATAATATTATTGTTGATTTACCAACAGGCCGAACTCAATCATAGTGAAAGCGCTGCTTATTCACAGCACATCACGTACTTTCATAGCTTACTGCTGCTGCAGTTTCTTCACCTTTAGGTGGAGCTGTTCTCCCATCCTCTAATAGCATCTGTCTTTCATCCTCCTGGAAACGGTTGGAAAGTTCCCAATTGGATCCTAATAGCATCGTCTCCTCTTCCCCCCATGTGCTTCCACAGCTCATTTGGTTTTGGTGTTGGATTTATTTTTCTGGTTCTCATGCCATAATTTCCTGTTATTGATACGAAGGTCCGAACCTTTTAAAATAATGCTTTCACACGGGGCATGAACTGGACCGTGGTTTCACTTTGGTTGGGACTGAGACCATCTCTTTTGGTTCGTCGGTTTGGTCCGAACTTTGGTCCAGGGGAGGTTTCACACCTATCCCTTTGGTTCAGATTAAACTGGAAAGTCCAGAACTAATGATGTAGGTGTGAAAGCACCCTTAGTCTGTCTCCTATTTCTGTCTCGCTGTCTTTGTTATTCATTTTCTCTCTCTCTCTCTTTTCTTTATTTACCCATTATTTTCTTTTCAGTTTTTCTATTCAATTTTTCTTTTAAACAGTTTTTCTTCATTTATTTTTTGTTTAATATTTCTTTGTCTTTTGATCCTTCTCACATTCTCTTCATTTTCTTTTCTTTTTTTTGTTTGCATTTAAATTTCTTTTACTCTTATTTTTTTTAATTTATCATTTATTTCTCTATTCATTTATTTATTTCTATCTTCTTGTTGCATTTTAACTCTTTCTCAGTTAAGCTTTTTCTTTCTTTCTCTCTTTCTAATTTTTCTCTTTATTCTTTTTTATTTTGTTCTGTCTAGCTGTCTTTTTTTGTCATTCATTCTCTCTTTCTTTTTGTCTTTTCTTTCTGTAATTGCCCTTTGCTATCTTTCTGTTTAGTTCTTTTTTTTTTTTTTTCAATTATATTCTTTTTTCATTGCTTTTTTTCATCATTTATTTTGTTTTGTTTATTCTTTCTTACTCTCTTTTTAATCCTTGGTACATTCATTCTCATTTTTTTTCTTTAGTTTTGTTTTCTGATTTTTGCTTTTTATTTTCTCTTTTAATTTATTTATTTACTTATTTATCTATTCATTCATTTATCTTTGTATCTTTTCTTGGTGCATTTTCCTTTTTATTTAATTTCTTTCTTTCTTTCTTTCTTTCTTTCTTTCTTTCTTCCTCAATTCAATTAAATTAGCCTTTTTGGCATGCAAAACGTGTTATTTTTGCCAAAGCAGTATACAAATTAATGTATGAATGAAATACCAGGAAAAAAAAAATATTACAGTGTTATAACTGGTATCTGTGTCAAAACTGTAGGTTTCAATTTAAGAATTACAGATTAAAATTCAATACCTTCAGTAAAAGTAGTTACAGATTAGCAGGTTACATGATGTTTTCAAAAATATAGAAATTCTAAAATTGTAAAAAAGAGTTTGAAAATAGGTTTATTCTGTCTTGTTCATGGTGGTGGTGTGTTTGCACTCTTATGCACTTCATACAGCAGATCTGGAAGTTTCTTTCCATTGCTCTACTGATTAACTATTTATGTTTGCTGGTGGGAAGTTTAAAGAACTCATCTTTGATGGCATTGTATAAAGGACAGGTGGGTATTAAATGCAGCTCTGTTTCCACCTCCTGTTGGCTGCAGTGGGTGCTCAGTCTGTCTTCTTTAGGGATCCAGCTTTGTCTATTATTTTTATTATTGTTGTCTCTCAGTGACGAGGTTGTGCTCACTGAGTCTTTCTTTCTTTCTTTCTTTCTTTCTTTCTTTCTTTCTTTCTCCTACCGTGTGTGTCTGATAAACTTGCTTGATCTTGTCTGTTGATGTGGTTATGTATTTGTGTGTGTTATTTGTGTGTATTGATAGTCAAGGTTAGTGATGGGAAAAGGAGGACTGGCATATCATTAGAGATGAGCAGAGAAGAAAAACATATATAGACAGGAAGACTTGAGCATCTCTCTTTGCTTTCTGCTTGTCCATCACTCTCTTGTCTTTTTCTTTTAACAGTGCCCTTTTTTTCACCTCACTTTCTCCTTTTCTTCATCTTTCACCTCAGTTTGTTCAAACATGTCCCTTTTCTGTCCATTTTTTGCCTGTTTTTATCTTTCTCTTTGTCTCTTTTAAGCCTTTTTCAGGCAGATATGATACACTAACACTGTAGACTAACCCCTAACTGACCAGTAAACATTAAAATTGGGGCTTTCTGATTTCTAATGTAACAAAATAGTTGATGAAGTTTGCTCAGATACCTTAGCTGGAAACACTTTATCAAAATTATCCCTAACATTGTGTTGCAATTTTGCTTAAACCAGGGTTTATCTACACCATGCCAAGAATCGCCATTTAGACCTTGCACATACATTTAAGCACAGTTGACTTTTCAACAAAATAGAAATATTCTCTGCTATTAAAAGAGTATATAATGGTCCAGAATGTCCAATGAAATTGGAGTTGCTCTAAATTTTTGCAGAATTTGAAATTCTCCAGAGTATTCATTGAAGTTTTGGGGCATATGTTGATATATTTTGGAATGTTTTATTGAAACTTTTGGGTGAATTTTGTTTCAATTATTTGGCAATATAATGGGAATTCAGGAAATGCGTGTGTGGAACTTTGTTTGGAAGTTTTCAAATGGAAATTTTATTAAATGCATTTGTAATTTTTGGGGGGGGTTGACCTTTGAAATTTTCATAAATTGTCAGAAATTTCAGGGATGTTTTGGGGAATTTTTGGTCATTTTCATTTAATTTCAATTCTAGTGAATTTATTTGTACATTTTGGGGATTGTAATAAGAACATTTTGGGGGAAACTGCTTGAAAATGTTCTATAATTTACATGGAAATTTGGGGGGAAATTTCAATTGGAATGTTTTTAACTTTATGATAAAGTTTCACTAAAACAATTTTGGGAATATAAGGAGACATTTTGGGGAACTTTCAAAAGATACTCAGAAATTTTAGATAATTCCTTTGAAATTTGGAGGAATTTGGGACTTTTAAAGGAAAATTTTTAAGAAATGTATAAGTTTGGGCACAAATGTTGTTTACACTTGGCCTTTTCAAGCCCTTGCATTCCATCATCAAATTAGCAAGAAAAATGACTTCACCATTATCTCTCTCAATGTATGACACCATTTCTTACAGACTGAAGACCACCAACAACTGACCAAATGACTGACACACAGCTAAAACATCTGTTCCAAAACCGATCCAGAGCTGTATTTTCTGCAAAAACAAGGAGTGGGGTCTGGCTGCAGACCATACATCTTTGATGGCCATGCACTCTCAGACCGTTCATCTGAGATGGCGAATATCTCAGAATGGATGTGCCATAATTTACTGATGCAGTATATTTTCAGTTTTGGATTATTATTTTCTTTTAATTCAACTTAATTCATAAACAAAATCTGGAAGTTACATTCATGAAATAACCACATTGTAAACATTTGAAACTAAGCAACATTTTATAAACAAAATAGAGAAAAAGATCAGAGGTCTCGTATGGGATTAAATTATGTACAGTGTAGCATGAACAGTGGCTCACTTTAGCTTTGTTAGCTTTAGCTTAAGCTAATATAGCTACATTAACTATGTACTTGAATTACAACATGATTAATGAAGCTAAGTTAGCATTAGCAACAGAAGCTTCAGCAAACGTTAAAGCTAACTTAGCTACTTAGATAACGTAGATATGTAGCTTATGTAGCGGCTTTGTAAGCTTAACTTTAGCTTTGTTATCCACATGGCACAGTTATCTATGTAGCGCTGTTATCTGTATAGCTCAGTTATCTACGTATAGCTCCATTATCCACATAGCTCTGTTATAGGTATCTGTTGTTTATGTAGCTCTGTTATCTATGTAGCTGTTTTTTAACGTAGCTCTCTTATCTAAGTAGCTCCATTATCCACGTAGCTCTGTTATCTATATATATAGTTCAGTTATCTATGTAGGACTGTAATCTATGTAGCTCTGTTATCTTTATAGCTGCGTTATCCATGTAGCTATATTATCTAGCACTGTTAACTACATAACTGCATTTTCCACATAGTTCCGTTATCCATGAGGATGAGGACAAGCCTTTTTTTTCGTATAAGTAGACTTTACTTGGCTTTATTACACATAATCAGGTTTTGGAGGTCAAGTTTTTAAGTTTTAATTTTTGGTATCCCAGCTGTTACCTATCCCTAAGTTTAAATTGATTTTGTTTCAAAAGTTGTAGCTTGTACAGTATTCGTGTTCTGAGACAGACAGCATCTTGGATGAATGGTCTGTAAGTGTGGCCATCAGAGATGGACAGTCTGCAGCCAGACTATCTTGGAAACAGGACCTTTAAGAGATTTGCAGACATAATCTTTGCTGAAAACTACTTCCTGTTCAAAGACAAGGCTGAGCCTGTACTTATCAGATCTTACTTATCCCACATAAGTGGGAGAAACTAAAAATACACTTCAACAAGCTCAGATCTCAGAGGGTTGAAATAAACTTTATATAAAAACATAAAAACAAACATATTAACTCATAAATGTAAAGCTACTTGTCACTGTTTTATGTGGGTTTTACTAATACAATGATGGGAGCTGGGGGCTCCAAAGAAGACGGTACTTTAATGTAGTTGGTTCTGACAAATAAAACTTGTCAAACAACTACTGAAATACATTTTAATTAGAAAAGGGTTGTTTTTTTAATCTCAAGATATTATGCCAAAGTATTTGGGATGACAAACACTCTTTCTCTGGACACCATTTGCTTCAGATCCACCAGGTTCTATTAAACTACACAACCACACCAATAATCACTTCAATTTCTTTATTATTCTCTTTCAGTCAGAAAACTTTGATTGCAGCATCACTTTTGCGCCTGTTGGTTTTGACCTCCAATCTCCTTTGAGGAGTGATGGGATCACATTTTAAACTCACATAGTCAAAGTCTGCAGGCAGATGCTGGTGTGGCGATGGAGCTTTAAATTTGAGTGCAGCTCTCATGACTGGCAGAGCTGGCAGTAAGAGAACTGAGGGAAAGAGCAGACATTTTACAGTTTAAACAGACGGCCAAGCTGGCAGGACATTTTTGTCTAGAACAACTCATATGAAGTGGAAATCAGTGCAGTTCAAGTTGTCTGCCTGTACTAGCGAGCAGGCTCCATTTAGAATAATAGAATCAAATTTAAATGTTATGAGTTTGCCATGCCAGTTCAGCCAGT
This sequence comes from Cheilinus undulatus, assembly GCF_018320785.1. Taxonomy (NCBI): domain Eukaryota; kingdom Metazoa; phylum Chordata; class Actinopteri; order Labriformes; family Labridae; genus Cheilinus; species Cheilinus undulatus. The sequence goes on from NC_054872.1 coordinate 18,454,951, forward strand.
CTGTAAACAGAACAGTCCTTGTTTTCAATTTCAGTTCAATCTGTCCTTGTCCTTGAGGAACTTCTGCTTTCCATGAGGACTTCACTACCAATACATACTACTTTCCCCCCCCAAATCCAGCAGTAACTGTTCCTTCCCTATATTCTTAAAATCCATTTAAAAATCTCAGATGAGAAATGTGATTAATTAAAATGTTCTTTTCTCCCCTGTGTGCCCCATCCTTGTGTCTGGTTCAAAGCAGAGTTGACTTTGTAAAATCCAGATAATGAATCATTCTCAGTTGAAAGTGGAGGAGAGGGAAGCAGCCAAGGACGTGTGCAAGTGTATTCTCAGCGACTCTGCTGAAGCTGAGTGGATGCGTGTGAGTGTTTGAACCTGTGACTCTTTGTGAGTCTGGACCACCTCAGGTCCAACAAAAGAAGGAGGCAAACAATGAAGAGAAAGAGGAAAGAAAAGAGAGGGGAGGGAGGGAGGCGAGTGAGTAAAACCCAATCGAATTACATGTAATCTGGCCTGAATGTGCACAACCATCAGCTGCTCTCCAATCTTATTAACCCTGCATTACCAACCCTGCTGTGTGTGTGTACTCTTTACGTCCATGAGTGTGGAGGAGGCAGAAAGGAGGAGTTAAGTGGATAAGTGAGAAAAGGAAAGGAAGAGATGGGAGAGTGAGAGAGGCAGAGGAGAAAATGAAGATGAATATTTGTGTTTGGGTGATTAATGTTCCTCTGTGGCATTGCTAATGGAAAAAAATATGTCTCATCACAGCAGTAATCATGATCATTTCTGGTGATACTTAACAGTTTATTTTGCAGCAATAACTCATAAATTAAACCATCAGAAGGGTTTGCATGTGAATCAAAATATGACAATCAAGTCTCATGTCATGGTAGTAGTAGTGGCCTTCATACTATTGTGGTTTAAAAACATGGAGGGCTCACACTGGAGCATTCAGCTTTTCAGCATAATTAACTGCTAATTGTTAAAGCTCTTTATTTCAATGTAGGATAGATACTAATTAAAAATATCAGATAAAATTTGTTATAACCACTGTCAAAGGTAACTAGTGTAACTTTTATGGATTATGTTTTATGTCAATCCAGAGCAGTAGCACTTGCATTGTTTATGGTATCTCAAGAACCATGAGATGGATCTCTATGAAGAGAACTGTGATTGAAAGCTCACCCTTTTACCGATCCAAGGCGCCTTCTGCCATTTAAATTCCTTCCTGAACATTTTTAATCAAGACACAAAGCACAGTGTTTATTCAGAGCTTTGATACTACAAATGCACATCACTATAATTTAAATGATAATGTGACTTTTACTTTTTTACAATAAAAGAATTAGCAGTGTTGGTATCAGTCCAGGATCAGTCAAAGAATAACAAGGGACAAGATAACCCTACACTGCCTATATAAAGTATTCACCCCCTTAGATGTTTTATTAATCTAATAAACCAATCATGGCCAGAGTAATTAGGCTTTCTTTTTTTCAAAAAACATATTTTTAAACCCTCTTTAATGTCAAAATGAAAACAGATTTTCTACACAGTAATTTTCATTAAAAGTGAGTAAGGTAAATTAAGTGGCTTCAAAAACGTTTAACCCCGTTCGAGTCAGTATTTAGTTGATGCACCTTTCGCTACAGCACTGAGTCTGTTTGGATAGGTCTAAATCAGACTTGCACAGTAGGACAGTTTACTCCATTCTTCTTTGCAAAACTACTTGTCCAGTCACAAATTCTCTGCTGGATTGAGGTCTGGGTTTTGACTCGGCCACTCCAGAGCATTCATCTGGTTGTCTTTAAACCATTTCGGTGTAGCTTTCACTGTTTGACTCCTTGTCTTGCTTGAAAATAAATTTTTCCCTGGATATAGTTGTCTTGAATAAGATTGTCCTCCAAGATTTTCCTATATTTTGCTGCGTTCATTTGACCCTCTACCTTTACAAGCCTTTCAGGCCTGCTGAGAAGCATCCCCACAGCATGATGCTGCCACCACCATGCTACACAGTGGAGATGGTGTATTTGTGGTGATGTGTAGTGTTTGGTGTCCGCCACACATAGCATCTTGTCTGATGTCCAACAAAGGATGATTTTGTCTCACCAGATCAAAAAACTTTCTTCCACTTGACCATGGAGTCTCCCACTTGCCTTCTGGGGAACTAGTTCAGATTTAATATGAGATTTCTTTGCCTTTGTCACACAGACAAACAGTTGTCTTTGACACTTTCCCATAAAGGTTTGACTGGTGAAGAACCTGGGCAACAGCTGCTGTATACAGAGTCTCTCCCATCTCAGTTGCTGAAGCCTGTTGCTCCTTCAGAGTAGTCATAGGTGTCTTGGCGGCCTCACTCAGTTTGGGAGGCCTGATCTAGGTGGATGTACACATGTGCCATCTTCCTTACATTTCATGATGATGAGTCCAACTGAACTCTGGAGGATGTTCAGTGTCTTGGAAATTGTTTTGTACCCATCACCGTAATTATACTTTTGAATATCCTTTTCTCTGAGTTGCTTTGAGTGTTCTTTTGTCTTAAAGGTGTAATGGTAGCCAGGAATACTGATTAACCAGTGACTGGACCTTCCAGACACAGGTGTCTTTATACTGCAATCACTTCAGACACATTCACTGCACTCAGGTGATCCCCATTTCACTAATTTTGTGACTAATAACACCAGTTAGGTGGACCTCTGATGAATTAGGTCAGTCACTTTAAACGGGGTGAATATTTATCCCATCATTTATTTTACCTTACATATTTTTATTCAGTTGACATTACTTTGTAGAAATCTGTTCTCACTTTGACATTAAAGTTTTTTTTTTTTTTTTTTTTTGTCAAAAAGCCAACCTTTATTGACCATGATTGATTTCTAACATCAATTAAAGGGTTAAATCTCCAAGGAGGTGAATGCTTTTTGTAGGCACTGTAATCAGGATGAACCTAAGCAACATTCTGGAGCTGACAGTGTCTTGGGAGATTGCACCTGGCAAAGTGTATGAATGGAAAAGTCTGAAGGGAGCAGGTGAAATAGAAAAACACAGCTGGAATGGTGATCCCTGTTGAGATCAGGTGAAGAAGTTTCATAACTACTTCAATAACCAGGCTAGGGAATGGGGGTTCATGGACTAGCCTCCTGACAAGCTGTGAAATTGGTACGAGTAGCTCTGAAGCGAAGTGGCACTGGAGATGAATGTCTCCAACTGGGCAACAGGATTGTCAGAAAGAGAGGTAATAAAGAGAGACACACCTGGAATGCCAGGTGTGGCCCTTGAGCTGTCTGGAGGTGTTGTTGGCCCAATCAGCAGAACACCAATGAAGGAGGGTGTGCCCACCTGATGACTGATGGAGTAATTACCCCTCCCCTACCCAGACACCTGCTCTATTTACTCCTTGGATTGTTACAAGTCCTGTGTGATCAACAGACATGGTATTCCTTTTTTCATGTAGTTTGTTAATTTCACAAGTTGTGTGCAGCTTTACTCAGAGATCCCCACATTCAGGGTCCAAATGAGACACAATCTTTTGTTGATGAAGCCTGAAGTGAATTACTGATCTCTTAAATGGAATCAAATGTTGCAAACAGCTGGAGATGTTAAACTGCATCGTGCTGTGAGTACCAGAGTGTTTTTCTTCTAAAGTCCTCAGCTGTAACTAAAATGCTCTTTGCATCTTTACATCATATCAAAGACATTTTATATGAAATGGTTTCTTTATAATTAAAGCCACGGAATTCTGGTTTCATTAGTTTTAATGTGCACATCTCTCTGTGGACAGCATCAATTAAAAGACTTTGAAATCTGCCGTCCCCTGCATCACGCTTGACAACAGATACAGCAGAAAGAAAAACTACTAGGTGGAGGCGAAGTGGACTGTTGAAGAAAATGTCCCTAAAGCTTCATACAAAAAGGAAAGATTTAAGAGCCTTAAGGGACTTCTCTGCCTCATATGAGAGCCTTTTCTGATTTTATAGCTCATGAAAATGTGGTCCCAGCCCATAGAATAAATAGTACAGCAGAAAACAAGCATCTGGACCATGATGTCATGACGTGAGGTCATGCACAAATAAAATATAAGTACATGCTGTTCAGTCAACACACTTGATTAAAAGCCAGGAATAATGTTGTTTAATACAAGGCAGTCATTATGTTTCCTCAAAGATATCATTAATTAAATCAAATTAAATACACCACCATGAAATAAAACCTGCTCATGTTTGATTTCTCCCCCAGGCTGGCTGTTTCAAACACAACAGAGAGTGTGTGATGGATGTAAAGTTTTTCCAAACACAAATACGTAGACTTAGTTAATGATGGGAGTCCTAAACAGATGTAGTGTTTGAATCATCAGTCCGTACAGAAATGCTATCAGGTTTTAGCACCATTTTAGAGCAGCACGTGACTAAAACCTGCAACAGAGGTATAAAATGATGTTCTTGTGGAAGAAGAAAAGATCGAAAATCTCATCTTTCTATCAAGAGTAGTTCTTTTTAGTTATGGTGAATGCCACATTTAGAAGTGAAACTCTTCTGATTTAGTTTATCTAGATGCAGCTGTTATATAATTCTAGGGTAGTGGTACCCAACCTTTTCTCCTAGGGCCCCCCTACTCATATCTAAGAAAAGCTAAGCCCTCCCAGGACCCAGCTGTAAAAATGAAACATCAGTTTTAATTGTTTTTTGTTGACAAATCCTGACATAATAAACAGACTTGTTCTTGACAAAATATTTTTATAGACTACCACAATTCTATTAGGGCCACTCTATTGAGGAGCTGTTTATTTAATAAGAAAAAAAAAAAAAAAAAAACTTTTTTATGTTTAAAAATGGACTCATTTAAGAGAAAAAAAAATTGAAAATTTTTCCTTTAAAAGTTGTAAATGGACATGAACCAAAACTTGAAATTTTGAGATTACAAAGTTAAAAATCCAACAACTGTTTTCAGTTTGGTTAATTTGCTTTTTTATATTACACAGCTGTAAATTCATGTTTTTTCAAACTTGATGTTTTTAAGTGTCTAATGTCAAAATTTAAGACTTTTTAAACGTGGAAATTTCTATTTTTTCTCGTAAATGTCCCACTTTTAAGATAAATGGCTGTGCAGGAGCAGTATGTGGAATTTGAGGGTAATATTTGGTCAACAGAATAGGTGAATAGGTGGTGAGGGGCACTGTTGACCTATAGATTAGATTGCATGGCCTTTGCAGAGTCAGAGTTTGGATCTGACCTGTGGCTCCACACCAGCATGCCATTCCCAAGTTTTTCTGTAAATGTCCCACTTTTGAGATTAATCGCCATGCAGATGCATCCCCAATCCAATCTCCAATCATAAATCAGTGCAACACCTGTCAGTGGGTTTCTTGACATTTTAAACCCAAGTTTTAAAAGATGCTGACTTTTACCATTCAGTCTTAAATTCTTTGAAGGATAAAGTTTTTTATTTAAATTTCCCTGAAAATTAGTGATTTTTCAGCATTGAGGTTTTGCCAGCAATATACAGTTCTTAACAAATTTATTAGACCACCACCCAAAGTAAGGTTTATGCCACAGCTGCCCTAAATTAACAGCACTGGTAATTACCAAAATCATTTTTTATGTTTCTGCAATGGTTAATACACCATGTAGAAGCTCTTTAACCCAAATGATATTTTTAATGCTAAAATATATTATTATTGTTATCCATGAATTTTCACATTTACTGATTTACAATAAAAACGAAAAAATAGTAAAGCACATTAATATTTCTTGATTAATATGTCAAATTATAGTTATTTACTTGCATTTCTGAACAGAAAAATGAGTTTTAGTGGTTGAATGTTATGCTTGATTCATTTCTGACTTCTCTGAGAAGCCCAGTGAGCCGGCTCAAATTTGGGTGAATTCAGTTTGAAATTCCTCATTGCTGTTCAAAATGGTAAAAGGTGGAGAGCCCACTGAAAATGAAAGAGTCCGTACTAAAGCACTTCATGATGCTGGATGGTCTCTGAGACAAATATGACAGGTGGTCTTCTAAATTTGTTAAGCACTGAACATATATTGCTGGCATATCAGTTAGAAGCAATTTACTGCTGGTATAGTGTGGTTTAGTAAAGAGATGAACTCTTCAGACCAAGTTTGTTTTTCATTTGATTTTTTTGTTGTTTTTTCTTTTGTTTTGTTTTGTTTTTTCATTATAATTTAGTATTTTTTAAGCAGGCTTTACGACTCCTGTGGACACTCAAGGAATTGCATTTCTTTGCACTTCTTCATTGGCTATATTTTACAGCACTGCAGGTTGCTGCTAGATTTAGATCAAATGATCAGCTGAACAAGACATGTGTGAGGACACAGTGAATGGAAGCAGATGCTACAATCTAATGGACTGTAAAACATAAGCCCATTTAGGGATATTGTTTGTTTCTATTGTAACCATCAGGTTCAGTTTCTTCTCTTGGTCCTCCAAAACTTAAAGCAATTTTCTAATCTTTATTGTATAAAAAAGAGGTCTTATCTTAGCCATATACAGTCTATATACCAACTGCCCCTAGATATAACCCTTTAACCCCTAGAGGACAGAAAACAATGAGTGGTACTGGGAAATACTTCCATGAACAGAGTAGTTTAACTGGGGAGTGTGGGCGGTGCTTGGTTTTTGACAGAGATAGCTGGAGGACAGCTCTAAAAAGACACAGATAACTGGAAAACACTCTAAAAACGCCTAGCCTCGCAGTCTCTCCCTCAGTGAAATCAGCCTTTGAGTGGACCGCTGGGGCGAGGGAGGTTGTGGGGAGAGAAATTTATGGAGGGAGTGGGAAGCCCGAGCTGTAGCTAGGGAGGATGGAGAAAGAGAGGGAGATGAGAGAGGGATGGGTGAGCTCAGAGAAGGACGAAAGCAGAGTAATCAAGAAGACGGAGGAAGTACAGGAAGGGAATAAAAGAGAGGAAGAAGAAGAAAAGGGTGGTGCTGAATTTAAAGCCTACTCCACACACACACTGTGGAATACTTATGAATGAAGTATATTAATAGTAGCAGCAGCGGCTGACTGAGATGTCCCTATTTTATGAGATGCTATTAAGTCTCTCCCCTGATTGGCTGTTGAGTCCTTACATCACTCATTGTTATTGGTAGCCAGGCGTGTTTGTTGTTTGTCATTGGGTAGGCAGCAGCAGCAGCAGCAGAGTTGGCTGGATTCACAATCTGACGGCATAATTCAGACATTGATCAAACTTTGTGGACAGCAGCATCCAAACTGCTCATCCAGAGAGAGGGAAAGAGAGAGAGGGAGAGAGAGAGAGGGAGCGCTCTGAGTAGAATATCACAAATCAAATGCTGTAACCTTTTAGTGCGTCTGAGCCTGCACATGCTCACTGAAAACCAATGAGCCTTTTTCTCTCGCTGTGCCCATCAGCTTGTCTCTCCCTCTTCACTTCTCTTTCTCTCTCTCTTTTCTTCCTTTTCTTGTCCATCTTCCAATCACATATCCCCACTGCACGTCTACCTCCTGAAAGTTTTCCACGGAGTCTCTCAGGGTCGGTTTTCTTTATCGATCTGAACAGGAATGCAGGAGGAATCATGATGACGGTCGAGTAAACACCTGAAATGCCCACTGCTCCTTGTAACATTTACTTAAATGAAACATTTGTATGCATGTGCTTGTCCTCTTGCAAGCACATATTTTTTTTCTCTAGCTCAAAATTCAGGATCCTCGCAGCTCTTTGTAATGAGGCAGCAGGGAATCGGTGGTACCCAGGACAATTGCTTCACTTGTATGCAAAAACTGGTTGATTCAAATGTTTCCTTGGCTCTGTGTAACACTGTTTTGCAAGGCAAAGTGCACACAGGGCGCGCCTTTACACATAACCATGTTAAGGCAGTTTTGTGTCCTGAATTCAGATTGTACACACAAAAAACTTTTCCAATTACTCTGAATTATTCTGACAACCAGGGCAGTTTTATAGCAAGAAAAAATACTAAAAAAAGTTCAATAACTTGCAAAGCAATATAAGTCCATCCTTTTTATTGTAGCTAAATCCTAGTGAACGTCATCTCCTAAGACCGATCACCCATGAGTCTGGGTGAATCTCTTCATGATAAAACACACAGACAAGAAAATCAACTAGGGGAACTCCCCTTAACAGAACCAGAGACACAGAGAAACGGCCATCTGCCTTGACTGGTTGTTGTGGTGTGACAGCAAACATTTCTCAAAACCTCCAGGAACTTGATTTCAAAATGCAAAAGTTCAAAAGTGATACACTATATGTGAAAACTTATTTGGCTGCCTGACCATTACACCTACAGGGAGTGTAATGTAAATACATGTACTTTAATATACATGTTATATCCCTTTTGAGGATATAACAGCCTCCACTTGGAAGGCTTTCCGCAAGATTTTTCTATTCTGTAGAGCTTTTATGAGATCAGGCATGTTGGACGAAAAAAGCTGGCTTGAAATCTCCATTCCAGTTCATCCCAAAGGTGCTCAATGGGGTTGAGGGGCGGGCCAGTCAAGTTTTTCCACACTGAACTCATCAGACCATGTGTTTATAGTCCTTGCTTTGTGCACTGGGGAACAGTCATGTTTAAATGGAAAAGGGCCTTCCCCAAACTGTTGCCACAAAGCTGGAAGCATAGTATTGTCCAAAATGTCTTTGCATGCTGAAGCATTAAAATTGCCCTTTGGAGATGAGGGGGCTTGCCCAAACCCTGACAACTAGCCCTATACCATTGTCCCTCCTCCACCAAACTTCACCGTCAGCACAATGCAGTCAAGCAGGTAATGTTCTTTTGGAGAAGCATGGTTCTTCACTCCACAGAACAGAAAATCAACTAACAGAGCGTAAGCATTATTGAATCTTTAAAAATGTGCGCCTTTTCAACTAGATTATAAGGCACTTATCAAATCCTCCTTTCAAACCTGACTGACTGAATTATAGAAAGACTGAAAGATTAAACTGCCACTTATTTGTTAATGAACTTTTATCTGCACTTTCATAGATTAGGAGACAAGCCTTATGATTACTAAAGCTGGTATATTTGCTGTCACGTCATTCTTCCTTAGATATATGCAACAGCATACATACGTATAATCAGTGCTTTAAAATGTCAAGTTGATTTAATGCCTTGCGGCAACAGACACTCTAAAAGTCAAGGACATGAAACCTTAATGTCTTCATAATCATGAAATAAGACTGCTGTGCACATAAAGGGAAGGCAATAGTCATTTTGTGCAATATGTACTTTTGCAGGTTTACCTTCAGGTGGCAGGTCAGAAAAGGATATTACACATTATGGGAAGAGCTTAGAAGATTCAATGGAGAGCCAGTGGCAGTCTTTTTTTCTGGCTGGAGAGGGCAAATTGGACATTAGCTACCATGGTCCAGAGAGTGGAGGAAAAAATCCCTGGCTGCTCCCATGAATGCTGAATGAAGAGGTGATTAGGTTCATGCTCTATGTATGCTGGTATAATAAATCACATGTAATTGCTGCTCTTTTTCACTTACTACTGTCAAGAGTGATTGGCTAAAGTGTGAAGATGTTTATCACTGTGCTGGCTGCTTAGAAGTGTATTCTTGGTTGTCATTCCTAACATGTGTAAATTTGGTTTTGGTACTGCTCTGGATCTGACATGTGGGACTCTAAAACTGCGTTATTTAAACTGGACATGTTTAAAGACCCTTGACAAAGTCTAATTTCTTTATAAGAGGGGTGGTGTGGTTTGTACAGGTGAAATAAGATGAATGTGAGTCTGCTGTGATGATTTGTCCTTGGTGAAGGATGTGATGGCAATCACTGTGCTGTCTTCGCAATGGTGCACTAGTGTGTAAGGATGTAGCAGTACCTGACAATGAAATTACAAATGGAGATGCAGGTGGTGCTATCTGCTTTTGAATCATATTTGATATACCAGGTATGGCTATAAGATAATAATGTGACTGCTCCTATGAGGATAAAACCATGTGGTTCACAGTCACTACGAGTGTTATATATTAAAGGTTGGGTATTCACGCACAGCTGCTGGAAGTTTCCAGTAAGTGACGTCTTTAGTTCACTGCTAGCTATGGATTGAATTGCACATGTTTTTGCTAAGGTGTCAAAAAGTGATTAGCTTAAAAGTTGAGCAGCTCATTAACTTGAATTTTTATTGGTGAACCTGAACAAAACAGCATCCATTTTTTTCATACATTAACTGAGGTGAATGGGGAACACTGCATGTCACAAGCACATGTGTTTGAACAGCACAAAAGATGTTGTATAGGCAGAGGGGATGTCCAAGACCATGAACGTTCTGAGCGCCCATGCATGTCAAAAACTTCTGAAAACATTTAACAAATTGAACAAATTGTTCAAAATTATTGACGACTCAGTAGAAGAATGTTCTCCATTGATAAAGAGACAGTTCAGCAAATTTTGCATGAAAATTTGAGCATGACAAACGCATGTGCCAAAGTTCTCCCAAAATGTCTGACTCTTGCCGAAAAGAAAACATAAGCAAATATGTGCAGACATTTTGGAACAAACTGAAGGAAGCGCACATTTTTAAGAGTGATTACATGTGATGAAACTTGGAGCTTGCTATAAGAGCCTGAGACAAAATGGCAGTCAATGCATTGTCACCAAGAATGAAGAAAGTCCAGATTCAAGTCCAAATTTAAGGCCATGTTGATTGTTTTCTTTCACATTATTATGTATTATTTTGGAGGAGTAGGTTCCAGAAGGGTCAGTGATGAACAGGTTCTGGAAAAACTGCAAGAAAAAGTCTGAAAAAAGAGACCACAATTGTGGAAAACTGGTTTCATTCTTCATCAAGACAAGGTGCCAGCTCAAACTGCGCTCTTGGTAAAGTAGCCGTAAAACAAATCACAGCGCTCAATCACCCTCCCTATTCACCTGATCTAACACTGTTTGACTCTTCCCTTTTTCCTCAGATCAAATCTGTGCTCAGAGACACAAAGAAACATCAATATTGTGTTGCAATAAAGAATTTGGATTTTTGGAGCCCTGCAGTGTGAGACATTTTTCTGTTCATTCTATGTCATTATTTTCATCTCTGCAGCTGCCCAGCTGGATCTGCATGTAAGACTTCTCTCCTAAATGTTAACCTTTCCCATTTGGTTACATGATTTCCTTAGTTCATTAAAACAAGAAAACCAATTAATGGAACTGACAAAACAAAAAATCATTTTTGGAAATTTGTTTTCCTGTTTTTCCGTTTTTGTAACTGAAACAAAAAAATGGGAAAACGGTTTGTTTTACCTTTTTTCCATTTTTTTGTCAAAAACAGAATAACAGGAGTTCCTCCTGATTTCCGAGGCTGGTTTGTAACAGGAAATGAAGCTGCCAGAAAATACACTGACCCACTCACTCTCTGGCCATGCATATGAGAACTCTGTCGTGTGTTTGTGTCGAAGTGTGTATTGTGAGGAATCTGTGTGTAATTGTATGCACGCACCAGGGATGAAACATTCAGAAGTGCGTGTTTGTGCATATGCATGAGTGTGCGTGTTTGACCAGCTGACCTTTTCTCATCGCATCTGCTGACTCAGGCTGGTTTTCCCCTTCTAAGAGTGAGTAACCTTGGCCCGCCAAGCTGTCAGCTGGCCCCTTTGTGCCCTCGTCCCAACATCTAAAGATGGTGAGAAAAATCTCTGCACCACAACAACGACACACTCCAAGAGAACATCTTCAAAAACTGCACACTGCAAAGAAGTTGTATCTTCAAAAAGCCACCTTCTGATGCACCACCGGTGCCGTTTACAGACTTTTATCAACCGCCAGCATTTTCATTTAACTCCCTCACACGTTGCTACGTGTTGCTTTGGATCTGCAGCTGGGATTGTTTTCTAACAAGGAGGCTCGGGTTCAAACTCAAACACTGTTTGACAAAAAGGATCATTTGCTTAACTGTTTTTGCTGAGAGTAGTTAGATTAGAGTACAACAAAAGCCAATAAAAATGCAGCATAAAAATGAGAGAATCCCAGTGTTTGGTTTTAGATTGATGCCAGTGGTTTTTGAAAAGCCAGGACAAACCAAGCTGAGCTAAATCAGACCAAAATAGAGGCAGGGATAAAGATGACATAAATAAAGTTGGTCACATGACTGCATCTTTGTATTTTAAGAAATGTGGTCGTAAATTATTGAGTAATGATATAAAGAGGGAGAGAGTGCAGTTCTCAAACATGGCAACCTTTTGACCTTTTCAATTCTTGTCTTTTCTTCAATCCTATGCCCTACATTATATTTCTCTTCTCTTTTATTTCCCCTTTTTCTACTTTCTCTCCATCATCTCCATGTTTGACTGTTTTTCCACTCCCTGTTTTTTTCTTTTTCTGTATTTTTGTCACTTCAGCCCCCTCATTTCCTTCTCACTCGAAGTTGTTTCTCCTCTCACTTTTCCCCTCCTTTTTTCCTCTTCCTTCTCACTTTCTCTCTCCCAAGCCATCCCCCTGGAGGTTAATCCCTCCAGTTTCAAATAGAGATAACCATGGCAACAGGCCACGGCTTTCAGGCTTTGGGTCTGTATAGGACAGAGGCATTGATCAGGATGAAATAGTGTCAGGTGTTGGTGCAGAACACGCAACATGCACTCATGAACACACGTTTGTGTGTGTGTGTGAATGGGAGGCAGGACATCCACTAACCCTGACTTTGCTGCAGTCTCTCTCTTTACAGTTTGTGAAAATCAACCACGTAAACATGGAGCTGCTGTTGCAAAATCGATCTGTTGTTAAATCTAACAAATCCCCCCTGCACAGGACGTGTTTGAAATGATGCAAACAGGAAGGGCATAAAAATCACTATTTAAGGTAAACCTCGGCAACCCTTAAATTTTAAAAAGTAACATTTTAGCTCCAACAACTCTGGAGCAACTTGAACCTTCAACCTCCTACAGCAAAGCTTCCTATATGAGATCAGTTCTGCCCTAAGAGTAGGTGTAAATGTGGCCTCAAACCCAAACATGTCCCTTAACTCAAACTCATATCACATACGTATAAAAAATGACACTTTATACGAGTATCCTACACTGCCTCTCTGTTGATTGCACTTGGTTATAGTTGCCATTTACAGCACACACATTCATTCACTCATGTACTCATACATGACCTTGATGGCTGCTCCACAGTGTGACAGATGTAGTGGGAAAAGCAGACTTGATGAAAAAGGACTTTTATTGAAGTGTAAACCAGTATTCCTCTCCTCTGGGACTTTATAGCCAAGGCCAGCAGAAGGTGTGGGTGGACATGGACGACTTAACTCCCCATAATGCAGCAAGTCAACCAGCCTGTGTAACTTTTATAAGTGCTGCAAGTGTTACATGCCCTTGGATATGACAGTTTCATTTTTAGACTCGTACTGCAGCGCAATTAAGGTGGGAAAAAAGGCAGTAGCCTTTGCCCTACAGCCACTCATTTGCACTCTAACACACACTTTTCTTAGCTTGTTCTCAAGGGAATTTTTTTTTTTAATCCACAAATGAGTGACTGCAGGAAACAAAAGATGCATGGTGTAAATGATCAACAGGGAACTGAATGAACATGCATCAGAATTTAGTCTTTGTTTATTCAAGCATCTGTCTAACAGCATTTTCCTCTGCATTACAGTGTCCAACAAGGGCAATCCACCTGCAACGGTCCATGTGATTTATCTCAGGAAAAACATACTGAAATTACATGATGCACAACTGGTATCAAACTACTGTATGTTGTTTTCCCATCTAAACAATACATGATGGATTGGCCAGATTCCATGTCCGTCATCAGGCAAATTTATCATGCAAAGCTACAATCTACAATATTTGTGCCGAACAGAAAACAGTTTTGGACCAGTCAGAGTCGTTTAGGAGAATGGGGCAGTAGCTACAGGCGGTTGAAGCTGTACTGTGAGTCAGTAGCAATGGCTGCCACAGGTGTAGCAATTAGCTTGAATGTAGCTTCAGTACAGCGACAGTTTTATTAGAAGTTGACCACATTTCTTATTAAAACAGAGAGCAATTAAGTACAAGATAACATTAGACACAAAACCTAAGAGAAATTAAAACAAGTGCTGTACAAGCCAGTCTTGATGCTGAGAAAGCTTTTGAATGTGTTAGTTGGGTGTAATTTTTTCTGGTTTTGGAGTGATTTGGCTTCACCAAAAAACCACCAAAGAACCACATGTCTACAGCCTCATTTCATCTTGTCACTCTGATTGGCCTGTCATGAATGTGACAGACAGAATGTCCAATCACCATCTGAGAATTTTTGTAATATCCCTGCCCTTCCCACGCTTTGTATGGGAGGTTTCCTTGATGAATATGAAAAATATCCACGCAATGGATACATGAAACACAAGGCTGCTCTTAAGGGGAGATAAAAGGGAGAAATCTCAGGGGCCCACCCAACTTGAGGGCCAATGGAGGTCAGCAAAATGGTAGTCCACTGTAAAGTTAAGCCCTGGTAATGATATTTTTATTGTTTTACCTGAATAATAAGCTCTATTACCAAAGCAACAAAAAATGAATTTTACTTATTTATGCTATAGTAAAATATAGTCTTTTAAAATATATATGCTCCTTTTCTTTAAATAGAATTACATTTGTATTGGTGATGCTGACAATATGGACAGGCACACTGAACTCAACAATAAGGAAAGTATTGCCAGTCTTCCTAGCAAGGCCATAATGTGTACAAACATCAAGAAAAAAGCAGAAAAAACTTTAGCAACTTAGATGGAAAACAATTACATAATTGTGAAAAGATGCAAAATAGGTCAAAAGTGGAAAAAGGGGCATGTAAGAAGAGTGGCAAAAAGAGGTAGAAAGTGACAAAAATGTATAGAGAGAGGTAAAAAATTGGTCAGAAGTTTCAAAAATGTCCATAAGGAGGTAAAAATGGGATAAAGTGGCAAGAAAAAGCCGTAAAAATGGGTGAAAATTGGCTAAAGTGATATTAAAGTGTCAAAAAAAGTAGCAAGAATGGTCAAATGGCAAAAAAAATCTGCAAAAAGCAGAAAGAACGTGTAAAAAGTAGTAGCAATTGCTGGAAAGTGGAGGAGATAATAGTTAGAAGTTTTGACTATGGCCAAAAAAATGGCAAAATTGGCAAAAATGGGAAAAAAAGAGGCAAGAAATGACAGAAAACAGCACAAATGGGATAAGAGTGCCAAAAAGAAGTGGCAAAAATAGGTGATAAGTTAAAAAAAATGGCATTAAGTGAAAAAAATGGCCAACAAGGGCAACAAAAAGCAAAAATGAGTGAAAAAAAATGTAGCTGTGGGCAGCTCTGATGAAACAGTTTATCTTGCACGTCAGGTGATGGCTTTGTGCCCTCCAAACCTGTGCAAATGAGTCAAAGATGTCATCTTTGACTCACCACCTCTGCCACCACTTTTATGCCTCTGTTTGATTATGGTTGTGTCTCTGTTTATTTATGGTTGTGTCTTAAAAGCATGCTTCTCAAATCTTTGGACACTGAACACGATGGTCTCTGAGGTTCATTACCAATCTGAGGCTTTAACTCATGATTATTGGTTGGTCTCAATATGACCACTTCTAGGCATATCCTTATTCATTAGGCTATACTAAACCTGCTTCCATCGTACTTGTGTGATTTTGTGTGATATTATTAAGTGCTGAGAGTTACAGTCTTTGCTCTGTGACTCAGGACAAGACTTACTTTTGCTATCTGCCTCCAAGTGTTTCCCGAAATGAGTTTCAGAAACACTGCACCAGCAGTCTGCTCTGCTGCAGCTAAATTTTACAGGAGCTATTAATTTTGGCAGCTATTTTAAATTTTGTTTTGGTCTTTATATTAAACTTATTAATTAAAGTTTTAGTCTGGATCCAACAAAAACTCAAAATTGGAGTCCAGATGATGTCAATAAAAAGTTGTTAAGTCAAAACATTGATTCTCTTGAACTTTCTTTATTGGCTATATTGAAAACTTGATTTATACAGTATGTTAAATGCACTTTTAAGGGGGTTTTAATGCACTATCATTATTTAGTTTCATTTAAAATACACTATTGAAAATACTGATAAACCTTAAATGATCTCTCACCTCATCTCTTGTTCAACTTGTTTTTTGTCATGTAATATGCACAGTGGAGAAAAATACGTTTTGATTATTTAACAGTCCAGCACTAACACTTTAGTCTCATTTAGTCTACATCAGGGTTGGACTGGCAATCTGGCATATCAGGCTTTTTTCCTGGTGGGCTGATGCACTTTCAGGCTGGTATGATTTATCTCTGTTTTATCCTGCTAATCACCGGCCCATAGAGGATGGGCAACGGCCAATTCGTTGTTTCTTTAATGACAGTTGATTGGTCCAATCTCACTCCAAAAGCAGGGTGTTTGCAGGGTCTTAAAAGATTTAAAAGTTGATAAATTGATTTACTCAAAATTGAGGCAATCAAAAAGACTTGTTTTTCTGCTTATCTGCATGTTTTAATCACATGTGAGACACAAATGTAACTTCACCAGATCCACCATCAGTCTGCACATTTATCTATGTTCTGGCTTGTTGTGCTATCAGTGCACCCTTGAAGCTCCGCTTTATCTCTAGCAAGTTAACTATGTGATCTAGTGTGACCAGAGGTAAATCTAAGCCCAGCTGATTGACACTTGTGTTGAGATGTCTGGAGTCATTATGCATGACGGGGATTCAAGTTTTGTTTCTCTTTTGCATTGCATCTTTTCACTCCATTCAGGGCAGAAGCTTTGTATCAAACCTTATGAATCTTATAAACATTTCCCTTGCCGCCTAGCTCATCATCTTTATGTGGACAAAATTTTGCTCTGTCATCTGCATAAAGGTGTGACTCAGCACAGAGTAAAGCTGCAGATAGATTCTCTATTCTTTGCTTTGCTTTTTGAATTACATCTTTAGACAGAGAAGACAGTGGAAACAAAGCATGCACAATTATTGGAGATGTAGCAGCTGCAGTCCATTCTTGGTGAATCAGGTCTTTAATGTCTGGTTTTCATCACTTTGTAAATAATAAGGCGGTTTTACTAAGCAAACTCATAGGCCTGCAGTGCTATTTTTAATGCATTTCTCTTTTGCATGCAATTTTTTTTTTTACCTTGTATCGAGCATTTGCAGCACATTTGATGTCAACAGCTGTTGCATGTTTTTTTATTTGCATTCATTCTGTGATTGCATGTGTTTTTCAAATTTTGCATGCTATTTTGACTTCACACCATTTCTGATTGTCACTGTGCTTCAAGCCTGTCTGTAACAGGAGAGAAAAAGCCAGCCTCTCTAAGAATCTAGTGTGCCCCCTTCTCCCCTCTGAGCCAGTTCTTGTGTCTGAGCCAATGTTTTATGTTTTAATCACTGCAGTGCCAACAGCACAAACCTACTCCTCCCCTGCACTCTTCCAGAACTTTTTTTTTTTTTTAATTTTGCAGTTTCCCTTTAATTTGTTTTCTCTCTGGCTGTGGCTCTTAACTTCATTTCCCAATAATTTGTCTGAGGACAAGCCACATGCCATTAGCGAGGAAGCCAGAAACAAAAAAATGCATTCAATAAGTTTGTCTAAAAAACTTTCTTTATTAATTTTCTCTTTCCTTATCCAAGAAAGTGCTTCCTCTGTGATAATCCAGCTATCCAGCAAGCCTTCTGGTTTATTGCATTTTTCTAATGAAATGCTCTGATACAGACAGGCAATCAAGGAGCAATTCAGTGAAAGGAGAGGAGCGGGAGAGGAAATGGAGGAGGTAGAATGTGAGTCATTGTAGGAGCAAAGCTGAAGTTGCTTTCAATCTGTTAGAGTAGGTAGTGCAGGTTCACAGTGTGGGCTGCAGAGCATGCTCCCAGAATGCAAGTGTTTGATTCTGCTCTTGACCAGATGACCACTGCTTATTCTCTCTCTCTCTCCCACATGTACTGTCACATTTAAAAGATACTGTCCAACCAGATTAAAATCCTCTCTACGGAGATAAGCAAGAGGAGAGAATCATTAGACTGATGCACTTTGAATAAAAAATAACATCCAAAAAAGTCGACCTAAATCACAGTGAGAAAATAAAATTAAAACATTTAAATGGCCTTCATTCAAAGTTTATGTAGATAATGTCATTTTTAGTTGGCAACAAGAAATTTAGCACCAAATTATTTAAGTTCAACATGTTGTCCATTCCACTTTTGGTGACTATTACTGTTGCCTTTATGGTAAATCAAAGAATAATAATTATATCGTCACTGAGGATTTTTCAAAGTTGAGAATAAATGCATTACCTTACCTAGAATGTCTTGTTGAGATCTCCTTCAGCTCATACTTACATGTGGTGTTCTCCAGGGATGAATTCTTGGTCCTCTCCTATTTTATATGCTATTGCTGCAGCTGGGCCTCATAAAAGCTACAGGATATATTTTACATTTCTTTCCTGATGATACACCATGTTATGTTGTCCTATAACCAGGACGTTCAATTACTGTGACACGCAGTATGGTTTTATTCTTTAGAGGCCTGCTCACTATTTTCATTTAAACTGGTGGGCCAAAAGAGATGTAAGCTTGTTGCCTTTAGTATTAGGCTGAACCGGTTTAAAAATGCACCTATTCTTGTGCCTCATAGCAATATCAGGTAGGACTGGCACTGGACTGGGATTTATCTTTGCATTTGCACTAATGTTAATCAGCCTCTAAAATTTTTAGGGATTATTTATTAACACTCAGTTTGTTATGTTAAATATTCTATCTTTAAACCACCATATAAACTATATGGACAAAAGTAATCGGGCACCTTATCATCAATCCACAGGGACTATAATGACATTGTATTCAAATACATGTACTTTTGCAGGCATATCAGCTTCCACTCTACTTGGAAGGCTTACCACAAGAATTTGGAGTGTTTCTGTGGGAATTTGTGTTCATTCATTCTGAAGAGCATATATGAGGTCCAGTGTTAATTTTGTCAAGTAAAACTATGACTACAAATTGTCAACAGGCTTTTTCAATGAGAAAGATTAGACAAAGATAAGCCAAAAATAGATCTTTGATGACTTAAACTGACTAAAAGTAAGTTTAGTTTCATCAAAATGACTAAAACTACACTAAAATGTTATTTAGTTTTTGTCATACATTCTAAATATTTGTCCACTGTGGGTAAATCTGTCAATACAAAATGCATCTGTAGCTATTTCTCCCAGCTGTAGAAAGCAGGGACCCTGGTTTGACAGGGTTCAGAGAAAATCACTAACATGATTTGGTACCAGATTCAGGCAAGAGAATAAATGCTTGGACTAAAAGTTGTGACTAAAATGTGAGGAATTTTTATGGACCAAAACTAGATGAGAATTTTTTGGAGTTTTGGTCAACCAAAGCTAGTCTAAAGTAAAAAACTTTTAATTTAAAGACAGACTAAAATTAAAAGTAGCTGTCAAAATGAACACTGATAAGGTCAGGCACTGATGCTGGACAAGAAGGCCAGGCTAGCAATCTCCGTTTCAGATCATCCCAAAGGTGCTTGAAGGGGTTGAGGTCAGGGCTCTGTGCATGCCAGTCATGTTCTTCCACTCTGAACTCATCAAACCATGTCTTTATAATCCTTGCTTTGTGTTGGGGCACAGTCATGTTGGAATGGAAAAAGGGCCTCCCCCAAACTGTTACCACAAAGTTGGAAGCTACGCTTTGTCGCAAAGGTCTCGGTATGCTGAAGCATTAAGATTGATTTTCACTGGAGATTAGGGGTCTAGCCCAAACCCCAAAAACAGACCAATACCTGTACTTTCCTCCACCAAACTTTCAAAGTTGGCACAGTGCAGTCAGGCAGGTAACATTCTTCCGGCATCTGCCACACCCAGACTCCAAAGACCACATTTCCACCGCTCCACAGTCCAGTGGTGTGCTTGCATGCTGTTGCACAGCCATTGAAACCTACTCTAGAAAGCTCCTGCAGCACAGCTTTTGTGCTCACATTAATGCCAGTGGGATTTCAGAACTGTTCAACAGTGGATCAGCAGAATGTTGGTGATTTTGTGCATCATGGTGTTTTTTGTTACCTTTACGTGGTCTTCTGCTTCTTGGCTGAGTTGCTGTTGTTCCTAAATGCTTCATCTTCCTTTTAGTTGTTTATTAGTTAAGTTACCTATGTAAACTCTTCCAAAAAGGCCCCTCCCTGAAATCGGACTGTTTTTCCTTGTATTCTTTTTTAATCATTTTTGTATTTTATTTGATATAACTGGGTAATACTCTACATTGTTGAACTTTCAGCCAATAACTGTGAATCATGGGATAGTCCTAATCCAGGGTAAGACCTCTGTCAAATGCTGAGTATTTAAATATATGGGTGATATCTGCAGTCCTCAGAGTCTGAAAAGACCTCACTGTGATGATGCAGCACCAGACACTCACACACACATGCAACCCTCCCTCTCCCAAAATCTGGGTGTGTACCTGCAGAGTCAGAGACAACTCCCCTCTTTGGTTCCAGACCCCATGAATCATTTAGCGCCAGGATTTCCCTGAAGCCTGCTCTCTGTCTTCGGGCACATGCTGCAACATCAGGCTGACAAGGCCAAGAATGACACGGAAAACCGTTTATCAGACATATAAGAGGTTTTTTTCAAAGTATTGGGGTTTTTAACATTCAAGCTCACTCAGTAATTGCAAATTTTGGTTTCCTGGGTCAGGATGCTCTATTATTGTCACAAGGGACAGCTATTGATGTGTTGTTGTTGAATAGCTTTATTGTAAACAGCCTTATCTGACCTCTAAAAGATTAAGGTTCTTAATCAGTGTTGAAGTCTGGAAGTGTATTTAAATCTTAAAATCATCTACTGTGATTAAATTTGTATAAAACATATCCTTGAATATATAAATATGATAAATAATTCTGGATTTTCACTCAAGGTCAGTAATTTTTGCTCCGACTTTGAGTGATCGTTCTGAAAGAGCTTAGTGTTTAAAAATGAGTGACAGTTTGGCTAGGAGCGAAAAAGCATGAGTGAAAGTGAAAGTCCTAGGTTGTAAATAAGTTAAAATATTCAGTTATTTAAAAAACAGGAAAAAAAAGCGCAGAGAGTTTTTTGTGTTAATTTAGCATGTTTTTCCCTGCCAGACTGTTCTCTGGGAATTCCCGACTCAGACTGGGAAGGGGAATTTTCTCTGTGCTTTTATTAACCTTGAACAAATGCGTGCATCCATGTGCACAGAGGCACTTAAGTTGACCCACTGATCACACACATTCTGGCTCGATCCCCACACACACTCCTCTGACTGGCAGGTGCATGGAAGAAAAATACATTTTTATGGAAGACTCGTGACTGTGCGATGTGCGTGTTTACATTCATGTGTGTTTAGTGAAGGCCTGTCTCAGATCATCCGTCTGCATTCCAGGTAATTAGGCTGGCCAACAGCTGAGTCCCATTAGCCCTGATTACAGCATTCAGTACCACAGAAGAAGAGAGAGAGAAAAGGAAAGGAGCCAGAGAAATGAGAGAGGGAGATGTGTTTGGATTGTACTTTAAAAATCAGTTATAGAGCTCCTGTGAGGATTATTCTGATTGTGTTCATTTTGGCACCTCCTGAATACAAAGCGATGTCTCTTATCACTTTGATTATCCTGTCCTGTACATGTGTCACCTGTTTTATTTTACAAAAAAGTTAAAAACATTACTTGCATTGCCCATATGTTACCAAATGTATGTGTAGAAACATCTTTATATGAGGGCTTTTGTCAGTTGGATGATTGATTGATAAGCTCTTTGACTGTAATCTCACTGGTCAACCAATCACAGAGAGAGAGGGAGGACAGGGAGAGTGAGAGAGACAGAGGACAATGAAGCAGAAAGAGTCATCTCTAAGTGATAGTAACTAAAGCAGTGATGCAGAGGAATAAAATGTTATTTTGTCTTTTTTCACACTGGTCATGTTCTGAATAAGTCTGGATTGCTGTTGAGTCAGAACAACAGATCAAAGATCACAGGAAACAATGAGTTCATGCAGGAATAGTATGAAAACCAGCCATTTTGCCTTTTTAAGGTTGATTTGCTGTTCACTTCCATATTAATCCTTCATTTTTTGCTTCTACTGTCGGTGAATACATCAGAATCCTGGATAAAATAAGTCAAATCACCTTTCCAAGAATACCCTAATTAGCTTGAATGCTGTGCTTGAACCATTTAGAGTACGAGCACAAACAACTTGTCTTTAGAAAGGTAACACTCTGTAGTTTCTTCCCAGACTGTCAGACTTACTGTAGCTGCTACTGCTAGTGAGTAATTCAACAAAAAACAAAATATCGGTTTAAACTCAGCTGGACCAAAGCATGCAACTTTAGCTAGCTCAGGCTCAAAGTTGATAACAATAAAACAGAAAGTGAGGATTTTACACCTGTTTTTGTGAGGATAAGTCCAAGCATTTTCCAATTGAGACTCCATTTTTCTCTATAGCATTGCTAATAACTGCCTAGAACAAAAATAGTTTATCACAGGACAATAGAGAACAAGAACACTAATTTGAAATTATACAAAAGCAGTCCATGGATCATGTTTGACTGGATTTAGATTGTGTGGACTCTTTCTGACACAGCAGGACTGTTTTGATGGATTATTATGATCAGGGGAGCTTCTAACGCTGAGCTGTGGCACTTTTGTTATTGTTTGTTTGTTGTTAGCCAGGCAAATGCATTAATTGTGGCAGCTGAGGGTTTTTTTTTATCCTGGAATGGTTAATATGGTCGGGATTCTGAGCATCAGAGCTTTCTGGTGGTGTATTACATGTTATATTTACATTTTATAAATCAGTGAATAGTAAGGAAAAACAATCTGCCAGCCCACCAATGGGCCCTTGGATTTTTCAGGGGTTTAAAGGTATACATTTTCTAGAAGGAATGCGTTGATGGCTTCATGTTAAATTCGGTGGTTTTCAACCTCAGAAGTGAACTTTTATTCACCAGTGTTGCTGTTGTAGCTTTGTGACCCAGTGATCAACAGGTGACATGTAGCATGTGCCACAAGATGGGCGTGATGTTGATACAGTGCCAATTTACAATCAGGAGTTTGTGCATTGTGTTGTATTTCAAAGGTGACAGCATGCTTTGCACATTCTTCCTCCTGTTTGGGTTGATCTCTCAGTGGACTGATGTGTTTTAGCAGTAAATCTAATTCTCACCTGTTTTCCTCAACACCATGTAGCCACCTTTTATAGTGCTATCTTTGTCAACTAATACACAGATGATATTGTTCAGTGGCTCCTGCTCATTGTTGGGCTGTCTGTGTTATGCAAGGTTCTATGTGTCTTACATCCACCCCTCTCTGCAGCAGTTATTTAAAAAAAAAAGTTTGTAGAAACTAAAAACTTCTTGCAGTATCTTTGAGATATTACACTGGATATTTCTTTACATATTTGAGTATGCAGACCTTGCATTTTTAAGAAATGATTCTCAAAGCCAGGCATCTCTTCCTCGGTAAGTTTTCTGGGCTCAGTCAAATGTAAGGAACTATTTTGCATTGGTACCCATGAGCATGTGTTTCATATTTTGGTGTGCAACTCTCCAAAAATGTGTCAGTCTTCAATGTGGCTTCCCAAGGTGGAAGTTTGACCAAAGTTGCAATCTTAACTTCAATCCAAAATGAATCACAGGCCTGTTTTTGTAAGATTCCTACAAGATAAGAAACCTCATATTTTAGGATGAGTCTTAATTCCACATTTGGGTTTCTGGCTGCAAAAAGTTCAGGGCTGCAATGTTTGGGAGTAACAAAAACCACATAACCACAGGAAGTGAAGCCACTTTTGCTCAGCTGTTAGGAATCAAGACCACACTCATAAGTTGTGTTTGTGTGGTCAGACTGCAAAATAAACAACAACATCATCAACAAAGAGGGCCAGCACAGATGTAACATTACAACCAGGCCTGGATGTTGTTTAGTCTGTTTGTGTGTCGATCCAAAGTGTCTTTCACATCAACCCCAGGAGGGACAGACCAACTTAAGAGGCATTTCTATCAGCATCCAGCTCAGGAAATGTGTATTTAATCTCACTGTATGTCCACATCCACCCTTTCTTCCTCCATTTAGTGCTCTTCTATCTCTGTCTGACCCACCTTGATGGTTTTCATGTCTCAGGATTGGGTGATTGATTCCAGCTCTGGATGGCTGGCGGACAAGAAGCCTGCACTGTTGTGTGTAGAAGCGGCTACACTCTGCTCCGTGTGATAAATTAGCGGCCTTTTAATGCACACAGTAGGGACACGGTAGAGAGAAAGAAAAATGCGGACAGGATGAAAAGGGAAGATGTCATATTAACCTGGAATAAGAAAGAAGGGACACTGGAGAGCAATGCATGAGCAGAGTATAATTTAGGAGAGGCAAATATGCAAAAAAGCAGCTAAACAGGTAACTGCATGTGAGTTTAGATAAGGAGTGCTGTGTGAAGTCTCTGGATTCTAAAAAAGTCCTCTCTTAACGCTCCAAATGAGTCATAAGTGTAAAGGCACATGCAGTGGTGAAGAAACACTACCCATCACAAACCTGAATTAAACACTGAAGTCAGTCTCTCACTAAGTCTTGTGTGATGCTGTTTCTCTTTGCCACTTCACAGCAACCGGAGAGCCACAAAGTGGAAAACAGCCATTCAACTCCAGAATATTTTTATGTGTATGCCATCACTTGAAATGCCTCTAGCCCCAGTTTTAATGATGCTTGAATGTTCTTCTCAATCCTTTCAGAAAGTTGGTGAAGCTAAATGACCTTTGCAGCCAATTAACCACAGAAAAAACCTGGCGTATAATTCACTGAGTGTTTTCTCTTTCTTCTTCACAAGTTGTTCCTTCCTTGGAAGTTAAGAGGATGTGACAATGATGATAACGGCCATGCCCTTTTGAATTATTGCAGATTAAACCCAATTCTGTGGAGATATTCAACTCAAAAAAGCTACATAAAAGAATAGACCAGCTGTGGCCCTGTCTATCCATCCATTATCATTACTCCTTGTCCTGTTTGGAGTTGTAGGAGGTTGGAGCCAATCACACTGTCTTTGGACAGGAGGCTGGGTCACCAGTCAATCACAGAGCTGACATAGAATGACAGACAACCGGTCATGCTCACACCTACGGGCAGTTTAGTGGCGCATCTTAACCTAACAAGCATGTTTTTGTGTTATGAGAGGAAGCAACCATGCATGGGTGAGCATGCACACAGGAAGGCCCCTGTCTGATGGCGATTCAAACCAGGACCCTTGTTCCTTTGAGGCAACAGCTCTAGCTGTTGGCTCACAGCCATCACCTTGAGAGCTATACTCTTTAATATACGTTATGAGAACACCATGAAATAGAATACATTATAAAGCATATCGTATCAGAGAATAATGTTGAAACATCTACCTCATTGGCTGTGATTTTCATTTAGGCACTTAAGCCAACCAAATTAATCATGGTCAATATAAGTTGGCTTTTTGACAAAAAAAAAAGAAACCCTTTCTTTATGTCAAAGTGAAAAAAGATTTTTAATAAAGTAATGTCAAATAAAAATGTGTAGTCTAATAAGTGACTGCCTAAATATTCACCCTCTTTTAAAGTGACTGACCTAATTCAACAGAGGTCCAGTAAATTGTTGCTAGTAGTCTCACAATTAGAGAAATGGGGATCACCTAAGTGCAGTGAATGTATTTCATGTGATTGTAGTCTAAAGACACCTGGAAGGTCCAGTCGTGGGTGTATCAGTACACTGGATCTCAGAGAAAAGCTTACTGAAAAGTTTAAGTCTGGGTATGATACAAAAAAACATTTTCAAGCCACTGAAAATCCCTGGAGTTCAGTAAAATCCATCATTCAAACTGAGTAACTGTGAAAGAAGGAGACCGGCGAGAACGGCCACCAAGACACCTATTAATACTCTGGAGGAGTTCCAAGCTTCAGCAGCCGAGATGGGAGAGACTCTGCATACAACTGTTGCCCAGGTTCTTCACCAGCCAAAGCTTTATGGGAAAGTCACAAAGAGAAAGCCACTGTTGAAGAGTACTATTGAATCTGGACTAGAGTTCACCAAAAGGCTTGTGGGGGACTCCATGGTCAAGCGGGAGAAAGTTCTGTAGTCTGATGAGACCAAATTGGCCCTTTCAGGCCATCAGACAAGACAGCAAACACTGCACATCACCAAAAACACACACCACCCACACTGTGAGGCACAGTGGTGGCAATATTATGCTGTGGGGATGCTTCTTGGCAGCTAGCCCTGGAAGGCTTGTAAATGTAGAGGGTAAAATGAAGGTGCACATGGAAAACTCCTAGAGGATCATCATATTCAGTCTTTAACAGAACTACAGCTTGGTAGAAGATTTAATTCCCAGCAAAACAATGATGCATGCAGCAAAAGATACACAGAAATGGTTTAAAGACCAC
Source organism: Cheilinus undulatus (assembly GCF_018320785.1). Classification (NCBI taxonomy): domain Eukaryota; kingdom Metazoa; phylum Chordata; class Actinopteri; order Labriformes; family Labridae; genus Cheilinus; species Cheilinus undulatus. The sequence goes on from NC_054872.1 coordinate 18,481,259, forward strand.
AAGGCGAATGTTCTGGAGTGGCAGAGTCAAAGACCAGACCTCATCCATTAGAGAATTTGTGGCTGGACTTGAAAAGGCCTGTTCATTCCTTTGATTGATTTGGAGGGGGTGAATATTTATGCTGTTGCTTATTCTTTACATGATGCATTTTTATGTAATTGGTACGTAGAAATCTGTTTTCACTTTGAATACTTTTTATAGGCACTGTAATTACTTGTAACTATGTTTTGTTTAGTGCTAACTTTCTTTATACTAACAAGACGACTAATCAGTGAGCCAATATGAGTCAGCATGTGCTGAAAATCAGAGCAAAGTCACTTTCAGGTTATGTGTTTAGACCTATGAATGAAAGAAGCTCACACGACAACTTAATACTATAACATCCACATGCAGAAATATCTGTTTTTGTGTATTTCCCACTGCACAAGAGAAGACTACACTGGGGAGAGCTTGTGTATATTAGAGACAGCAGCACGCGTACAACGATAAGAGCTGACCAGAGACCACATGATGAGGTAATCAGTATCCAAGTGTTGATTCCAGCGAGCCTCCAGTCATCATGTAGATGGAGAAAAGTGTATATCTCCATGGCTAATGAAACCCTGGGGATTTCAGGGTTTAGGGTTCATAAAGTATTTATGGTATGTTCATTAAGTATTGATTAAGCCGTTACAGGGAGTTTAGACACCCAGACAATCATTATGAAAGATTAGAACTTGGCTCGAAGGAAGAAGACGATGGAGGAAGTGTGGAGAGGGAAAGAGGTAGAGGTGTGGGATAAATGGAAATGACAGAGAAAGGAGATGAAGATGGCGTGAGGGAGGAAAGTGTAAAAGATGAGGCAAGGGAAAGAGCAAGGAGGCAAGAGAGAAAAAGAAAAGGAAGTAGAAGTGGAGGAAAATGTGCTCTTTAAATATTAATTAAGCATTCAGATAGCATTTTAGCTTGGAAGACTACCATTATAGGAGATTAGGTTTTAATCTGAGGAAGAGGAGGAGAGGAATAGCAAGTACTGTAGATAAAGGGAGGAAGTGAGTGATAGAAAGGAGGTGGGCTGATGGGGGGGCCAAAGGAGAAGGAAGAATAGATGGATTAAAAGAGGAAATGAGCAGGATTAGGTAAAAGACAAGCATGAAAGGTGAAAGGAAGGAATCAAGACATAATGAATAGAAAGTCTCATTTCCCTAATCATATACTGCTCCTTTAAGAGAGTGTTCTGTGAGTTGTTTTCGAAGCATTTCTAGTCCCTGGTATGCACTTTATTTTCTTTTTTCTATACATCCTCGTTAAATACCTGCTCTTTCTTGATCGGGATCTCAGAAAGGTTGTGATATGTCATTTTTATGTGAAGTGTTGCTATTTGAGATGCAAAAGAGCTCCCAAAGATATGTGACATTCAAGCACCGCCTCGGCAGACATCCATCTGTCTTGCATGCAGATCCAGCAAGTGTTTTCCACAGGTATTTAAGTATCATTTTGCCCTCTCTTTACCCTCCGGCTCTTCAGCAGGTGGTTTGTGCGGTAAAGGGTAACCAGGAAGTAGCATGATAAGAGGTACAGACCTGCTGTAATGATGCAGCAATGAGGTTTAATGGGGCTGAAAACACGGGTTGACTGGCTGGCAGGCAGGCTACACAGTCAGGCAAGGAGGCACAGTTGGTGTGAAGCTGTTTCCCGCTTGTGACAGATGTTACAGAGAGAGAGAGAGGGACAAAGAGATGGAGAGAGAGGGGGACAGAGAGAGAGAGGGAGAAAGGTGAGTCATTTGCAACATGCAGAGTGAGAGATCACAGCAAAGTTACTTTTTGCAAACAGCAACTTTGAGCAAAGTCAAGCAGAGTTCATTCACATGTGGCTGCTCTGAAGTACTTTCACTTCATATCCCAGAAGTGCTCATGCAAACAAATAAATGGTTTTAAGGCCAGCTGTGTGTGGAGATGAAGTGTAATGGGACTTTGATAACACACCATGATGCCCCTGTTGCTTCTGTACTCATCACACTATTCATTTCCCCATACTGAGACCAGAGAAGGATCTTCAGACAGCAGCAGATGTTGGAATCAAAAACGGAAGTAGCAAAAGAAAATATTATGGCATCAGTACACTTGTGTGGACTTTGGAAAAAGTATGTGAAACACAACAGCTGTGAAGCTGGAAAAGCAGAGTAAGATTGTGTGAAAGACGTATTATCTTTGGATGAAATTTGCTTGACCACAAAAGAGGAAGTACAGTTTTTATATGGAGTTATTATCATGGCTTTATCCAAAAGTACATTTAGAGTTATGAGAGCATGAACTGGGTACTTTCACATTAGGACCCAGATCCGAGTACACTTGAGCCCAAGGCCTGGTTCAGTTTGGTCAGTGTGAATGCGAGCATACCACACTCAGGCACCTAGACTTAGTCTGCTTGGACAGTTGGCGGGCACAGTTCAAGTGGATTCTGGCATGGTACATATGACATGGGAACACAACCATACCTTGATATGGGACAGCTATGATGTCATCTGTTACACATCTGTCCAGGGGGGAAGGCCCATAACATAATAAATTAGAAAAAAGGAATTTTCCTTTCCGGTCCCCAAACAAATGAACAGGGTCAAAATGCAATTTTAACAACTATTTATTTAAAATTACTCAAATAAATGACTTTTACAACAATTTAAACAAAACACTAGGGATACAAACTAAGGAAGTACGAGCTGCATTCAAAAGCAAGATTGATCCAAAAGACAGAATTATGGAAAATACCAACTAAATGAGCAATATACAGCAAGATGATCAAAGTTAGGACATTACCACAAAATCACGGTTTCTCAAAATCGCAATCTCTGTCTACATGAGACCACAGGAAACCAAAAAAAGGCTTTAGTAAAGTGATTTATAAAGCTCTCTCTACAAGGACAGTACTGCATATTCACTGTTGTTCATGTGTTTTTGATAACATGCAACATTTTTATCACACATGGGGGCACGAGAGCATTTCATCACTTAATCCTCCTCATTACCATCCTAGCGCGGCAGCAACATTTCACGGCACATATTAACACAAAAATGCTGTGCTGGATCAGTCTTGTTATAATGAAGATATCCTTTAAGATTGTCTAATATTCCACAGACATTTTTTTCCTCCTACAGCTTTTAATTTTTTGTGGATTTTCTCAGAAGGTGCAGCTCTTCCTGCCTAAAGCGCAACAGGATAAAGATAGCCTTTTCAGAATGATATTTGTATTTCCCCTTCTTTAATTTTATCTGCTTCTTGAAGTGATTAACTATCTTTTTTAACCTTAAAATGAAAACTTGTCTCCTGTCTCCTCCATCAGCTGCGCACTGATGTGCAGCCAGTGGAGGAGGAGATATGGGAGTCTACGGGATGAAGTTTCTGTACTAAAACTTTAAGACAAAAAGAAAAAGTCTAAATCATTTCTAAGAAGCAGATATATATAAACAGAGGGAAAATAGAAATAGTATTCCTAAAAGGCTCCAGCTGTGCTCAGGAGCAGCACTGTGCTTTCTGAGAAAATCTGTGAGAATTTAAAGGCTATAGGAGCTGAGTTTGTCAGTGGAAAATGAATTATTCTCAGCGCATATATCCACCTTATTCCTGGGGCCGCTACTGTAAATCTGAATATAGGCAAAACTTCTTGTGCTAAGGTGGAAGTACATAATTACATGTAATTTAACACAGCAGCTAACGATACATGCTAACTATGAACGACAGTTGTTTGATAGAAAATCACAGCAAATTTGTAAATATTGATATATTTTTGAAATCACATTGTTTGTTTTGTAAGCTGTAAGTAAGTAAATTAGGTGGATACTACATTATTCCGGGGTCTACTGCTATAAATTGGCACTTCCCGTACAGTAGCAATAAAAGCAAAACATGATTCTTCCAAGGGATTACTGAAGTGATTTAGCGTCAACAGTGGTTGTTCTGTAATAAATATTTGCTGCAATAAATACTGCTTTATTTTTGTTAACTTAATCAAGTTAAATGAGTTGAATGTTTAAATATTTTCTGTAATGCTCAGTACCTGTTGTTTCAGTTGTGGTACTATTTACGTGACAAAGTTAAATATATGTCTCTAACAACAGTGTTTTAAACATGCTGTTCACTGTTTAAGTGCATTTAAGATGTAATTCTTTCAACATCAATTCATTATTAATTCAAAACTTGACATTTACCAAACTGAAGAGCTGACTACTTCAGTCAAGGTTAATTTTATTTAATATAATTCCCACATTTTAAGAGGGATTAGTTGGTGGAATAAGGATTTCAGCAACCCCACAAACTAGGAATGTTATGTGAAGGTAATGTCCAAACTCATTTAACAAAACGTGATCGTTTATTACTATACTGATATGAAACTAATAAAGTTAGCTAAATATGCTCGTCTAGGTTATCAGAGGTAATGTCGTCACTTTGTACTCTTAAGTAGAGGGCAGAGAAATAATAATATTTTCCTGATTGAGGTGAAGCAGTCAAAAGTTACATATTTTAATGTCCAAATTGCTCTAAAAATCGCATTTCACATTTCATATTCAATGCAAAGTCCCATTTAGATAGAAGGGACCGGAAGTTGCGCTCATATTTCACGCAAAGAATCATGGGAACTAGGAATAAGGTAGATACGTTACAAGATTGATCTTGCAAAGCCTTTTTTTTGTTTAAACAAGACTTGAAATTTCTCCGCCGTGCTACGATCGTGATGACAGTGATTATCATGAGGATCGATAAAAATTAACATGTAATCATTTCCAAAATTACTGTCATAGCCTGAATTAAAAAAAAAAGTCATTGATAGCACTCCAACTGAGAATAATATTCTCTCTTCTCTAAATCCAGCTGTCTGTGACTTGACAAGGTGAATCACAGTTAACTACACCAAACGGCTTGTAAATGGACAGGCAGACGCTATAAAGACTTTGCGTTTTCACCTGAAAACGCTGGCGTGTAAATAGGGCCTCAGCCTCACATTCCACTTCCACCAGCCTCTCCCCCACTGACCAATCACCAAGCACCACCTGGGAAGACAACCAAAGATCCACACACATGAAAGACAGCACACTCACAAGCACATGAGATGAACAAAGTTGTATGAACAGACAGAGCCCTCACTCTTACACTAAAGGAGGACACAAAGCACAACAGCAATGTGAAAGCAAGCCAGCAGGGGAGAGGGTAGGGGGACCAATCACATCAGGGCACAGCGATTTTTAAGTCTGTAAAAAGACTTAAGACAACAAAAGTGAATCCAGCATAGAAAGCAAAAGATGTCTTCTTTTTAGAACAAAGCTGACTGTAGGAAAAACTTAGCTGGGTGGAAGTTAACTAAGATTATGTGGTAATGAGGAGCTTCTCTCTGCTTTATTGTAAAAAAAAAATTCAGATAAAGGTAAATAGTTTACAAAGGAAAGATAAGAAAAAAAAAGAATTATAGCTGAAATCAGCATAAAAGCTAAACAGTTTATTTGTTTACTGGTTTCTTTAGTTGATCAAGGTCAGAGGTCCCCATCTGTCTGTATGGGATGCCCATATTTGGTCGATCCTGTACCTACTGGTTAGTCCAGACCAAGAGCAGAAATACATTACAAGCATGTCCCTAGAAAAATCTATGTAAAAAGATGACAAGTTACAGACATTTAAGCAAGGGACCTAAGATTTAAGAGTAAGAAGACACTTTGAGCACAAATGGAGAAGATCTAAGACCAAACAGACTTTATGAACACAAAAGCTGGTTGTAAGGGAAAGTTTAAAAAAAAATTGAGCACAAAATCAATGAGTCATACTCTCCAAACTTTAGAATGCGTTCTTGAATAAATCCTCAATAATAACTCCAAAATTAACCATTTTTTTTCTTCACGACTTTCAAACAGAGAGAACACGCAGGATTGTGTCAGTGATGCCTCCGTACACTGCGGGGAAAATCCTTCACACACAGAGCAACACTTCAGTGAGAACTGAAATCCTTTTTTGTCAAAATGAGGTAGTTATTGTTCACAAGGTCCACAGCTACAGAAAGAGTTAAAAGCAAAGTGGAGTATAGCCTCAGGTTCGCTCCAGGAACTAATTTGTCTGAATGATAGAAACTGTGTGACTTTAAAGAGTAGCACTGAATTAACTTGTAACCCGGATTTGTAATAGTGCTTTCATCAACTTTAGTCTTATCAGCCTCGGAAACTTTTACTGCTGAATCTTCTCTTGGGTATTCACTGTTTAGCCTTTAAGATCTATTTCTTTGTCCTAACCTTGTGTGTAAATTCCCTGTTTGTTAAGAAGGGCCTTATTAAGATGTTGTTTCCATTATTTCTTAATGTGCCTAGTCTTAGTGTGCTGCAGTTTGTCACTGTGTATAAGCATGCTCCCATGAGGCAGTAGTTAAGAACTCTGTAAACCTGAATATGTATTGATTTTATAAACAAAAGGCTCACAGTAAAGTCATCTTTCTCTGAATGTGGTCAGTGGAACACAGATGTGTTGTTTTACAAGTTTAAGGCTTGAATAATTTGAACAGAAGGCAGCCCTGCATCCAGGACATTAAATTTGTATTATGCTGAAGTGCTCTCCTAATGAAGTTGTGGTTACAAAGTAATCACTGCTTAGGCTATACAGAGTTTTCTTAAGATTAAATGAAACAGCACGGCCATGAATCAAGCTTAACTCACAATAGACCTCTTGGGTTGAATCTTGCATGCACTGTGCCGTGCAGGGATGGAGATACACTTCCTGTTTCACCATGTATTTGCATGTGTCCGCTTGCATTATGAGTGATCTTGTGAATATACTTTCCTATAAGTATCGTGTTACTGGAGTACACCACTAGAGGTAATATGAGTGAGCTCAATCAGTACACATCTACCTGATGTGAAAGATGTAAACGACAAACATGGAAACGCTTGAGGAGGTTAGGATAATGTTAATCCTGAGATCAGATCGATATAATGCTAAAATTGATCATCAGTATTAACATTAGATCAGCTCAGGCCAATGACTGATGGTCAGATGACACCATCTGCTCTTTATTTCTGTAACATTTTCATCCACACATGGACATGCTTTGGACATGCTTTTAATATGTATAGATGTTAATTCGACAAAAAGAGACACGAGTCATAAAAACTTGAAGAACAAGTTTAAGGGTTTTCTCATGAGTCTGGAACTTGGGTAACTTTCCAGGGTCTTAAAACATAAAATTCACACCACTAAATCTGAGATCGAACATATTTTTCTCTATTTTTCAATTTATTTTTTATCGTTTCTTCCACTATCTTAGTGAGGCTGAATAGCTCATAATAGAGAGAAAAAGAGACAGAGAGCCTGTGATGTGTCCCTCAGTGTCTCTGCAGACAGGAACTGCTCTAGGTAATGGCTCATAATCAGCCAATTTAAAAAAGAGCCAGGACTTTTTTGTGAGTATGTGAATATTTTGAATACTTTTTGTCACAGAATGATTATTTTTTTCACTTTTTGGTCCCCAAGAGAATGGCGAACCAGTCTGTGTCATAAAAAGTCTTGGTTTTTGTTTACTGTGTGTCCTACATGAAAATCTTTGAGTTTTGATTTCCGCTTAGTTTTTTTGTCCTTTTATATTTATAATCCCATAACCATTTTTTCAATCTAAGTGGCATTACTGCAGCACACATGTTCTTAAAAGCCCAAGTTGTGGTGAAAAAAAAGATGTTTTGATCTTGAAAGTGCTCCGCAGCGTGGATGTTTTACAACCTTTTTCAGACATAAAGTCCAGGTGAGACAAATTGAATAGAAAATAGCTTAGGGCTCAGAGGGTTTATAAAAACTCATCCAAAAAAGCTCAGATACATTTAGCTGAAAGTCACCATTTTGCATAGTCACTTTCACAACTGATCATATTTTCATCAGTTTCCGGATCAGTTTTCCAGTTATTTGTCCTAGCTAGTTTGACGGACACATTTGTCTCTCTGCAGTTACAATAACACACTGATATGCAGAGCTGTGGTCTGACTTTACCAGTTTGTCTTTAAAACTTTCAGCCATTATTGTCTCTGCTGCTTTGTTGACTGTCACACTATTTCTGCCTCCACCAGTCATGTATATATACTGCTTCTTGTGTCTGCATGGTGTTCATTTTTTAGGACGTGCAGAGCAGACACAGAATAGTGACTCTTGGGATATGTGGCAGCCATGATGCGTCCCTGTACATATAATTACGGATGAGTATATCTCTGGCCTCGGACTGCCACATTGGAGTCTTGAATTTCTGCCCTCAAGCTGGTCTGTGATTCAATTAACTTAACAAATGAGCATGATCAGTCTTAGAAACATGTTATGATTATGGTTTGGATAGAAAGGTTGGTGGTTTTGGGCAAATTTTAAATTAAAATATACAGCCGAAGTCCATGCTTTCTTGTTCAGTTTGAATGTTAATTAAACAAAAAAGATACATTTGCAATTCCTGCAGTAGTCAGAGTTTACAGTAGTTCATAATGAGACCTATTACATGGCACCGGTAACTGAGTGGATATGTCCACCAATCCCATGTGTGAGGCCCATGTTCAGGTCTGGCTTGTGGCTCCTTTCCGGGATGTAATTTCCTACACTCTCTCTCACCAGTCTCCAACTCTATCTGCAATCGTGTCTAATAAAAGCATGAAAGACAGAATTAAAGAAAATAGGGTCCTTTTCCTTCTGGTAGAATTGTTCCTGAAACCAGTAAAGCCACCCCCTGCTGGACATTAGAATCCCTGCAGGTTAAAAGCAAACTAGGCTCAACATTTGGAAGTAAAGGTGACTTCTTTTTTAAGTCTTTGAACAGGAGAAATGATGTGATGTTCACATGGACACCTGGCAGTTGTTTGAAGACAGACTTGAAAACTGTTGAAGTTAAAAGCGAAGTTTTAATAGTGGTGTTGAAAAGCAGGTCAGTCAAAGTAGAAGGGTTTGATGATGATCTCAGTGATCTCACTCAGTAAGAAAGATGAGTCTAAGATCAATGACAGGCTGCACAGCTGTTACACATGACTCCATGCCTTTGATGTTGCTGCTCTCGCCTGTCACTGCTTGCATCAACACACACTCGCACACAGACGCAGAAATGCACGTAAATGTGGAAGATTACATTTAAAGCCAGTTGCCGTGTGTGGGTAGACAACTGTGCCACTGTGTGTGTGGGACTGTGTGCCAAAAGGAAAATCCCTGCTGACGAGGAGAGATATTCAGACGGAGAGAGAAAGTGAGAATATTTCAGTCTTCTTCAGTGGAGCTGCTCTGCTTCTTCTGAGTCACTGATTACATAGATGGCTTTGGTCACAGTCGGCCAGAAGTGGAACTCCCACTCTGGAAATCAAACGGCTCGGCACCATGCAATGGAAAATCCTCCATGGAGAAGGGAAATATTTATGCTCAAAATGAGCCACATAGGGCGGCCGGTTTCGTCACACTTTCACACAAGTATTCACACACACGCAGTCAAAGAAATATACAGCCTACTGTTGTCTGCCATGGAACTTAAATTACACTTAACATGTTAGATTTTTACCGTGCAGTTTGAATTACACAATATAGCATGGATTAAAAGTATCTGATTCATTTTTTATGACACCAGTGGAATCAAATGTACAAACAGCATCACATTACAACACTGTATGGATTCTGTTTCACTGAATGGCTGTTTCTGCTGTTTGATGTTCTACAGCATAAGAGAGAGAGAGAATAATAACTTTATTTATGTAACACATTTTAAAAAAAAAGCTTTACAAAAGGCTCTCTCATACAATACAAGCAAAAGCAAGAAAACCCACACAACAGAAGAACCAAAATAAAGAACATGAACAGAACAACCTAAAAGCCAAAAGAACTCATGTAAGAACCCAAACAACAAGAGACACTGAAACTGCAATGAAACACAAAAAATTATAACCTGAACCTTAAAAGAACACAGACATTAAAGGAACCTCCTCGCTCCAACAAAAGAGGAACCAAAAAACAAAAGAACCCATGAACAAAAAACAAAAACCCTAACAGGACCTAAACAGGACCTAAACAACATAACAACAGAAAATCATCAAAAGAACCCAAACAACAGTAGAACCTAAACTACATAACAACAAACTATCAAAAGAACCCAAACAACAGTAGAACCTAAACAACATAACAACAAACTATCAAAAGAACCCAAAAGGCAGTAGAACCTAAACAACATAACAAAAAACTATCAAAAGAACCCAAACAGCAGTAGAACCTAAACAACATAACAAACTATCAAAAGAACCCAAAAGGTAGTAGAACCTAAACAACATAACAAAAAACTATCAAAAGAACCCAAAAGGCAGTAGAACCTAAACAACATAACAAAAAACTATCAAAAGAACCCAAACAACAGTAGAACCTAAACAACATAACAAAAAACTATCAAAAGAACCCAAAAGGCAGTAGAACCTAAACAACATAACAAAAAACTATCAAAAGAACCCAAACAGCAGTAGAACCTAAACAACATAACAAAAAACTATCAAAAGAACCCAAACAGCAGTAGAACCTAAACAACATAACAAAAAACTATCAAAAGAACCCAAAAGGCAGTAGAACCTAAACAACATAACAACAAACTATCAAAAGAACCCAAACAGCAGTAGAACCTAAACAACATAACAACAAACTATCAAAAGAACCCAAACAGCAGTAGAACCTAAACAACATAACAAAAAACTATCAAAAGAACCCAAAAGGCAGTAGGACCTAAACAACATAACAAAAAACTATCAAAAGAACCCAAACAGCAGTAGAACCTAAACAACATAACAAAAAACTATCAAAAGAACCCAAAAGGCAGTAGAACCTAAACAACATAACAAAAAACTATCAAAAGAACCCAAAAGGCAGTAGAACCTAAACAACATAACAAAAAACTATCAAAAGAACCCAAACAGCAGTAGAACCTAAACAACATAACAAAAAACTATCAAAAGAACCCAAACAGCAGTAGAACCTAAACAACATAACAACAAAACTATCAAAAAGAACCCAAACAACAGTAGAACCTAAACAACATAACAAAAAACTATCAAAAGAACCCAAACAGCAGTAGAACCTAAACAACATAACAAAAAACTATCAAAAGAACCCAAACAGCAGTAGAACCTAAACAACATAACAAAAAACTATCAAAAGAACCCAAAAGGCAGTAGGACCTAAACAACATAACAAAAAACTATCAAAAGAACCCAAAAGGCAGTAGAACCTAAACAACATAACAAAAAACTATCAAAAGAACCCAAACAACAAAAGAACCTAAACAACATAACAAAAAACTATCAAAAGAACCCAAAAGGCAGTAGGACCTAAACAACATTACAAAAAACTATCTAAAGAACCCAAAAGGCAGTAGAACCTAAATAACATAACAAAAAACTATCAAAAGAACCCAAAAGGCAGTAGGACCTAAACAACATAACAAAAAACTATCAAAAGAACCCAAAAGGCAGTAGAACCTAAACAACATAACAAAAAACTATCTAAAGAACCAAAACAACAAAAGAACCTAAACAACATAACAAAAAACTATCAAAAGAACCCAAAAGGCAGTAGAACCTAAATAACATAACAACAAACTATCAAAAGAACCCAAACAACAAAAGAACCTAAACAACATAACAAAAAACTATCAAAAGAACCCAAACAGCAGTAGAACCTAAACAACATAACAACAAAACTATCAAAAGAACCCAAAAGGCAGTAGAACCTAAACAACATAACAAACTATCAAAAGAACCCAAAAGGTAGTAGAACCTAAACAACATAACAACAAACTATCAAAAGAACCCAAACAACAGTAGAACCTAAACAACATAACAAAAAACTATCAAAAGAACCCAAAAGGCAGTAGAACCTAAACAACATAACAAAAAACTATCAAAAGAACCCAAACAGCAGTAGAACCTAAACAACATAACAACAAACTATCAAAAGAACCCAAACAACAGTAGAACCTAAACAACATAACAAAAAACTATCAAAAGAACTCAAACAACAGTAGAACCTAAACAACATAACAAAAAACTATCAAAAGAACCCAAAAGGCAGTAGAACCTAAACAACATAACAAAAAACTATCAAAAGAACCCAAACAGCAGTAGAACCTAAACAACATAACAAAAAACTATCAAAAGAACCCAAAAGGCAGTAGAACCTAAACAACATAACAAAAAACTATCAAAAGAACCCAAACAGCAGTAGAACCTAAACAACATAACAAAAAACTATCAAAAGAACCCAAACAGCAGTAGAACCTAAACAACATAACAACAAAACTATCAAAAAGAACCCAAACAACAGTAGAACCTAAACAACATAACAACAGAAATATCAAAAGAACCCAAACAACATAAAAACCCAAACAATATAAAACAACAAAAGAAACCCAACAGGGAAAGAATAAACATACAACAAACAAATGATCTCAAAATATTACAAACCTAAAAGCATTAGCATACACACATACTACAATACAACATATAAACCAACTACTTCAAAAAACACTTAGAACCATAGTAACATTAAAACCCAAACATATTGAAAATGATTAGAACCCAAGCATTTTAAAAACACGAACAAACTACAATACGCCTTAAAACCCAAGCAATATAAAAACCCAGATAACACAAAAAGGTTCCAAGCAAGCAAGAATCTAAACATGATGGAAACAAACAACAAAAGAACCCAAACAAGGAAAAAAATAGAAATAAACAACATTAGAATCCAACAAACATAAGAAGCCAATCAATATGGGAAACAAATCAAGAACACCCATGAAAAGAACACAAACATTAGAACCCAAACAGCACTAGCATCCAAACATTAAACCCAAAACAACATGAGAAACAACTTAGATCCACACAACTGTACTTGATCATAAGAGCCCAAACAAGAAAACACAACAACATTAGAGCATAAACAACTAATAAGAACAGAAGAACCTTATAAAATAAAAACTGATGCAACATGGCTGAATGCATCAAATGCATATCAAAATACAGTCATGGACGGTAATTAGAAGGGACCAATTGAATAAGAAACAAATCTAAATTAAATAAGAAAGAATATGAGAAACACTGTGAACCACTTTTGAGCATGAGTGGCTTACTAATGGACTGTATCAGAAACGTTTGCACATCCCTTAGTACAAGAATGCTCATGGTTTATTTCAAAATACCTATTTCACTAATTTCCCTTAAAGGCCCTATCTTTATCATGAATGCATTCTAAGATTAATGCATCTTTTAAGACAAATGAGTACACAGGATTCTGTCAGGCACAGAGGGGAACTGAGGCCAATGCAGCAATCACTTCTTGTGAAATAAGAAAACATCAGCAGCACTGAGAGAGACATTTTCTGGAGCCAAAAACTATTATAACGTCATGAAATGATGGAGTTTGAACTTTTGCAACATGTATTTTTGACCTCTATTTCCATTTGTGTTTCTTCATGTCTTTCTGTCTTAATGGCAAAATGGAAAAGCCAGAATCCAGTCCCACATCCATCGTCATCACTACACTAACACACACAGGCTCACACACAAATATGCTCTTTCAGAAACTTGCACAGGCTTTGGTTTCCTTCTGAAGATCATTTAAATAAACTGCTTCTGACAAAGATAATCGAAATACACAAGTCGAACTGAAAGGCCAATAAGAAGGAAGTTCCCTCTTTTCTTAAAAAAATGAATGCAACTGATCTCTGAATCCTGAGGGGGATTTTCCTCATAGCTTCAGGGGTTCTGAGCATGAAGCCTGTGCTCTGCCATTTCTATGAAATGTTTATTCCTCTTTTGAGGGAAGTTTTGCCACTTGAATTAAATCTACTGATATTTTTCAGTGGGATATTCGGTTATAAATATGGAAATAAAACCACTAAATGCCATCCACAACCTTTAAAGCATTCACTGTTAGAAAACAGGTTTTACAGGGAGTTAAAGTGAAGTTCAAAATTTACATGTCTTAATTACGAACATTTTTAAATTTTCGCAGGTCAAGAGGGCCATCGTCATTGGCTTCCAGGTCTTTTATATGCTTCCCATGAGCTTTTGATTTATTGTTTCAAATTTGTGTTAAAGTTTAAGAAATTCAGTGTATTTTTCTATTATGTCTTTTTGGAAAACACCCACATTTATGGGAAACAAAAATCCATTGAATCTCTTCAAAGCTTTGAAGGCATCTTTATAAGACCTCATCACCAAAATGTGAAACGTATCTTTAAACTTTTGCCAATTCATAATGAGGGGATAAAAAACCATTTCACACCTTCTGTGTCTCCAAACAGCAACAAGAACAAGACCCCACCAACCTCTACATATCCAACCTCCCGCTGTCCATGGATGAGCAGGAGCTGGAGAACATGCTGAAGCCTTTTGGTCATGTGATCTCCACAAGGATACTGAGGGACGCCAACGGCCTGAGCAGAGGAGTCGGCTTTGCAAGGTATGCATAGTCACGAGTCTTTGATTGAAGTCATTCAGAAATCTCTGCTCCATTATGTGAGAACACAAGAAGTAAGGTCATTTGTTTTTGGTAGACTGTTTCTTTGCTTTAACAATATTAAATCTTCTAGAAAACCTGTTTGAAATGGTGCCACATTTGTAAGGAACATGCATTTGTGGGATGAGCAGCAGAGCTGAGTGGGTTGCACCCATGAAAAACTTTCCAAATCTTCTCTGCCAATGCCAAGCAGCTTATTTGGCTGTTGCTTTTTACTCTTGTTTTGAGCATCTGGTACCTCAGGTGCTGACATCAGATGCCAGTGGTCAGTAGGTGACTGCTACAAGAATCTGCATGCCACATTTGACTGCTCTGGATAGAGCTTGTGGGATAGAGCAACTTCAAGCTGGTGTTTTTAAAACAAGTTGCAGCATTATTTGGGGTGAGTCCTACTAGTACCACCTCCAAACTGAAGGCCAAGTTCCATATAACGGGATGTCAGAGAAAGGCCACAAGGTGGACATCCCAGGAAGACAGTTACCTCACCCTGTCAGCATTTAGGAACTGTAGGCTGTCTTCTACAGATTTTCAGTCAAAGTTTGCAGAATGATATGGCTGAAGGCTGTCTGCCCAGACAATTGAGAACAGACTTCTTGCAGCCAATCTCCGATCCCACTGGCTGTCAAGCCCCTATGGAGGAATGTCATGTTCCTCCAGATAAGTCCAGATTCTGCCTAAGGCAGTTGTATCGTGGGTTCTAAGTGTGGAGAGGAGTCAAAGAACACGATGCTGATTTCACTGATAGAGTAACATCTTTAGGTGGAGGCAATGTGATGGTGTGGAGCAGCATCTCCCCCACTGGAAAAACGAGGCTTGTCATCACTGTAGGCAATCGGAGTGATATATCGAGATGAGATTCTGCAACCAGTGGCAATCCAGTATCTCCACAATCTGGGACCAAACTCTATCCTCCAAGATGACAACGCTGGCCCCCACAGAGCGGGGTTTATCAGAGACTACCTCCACAATTTGGGAGTGGGGAGGAGGGAATGGTCTGCCAGCAGTCCTGACCTTAACCCCACTGAACACTTGTGGGATCAGCTTGGGCGTGCTGTTCATGGCCAAGGGAACCAACACAACCACATTGGCTGACTGATACTTAGTTCTGCTACTGATCCCACGAATGCATGTTCCCTACAAATGTGGCACCATTTAAAAGGGAAATAGACAGACTTTCCAACAGTAGAAGATATAGCATTGTTACAGCAAAGAAAGAATCTACCAAACACAGATTTCTTTACTTTTTGTGCAAAGTTTATTTGACATGAAAGTATAAATCTTTCTTCTTTTGTATTTCTTTCTTCTCTTTGTTTGGTGATTCTTGTAACACCTCCTACAGACCGTGTGTTTTAAGCAATCTTTTAAGTTTCTGGCATGCTACACTCTGCTACATGAATCTGTTAGGACATCAAGTTTGATATGTGCAGTCTAAACGATGACAATTCCTACTAAATGCTGCTGAATGGCAGGCTGCGACACATATACCGATATCCAAGAAATAAACATTAGATCGTGTCATTGATCTATGCCGCCAGTGCTGTGGAAACTAATGAAGAAAAAGCAGCAACAAAGCCGTTGTAATTATAGCATTCAGATGCTTATGAATACACCTGAGATCAAGATATTCCTCCATGGTGGAATCCAACAAACTTCTGCTTTTCGCCATTGTCTACAGTCTAATGCTAAATTTCATGGTTATCGTTATGGAATTATCTCCTGTATTCCTGTTGGTTGGTTGTTTGACATACTGTAGGTTGTAGCAGTAGTCACATTGTGAAATGGTAATCCTAAATTTCTGACACGGTCAGAATTTTCTCCTGGGCTATCTTTGGTTGCAGGACCATGCCACCGACTGTCTGTCAACCTGTCTCACAATGCAACAAAGGATTACAATTTTAGAGCCACGACCAAAGATATTGCCGGGATTGGTCATCTTTTGTCTGGGGCAGCCCAAAACCAAACAGTGTATATTAGGCTTAAAGAAGGGAGAGAGAAAGAGAGAGACAGAGAGAAAGAAAATATTATCTATTTTGTGGATAGCAGAGCGATCTTAGTTGAATTAAAAAAGAAAAAGGCTAAAATGGTTGGGAAATATACTGTCTTTCAGTACTGGTTCATCCAGGTAAGATTGATTTAACAGCATTTAACCAGCAGGCTGATCCGTGCATATAGACTTCAAATGCCAAGACTGAATTTAGGTTCCAGCTCTATCCTTTTAAAAGCCAAGATTTTTTTTTTTATTTCCACATTGAGTTGTATTCAAATAGATTAATTTTATTGAAATTTCAGACAAAAATAGCACAGACAATTATGTGTTGTATTAATAAGAAAAAGCACCACGACGCTGACCTAACCTCCTGCTGTTAATAACCAAAGGACTTCTAGTTCTAATGGAACAAGTCCACATTCCTGTACCCTTGGCCCCGTCACCCTCCTCTGTGTCTGTGTGGTCGTCTCAGTTACACCGCGGAGTGTGCCGCTGATTAGAATGCAGTCAGGGCTCCATTCAGGGTCACCGGCTACGTGAAGAAAACCCGAGACATGCTCACACACCACACACACACACACAGTCTCATTCTCCTGTCACCGTTTCCTCTCCCACACACACTCATGCTCACACGCTGGCTTTTGCTTGCCAAGCAGGCAATTAGTCATTGAGCTGTGATTGGGTGAGCGGAGCTGAATAGGGGCAGACAAAGAGGACATGACACACAACAGATCAGACTGAATGGAGCTTTTAAACCGGGACAAAGGAGAGGAAACCCCGTAGAAAAAACACAGACACACATTCTTAAGGCATTTGCTCGGGGATACAAAGACAAATAAGCACAGATGCATATAGTGACAGGGGGTTTAATGCACCTGCTGTAATGTAGGACACATTTGCATGCACACATTTCTGCATACATTGGCACACTTTAACAGAAGCACAGCACCAATTCTAGATATAAAACAGTAACAGAAGGAGCGATTTGTCCTCAAGTAACACCTCCATCCTTCTCTCTTTCTTTCAGGATGGAGTCGACAGAAAAGTGCGATGTCGTGATTCAAAATTTCAACGGGAAATTCTTGAAAACCCCTCCAGGCATGACAGGTAGGTGTCCATCAGCAAGAAAACAGCTCTGAGCTAGAAAGACTGGCGGTGTTTCTCTATAGGTCAGCGTGCTCATAGAGATGCATCATACACTCAGCCTTCCTACACATAAAGGTTGCTGCACTCAAAGGTCACGTTATTTTAACATGAACTCGGTTTGCTGCCAATCTCTCCAAACACTTCCAGTGAGTTCACAGTGCTCTGTTTGTTTCATGAAAGAAATCTTTTGTGTCCTCGGAATGAGAAAACTCATGACACAGTGGGCAGCTGCATGAGTGGGGCCAGAAGCTGTTTCTTTTTTCATATCAGGACTTGCACAGAATTTGAGTGTATGATCTGTACTTGTATTATATTTATTAATTACCTCAGTTTACAACAGAGACTTTGCAAGCAGGGATGGAGTCGCTATCCAGCATACCGGGCATTTCCAGATGGGTCGACGCACTTTTGGGCCAGTATGATTTATTCATTCATTTTTATCTGCTATGAACCGGCTCTACAGCTGCGCTGTCTCTTTATGACCGTTGACTGGTCCGATCACGTCTCCTAAAGGTCCTACACCCCCTTTCCCATCCCCACTCAGCTCCTTCTTGAAAGTGAAAGTATTCAGAGAAAACAAACTTACCAAAACGATCGATTGGAACTGTAAATAAACGCCAAATAAAAAAAAAACAGTCAGTCAAGATGCTGCATAGGTGTCAAAAACTTTGCAGTCCTAAAGGAGATGGTCTGATGCATGGTGAATGTACAGCTACACCGTGTGGAGGAGGAGAGGACAGAGCAGGACAGGCTGGTGTGTGACAGGGGAACAGAGGTGCAGACAGGTGAACCTGAGAGTGAAGCAGTGAATGAGCTCTGTGGATTATCATAATATAAGGTAAAAAGCATTATTAGACTGTGGGTCCACTTTATATATGAAGAAAAAATGTTTGAGATTAAATATGTAGCTCTTCTATGATCTGAAGAATGATGGTTAAGATGGTTAAGTCCTCTTGCTACACCTTAAAAGTTTCCATTAAGACTTCTTTTACTTTGTGTTCATGAGTTTTGAGAAGCAGCTTCAAATGTATGTTTTTTGACATTATTACTGTCATCAGTTCAGTAAATCTACTGGGCTGATGACAGAATTTTTTTACTGTCAGCATTTATTTTACATTTGGGTATTTTTTGTTGATTGAAAATACAAAGATGATAAATAATAGCATACATTTTTAAAGTAATTACTTGCTTTTTCTCTTGAGTAGGGTGGATTTGTCCACTTTACTCACCTCAGAACAGTGAATCACCATTAGATGTGCCTGTGCCTTACTGAGCGCTCAGCGGAGAATTGATTTCTCCCAGTAATCTGTAGTGTGATTCTCTAACTGTTTTTAGTCTCTTTTTTGTATCATCCTGTTGTGAGACCTCTTGGTGTAAAGGGATGTTTCTGTGAGCCTTTATTTCCCCATGTGAAGTTGAAATTCTCTGCTTTAAGTGTGAAGGAAGTGATTTAAACTTCACTGACCATGCTCTTTATGTACATGTGTGATGATGAGATCTGTTGTTCTGTGTTCAGCTGCTGAGAACAACAGAAGAATTAACTTCTAGAAGTCTAAATTTGGACACTACATTGTGGTATTAATCAGTAATGTTACATTAGGGTCACTATCTCCATATGTTGCCACTTGTTTGGCTTGAGGTTACCATGATATGCTCTCAGCGTATTTTTGGAGCATTCAGTATCTTTGAACTTAGTCTAGAGAATGTTTTGGGCATTATCTGTCAGTGTTTTGGGTTGTTGAAATGAACAAACATTTGTATGAAGTAAGCATTTTTGTCCACTTGTGATGATAAGGGTGTTTAAATCTTAAGAAATAGTCCTGTATGGTACATTTAGAACAAATAAAAAAGAGCTCTCTTTAAGCATTAAAATGTCTGTATTTTCACGGCATGGTCATGTGTAGACCTCAGAAACACACTATAACGTGTTTTAGCATCAAGTCTTCATCAGGAAGTCAAACAAACAGAAGCCTGGAAGCTGTAGGTTCTTTTAAAATGGTCCTGACCAATAGGAACCTGCCAACTGGGCATAAAGGTAATGGCCTGCAGAGGGTGTTAATACAGGTCAAAGGACAGACAAAAAAACCTCACATATAGAAATATTTACATATATACGCATGACAAAGAGAAATAAAGAACAGTGCAGAGATGTATATATGTATATATATATATATGTGTGTGTGTGTACATTTGTCATGTTCTTTATTTGTCTTTGTCATGTGTACATATTTAAATATAATATATTTACATATAATATAGATATTTCTATAAGTGAGTTTTTTTTGTGTCCTTTGACCTGTATTAACACCATCTGCTGGCTGTTTTATATGTTGACACCCATTTAGTATTGGCAAAGCTTCACCTCTACAGCACCCACCTTCCACTTTCTAATCTAAAGCTTTTTTGGCACCCTCATATTTGCTCTTACACTGCCAAGCCACCAAACTAAATTTCATTAAACCATTCATATTCTAAAAATGTTGGGGCACTGTGTTTGATGTGAATAAAAACAGAATGAAATTATTTGCAAATCTCATTAACCCATATTTTATTTACAACATAAACACATATCAGATGTTGAAACTGAAATATGTTATCCTTCAATGAAAAATATTAGCCTATTTTATATTTGATGGCTGCAACACATCTCAAAAACACTGGGCCAGGGCCATGTTTACCAGTGTATAGCATCCCCTCTTCTTTTACCAGCAGTCTGTAAAGGTCTGGGGAGTGAGGAGATCAGTTGCTGGAGTTAACTCAGGGATCACCTTTTGAGCAGAGCCTCTTATCACCATGCAATCCTGTATATTTATTTGGTGTTCCTGACTGAAAACAGACTTATGTGCCCTCAGGTGTGACAGCATCTGTTTGTGTACAAAGCTGTGTCCATGTGACTGATTATTTATCAACTTCATCTCCACTGCCTCGCTCTTTAGACCACCTTGAGTTGATTTAGTAGAAAGATCTGACTGATGAAATCCTCCACTGTGCTGGACACAGATTAAGACACACACACAGACAGACAAACCCCAAAGCAAACGATCGGTCTGCCAAATGAACAGCACAGACTTGTTGCTTTCATACACAGAGGGGGAGAAAAGAGGGGGCGTGAGGAAGGGGAGGATGAAAGGATGGGAGGAGAGGAGGAGGAGATGTAGTGAGGATGTAAGATGGGATGTGGGATGTCACTTGTTTTGAAGAAGAGATGAGAGGAGTGTGGGTGTGAGAGAAAGTGACGTACAGAGAGAGCACAGTGGGGTGACTGAACATGAGTGGATAACAGAAGGACAAGGTGAGAGAAAAGAGGGAGCTGAAGAGACGGGAAACATACTGAAGAAGAAAAAATGAGAGAGAAGATACAGAGACACTCAAATAATCAGATAAAGGGAAAAAATGGAAAACAAGGACAGATAGAAGCGTTCCCTACACTCTGGCAGTGTGATTTGTTTGGTGGGCTGCTCACTTTCTCACCAGAACACACTCATACACTGTTCTGCCTCTCTGGAACATACAGCAGAGTCATTTTATAGCACTTGAATGATGCATCATTGCCTTCACTGCTGCAGCTCTCTGCAGCTTGTGTATGTGTGATCTATCTTAACTATTCTACAAACAAATGCATAAGCAGCCATCAACAGCACTGTGCAATAATCTCTCTCTTTTTTTTAGGTTTTTTACAGCCCCTAAATGTTTCAGAAACACCTGTGTGTCCATCTTTAATCAAATTGATGGGAAATGCAGCTGTTTTAGAGATCTACAGGTGCAGAATATCATGTTTAAGTTTTGTTTGTGATTTAATTCAAAGAGTTAGACTTCTGTATGTTCTAGATTAATTTCATACAAAGTGGAATATCTGAAGATTGTTTCGTTTGAACCTTGATGAGCTCCTTTTGCACAGATTACTGCATCTATGCTACGTGCATGGAGCCAGTCAGTCTGTGGCACTGCTGGGGGGTTATGAAGTCCAGGTTGCCTCCCCACCCCAATCATATCTAAGAAATGCTAAGCCATCCAGGACCCATTTGGAAAAGTACCCATCCATTTAAATTGTTTTTATTGACAAAATCCAAACAAAATAGGCCTACCATCCATTATTATGACAGGATGTCAGGAACACTCAAAAAGAAAAAAAAAAAAGAAAAAAAGGATCCATTAGTTTTTTCAGAAAATAAAAAAACCTCAAAATACTCATGTTTAAAAAGTCATCAATTTAAAAGAAAAAAACTTTTTTCTCTCTTTTTTTTTTGCTTTAACAATATGTACATGAACTAAAAATTGTTGTTTTAGATTATAAAGTTAAAAAGTTGAAAATCAAACCATTTATTGCAGTTTGGTTTCTTGAAAATGTTTAACATTGTAAATTTCTCATTTAAAAAAACTTGTATTCTTTTAGTTACAATATCAAAATTTAAGATTTTACAAACTTGGATATGCCAAGACTTTTATAAAAAATGTATAACTTTTGAAATCCTGAGTTTTTTTTCTTGTAAATATACAAATTTATCATCTTAAAAAATTATTTATTTCCCCCCAAAAATGTTCACTTTTCTCAAAAAAATAAACAAATCCTCTTTTCTAGGTTGGCCCTAATATACTTTCATACATTATATTTCTAACCATGAATTATTTCATTTTAAAAGACTGTGTACATCTAATTTTGACAGAACTTTACAGATAGCTGATGCTACTGGTTGCAGGACTCCAAATGAATCAAATGTCAGCTGAATATATGTATATACAGAAGACAAAAAACAACTTGTTTACATATCATGCTGTTTTAATATTCTGTGTAATTACCTCCACATGTCCAAAAATGATTTGGATTTAAAAATGCTCGTTCACCTCTGCATCGCTGACCGTGGCTGTCCATATTTTCCTCTCTGTGCTGTGTCTGTCTGTGTGTAGGAATGTTGACTGAATTGCGTTGAGCCCACAAACCAGTAAAACTGTGAAAATCTGGCCACCCATCACTGTGTACTGATCCACAGAACACACAGACACAACAAACACGTACACACACAGTTGTTGCTGATCTAATACACACACAGAGGATCCCTGCCAGGTGGTGTTGATTTGTGTCAGTGGTTTTCTGTGTCACCAACAGTCTGTGGTACTTCTCTGCCTGATGTGGTGATAGCTTTGTACTCAGTGCTGGTGTTGGTCTACCAGTGACCAACATCTTTGGTCTTAATACAATCCAGATATCTCTGGTCTCAAAGGTTAAAGCTGCTCTGAGGTTACACGTATGTGCGTGAGTGATAGATGTGTCCTCCTATGTTTCTCTCATCAGTCTCACCGTCCATCTGTGCAGCCTGATGTATTGACAGGCAGCAGTAATATTTTACTCTCAAGCAGCAGGATTCATGCCAACATTGATCACATGACCAGATCTTCCATCAGCCCCTTGTTAACAGGAAGTCCATCGATCCACAGCTTCCTGGATCCTCTGGTCGTAGAGATAGAGGATGTAGATCTGCCATGGACTTATATCTCTGCTGCTGACCTTTCATTCATGCACCGAGAGCTTATATCTGGTCACACTTAGGATCTACAGTGAGCATGCGTTTTATTTGTTTCTTTGTTGGTATAAATAAATACCAGCCTTAAGCCTTTTTTTCCTAAATAATAAAGTAATAGAAACGTGCTTACATCTCCTAGAAACTCTTTCATCTCCAAATCAGATAAAAGTCTGGATTTATTCCTATTTGATAGACAAAGAGATTTAATTTTCTACAACATTTCTCTATTTTCTATGGAGAAAAAAATGTTTTTTAGTGGTCCTTAAGTACCTTTTAGTTTTACAGTAATGAGTGGTAATTATCTAGTAATTATTCGAGAATAAGGTGGTAATTTCCTTGTAATAAGTTGGCATTTAACCAAGTTATAACTTGGGGGTATTAAGTAAGTATTTACCTAGTAGTAATGTATGAATTATCAAGTTATTCCTCATAATACTGTGGCAAGTCTCTGGTAATTAGGTGACATTTTACCCTAACTCCCCAACCCTAACCCCTAACCCTCATAATCAGCATTTCTCTGGTAGTTAGGGGGCATTTTATCCTAACCCTGTCTCCAAGCGGTGTAATATTGTGGCAGTTCTCTGGTAATTTGGTGGTATTTTATCCTAAACCTAACCCCCCAACCCTAACCCTTGTAATATTTTATCAATTTTCTGGTAGTTAGGTGGTATTTTATTCCAACCCTAACTCCCCTTACCCTAACTCCTAACCATTAACCCTCATAATATCATGGCAATTCTCTGGTAATTAGGTGGCATTTAAACCTAATCCAAACCCTCTAACCCTTAACCCTGGCTCTCACAATACTGTGGCAGTTTTCTGGTAATTAGCTGGTATTTTACCAAGTAACAGATGCTAATTTTCCTTATAGGTTTCTTAATAATTCCCAAGAAGTTTCTTAATCTGTCCCTCTAAATCAAAGTTCCTGGATAATTTTCAAGTAATCTTTAGCATAAAGATAGGGTTTGGGTAAAATACCACCTAATTCCTAGAGAATTGCCACAATATTATGAGGAATTACTTGATATTTTATACATTATTACAAAATAAACACTTTCTCAATATTCATGTGTTTCTGATGTAATAACCTCCTTATCCTTAAGAAATTACTAGATACTTATTTCTATAAATTGACTTTGTAATAAAGACCGCCTAAAATAAACATTGCTGTAAACTTGGGCTGTTCAGATGGAAACAACACTGACAGCATTCAGGAGAAGAATATGTTCCAACCAGCCATTAGAGTTTAGTGCTCATAAATTTATGATTTAATATTCATTGAGTTTCTACTTTTAAACTTGAAAATTGAGGAATTTTTAAACCCAAAACCATATAAACTTGCAACTCCATAAACGATAAAATTAAAAAAGTATTAGATCATTTTTTTCATTTTTGTCCCTAAATCCGCCTTTGTGCATTGGCACAGTTTCCAGTTAAACTTTAAGATAGTGTGAATGTTCTAATAACTTATTATGTTGTGTTGATGTTATTCTGAATGATGTTAAACTCTCCAACTGAGATAAAAAGTTAGTTATTAAGAATATGAGTGTTATGTATGAGGAAATATCTATATATATTAAATTTCACCTAAATATGAATATAAACTAGGAAAGTGCCTGGGAGAAGATTACTGCTGTTACATCACAATCAGAAGGTCTCTTCTCTGGCTTGCATCCTAGTTCAGCCATGAATCAAAGGAAAATAGAAGTAAAGTCAATTTAAAGATTGGACAACACAGTTATGTGACTTGTTTGACTAATTCTCTCCCTTTTTGACGACCCTTTTGTCCCTTTTCATTTCTTGTTTATCCCTTTTTCTTTTTCTGGTTATCTTCCTTCAGACATTCAACCTCAATCTCATTCCTCTTCAACATTTTGCAATAATTCCCTCTCTCTGTTCCACTATCTAAAACAGCAGATCTTTGACTGTCTGTCGTCTGGTGGCAGGACACACAAACTGAGGACAAGAGTCAGAAGACTCCAGATCTCAGACAAGGCCCCATAATCAGTCAGCGCTTTCAATAAAAATCAGGAAGCTTTTAAAAATGTGTACAGTCTTCAATATCTGCTACCATCATGAGACATTTAGTCCCCATTCATTGCTGGAGCGGTTCAATACTGTACTTTCATAAATGGGAAATGAATTTTAGTTGATGTTTCTGATAATGGAAGAAAAAACTGAAGGAGGCTTTTATGAGAAAAATATTGTGTGATTATGTTGCAGAGCTGCTGTGTCAGACTTGGTGTCATCTTACATGCCATATTCACAGCTAATTATTCTGCACTTTCACACAGCCTTGGGTATTAAAATGAGATGCTTTATAGAAAATAATCAAATCACATTATTGCTGTCACATGCAGGCGTTGGAGTTATCTTAAAGTCATTTTTAATTAATTCCCTTATAGATTTTTGATCCGTTTTATGGAACCAAAGCACTCTGTAGCCTTCTAACATGTTGAGTTTATCTACATAAATACCCAACAGGCCTGTTACTTTTAAAAGCACAAACCACAAGTGTAACTGCAGTGTTTTTTCATCTCCACTGTGACGATCTACCAATGCAGACATACATATCTTCAATGTGATGGTGTAGACAGATGTTTTGATTTTCTGTAGATCTGATTGGGCTATTAATCAACCAATCAATGTATCAATTTATATCGATTGATCATTACACCCCTAGTAAATTTGACCCTTTATGATTTTCCTGTATATTTGGAAAAAATGTGAGCCTCTGATTCTCAAAATTCTCAGCTTGTCAGGTACGCATGTCAATGGCACAGGACTGGTGCTCACACAGGCGGTCTGAAAATCTTGACCTGACTTAACATGCACACTAAAATGAAAATCAAGCTGTGATGCAACTGTCACGTGACCGCCACTCACCCAATCTGAAAAGCTGTAAGAGCCAGATCTGAAAAGAAAGGATAAGGCCTGTTGAAAGAACTATGACTTGAGAAGATCTGTGATCCTTGCGTAGACTGTAGATGTCCTTGTGGGGGACTCTAAATGCGCAGAGGGAGGAAGCTGAAGCATTGGGAATGCACATCTTATGGGCCAAAACAAAGATCCTGGCATTTGGGGATGTCTTGGATGCTGCCATTGAGTCTGTGTCTGTGGATGGTGAGAGCTTTACCAGTATCTGAGCGTGAGGATCAAAGTCAGTCTGTTAGAACTTGGTTACTCCAGTCTTGCTCTCTTGTGAGGCCTGTGCTTCTTGGGGACTCCTTAGTGACAGCGTCTTTGGAGCATTTTTAGGTAGACCGTGTGTCTAATGCTGACGTGCTCAAGAGAGTGGGTTGGGAAGGGTCAGCCTCCAGACACGGAAATGGCAGCTGTGCTTTTAGGGGCACCTTTCCAAGGCCCGATCCAGCCAACCACATACCGGGTGTCCAGGACTCGGTGGGCTGGTCAAGCCAAGGGCGACCACGAGGTGGCAGCTGAGAGATACTTAGAAGATTGGGCATTGGCTTGGCACAGACCTGGATGATGACCATCAGGAGGCCTAAGCAGTACGGGACCAAGGTTGATGAGGCAAAGTGCTGAGCCAGCATATGCGGAGCTCCCATATCAGACCTGACTTATCTAGAGAGAGAGAGAGAGAGAGAGAGCGAGAGAGAGGGAAATTGTGCCCATTTTATACATGTCTCAGTGGCATTGAATAGCACCATTGTAACTGCCTGTGGGAAATAGTGCTGGTCTTTGTGTATCAAAGGCTATTTTCAGTGAGGCTCTTGCATAAGGTGCATTTTTTGCACCATTTTTTGCATTTTCCCTAACTAACATAAATGCAAAGGGAACAGGTGCTCCCAGGATGTTTGACTGCCTGTCCCCTTTTATACTTGCTCTGTAGATTGCATGCTATTTTATTCTCTCATTTTTACAGGTTTAGTGGCTGCAATAGCAGCACATTCCTTTGGCGAATCATGCCGTTTTTCAAAATAGTACCACATTTCTCTACAATCTTTTGTCACAGTTCCCTCAGACAGAGCTTTGTTTCCTGTCCTTTGCACAGAACATGTATTTTATTTTGTCTGCTACTAGATCAAGTTACAGTTGACAAAGTCGATGTTGTAGGAAATCATTTGTGATATAAAGTAAACCCTTGTTGTGTGAGAATTGCTTCCTCCTGTTTCTCTTTATGTTTGCGATGACAAATGTAGTAGATGTTGAAACCTTGTCTCTAGTGGGCACCAGAAATGAATGATGTGGTGATTGGATGTCAAACAAGCAGCAGCAGAGAAGACAAAGCATGGGGATTATCTGTTTCTCTAGTTTAATATAAGTTTTATAAAGTCTAAATCTCACTTCTCTCTCTCTTCCTACAGTTTTGTTTATTTCTGTAGACACGTCTGTTAAATTTTTAATATTGTCAAAGTGCTTAAAGCAATATGAATAAACATTTTCTAATATATATATATATATATATATATATATATATTCAAATCCTTTTTATTTCCGTGGCAAATCCTTTTCTTCCTCTCCTGTGTGATCCTTGAACATTTAACCCTCTGGAGTGTGTATTGTTCTGCAGGGCTTTGAGCTCTTTGATGCTTGAACAGAAAAAAAAAAGATGGCTTCCCATTCAGCCCAGCTCGGGGATTCCTCATACTGTCACATTTGGGAATTGGATCCCATTTTCCAACTGAATGATTTCCCATGTTATTTGCTAATGGATTAGATTTTATTTTAAATGAGAATTTTTTTCCCCATATGAAGGATTGGGTCCCACTTCTATCTTTCCTCTCTCCCACAGTGAAAACTGAAACCTTTGTGCCATTAAAAGCTAAATGTTTAACCTGCCTACTGATGGTTTCCCTGCTTAGAAGCACCAAAGAAAAAATTGATTGTGTTTACTGTGTTTCCTGCACTTAACCAGTGCTTCCATACTGTAGTTACCTGTGTGTTACACCCCCCACTGCATTTTTCTTCACCTTATTTTCCTCTCCGGTGTTCTTCTCACTAGAGAGGAGTGTGATGTTTGTTTGCTCTGCTGGGGTTTTAACACTTCCTATGTTGCAACACCTTAGTTTGTAATATCCCACCGCTTTAATGAGAGAGAACAGTGTGTGATCCAGTCTTCACATCAAGCTCACTCACCCTGCCTTTCCTGTAAAAATATCAAATTCATAACTGTATTTCACATCATTTGTACTGTTTATACATCAAGAGAGCCATACAGTATAATCAGCCTCTCTGTCATTTTTCTAACATCTCTCCCAGTCGTCTGCCTTTTATTTCTAATTTACATTGCCTGTCTATATCAACAGGATGCTACAACAACAAATCTTGCAGTGATTTGTTCACTATTTGATTCACAGAGCAGTGACACAATGGATAAATGAAACTGGTAAATCAGCTGCTGAAAGCCTCAGGTAATGGGTTAAGATAAATCTAGGAGTAAACACTTCTCAATTGGTGAGTAAAAACAGCTATAGCTTTTGTCTGCTGAAGCATTTAGTAAATTAACTTCAGATATACTCTTGTCAAGTTTGCAGCTCCCAAGGAAGATGTGTTTGTCCCAATAATATGAAAATTAGAGGATGTGTGCAGAGATATAGTTGATGTTCTCCCTCTCTCGTGTTGCTAACATTGATTTTATTTAGTCTAATTATACATTAAATGCAATGTGGGAATTTATGAGAGAGGAAACCTGTTTTTTAACACAGTTTTGCCAGTGGGGAACTGTAAGGGCCCTCTAGGCCCACAGAGAGGGCCTAATTGCCAATTTTTAGTAGTATTTCTATGAGAATCTTGTGCAATATGGGTTATGAGGTTAGATCTGTCATTGATATGTGCAGCTCTGTGTGCACATGGATTATTGTTGCTGTTGTTCTACCTTATCACTGATACTCTATCATCTGGCTGCTCAATGTGTACAGCACTTGCAGTCCAAGAATCCATCCATCCATCCATCCATCCATCTCCTTATCTGGGGCTGGGTCCCAGTGGTAGCAGGCTGAAAGTCAGCCAGGACATCTTTCCCCCCAGTGTCACTCCACAGCTCCTTCTGGGGGATAGTAAGGCATATACAGATCAGACACAATACATTATCCCGCCAGTGCATTCTGGGGCTTCCCCAAGGTCTCCTCTCAGCCGAATGTGCCCTGAAGACCTCCAAAGAGAGGCGCCCTGGAGGCATACTGATCAGGTGCCTCAATTGGCTCCTTTCAATGCAAAGGAGCAGCAGCTCTACTCTCAGCTCCTTCTGGATGTCTAAACTCCAAACCCCAGATCTAAGGCTGAACCCAGACACCCTATGGAGGAAACTTATTTTGGCCACTGGTATCCACAGTCTTATTCAGTCATTACCCAGAAGTCATGACCATAGGTGAGGGTTGGGAGGTAGATCGAAAAACTAAAGCTTTGCCTTTCGGCACAGTTCCCTTTTCACCAAGTATCCTATTGTATCATATCGTATCATATTGTATCGCATTGTATTTTATCTTATCTTATCTTATCTTATTTTATCTTATCTTAAGTTTGAAAAAGTCACTGTCCATGGTGCTGAAGTGTGTCTCCTCTCTGGCTGTGTGTGTTGTCTTGATTGTAGTCTTATATGAGATGTTGTTTGAGTAATGTGGTACATGGCAGAGTTGGAAGCTGTGATTTGCACCAGTGCTGTCTAAATATTCTCATGAACTGCTTACAGTTTGTGGGATGATAAATTTGCAAAGGAAGATTTGCATTGCTCATGAAATCAGCTCTTTTGTTTCAATACTTTCTATCTCCATTTTTATGGCCGACCACCGAGGTCAATCACATGCAGTCACATATATGTGACTGCAGTAGTATTTCACCAGCAGCCAAGGCCTCCAACTTATACTATACTTCAAACAAAAGATGGCACTACATTTTTTTTCTGTGCTCTCTAACAGAACTGCTATTATAGCAGCCGAGATGGACAAAGCAGCTGTTCTCTCAGGCAAGCCACAGCAGGCCGAATAAGGAATAGGGCAGTAGTGCCATGAGTAGTAGTAGAGTACCATGGCGCTTTACACTACTGTTATTGTTTGGAGGCGCTTCAGACGGCACAGGTGTTTTTTGGGGTTTAGTTGTGCTGCAAGCTGGTAAACAATAGTTACCAGCGTAGCAATTAAAACTGGATAATATTTTTTTATTTAAAGATGAGCAAAGGACTTTACTGGAAGTCCTCCTTGGCGGGAGAGAGGTTTAGGATCTTACCCCAACCGGCATGAGTTTGTTTTACCAACTGGCTCCACAGATAGCAGTGGTATCAGCTACTGTGTCAAGTTCACTCTCCGGAGCTGCACATGCCCACAACATTAAAAGTTTTACTGTTCTGATTGGTCTTCAATGAATGAGGTAGACAGATAAAGATAGGAATGGGATGGAAGTTTGAAAGCATACAGGGGTCAAGATTATGTGTTTTGATAAGAGGCTGTGCAGCAACATGTTTAGAAACAGCTGGAGAAACAGCAGCCTGACATAAGAGATGTATTTACAAGAGTTAAAATGCATGGCCCAGCTGAGTTAAAAACATTCTTTAAAAGCCTGGGAGGAATACTGTCAGAGGGACATGTAGAAGGTCTTAGTTTTTGAACCACCTTAGACAGCTCTGCCAGAGACACTGGCTCAAACTGGTCAAAGACAGACACACAACAGATCGGGAGCTGCACACACACACACAACCAGTGTGCACTCCCCGACAGGCCCACAGGATAATCAATCTCCTGCTGTGAGGGTGGATCACTTTGCCCTCCAGTGACATTCATATTGAAGGCAAATGCCACACAGAAATAAGTTTCATACAGTATGAGTCTGCCTCAAAATTATATATCACTAGCAGGATTTCAATGAAAAATGGCTAAATCCATCTGGAAAAATAAAGCAAGTCTGTGGCTGTTGTTCTGTCAGAGTGCATGCAGTTTTTGAATAATATGTGATTCCTTCCAGAGGTGGAACTTCACATAATTAAACTCCTTAAAAGTCAAGTTCTGCCTGTTTTTTTTTTCAATACTACTAGAGAGCAGTTGACCTCACAGAGCAGCAGTAACCTCCACATATTTAAAAATGGTGTTGGGATTTTCTCAGGGAATGAGCTCTCACGTCTACCCTGTCAGGACACTGATACAATAGCCTGGAGAAATAAGGGGAATATTGTTTTTCTAAGGGTTTACAAAGATCAATTTATGTGTGACTTCAGCAAAGCTTTTCGCTCATCTCACTTAAACTTAATTCAACTTCATGTCCTGTTTACTGAAAATTAACATCTGTGAACTCCTCAAATGTCCAAACATTTGGTTCCAACTGTGTTAATTAACTTGACGTGTCCAAATGCGACCCGTTATTCAGGGGCAGACACAGCTGCGCCAAAATTCATCATGAATTCATCACTTGGTGTTACAGAGCCGTGAGAGTGAAAGCAGCAGGGGTCAAAGCGACAATTAAAAACGTCCTTCTTCTTTTTAAAGGCCTCTTGTGAAATGCAACAGATTGTAGTGATGTAGCTGTGAAAGCAGGCTGAATAATTCATCTGATGCAGCAGTCACAGCAGATTTTTTGTCTCCAGGTAATCTTGTCCCCGTAGCTGTTGTTTCCCCTTGTATGGGATGGTGACTAAGTTTTTCCCTAGGAATAAATAACATTTATAATTGTCTTTATCATCTTCTGTTTTTATGACTTGTCTCTTTGCTTGTGAGTGAATAAATAGATTAAATTGCATCTGTTTTACCCATGTAGAAATGCTTGATACCACAACCCTTGCCTACACAACAGTGACATTACTCATCTTTGTTACATTACTGCTGCAGTATGAAGACAGTTCAAGAAATCTAGATACATTTGATACTATACTGATATTGCTATAGTACTGCAGATTTACGCTGAGCTCATTTTGCACCTCTTTTCATGTCTTGCTATTTCTTTGAATGGACGACATGTATACGTTTTTGATGCATGGCTCTGTCGAACATTTTAATTATTTCCGTGAAATTACTCAATAGACTTGTCTTTTCATAGGTTTGCTGATTTCTGCAGTGCACCCTTTCAACTTTTTGCACATTTTTTTGCCAATAGTAATTAATCCTTAGCCAATGGCATTTCTTCCACTGTTTGAGCCTAATTGAATCTCAGTTTGTACAACTAATTTTGCAAAACTGACTAATTATGGCCCGTATAAGAGAAATCCACTCAATTAAAAGGTGAAAATAAACCCTGGGAACCAAAAAAGTACTTTTCAAACATGACATTTAGTTTTATGTGCTCCTATTTAATTCAGTCAAGCAGGAATGAATGCAAACAAAGCTATTAAACAACACATCCACATAATGCCATACTTGTATAATAATAATATTCAGGAAGTTAAGAATAAAACCTTTCTAAGGTTAAGAGAAAAGACCTGTAGACACCAGGTGTAAACCAAAAGTTAAAACTTATTTCACTCGCAGTAGTTACAGTGTAGATTTCTGTGTTAAGTATACAGTGCCTATAAAAAGTATTCACCCCCTTGAATGTTTTACCCTTTTATTGATTTCATAAATCCATCATAGACAATATAATTTGCCTTTTTGATAATAACAAGGTAAAACAAGTGACTGCATAGATATTCATCCCTTCAATCCAGTATTAGTAAATGCACCTTTGGCTGCAATCACAGCACTAAGTCTGTGTGGATAGGTCTCAGTCATGCTTGCACATCTGGACAGTGCAATCTTACTTGATTCTCCTTCACAAAACTGCTCAAACTCTGTCAGGTTGTACAGGGATCAGGCATGAACAGCTCTTTTCAAGTCCAGTCACAAATTCTCTAATGGATGAGGTCTGGGCTTTGACTTTGCCACTCCACAACATTCACCTTGTTGTCTTAAAAAAACATTTCTGTGCAGTTTTCTTCTATGCTTAGGGTCATTGTCTTCCTGGAAAATAAATCTTCTCCCAAGCGGTTGTCCTCCAGGATTTCCTTACATTTTGCTGCATTCCAGCTGCAAAGAAAGCATCCCTACAGCGTGATGCTGCCACCACCACCCTTCACAGTGGGGGTGGTATGTTTGTGGTCATGTGCAGTGTTTGGAGTCTGCAAACAAAGCATCTTGTGTGATGGCCAAAAGGCACCATTTTAGTCTCATAGGACCTAAGAACTTCCTTCCACTTTACCATGGAGTCTCCCACATGCCTTTTGGTTAACTCTTGTTGAGATTTATCTGAGTTTTCTTCAACAGTGGCTTTTTCTTTGCCACTCTCGCATAAAGCTTTGACCGGTGAAGAACCCAGGTAACAGTTGCTGTATGCAGAGTCTCTCCCATCTCAGCTGCTGAAGCTTGTAGATCCTTCAGAGTCTGCTTAATGTATTCTGCTTAATTAGAGCAGTCACTTTAATGCAATCACTTTTTTACATCCAGTTTTTTTAAACTGACATTACTTTGTAGAAATCTGTTTTCACTTCGACATTTGTTTTTTGTATATTCTTATTAAAATAAAAGCCAAATTATATTGGCCATGGTTGATTTATAAAATCAGTGAAAGGGTTAAACATCCAAGAGGGCAAATGCCTTCTATAGGCACTGTAATATGGACATGGAGAGCATATTCTAATAGATTTACCTTTAGGAATGATATGGGGCAGTTAAGGTTTGGAGGTAAATAATATATTCATGCTGCTACAATTACTGTAGAGGCTGTTTGGTGTTTGGTGCATGACAAATGTTTGCATCTTTGTAAGTATAAAGGAAAATGTGACATGAGGAGACACAATCACACACTTCATACAGGCTTAGAGGCAGCATCTGTGCTCTGCTGCTGTTTTGTTTTCCTGCTGTGACAAACTGAGAAAGCCAGATTGTCGACAGCTGACAACTTGTCAAGTTTGTAGTCAAGTCACTTTTATTTCTCTTTCTGAGGAGTAGCTCAAAGAGAGAAGAAACTCCTGCTGATCTAAAACAACTGTTTGTCCTCTGCATTTGCATTAAAATGAAAGATCTGTCTGTTGGAGTCAGTTTCTTATTCTTATGCAACGAGCCGATCACATAAACAGCTTAAATATTGTGTTTTTGGAATTAAGAGGGATGAAAAATGGAGACATTTGTTGTAAGAGTCTATTAGGAAGTAGCTGGTCCTGAGGGAGCAAAATAAAGTAAGATGTCACTGTTTTTTAACAGACAGACAGACAGCGCTTGTTAAAAATGACATACTGCAACAACGTTTTTTTACAAAGGCATTAGTCCAGTTCCATTTTGATATACTGAATATTCAGACAAACATTCACAAACATAACAGCATTCCTGTCAGCTGTTTTTCTATCAGAGCTGCTGAAAATGCTCCAGACTTTAAACACAGGCTGCGTGGGTGCTATGGGCCAGTGTTTACTTGCACAAACACGCCCACATATACACACATATATCAGTATTGTTATATTCAAGTCCTCTGAGTGTTTTTCAGACACAGCTGCAGGACACCAATAATTGGCCGACTAAAAAATCTGGACAGCATAAATGTACAAAGTTGTCTCTATTATTAGTAGAAGAATCAGAGTTTTGTACACAGATACCAAAATGTTGGATACACGGAAATGTTGGAGTTTAATCCTGTTATTATTAAATATGATGTAAGATTGTACTTTCATTATATTTAACACATCAAACACTGAACCAGTTTGTTGCCTAAGCTGCAGCTTAAGTAAAAACAAAATCTAACTATAAGTGCAATGTTTTCCTGCATGTAATATATTGTGTGCTTGATTGTATTCTCTTTACAATAAAATCTAGTATGTAAGACACACTTAAATCCCTTTTCATCAACTAAAAGGTTGGCTACAACCAATATACAAATATAAAACAATGAGATCAACAATGGCACAGCCCAGGGTAGTGTCTCACTGCTTCTCTCCTTTAGTGGGTCAAAATAATTCATTTTAAGATAATGGTTGAATAGTGGTTGATAAGTAGATAGATAGAAACTTATTTTGAAATTGTAAAACAGAGTGCAAAGTGGCCATACAAAAAGAAAGGAAATAATGCTCTTAGACAAAATAAAAAAGTTGTTCTGGCTACCATTACACCATTTAGACAAAAGTACACTCCAAACAACTAAGACAAAAGGATATTAAAAAGTATACGTCAGGAGTGGATGCAAAAGCCATTTTCAAAGCTCTGAACATCTGTGAGGTTCAGTTCAAACCATCATCAAGGGATGGAAGAGACAGACACGTGTAAATCTGCCTAGACCAGACTGTCCTCACAAACTGAGTGATTGTGCAAGAAGGAGACTAGTGAGTATACATTTACTTATTTTTTGTAGAAATCTGGTCAAAATCATAGGCACTGTATCATATACATGTTGACCTATGCTCTATTAATGAAAGCTTTAACATTTACATTTCACAGACTTCCTACAACCAAAGACTTTTCTAAAGTCTCTCAAATGATCACTAATATTGGCCACTGGAGCTCTGTCAAACTCAGACAGCTCACATGAGCTTCCAATTGAGGAAAAAAAGAGCTAAATGTTAATGATGACCTTGGTTTGGAGAGCAGAGCAGTATTAAAGTATAGGGGTCAACCAAAAAAGAGCTGTAAAAAAAAAAAGGCAAGGTTGTATATTCTCAGTTTTTGACGACTTTGGAAAACAGGTGCCTGGAGCCTCCATCCTGAATTTTTTTCATCTATTAATTACATCCATGCAAAAATACATCAACTTCCTCTTTTCCTGTAAGCCAAGCTTTTACCACACTAATGGACTTATTTTGCTTATCTTCGCGGTTCATTTGAAGCAGTGGAAAGACGAGCAAAAATGCATTAAAAAATAGGCTTTAAGTGACTTAATGTTGTTCCTGTGTCTGCACGGATGCACAGCTGTAGAGCTGAAAGAGTCTTTATTGGAAAACACAGTGCCATCCACTTTAAAGGTATAATATTGAGTTGATGTCCAGTAGGTGTTGATCTTTAGCAACAGACTAATGCCAACCACACCACGTCCCCTCCTCAGCTATCTCTCCCTCAGTTATCAGACCAAGTTCAGGCATTTATAGAACTGATTTCCATCCAGATTTATTTTGAAACTGACTGGATACTATGTTTCTTCTCTTGTGTGTTTTTGTATGGGTGATCTGCTCTTTGCAGCCTGAGACGTCCTGGCAGTTGGCTCTGCTGAAAATACCGTGACTATGAAAGTTTCAGCCCCCTGAATGTTTTACCCTTTATTGATTTTATAAATTAATCATGGTTGATTTATTTGGGCTGTTTTCAACGCCCCAAAAAAACCTCTAATGTTAAAGTGAAAACAGATTTCTACTAAGTAATGTCAATTAAATAAAAATAGGTAATGTACTGTAAATACCTGCATAAATATTCACCCCTGTCAAATCAGTATTTAGTAGATGCACCTTTGGCTGTAATCACAGCACTGAGTCTGTGTGGATGGGCCTCTTTCAGGCTTGCACATCTGGACACTGCAATCTTACCAGGGATTTTGATGTGAAAAGCTCTTTTCAACTCCAGTTACAAATTCTCAGCCTTGCTGGAAAATAAATCTTCTTCCAAGTCATAGTTCTCTTTCAGACTGAATAAGATTGTCCTCAAGGATTTTTATATCATTTGCCACATTTTTCTTGCCCTCTACTTTCATAAGCCTTCAGGTCTGGCTGCCAAAAAGCATCCCCACAGCATGATGCTGCCACCACCATGCTTCACAGTGGGGATTGTGTGTTTGTGGTGATGTGCAGTGTTTGGAGTCTGCCAAACGTAACGTCTTGTCCGATGTCCAAAAGGCCCCATTATTGTCTCATAAGACCAAAGATCTTTCTTCCACCTGACCATGGAGTCTACTGCATGCGTTTTGGTGAACTCTAGCCAAGACTGAATGTGAGTTTTCTTCAACAGTGGCCACTCTCCCATGAAACTTCAATGAAGAACCTGGGTAAAAGTTGTATGCAGAGTCTCTCCCACCTCACCTGCTGAAGCATGTAACTCCTTCAAAGTAGTCATAGGTGTCCAGGTGGTCTCTCACACTAGTCACCTTTTTGCACGGTCACTCAGATTGTAAGGACGGCCTGATCTAGGCAGATTTACACATGTGCCATACTCCTTTATTTTATTGATGATGGATTCAACTGAACTCCTGGGAAATGCCTCAGATTTTTTTTTTTTTTTTTTTTTTGCATCCATCTAACCGTTTTCTCTGACTTGCCTGGAGTGTTGTTTTGTGTTCATGGTGCAATGGTAGCCAGGAATACTGATAAACCATTGACTGGACCGTCCAGACACAGGTGTCTTTGTGTTTAAATCACTTGAGACACATTCACTGCAATCAGGTGATTCCCATTTTGATAAATGTGAGACTACTAGCAACACTTGGCTGGACCTCTGTTGAATTAGGTCAGTCACTTTATATCGGTACAAAGCTGAAGGTTTGATTTTAGTCACTTTGCAGTGAAGACTCCTCAGTGCTTTTTACAAAGACTTAAATTAAAATCATCACATTCTTTTCTGCACCAAGTTATGGTTTTCTGCTGAGAAACACAGTATACATATTTACTGTATACATACACGCACATATGGTGGCTTTAGATGAATGCACCAAGCATGCTGGGTAAACGAGAGAGAGAAGAGGAGTGACTGAAGCAGATGAATGTCAAAGGCATGATGATAAAAGAGGCATATCTATGCATCCTGTTATTCACATAGGATTCAGGTTGTAACAGCGTAATGACAAAGTATTCCTAAATGCTGTATAATCACACGCCTCTGTGTTTTCTTCATGTTACCTTCGGAGCACACAGTACGGCCTGAAGCATTACAAATAACCCTCGTCTCAACCTTGAGCTCTAAACACTTTCCTCTACTGAGATCTCCTCTCTGTATTTTCTGTTAACAGAGATGAACAATCATTTTTCTTGAAGTAGGCGAGGCAATTGTGTAATTTATTTTTCACATTCATAATGTTTGAATTAGTACCAGAATGATGATATCGGCTCTGCTTCTTCAGAGCATTTTAACATCTTCGAAGAGCGTCTTTAAGCAGTGCACAGTCAGTGATGATTTGATGTCTCTGCAGTTTGAAATCATTGCCAGTAAAAAGACAAGGATGCTGGCTGAAATAAAGGCTTAAAATGTTCTGTTTTCTACTGACACTCACAGGCTTTTTACTGTAACTCAGTTATGATGATTCGCAGCTTCTACACTTTTCATAATGATTTGCCTCATGTGTTGTCTAATTAATACGTTTTTTTTTTATTATTTTCAAAACAGTGTAGATAGGAGGGCTTTCTGTGAGATTTATGTGTTATTTGTCAAAGAAAAGCAGCATTTTTTAATGCATAAATTCCAAAATAATCAAGTTTGACCCAGGCTCTGTACATGTGAGCTCCAGGCAGTGACACTACCTACCCTTGTGCATGGCCCCCCACAATCATAACAGAACTATTCATGAAGCAAACATTACAAAGAAGAAAGAGCTTAGAAAGAGGACTGGGTGAAGGCTGAGCCAAGGTGAGGTGCTCTGATCAGGGTTGTAGCACTCACCCTTGCCATATCAGGTAACTCTACCTCCCCCAACTCCCTCATTTTAATGAAGAAAGCAAGGACAAAGAAGGAGATGAATGGTTTTCTTCTACCTTTATTTTGGCTTCCAACTAGCATTATTCTTCCAAATCCACTGACTGATTTTACTGCTTCATCCGACATCAAGGGAGAGTCTAACAACATCAATGGCTGCATTCAAAAACACTGTCAGCATACTCTGTACTCTCACATTCTTGCAAAAGCTGTGATTGGTTGATTGAAAAGGGGAACAAAGGAGTTAAATAATGCTTAAAAGTTATCACTTTGTGGTAATGGGCAGAGAAGAGCAGTGGCGTGGATTGACCTACACACTGAGTCTCATTATTTAATAACCCAGGCTTTTATTTACGTCGGTCTTTGTCTACAAAATGTATTTGTCTTTATTGTCAGGTAGGCATTAGCATAAGTTTGACCTTTAATTATGGCCAAACAAAACTTGTCAAATTGTAAATTTTCTTAGATCCTTATTTGTGTCCAAAAATTCCATCCGTTGCCAACCTGCTGCAAAGCTGCTACACATATGAGCATTATAGATTATTTGCAGATGAAGTCAGTGAATAACTCCAGATGTGTAGTAGGAAATGATTCCTGCATAGACAAGCTCTATCAAAACGCCAAAGGTCTGTGCTATTTACAGCTCTACCATCTAGTCAAATTGGAAAAAGCTCTGAAAGTAGTGATACACCACTGCAAAAAATCTAAAAAGCTCAAGAAGAAATGGCAACAGATGGCTTAAAAAATCCTGTCACGGTTTGGCATGCTTGTCTGTCTATCCTTGATCGTTGCAGTGGGAAATCTGTTTTCTTTTTAGAGATCTGGATCATTTGGCTTAGCTCAGTAACAAGAGCTGGCTCTCAAACTGGACATAAAAGACACATTAAAGAGTCAGCCCATAGAGCCAGTTCATTCATGAACAGCTTATCATTATTCAGTCAAAAACACCACATTATTTAGTTAATCCGAATTTAGTTAATTTGATTCTCAGAACAACGATTCAATATTTGTCGATATCACAAAGTCTGCCATGATTCGATTTCGATTTGATTTGATTTAGAGGCCTGCAATTGATATCAGACGATATTGTGAACCCATTTACCACAATCTGTTACTTTTCACATAAAGGGAAAAAAACACAATATTGATACTCTCTTGGCTGCTAGCCATTACCTGCTATTCGCGCCTAGCGGTGTTGTGACTAGTGAATGGGTGGAAACTGTCATAACCAAGCACGTGGTGGAACTTTCAAAATAAAAGCTTAAGGTGAAAATGGCGATGTTTATACTTTCAATCGATTTGACTGAATCATTGCTCAATCGATATATCGATCCAGATCGGTGAATCGTTACACCCCTACTAGCTAATGTATTTAAAGATTAAATACACCCTGGTATGTCTTGACTGAACATCTTTTTATCTATTTTTTTTTTTTTTCAATTTTGATCATATCTGCTGCTAGCGTTGCATGCTAACCGCTGTATTGTATCCTACAATGCTTTGTGACAGACTGACAACCAATGGCTGGCTGTTCTGTCATCACATCATTATGGAGATGGTCTAAATATCTCATAATGGAGAGAAAGAGAGACAGAGTGATTTGGTCCTCTGTGTCACTGCAGACAGAAACTGCTTTGAGAATGGTTCAAATAGAGCCAATACAAAAAAGTGCAAAGGATTTTTTTTATTTTTATTGAACAGTCAATAATTTAAAGTTGTTTTTTACAGAATGATTATTTCTTCTCTTTTGGTCCCCAACAGATTAGTTTTCTATTTTGCCTTAATAGGCCCTTAACATATTTAAAATTCAAGTGACATTACTGCACTTGAATTTCTTGAAAAAAGGATGTTTACAGCTTGACTGTGCACCACAGTGTTGATGTTCCACAAGCTTTTTAAGCCAAAAAGTCCAGGCAAGACACAATGGTTAAAAAATACAGCTTAGGGCTAAACGGTTTAATGCATGTTTATGACTAAAAGAAAAGAAAGCAAAGAAAGGATGCTGGCAATTAAATGGTATCTTGATTCTTGAACCATGTCAAATCTACAGCATGTTTATGACAAACGAGGGCGAAAAGCTGTTAAAGGGGCACAGCTAGCCGCTTAGCTGCTTAATACTCCCCCTTCATCTTGCGAGACGTTCAGTATGAGGTCTGAAGAACTAAGCAATATGATCAACTGCAGGAAACTTTGTTAACCATTGAGAAAAATCACTTTTTCATGAAATGCATACCCCGTGTTTGTAGAATATTTCTGATGATAAAAACTTACTTCAAAGGCATACAGCAGGGATCATCAAGTGGAGGCCTGGGGGGCACATCAGGCCTCCCCATGGCTTCCCATCCGTCTCCCTAGAGGATAATCAAATTCAGAAAATTGGAGAAGGAAAAAATATGGCATGCTATTGTTTAACTTTTTTTCTTCAAGTTTAAATAAAATGTTAAACTTAGCTACTTCTCAAGCAAGAAGCCAATAGGTATTGTATTTCTGTAACCTGGCATGGTAAAAAAATACTTTTCATTCCCGTCTTGATTAAAATGACATTTTTAAGGCTCTATCAGAGTGCAGTTTTCCTTTCTGAGAATCTACACAAAAGATCTGTTTCCTGCATGTGTGTTTGACCTTTTACTACTCAGCTGATTAGCATCAGACTAGGTGATAGACATCAAGAGGGCTCCAGAAATATGTAGCTAAAATATCTCAATCGCCCCCCTGTGGCTGGCTTCAGTATAGGCGATAAGTATATTGCCTCACTGTTAAATGCTTAAAGTTCCATTCGACTTTTAAAGAAAAGAAGAAAATGTTTTTAAAATAATATGTTTATTCAACCAAAATATTGATTTTACTTTAGTTTATTTCAGTGTCCGGCCCTCATAGTGTCTGTCAAGAAAAAGATGGCGCTTGTGTGAATGGAGTTGATGACCCCTGACATATAGGCTCCA
Organism: Cheilinus undulatus; assembly: GCF_018320785.1. Taxonomy (NCBI): domain Eukaryota; kingdom Metazoa; phylum Chordata; class Actinopteri; order Labriformes; family Labridae; genus Cheilinus; species Cheilinus undulatus. The sequence goes on from NC_054872.1 coordinate 18,522,873, forward strand.
AAACGTTAGAAACATGTGCCAAAATGGTCTTGACTGTAATTCTAAGAGTTACCCTTGATCAACATGTTCATGTTCTCAGTGTGCATTACATTAGGTGGAAGATGTGAATGCATCTCTAAAGAAATCGACCACTAACATGACCCCTACATGATCCACTCTGTTCCGTCTATTAACTCACTATCACTCAGTCTTTAATGAATATTTCTCCTCTCTCTCCTTCATATCTTTCCTCTTCTATCTCTCCTTCATTTTCTTCTCTACTTGAGAAACTCTTTAAAAGTCCTCCTTTCTGCTGGATCAGTTTTTCACTCAAGGAGCACTCTAAAGAGTTTTTTTATGAATATTTTTTTTCTAGCTAAAATTTTAAGAGGAAACTCTTAGGAAGCGTCGTTATCTTATGAACTTGCATGAACTTCTTTTCTTTTTAGATGATTAATAAGCAAAATAAAAGGCTGCTTTTAAATTAATATCTGACAAATCTCTGCATGTAAACCTTCAAACAACAACAGGAAATACAAGAAATGTACCGAATTTAGGTTCTGATTGCAAATGGATGTGGCTTAATGGATGTGGCTGTCCTGATCCTCCTTTCAGCTGGCATCTGAGAAGAGGATCAGGAGAGGGGGGCAGAACTTTCTTCCAAGCAGGGAGGGCAAACAGAACCCAGGGGCGGCGCTAGGCCAGGTGCACATGTTTTTTGTTATAGAAGCTTGAAGAGTGATTTTTGCATAATATTTCCACTTTAAAAAAAGACAAATAAATATATCAAATCACCAAAGACAACATGGAACATGTTGAAACATGAACTGTCTCTTGAATTTCTGACTTTGTAAGTCATCAAATGTCTGTGCTGAGTGTCTTGGCTCATGTTAAGCTTAACATACTCTTTGCAGTGTTTGTTGAATCATCTGTTGCATAAATGTTTGTCAGAAGTAGAAACCATGAGTCAGTCTTTTAAGAAAGTCTACAGAAATGTCTGACACATAACAAAGTCCCTTTTCTTATGGATAATCCCGCTACAGTCCAGCCACTTCCTCCTTTGAGTGTGCAGCCTGTGAGGTTGAAGTTAGAGTTGGGTGAACTTATGTACAGGAGGTCACACTCTGCTAATCGTGTTTGTTATTGGAGCTTTCTACTCTTTCTGGTCCAGAAAGGAGCCATGTTGTCTTTGGAGCGATCATAATCGCAGAGTATCGCCCGGGGTCAGATTGTGTGAAGTTATTTGACGTGTTAAGTACGCATGTTTGGTTTGTCGTTTAGACCACGCTCATACAAGCTTTGATGATTCGCCTGCGGTTTTATTTCTGCTGTTGTTGAATTGCAATTGTAGGGTTGCAGCGATGTTAAGATAACTGCTCTTGTTTAGATGTTTGGATTTTGAAGATAAATGTAAGAGCTGAAGAGCTGTTTTCAGGTCCACATGATTTATGTTGTGATTTGGTTTCAGCCGCAGCATAAATACGTCTTTAAATCTTATCTCTGAAATGTAATTCAAACATAATCTAATGCATGAATTTGTACTTTTTCCTGCTATTAAGATGATTAATGCGTCTATGTGTTTGTCCTTGTCTCCCTCTCGGTCTGACTCACGCTGCAGCCCCTGCAGAGCCGTTGCTGTGCAAGTTTGCTGACGGAGGCCAGAAGAAGAGGCAGACCCAGGTCAAGTATCCCCAGAATGGTCGACCATGGACGCGGGAAGGAGAGGTGAGACCTGCAAGTTTATTTAATCATCAATATGAAAAAAAGCTCTTCTTCGTAAAAGATCCCATTTAACAGCCGCAGGAGCTTTGTCTTGGAAGTGCAACAAGAGAAAAATGTCTTTTAACCATTTTTCTAAGACATAATCCCTTTTACCCTCTGCCACTTTGAAAGAAAGAGTCTTTCCTCAGGCAGAATTATGCATCAGCAGACATTTCCCAAATCTCCAAGAGCACTTTATTTCTCACAGTCAGAATAAGTACACTGCGGCCTCTTATATGGTTTTCAACAGGGAGTAGTCAAGTTAACTAAACAAAGAAGTGGTGTTATTGGAACTTAGTCACTGCTATGAGAACTGTGTGTCTAAAAACCAACTTTAAACCATTTCCGGCTCAGATTTCTTGCAAAAGCACAACAGGAACCCAGTGAAAATAGTCAGAAAAATGGGTTGAAATACATTCAAGCTGTTCAACGGATTGTTCTTTAGTATTTCCCAGCCCAGTGTTGAGTTAAGTGTGATCTTCTTGACATAAAACTGAATAGAAAGTCCAAGAAGTCATCCTTTTTGACGTTCTTTTTGACATCAGTTTCCGTTTCAAATTTAACCAACATTCAATGGCCTGACAGGCCCCCCTACAGCTTCATTATCAGCTTTCATTTCCAATAACACTCTTCAGGGCGGATTAGAGAAGCTGCTGACAGTATGAAAGCTGACATATACAAAGGTTGATAATTTTAAAATCAAGGTTTCTGCAAAACACCAATGCCAAGTTCTTTTCCTTTTGTCAAACCTCCCACCCTCAGTCTGTCTGTCATCTTCAGACAAAAATGAAACCTCGGCTGAGGGCAGATTGACTGTTGCACAATGCAGAGAGTTCAGAAGTTGCCGGTGTCAATACCAAAGCTTTAATTTACCGAACAAGAGAAAGTGAATAATAATGTCGCCGCCCACACACTGTGTGCAGTTTGAACCGTTTCCCAACATCACAGTGCTCAGAGTTGGGGAAAGAGCAGGGTGGTGAAGTGAAATGAAATGGAACCAGGCTGAAACAAGAGCCGCCACAACATAAACAGGATATAATAGTGTGTGTGTGACCTGTTTGTGTTTGTGTCAAGAGGAAGAGATTGTAGGTTTAGGTTTTAATTTGTGAGGACAAAGACTGACACAATATAACTGACAGGAGAAGCCAACAGAGATAATCAGCAGGCCTCTTATTGACATTTATGATTCATTGGCTGGATTTAGAATAAGAAATGATGGGATGTTTGTGAACAAAAGGATATGTGATTCACTACAGAAGGATAGAAACCTGAAAGAAACAACTTATAGCCATGGGGAGAGGATCACTTTGTATTCCTTTTTCATCATTCAGTAGTTTAGTTTCACGATTCAGGAAGAACTGAGATGTCTTGCTGCAGACTGTTCACCTGAGACATCATATAACTCAGAACAAAGTACCTTGATTTTATGGTACAACGCATTTCCAGTTTTAGTTTTAGTTTTTTTTTTTTTCTTTTTTTTATTTACTTTATTCATAAACAAAGTGCGGCATTTACATTCATCAAACAAACCCCACTGAAAACATAACAGACTAAGCTACATGTCAAAAACAAAACAGAAAATGGTCAGAGGTCTAAGATGGGATTAAATCTTGTATAGACCTGTTTAAAAGTAGATGCACTGCTCAAAACAATAAAGGGAACTCTTAAATTACCCATCCCAGATCTCGATGAATTAAATATTCAAGTTGAAAATCTTTTTTGATTACGTAGTGGAATGTGTTGAAAACAAAATAACACAAGAATGTTCAATGGAAACCAAAACCATTAACCCATGGAGGATTGGATTCAGAATCATACTCAAAATTAAAGTGGACAAATCAGAAAACAGGCTGATCCAACTTCTGTGAAATTCCTCACAACTCAAAATGAAGCTCATTATTGTGTATGGCCTCTACGTGCATGGATGCACTCCCTACAACATCTGGGCATGCTCCTGATGAGATTACGGTCTGCTGAGGGATCTCCTCCCAAACCTGGATCAGGGCATCAGTCAACTCCTGGACAGTCTGTGCAGTGTACATAAACTGTGGCTCAGTGTAGTTAGCTTTAGCTGTCAGCTTTAGCTACAGCTAACATAGCTACACTAGCTATTTAACAAAGGTTACTACACAAGCCAGTGTAGCTAAGTGAGCTTTAGCAAACATGGCTCAAGCTAACCTGGTTAACTACATAACGTACCTTCACAGCTTACATAGCTGCTTTGTACGCTTAGCTTAGCTATGTTAGCAACATGAGCTTTACCTAATGTAACATTATTTATATCTAAATAAACATCATCTGTAGCTAAGTTAGCTTTAGCAATGTGAGCTATAGCAAACATCACTAAAGCTTATTTGGCTACGTAGATAACATAGCTTGCATAGATGCTTTAAGAGCTTAGCTTTAGCTATGTAAGCTACTTGGCGATGTAGCTAAATTATCTATGGCTAAGTTAGCTTTAGCAATGCAAGCTTTAATGAATTAAGCTAAGGCTGATTTAGCTATGTAGATAATGTAGCTCCCTAGCTTCTTTTTGAGCTTGGATTTAGCTATGTAGCTTGTTATTTACGTAGCTTTGCATCTATTGAAGCTAATAAGTGACATTTGCTGAATAAGAATGTCTTCTTGGAGTTAAAGCTTTTTCCTGTAAGCAGACTGTCTATTCTGCTTTATTAAACATTTTGTCATCAGGTTTTGCAGATCAGGTTTTTAACTGTTAACTTTTAATAACCTTAACACCTACCCTAACCCAAAACAGAAGTTTAATTTGATTTACTTTGAAAGTTTTAGCATCTTTTCCGTTCAGAGATAAATGGTATGCCAGATGAACAGTCTGCGAGAATGGCAATCAGAGATGAACAGTCTGTAGCCAGACTGTCTTGGAAAAATTTGGCCTAAATATCTCATAGCATGACCTTGCAAAGCAGATGGTTACGTCCATTTCTGTGTTTCTCACTGGCGAATTCATCTTGCAAAGCTCCCGTCTGAACCATTCTGGCCCGGTTAGAAAGTGACAGGACCATTAAGCAGTACTTTCGGGCGCGGCAGAGTCGCGACGTAAGCAATCAGCAACAAGAGGTCCCTGCAATTATGGCGAAGAGATTAGCGTGGATGCCGCTGAAGTGCCTATTTTGTCAGAACTTGACAACATTTCATTGTTAAAAGAAGAACAAAGAACAACGTTGAGTTGTGTTGAGTCGTGTACTGACATGTCTATAGACGCCATGGTTCGTGTTATGCAGTTCTGTCTAGAGTTTACTCCTTTGGTAGGGGCGCAGCTCGGTAGCAGCTACGTCATGTGTTTTGTTGCTCTGATTGGCCCGTAAAGATGTGACAGACAAAATGTTCATCCAGTCACCCTCTAAGTTTTTTCAAAGGCTCTGCCATTTCCCAAACACTGTCTATGAGTGGCCAGGTTACACAGCATATTTCATTAAAAAGATGTATGAACACCTAATGCTAAGCTACCTCGTTTAGCTATTCAAATGTTTGTTTGAACCCTGACCAGTTTCCCAGTCCCTGCCACTAAAAACACCCCCACAGCATGATGCTGACACCCCCATGCTTCACTGTTGGGCAGGTGATAAGAGATGCCTGCTTTCCTCCAGAGATAACGTTTGGAATTGAGGCCAAACATTTCAATTTTGATTTAATCAAACCACAGACTTTTGTTTCTTACAGTCTGAGTGTGCTTCAGCTGCTGTAATGCAAACTCTTTGTGGGCTTTTATATGTTTTGAACTAAGAAGAGGCTTCCATTCAGCCACTCTGCCATTAAGCCCAGATTGGTGGAGGGCTGTAATGATGATTTTCCTTCTAGAGCGTTGTCCCATCTACACACAGGATCTCTGGATCTCAGGCAGAGTAACCATCAGAACCATTGTTGTGATTTTCTATCACTTTTTGCTATTTTTATGTCAGGATTGTGAAGAAGTGGTCCTTTGTAGCTGTTACTAGTGGCTTTGTTTTTATCTCTTGATCAAAGTGTTTCCTTGTGTTTCTCTTATGTTGTAATTGTCATTGGCTTCTTGATTTTGTATTTTGTCCCCATGTTGGTCTTTGAGGCTGTTTCATGTGGCTTTTTGTCATCAACTTTGGTTCCTTTACTTACAGTCCATACATTTAGTTGTTAATGTGATGATGTTTGTTTCTCTTTGTTGTAATTTGCATCTGTGTTTATGTGGTCCTAGTTGATTTTTGGGCCCTTTGTGGCTATTTACAAGCACAGATGAGGTATTTAGTTTTCTGTCTGTTTTGATAGTTGTCAGTGTGATGATTTTTTATGTTGTTTAGTCGTTTTGAGTCCCTTTGAAGTGATGCGATATCTCTTGTTGTTTATGAGTCATCAGTCTGGTCCATGTGAGCATTTTTAAGTCTCTTTATTGTTGTTTTGTATCTGCATGTTGTTGTTTTTTCAATTCTATTGTGGTTATGTATACGTAGATTTTTTTGTCAGTGTGGGTCTTTGAAGTTGTTGATGTGATGATGTTTATAACCTCTTTATGTCATTTTTGTTCCCATTGAAGTAGCATTTTGTCCTTTTGTCAGTATTCATAATGTTTTTGGCATAACTTGGACTGTTTGTTACTTTTTTTTTCTCTTTTCTGTTTATTGCTCTAGTTGTTTTTTTTTTGTTTGTTTGTTTGTTTTGGTGTGTTGTGTGTCTCTTGGTTGTTGATTTTAATTCCTTTGTTGTCTCAGACTAGTGAATGCATGGCTCTTGAGCCACAAGTCGCTTTTTTTGTGATGACTTGTGGCTCTTCTAAGTCTTACTTGAAAAAAATAATTCCCCAAAAAATTTAAAAAGGGGAATTCTGACCTCAGAAATGATCCATCGCAAGTCACATCAACCAGGTTGATTCCCACACGTATACATAGGCTTTGATTGTTTAATTGTCCCCCTTTATTTTTTTGTCCGTATATTTCCATCACTATAAATATCACTGATCATTAAGAAAAGGAACAAAATAGGTTCCCAACCTGACTTTGTACTTTTGTTTGACTTCAGTAATTCAAAGTGGATATTTGTGTAGGATGAGGTCTAAACCAGCTGTTGCATGAAAGAATAGATCTTTAATTCAACATTTTTAAAATTGTATCATTTATCTTTTTTTTATTATTTTCAAAAATATAACTTTTAGGCCAATCATTCTGATTTAAGTCATCTCATCAAACACACTTAACCAAACACATTCAGTGAAGATATGTAGTCATGAAATGCATTATTTCACTTTTTATCACTTATCTGATGTATTTTATCACTGATTTTCAGGATTTTATAACTCTGTCTTCAATGTTTACCATATTAAAACTAATCTTTTTAAATGGATTAGTTATTGTGTTATTGTATTTAGATATGCTGGTATATTAACAAGAACACAGTGAACAAAGAATAATGCAAAATGAACAAAACCATCATCTGACAGAGCTGACAAACATCTGAAAGAGTTAACTATGGGGATTTAAAAGAATTGGCATAAAATAGCTTTTAAATCCAAATAATAACCTTAACTGACTCATACTGTTTAAAATTTTGTATTCACTGGAGTTAATAATAGAGTTTGACAAACATCTGATGAATTGACAAACATCCAACAGAGTTGACGAGATCTGACAAAACTGATGAACATCTTATTAGTTGACAATAGGGAGGGCAAGTAATAGCAAAAACATGATTTTTTCAAATAATTACCTTAATTGGCTACAGACAAACAAAACAAAACAAAAAAGAAAGTTCAACCCAAGCTCTGCGTGCTCTGATTTTTGTTTTTTCTTTATTTAGTAGCCGACAGAGTCAACCAACATATGGAGTTGACAAACCACTGAAGGAGTTGACCATAGGGATTAAAATTAACGGCTTAAAGGAGTTTTTACCCCAAATACCTTTACAGACTCTAGATAATTGAGAAGAATGAAAGGGGAACCAAACTCTCTACATTCTTTTAGTGATGAAAATCTGACTGAGTTGAAAATGGGGATATAAAGTAATGGCCTCAACCAGCTTAGTAGCTACTTTTTTAAAATTTGTTCTTTTTGTTTATTGGATTATTCCTGGTCTGCAGCTCTGTGTCTTTTTGTCATTGTGTTATGTGTCTTTGTAGTTTTTACATGTCTCTTTGTCATTCTGTATCTTTTTGGCCGTTTTTTGTTGTTTTGTTTGTGTCTCTCATCATAATATTGTAGCTGTTTGCTGCCTCTTTGTTGTTGTTTTTTGTCCTTTCATCATTTTGTGGCTTTTCATTGTGTCTCTTTGCAGTTGTTTTGATGAATGTGTTGCTGTTTATGAGTCTTTCATGGTGTATTTGTCATCGTGGTGGTTGTTTGTAGTCACTTCAAACAGTTTTCTCAGATCAAAGGACCCCCCTGAGTATTTTGGCCCTGATACCTCTCCCCATTGGGTCAGATCAGTCATTTATGCATGAGGTTGCATTGTTGCAACACAGAGATATGAAGTTGTGTAAACATATGTAACATCTCAAGATAAATGTTCACATATAACATCCAAAATGAGGCAAAAGTGAGTGATGCTGTGCAGTCAGTGGGTTTAGATGAAGCTTTTAGAAAATGTAGAGGACGAGTTTCAAACAGAGAGCTGTTTTAGAGAGTTGATCTCCTCCAGCTCTGTTCAAACACGCCACTCAATACATCAACAAGGAACCAGCAGGGAATATCAATTTAGCCTAAGGTGAAAACTATGACTCTTGTCTATGTATAATGTATTTTCATCTGCTTTAAATCAGATGTTGCTTCCAGAACGGGTACGATAATTATCCGTAGCTTTGCAATGATTCTTTTTTTTTTTTGCTATTTGGTGTCATCAACTGTCGGCACTCAGTGTTATTGCCTGTGCTGTCAATATTCCCCTTATCTTGGCAAGAGACTGTGTTTGGGGAAAACCAAACATCTCAGCCGAGTTCAGCGCCGGGGCACACTTTCAACTCTGGCCAATTTGGAGAAGAGTGACTTGTGTGGAATATCGAACAAGTACAAATGACTTGTGTATGGCTGCAGATAGAGGGGGGGTGGGGGGTGTTAGTATTTTAGCAAGATAGAAAAGAAAAAAAATTTTGATGACTGAATGAAGTTTTTTAACATTGCCAAGAGGCAGACAAGTGGATGAAGATCTTTTTCAAAGCTGAGCAGCGAGACGCACAATCTCATTCACTTACACGTCCTAGAAGAAAAGAGACATGCACAGTCATACTGATGCACACTTGACTTCAAATGTCAACATTTAATGACATGGAGGAGGAAGACAGAGTACTTAGATACACTCTTGTAGCTCTGAGTGTCTGATACTAATATATAATACCACTGAATTGCAAAGCCTTATTTATTTCATGTATTCTGGGTCAGAACTCTGGTTTGAAACTGATAGAGACTGCTGAAGGAAAACTACAAAAATGTGCCTTCTTGTTGCTCTGTGAGAAGGCCACCTCCAGTTTTGGTGTATTAGCATGCCGTTGATTGTGATAATCTAATTTTCCCATGTTAAGTACTGTAAAATCTGGAATATAAGTCATACTGCTGTATGAGAAAGTGTATTTTGGTGGTTTCTCAGCAGTTCAAAGGCTTCAACTGTCATCCAGCATGATGGTTGTCATTATGTTCAGCAGTGTCGACAATGTGTTTGTGTGAAGTTGTGTAGCCTCCGTTTCCATCTTAAGCAGTCTGTACTCCTGCTAAGCTACAGGTATGGCAGTTCAGCTCTCATAATTGTGTACTAAGGACCCAAAGCCATTGTTGTGCCTAAATGAGCTCAATGAACACACTCATATTTCAAATGAACAGTAAACTGAGCTGTTTTGAAGTGATGAATTAAATGTGAGCTTCACTCTGGAGAATGATGGTCTAGGTACCAAAAATTCAGAGCACTGAGAGCAGACGTTGGACTGACAGCCAGGGCTGCCCCCCTTAGATTTGACTGGGCCCCTGAAAAACCTAAAGAGTGGACCCTCCCCAGTTGTGATTTACTGATGATGTCAGTGTATGTGTTGGATTAGTAGCATTGGTGCTAGCATCCTGGCTGACTGTTACCTCATTTTGGACTGGAATGTTAATCAAACTACAGCTGGGTTCTGATGTTGGAAATATTTATTCATCCTATTTTTTACCCCTTTCCACCACTTGTTACCACCATTTTTGCTACTTCTTTTTTCTACGTTAGACAAATTTTTGCTGTTTGTTGCCATTTTTGCCATTTATCACCTGTTTTGGACATTTTTTTACACTGCTATTCAATTTTTGCTGCTTTTGGCCATTTTCCTCCCTTTCTTTTGGCACTTTATCCCATTTTTTTGACACTTTTTACCCAATGTAATTGCTTTCCATCCATTTTTCTAATTTTCACCCTTTGTTATTGCTCTATACTTTTTACCAATTTTTTGTGTCTTTCTTCCCATCATTGCTACTTTTCACCCTTGCAACTTGTTTTGGCACTTTATCACATTTTTGCCACTTTTACCATTTTTTTTTTACCACTTTCCTTCTATTTTCACCACTTCTACCTGTTTTAGCCTCTTTTTTTTTTTTTACCTTTTTGCCACTTTAATTTGGCAGTTTTATCCCAGTTTTTTCTTTTTTTGTTTTTGCTTTATTGGCTCTTTCAACCCATTTTTACCACTTTTTACCCATTTCTGCTACTTTTTGCTACTTTAACTCATTTTCACTATTTTTACTCATTTTTGCAACTTTCTGCCCATTTTTGCCACTGTTCCTCCATGCAACATGTTTGGTCATTTATCCCATTGTTGCCCTTTTTTGTCTATTTTTTGCCAGTTTTTAACCATTTTTGCAGCTTTCTGCCCATTTCTGACACTTTTTGCCAATGTGCCTTTTTTGTCATTTCATCCGATTGTTTGCATTATTTACCCACTCTACTGTTTCTGCCCATTCATACCACTTCTTTTTGCAACTTCTAATCATTTGTGTGTTTTTCCACAGTTTTGTTGTTGTTTTTCACTTTTTACTCATTTTCTACATTACTTTCCTGATCGTTTAGTTCAGTTTGCCCATCCACATCGTCAACATCACCAATAGAAAAGGTAATTCTGTTAAAAGGAAAGGGGTTTACATTTCTGAAAAGGCTATATTTTTCTACAGCATAATTGAATTTAAAATAATCATGTTTTGTTGCCTTCTTAAGAGTGTTTATTATGCAGTTTGAATATTAAATATGGTTATATTATTATTGTTAACTTTACAATGAACCATTATTGTGCTGACCTCCATGGGCCTCCAGTTTGGCTAGGCCCCAGAAAGCTCTCCGTCCATTACAATACACAGTGAACGGGGGCATTTTCAGTCATGAGTGTTTGCAGCTGAACTTGCAGTCATGAAAGAGCATGACCATGACAAAGCTTTAGACAGATAACCTCAAATACCTCCTAGTGTTTTGTACAGGTGTATTAGTCACTGGTGGGAAGGGTGCAGCACTTTTAGATGTAAAAGTAGGTTATAAATTTGTACTAGATTTTTATGTTAAATATTTATAGTGGGCTCCACAGCTCTGGATAGTGTTTAGAGACAGCTGGACTCATTAAAGTGAAATGTAATCTTTTTTATTTTTTACTAATGGAGCAGTTCTGGTTGTTGCCAGCTTGAGGACTGACAGTACAGATGTTTGCTTTTACAACAAGAACCAGCTATGTGTTTGGCAACTCAGAGCAACTGATTTACCAGTAACCATTTGTCTTCATTTAATCCAGATTGTTCATTTATCTTTTATGTGTTCACAAAGCTACACATTTGGAAATAAGTGTTTATGTTCAGTTAAGTTCAAAGTCAAACAGTTGTGTTTCTTTGAGGACAGAGTGGATCCAGAGTCTGTTTCTCACAAAATGAGTCTATCTGTAGATTTTGTGTTCATCCAGCTCACCTCTGACAGTTTTACTTCTTGTTAAATGTGGATAAGATTAACAGAATTTACCAGATTTGTTTTGAAGAGATGTGTTATCAGTTATTTTTTACAGTTATTTTTGGCCTGTTTTGAATAAGTATCAGCTATGAATAATTTACTAAATGCTCACACTCATAATTAAGACAGTTATTGAGGAAGATGAAGATGTTTGGGATTCTTGGTATTACCTGTTCCAGAAAATAGACAGCAGTGTGTCTAAAATGATGTGGATTTAGGACAGTTACCAGTGAAGTACCACAGGGATCGAAGATTGATATTTTATCAATGTCAATATCAGTAGCAATTATGTATAAATCAAGAAATACCCTGAAGACCTTATAAATATTTAATCACTGATTGTTACACAGTAACTCTCCAACACAATCTCTTGTTTTATATATCTGTGAGTATTGCTGCGCATGATGAGTACACTTTAAGTGTCTCACTTGCTCACACCTACTTATGCTGAATAACTTTATTAAACATAGTTCTGACTGGCTCTTCTGATATCAATTAAGCTTGAGGACTTCATGAATTGTTCTTTATTTAGCACAGGGTTGTCAGGGAAATTAAAGCTATTGTGTTCAGGAAAATTCCTTCCTGCAGTTTTTCATTCTCATTGAATTATTTAATAATCATTTTTTACATCAAAATCTTATTAAAGTGTGATTTAGTACTCACATCAAGTATTTTAACCTTTAGCTGTCTCTTCTGTTTTTTCTCCAGAGTGGCATGGCGCTGACATATGATCCCTCCGCAATGCAGAACGGGTAGGTTTGACGTTTAACATCCCAAGTTTCTCAATACGGTCTGTTGTTAGCTATGTATTTTTCTTCACTAAAAGTTACCAGCCAGCTTCGTGCTGTGTTTTTGTTTATTTTGTGAGAAATTTCACAAATCCATCAGCCACAGTGGCCTATGGGGCATTAAAATATGATAGAATATGATAATAGAGAGAATTGTCCCAGAAAACAGTAAATTTAATCCCCAAAGTCTGTCTAAGCTCACGGAGCCAGGCAGCTGCACTGTAGCATTTTTTTATTATTTGAGAGGATTGTATCTCTTTTGAATGGGTGTTGCTTTGGCTAATTCAGCCAACACGCCCAAACCATTCTAGAGCAGATATTACTGCCTCATTATTCATGATTTTGAAGCTTAATTTGATCAACTTTGTGGTGTTTTTCATGACTGAAGTTTGGGCACAGTGGCCTGTCATACAGCAAATCTAAAATAAAGATTTTTTTAATCACTTTACAGGGACTTTAATGTTCACTTGGGGTTACTGTACATCATAAAGTTGTTGCTCCCCTTTTTATTCCAGGCATACATTTAAGATCTACTGGGAACAGCCCCACGACCCACATTTGGGTCCTGACCCAGCAGTTGAGAACCACTGATCTAGAATATATAGAAGTTCCACTTCTTACATTAAATCACAGGAAAAAAAAAAGAACTTTTTCATGATATTATATTTTTGAGGTGCACCTGTATACAGTATCTCTGATTTTATTCCTGCAAGTTTTCTTTTGGTTTCCACTCTCTGACTAATATTTGTAAAGCAAAACCCTCAATTAATCCAGAGTCCCTGTTAGTGAGCCTTTAGGAAATTGACACCTTCTTACATGCAGCAATCCTGCAGAGATGTACACATCAGCCTTCATCAGCAGTAATACGTACGAAAGCTCTTGCATGCAAATGAGCAGACCACACACACGCTTAAATATTCAGATACAACTCAAGCATCACTACAACACATACTCAGACACACACTTTCTTTGTCGCGCTCTCGCCCTCATTCTCAGATCTCAGCGCCGTACTCTGAGCCTTTATTAATGCACCTATGCATACAAGCTGTCAGACATGTAGGTTTTGATTGCAGACAGGGAAGTTGGGCGGTGTTGCAGCGCCCGCTGTAAGACTTTCGTCAGCCTGGGCTATCTGCAGTGCTCTCAGGCTGAATGCAGACAGCCCAGCGTCTGCTGGTTTCAGGGGGGAAATTGGAGATCGGTCCCGTCTGCTAGGAATGCTGCTGGTGATGCAGCCCCAGGAGACGCTTCCCTGCAACTCCGTCTTTTTTTCTCTTCCTTTTGTCGACTCAGTACAACTCACTCTGTGTCCATACTTTCTTTCTCTTTTCTTTCTTTTCTTTTGTGCCTTAAACATTTGACTTCTCTTTACCTCAATCAAACATATCTTTTCAATTTTTCCCTTTTGCTTCTAGCAATATGGTGTTTTCCAGTCTTTTTCCCTACTTATCTTTATCCCTACTCTCTACTTGCATGCAGGATGCTCTACATGTGGTCATTTCTGGTGTCTTAGTGTCCGTGTGTGTCCTTGCCCATGTATAAATGCATGCTAACACATGAGCATCTGTGCGCTCTCATCGCTTAAGCCCTCTCCAACCTCTCTTCCGAGGTCACTCGAGCTCCTTCCGGCGAGCCACTAAATGACTGTGAAATGCTAATGCAGCTAATTAGAGAGGAGAAAAGCAGGGAGGTGAGGGGGGGCAGGATAAAAAGAGAGGACTGGGCAGGTCAAGAGGAGGGCAAAGGCAAAAATAAAGTCAGCCCAAGGAGAGGGGAAGGGTACAAATCAATTACAGGTTTTGCAAGTCTCTCTGAGCTGGAGGATGGCTGGTTTTTAGGGTTTGATGCCAATCTCATGTTATTGGAAGCATGTGTCCCAACTGGCCAGACTGCATTGGCTTTCTGCCTGTTCCTGACTTTATCAGGGAGACACGAAATTCACTTTCTCTGGGTCTCTCTTCCCCCAGTCTCCCACCTCCTATCTGGTCCATTTGCCATCTTGTCTCTCCGTTTGTCTCTTTTTGTACTCTCCCTTCATACTCTTTTGCTCAACTCTCTTTCTCCCCTCTCATCTGCCCACACACGTTTATATTTTAGCATGCCGCCCCACATTTCATCGCCAAAAAAGTCACTGAGGTCGGCACTAAATCATCCTCTAAATTTTCAGGGCGAACTCCTGACAGTGCAGCGAGGTCACACCGGGGATTCATAGAGAGGTTTTAAATTCAATCTCGCTGTAATGTTCTGTTCGCAATTACATGTTTAGTGCATTGTTTAAATAGCCGAGCTGGAGTCCCTATTGACAGCGAGCTGCTCAGGACTAATAGCCTCCATCAATAACCTTGGATCTGTCCTCTACCTACTCTTTCTCTCTCTCGATACACGTCACTCTAATGAAAAATACGATAAACACAATCAGAGAAGCATATCGAATAACACGGCTGTGCTTGCTCATTTGTATTCATCAGTGATAGTAATACAGTTTCTGTAATGCAGCTCATATATTAATTGTCAGTCAAAAAGATGGATCCACACCGCTACATAATCAGGAGAGTTTTTTCCTCTTCTCACTGATCACCACTTTGAGATGTTCCATTTCTTTCTCCAACCTCCACGATTTATCCTTTTCAACTTTTTCCATTTCAAAGGACATACAAAGTTGAAGCGTGTAATTGAATGCAGCTTTAAAGTGCTATTGCATAAAGATTGTGTGAGTAACTTTTATCCTGTATTGATCTTGGAAAAATATCATGGACAGAGCAGACTTTTTACCTCTTTCAGTACATTTACATGCACAGTTGACAGGCAACTCGCATTGTAAGGTGGATACTGGGGTGGTGGTGGTCCTGTCCTTGTCCCCAAATGCAGTACCTACTAAAAGCATTTACTCTTTTGGATGTTTTACCTGTTTATTGATTTTATAAATCAATCATGGTCAATATAATTTAGCTTTTTGATGCTAGTAGTCTCAAATTTTGTGGAATGGAGTTCAACCGAGTGCAGTGATTTGCTTCATGTGATTGTAGTATATGGAAAGTCCAGTCACTGGTTAATCAGAATTCATGGCTCCCATTACACCATGAAACATAAGGACACTCCAAGCAACAGGCTGTCCTCACAAACTGAATGAAGATGCAAGAAGGAGACTAGTGAGAGAGGCCACCAAGACACCTATGACTATTCTGAAGGTGTTACTAGCTTCAGCAGCTGAGATGGGACAGATTCTACAACAACTGTTGCAATCAGATTAAATCTTGACTAGACTTCACCAGAAGGCATGTGGGAGACTCCATGGACAAGTGGGAGAAAGCTTTTTGGTCTAATAAGACCAAAATGGCGCTTTTTAGTCACCAGACAAAGCATTATGTTTGGCAGACACCAAACATTACATTTCCCCACAAACACACCATCCCCACTGTGAAACATGGTGGTGGCAGCATCATGCTGTGGGGATGCTTCTTGTTAGCCAGTTGGAAAGCTTGTAAAGGCAGAGGGTGAAGTGTATGTGGCAAAATGTATGGAAATCCTGTAAGATAATCTCATTTGGTCTTTAACACCCCTTTCCCACTGGCCGAAAACCCGTTTAAACCCTCTAACAATCGGCTCCTGTCGGCAGTGGGAAAGGCTCTAATCGGCATTCAGACCCAGGTCAACTGACCCTGCAATGGACACCGGTTTTTATCGGCTCGCCTCCAATCGGCTCCAGTGAGAATGTCACACCTGGGTGAACACGGGATAACTTTGGCGTAACGTGCCTTCGTTTATATTAATACAAGTAATACGTTCCTTGCCTGTTGTGATCTCATGGATCCTTTTTGTTGTTGTTGCACAGAAACTTTATTCTGTCAGCTGTGCGTTTAAGCCTGAGGATGCAGGAGTTTAAAGGCAGAAGTTTCACAGCACTGCGGCACAGTTTAACGGGGCATTTAAACACAAAAATGCCCATGTCATAACGAACATATCCACTGAGAATTTTTTTTTTTTTTTTTCCCAAGGACAGATTTAGCTGATTCAACCTGTTAAAACCGTATGGATTATCTCATAAAGTGCCATGCATCCTGTCCATGCACAGCTGGAAAGAGAGATCCTTTTCAAACAATATAATCTATTAACCTTTCATTTATTTATTTATTGCATTATTTGCCTCTTGGAAATGATCACATCGATCCTCTTTTTTGTTTGTTATAACACAGAAACTTCAGCTTTTCAGCTGCACATTAAAGCCTGATGCCCGCTGCTGTTGAAGGAGACAGTATAGGCAGAGGTTTCCAACACTGCAGCACAGTTTAACATACAAACACAAAAATGCTTGTCTAGCTCACTCTTGTCATAATGAAGATATCTACTGAAAGCTATTATTTTTTTGTGAACAAGTCAGGCTTCTACAGCCTTGGATTTCTCATGGCGTATCACGTGAGAAGTGCAGTGCTTCCTGCTTAAAAATGTAGCTGGAGAATAGGAGACTTTTCTAAAAGGTTGTTTCTATTTTCCTTTATCATATGTCTGCTCCTTGGAAATGACTATGTATTTTTTTTTTTTTTAGTTTTCACCCTTAAATCTCAGTCTGAAAAGTCTGCCATCTCCTCCATCAGCTGTTAAGCCAGATGAAAGCTGATAGAGGAGACCAGAGTTTGGCCGGCTGAAGTTTCTGTTTTAAATCATTAAAAAGATCGGTTTGCCTAATATTTCCAAGAAGCAGATAAATGTGAAAATTGAAATGGAAACATTGTTCATAAAAGGTTCTCCTTTACTTTATTTGGCTGCGCTCATAATCCATGAGAAACTCGAGGCTGTGGGAGCTGAATATGTCAGTAGAACATTAATTATTCTCAGCAGATATCTTTGTTATAGAAAGACTGAGCTAGAAAAGCAACGTGATGACATCAGCTTGACATACCAGAGAAAAAAAAAACAGCCATGCAGCTCGTCTGCTGGTGATCAGACCCGGGTCTACTGGCAATGGGAAAGGAGTCACTAAGAGAACTATTGCTTGGAAGAAGACTTTGCAGCAAGACAATGACTCAAAGCATACAGCAAAAGGTTGATCTTTCTTATCCACTGACAGGACTAGTCACAATTTTAAAAATTAAGAATTTCTCTGTCTTTGAAAATTTTAGAAAACAGAGTTGAAAGATCTTTGAAAAAAAATCATGCCTACTTTTTAAATTAACATAGATCTTATAGTGCAGAAATTCTACAAATAGTATCTTGTCATTTATCTTTTTCTTTTTAATCAATGCTCAATGTCCTATGCCTTGTCCTATGTAATTTTTTTATGATTAATGTGTATGTTGTCTTGGGTGAAGAGCTCCAGAGACATTTTCTTTCACTGTGGTACACAAAAAGTTAATTTTGAATCTTGATCTTGGTTTCTAAGAACATAAAACCTAAGGAAAGGAAGGTAAACTCATCTTTTTACAGGCAAAAGGTACCCTGGTTTAACCTAGGTGAGAAATATACGTATTCATGCTTTGTGCGGGTATTGGACCTTGAAAGGCGTCTTGAGCTGTTTTGAATTTGTAAAACACAATTCTGTCAAAAGATTGTGCTTAAAAGTTAAAAGAAATTAAATCAAAGTGCAGGACTGGATGACGTTATCTGAAGTATTCATGTGTAAGTGACAAGGGCAACTCATTTGCAATTTGACTTACATTAGGTAAATCACCCTGCAAATTCTTAAAGGATGCAAATTTAAATGCAAAAAATTCAGATTTGCATGTGCTGCAACTTAAAATCACAAAGTTCTGCAAAAAGCTAAGACATCTGCATCACTCGCTGCCAGTTTAACCCTTAATCTTTAATGGCAATACTGCAGGGCTGTTAGGGCACTCATTGGCAGCTCTACTGGGGAGTCCTGGGATGCACGTAGCTA
This sequence comes from Cheilinus undulatus, assembly GCF_018320785.1. Classification (NCBI taxonomy): domain Eukaryota; kingdom Metazoa; phylum Chordata; class Actinopteri; order Labriformes; family Labridae; genus Cheilinus; species Cheilinus undulatus. The sequence continues at coordinate 18,541,188 of NC_054872.1, forward strand.
GCTTAAGCTGCAGGTTTACTGAGTTTGCAGTTGCTGAGGGTTGGCTTTTGTTGGCTACTGTATTCTTGTTTCTGTTTCTGGTCCAAGTAGTATCATCGACTAGAGTTTGAGCAGAATTTGACTGTAGGAACTCCAACTATTCTTGCTTTTCAAGTTGCTAGTCAGGCCTTAAACAATGAGTTTACACTGAGAAGTTGGCTGTTGTTCTCAGAGACAAATAGAGCTGTCAGATGATAGCCAATGGGTTCTTAGTTTGGTATTAATTTTAGTCCGTTCCATAACCATCTAAAACTGCACACAGGATCTTTAAACAGACACACGCAAAGGAAAAGTGCATGCATGATATATAAAACACTGTTCTCTGTGAAGCTTTACCAAAGAAAACCTAAGGAGATAATAGAGAAAGCTGAAGTTGGAAATCACAAAAAAGTTTATTAAAATCATGTCCTTTCAAGGAGTCAAGAGAAAAATCTAAGTAATATGAGCCAACATCAACAAATCTACGACAGAGCGCACAATCAACCTCTCTCTGAACCACAGCTGAACCTTACAGGAGGAAAAATATTGCCCAAATAATTCATGAGATTTCTTTCTGCTGCCAAGGAAATGAACCATGTTGTATTGTTGAGAAGTAAGGCGTAACTATTGTAGCTTTGCTCTCTATGTACCACTATACTTAGACTCCAACTCACCAAGTAGAGCATAAAAATCCCTGTGAAGCACAATCACTCTCTGGAGCTTATCGCAGCAGTTAGAAACCAACTGCATCCAAACGCCCGGACTGCAGCCGTTTAAAAATATCTGAGGCTTTGCATCTCACAGTTGAGTTCAAAACTACTCGCACTATCAGTGACCGAACAAATGTAATGTGAAACAGAAAGGTCTGAAAGAAAAAAGGCAAGCACCTCTGCAACCAATTTCACACAGAAATGAGATGTGTGCTGGTGTCAGATCAAAGTAACACCAGTCCAAACCCCTTTCCCTCATTCTGGCTGGTTTACTGAGCCTGACCATTATCTCAGGTGTCAGAATGGAGACAGTAGTGTATATTTGATTGTGTCTAGACATTTCGTATGACCTTTGTAGGGGACATATCATGAAAAACCTGTGTTTTCAGTATTTTTACATGTATATTCAGGTTTCTACAAAACCACAAAACCTGTTAAAAGTGACACTGATGGTCCGCGAAGAATCTGCTCTTCTTGTGGCATCACAATAGGTGCCGTCATAATAAGACCTGCCCATTGTAGTAAAATATTTATAATTCCAATTATACCTGCCATATATTTTACGTGCCATATTCCTTTAATTTCTTGGTGATGGATTTAACTGAACTCCAGGGGAATGCCTCAGATTTTTTTTTTTGTATCTATCTCCTGACTCATACTTTTCAATAACCTGTTGTCTGAGTTGCTTGGAGTGTTCTTTTGTCTTCATGGTATAATGGTATCCATGAATACTGATTGACCAGTGCCTGGAACTTCCTGACTCAGGTGTCTTTATACTACAATCACCTGAGATGTATTCACTGCACTCGAGTGATCCCCATTTCACTAACTGTGAGGCTACTAGACTACTATCTTACACATTTCTAAACTTACTTTACTTTTTAGAAATCTGTCACTTTGACAATTAAAGATGTTCTCTTTGTTTTGTTTTGTTTTGTTTTGTTTGCCAAAAAAGTCAAATACAATGAACATGATTGACTCATAGAACAATGAAAGGGTAAAACATCCAAGGAGATGAATTATTTTTATATGCACTGTATACTGCACTCATTGTATCCCACAATGCATTGTGAAAAGAAATGAACAACCAATGGTCACTGGTCCACTAATATACCCATCATGCATCACAGTTCAAAGCTTAAGCTAAGCAGAAAGTGGTGTTTTGACCGTCATGAGTGAGCATTTAGCTCACTGATTAATAATATGATTTTAAGTCTTGGATTCATTCATCATATAACAATTAAACATAAACTTCTCCAAGATATAAGTAGAAACATGGCCGCTGGTCATTCTGCCTTTTCAGTGGCCTCACAAAATTATGTTCTTGGACACACACCACTTTGCGACCTTCTAAAGGCCACCAGAATTATTTTGAAGAGGGTGAAACCTTAAGCCTATGATGTAACACATGCTATATAGTCTTTGCTGAAGTGCTCAGAGAGAGAGAGAATCTTTATCTAGGTCAGGACGCTGTTTGTCTTTATTTCTCTTCAATAAATGGACTATAGTCTTGCAGTTATGAGTTCAGTGTCTGTTTCTATATGTCAGTGTATCTTAGCATCAACCTTGGGATACAACTGACTGTTTAATAACTGCTTTTTTGTCACTGTGACTATGATGACAGTAGTTACGAAGGACATATAAAACATTATCCTAGCATAGATTAAATGGTATAGTCCACAGCAGAACAGATTTTTGTGTGAGTTTAAGGCAGACACTCTCTATGATAGAAGTTGTTAGTGTTCTGTACGTTTCTTGTCACCACTCCACCTCTACTCTGCTAAACCAGTACAGAACCCTGCAGGAGACACACCTGTCAGCACCGCTGTCAGTGATGGCATTACACACTCTTTTATAACTAATTGAAAGTAAACTTCTCAGCAGTATGAATGATTTGACAATCACTGTGATAACAACTTTTTGTTTTGCCTTTTTTTTAACAAAGAAGTCCCATTAGGATTGAAAATCTCATCTTCAGGACGGACTTGGCCAAGGTAGCAGATATACATAATAACCAGTGTACATTATCAAACAACTTAAACAACATGGAAAAATCCCAGCAATCTAAAGAAAACGTGTTTTTCAAATGATCTTTTCAGAAAATCAACTACATGTCTCTGTCACAGTATTCTATAGCATACTCCCCATTTTGCTAAATGATATCAGAGAATCTATTTTAAGCCCCTTTTGAAGATGATTCCATGTTTAAGGTGCATTTAGAAAGAAGCAGATTTCCCCTGGTTTTTAAGCACTCAAGTACAGTGAAAACATTTTGGGATGCTGCAATCACTCATTTTTTAATACTATCTATAGTTTCTATGGGTATTAACATTGCCGAACTAAAGTTCAGGGCATTGATTATCTTTTTTAAAGCAGCAGTTGTTGGCTGACAGCATGGTGAGTTTACCTTCATGAAATTGGAGTACTAGCTTACTCAACAGGGCTACCATTTATTTTTGTATTTAAATATTAACCCCTTAAAGCCTGTTGTCGCATATTTGATAAATACCTTTATGATACCTTTATCTAATCAATATGGTCATATATTACTAAAAAAAAAACTTCTGAATACAATCTGAAAAATGATAAAAATGCCCTCAAGTGGATTATCAGTTACCAAAAACACCCAAAGTATCAAATGATATACAAGAAATGTAAATGTTAAATTTTATGGAAATTTTGATTTTTTTTTTTTTTTTTTTCAGTAGAAAGTGAAATAAACATTTCATTTCCAAAGAATTGGAATTTTCTGGCTATAATTTGTGTTTTCAGGCTTTCAGAGGTTAAGAGACACAGCTCAATCTGACAATTACATAAAACCACAGGGGAAGAATCACTTTATTTTCAGGAGCATGCCCTACTTTTGATTGTTGGCAGCACATCACCTTCCAGCTAGTTACTTTTGGACCTTCCACCTGTTGACCTTGCTAACAAGTTGCCAACAGGATAGTAAGCACTAAACTGATGTTTGACGTGAAGGCCTGGCCTGCAATCTCTGTTCCAGTTCATCCTATAGGTGCTCAATGAGGTTGAGATCACTGAACACTGAACTCATCAAACCCTGTCTTTATAGTCATTGCTTTGTGCGCTGGGGCACGGTGATGTTTGAGTACAAACAGCCTTCCCCAAACTGTTGCCACAAAGTTATAAGCACAAGGTTGTCCAAAATGTCTTGGTATGTTGAACCATTAAGATTCATCTCCCAATTAAGTCTTTCAGCTTTACATATGATCATGCCTGTGATGGAGATAGGAGGTGGAGGTCTACTCTCTGTCTCTGCCTTGTTCTCCCCTCCCTCGCTCCATTATTCAGTCAACAGACACTCTGGGATCGATCGGGCACAGCAACATGGCCTGGCGGATGAAACATGTCCTCTCTAGGTACACAATGATAAATAAAGCACTGCGAGCCACAGAGCAACAGCATTCTGCCTCTGCAGGGTTTAGGGGGTGAAAATGGAGAAAAGAGTGAGGAATCAGAAGGGCAAACAAAGCTATAGGAGAAGTAAACAGTACATAGCACAGATGTTACAGATGCCGCTTCCTCTACAAGGTGAAGCATGCGTAGGTGCTAACATGAAGGGTAATATTGAAATTTTTCACCCACTCACATTAGGGTGATAATTCATTATAATGCATAGCAGTAGAGCAGACTCTTTTGTAACATGATGTGCACTCCGGTGCTGTGTCAAGTCTTATTTAGAGATGTCTTTGATGGTGTGGCGCTGAGTGGAGCTGCAATATTTATTGTTTCCATGACAGCCTTGATGATGTCTGATCCGCTTTGTCAGCTTTGTCTTGATGTGCACCGGGTGGTTGGAAACAAAGGGGAACAAAAGGCTCATTTTCACCTTTGTGTGTGGCTACGTATGGAGAGATAAATGTCTTTCAAAGAGCTTTTGTTTCACTTGTTTGCTGTGTGATGCACATGATTTAAAAATTAAACCCCTTCCTGTGTGTTTTTTAGGTTTTACTCTTCGCCATACAGTATCTCCACCAATCGAATGATTGCACAGACGTCAATCACACCCTTCATAGCGGCCTCTCCTGTTTCAACGTACCAGGTGGGTGGACTTTGCAATCTGCTCATCTAGACCAAGCTTTGAAGACCTGGAAAAGTTCCACATATCATGCTTTTTTCACATCAGAACCATTGCCAAAATGAAACCAATACTCACCCAATCAGAACTTAAACAAAAATAATCCAAGCCCTAATTTTCTCCAAGCTTGATTACTGTACCTCACTTCTACCTGGTGTCAATCAAAGGTCACTGTCTCACCTCCAGCTAGTTCAGAAAGCAGCAGCTAGGCTTCGGGTTTGAACATACAAAATCAAATCACCCCAATTTTGGCTTCGCTACATTGGCTTCCTGTTAGTTTTAGAATTGATTTTAATATTTTGCTCATTACTTAGAAAGCATTAAAGGGTCTGGCTCCAAGCTACATTTCAGAGCTATTGATCGACTATTAGCAAGCCCACAGCTGTAGATCCTCAGGTGGAGGCAACCTGGTCATTCCAAAGTCAAGACGTGAAACTAAAGGGAATAGGGCCTGTTCCATCAGGACCCCTCTGACTTTGGAAGAGACTGCCTGAGGAAATAAGGCATGCAGAGTCAGTCCTGGTGGTCTCAGGTTTTGGTGGTTAGTTCCTGTGTTGGCTGGGTACTCTTTTTTTGATGTCTTATGATGTTGTGGTTCCTGTGATGTTTAAGGATGTGGTAATGCTTTGATTGTTAGGATGTCATGATTCTAGTCATAGTTCTTGTTCTTGCAGTTTCTCAGGATGTCTTAGTTCTTGTGATGTCTCAGGCTTTCTTAGTTCTTTGACACAAAGGATTTTAGAGCTTTTGATATCTTAAGATATCACAGTTCCGGTGATGTCTCAGGATGTCTTACCTCTTTGACGTCTTGGGATGTCATGGTTCTTGTGATGTCTCAGGATGTCTTACCTCTTTGACGTCTTGGGATGTCATGGTTCTTGTGATGTCTCAGGATGACTCAGTTCCCTGACCTTTTAGATGGTCATGGTTCTTGCAGTCTTCAGGATGTCTTAGGTCTTTGACATCTCAGGATGTCTTAGGTCTTTGAAGTCTTGGGATGTCATAGTTCTTTGACGTCTTAGGATGTCTTTGTTTTCGTTGACGTCTTGGGATGTCATGGTTCTTGTGATGTGTGAGGACGTCCTGGTTCTTTAAGGTTTGGGATGTTGTGGTTCTAGTGATGTCCTAGGATGTCTTAGGTCTTTGACGTCTTAGGATGTGATGTCTCAGGATGTGGTTGTTCTTGATGTCTTAGGATGTCTTACTTCTTGGGATGTCTTAGTTCTTGTGATTTCTTGAGAGGTTATATTACTAATGATGTCTCATGTTGACTGGGTAATAGTGTTGTTTGGGTTAGGGTTTAATATGTAGGTTTGGGTATTGTTCTGTTCATCTTCTTTTACCTTAAGGGTTCTATTGAGGTCAATAATGTTGTTTTTCATTCTTTTTTATTTTGCGTTCTGCTGCTTTGTTTTTTGTTTATTCATTGATTTATTTGCATTACAAAGCATTTGTAAACCCTTGTTTCTAAAAGTGCTGCATATTTTAGTGTATTTAGTTATTTTATCACTGCAGACATTTTCAAACTCCCACAAGAAACTGGCTGTAAAGCGTAGGATGCAAGTTTGTGTTTAACAACTTCATAAGCTGCAGAACCTTAAATTTTAGAGTGATTTTATGAGACTTAACAATAACTTCCATTTCTTCAGCAACAGCCAGTATTACTTATTATAAGCAATGCAGACCTTGTGTTTTTTAATATCTTGAAAACACTGAAACCAACATAATTGTGCCTTGTATTGGTTTTAATTGTATATTATGGACTAAAAATTAGACAAATACTGGTTAGACTCGAGTCTTTTCAGGGAAGTGTAGTCAATAATATTTTCTTCATGTTGTTTCCCTCACAAATTAAGGGTTTATGAAACTGTTTTTAAGCTGCACCATAATACTGAATCGATATTTCAAGCTCCAAACTTTAATATGACTTCATTAGCTCGCTTGTTCTTTGGCCATGGGATTTTGCAAAGAAACCAAGTTTCAAGGCAGACACAGCTCCAGTATAGCATCCCATGGGCATCTATTGCAACCCGATAGCAACAGCATGTTGAGTATGGTTAATAACTTGGTAGAAATATGCTAGACTGGAGATTTAGTTCAGTAGCTACAAATCAGTGGCAGTTCAAGTCTCACTTTCAAAAGGAAAACTACAAAAAGACCAAAAGCAACAATGAACTGAACCCACTGACAAGAAGCACTGTTCGTCACTTGGAATAGGTCTAATTTAGAAAGAAAAATAAAATCTTTTGGGGAAAATCTTTGACATAATAAAGGATCAATAAGACCCACTGTTGCAACTCTCAACTATTAACCATAGTAATTTAGGGCCAATCCCACCAACATCAATTTTCTGTCTTAAACAAAAAGTATGTAGATTCTGCTCTCAGGGGGCTTTCAGTCAAAGCAATAACAAAAGTTGACCAGAAAAGATGCAGTGCTCAGCTCTGCAGCCTACATTGAATACCAGGCTCTGTTCTGCACTCTGCACTCCATACAGTGAATACACCTGTATGAGTAAACCAGTGTTTTGTTTTTGTGGATGAATTTTAAGAACAACTTGTTGTTTGCTGTTTAGTCTTATGGAGTGCAATTCTTTATTAGATTAAGTCTTCAGTTTAAAACATGTAGGCTAAGAAGCAGAGAGAGCCTCTCTCTCTTTTGTTATTATTTTGATATAGAGGCCCCTGGTGGCAGAATGTACTTACTGTTGATTTAAGATGAAATTTTCACAAGGTTTTTATATCAATTTGATTCACTTTGCTGATTTATTAGATACAGCTTTAGCTGGATAACCCAGATATTTAGAGCGCAGCCTGGCTGCAGGCCACAGACCTCAGACGCCCCATGTTGCAGACCACTAGAGTGAGACACCACCTCTGTATAGACCCATTTTAGAAGTAACTAAGGGAACACTGGGTCACTTTGCTTCATAAGCTTCGGCTAAAGCTAACATTGGTTTGCTAGCTAGGTAGTTCAAGTTACGACATATGCCCATTTAGCTTTGGCTGGAGCTAACACAGTTTAAGGGAGCCACTTCGCATAACTACTTAAAACCGGTCTAGCTTTAGCAAATGTACCACAATCTATTGTAGCAAGCATAGCTGTGTTTGCTTTAGCTATATTAGATGTGTAAATATGTTACCTAGTTAGCTTACCTAACTAAGATGGCTAATATAGCTTTGTTATCTTTAGATTTAGCTATATTATTTGAGTAGTCAATAAAGCTAAGTTAGCAGTAGCCTCGGCTATGTTAGCTGCTTTAGAGTGTTTTCATGGAGGGCAAGCTTTTTTCCTGTTTAGCTGGCTCCATAAGCATTTTGTAATCCCGTTTTGCAGGTCAGATTTTTTTACTTTTAACATTTGGTATCCTAACCCTTGCCTTTACCCTTACCCTTACCAGTAGTTTAATCTTATTTAATTTTGAAAGTTCTAGCATGTATTTCCCTTCTGACAAATCCAGCTTAATGGTCTGTAAGGCGGGTGTCTGGGATCTGGGATCTGCTGTTGGACTATCTTGATTTTTATGGACCCACATCAATTCAAAACAAGAAGCAAGCAACAGAACTAAGCAGAGCTTTGTGTCTAGTTTCTTCTCGACCTGGAAATGTCTAGTGGGGCCTAAACATTTCAAAGGTCGGGGGCTGCAGATGGTTTATGTTCTTTGTTACTGGAGGCACTTGAATGACTGAGGACAGTAGAAGACATGAAAGCAGAATGGCGGCCTCCAGAAATAGTTCTTGCTTCCTCATGTAGTAGTCTTTATTGTAACATTGATCATGTTTATCGACAAACCATAAACAGTCACAGTAGCTCTGTCCTGGCATCCACCGTTGCAAGACACGGACCGTTACAACTAAAAAGTTAAGGCATAAGGACCTGTTAGAAATAACTGAGGATGTGTAAATGCTCATTAAAAATTTCTAACAGTCATTCTTTAATTAATGTGGACGCTTTAATGATTCTGCTTATTGTTGCTTAAAATAACTAACAAATGTGTATTAAAATCCATTAAGCCATTTCCTTGACATTTGCCCGGATAGAAAGTCCCCAGCTGTTACAGAAAATTACTCAGCCTTTTAAAGAAATAAAGAGTATACATTTGCGATCTGTTTTTCCAGATTTCTGCCTTCACTTTGAACAAATGGGGCTTTCAGTGCAGCACACAGGGGAAGTCTGAAAGTATTGAGAGACGGATTAACACATTGTTGGTTTTGGTCTTTTCGTGGGATTTGCTGGCAGAAAGAAAAATATTGAATAACAGCTGCCTCATCTTTAGGGAAGTTGGCAACTTAAGTGGGAGCAGAGCTTTTGAAATAAATAATGTTTAATTTTTTTGGATTGATCCCACACACACTCACTTGAGCACTTTATTTGCTGTTTGTATTCCCCGCACATTCAGGTATAACGAGTCTTTTTAAGGAAAGACTTAAATGCTGAAAACTGAGTTATCATTTCTCTCTATTAAAGTGCAGCTATGATAAAACACAGGCTTATGTTGCAGCACTCCTCCCATCGATCTTTCATTCTCAGGCACAAATCCTCCTTTTGTCTCGCTTGCTGTTCCCATGTGCTGCATCCTTTCTCTTTCTCTCACACACAAAACGCTCTAATTCATGTCAAAGCTGGTTGGCGAAGGCGCCTTTGAGAGACTGACTTGATCCTTGTTTTTTGTCAAACAACCAGACGTTAAAACAAACAGGAGTCCTCCCCGTACAGGTTCCCTGCTGCAAATGAGGCAGACTGATGCAAAGACACAGCTTCAGCATAGCAGATTAGCACTCTCAGATAAAAAAACATGCCTCCTTTTGAGGTAAATTAACCTTCGACTCCACATAGGTGAGCCAACATACTCATATATAATTAGTACATAGATACATGTGACAACAGGGGTCTTTGGGGAGTTGTTTCTCCTCATGTTTGGGTTGGGCAGTGGGAAGCAGAAGGAGATGAAAGTGTTGATTTGTGGCCAAGACAGGCTTTGATGATGAAACCTCCACTGTGAAGCAGTAATTATTCCACTGTATTGCTCTCTGTGGTCTTCATATCCTCTTATAATTACAACATAACATACTGTATAGTGGACCCTTTGTTACCGCAGTAATATTCTTTAAGACACACTGCCGCAGGGAGCCACGCTCTGAAATGGGTTTGTAAAGACTCGAGCTAATGATTAATTTTCTCCCTGCTTTTCTCATTTTCGCCTCCCTTCCTGTCATTCTGTCGTCCAATTGTCCTTCTTTATGTTCCCTCTTCTCTCAATTCTTTATCCACTTATAACAATCTTCTTTTTGATCTTCCCTTTCCTCTCATCTCCCCCTGACCTCCCTTCTGCATCCTCCTACTCATGCTCATCCCCTCCTTTAATTACTGTATTTCCCCTTCCTTCCTTCCTCATCTTACTTTCTTATTTCTGCTTCCTTCATCATCTCTGATTTTACCGTCGTCACCACTACCTTTTCTTCACCGTCTCTTCTTTCTTCTGTTTTTTTTTTTTTTTCACACAGGTCCAGAGTACATCTTGGATGCCACATCAACAGTATGTTATGCAACCTACAGTAAGTTTTTCAACCAGCCTCTCTTTGGTGTTTTTATGTTTTATTATAGCTCTTCCCAGTGGAGTTGTTTTCTCAGTTTTCTGACACTTTTCACTGCCTCCTTGTTACCCTACATTCCTGCTTGTCATCTCTGTGTGGTAGCATGTCTCTGTACTCACTCTTCAAGCATTTTCCAGCCTTCAAGTCCCCAAAAAATCCAGATTCAGCATAGTTATGCTTATTGACAAAGCCTAAAATGCAGTGTCATTGTCTGTCAAATTGGCTGCTGCAGGGTTTTTAGACATTTCAAAGGCATAAATAAGGGAAACTGCACAGTGCAATTAGAAAGTATTGACTGCCTTCACTTTTTTCTTTGTCCTTATGTTGCAGCCTGATACCACAGTAGTTTAAATTCACATTTTCTCTCAAATAATCTACACTCAGTATCCCATAATGACAAAGTGAAAACAGAATTTTAATGTTTTTGCAAATGTATTAAAAAAGAAAAAACTATAAAATCACATTGATGTCTGCAGCAAGTACAGCCTTGAGTCTTTCTGAATATGATACAAGCTTTGCACACCTGGATTGCAGGATTTTCTGCCATTCCTCTCTGCACATCCTCTCAACATCAGTCAGGTTTGATGGGGGCCGTCAGTAGACTGCCATTTCCAGGTCTCTCCAGAAATGTTCAACATGGTTTAAGTCAGGACTTTTGCTGGGTCACAGGATATTCACAGAGTTGTCTGGCTATGTGCTTAGGGTCATTGTCATGTTGGAAGGTGAATCTTCGCCCCAGACTTAAGTCCTAAGTGCTGTGGAACAGGTTTTTATTAAGAATATTGATTTGCTCCATTCAGCTTTCCCTCAACCCTGATTCTTCTACCGGTCACTGCTGCTGAAAACACCCCCACAGCATGATGCTGCCACCACCACGCTTTGCTGTTAGGATGGTATTGGGCAGGTGATGAGTGGTACTTGGTTTCCTCCAGACAAAAGGTTTGGAATTGAGGCCAAACAGTTCAATCTTGGTTTCATCAAACCAGAGAATCTTGTTTCTCACAGTCTGAGAGTCCTTCAGGAGTTTTTTTTTTTCTTTTTGCAAACTCCAAGCAAGCTTTCATGTGTTATGCACCGAGGAGAGGCTTCTGTCTAGCCACTCTACCATAAAGCCCAGATCGGTGGAAGGCTGCAGTGATTGTTGTCCCTCTGGAGCTTTGTCCCATTGTCCCATCTCCACAAAAGGATCTCTGGAGATCAGTCAGAGTGGCCAGCCGGTTCTTGGTCACCTCTCTTACTAAGGACCTTCTCTCTTTATTGCCAGTTTGGCCATGTTAGCTCTTGAAGAGTTCCTGGTTGTTCCAAAAGTGTTCCATTTGAGGATTATGGAGGCCACTGTACTCTTGGGAATGTTCAGTGCAGCAGACATTTTTTGTTGTCTTCCCCAGATCTTTTCCTTGCAACAATCCTGTCTCTGAGCTCTCCAGGCAATTCCTTTGACTTCATGGCTTGGTTTTTGCACTGATTTGCATTGTCAGCTGTGAGGCCTTCTATAGAGAGGTGTGTGCCTTTCCAAATGTTCAATAATTTTGCACAGTCAAGGTGTAGAAAATCTCAGCAAAGATCTAGAGAAATGGGAGGAACCTGAGCTATATCTCAAGTGGTGTTGCAAAGGGTCAGACTACTTTTGTCAATGTGTTATTTCAGCTTTTTATTTTTAATAAATTTGCATCACTTCACTTTGTCATAATGGGGTACTAAGTTTAGATTTATATTCTTAATGATGCACTGTGTGCTTGAATGTATAATATAATGTTTTTCTACAGAGGAGTATTAATGATTTTCCATCGCTGATGCTTTTTTAATCTGCTTTAAGCCTGTTGGAGCTCAAATAAGGAAAATAGTCATTATATAACAACTATCCCTTGAACTCCAGACCCCCTTTAAAAACCGTGTGTCGCACCGCTTCATTCACACACATTAACCCCCCTCTCATTTCCCTCTACACGTTCATGAAGGCCATCAAATATAAGAAGGATGTCTTTCTCCCTTATCTATCTGCTTCTCCTCTTCTGAAGAAAAAGGAAAACAGTCACAAAAATGACATTGCATTAAAAGAAAAATCATTATTTATAGTGCCCCATCATATGAGGGTGACTAGTGTAAATGAAAGACAAAGAAACCACTGGAGCCCTACATCTAAGTTTAAGCCTGCTGAATCAGCTCAGAGTAACCTCCTTAAAGCAGCCTGGAAAGCTTAGTGGAGCCAAGTGTAAAATCTGTAATAAAAGGCTGCCCCCTGCTGGTGTAAAAGAATGTGGAGGCCCAAGTCTTTAACAGTAAAATCAGCCAGTTTCATCACTAATATCTTCTTTAGATGTTTTTTAAGAAGATTAAAAAAACATCTAGGCATATCCATGAAGCTGTTTTTTCCTTGCGAGCATATTTTTTATTGCTTTTCAATATTTTGATATCATAGATGTGCTTACAAATACATGTGCAACTAAACATAGACAACGCAAAACACAACAAAAGGTATATAACAGATAACAGATTTTAGATTTTTGATATCCTTACATTTAATCCCATACAGATGATCTTAAAAACTAAGAACATGAAAAAGTTCATTTTTTTACTGTGATTTAAGTCAAGAAGTGAAACTTTCATGTATTCTAGATTCATCTCATACAACATGAAATACTTCAAGACTTTTTTTGTTTAAATGTTGATGATTACGGCTTACCGCTCACAAAAACAACAGTCCAAAGAAAGGATTTATAATATAGAAATGTTGACCCTCTGGAAAATTATGCTCATTTATGCACTCAGTCATTGGTTAGAGCTCCTTTTACAAAGATACTGCATCTATGCATTGCATAGCATGGAGCCGATCAGTCTGTGGTACTGCTGGGGAGTTATAAAGTCCAGGTTGCTCTGATATCAGCCTTCAGCTTGTCTGTATTATTGCATCTGATGTCTTTAGTCTTCATCTTGACATTTTCCCAGAGATTCTCTTCGGGGTTTAGGTCAGACCAGTTGGCTGGCCAATTACACACACATCAAACCAGTTTCTGGTAGTTTTGTCTTCCCTGTTGCAAAATCCTCCTGGAAAAGGAAATCAGTATCTTCATGAAGCTTTTCAGCGTTTGGAAACATAGAGTGCTCTAAAATGTCCTGGTAGACGGCTGACAGCGTTGACTCTTGATAAAGCTCAGTGGACCAACAGCAGCAGATGACATGGCATCCCAAACCATCGCTGACTGGAATCTGGACTTCAAGCATCGTGGATTCTGTGCCTCTCTGATATTCCTCCAGACTCTGGGACCTTGATTTCCAGTTGAAACGCAAAATTTTATTTCCATCTGAAAACAGGACTTTGGACAACTTATTATCAGTCCAGTTCTTTTTCGCCCAGTTGAGAATCTTGTTGCTTTTGGTTCAGGAATAGCTTGACACTAAGAACAAGACACCTAGTCCATTTCCTAGACCTGCCTGTGTATGTTGGCTCTTGATCCACTGACTCCACCCTCACCCTTGTGAAGCTCCCCTAAAAGCTTGAATCTGCTTTTTTTTTCTTTTTTTTTTTTTTCTAAAGGCTAAGCTCAGTCATGTTGCTTGTGCACCTTCTCTTACCACACTTTTCTCTTCCAGTCAAGTTTCATTGAATATGCTTTGATACAGCCTTTGAGAACAGCCTGCCTACAGCAGTGATCTTCTGTGGCTTACCCTCCTTTTAGGGTGATAGTCTTCTGGGATAGAATCAAGTTGGCAACCTTTCCCATGATTGTGGTTGCGTGTACTGAACAAAAGTGAGAGAATAAAGGCTCAGGAAACCTTTGCAAATTTGAATTTTCCACAATATACAAATATTTTGAGATTTTTGATGAGCTGTAAGCCGTAATCATTAAGATGAAAACAAAAAAAGGTCTTGAAATGTTTCACTTTGTGTGAGATGAATCTAGAATATATGGAGATGCAGCTTTCTGAAGTGAATCACAGGGGGGAAAGGAACTTTTACTTGGTCTTCTAATTTTTTAGATGCACCATTATGTCCAAATAAACTGCAGAAGGCAACTGAAGAATGATCCCCTGATGCTTTCACTATATTGGTCAAGTGTCTGTTTTCTAGAAAATAAATTAAGCAGTCCCAGATGTTGCTACAGAGTGCTCATTTGCCCTTGATAGCGTAGGTAATCTTTGCTATAGGGAGAGTTAGAAATAGTTCAGAATTCCAAAACCTATTCTTGGTCTATCCTCTCTTTTTCATGCCAGAGCAGTGACTCTTTTATCTAACAACAAGCTAATTTCTGAAAAAAGATTCAGATGTTTCCTTTTTACAGTATCTTACCATTATTACAGTTATGACCATTATTTCATGAAAAGACATCAGATGTTTGTCAGGCTTGGAAATGTTTCCTATCTCCAGTACTCTGCTTTCAGCCCAAATTTAGCATCTTCCATCATGGAGCTGTTTGTAAATGTAGAGTTGTGTTTTTGAATTGATAAATGCCATGTTGCCATGTCCTCATAAGCTCAAAGTACGTGCAATGGCAAAGTAATGCGTCCCTTTAACGCTTGACCTTGGCTGCTGAGCGACACGTGTGGACATGTGTCAAGCTTGACTCTGCTCCCTCTCAAGTCCAGGGTTGTGGCTCATCAGTCCCCTTAATGAATCCTTTAATGATTGCCACCAGTGTGGCAATTAGCTTGAGTGTAGCTATGGTATAGCTGCAGTTTTATCAGAACTGGGCCACATTCTTTATTAAATCAAGAGCAAAGACCCACACCGTGTTTGTGATTGTTACAGGCAGGGTTTGGTTGTACTGTGACCCAGTATGCACAATGAGTGCCTGTGGAGTGATTAGCTCGGGTGTAGCCACAGTAGCAGCAAAATCCTCTTCTGGATCAACAAAAGCTTTTACTATTTGGCTCTTTGGTCTTCTAACAGCAAAATGTTGTCCTTCAATGCTAATACTATAGCTGCATTCATGCTAACCTTTTAAATGGCCACCATGTGTAGGGGAGACTTTGGACAGCTGCAACACTTTTTACATTATTCTCAGTTACTCAGGGACTATTTGGACAAGGCACACCAAATTTTTACATATTAAACTTACCAGTGTCTGCTAATTACCCAATGCCATTTAAAGATAGCTACATATGACATATCAATCACAATATTTATTTGAATGGAGGAATTCAGATGTTGCAATTGACCCCAGACCTGGGGACAGTTGCAACACGGATCGGGGACCGTTGCAACATATTAAAGAAACATTAAATTTCACTGATTAACTTCTGCTTTTGTCTCAATAAGCACAATATTCCTACAATATTAAAGTATAATATATTTAATAAGTTTTGTTTTGTGTAAAACATAGGCCTACCATGAGTCGATGTGCAGATGTTACCGAAGCTATAAAAACTCAGTATTTCAGTGTGGGACAAAAATAATGGAATAATTTGCAATACAAAAAACATTGATTAAATATGTTTCAGGGTACAAAATCCAAATTGTTTTAAAACTCTATATGACAACAAATAAATTGACTTTTCTCCTTTTTTCACAGGAAAATGTATGTGGCTAGTTTGTCCCATAGCACAACAGATACAACAAAAATTGTTCATTTTTGCTCAACAAGTTGTTTGGGGAATCATTTTGTTTAGCATTAGTATTAGTTTCTCATTGTCTTACAATATAATTGCCTGTACTGATCATCAGCAATGAAATATATTAACTGTGCCTATTTTGAACTAAAACTCTTCAAAAATAGTGTTAGATGGTCTGTTTTGATATGAGCAAGGGGACAGTTGCAACCATCCCCATGGTATCAGTCATGACAAAACATCATGTGCTTGCTAGCCACACTGACATTGACACATGCTAACCATGTGACTGAATAGTCAACAAAACAATGACTCAAACTAGATAAGTTTGGATTAATTCATACAAAAGATCAGGACAATATGACAAAAATACAGCTCATGAAAAAAGCTACTTTCATACCCCCAAAATAGCTTTGTCTTTATACAAGCAGGACCAGATGCTCAATATGGCCCCTCTCTTCTTGGTGGGCAGAGGGTCTAACTGAGCATGTGCAGTGTGAGTGTCATCACTCTAGCATCTTTCTGATTGAAGAAATAAGGCTTGATGCAACTGTCCCTTGTTGTAACTGTCCCCAGTCTCCCCTATAAGTCTAACTTAACAAGGCCCTGACTACTGCCTTTTTCTCCTCACATGATGCTGATTGGTCCAGTCAGAACAGGCATAGTCAAGCCAGTGCTGACAAGAATTCTTATTAGAAAGGTGGATATAAGGCAAAGGCAAAGAAATCAGTATAAATACATCTACAAGATGGAAACCATATAATACACTAGAGTTGTATAAAAACCTCATAAGCTATGGCTCCAAATACACAATAAAACACAGACACATGTACATAGAGCCTTGAATATCGACCGTGTGTGTAGGTGTGCATCAGTAACACTGTGGGTATATCCTGTAGATACTCTTTCTTATATACTGTCTGACACACAAACAAACTTCAAGGCTTTAGCTCAGAGACTGTATACAGCTATAAGTACATGAGATTGAGCTCTGAGCCTGTACAGGCTTCAACCTGAGCTCAACATAAAGCCCCAGCTGACACCCTGCCTCTCTAACATGTAGTAACAACACAAACATACTGTGTAAAATCTCTGCACCTTCATCCACATGATTTACAGTTCTCTCTGTAATTGTGGAGAAAGTGAAAAACTCAGCGGTTTCCCTGTTTATCCCTCAGTACGACCGCTTCCATAGAAGAGAAAGTCATGGGCAGAGTAGATCCAGGTTTAGATTGTACAGTAACCTTGAGAGTGCTTCTGATGAAAATAAACCTTTATTACCTCTTAAACATTCAGTCATGAATAGTTCTCAGTCCCACTGGTTATTCTCATGTACAGTTTGCACAAGTGATTTTTAATAACTGTTTAACTGGATTGTAAAAAATCCATTTAATTTTATACACACAGGCTTTAATGACACACCTGTTCACAGAAAAGGTTCACATGAAGGAGAGAGAAATGAGACTTTGATAGGAACATTTCAGTCCATCACAAAATTAGAGTTAATCATGTAACAAATACACAATCCAACGATCTAAGGGGCTGAGAAACGTAAGTTATTAAGGTGTTTGTACAAGTCATGTGGAAAGAACAGCATGAGCTGATCTGTTTTCTTAAATGAAGCTATTAAATCTCCCCATCATAATTTCTTATAATTACAAGTTAATCAGCAGGTGTTTAGTATTAGTGTGCAAAAGCAAAAGATCTTTTTCAAAAAATTTTCGCTCAGCATGCAGACCCCCGACAAATATGTAAGAGCAGTCTATTTCACAGGTTGTTATACGTTTGCTGAATCATTCATGAAAATGTGGAGGGCCGCCCCTTATCTCCAATTCTGTTTGTGATTTTCATGGACAGGATCTCAAGGCACAACCAGGAGGGGGAAGTTCTTCTGTTAGGTGACCTAGTTTCACTTAACTGAAATGATTTTTACATTTTAGCTTTAGTTATTTCATTTGTTTTTGTTAACTGTAATAACTTTGGTATGGAATGTCATATTTAGTGAACGGAGTCCTCAATGAAAATCAGATGTAAGCCCTTGCAGAATGGTGAGTTTAGAAGAGTGCTCTTGTTATCGTAATGTACTATTGTTTTGTGTGAGAGCCCCCTCGCAGCCGAATTTACATACTATGCATTATGCACTATGCATTTAAGATGTTGTAAGGGAAATTTTTGACATCAGCTTCCCTAAAATACAAGCAATTTAAGAATCTTTGCCAGGGAGGATTTCCCAGTAGAGACCAAAGATTAATGGCGGTCTTTGGCATGAGCAAGTTTGTGATAGCCCAGTTTTGGGCTATTATGACCATAAATTGCAGAAAGTACTGGAAGATGTCCGAGTGACGTCAGACATTTGGTTACTAAAGGGGGCTTCATTTCAACCTGAATTGTTTTTTTTAACCAGGATATTTGCATTCTTCTCTGATGTAAGAATCATCATTTTAACATGAGTTGTGTATTGACCTCTGGTGCTTCTGCAGCCAGCCTGGACACTCAACAAAGTGCAGGTTCTGACACTTCTACAGTGGCTTCATTATTCAACACCAGAGTTTGCTGCTTGATTATGACATATCCTCCTCCTATTTTGTAATAGAGGAATGCGATTCACAGTTGAGCAGGCCTTTACCTAATGGATATAGTCTAAAAAATAAAGTTGGCTTCTCTTACAAAGACACAGAAGTCAGATTTTATCATCCAGATTTTTATCATACCACACCACTTAATGAGTTGGTTTCTTGCCAATATCTAGAGACTATTTCATACATAAAAAAATCAGTTGTGCTCCAATGAAATTGTCAGCAGTCGGGGGATGGAAGATAACGACGGCACAGATTTGCTATATCAGCCATGCACTGAGGGATTCCAGTGAAATAGTGCCACAACACAATAGTTAAACTACTTTCAAATTCTCTCAGTTTTTCTCTCTGCCTATCTGTCTTCCTCTTTGTGTCTTTCTGCCAACTCCTAAAAACATTCTGTTGTCATGTCTGATTAAAATTGTGTCTGTGAGAGAGGATAATACCCCTCCGTAAATGTGTTTTCAAACAAATGTCCCATCTAATTATCTGGCAGGCTGCTTGATATGACTTTCTAAGACTGGGGGAGAAGAAAGAGGGAGATAGAAGGGAAGGAGCATCGGAGAAAGAGGAAAAAGATAACAACAGGAGTTAACCGTGTGTGTTTGACAGAGGGAGGACAGGGGAAAAGAGGCAGACTCAGGAAACGGAGAGGAAAGACGGGATTACAAAGAATAAATCAGGAACAAAGAAAAGAAAACAACAACTGCAAAAGCATGTCTGGGCTGTGCGCGCCTGTTCCCCAGCCTTGTCTCTGCATAGTCAAAATCCCTGTTAGACAACAAAGGAGAAGGCTAGTCATTGTATTTCCTGGATATAGAGGAGCTTGGCAAATTAAAGCTGTGCCAGGGAGGGAAACACAGAGAGAGAGCAGCTTAATTCTGTTCCTATGGCAGCAGTGGTTTCATGGCTGCTATCAGCACAGTTAAAGAGAAGTAACTTTGACTGTTGGCTTACTGACACATTTAGGTTGACGAACACAAGCACACCTCTCAGGCAGCGATAGTTAGAGATTATATGTCTGTGGTAGCAAATCTGGAAGTTTTTCTTTAGTATCACTTCACTGTTAGAGATACACCGTCAGCACTGAACTTCACCGTCACAGAGAGGTAACCAGATGCTGCAAAAACATGACTCTATTGTTTGAGCAAGTCTTATGGGAATTCTGCTAGATTCTAACATTACTTACAGTGGAACCACATCCTGGCACTTTGGGTCCTTGCTGAGTGCTTTCAGGAACTCGATAGTGGGTTTCTTGCAGCCTATGTTGACTTGCAGAAGGCATTTGACTTGCTGAGTAGAGATGCCCTCTGGAGGATTCTGGAGCAGGATCCCAAGTTCACTCATCCAGCTGATGTCTGCCCTATATTCTGGTACAGAGTCTTAGCTCCTACCTCTTTGGTACCTGTATGGTCTGGATAATGGGGCAGGTAACAGGTCCTTGTGGAAACTGTAGATGTCCTTATGGGGGCTCTTAACTTGCTGAGTGAGAAGTTTGAAGAGTAGGGAATGCATGTCTCCTTAGTCAAACCAAAGATCCAGGCATTTTGGGATGCATTGAATATGTGTCTGTGAATGGTGGGAGTACAGAAGTTCTGGAGCAGTTCACCTATTTTGGCAGTGTCAAACGGTTGCAATTAACTGCAGACTTGGACTTGCACGCAGAGTGATGGGTTCACTGAACAGTGAGGTGTATCTGAGCATGCGGACGAAAGCTGAGAGTTTTTTGGTCCTTGGTTCTCCCGGTCATCCTATACTCCTGTAAGGCCTAGACATTGTCTGATGGCCAGTAAAGTAAAAGTAAGGTAAAAAACTAGGTCTGTAAGCAGCACTGAAGGGCCCTCACACCCTGGCACATTTCCGAGTCTGTGGCAACCACAGGTGTGAAGTTGTGTTGGTGAACCATGCAATGTGCTGCAGCACAGCAGAGACGTCATATAGCCCCTCCAGGACTGTCATTAAATAAAAAACAATGGCATGTTGCACTTAGCATATGGTGTTGTAGTTGCTGTAAACACTATGTGGCAGTATGAAAAACAGCAAGATGCTTATATGTTATGATCTGGACAGGACTGATTTATCTTATATATGATATAAAGAAGATGGGGCATTTGTGTTAAGAGGTGTTACCGGTTTCTTACAGTAGGTGGGGCAACAGCAAAATCATGAAATTAACATTAAAATGTGAATGGGGCAGACCTTGATCATACATGTGAAAGTTGAAGCAAATCAGAAGTTTAATATGAGAGTTACGCCAACTTCCTGTGAAACAGCAGGCATATTGAAAATGGTCGCCATCGCCACCAAGGCATCCTTTAATAAGACGTATTACTGTTGTGAACGAATATTGAGGCATTCTATCAAAATCTGAGCCTGACAGGTTCAACTCAGTAAGAGGAATAAAAAATGGCCCAGTTGTGTCTTTGGGCCATTAAATTAAGACAACTTGCAAGTCACTGAAATGTGTCACTTTTGTATGAATTAATCCTATTGCTAGTCGGGGGAGGTACATCAAAACAATACAACTAACCTTTGAATGTGTAGATGGGCAAACTTTGATCAGACGTGAAATTTGAAGCAAATTGCTTGGGTGTGTTCTGTGTGTTACTGTTGTGTTGTCTGAGAATTTTGAAGAACACAGAATGATAATTACAAAAGTCAGAACAGGTTAAAATCATTTGACACCATCAAAATCGCCTTACTTTTAAATTGAGATGAAGCTGGTGGACTTCCTGTTGGGATTTTGGCATGGGTCCAAGAGGCTTTTTTGTAGGTTTTATGATGATCCATATGCAGACTGAAAATCATAAGCCCAGGTTAAATGGTTTGCGGGGGCGGAATTTTTCAAATAGATTTTGAGGGAAGAAAATCGAAA
This sequence comes from Cheilinus undulatus, assembly GCF_018320785.1. NCBI lineage: Eukaryota > Metazoa > Chordata > Actinopteri > Labriformes > Labridae > Cheilinus > Cheilinus undulatus. The sequence continues at coordinate 18,562,607 of NC_054872.1, forward strand.
TTCAGAGTAGGAAATGTTCAACTGGCAGAAGGGGGCGTTGTGACAAAGTGATTATATTAATGCATGAAGGTATTCAGGATCAATGTGTGATCATCCCAGTGAAGTAGGGTGATGGCTGACATGGGCACTGTAGTGTTATATAGAATCAAAATAGTTGGCACAATTCAAAGAACAACTTTGGGCCCTGATTACGGCCCCACCCTATGCTGAACACTCCTGCATAGCACAGCTTTAGATGCCCATCTTGTCTAGAATAAGCACACAAAACTTCGATGAATTCTGTAGGTGATGAACCTTCAGATGTGACACCAATGATGTAAAACCAAAACAGCCTAAAATTACCAAAATTGGACCTTTAACTGTTTGTAAGATGCTTCCTGTAAATTTTGGAGGATCATCCCATGAGACTTTTTTATTCGTCCAATCATGATACATATGTGTACCGATTGTCATGCATGTAGCTCTTACCCAATCACCTATCTCATGTCTGAGAAATGGATTTGCACAATTCCACTGCCAGACAAACTTCCACTGGGGGACAATTTTATGCAAGGTTTTAGGGACTTTTTAGGCCCCCAAAACAAGCCGTGAAGGGCCAACCAAAACAATATCTAAGGATGCCTATAGTTTCAATAGGGTCCTGTCACCTAGGCCAGTGCTCTGGCCCTGCTTTTTGTAATCCATGTTACTCTGTAGGTTTGAAGATCACCAACATATGAACAAGACAATTTCAAAATAGCTGATTAAAAACTCCTCACAAGGGTTTCAATGACCCAAATTTAAAAGGTTAAAAGAAGAAACACCAGTGTTAAGTGCTGTTTTTAATCCCACAGGAATGAAGAAGGTGCACAAACACTCCCATAACTTTCTGTGTACACATTCACAATGGAGACACGCATCTCAGATGAGTCGACACACACCCGTACAGACACCTATACACACAGTGGAGTGCCTTAAGGACTGTGTGTTTCCTACTCTTGGTGCAATGCCCAGATTACTTGAACTCCCTGTCTTTACATCCTAATTAGTGAGAGGATGTCTTTGTGCATAATTACTCACAAATCCCCCCTACAGGAAATGAATGCATTACCCTAACCAGGCATAGCAAAAGAGACAAGGAAGGCGGCTTATAATGGGAGGGCTGTAATGAGACATCCAAAGAATTGGGATTTTAGATCTTCCTGAGTTAAATTGCCATGTTAAACTCATTTGGGAAGACAAATAGGGTGCAGAATGTGAAAAAGAGCGCACAAATCGGCACATATCCAAGCTCTTGAGTGCTGCACAAAGGTGTGCAAACACTAACATGCATAAAGGTGTGTGTTTAGAGTTAACAAGCTACTGATACCTTTATTTCTGCTGTATGTGGTCCTGTAAAATCTAATAAAATCTTGTTAGAACTAACTAAGGGTTTAATTTAAGTAGGTAAAACCATTATGTAGGATGATACAGACATCTGTTTCCAGGCCACACAATCTCACAACCTAACATGCAAAGAGCACCTGTCTAACCAGCTCCACCAACTGGTTTTCTTGATGTAAATGTGTGTCATTTCCACTAATACCATGCATTCGATGCTGCCTGTAGCTTCCTGCTGCACAGCTTCACTTCTCTTCAGGAGAAACAACAGCGAGAAACGAGGAGGAGAAGAATAATAGAGGAGTGAGTGAGAGAAAGAGCGAGTTCAAAGTTGGAGAGCAGATCCTGAATTTTTCTCTCTCATGTCCTCAGGGAGAAGATAACTGTCTGTCTTGCGCTCTCATTTATTGCTTACTGCAGGAAAAAAAATGTCTGATACAGGAAAACATGATACAAATACACTCACTCTACCACAGAGAATCGCACACTCCACACACACCTGCTAATGCATGGTCTGGATGCATGAAGACGGGGAGTTGAACACTCATGCAGCTATAAATCAGAGCAGACAATTAGTCATTGTGGGTTTTTCCTTAGCTTGGTGTAGCTTTGTGTGTGTGTGGAGGCCTGCTGTGAGGTTGGAAGAAGTGAGAGAAAGAGCGAGGGAGGATGAGAAATCATTAAACCACAGATTGTATTATATAGATGGATGGAAAGCCAGGGTATTAGCTCGATTCTGGCTGCTAAATCTACCTGCCAGTGCCAAAGATTTGTGCTGGTTTGGGGGTAGATCTGTTGATGTATTTGTGTGTGTACAGTGTGTAGAAAGTGCAAGCAATTTACTTGTGATGCTGAGGATAGTGTTGACAGAGCATAACTGATAGCCAGGCTGGTGTGTTCTTCAAACAGCTCTCCTTATGAAGACAGCAGTCAGGAGGAAGTGCGCTCAAGACTGTTAACAACTGTGACAACTGTGTGTGTTTGTGTGTGTGCCTTCCTGTGAAGCCAAGAATCTTCACATACACTGTGAACAACTTTGACAGACTGTATATGTCTTTGAAAGGAAACTTCACACACCTATAAGGTTCATTACTGTTTTCATGTTGTGTATCCCTGTGTAATACTACACACTCACAATATAGTTCAGAAGGCTTCCATACAGTTGCACTGTAGCCTAAATTTAACACCTTTAGTACCTGTTCTTATCTCAACGTGCAGCTTCAGTAGTGCCTACTGCTCTCTGGAGAAAAACTGACACACTCCCACAGATGCATGCTGTCTGTGTGCGCTCAAGGGAAGTGTAGTTAAACAGCTATCACAAATGCATAGTGTTTACCTCTGCAGGGATGTTGCCAGGTGTCTGAGCACACGGTGTGAAGAGTCTCCTATTAGATCTAAACAGAGCTGTTGAGTCTGGAGCAGCAGCTGTACGGGGAAAGGAGATCTCAGTGCATCAAGGTGTTAGCAGGCATCAAAGCCGCTCACGCTGAACAGATTTACAGTAAAAGCCTTTCTGCTCCATTACGAGGTGTGTTCTGTCAAGCCTGCCTGCCAAGCAGCAGACTGACTGTGTACAAAGTCAAACTACTGCAGGCATCAATTTAACTAGGGAGGAAGTCTGTCTAAACTCAGTTTCTGTTAGCTATGTGGATTAAAAAGAGCCAGAGTTGGGAAGTAACTAATTACATTTTTTCAAATTACAGGATTGAGTCGTTTTCTGGGTACTTTGACTTTTTTGAGTACATCAGTAATATTACTTCTAAGTTTTAACCAAAGTGACTGCACTTTTACTTGAGTACACTTCTCTTACACTTGTCCAACCCATTTACTACACAGTAGCACATAGAGGCTACTCAGTACTCAGTGCTTTAAGTAAACTTTAAATTAAATACTTTTAACTCTTACTTCAGTAGATTTATAGACTAGTACTTTTACTCTGACTTAAGTACATTTTAACCAAAGTGACTGTATTTTTACTTGAGTACAATAGCCGTGTAGTTTTCCACCCCTAACCAGACAAGGTAAAAACCTAATGGCTGACTGCAACTATCAGAGATGCCTGTTGAATTGCCTGACTGGCAGAGTGATATTATCATTATTGGTATTTTTGTTTTTTGTTTTTTTTTAGCTAAATTTATTGTGGCAACTTAAATGTATAGCTACATCCTGTCCTCTCTCTCTCTGTCTCTCCTCTTAAAAAAGGTGTTCTCTGTGTATATATCTACAGAGACATTTGTCAGACTTCACTGATAGAGACAGACAGTGTCACTGGAGATTACATCTTTTGTCAGATATAAGTCTTTAATGATAGAAAGTTTATAGTAACAATAAAACACTAACTGTTAATGAACGGTTTATTCTTAAATAAATTAAAAACTGCAACAGGTTTCATGAACATTTGTAATTCTCCTAAGACAGGTGTGCAAGGGTCTTTATATAAGTAAAACTAAGCTGAATGTCAATTTTTAGTGTTTCTATCATTTTTATATCTGTTACTTATTAATAAACAGCACTTTATCATATTCCCTGCAAATGAAGACATGCTAAACATTTAAGTAGTGTTCTCTTAACGATGCAAATATGGAGATTTTAATGTTTATTTGTTCCCCATAATCATATAGTATTAATGGAATATTTACCAATTTTTTTTTTTAACATAGCGCACACCCCTGGCTCAAGCAGGTGACACAGACACACACAGCTGGAGCACACACACACAGCACTGATGCGCTGATCCTCCATGGTCAGAGAGGAGCCTTAAGAGGAGAAAGTTCTGCTGTTTGTCCTCCAGTATTCTGAAACTTTTTCCCTCAATAGATAGAAGCCTGAGGTCTACACTACCAACATGTTAGTGTGCATTTCAGTGTAGATGTGTGCATGAGGATCGCGTTTGTGTGTGTCATTGTTATGCAGCATGAACAAAGACACGGATGAGAGGAGAGCTGCCAACACTGGGGCTAAAAAGATGAACGGTCAAAGAGAAAGGGACGATAGGAGAAAGAGTGACGGGGGACAGGAGATCATGATGAAAAAATTAAAAACTGAAGATTGTGCATGAGTCTCAAATCCCGAAATATATTCTCTGCACAAGACAAGCTGTCAGTGTGGCTCTCTTCTCTGGTTTTAACAAGAACAGCGGTCTAGTTCAGTGTAAACTGCAGCGGTCTTACAGCGACATCCAAGCTAACAGCTAACGCCGAACAATACTGAACAAGGCCACCGCGATGATCCAAAAGCCATGCCGAAACAGACCGGGAGTAGAGCAAGAACATTTTTTTCTGTCACAGAAAGCTTTCAGTGTTGCTCTCTGTGCTTGTTTGGATAAGACATTAGCAGGGATATACCAACTCATCTGTATACAACAACTAACCCTTTCCCTGTAACTATCACAAAATCATGCCAAAGCAGGGCGGCAGAAGAGCGACAACATCATTTTCTGTCGCAGAAGGCTTTCTGTGTTGCTCTCAGTGCTAACTGTGATGAAGAAATGTGCTGGTTTGGCTAAGGCTGAGCTAACGTTCGGCTAGCAGGCCGTAAATACAAGCATTCACACAACAAGCAACCCTTTCCCCCTTTAACTATCACACACTTATGCTGAAGCGGTTTGGCAGAAAAGCAAATCACCCTTTCTCTTACAGAAAGCTTTTAGTGTTGCTGTCTTTGCTTGTTTTAATAAAAAAATGTCCAGTTTTGACTAAGTGCTGCTGCGATTAATTCAGAGCTAATCGCTACACAAGCAGCCAGCATACACAAGCATTCGCACAACAAGTTTGAAGTTTGATTGAAGTTAGCTTTTCCCCCTCAACTATCACATAGTCATGCCAAAGCAGGTCAGCACAGGAGTGAAAACATCTTTCCCAACATGAACACGCCATTTTTAAAGGAGAAAATAATTTTGGACAAGTCGACATTAAAGTTGAAATGACTAGAATAAAGTTGAATTGTGATAATTAAGTTGAAACACAATTTCGAGATTGCATTCGAAATGATGAGAAAAAGTTGAAACTTGTTATAACTAGCGGATCATAGACGCTGTGTGTTTTTAGTGGCAAAGAGAGATTGTCTTTGTTGTTAAATCCAATAATGAGGTATAATTTCACATATTCATTGATATGAGGCATAAGGCATACTGTATAGACAGGCACAATTCTCTGTTATTGTTTTAAATATACATCAACAGGAGCACACAGCGCTCTGTCTCTCTTCCTCTTCCGTCTGATCACCTGTAGAGGCGCAGAGGTGACAGACTCAACCTCATTACGTAATGGGAGAGCGAAGGGACATTGATCGCTCTTTTATTGATCACAGGCTGCTGTTAATGACAAAATGTTAAAAAAAAGGCAGAAAGGGAACATTTTGTCCCATGTTGCACCGGAAACTTTAGATAACAGTATTGTGTATGATACAGAAAATGTTACCTGCAAAACGCCATGTACACGATGTACATTACATTTGTGTATGGAATTTAGAAATAAAACCCCCATATGTTTTAATTGCTGCTTTCATACAGCGCCTCCATGCTTCCCTTCAGATATGTCAGTAGATTTGTTTCTATTGATATTGTCTGTCCCACCACAACAAACACTGATCAATAAACAAGTGATGAATCTCCCTTCGCTCTCCCATTACCGAGGTAGAGCCTGTAACCTGTGCGTCTCTACAGGTGATCAGACGGAGAGGAAGACAAGAGCGGTTCTCTCCTGTTGATGTATTTAAGACAATAACAGAGAATTGTGACTGTCTCTTCAAAATGCCTTAAGCCTCATATCAATGAATATGTGGAAATTATACCTCATTATTGGATTTAACAACAAAGAGATTCTCTCTTTGCCACATAAACACAGAGCGTCTATGATCCGCTAGTAATAACAAGTTTCAACTTTTTTCTCGTCATTTCGACTGTAATCTCGAAATTGTGTTTCAACTTTATTATCACAATTTCGACTTTATTATCGACTTTATTCTCGTCATTTGGACTTTAATCTCAACTTGCCCAAAATCATTTTCTCCATCAAAAATGGCCCTAATCCGCTTCTATATGATAGATGAGATAAGATAAGATATTCCTTTATTAGGAATATCTTATCTTATCTTATAGGGCCCTCAAAGTAGCATCACTCACTCAGGAACTCGGTCAGTCAGTCAGTCAGTCAGTCAGACAGACAGGGACAGACCCATCTGTAGGGCTGACCTCAGCAGTTAGCCGAGAAGCGCTAACTGAGCATGAAGTATACATGTAGGGTAGGGTGACCGGATGTCCCCAGTTTCTAGGGACAGTTCCCTTTTTAAGAGACCAATCCCAAGAAATGTCCCAGACTTTTTTGTGGTTTTACACAGACTAGCAGCTTCTTAGTTTTTCACTACAGACTGAATAAAACTCTGACAACTTAGTTGCCTGGATGCATTTTGATGAGCTATGAGTGCTCTGCTTAAACTAAGGCATTTCCTGTAAGTGGTCAAATTTTCTTCCAAAATTAAAGTCAACTTGCATTTAACCAGCTGAAAGCTTTTATTAGGAAGCTGCAACTGCAGTGTTTGGTTTTCATGAGCAACTTGACACAGTGCCAAGGTAGCTTATATTTAAAAAATAATGGATAAAAGGTGCATAAAAAATCCAGGATCAGCATGATCCTCAGTTCTTTATCTCACTCTTTACCCTGACAGACAGAAAAGGGTTTCTGACTGCAGTAAGAGGTTGTTCACCCTGTTAAAAATTTCTAACCTTGTCTATCATGTTTCCTTTCTTTCTCCCTTAGGGTGCTGTGATCACCCCGGCCGCGGCCATAGAGCCCAGTTTGTCTCTTCACCCCTCCAGTGTAATGGCTCCTCTCACCCAGCAGATGAACCACCTGTCTCTGGGCACTACAGGCACTGTAAGTCTCTGATATGTCTTTTTCTAGTCTCACATTAAACCACGTGTTCTTTTATTTAACTAGTTATTCATTTTAACTGATTGGAGAGCAGAGATTCCTGCTATGATTAAGATGATCTCACAGCAGAAACACCATAACCACACCAATAAAAGTGCCTCTTTATGTTTTAAATACATCTGAAATGTGCATTCACCCTGGAGCAAAGTCAGCTAATTTTCAGCTGTATGAAAGTCAAATAAAAACACTCTTTTCCTCAGAAATTCCTCTTAACACTTAAATCCAGAGTTAGTAAAGGACATGTTTGAACCTTTATCATACTTTTCTCTGTGCCCCTCCTTTTCTCTGCAGTACATGCCTGCTGCAGCTGCTGCTCCTATGCAAGGAACCTACATTCCCCAGTACACTGCAGTGCCTGCCTCTGCCATCACAGTGGAAGTAAGGACAAATAGAGGTTGTTTATTGTTGTTTATAGCCCGGTAGCTTCATACAGCTATAGTAGAGGACTCACCTTACCAGAATATTGAGAATTTTACATTACATTTTGTAAATGCTGTAAATGACAGAGATTTTAATCTCTGAAACCTCTGTTGCACTTATTTATTACAACAGAGAAAAATTAATGATAAGAAGCTGAGATAGTATCACAGTTAGGTTGTGAGTCCTTGTTATTCAGGGTAAGACACCTACTGTTTTAACTAATTTCCCAAGAGCAGAAAGAACTGTTATTGAATTCTAATATGAGCAGAAAAATCACACTGATGAAAAACTTTACTTTTAGTCAATACAGACGGAGTTATTATGTGTTTAACTTTTTGTGTGGTTCTGAGGAAACTTAAACAAGGCTCTATAAAACATAAAAACCTTCTTACAATACCAGTCTACATGTCTGACGTGTTTGTATGGTTGTGGTTGTGATGCCAGGGCGTGGTGACAGACACATCTCCACAGACAGCAGCCCCCACCTCACAGGACGGCAGCGGGCAGCAGCCTTTATCAGTGGAGAATACAGGAGAGCATACCACAGCCTACTCCTACCAACAGTCCAAGTGAGTAAACAAATGTCTCTGATACAACTTAGATTATATGGACAAAAGTATTCAGCTGCCTAACTATTACACCAACAGAGGCTGTAATGATATTGTATTCAAATACATGTACTTTAATATGGAGTTGGTCACCCTTTTGCAGCTATAACAGCCTCCACTCTTCTCAGAAGGCTTTCCACAAGATTTTGGCGTGTTTTTGTGGGAATTTGTGCTCATTCATTCTGTAGAGCATTCATGAGGTCAGCCACTAATGTTGGACAAGAGGGTCTGGTTCACAATCTCCATTCCAGTTAATTGTTAAGGTGCTGGATGGGGTTGAGGTCAGGGCTCTGTGCTGGTCAGTCACGTTCTTCCACACCAAACTCATTAAAAACATGCCTTTATAGTCCTTGCTTTGTGGTCATGTTGGAATAGAAAAGGGGCCTTACCCAAGCTGTTGCCACAAAGTTGGTAGCATAGCATTGTCCAGAATGTCTTGGAATGCTGAAGCATTGAGCTTACAAAGTGGAAACAAAATTTTAGTTTTGCAAATTTATTTAAAAGAAAGAACTGGAATATCGCATTGACATAAGTATTCAGACCCTTGAATATGACGCAACAAGCTTTGCACACCTTCACTGAGGGATTTTCTGTCATTCTTCTTTGTAAATCCTCTCAATTTCAGTCAGTCAGTGGACAGCCATTTCAGATCTTTGTACATATGTTCGATAGAGTTCAAGTCAGGGCCCTGGCTGGGCCGCTCTAGAACATTCATAGCCACTCCTGTGTTGGCTTTGCCCCTTGCTGAGGGTCATAAGTGCTACAGAATAGATTTTCATCAAGGATATTTCTTTGCTCCACACTTTGCTTTGCATGCTTTGCTCCATTCAGCATTCTCTCAACCCTGACCAGTCTTCAAGTCTCTGCTGCTGAAAAGCACCCCCTCAGTATGATGCTGGGATGAAATTGAGCAGGTGATGAGTGGTGCCTGGTTTCCTCCAGACATGACATATAGAAGTTCAATCTTGGTTTCATCAGACCAAAGAATCTTGTTTCTTACAGTCCTGCGGGTGCAAAGTTCAAGTGAGCTTTCATGTTTTTTTGCAATGAGGAAAGGCTTTTGCCTTGTCACTCTGCCATAAAGCCCAGATTGGTGGAGGGCTGTAGTGATGGTTGTCCTTCTGGAACTTTACCCCATCTCCACACAGGATCTCTGGAGCTCAATCACAGTAACCATCAGGTTCTTGGTGACCTCTCTTACCATTCTCCTCCGATTGTTCAGTTTGGCCATTTGACCAGCCCTATGAAGAGTCCTGGTTGTGCCAAACATCTTATATTTGAGACTTATGGAGGTCACTGTGCTTTTGGGAACCTTCTGAGCTGCACATTTTTTTGTTGCCTATCCCAGATCTCTACCTTGCAACAACCCTGCAGTTCTTTTGACCTCATGGTTTGGTTTATGCTCAGATATGCATTGATAGCTGTGAGGCTTTCTAGAGTGCTGTGTGCTTTTAAAAATCATGTCCAACCAATTTAATTTACCAACGCTGGACTCCAATCAAGGTGGAGCAACATCTTAGCAGTGAGATATTTCATTAGAGATTTCATTTGGCATACTTAGATGAAAAAAAGTCCTGATGGGGAGTATTGGTAACAGTTTGTGCTGAGGTGTTGATTAGAACATTAAATCGATCATTTTGAATAGTGCAAACCTGACCGGCTAAAGGAGGTTATTGTGTGTATTTACATAGACAGAATGGTTTTCTATTTGTTGTGGGAGGTTTTGGTCACAGAATCCTGTCAACTTTTGCATGTACACCACTTCCTCAGAATTTTTATCGTCCTCCAGGTGTTCATCCGCCTCGTTTCTCTGCTTTCTAGATAACCTGCTGGTGGTTTCCTTCACAGACGGCCGCTGGACAAAGACAGTTGTTTCAGCTTTTGTAACGGTGACATTGTCCACAGTTTTTTTTTCCCTCTAACTTGTTTTTCTGTCTCCTCCAGATAACGAGATTGGGAGGAATCATCGCTGCATTGCCTTCAGAAGGACTGCACTGAGACGCCGGAGACACATGGAGAATCAAAATGAAATGAGGACAAAAACTAGAAAGAAAAAAAAGAGGTGACACGGGAACACTGAGGGGAGAATGCTTCCACTGTGCACAGGCACCAAAAACATGACAAAATGAAGAAAAAAAAATATCTTTCGTACTTGGTTGAGGCAAAAAAAAAAAAAAAAAAGAAAAGAAATGATGGTTTTGTGGACTTGAGGACAATGAAATCAAACACAGTCTAAAACTTTTGAGTTTCCCACTGTGAGACTGGACTCTGCCTCTAACAGAAGAAGCCAGGACTGAAACCTGAACTCAACCAACAAACTGTACAGAAAAAAAGAACATTTGAATGTGCAGGTAGATTTTCAGACTTTTTTATGAAAAAATTAAAAAGGAAGCAACGTCTAGGGGGGAAACAGATTGTCTTCCTTTGATATTAAGCTACATTATTTTCATTCTTTTTATTATTTGAGTAGTTTTCTAGAATATTAATGTTTTTTCGTAACTCTTTATGCCTTAATTTTTTCAAACTTTGGAAACAAACATCCAGAGTGTTGAATTTTAAAACAAGACTGATGGTTGAATGATTTTAAAGGCTCATGGAGAGAAGAAATCTACAAAGCTATCTGTACAGGATTTAAAAAAAAGGCATTTGTATGAAGATGATTTTAAATTATGTGGTGCGGTGCAGCTGATGTTGTCAGTAAGAAAAAAAATCGTCCTTAGGGGTCAATCTGCTGCTTCCTGAACGATGCGGTTAAGTTTAATCATCAGATAGAAGTTCTGTTTTCCATCACATTTCTACTTTTTATAGATTTTTTTCCCCTGTTTGTTTGATTGCCGTCTTTTTTTTTTTTTTTTTGCTTTGCCTGCTTTGCTTGTCACACTGCAAAAAAAGAAAAGAAAAATAAGGAAAAAGTCTGACTTTGAAAAAAAAAAGCAGGAAAAAAAACGCTAGGATTTTTAAATGTGCAAAAAGCAATAGTTTTAGTAAAACTGTTGACAGTTTCTTGAGTCTTTCTTAACTGTTGAACAAAAAGCAGCCTACAGGGGGCTTATTTTATACCAAAGATGAAGAAACTAGGTAGAGAAGAGATCTTCCTCACTGTATGTTGCTTTTTCTTTCAGTTTTTTCACCTCTTTGAACTGAGATCTTTCTTGCTCATCATGCTGTTTGTGATTTTATCAGAGACTGAGAAGGAGCAGATGATCTTTAACACAACTTCCTCAACCAGAAGATTGAACTCTGGGATGTTTTATTTGTCTCATGATCAAACTTTGATGATCTATCGTGGGCAGTAATATCTGTGGAGACCAGGCGCCCTGTGGGCTGGAGAGTGTGGAGGAGGAAATTATTTGGTAAACTTTTATTTTTGAGGGAAATATGATTATATCTGGTGTATTATTGCCGATATTTTTTTGCAGCCAACAACACCCTCTTTGGCTGTACTGATGATTCAAAAATCCTGAATGCAGACACTGAGAAGCTGTAAATCATCATGACAGTTAGCCAAATGCTCTACATTTCTTATACATCAGATTGTTTCACGCCAATGTCTTGCCAAACACAAGCCATCTAAAATGTGAGCAGGGCAGGACAAGCATTTATCTTTATTCAAATGATTTCAGCTTATATGTACTCTTGAACAAGAACAAGGAGAAATGTTTTTCTTTTTCTTTTGTATTGCCTTTTTTTTAAAATTGATTATGATGTTTGAGCTGCTAAATACTTTTAATTATTGGGGATTTAGGTTGTGTTTGGTTGGGTGAGTGTGGCAAAGGGAGGCCCACAGGGGTGACAGATATAGGCTTCTAAAATCCAAGGTCAAGACAGAAAATAATGTATTGTAATTCACTGATATAAGACATTCAAATCATCATAGGTTGTAAGTTGTAGCATTTTTAGGTGAAAGAAGATGAGTATTTCTGGTTGTAGTTCTCAGAAAACAATACGAGCTTTCACTATAGCAATGAAATTTCCATGTGCAAAATCTGAGTAAATATTTTCTTCACCATGGCTGTTTTGTTTTTGGTTTTTGTTTTTTTTTTCAGTTTTGCTCTAAATGAGCACAAATCAAACCAATCAGAATTTGTCTGTAGACAGTGCTAAAAAGTTTTTGTTTGCTGGAGTTAGTGCTGTTGCCTCATAGTAAGAAGGTTCCTGTTCGCTTACCAATCAGGGCATTTCTGTGTGCAGGTTCTCCCAGAGCATGCGTGGGTTCTCTCCAGGTACTCCAGCTTCCTCCCACCACCATAGTCATGTTCATTAGGTCAGGAACACTATCGTCATACATTTTACCATTTTATTGCGAAATGGAGATACAGTTTTAGTTAGTCAAGCATCATGCTTTGACTTTCCAGGAAGTGCATCGCTAGAGACCCCCATATGGATGGATATATTCATGACAATGTGTACCAAATACAATAAAATTGGTTCAAAAGCAATTAATCAGTAGTAGCACAAATCTGAATATGAGCTTTGTACAAGCTTTGTGATACAAAGGAGGAGGCTGGGGTGGGGGAGGTTAAGCTTTGCCAGCAGCAGGAGTGCAGCATTAATGCAAGGAGGGGTTAGTGAGGAAGGGTATAGGGATTTTCAAATACACTTAATATGTTGAGAAAAAGAGCTGTGGGAGCTGATTTTCTGAAAAGAACACGTGTTGGTTCTCCTTCAGTTTTATTCTTGTGACCATGCTCATCATCCCTGAGTAAACAGGGCGGTTTCATCCTCCACATGGTTTGAGGCTGCAGAGGGAGGGGTTCAAGCATGAAAAGAAAATATGTGTGAAACATGTTTAAGCCTCTAAGTAAAGCATAAACAAGCTGCCCATCAGTGTGACTACAAAGCTGAGAACAACAAACCAAGAGGAGTTAAACTTCACCCTCTTTTTCTAAAGCCAACCCTTTTGCTCTATGATTAATATTCAGCTTGCCACATTTTACATCTCTAACTGTCTAATCCTGGCTCTGGAGGCTACACCCTAAAAGCCCACCCACCCAACCACTAATGAAAGAAGCTAATAGAGAGAGGAACAGATGAACGTATGGTAAAAACATGGTTCAACCAAAATCAACCAGACACAAACCTCTATGGGAAAATAAGTTATTGAGAGAAGAGAGAGAAAGTAGAAATGGTGAGAACAAAGTAATATTTATGAGATCTTTTTTTGTACAGGTGTGTAAAAGAAGATGCAACAGAAATAACTTTGATGATGCTATTTTTTTATTTGCTTGGTCACATGCCTCCCATGTCTTTCAAATTGTGATTCTGAGAGTGTCTGTAGAAACAGTGGATATTTCTGTAGTTTCAAATGTCTTTTTTTTCTTTTGGGTTTCTTTTTAGACAAATCTTTCAATAAAAAATGTTCAAAACAGTCGTTTCTCATTTTGTATGTTCTGCAGGTGTATAACAACACCACTAGAGGGCACTGTAGTACCAGTTACAAGATGCTGAGGCAGAGGCACTGTGCCTCAATATCACAGTATCAATTTGATAATATGGGGGAGGTACCAGTAACTTGTGTAGATGGTTTTGATTTGAATATCACACCATGCAACTGTAATTTCAACAGCAATGTATTTTAGGGTATGAAAGCCTTGAGCTCATACAGCAGCCACAAAGTAGATATATTTATTATTTACTAAATGAGAACTGTATTGTTATCAAACAGAACAGAGGAATGTCAAAACACTCTTACAAATGCACACAAACAGTTTTATTAATGCTGTCTTCAATACGAAATAATATCCTGCCGCACTAAACTGTGTGTATAGATGGACTGAGCACGAACTGTCCGAGAGTGAAGCCACATAATTCGAGAGGGGTCTGGCTGCACTCCGCAGCTCTCAGACACCCCCTCTTGTGGACCTCACTGTGAGACGCCGCTTCTGTCATTTGTTGGTACAACACATTTGCCGTTTTAGAATTTTTTTCTTTTTAGTCAGCTTTATTCAGAAGTCTGGCAGTTGCGTTAATGAAAACTTCACATTGTAAATATTATAGACCAAGCAACATTTCCTAATTAAAAACAGGAAGAAAGGTCGGAGGTCTAATCTGAGATTTAATCATGTAAAGACTCCTTTCAGAAGTGTTACACAAATGTTAGCTTTAGCTACATTAGCTCTAGCCAAAGCTAACAACACAGCTACACTAGCAACATAATTAGTGTTACTATTTAAGCCAAGGTAACTATGCTAGCTTTAGCTTTACATGAGCTTTTGCAACCATGGCCAAAGCTAACAAAGCTACATAAGCTACGTAGGCAATGTAGCTATGTTAGCTCTAGCAAATGTAACATAAGCCTGCATTGCTAATGTAGCGAGATCGATCAGGCCTGGAAAAGTGTGACAGGTGCCTGTAAAAGCACAGCTGCCATTCCCGTATTAAGCAACTGACCCTTTCCATTCCATTAGATATGTAATCTTGCCAACAATACCCAAAAAATGTGCAGAAGAGAAGCTGTGACAAAGTACTCCAGATGGAGCCTCTGGTCATTAATCAATGTCCAGGCCTCACAAAAGTACAGTAAGACTGGGAGGACAAAGGACTGAAAGACTCTTACTTTTGTCTACATGCTCAGATACCAGGAATGCCACACTGTCTTAGGTGAATCGGTCCACAACTTCCACGCTCCCACGTCTGAACTTCATTTAATTACCTAGTCTGTTTGTTGGCAGACCGCCGAGGTCAGCCCTACACATGGGACCGTATGTCCCTGACTGACTGACCGCCTGACTGGGTAACTCAGTGAGTGACTATACTTTCAGAGCTGTACAGAGATTGTACAATTTCGTACATGGAGCATAGTGGACCTCTGCTTACGCCATGCTCTGTTAACCTCGCAAAGCAGATGGATATACCAGACTCCATGTATGTCATCAAGCACAGCGATCTTTAAACGCTCCAATCAACACTGTTCAGAACAATCTGCATCAGTTGAGGAGAGTGCAGCAGTAGCAACAGCAGGTTTTTGTTGTATTCAAAGCTGTTTGCAATGGCTGCCTCCATGTGATAATTACCTCGGATTTAGCTTTATCATAGGGTCAGATTTACCGGATCACGTTTCTGTACAAAATAAAGAACAAAAACAACACTAAAAGCTTTTCATGATGGAAAAAATGTTTTCGCTCTTCTGCTTTGGCATGAGTATGTAATCATTAGGGGGAAAGGGGTAGTTTGGTGTGAGTGGTTGTATACGGTAGCTGCTAGTGGGGTGATTAGCCCAGACGTAGCCACAGCAGCAGTTTTGTCAGAACTGGACAACATTTTTTTAATTAAAACAAGGGCAGAGGGCAACACTGAAAGCTTTTCATGACAGAAAAGATGTTCCTACCCAAACCCAGATGAATGTGAAATACATCCATGCAATGGTGATATGAAACAGTCTATCTGGCATGCCAGGTTAATGCTCTGTCTAAAGAGTTGTGGATACCTTGTTTGGGGGAGTAGGTGGAGCTACTCATTTTCCCTGTCTGGCATCACAACAGCCATCCCATATAGTTGCGGTCAGCCAAATACCAGGTTTTAACCTAGTCTTGTTTGCTCAAACCATATCATTACCTCCACCAAGGAGGTTATGTGATCAGCAGGGTTTGTTAGTTTGTTTGTTGGCAACATAACTCAAAAAGTTATCGACGTATTTTGATGAAATTTTCAGGAAATGTCAGAAATGGTATAAGGAAGATCTGATTTGATTTTAGGAGTGATCTGGATCACCGTCTGGATCCAGGAATTTTTTTTTAAAGGATTCTTTACTATTGGGAGATAGGGCTAATGGCGGAGGTTTGAGCTCTCCGAGTGCTTTTCTAGTTTCAGACTTTTTCCTACCCATTCGGCTGTGCATATCCTGAAAATTACAGAAAGGGAAACTCTTCCTAAAGATGCAATGACACAGGGTTAACAAGAGAAATGATGTCTAAGTGAAAATTAAAAAAAAAAAATCATTTACCACACTGTTGCATTCTTGTATTTAAATTGCTTCTTTTTAAAAATAAAGTAAACGCAGGCACATTGTACATACTTACAATATTTATTAGAGATGTTTTTATCCATTAAATGTGGAGTATCATTGTGTATCACTGGTATAAAATACTACAATAAAACACTACCATCAAATCTGGACAAAGTGCTACCATACCAGGGATGCATTCAGTGCAATAACAGTCTACATACTACAGTCTTTAAAATTAAAGTCAACTGATGGGGTTATCGCTAGTCATGCTTTTGCCTGAGGGTCCCTGTTTGTGTGTAACTCTAAGGGTACACAACGTGGGACAAAAAGGAGAACATTTCTGAACATTTGAGCTACTTTCAAATAAAACTATCGTGTCATCTATATGCCACCAAAACAACATTTCTCTGTAAATAGGTTGGGGAAAAAAATGAAAATAAGATCCTTTGATTGTAGACCAAAGGCCTCCCTGAGGAACAAAATTTGTTTTAATGTTTTTAACAATTTTTAATGTTATAACACCAATTGAACATTTGAAACCGTTCAAACATGCTGTGAGGCTTAAAATCTGAGACTCTTGTTTCCCTTTTCAAAAACTCCAATGACTGAAACAAGAGGCAGTGAATGGCTCAGGCTGAAAAAAACAAAACAAAAACATCATTATAAGTAGCTGTCACTAGTGCTTCAGTTGTGCTACTGTGGTGCTCTTAAAGGATTACAGCCATCTCCGAGAGACAAAAGGCCCATCTTTCCCTTTTTAATACTCAGTAGCACATGCGAATGCAGAGGATGAAAACACTGACGACAGTTATGATGGTTAGAGCTGAAAATAGAAAGATAAGGCCAGCGAAGACAGGGTTTGTCATGGGGGGGTTGATTTTCACTTCAGACGGAATCATGTTGGACATGCTCAGCATGTAGCCCAAACTCCAACCTATGCTGGTGTCCCCTACCTGGAGAAAAGAAAGGAAAAAAGGAGAACGTATGTTCTTGCCGTGAATTAGTGATCACAAATTTGTATTAACTGTGAACACAGGCTAACAAGGACAAAGGTGCTGCAACATGCAAAAGGATTTTCCTTTAACTGAAAAGACTACCTCTAAACATACAAACAGCGAAAATTAGAAAAACAATAAACCAAACAGCCTAATCCAAATTCACAATACTGCATATTCTTTTATCCTATAGAGGTGAACCAAGTCTTTAGTGGGCGCTGGGTAGAAGTTAATGGATTATGGGGAAATGGTCCATAAAATCCAATGTCTAGGATGGCCTTTGGATACCTATTGTTTTACTATTGGCATTATATTGCTTTAAGTAGATATTAGCTTAATTGATATCAGATGTGAAAACTTAAAGTGATATATTTTCTGTAAATATCAGCCACAACAACATATTAGGTCCATTCTAAAAAATAAAGAGGATCTGCTAATTTTCAAGAAAAAAAACTATTTTTTGAGTTTGAAAGTTAGTATATTTGACAGGAAAAAAATCATAGTGAGTTATTTTAAGTCAGAAAACTTCACTTTCTTATCCTCTGCACACATGGCTTTATAGAAAATTTTAGTTTCATGAGTAGAATCATGAATTTATGAGATACAAAGCCAAAATAAATGGTTGGATAGCTCCCAGTTTACAAGTTCAGATGATGATATCATTCTGGGCTAAAATCACAAGTACGTCATTAATGATCAGAAAAAAGTATAGCTTGATTAAGATGAAAACTGCAGGACTTGTGCAAGGAACACAGCTTCATCTGGTATGATCACTTTAAAATCTAAGAAAAATTGTTTTAAAAAACAATTTCAACACTACTGTTTTTGTTGATAGAACACATTTTTAATTTTAAGCACACAGGACTCGATCACATTAAGCATTTTTTGTCATTGTATCCTTTGGGCATTAGATACTTGAGTGAAGTTACCCCCCAGTTACAGAAGTCCTGTCAGTGGGTGCCAACTTAAACATAGCCAGAATGATGTACCGTACTATGTGGAAGAGCACGTTCTGGCTCAGACTGCACCCTTTAGTCTTGCTACTTGTAGTCAATCAAATTAGTTCAGAATGGGTAGCCTTATTGTTCAAACTTAATTATGTGAAGAAAAAAAAAAGAAAACTAAAGTGGATTAGAAACCAGTTAATTATATATCTTGGCTTCAGCCACACCGAAAAAAAATATTTCAGCTGCTTACAAATCTTTACACAATCAGTTTATCTAAATATTTGGAGTTCTTAAAACTTGATCAGCTTTTAAAACTCTAAAATTTGAAGGTTTTTGTCAGGACCAACAGACTTACATCAGCTCAAATCGTCTTCTTTATTTTAAGATTTCATTAAGATTTATGTTTGAACTACATTTAACTATCTGTATAGATATCAGTATGAGCTAAAAATGATTAGCATATTGGATATTGGCAAAAGTCAAATATCATTAATTCTTCATATTGATATGACCAATTTATCAATATAAAAGTTATGCGCTACAAGTACAGCTGCCACCATGACCCACTGCACACAACTCAGTGTCATTGATGATAAGCTTCCAATACTACAAGCAGCAGCTTCATAGTTCACAATGTCCTGTGATACATGGCGATAAAGACCAGACTGACAGAGGTAGAAATCATATCATTTATCCCTCATCAGATCCTGCATTTTCTTTGAAGAATGCAAGTGGTAAGCGGAGCAGGGTAGCCCAACTCTGTCAGACCGTGTGTCTGTCTTGCACGGTAAGCTGATGCTACTAATAGAGTGACATAGCTGCACAGGGACTTCACATTATGAATCTAAATTGACATCATTATGCAGACTCCAAAACTGCTAGACTATAGCATATATACCGAGGCAACTTAAATTACAGATTTTACAGTATATTGTGTCGCAGAATGTGTATCTGTTGCAACTTTTTCCTGCATGTTTTTAAAATTTTTTCTTTTGTTTTTTTGTTCTTTTTTTTTTTTTTTTTTTTCTTTTTGATTGATTTGCTTTTATATCCAACTGACAATCTTTTGGGCTGTTACTGCCGAGTCGTCTTTGTTTCCACTGCAGCTAATTCTGTGCATTGCCTTGCATGTCTGGAGGCAATAATAGCAAATACAGCTCTGTTATGAAGTCTAATACAGCTCCAGGGTAAAAGATGAGTCACAATACCCAAAGACAATCCCTGTAAAGAATCCAAGCATCTCTGTTTTCTAAAATCCTCTTAAGGACCTCTCCAGACTCCCAGACACCCCAGAGGCTACCAACAGCTCACACTGCACACTTATTCTCTTGTTGGAGGGGCTGGAAATTGGGAGCATTGCCAGATTTTCTAAGAACATTCTCATGAGTTAAAAGGGTAACCGCCATGCAATTAGGAACATGCTGATGTAATGTGTCACTTTTTAATAGCTTCTTTCTTCTCTGTTATTCATGAGTTATTGTCACACTCAAGGAATCCCCTTCAGCTGCAGGGAGTTCCTTTGTGCTGACACGTCACGTCCTGGGGGTTTTCAGGAGAGATACACAGCCTGTCTTTCTCTGGTGACTGGTATGTCAGCCATCCATCTTCAGTGGGTGGCCTCATTTACCCTGGTGTAAGTTAGATACTGTTAAATGTCTGTGTCTGAACATGAAAGGATGCTTGCAGCAGCTCCCATAAAACTGCCATAGAAATAGTCTTAACATTGCTTGAACTTCTCCTAAAGAGCATTTTGTTTTTGATAAAACAGGAATACAAAAAGTGTGTATGTATTGAATGTAAAGCTGTGCAAGGCTGGCTGCTTTTACAAAATAAATAGGGTAAGATTTTAGACTGAATTTGTCCAATCCAACCATAAGAGGGTCATGACCTGATTTTAGGGTTGTTGCAAACGATTCTTTTGTCCAAATAATCAGGGAAGCTCTCTGGTGTAGTATTGCAAGCAGACGTGGGTATATACTCTTTATGTGGTGTACTGTCCAGTTAGAAGTGGGTTTTTCTTTGGAGACAACAAAATAAGTGTGTGTATACTCCATATACCTGTGTATTACCTGCATTACAAACTCTGGGTTTGATGTTGTGTTTTTGTCCAACCAACCTGTTTTTCAAAGTGAATATTTTTCCATGTCTCTTCATCAAACTTGTATCCATCAGCCAGCAGCATAAAGACATAATGAGCTGCATAGCAATATGTCTTGAGATATCTGTCAGAGATCCAGGTCTTTTCTTGCTTCAGCTTAAAAAAAGAGGACAGAAAACATTGTTAAGCTTTTAATATTATAAAAATTGATTTTAACTGCAAAGACATTAAAAACTTCATACACAGAAAAGTAAATAAACCTTCTGCAAAATCAGAATACATTTTCCCACAGGTCAGACAAATTGTTAACACACTAGTGAACCATTTCTTTCTCCAAAATCTCAAAATAACTTGTCCAATCCCAGGCATAGTAACCTTGCAAATACATCTCTGAGTGTGGTATGGAAAAGATTTACAATACTTTTAATTAAGTAGTCTCATATTGCCTAATGCAGTGGTTCTCAACTGATCCGGCCTCAGGACCCTCCAGTCTGTCTTATGACAGATCGCGACCCAAGTTTCCAAAAAATTTTCAACAACACATGTTTAGTTAACTGAATATGTTGCGGTTTGGAACATGATTGGACCAAAACATCTGATGTTAAAAAGAAAAGGGACAAAACTGACAAATTTTTCTCCCTCTCTCCCCATCATTATGTGTACATTTTTGCCAGTTTTCCAGAGAACTTCTGAAATTACTTTATCATACTCATTTATGCAAAAGAGGAGAAAAAATAGTTGAAATATCGATCAAACACTTAAATTTAACCAATTTCACAGTAAAAAAGGGTAAGATAAAAGGTATCGACGCATGTCCAGTAAAGACTTAAGGACTTTTGCCACCATTTTTTTTTCAGACATCTAGTCGCGACCCACTGAAAACTGCTCCGTGACCCACCTTTGAGTCCTGACCCACCAGTTGAGAACCACTAGTGTAATGAAAAAAATGTCTCTTCAATAGTTTATTCAATCCCTTAAAGCCTGAAAACACAAATAATAGCCAGAAAGTTCTAATTTTTTGGAAATTAAATGTTCATTTGACTTTCTACTGAAATTTTAAAAATCCAAATTTCCATCAAATTTAACAATTTTATTTTCAGTATCTCATTTTATTCATTAGGTGTTTTCAGTAACTGATTATCCACTTGAGAGCATTTTTATCATTTGTCAGATTTGCATTCAGAAGTGTTTTTTGAGTAATTGGTTGATCATATTGATTAGATAGAGGTATCATAAAAGTATGTATCAATTATGCGACAATATGCGGGTCAAGGAGATGACTGCAGTTTTGATACCACAGCTTAATCAGCACCAGGAGAGAAATGTTGTCATACAACTTTCACACCTCAGTAAGTGGTCTGCAGATGTTTTGCCTCAGGAAGAGAGTCCTTCTCCCAGCTCTTGTGTGGTAAAATGAAGAGGAATGTGGTTTGCCATTAGGCTCAAAAGTTCTTGTGTTTTCCAGACCACCCATCAAAACATTTTTACAATACACCATCCTCATCTATCTGTATTGTATGGAAGAGGATAAGGGTCAATAAAAAAATTTTCTAAGATGTTGTTTTTTCCTATTCAAATAAATTCAGAATTCTGAGTTTTAAAAAATCTGACTTCATCTCAGAATTCAGATTTTTTTTCTCAGAATTGGGAAAAAAATTTTATCTCAAACATTTTATTTTCAGTGGCCCATAGTATTGTCACTCTCTTGTTCTTGTATTTATGCTGCCATAAAAACTAAGTTACAAGGGATAGGTCATGGTTCTCATACATTTAGATAGTTATTAATCTATTGTTTGACATTTGAAGTTTCGTGCAACTTTAAACAACTTTTAGCAAAAAAAAAAAAAAAGAACAACACATTTTTTCCCTTTCTTTTTAGCTACACCTGGTTGTAATGTGGTGCTACAGGCACACAGTGACTGTGGTAAATCTAAAGTCTGTTTGCTGATCACCACTGATTAACTAAAGAGAAGACAGCCTTAGTTTCATGTCAGATAAAATGATGCATTGCAGACAGCAGAGTTGCTAAGGCAGGGTACACTCTACAAGATAAATGGGTCCAATCGCCCCCTCCTTCCAAAGTCAGCAAAGTCCTGATTATTTAATGGTTTTAAAGATTATCATGCCAGATTTTTCTGTTGCTGAGGTGTTTTAAGATGGATTTTATTAATTGTTTGACAATCATCCTTTAAACTGCTGAATTTTCCCAGAATGCCTTTGGGCATTAGACACTTTTGCACCCTGAGTGAAGTTGCTGACTCATTAAGAGGTGTCCTGCCTGTACTGCTCCATGTCTATGTGTATGGGGTGCTAAACATGATGGTGGAGCTCATCCTGGTTCAGAGTGCACTTTTCAATATTACCACACAATTCAAGATAAACAAGATAGAGGGCTTTTTTTAATTAAAGGCTAAAACAGCCACATCAGGGCTGTTTTTCACAGTTGATAAAACACTTTTAGTTTTAAGTAAACAGTCCTCGATCACTCTTAAGTATTTCTTGCATCCTATTCAATTTTATGACAATCATCTTAACCCTCTGAGCCCCTGACCTATGTTTAACCACTGTGTCTGTTAGACTTTTTGTCTTAAAAAGCTTGCAAAACATCAACCCTGTGGTGCACAGTCAAGCTTTAAACATCCCCTTTTTTTCGGGATAGTCTGGGCTATAAAATATTTGTGCTGCGACAATATAACTTGATTTTTTTAAAGTTATGGGACCATAAAGACTAAAGAGAAAAACTGAATGGAAATTAAAACTCGAAGTTTTATGTAAATATTAATGACTACGAATTTTTCTTGGAGAAATATCTTTCCTTTGCTTTTTGGGGACAGAGGGTAGTAGTATAAAAAAAAAACAGATCATCCCTTGACTTCAAAAAAATTCACATTTTAGAAAAAAGTCCTGGCACTTTTGAGAATTTTAGTCATTTTTCAAAGCAGTTCCTATCTACAGTGACACAGAGGGACGCATGACAGCCTTTCTGTGTCTCTTTCTCTCCTGTAAGTGTCATTAAGGCTCTCTCCTCCAATTTGTGTTTGCAACTGTTTGGCAAAGCATGATGTTACGACGGAACAGTGTGCCATTGGTTGTCACAGCTTAGTCAGAGTGCATTGTGGGATACATACAGACAATATGAAAAATGGCAATACCTGCTAGCAGCAGGGACGATCAAAAAATGGATTGTGAAATGGATCAAAAACACGTTCAATATCAGTGTTACTGGTGTGGATTTAATCTATAAAGACCCTGGAAAGTCACCCAAGTTCCAGGCGCAGTAGAAAATGTTCTGTAAGAGCTACAAAAGCATAGATAGCATCATAAGAACCACACAAAAGAAAATAAAACAGAAAAGTAAGTGGCTATGATCAATGGTTCAAAAGTTATTCAACTCTGAAGAACATATCTCTTCTTGTCATACAACAATGCCGGGCTCAGTTAATCTGCAGAGATTTCCTAGAATGCTCTTGGGGATGAAACACTTTTGCACCATGACTGAAGTTATCCACTCGGTTAGAGAAGGAACACTTATATGGCAGGTCTGGTGTACAGAACAAAATCAAAAAGCACTTACTTATTCCTGGTGCATTTGTCATTCATTGCATCTTACAGTCACAAAGGTTAGACTACTCCTAGTGTCAAGAATCTCTGAACATAAAATATGTGAAAAATTCAAGTGAAAACCACTTTCCACTTACCACTTTCCAATGTGAGTGGCAGAATTTCCGAACTAAAGCTCTGAAATCACCTAAATCTGATGTGCCATTCACCGACAGTGCTCTAGCAGTGTAGAAGAATCCTGCATATGCCTGACAAAAAGAGCAGAAACATAAAGGTTTTTTTAGTGTTTTTTTTTTTTCATTTCAACCTCTCTTTGTGATTAGCTGTGCTTTCTTACCATGAACTCTCCAACGACGGGTGGCTGCTCCACCCCGTTGAAGGAACACTGGGGTGCGGAGCAGGTCTTGAAATCAAAAATGGACTTGACGGCATTACCACAACCATCTGAATCAGCAGTTCCCACCATGAAATACGCTTGATCTGGGTTGTAGTTTGTGGGCGTCTTGGTGCACTCTGTGTCATAAATGGTCGAGGCCTTTAAGGTGATGTTGAAACCTTCAGGGTAGCAGGGGTTTATAATGAAGGAAGGGTCAGATGATCGCTGGAACAGAGGAGGGAGACATGTCAGGAGGAGAAATAGGAGTAGTCTTGGAAGAATGAGAAATAAAAAAAAATTGGACAGCTCTTTTGCAAACTTTTTTCAAAATGTTTAAATCCTGCTGCACACTTAGTCCCATAACAAATTCTCCCTGCCTAGCCCTCTTAAGCTGCCAGTGCTATTAGTCTCCAGTATTATGTCATATGCTTCCGGAAAAAGGCGGTTCCAGCAGACTAAATTGATGCCATTCAAGGTTGGATCAATATTGTTAATGACATAATGCATTCATCTCTGGTCTCCCTTTGACTCTCAGCAGATCAGCGACAGCAGTGATCATGCATCAATTTTTAATGTTTGTTGGTCTGCACACGTATGCAAAAAGCCACAACAAGAACACACATTCTTCTAAACATGAATCCAAAACATGTTCTCCTTAGGGGAGTAGCTCAGGGAAGAGCCAACACCCTTATTTCAGTTAAATGTGATGTAATTTCTTTTTTTTTCTTTTGTTTTTCAGACATGCAAACAACAAAGAAACGCCCAGTCAAAGAGAGGGCCCATAGAAGTCAAGGTCTGTTGTAAAGTTGTGCTGTAATAGCAATGTTTTTTTTAACTTGAATTATAATCACTCTTACCAAAGCAACAAAAAAAATAATATAGCCTGTTTAAAATATGAACCTCTTTTCTTAAAACAGAACTATCTTTGTATTGGTGATGTTGACAATGTGGATGTGAACACTAAACCAACTAAACTAAACAATTAGGAAAGATGTGTCAGAGTTCATGGCAAGGTCATACTGCACACAAACTCCCGGATGCAAAAAAAGCAATTCAACAACTAAAATTGAAAACAATGACATGACAAAAATGCAAAATAGTTTTAAAGTGGCGACAACAAAAGTGGCAGAAATAGGCAGAAAGATGCAAAATTGCGTAAAAAGTAGTAAAAATTGATAAAGAGTGACAAAAATTGGTTAAAAGTAGCAATAAGAGGCAAAAATTGAATAAAAGTGCTTACAAGGAAGTGGTGAACATGGGCGGAAAATGGCAAAAATGGTTAAAAGTGCCAAAAAGAAATGGCTGAAATGGGTGAAATTAGCAAAATAGAAGTAAAAATGGGCAAAAAAATTATAAAAATGGGATGGAAGTGCCAGTAAACAGTGGCAAAAATGGGCAGAAAGTGGCAAAAAAAAGCCAACAAACAGAACAAAATGGTTAAAAGTAGCAAAAAAAAAGACACAAAATTGGGCGGAAAAAGTGGAAAAGGGGCTAAAAAGTGGCACGAATGAAAAATTCCAACATCAGAACTCTGTAATAGTTTGATACACTTTTAATGCCCTAAATGAGGTAAATGTCAGCAGGACACAAGAACCATCACAGATCTATTGACATCAACCATTTAATCACAAGTGGGGAGGGGCCCATTCTCTGGGTTTTTCAGGTGCCCAGCCAATTCTGCACGCAGGCCTGCATACCTGTATGACTTTGTCCAGAACTCTCTTCTCTGCTTCATTTTTCCCATAGCAGAGGAAACTATGAGTGTAGACATTGTAAGGGTATCCGTAAAGCTTCACAAGCCTGTAGTCTTCCCCCCTGAGATCCTCCTGGACGGCAAAGGCGATCTGTGTTGATGCTCCGCCGAGGTCCATGGAGCCCACAGTCTGTGCCCCCTCTGGTCGAAAATACCTGTTAAATGCATGTCCCTGAAAAAAAAACAAGAACGTATAAAGTGTAGTTGACCTTTTGATGGTCCTGTTTGTTAAGCGCTATTCATCTTGTTTAATCTCCGATTAGATAAAGGATTGAATCTTACCTCCAGAAAGTTTCCCATGAGGTAGTTGACAGTCACCCACCCATACAGCCCCTCCTCCTGACCAGTAATGATGGATGCATTTTGGAAGTCAAAAGGCAAAGAGCTGAGGTATTCTCTGAGGTTTTTCAGGATTTCATTGGACCTCTGTTCATCCCTCTCACTTCACAGAAAATAGAGCACAAAAACAGATGTTATTAGAAAGAGCAGTGATGAGGCGAAGTGAAAAACAGATGCAGTGTGTTATGGAAAATGCTATTACACTGGTTATTTTCTAATATGTTTAGGTTCTTACTTTTTGCAAATGACATAAGAAGATCGATACATCTGTATGTTTTGTGTGAAATAAGTGCTAGCACAGAGACAATGAACTTAACCTAGACAAAAAATGCAAGGATGGCGCTTATTCATCTTTAAGTAGTAACACAATATAGGCTAGTGTATCTTCTTCGTTAAAGAGTAACCAAAACCTAAGAGCACTTTTTTAAGATTGATACATATGAATAGTTAGTTGTTCAGCTGATCAGTTGGGGTCCAAATCTTGACATGTAGGTACAAAATATTTAAATTCTGCAGAGTTACGTAGCCAATGTAGCAAAAGCTAACTCACAAAGTAGTTACACAGCTATGTATTTACATCATCTACATAGCTAAATTAGCTTTAACCATTTTTGCTAAAGATTACACTGCTAAAGCTAACTTAGCTACATTGGCTTATCTAGTAATGTTAATTACCTTGCTATAGCGTAGCTGTTAGCGTTGGCTGAGGCCAAAAAGCTAAAGCAAGCAACCGTTCATGTAACTTCTTCTAAAACAGGTCTGTGCATAATGCAATCCCAGGTTAGACCTTTGACCTTTTTCTCTGTTTTATTCCTTAGTCTGTAATCTTTGGAATGTAGTCATTTCATGAATGTAACTGCCAGAATTTGTTTATTAAAATTAAAGTTGATTTTTTTTTTCTTTTGTTAAATCTGAAACTGGAAATACTGCACTGTGCTACTATTGCACAGGCAAATTACGGCGCTTCCGTTCTGAGGTAAATGGCATCTCACATGAACAGTTGGATTGGCTGTCAGAGATGTACGGTCTGCAGCCAGACTGTCGTGAGCTTTGCCAGTAAAGGCAAGCTCAACCAATCAGAGGTATTGCTGAGACACTGTGACGAGATGGATTTTCTTGTAATAAGGTCATAAATACAGACTTTCCTTGTTAACATAATAATGCATCATTGTTCCCCATTTCAACTGTATTTTGGGTGGAAAAAACATCTGTAAAATTCACAATTAGCAGTAGAACAGGGAAGTTTCATGGGTAAAGGCAGGCTCAACCAATCAGAGATGCCATTGTGACTCTGGGATTGTTATTAATGTTGTCTTGGGGGCATGAGGCTTTGTCTGCTCTGAGGCTGTCAAAAACAGATTTGCACATATTTAGTAAAATCATGATAAAACACTCAATAAAGAGTTTGTACAATGGTCTTTTGGTAAGAAAAAGATGTGTAGAGCGATTTATTTAGGATTTTATCAATGAAATAATTATATGGATGTTGATATTTTAAAAAAAAATGTCAGTATTTTTGAGTGGGTCCTATAGGGGGGCTCAGCATCTCTTCAATACAAGTAGGAGGGTCTCTAAGTAAAAATGTAGGGAACCACTGCTTTACATGACCATACATTACTGTAAGTAAGTAGGTTAGTCAACCCTGAATGGTTGTGATGGTATAGCCAATGTCAAATCTGAAAAAGCAGCACAGACTAGATAAAGTGGTTGATGGTGTTGCATTAAGAAGAAGGAATGGATGTCTTAACCCCTGTCCCAGCCCTGCCCATGACCTTCTGAAGGCGTTTTTGTAAATTCCAGCTAAAACTCTGGGGTCTCCTGAATCTGAACTTGCAAGCCCTTCCTGTAGTCTTTCTAATAAGCTAAACTGAGCTAAGCCAGTCATCTCATAACCCCAGCTTCATTAGCCATACACATGTGAATTCTTTGGATTCTTTAATGCTACTCCCAGACAAGAGAATCAAAGTAAAGTTCCCAAAATCAAACCTTTTGATCCAATAAAAGAGCAATTTAGCTCCAGCCTCTCAATCCACAACATAACTCCTTTTTGTTTCCCTCCCACATGTGTTTTTGACAAAGTGCCGCTGTTTTTAGAGCGGATCTTACAACATGCTGTCAAAAACTGATTTGATTTGTATTTGTGTTAAGTATTTTAGACTTAACATAGTGGATTATTTTGAGTGGAGTCAAGGACTAAATCAGAGCAAAACACATAAGTACCATGCACTTTAAAACTCATTAACCACCAAAAGACTATGAGGGGAAAAAAACAATTTGAACATCCAGGATCTAAGTATCACCAGCTTGTGAATGTTTCCCCCAGTCTTGAGTCTTAACACGTTTTACTGCTAGGCCTTTATTGTTACTCCAAGGTCTTTGGGAGAAACTATTTGGAGTATGAACAGGGCATGAATGGGCCCAGATTGTTCAGATCTTTCCTGTCACTCCCTATTATAAGTAATAGGGAGAGAATCAACAAAGCTGAATTATTTCAACACTTCTTACTGCAGCAGTCTCATTCCAGCCGTGGCTCCCAGAAAGAGTGGCGTGGTTTTATGCTTTTCAACAGGAATGATTTTCATGATTTCGCCCATGCACGTGTTGAATGCCTCCCACGATTTGGCATCCTTCTCTGGGTCGACTTTCATCTCTGAGATACCATCACCTGTTGGCACAGAGCCAGGCTTGAAATTTGTTCTTAAGTACAGGAGCTTAATGCACAGAGCGAGGTGCTTTCATTAATGCATATTGTTACATTTTTTATTTCCTCCGTTGAATAAGGGTTGATGGATGTCTGGTATTTTGAAATACAAAGTAAGCTCTGGCTTAGAATTTTTGCTCATTTACTTCAAGAAAAAAAAGCATCTCTCTCTACTTAAATGCTTTTATTACCCAATTTGGACAAACTGCAGTTTTATTTCGTAAAGACAAGAGACTCACCAGCAACTCTGCAGTTATGTCTCTCAGTCACCACTCCGGTTTCATTCTCCTTCTCCCCTGGCCACTCGTACAGGTACACATTTGACCGAGATGAACCAGAGTCTATCACTATACCATACTGCAGAAGGCAAAAAGTCGCATCAAAAAAGCACATTTGGTTTATATAATTGCACACTCTACCTTGTATAGAATAAGGTTTCAAAGCTCTCGAAGATCTACCTAAGCATGTATACAAAAAAAAAACAATTAAACAACAGAAAGGCTTCTACAACAGCTGGTGTTATAAATCAAGAGAGTGGAGAAGTACTAAAAACTGCGGTTCCTGAAGTGTCCACTTGAGACAGGGTCCAAAAAACAAAGTCTCCATTTGAGCCTGTGTTAAAATGTCCATTTTCGCTAAAGAATTAAGCATGTATACTGCCTGGTTCAAAGTGTGGCTCTTTTCTTCATGTGTTAAATTATACAGGGTCTACTTTTTTAGCTAATACATTTTGATAATATTGACCATAGAGAGTTACATAATTAAACATAGAAGAGTTTAGCCGGGAGGCTAGACTTCATGTTAGCTAAATCCAGTACCAACCACTAAACTGTCTGCTTTGTTATGGTTGTTTTCATTAGTGGGGTTCCCTTCAAATGTATTGCCAACAACTGTTTTTTTTTTTTTACATCTAGCATGAGAAAAATGCTCATTTGTGCAAATTTTCTATTCACTACTGTTCTGTGGATATCAGGTGTCAACAGGTTGACCAGTAGGTGGCGCTACTTGTGCAAAAATTAAAAAAAAAAAAAAAAAAAAAAAAAACACTGCAGAAGACAAGGGCTCAATGCCATGTAGCATTATGGTTGATAGAACACTATCTTGGAAGCTAATAACAGAATAAACAGAACAAGGACTTTTTCTGCAGAGATAGAGTTTTGAGCAAATTTACCTAAACCTATGAGCTCTTGGAGGAGTTCTAGGAGAGTTATTAATGTTTGCGACTTTTTGTAGGGTTTAACATCCTCAGACCCTGTTCGCACATATGAGGACATTAATAATAAATAATAATAATAAATTTTATTTATAATGCACTTTACATTTAGAAACAAATCTCAAAGTAAGACAAGTAGGTGCATAAGGGTAAAAGCGTTAAATAGAATAAAAACAGGATTAAAATAAAATCAGAAAAAGAATAGCACAAAGCAGGAATAAAAACAGTTTAAAGACACCAGAGTTCTGATAAGTTCAAAGTACGAGAGGGTGGGATCTAGAGGCAGAGTGGTCAATGTCTGTTAGTCGGTGAATGCTTTTTGGAAGAGAAAGGTTTTGAGTTGTTTTTTGAAGGATTCAACTGTCTGTGGAGTTTTTATGTGGTCAGGGAGGGTGTTCCAGATGCGGGGTGCGGAGGAGCAGAAGGTACGGTCACCCATCGTGCGAAGTTTGGTTCTGGGTGTGAGGAGGCAGTAGGAGTTGCTGGAACGGAGGTGTCTTGAGGTGGTTCAGGGGGGTTAACAGTTCTTTGAGATATGATGGGGCATTGCCATAGATGCACTGGTGGTTGAGGAGGGAGGTTTTGTATTGGATTCTAAAGTGGATGGGAAGCCAGTGTAGGGATTGCAGGATTGGTGTGATGTGTTCAAATTTACGCACTGTCATCAGGATCCTAGCTGTGCTGTTTTGAACGTATTGGAGCTTTTGAAGGTTCTTGCTTGGGATCCCGAAGAGAAGTGCGTTACAGTAATCCAGCCCATTACATTACAACATAATAATACTAATACTAGAATAGTTTTAGATAATTGTCTGGAATATCCAATGAAGTTTAAGTAATTCACTTAAAGTACTGGTGTAATTTGTTAAGAATTTTTCAGGAATTTTCATGGATAGTTTTAGAAATATATCTTGGGAATTCAATTGCATAAAAATATTGGGCTATTTTGTATATTTTTTGAGACATTCATTTGAAAATTTTTGCAGTTAAATTTCTTACCATTTTCCTGGAAATTAGGGCCTTTATTTGGATGTTTGGGGGAGTTTGGAAACTTTCAGGCATGCTTGTGTACATGAAGGAAATGTATTCGTAATAACCAGGAATTTATTTGAATTTTTGAGGGGAATATGCTTTGAAATGTTTAGGTTGTCTCAGGAAACGCATCATTTTCATCAAATATATTTGTGTTTTTTGGGAAATTTGCTACGAGATTTTGGGGATTTTATTTACATTTTCACAAATTTATTTTGAATTTTGGGGGAAAATTAGATCAATATTAAGGTTTTATGATGAAGGTCAACTGAAACATTTGAAAAAATTTGAGGGCATTTTTTTTGGGAAAATTTTAAAAAGATGTTTACAATTTTTCATTGAAATTTTAGGTAGTATCTTTAAAATTTCAAGAAATTTGTGTTAATATAGGAAATAATTTTTTGTCAAAATTAATTCCTGTTAAAAGACAAGATCAAGCCTTTACACTTATCAGGTCCTCATAAGCCCAGTTAGTAGGAGAAACTAAAAATGCATTCTAATTACAAATGCAATCTCAGGTCTCAGGAGGTTAAATATTCCCTAGAAAGTTGCCTCAGTTTCTGCCCCTTTTTTTTTTCTTTCTTTTTTGCCTGTCATGGCATGGCTATGAATTGTACATTGCAAGTCTAGTTATTTGGTTCAAAATGCTTGCCAAAAGTTTTTTTCTTTTCATTTGCATTGATAACAATGGTGAGTATTTAAGATGAGGTAAGGCATTATTATCACTGCTTAAATTTACATGGACCATGTTTTTGATGCCCATTATGGTCCCAGGAAGTTTTCTCCTTTATGCCACCTAATGGGCAGCCATTCCTCCAAGGCTAAAACTTTTCACTGAGGGCTTTTTGTTTATTTGTTGGTTGGTTGTTTTCACAGTCTTTCCAGTCAGTTTTTTTATGCAGAAGTGGGTGGAAACCCACTAACTATTGTTTTATATAACTATAACTAAAGATAAGTTCACATTTTTGTCTGCTTCTTTCTCTTTCTCTCCATCATGAGTGATTCAGATCTTATTGTAATCTGTGCAGTAAGAGTTGCACACTTTGACACACATGACTTAATGACTGAGTTTTATATTTGTTGTTATAAAATATGTTATTATAATTGTCTTCTTGAGAGTCCAGGCTTCCCATATGGCAACCCCCCTCAATGGGTTTCATAACACTTCCTCAGAGACCAATGGGTGACATCATGGAGACTCCATCTATGTTACAAACAGTCTTGAGCACCTCCCAGTACCCCCCTCTAAATAAATACACGAGGTTCTGCAGGGCCACAATCTCACCTTGACCCTGGCCTGTCATCTGGATAGTGTCACATTCATAGCATTTCTGTTCTCCTGCTATGTGAAGTCAAGCAGCTCTACAGCCTGGAATAACGTGCCTCTGAGTTTACATGCACAATGTTCACCTCTATTGTGTACTCTTTAGTCGCCCAGGTGTCCTGAATGACCGCCACAGCAACTAGAGCAGCAATACTGGCCAGGAGGAGGAGCAGCACTCCAGCTATGCGACACTTGTAGCCCAGCGGCTGTTTGGAAGCCATTTCCTGTTGGTGAGAAATAGGGTAAAAATACCAGAATTGTGGTTTTATCTAAAAGCATTTCAGACTGATAGTGCCTAGAGAGCTTTGAAAAGTACTGATGAGCAGAAAATAGAAGACCGTATTTACCATAAGCTGGGGGAAAAGATCGTAAAAGCATTAAAAGTTCTGACATCAGCAATATCACCCCATTAACTGATGCATAAAAGGGAAAATTCTGAAAAAGAACTTGTGGGTAGCTGCCTGAGTCTAACCTCAGGAAAATCCAAAGGGAAATTTATGTTAGTAAGCATTTTAACCATCGTCTGGTCAGAATACTATCTTGTCTCAGTTAAAGATTTGAAATAAGTATATTCAATTTCATGAGCAAATGAAACATTTTTTATAGTGCGTCAGGCTATTCCTTCAAGGTCACAGATATATCCATTACATGGACATATTTACATTCATCTCTTTCTGTGTCTAAGCCAGTCAGAACATGTGCAAAAACACCTTCTCTGGCAAGAGAAGCTTTCTCTGTGCCTCTTTGCTCTTGTTTACAGATATGGGGTCTATTTCTGATAAAACTGCCGCTGTGGCTACATGCAAGCTAATTGCTCCACCAGTAGCCATTGTATATACTGAATCAACAGCAATTACTCTCCAGCCCACACCCCTTCCCATGTCAAAGCAGGTCAGCAAAAGAGTGAAAACATCTTTTTCATCAGTGCTTTTTTTTTTTTGCTCTTTATTTTGTAAAGAAACAAGATCCAGTTCTGATAAAACTGCCAGTCTACTACAGCTACATCCAAGGTAATTGCTAAGCTAGTGGCAGCCAATGCTATCGGCTTCCAGTGCAGCTAAACCCCAACCATAGCTAGCCTTGTTCGCCTGAAAGTGATGCTGATTGGCTAGATCCATTTTCCTTCATTGCATAACCATTGTAGATTGGAGCTTTACAGCAAAGACTTGGAGTCAGGCCAGTCCATCTGCTTTCCACGGGTAACCTCATGGATTGAAAGATACCCAACTCAGAGATGAAACATTTAAATCCTGAATGAGATTTCTTTGTATTGTGTGTATACTCTGTGATGGAAAACAGAGTCTCGTTCCAAACCCAACATGTGTGCTTTGATGTTGAAAACTTGAACACATGCTAACTAAAAAAAAACAATATTTCCCTTACACCAGACCGACGTTCTTACAGGAATAAAAACATACATTCCACATGCAGTCATATGGTGAGTGCAATATGGCTGCAATTATTGGTTACAACCTTCAACTTAAAAAAAAAAGACAAAAAGCACACCCTTGAATATGCATATTGGACAAAATTGATTTCATTTTTGGTTTGATTATATGGCATTTGCATGCAATGTGTGCCTTAGTCCTGCATTTTCTGTATGTACACCAACCTTTTAAGCTTTGCATAAGAGCGGGCTCAACATGGTCATTTAAAAATAGAATTTTTTAAGTCATGGGAACAGTGAGTGAAACACAGTAGTCACTTTGTTTGAACTTGCAGAAATTCCCACATCACAGTGTCTAATTACAACCTTATGTTAGCAGAAGTAGTGCTGCCTCAGCTTGTCACAGGTGTTGCGATAACACTGTCAAACACAACCCAACATCTCCTTCTCTATATCTCGCTTCTAACATTCCTTTAAAAGCTGTATTAATCCCAAACCAAATATATGAATCCACAGCTGTCAGGCTGTAAAAACACCACAAATGGCTATGTTTGTTTTCCTTCAAATTACAGCTTCCAGCGTCGTCTCAGCAACGTCAGTGAAAACAAGCAGGTCAAAGCTGCTTGGCAAGGTGGGATTACTACCTGAGGACATGACAGCCAGCATGTCTGATGACTATGTGAAGTCTGTTTAACACACCACAGTAACTTGGAATACCAGTGATACCACAGTTAACATTTCTTTGCCCTTACATTAATCCTGAAGAAGATTCAAAGCCTTAGGTTTCATAAGATTCAACTTATTCTTTCAACCTTGCTCTTACTGTTTAAAAGAGAAACACAAGAAATCAAAGTGTCATTACACCTGTTAGCGGTTCCCTTTAGTTCAACATACAAAAATTAAATTAAATGCTACAACTTTGCAAAGATTGTTTCACATTCTTTTCCCACACTCAGTGAACAGAGTTCATAAGTTAACTGTCACTGCATGCATGACTATAAAACACCAAATAAACATGAACTAATTGCAGATATTCAGTGTCTAAAAGAGGCTAAGATGTCTTTTTCTGATAGTAACAACCGTTTTTCACACCCATGCAGATTGATATGTCTGAGTTGTAAAAAAAGCATCTTTCAAGTAACATGAGCTCATTGATCTGCAGCTTTCCTGGCTCTGCTGATGGTTAATCTAGTCATTAACATCACCGTCCTGTTGGCTCCTGGTTCACTACACAATGTCGATGACTTTAAGTGATATCTATTACAAGGACTCAAGCTTTTACACTAGTAACTACAATCTTTATCCTGACTTTGTGACGATGTGTGCTTCAGTATATTAAAAACAGGGTTCATTCATGTCCAATTTTATATGTGTGACAGTACTTCTGTTTTTTAGCTGTTTTTCTCTCTTACATCTCTGATTTGTCCTGCCAAGCTTTGTTTTCTTAAGTAAACATCAGATAGTAAAGCTCAAGCTCAAACTTACTTCAGTCAAACTGGCTGCTCTAACTAATGAGCTAAGCAGAGAGGGATAACCTGGATACATAAAACAGAGCAAACAACAATCTCACACCTTCATTTGGGTTGAAATGCCCAAGTTTAGCCTTCAGTTCTGTGTATTTATACCTCTATTTTCCAGTTTTTTTTTAAATATAAATGGACAGTTTATGCCTCTGAGAGAAACTCCTCTCTGCGAACGGATGCTGAGTGTTAAGACTGTGTGACCAAAGCTATTCATAACACTCCAATACAACAAAACATAGCGTATTTAAAGGTCCTGAGACAGACAAGAAAGTACATGAATGACTCTCTATGATCTTCAAAAGTCAACAGATCATCACTGGCAAAACTGTCTTCTTCTGTGATGTTATTATTCAGTGTTGGCCCTTGTGTTTCTGCTTTCCACCCATTTGCCATGTTTTTCCAACCATTGCTGCTTTTGCTGCTTTCTGCCCATTTTGTTTTTCATTTTTTACCCATCCTTATCACGTCTTTTTGGCCCCTTTTGACTGTCATTGTCACTTCTTCATAGCACTTTTGTTGCATTTTTGCCACTTTCTATATCGCACTTTGATCCCACTTGTGCTGCTTTCCATCCATTTTTACCACTTTTACCCTTTTTATTTTTTTATTGCTGCTCTCTGCCCATTTTTGCCACTTTTCAGTAATGCCACATCTTTTGCCACTTTAACCTATTTTTGTAGGGGTTTTTTACGATTATATAATTGTTTACCATTTAGGTTTTTAAAGTTTTTCTCTGCTTTTTTCTGGCATCCTGACATTTTTGTACGTTATGACCTTGCTATGAAATTTGACATATCTTCCCTAATTGCTCTGTTAATTGTGCCCATCCACATTGTCAACATCACCAATTGAATAAATAAACAAAATTCATTTTTTGCTGCTTTAATAAGAGTTATTATTCAGTTATGGACCATGATTTTTCTGACCCCCATTGGCCCCCAATTTGACTGGACCCCAGAAATCTCTTCCCTTCATCCTCCCTTATGGTCGGCCTTGCTTACCTGTTATCATGCCATTTTCAGGCATGGTGTAAGGGAATAAATTGGACATATTACTTACTATTACCACTCTGCTGAAGCCCTCTTGAAAAGGGTCTAAAATCACTTTTGCTTGATGCAGCATTCCCCTTGTTCTAAAGGAATTACACATGGTTTGACTGGTCTTCAAACCACAAACAAAAATGAACTGCCCTTTATCCTGTTATCCACCCTCCTGTGGAACGCCCCCCTCTTACTCCTCATCCATGCAAAACGTAAACAATAAACACAGTAAAACATCTATTTCTTTTGGAAGAAAACTCGAGAAACCAGTAAATTGAAGTGTAAAGTTTATGTTCAAGCTTTCATACTGACCCACAATGCTCCTGTGATACTGATATTTGAAGCCTGGGGGGATATCTCAGAAATTTTTACACCTTATCACTTCTGCCTGTAGGGACTGGCCCTAATGAGGGTGAGGACTGAAGATAAACACCTACTCATGAATAACTTCTGCAGAAGAGCCAGAGACAATAAATCACATCAAACAATGGCATAAACTAGTAAATAAATGTTTTGTTGATGTGTAAATAAATGCATGTGAGTAAAGGAGGTGTGTGTTTGTTTCTTACCTTGAGGAACTGGTTTGTAGATCCTGGTCGGGAGTGGGAGTGGGATGTCTGAGGAGAAGGGAAGAGAGGAAACAAGGGAGTAGCAGAGGACTGAAGACAGAAGGAGAGAAAGAGAAGAGTAAGAGAGTGTGCTGTGAGCGGGAGAGATCTTAAGAGTGATTGGTCCTCAGGAACGGGAGTGTTGTACCCCAACAAAACACAGAGAGAGGGAGAGAGGAGGACATGGGAGGAGCAAGAACACGCACAGTTGTCTTTACACCACTCCCATCAAAGCAGAGAAACTTAGCCAAGCCTGGAGTGATGCAAGGCTGATTCTGGTGGCTAATGATTAAGCACAGCTACTGATGTATGCATATAGAACAGTGTGAGAAGAGAGAGGGGGGTCTAATTGATGTAATCAATAAGATAAGTGCAGTAAGGCTGAGTATCTTCTGCACAAGCTCTCATCCAATAGAGCTTGTATTTGTCAGCCTTGAATTGGAAAACAAAAGTAGAAGGATCAAGCACTGAGCAAACAATCAAGGACGAGTTGGTACTTGTAGACGTCTGATTCCATATGACTTCTCACATGAGTCATTCATTAATCTGTTGAACATGTGGAACACTGTTCAGCAACCTGTTTATTTTGCTTTCAGGTGGAAAAAAAGGGTGGAAAGCCTTCTTTAAACTGTGTGTGAATTTGTTGTAGCACTATCCGGAAACATTAGAGAGGCCTGCTTTTGTCTGTGTTTTATGTCTAATAAGCCTATTAATGGGGTGGAGAGCTGTCAAAATGCATCAGCCTTCAAAGTCCAGATGGCAGTTCAAAACATCTTGAACCAGTCCAGACAACAGGTCCAAACAATCCTCAGGAACTGTACACAGACACACTCCCATTTCTTCTTTGTTTCATTTGTTCAGTCATTTATTCATCTATTATGGCAATCACTCAGCGAATCATGCTCATTCTCCTTCCTTTTTATGCTCAATGTTTACAGACAACAATTACCCTCAGGTGATGTTCTGTATTGCTTTAAAATCTCTGATTGAATTAAACCAAGACAACACTCCTCTCCTGAAGGGACCTTGTTCATTGTACATGTCAGAGTCAATGAACTACTTACAGACAGCAGCTACAGCAGCTCCTAAAATAGACGTCTACAGTAGCTCTGGAGGAACTTCCAGGGAAAACCCTCAAATGAAATCAAGTATATCAGCTGTAGCTCAGAGGCCCTTTTCATATTTGGCATTAACATAACTGTAAACAGAAGTAGACTGCACTTGACTACAGGTGTTTATACTGTGTATCAACATTACATCTCCAGTGATGACCTGCTATTGGAACTCACTTGTGCACCTCATATGCAAATGACAGCCTGTAGGTAATTTCTGTCTGTTTGCCAGCAAAGCAGTGCACACACCTTTTGAATGGTTCTATAGATTATCCCAAAGGATTTTCTTGTGGTGTATTTAAAGTGATCTTTTCTTCTCTGATCTTCCTGAAAGACAATTAGAGCCACTCGTCATAAGTCTAGGCGAATCTAAGAGATCATGAATGAAGCTTAGCATTTAGTTCATGCAGGACACGGAAGTGACCAGCTGATGGCCAGCTGATTCCAATTATCACCTCCCAGCTCCCACGACCAATCACAGCTCTTCCTCTTAACTTTGAAAATGACATATTTCTCACTAATCCCTGTTTGCATTAACGCTGATGCACCATGCTGCTGCTTCTGGCAAAGCTTAACCTCCTCCAACCTAGCTTCCCCCTTTATAGCATAAAGCTTGCTGCACCCACATATTCAGATTGATGCTACTTTAGATTAATTGCTTTTGAACTTATTTCATTGTATTCAGTACGTATTGTCATAAATGTATCAATCCATATGGGGGTTTCGAGCTGCGCACTTGCCTAAAAGTCAAAGCATGCTGCTTGACTAACCCAGGAGGCATCTTTTGAGTAGAGCCTTCTCCACCAAGTAAAACTGTGTATCCATTTTGCAATAAAATTGTTAAATGTGTGGCGAGAGAATTCCTGACTGAAATAAAAGAGGATTGTTACAGAGCAATAGCCAATCAAGAAACAAGTTTACCACAGGAGGAAGCACAACAAATGCAGCCATGGCATGGATAGGACATTTTAAGTGTAAAGTTAGATGGATGTCACAATAGAGGACTAATTTGTTGATCTGTGGCAAAAACAAGAATGTGAAAATGATTCCTGTAAAACATGCAACAATCGAACTAACAAAGAGAGAAGCTGGAGTGGAATCGCTACCGCACTGCATGTAGGAGGTAGCTGACAGCTAGCCATAATTAACTGGTACAGGATTTTAGATTTTTTTAATTTCACCTTTGCTCACCAAGTCTGGCAGTTAAATTCATGACACAGTCACATAGCAAACATTACAGACTAAGCAACATTATATATTTAGAACAGAAATGTCTTATGTCTTATGCAGGATTAAATCATGTAGACCTGTTTAACAAGTAGTTATGCAAACAGTGGCTTGCGAATGTAGCTACATTAGTTGAGGTAAAGCTGACAAAGCTAACGCAAGTCACTGTTTGCATAACTACTTCTAAGACAAGTCTAGCTTTGTCGCAAATCTAACATAGCTTCATTTGCTTTAGCTTTAGCTACATTAGTTATGTAGCTACACTACCTACTTAGCTAACATATCTTCGTTAGCCACAGATTTAGCTGTGTAGCTACATAACCCAGGAAGCTTATGTAGCTAAGGTATCTTCATTAGCCATAGATTTAGCTACATAGCTATGTAAACCTAAAAAGATAATGTAGCTAATGTAGCTTTGTTAGCTATAGATTTAGCTACCTTGTAGTGAAAGTGTTTCCTGAGCAAAGAAAACATTGTTTACCTAAACAACATTTTCCCCACTCAGCTTAGAATATCCAAATCACAGAGATCATGTTCAAAAATCTGCTTTATAATTTATGTAGTGTTCTACAGATGAGGGAGCACCTGGCTCAGTGCTGTCGTCTACTGGACTGAGTGTACAACCAGTCAAAAAAAACGTTATTTACCTCAGGTAAAGTCTGCTGACATTTCCAGTGTTTGTTTACTTACAGTTTCACAGTACACCTTGCGTGGAGCTTTGAGGTCTTGTCAACAGCTTTGGGACCCGGCATAAGCTTTGACACTTTTTATTGGTTTAAATTTGTAAAACCCATCGCCAGATGTTGGCACAGATTTAGAAAGAGGTCATGGCCAATGATATAATTTTCCCTGATTGGTCTGTTATCATGTTCTTATCCCTCCTGCTCAGGTAATGGTCTGGCGCTGGAGGCTTTATGTTCTCAGATTTTCAAACCGTCTGTTCTTGTGAATGCTTGTACGTACATCCATCCTGGCCATTCTTGTTAATGTGTTATCTCAAGAACACTTTGGGGGATTTCCTTCAAATCTGGCACAAATGTCAAGAGGGGTCTGGCTGCAAATGTACATTTCTGACGGCCATTCTCACAGACCATTCATCCGAGACATCCTTAGTGTCAAACATGGGAAATTCTGTGATATGCTGCTACAATGTATTTCCAGCTTTAGAATTTTTATAAATATTCTGCCTTATTCATAAACAAAGACTGGCAGTCAAAAAATTTCATTAATAAAACAGAGAGGAAGGCCAAAGGTCTAATCCAGGATTGAATTATGTATAGACCAGTTTTAGAAGTATTTACATAAATGGCGGCTCTATCTAGCTTCATTAACTTTAGCGAACGCTAGCAATGTTATTAAAGTTACTATATAAGCCAATGTAGTTTAGTGAGCTTTAGCAATACAAGCTTAATCAAACATAGCTAAAGCTAACTTAGCTACATAGATACATAGCTTATAGAGCTTTAGCTACACTATCTGCATTGCTACGTTGACTCCATAGCTCTGTTAGCTGCATAGATTAAGCAGCTAACAGAGCTACATAAGCTACGATGGCTGCAATGGAATGTTTTCATGGAGGATGTGCTTTATTCCCATAAGCAGACTTTTTGCTCGGCTCTAATCAATATTTTGTCATAAGGTTTTGCATGTCAGACTTTTAACTTTTAACTATTGGTGTCTTAACTGTTACCTTAACCCTTACCCCAAACGGAAGTTTGATCCAATTTTATTCAGAAAGTCTAGCGTGGATTTCTGCTCTGAGATATACGTTGTCTCAGTGTGAGAGTGGCTGTCAGAGAAGGACGGTATGCAGCCACATTGTCTTTCATGTGTCCACTCTGACTCAAGGATGAACTGATCAG
Source organism: Cheilinus undulatus (assembly GCF_018320785.1). Classification (NCBI taxonomy): domain Eukaryota; kingdom Metazoa; phylum Chordata; class Actinopteri; order Labriformes; family Labridae; genus Cheilinus; species Cheilinus undulatus. Next base: position 18,603,964 of record NC_054872.1, read on the forward strand.
ATTTTCATGTCAACATCAAGGTCATTTGGTCTTATGTTCATCCCTTGCTTGGGAAAAAAATACCTCAAGAATGTCTTAAAGGAATTTTTCAGACTCAAGGATGAAATATTTTTTTATTTTGGAGGTACAAGGTCTGGATCAAAAATCTTCCCAGCCCTTTTCCTTGACCCTCTAATGTACTTTCACTGTCTTGTAATTGTAAAGACGGCGGAGGAAATCCTCAGGTGCTAATTCTTTTTTTTCTTTCACTCAGATTGGATTCAGTCTATCTTTAAACATACTGAGCTACAGCAAAACCATTGTATGTGAATATAAAATATTAGTGCAACAGATATTTTTGCACCCTGACACAATCGTTCCTCATTCACTGTCTTTTTCTGGGTACATTCTGTTTTTCAGGGATCTAAATCATGTTGTTTAACACTTAGCCTTCTGCCATAGTTTGCAGTAAAACTGACTTTACCTGTACAATCTCAGCCTCAGGCTTCTGTGAACTGAGTTTACCAGGAATGTGAATAACACACCAGTCTGAGGATCTTGCAGCTCATATTACAACGTGCTTTTTCTACAATATGCACTTTGCGCCATCAGTTGCATGATGTTCTCAGTTCCATCATCGCTGGTCCTGCTTTGAAAGTCCTGTGAATTCCTAAATATTTGGGCTTTTGGGTGGTCCTCTGGTATCTACACTGCTTTCAAAGAAGATAGTAATGGGCTTCGTCAAAGTGAGTTAAATGTCTGTTTCAGCACTCAGAGAGTGAAGATTAATTATTTTTAGCTGCCTCTAGTGAGACCTGAAACCCCTGGTCTAAGCGAACCGGAAAGATGGGCTGCTGAAAATTAAATTTTCACCTGGAGAGGAAATAGAAGGAAGGCACAGAGCTCCTGTTAACTGTTTGAGTGTCTAGCCCCCTGGACACAGATTACGCCTATATACCATAGAAGTACTAGAACAGTACTTTCACTATACTGTAAGATACTGGAGCATGTCCCACCAGTGGTGCCCTTTGTAAAAGGAGGAGAACAGATGCTTTGAGTTCACATCCTGCCACACTAATAGAGGACACATGTGAGGTATCAAGTAGGCTGGATGAGTCAGGGCTAAACAATCACTTTGTGTTTCTTAGGCCCAACTTCCTTCCTCCAGAGTCTTTCCACACCAGTGCTTTGGATATTAAACAGTCTGCATGTTAACATCCATGTGTTCTGGGTCACTTTAAGCATCTTGCTCTCCACATTTTGCCGGTGTGCATCTTGGGGCATGCTCAACTGGGTTCAATTACTTGTTTGGAAAATCTTGAATCCACAATCCACAGGACTGTATTATGTTGCCTGCACTGGCATGCAACAGCCCAGCAGCAACCTACAGTGCTGAAAAATGAAGCCATTGTGGAAGTGCAACATCTATAGTTTCTCTGAGTCTCCATGTGCCAAGGAATCCCCATTAGAGCTTACACAATATCCATTTTTATAGCTCATCTTTTTGCTATCATAAAGTTTAAGAGTTATTCTTAAATCATTTGCCATGAGGCTAGAATGCTAAAAACTCAACTCAATCTCTTTGCCTGTTACAAGATTGAACAGAAGCTCAGTAGGGTCAACGCTTGCAATGTGAAGACTGCATTGTTCAACTTCTAAAAACACCCAGAAACCAGCGGGTCATGTCACTGAGACTGTGTCCGGGTATGTAAAGTCTATGGCACCAAGACTTTGCTGGCACCAACAAATAACAGGCACTCTAAAAGAGGTTGGCCCAGACATGGGCCAAGTTATGTATAATCTTAATGAGGTATGAAAACACACTAATTGTGTATACATTAAGTGCCATTAGCTAATGCCTCTACTGCTTCAGTCCGGAACTGGATTTAACTGGGACACAACTTTCTTAAAGTAATAGTGGATAACATGGCTCACAGAGAGTAACTGCAAGATTCATTGGCAGTTTTTGGAGGACGATGCAGGCAAATGGTTCTTTCAATAGAAAATGTTCCCCCTAGTCTGTTAGAACTCTTACCCCACGCATTCATTTTGTAAAGCATTTATGAGGTCAGACAGGCACTAATGTTGGACAAGAAGGCCTGGCTTCCAATACCCATTTCAATTCATCCCAAAGGTGCTTGATGGGGTTGAAGTGGAGATAAGGGGCCTAGCCCAAAACCCTGAAAAACAGCCCCATACCATTATCCTTCCTCCACCAAACTTCACAGTTGGCACAATGTACTCAGGCAGATAAGATTCTCCCAGCATCCCCCATGCCTAGACTCGCCCATCTAACTGCCAAACAGAGAAGCGTCATTTCTTATTCCACAGAACACATTTCCAGTGCTTCAAGGTCTAGTGTTGGTGTGCTCTACACCACTCCATCTGACACTTGGCATTGGACTTGATGATTTGAGGCTTGCATACAGCTGCTAGGCCATGGAAACCCATTCTATGAAGCTCCCGCAGAACAGTTTTTGTTCTTGAATTTATGCCAGTGGATGTTTGAAATTACTGAGCTTTTCAGAAAGAGCCATTTCATAACCACTAATGTTTGCAAATAGAGACTGCATGGCCAGGTACTTAATTTTATACACCTGTGGCATTGGGTCTAATTGAAACACCTGAATTCTATAAATAATAGCTGTGGCCAAATACTTTTGTCCATATAGTGTATATCACTTTAAATAAGCTGTGCCCCATTTCAGAGCCTGCTCCCTTTGCAGGATGGTCCCAACAAAAACACCCTTTACCAGCCATGATCTGTCCAGTGCATACTTAATAGCCCAACATACATACCCTAAGATGAAAACAAAAGAGGTTCTTAGAAACTTCAACCTGTCTTCACAATAACAGCTCAAGTTACAGAACATTAGTTTTGTACTTTAGTTTAAGAGAAGATATCAAGGTTGCTATGGCGTAAGCTGGGTGCTTGAATGGATGCAACCCTGAAATGAGGCAGCTTTAGTTATCTGAACACATAAAATTACCGTAAGGTGTGGCCAAACAGGCCAGACAGGGTCGACATCAGCTTCTGTCTCAACCAATTATCATTTAGGCACCTTTAATTTGTTTTAGGCTGTACACATGAAGGCTATCACTGAGAAACAACCGAAATGTTCTGTGCTCATGGCTTATGACTGGATAGAAAACAATTATTTTCACTATAAATTATAAACACTTAAAACATGCTCCATGCTCACAAGGAAGGGTTGATTTAATCATAAGCAATAGGCGACCCGCTCTCTGCTGCAGATTCCACATTACATCAATACATTAAATCTTGACGGTAAAACTTTTGCAAAATCCATATTCCATTTCATAAACATAGTTAAGCTATGTCTGAGTTCCCTCCATTGTTACTCAATTAATGTTTTCTCATAAATGTGTTGTGTACTTCCCATATAGCCTGATGGTCAAACTTGTAGAACTTCTAAACTTGATTGTCTGAATTGTTAATGTACAGCCAGATAATCAACTATTGGACATCCTTTGTGAAATTCAATTATGTTATACAATATTTCTCCTTCTTCTACATAATATATTATATAGTGGCATAGAGCCTTTTTAACACAGTAAGGAGGGTCCATCAGACTCTCAACATTACCAGCTATACATTAAGACAGTTGCTACTCCTCTGAGATCTAGACGGCAGCCCAGACAAGTCCTTGCTAATTATGTGTGTGAGTGTGTGTGTGTGTCCAAATCTGTGCTTTCAAAATGACTCCTGGCCGCAAGCTGAGACAGGAAATGTGGTGGTGTTGAGGCCAGATCAATTAGTGGACAGAGGCACTTCAAATCCGCAGAGAGACTGGGCATGAGAATGAGAATACCCCAGTTTCAGCGGTGGTTCTTAATGGGGTTTGCACTGGGTGTCTCCTTTGTCTCTGTTCAGTTGCTTTCTAACCTCTTCTTGTGATGTCTCTTCTTCATGCGTGACACGTGTTAAATGTTTGTCAAACCATTCTTTGAAAAAGTCAGTTCTTACTCAGTGTATCTTACAACCATGTTGTAAATGCAATGCAGTTTGTGTATTGTGTTCCTTAATCACTCTTTCATTCATCCCTCCACTCCCTGACCCTTACCTTCCTTCATCTCTCAGACTTTATCCTCACCCCTTCATTTATCCATCCCTCCACCCTTAAGGCCTTTGCACACTGAATCTGATTCTTTGGTCCAGATTTGCTGCACTTTAGCAAAGAAATAAGATCTTATTTTGTGTTGATCACGTTTGTGCAGAAACTTTCGTCCATAGTTATTTTTCTACCCTTACCCTTTTATAATGTTTTTCAGAACTGGTTTGATTTTTGTGTTTTGTTCACATCTGTCAGGTCAGGTCAGCACTTTGCTGCGTCATCCTTGGTCCTGTACTGCCCTTTGCCCTTACCATACAGCCCTTGACCTTCACCCTGCCATCACCACCCCTCAGCCCTTACTGATACCCCTTTATTCCTCCATCCTTTGACCCTTATCCTTATCCTTTCATCCATCCTTTGTTCACCCTTCCCCTTTATTCCTCCACCCCTTGAACTTTGCCTTTATCCTTTCATCCAACCATCCCTTGAACCCCACCCTTACCCCTTCACTCTCCATCCCTTGGATTTTCTCCCACCCCCTAGTCCTCCTACTTGTCTTTTCCCACCCAAGTGCAGCTTTGGTAGATTGATCAGATGGGGTGTGGGAGCATATGCCTCTTCAGCTCTCCACCACATCAACCTTGGTCATGTACTGCTCTTGCTTCCAGATGGCTATTGCTGAGGCCTGTGCCTGTGCCATCCATCCTTCATCCATGGGCCCTTTCATCCATCCCCTGACCCTTGACCCTCCATCCATCCCTCAGTGTTTACCCCTTAATCCCTCCATCCCTTTACCCCTACCCTTACCCTTATATCCATCCACATGTCCACCCTTTCCCCTTCACCCATCCATCCCCTGGCCCTTATCCTTACCCATTCATTCCTCCATCCTTCAGACCAGGGGTGTCAAACTGAAGGCCCGGGGGCCAAATCTGGCCAGTGGCGCAGTTATACCTGGCCCAAGAGATCATATATTTTTATTGTAACTGGCCCACCAGTTTGAGGTCTGCAGATTTCCTCAAGTATAACAATGTAAACTTAACCTTAATGATTGAAAATATCCTTGTTAAGTCACAAGAATTAGAAAGAGTAAAGAGTTAAAATAATTTGATAAAAAGTGAGGAATGTGGGGGAAAAAAAATTGTGTTTTCATTTCACAATTATGACTTAAAGTTGTTGTTTTGAGTTTTAATATCATATTTTGACCTTTTAAAATTATAATTTTGACTTTTATTTCATATTTTGACCATCTGGGTTCTCAATTTATATTTTTGAGTTATATTTTGACATTTTAAATTCATGAATTTGAATTTTAATCCCAAATATCAACCTTTTCAATTTAAAATCTTAAATTTTCATCTCATCTTTGGACCTTTATAAGTCAATATTTTTTATTTTTATCCTATATTTTGACCTTTTAAACATATGAATTTAAATAATATCTCATATCTAACCTTCTAAACTCTTGATTAGATTTTTTGTCTGGCATCTTGACCTTTATAACTCCTAAATATAATTTTTATTTCCAATTATTGACCTTTTTGATTCAAAAATTGTAATCTCATATTTGACCTTTTAAAGTTATTGTCTTGAATTTTATCTCATATTTTGACCTTTTAAACTTAGGATTTTGAATTTTATTAAGTACTTTAACTGTTTAAAATCTTGATTTTAACTTTTGACCTTTCTTTTGTTTATCTCATCAATTATTTATCATCAGTGTTAAGGGGTTTTTTTCCCTATAATTGGGTACCTGTGTAGATGAGGTTGACAGTTGACAGGAAATACTTACCCGGTTAGTCCCTCAGGTTAGACCCAAATTCAGATTTCAGCCCCTGCTGTGTGTGTTTTACATCCCTGATTTAGACCATTACCCTATCCCTTCAACCATCAATCCTATGATCCTTTGTCCCGTTTGCTGGCCCTTCCATCCAAGACTCTTACACTTTTTTCATTCATCCATCTGTTAACCCCTACCTTCATCCTTTAATCCCTTCATCCATCCGCCATTCCACCCTTGCCTTTTTCCCTCCATCCCATGGCCTTTCCTTCATCTTTTCACCCATCACTCAAGACCAACTAAACATTTTCATTCCACTTTTTTTATTGGTTTCATGTTCTATGTTAGTGAATACCAGATTTATCACCTAATGCAAATACCAACTAGTGTAATCTACAGCACTTTGAGCATTTGTTGAGTCAGAGATTTATATAGTGAAATGTCTTATTAATAATGTACTCTATATCGACAGTCATAAAATAACTCCAGTCCATTCTTGGTCAGATTTAACTCTTGTAATTTCTCTGCAGTGCCACTGAGTCATTAAGTTTCTAATGCATGGGTTTCTAATATGTGGGCTAGTGCACTCTAAACCCAACTAAAATGGGTCCTTGTGGTGGTGGTCACCATGAAAAGCTGCTGGAATGAAAATAGCGTACCTCTACTTAGCACAAAACACTTTCCTCATCCTCCACTGATGTACCAGAGAGGTGTAACACAACCCAACATCTCTTGCATACTAAAGCTGTGAAACAACACTCATCACACTATTGAATTATCAGAGAGGAAACACTTAACCAAATAGAACTCAAAGTATTAAAAGCAATCAGTGTGCAGTACAACACAAGGCTTTAAATGCTGCACATGTAACCTGATCTCTGAGATCTCAAGTATAGCTGTGACTTCAGATTCACTTACGTGCTGATAGCTGCTGGATCATAAGGTTTTCCCAGCTTATGCCTCCCATGTGAGAACAAGTCTGAGGCAAGCTGTCAATAAGCAGCAACCTCAGAAGAGACATTTTTGAGATGTTGTAAAGAGAATGCTGGGAAAACTAGAGTTGACATCATGTGTTGTATTGTTTGGGTTAGAAATGTATTCTGTTCAATGATAATGCAAACATCCCTATGTTACAGGTTTACCTGTTATAAGAGCGTTTCCAGTCTCCATAATGTTGTTTTAATCCATAAAGCTAAAATTACTCTTCATATACCAATTAATCATTATGTAAGTCAACAATAACAATTACATTCAGGCTGAATTTGACATTTCAATTTGTTTTTGTGCTCTAATTTTCAGTGTTACTTACCGTGTTTTCATTGTTTGATTTCTCATCTTTGTTTTTCTATGTTGTGTTTTAAGACTGAAAAGCAGTAATCATGTCAAAAAGAAAAAGTAGTACAAGAAGATTAAAGATAATAATGCCATTTCATCAGGTTCAAATTTGATTTGGTGCCTTAAAAATCCTGAGCAATATCAGAATTTCTTTGGAGTCTGGTTTCAATACAGCACAGTACAGTACTAACTGTGTGAAACACATCCATCTGGAAAACCTCTCATTGACAGCGATTGGGAAAGGGCAAAGCATTTGAAAAAACTCAGAGGGTGATTGGATGAACGTTCTGTCTGTCACACTTTTATGGGCCAGAGAAACAAAACACGATGTAGCTACTACCAAGCCGCGCCCGCTGAAGGAGTGGACTACATACAGAACTGCATAACCCAAACCATGGACTATGGACATGTCAGTACACAACTTTTGTCACTTTTGAAAAGATAACAACTCACTGCGGTTCTTTGTTCTTCCTTTAACCAATAAATGTCATCAAGTCCTGATAAAACTGGCGCTTTAACAGCATCCACGCTAGTGTCTTCTGCCATAATTGCACCTGTCTCTTGTCACGTCAAGGCTCCACCGCATCCATAAGTTCTGCCACTCATTTTTGATTGGTCCTGTCACTTTCTAACAGGACCCAAACAGTTCAGACAGGAGCTTTGCAAGATGGATTCGCCAGTGAGAAACACAGAAACGGGCGTATCCATCTGCTTTGCAAGGTTAGTACAGTACAGTTTGGTTCCATCTTTCATGAAATTGGCAGACAAAATGTTTCCGTAGACTTCTGAGTTCATTTTGCTGTGTGTTACATCATCTGTGAAGATTGATGAGCCCGTCCCAGTAGAAGCCATGCAAGCCCAAGCCATGACATTACCTCCACTGTGTTTTACAGATGAGCCTGTATGTTTGGTATCATGAGAAGATCCTTTCTTTCTCCAACCTTTAGTCTTTCCGTCAATTTGGTTAAGGTTCATCTTTGTCTCAGCAATACTTAAAACTTTGTCCCAGAATTTTTGAGGCTCGTCTTTGTACTTTTTGGCAAATTCCAGCCTGGCTTTCCTGGTCTTCTTGCTCATGAGTGGTTTGCATCTTCTGGTGTAGCCTCTGTACTTTTGTTCATGAAGTCTTCTGTGAACAGTAGATGGTGATACCTTCACTCCTGTCCTCTGGAGGTTGTTGCTGATGTCACTAACAGTTGTTTTATGGTCTTTCTTTACAACACTCACAATATGTCTGTTGCTAACTGCTGCTGTTTTCCTTGGTCTACCCATTCGACATCTATTACTTAGTACACCAGCGATTTCTTTCTTCTTCAGAACATTCCACATGATTATACAGACTATAGCCAATGATTGTGCAATGGCTCAGATTGATTTTCCATCTTCTTTTAACTTCACAATCGCTTGTTTTTCACCCATGGACAACTCTTTGGTTTCCATGTTGGTTACACCTCTAACCATAAAATGCAGTCTCCAAAGGCAAACCCCAAATCTGAAACTGAGTGTAGACACCCAGCACTACTAATTTTTTGAATAATAAATGTAATAAGACACACCAAGGCAGCAAAACACACCTGTCAGGCACATGTTTCAATACTTAAGATAAGATAAGATAAGCCTTTCTCCATCCCCCATTGGGGTAAATTTGGTTATTACAACAGCACGATGGGAGAGGGTAAAGTTATTGGCTAGAATTAGTCTGTGGTTATTATGGATTTAGAGTCTAATATTTATGCTGGTTGAGAGGGTCAGTGTATGAATTTTCTGACTTCAGTCTATTTACATACCAATATCTATTATTTAATAATAATAGTTTTATTTGAATATTAATTCTGAGACTGATTTTTGCTTCTTTTTGGTTGCTATTCCCTGTTGTAAGGGCAGTGCCCCTTAAATTATTACTCTTGTATGATAATTCTATTTATTTACACGAATAATTATAATATGATTATGATAAAATGATGATCAATATTTTAACAAGAAACCAAAACCTACCGTTAAAACCCCAACAAGACAATATGATACAATATGCATTATATGGTACAATATATTGCTAGTCAGTATGAACAGTACTTTACGATATGATATGATTTCATATAAGCACTTTGTTTTTCCATGAATCTCGGGGGTGGGGGGGGTGGACTCCCAGCTCTGCTATCGCACAGTAGAATTGCTTTCTGCTGCAAAAATACATTTACAGACAATATAGCCTTCCCCAACAGCACTCTTTGCTCTCAGATGACTCCAGAACAGAACATATCTGTCACTTTAGCTGAAAATAAAGCAATTTGTTGTGAAATGGGAATTGACCTTTTTTTTATCCTTTTCTTGTTTTAACCTTGTTCTTATGGACACAAATACATTACAGATGACAACAGAAAAAGAGGTCAGTAAAGGTAACGGTCAGAGGAAAAACACATTAGGAGTGAGAATAAACCCAGACTGGGATGACAGTTCTCTAATATTGCATGAATAAGAACCCATTCATCGCCTAAATGTAAAAGGAGCCATTAGTTGATCTGGAAGCACTGGTTATTTACAATATGGTGGCAACAATGGAGAAGAGCTCCAAGCTGGGGTCAGGTTGCTCAGTATTTTCGCAGCAGTAAGTTATAAGCTAATAAAAAATTACTGCAAAAGTAGACAGAAAACACTGAAGATAAAAAGATGTCCCTGAAAATAAGATATGATTATGTTACAAGAAGGATATACTTGCTTCTTGTTTGGCTTTGGTTTCTTGTCATCCTGAAACGTTCAGCATGATGAAATATTTTTTGACTTTCATAAGCTGCTTGACGACGGCCATACGATCTAATGGAGACAGTGAAGTCCTACCGTAACACATAAAAATAGTAACTGTGTCTTTACATAGTGCACAACTGTATTTTTGACTCAAAGAGGTAGTGGCCAAGCAAAGGGCAGGTCATGTAGATGTGTAATTGCTGGTATCAGTATCAACAGCATATTTTTGGATGTAGGTCAACCAGTGACAACTGTGTAGCTGTCACTGGATGGACGATGTGATAGTCCACTTCAAAGAAGGATGTGTAATAGCGCCACTCTGTGGTCACATAATGCAACTGAAGAGACAATTAAAAACACTGCTAACATACTTTAGATATTTGTTTTCTAAAATTGTATGATAAAAGTCTTATAAAGGAAGAAATATAGATAACTAAATTGTAGAGCAATGCTTTAAAAAAATAACTTTGAGTTTTACTCAAATCTTAAATTAAGATTAGCTTTTAAAACATCATTACAGTCCAGTTGATCCATGTGGACAGAAGATAAAAATCAGATTTGGCAATCATATGTAATCTATTTACCATTAACTGAGTGTTTAAGTAAAATGCCAGGTATCATATCTTTACATTTCTGACCATGAACATTGAGCTAATGCATAAGATAGCTTAGCTCATTTAAGTTTTTAATGCCCGTAACTGAATTAATGAGGGGATGGTGGAGTACAAAAAGAATGACATTAAGCCAAAGAAAGAGCCTATTTTTTAATGAATGCCACAAATAATTACAAAGAGCATTTGGCTGGTTAAAAAAAACAAGATGAGATGTTTTTTCATCAGAAAATACTGCATACACGTGTAAAGGAGAAGCTTAGAAGGGCTGATACTCACTGCTTTGTCGAGAGGAGGCAGGCCTGTGCAGCCTTTAGGGAGGTATGCAAAAGGACAGCTATGTCAAAGAGTCTAAAATAATGGCAACAATTGCTAAACATGGGATTAGAGTGCCAAAAGGAAGGATATTGCCAGAAGTATTTACTCACCCATCCAAATAATTGAAATCAGGTGTTCCAATCACTTCCATGGCCACAGGTGTATAAAATCAAACACCTAGGCATGCAGACTGTTTCTACAAACATTTGTGAAAGAATGGGTCGCTCTCAGGAGCTCAGTGAATTCCAGCGTGGTACTGTGATAGGATGCCGTCTGTGCAACAAGAGCACTAGAGCAGTGGAGATGCGTTCTCTGGAGTGACGAATCGCCCTTCTCCATCTGGCAATTTGATGGACGAGTCTGGGTTTGGAGGTTGCCAGGAGAACGGTACTTGTCTGACTGTGTTGTGCCAAGTGTAAAGTTTGGTGGAGGGGGATTATGGTGTGGGGTTGTTTTTCAGGAGCTGGGCTTGGCCCCTTTGTTCCAGTGAAAGGAACTCTGAATGCTTCAGCATATCAAGAGAATTTGGACAATTCCATGCTGAGACTGAGAGCCAGGCCTTCTCATCCAACATCAGTGTGTGACCTCACAAATGCGCTTCTAGAAGAATGGTCAAAAATTCCCATAAACACACTCCTAAACCTTGTTGAAAGCCAAACTAGCCAGTAGACATCGCTCCATTTATTTGCTTTTTTTATCAATATGATTAAGTAATCATGTGAATTATGCATAAATAATGCACACTTTGATGGGGACTCTGTTTAGCTCTGATGCTCTGGTATGTGATTATTCAAGGATACATAAAAGAGGTGAAAATGTATTAGTGCCCATGGGTCACTTGCACTTCTGTAATGGCACCATTAATACCAAGAGGTACGTACAGATTTTGGAGAAACTTATTCTTTCATCCAGATGACATATTTTTTCAGAAACACAATGTAAAGCCTCATTCTGCAACAGCATTGCTTCAAAATAAAATCATGCATGCAGTCCTCTGTTAAAATGTACAGCACATTATAAAGGGAAAAAAATTACAAAAACCAGGCATTATTTACCTACAAGAATGTAATATGTCACCTGAAATTACAAAGCCTATTTTCAAAAAAGCTGGGATGTTGTAAATTGTGAAATACAACAGAATAGAGTGAAACAATTTGAACAAACTCAACACCAAGGCAACATATTTAATTGGTAGACATATATTTTTATGTCTGCAGCATGTTTCAAAAAAGCTGGGACAGGAGCATGCTTACATATTGCATCACTTTTTCTTCTAACACTTTGTACGCATCTCATTGTTGAAATATTGGAAGTGGAATTGGCACTTTGTCAGAAGTAAATGTTGTGAAGGTAAATTCTCTAAGTTAAAGTTTTAACACCACATCTTAACAAAGAACAAGAGAAAGTGCAACAGGTTATGAGGTGTCCTACTTCTCTCTCAGCTGAGAGCAAAACCAGGAACAAAGTGGCAACAGGTATGAGGGAGGAGCACATCCATTAAACCGAAGGGAAAACATTTGCTAGAGGGCAAAGGTGTCGCCTTAAAAAAAGCACGACTCGTTTACAGCAATAAAAGTTTATTATGCCATTAATCATTTATGATTTAACTGTGCCACAGAGAAAGAGAGGAACCAGATCTCTGCACATCTGTGTAATGAAAACATTTTTGGTATTTGCCCTTTAAGTTGTATCAGCATGTTGCACTGTATGGGACTATTTGGGGTTAACAAAAATCCCCTCTCATTTGAAAAAACTTTATTGTATTGAATGTCAGATATTAAGTCCTAAAATCACAGTGGGGGTCAACAACAGCTAAAAGTTGCCAGTGCTCTCTGTGTCTGGGGTAAAGAGTTATTAACTTCCACCAACATTAATGTAAGAACAAAAGCTACATGGCGGGAGCTTCATGAGTTTACATGGCCAGGCAGCTGCATGCAAATCTCACATCACCACGTCCAACAGCAAGTGTCAGCTGTAAAGCACGCCAACACTGGAGTGTAGACTACAGCGGAAACGTGTTCTGTGAAGTGAGAAAATGAGAAAAGGTGGAAGGTGTAACTGTGAACTCTAAAGAGTTAACACCCAAAACTGGTGATGTATAAAATCTGTGTGCTCAGGATCTGATCTTTTTACTGCTATGATAATTTAGAAAAAGTACATATCAGCTGACTAGCTATCTCAAAACAGATCATTTGATAATTGGTATTTCTTTTTGTTTTTTTCCTGTTGGTCCCTCGTAGAGGAGCAGACAAATGGAGTCACTGGATCCCCATAAAACCAAAATCTCTGAAATCTTTTCCCAAGACTTTCCTATATGAACAGCAGAGGGTGCTGTTGCATCACTGCACACAGTGACAGCAGTTCAGACTGATTTATTTGACACCTCTGATTTAACCCTTTCAGTGCTTTATGTCATGATGCAGTTGTTACTTGATCTCAGGCATCAGTAACAGTGGCAAACAACTATTTTCCTATAAGTAATTAAGCGGTCAGTAGAGGGTAGTTACGGGATTAATAAGGTCAGTTATTCCTCCTTTTTTTCTCCTACAACTATCAAAATTCCCCCTGTCAAAACCTGGACAGAAAAACCTGCCTGGAAAAACAGATGGATGATACTTATTTAGATTCAGTCAGAATATACCTCCACATTCTGGCCACAAGCTGTCTGCCTTTGAAAGGGTCCTCATATCTGATCTTTGATGCCAGGCATGGTTAGGCCTGTTTAGAGGATTTCTTTAGTCTGTTTCATTGAACTAGACCTACAATCTTCAATCTGGTCCCAAAGCTCTTGTTAATGAATAGAGGAGAACGTATTGAGATGAGAGGAGGTAAAATTCTAAGGTGCTGCAAGTGAGGATACATGGGAGCAGCTTTTACTAACAGACACGCCCTCATGTACGATATGATTCACTGATTGGACACTTCAGCACCTCCAGTTTCTGTACAGCATCAGCAGTTTGTTAACTGAAAAAAGATGGACCACACTAGATTATAACTCATTTATTATTAGTCAGCTGATAATGATAACAGAGCCTGCATTAGTACTTGTACAACCCCAGTTCTAAAAGAGCTGGGGTGCTGTCTACACATCAAAGTTAAAGCTGTATCATCTAAAGAAGAAGTCCTCTCTGGGCCCAAACTCATTTGAAATGGACATAGACAAAATGGAAAACTGTTCTGTGGTCAGATGAATAACAAGTTTGAAATTCTTTTTGGAAAACACAGACACTATGTCCTGCAGACTAAAGGGGAGAGGAAACATCCAGCTTGTTATCAGCGTACAGTTCAAAAGCCTGCCTCTCTGATGGCGAGGGCAGCTTACTCATCTGTAAAGGCACTATCAATGCTGTAAAGTATAAAGACATTTTAGAGCAACAAAAATGGCAAAGATGACCCAGGGCTGTTGAATAGCTAGAATCCTACATTAGACAAGAATGGGACAGCATCCCTCTCCCATAACTTCAGCAACTGGTCTCATCTCCCAGATGTTTACAGACTGTTATTAAAAGAAGAGGAAATGCTACACAATGGTAAGCATGGCCCTGTCTACCTACTTTTTTGCAATGTGTTGCTGCCATCAAATTCAAAATTAGCTTTTTTTTTATGAAATAGTAAAATGTCTGAGTTTCAACATCGGGTATGTTATGTTCTTTTGTAAATAGAATATGGGTTTATTCTGACAACAGGATGCAAATATGAAAATAATCGCATTGTATAATTTAAATTTTACATGCATGGAGTCTCTTTGACATGTTTGATCAAGTTTGGCATGCCACTGTCTGCCACCCAAAAGGTAAAGGGCTCTTAAGTCTGTGGGTGCACCAAATAAAAAAATACTATAAATATTAACCATCACTGCAGATTAAAAATCTAAAAAATCTTCACAGTATTTTTTTCCCCACTGAACCTGGATTTAACATTTTAATCCCCTGATAATGACCAAATCATGTTCACTCAGTCTTAAAATGTGCAAAAAATGATGACTAACCATCTGCAACAATAAGTTTGATTTTAGATGGACTTCCCATGAGCCAAACCTTTTCTGTTTGTGGTTTATTTATAGAACTCCAGCCTTTGTCCTCAGGGATTAGGATGTTCAGAGGCTGAGCAGCACAGCATGATGGTTAGTTGTGTGTGTCCACGCCTGTCAACTATAATTGAGAGCACTGCCGTAGACGGACAGGCAGATTATATCAGGCAGCATGTTAACCACTCCTCTAGTTATGTGCTGAGGAACATAACATCAAACATACCCAACAATTTCACAACTTTTATCTAAAAGTCCTCTGAATAAAAAGTCCTCTGAATAAAAAAAAAAAAAAAAAAAAAAAAAAACAGACACAAACACCATGTGTATACTGCAATAGACTTTATTAAAATAAACCTTTCACAATCCATGCAACACACAGCCAAGCAGAACATATTGATCAGGAAGCTGACTGACAAAATTAGAGGAATTTACAACACCGTTTAGTGACATTACATATCATACATGATCACAGATACACACACCAAAGTGAAATAGATGTTCTGTGGATGGTGACAGACAGGAGACTATAATGAAGGTGTTTTACATACATTTGTTCGTCATTGGAATCTCTGTTAAACTTTGGGGCTTTATGCTAAAGAAAGTGATTTTGAGGGTGTAAAGACTTTCACAAGACAGTTAATAGATGGTTAATAGACAGTGTTAAAACTGATACTAATAATGAACTGAGAAATAAAATATTTTTTTATTTAAACTATTGTCTTTTTCATGAAATACAACTTAACATGATGGAATTGTATGGAAGCCCTTAAAGGACACCAACCAGTACATATTAGACAGACTGAAAAAAAAAAAAACATTTTTTAATTTCATTTATATTTTTGAGATCTCAATCTTTAAAACTCATTTGTTTAAGTTAGCAAAATTAATTTTACTCTTTTAACTCATCACTGATGAGCCTGTATTTTTATCTCAAGTTAATTGATGGGATAAGCCAAGATCTCAACCAGAATTACATGAAATATGAAGTGAAAATTAAAATGGTTGGACGGCAAAGGCCTCTGTCATACCATAAATAAATTATTCTTTTATTATCTATAATTATAATTACAATAAATGGCTCTGTGTCCTCCATAAAGTAGCACGTCTTTTTCTTGTCCTGTTTACAGACAAGTGATTGTCTTGTGCTACTGTTTGTTCAAATTACACTCTTGTGTGTATGACACTTTATAAATTTAATAGATGTGTACAAAGGAAAAAACAAAAATATATGTACATTCCTGCCATCATAAATGAAATAAATATATTTTTGTTAATGAGGTCATGAATTATTTAACCCTCCAGTATCATTTAAGAACTACCCTAAAAAGCCATTCATGGACAAAAATGTCACTGTGAAAAACACTGAATAAAAAATAAATAAAAATATTTTACCCCATTTTTTTTATGAATTCTTTTTTTTAACCTCAGCCCTGACCAAAGCTGCTAAGTATTAGAAAGTTTAGGGGTTTTAAGTTTTAAAATGCCAGATTGACAACAAGAGGTCATAATTGTTCTTTATCTTAAAAAAAAATCAGAAATATAAAAAATTTAGAAAATGAGTTGTTTTCTACAAAATAAAAGGCAGGTGTTGTTTTTTTTTTTTTGTTTGTTTGTTTGTTTTTGTTTGTTTTTGTTTGTTTGTTTGTTTTTGTTTTTTTCAAGCATAGTTCTGGCTAGTAAAGGATAGGCAACAAAATAGATTGTGTAGTATCCAATTAAAAACTTTATTCCTTAGCCATTTATGGACAAAAATGTCCACTTACAAAAAATGTAATAAAGTAATACAGATTCATATTTTCAACTTTTTAAAAAATCTGATCTTTCAGTCAACTTCAGTCCTAATTAAATCTACCAAATATTCAATTATTTTCAGTATTTTAACCCTTTAAATGCCAGTTTTCATACATGGTGTCACAGTAATGAAAATCACAAACAAAAAAATTATTCTCTAGTCTGGATATGTCAGACTTATCTGACACATCTATATGCTACTATGCTTGAAAAAAGACAGTTTGTTAGTTTGTAGTCAAACTGGCACCAAAAAGGGTAAAAATCAGCAAAATGTTCAAATATTTGGTCGTTATTGTCAAAATAATAAAAAATTACAAATGAGAAAAAAATGTAACTATTTTTTTGTTCATGTTTTTCACAGCTGACATGTTTGTCCACGAATGGCTTACTAGGGTAGTTTGAACAAAGTAAACTTTAGGCCCTTGAAAAAAAAAATTTGGATTTTAAAAATCTATCAAGACAAAAACCTTCCTACAAAAAAAAAAAAACGTGCCATTCACAAAGACACAGACAAAATTATCACAAAATAAAAGTGAAAAACTGACCCTTTTGGACAAAAATGTCCAGACTGATATGGAGGGTTAATGCACTTTCACAAGGGATTTAACCTGATCAGAGAACATCCTTAAACATTACATTTATAAAGCCATTGATACAACATACATTGAGTAATGTGAGAAATCAAACTTTGTCATTCATGTCCTCCATGTCTCACTTGAAATAACCACAAAAAAGAAGCCGCACATTGGCTCAGATTTTGTTACACACACAATGTGCAATACATTCATTGCAGAAATAAAAAAATTACCCTAAAACCACATAGCTAACCCAGCAAAAATAATTTAAATAAAGACACAGAAGCAGCAAAGACAGTAGAGATGAATCTGCAGAAGAGGGCTGGTTCTCTGAGGACGAAATATTACAGTCTCACTCTGTCATTGAATAATTCAGAAAAGTAATATTCAGAATCTCTGACATGTTTTTTTCTTTCTCATTATTCTCATATGCTGTAAATTTTAAACCCAATTCAAAAAAGGTTGGGATGTTGTGTAAAATGTAAATAAATACAGAACACAGTGATTTTAAAATCCTTTTAACCTAAATTCATCTGAATAAGGCACAAAGATGAGATATTTATTGGTGAGCTGATAAACCTCATTGTCTTTGTTTCTTTGTGCTAGCTAGGCTCGCACTGTCCCACTCTACCTCTGAGGTTTTTGCACCCTGCTCCTGTGAGCGACCAAGCTGTCGACATTGAATGACCTTCAACCCCACAGGCAATGCTGCAATAACAACCAGCATTATTCTGTGAGAGACAGAAACACTTCAAAAAATCGTTGTCAGTTTACACAGTGCATTGCTGCATTTATAAATCTAAGTTAAGACTACCATGAACAGTAAAACCATCAACAACATCCTGTGCTGCCAACTTGAGAGAGAGATGGACTGGCCTAAAGAAGAAAAATGTGATCTGACAGAACCACTTTACAAATGGCTTTTGGAAACAACATCTGTTGAGTTCTGCAGACTAAAAAAGGACCATCCAGACTGTTACCAAGACAAAGTTCAAAAGTCAACATCTGTGATGGTCTAGGGGTGTATTAGTGCCCATGGCATGGGTCACTTGCACATCCATGAAGGCACCAATAATGCTGAGAGGTACTGACAGGTTTTGGATCAACATATGATTGCATACAGACAACATCTTTTTCAAGGATGCCCCTGCTTATTTCAGCAAGACAATGCCAAGCTACTTACTGCAAGAGTCACAACAGCATGGCTTCACATTAAAATAATGAGGGTATTTGACTGGCCTGCCTGCGATCGTAACCTGTCTACCATTGAAAATGAATGGCCAATTATCAAGTGCAAAATATGGTTAGTGTCTTCAGTCCTCAGATGTTTACAATGTTGTGATGAAGAACAGGTAAATATGCTGCTGTCCCTACTTTTTTGAAAATTTCAGGTATCAAATTCATAATGTGTGTGTGTATTTTCACAAAAACAATCAAGTTGCTCAGTTTTAACATTACATATCTATTCTTTGTGCTGTATTCAATTAAATCTAAGTTTATTAGCAAATCAATTAATTTGCATTCCTTTGCAAATCGTGTTTTTATTCACATTTTACATCCCAACTGTTCAGGAAGTGGGGTTTATATTTCCTCCATCATCAACTTGTTTTTGACAAGCCTGCAAACAGAAAATACCTATGGAGAGAGCAGTAAAATCACGGGTCTTTCCCTTTACGACATTTAACAACAGCATCAAGAAATCTCCGTCCTAACTTTGGTGATCATTAAGAAGTCAGACCTGTTTTGTCAATGACTGGGCTCCTGCAAAAGCTCAAAGGTCATCTGTGTGATGTGCCGCCATGCGTGTTGGATATGACGTGACTCAGTAGTGCGTGCACAGATGGCGAAGCGTAGGACAAAGCGGCCGGAAAGCTGGCAAGGCACGAGGTGGATCTCTCTGTTTTTAGTGATCCTTTTCAGCAAGTTCTGGTTCAGCTCATTGGAGCCCTAAGAGGATGAAGAAAGGAAATATTACTGCTGAAACTTTTAGAATTGAAAAGGCCATGAAATTCATTAGATACTTCAGTTAACTCAAATCACACTACTGGTCACAGTATGTTTCTATTTTGTTTCCCAATCGCCATCGGGAGTGGTCTTTTTTCATATTATCAATGTACACGTCTAGAATAATAAATGTTGTTACCTTGAGTCTGAAGCATACTAGTCCCATGATGACCTCAGCACAGATCTCAAATCTCTGATCTGCTCGTACCAGACTCTCAAACTCCTTAGCCAGGGCCACTTGCTGTAAAAAAACAAAATAAAAAATCTAGCCATATAGTCTTCATTCACAAACATTTGTGATACAATATGGGTTGTTCTGAAGAGCTCAGTGTGTGGTACTGTGATAGATGCCACCTTTGCAATAAGACAGTGTGAGAAATTTCATCCTTGCTGGATGAAGCATTTAGGAACAACAGCATATCAGCCACAAAGCAGAAGACCAAGTAAAGTCACAGAGCAGGGTCAGAAGTCGCCAACGCTTTGCTGGTTCCATAGAAGACCTCCAAACTTCCACTGGCACAAATGTAAGCACAAAAACAAAGTTTCCATGGCCATGCAGCTGCATGCAAGCCTTACATCACCAAGTACAATGCCAAGTGTCGGATGGAGTGGTGTAAAACACACCGACACTGGACTGTGGAGCATTGGAAACGTGCTCTGTGTAGTTGCAAATCACACTTCTCTGTTTGGCAGTCAGATGGGCAAGTCTGGGTTTGGCGGAAGAGGGATAATGGTACTGGATGGTTTTTCAGGGTTTGAGCTAGGTGCTTTATCTCCACCCAAGGCCAAGCTTAATGCATCAACATACCAAGGCATTTTAGACAATGCAATGCTTCCAATTTTGTGCCAGCAGTTTGAGGAAGGCCCTTTTCCATTCCAGCATGACTGCGCCCCAGCGCCCAAAGCAAGGACTAAAGACATGGATTGATGAGTTCAGTGTGGAAGAACTTGACTGGCCCACACAGGGCTCTAACCCCAAACCCATCAAGCTCCCTTGAGATGAACTGGAACAGAGATATTGAGCCAGGCCTTCTCGTCCAACATCAGTGCCTGACCTCATAACTTCTCGTCAGGATGAATGGGTACGCATTCCCACAGAAATGCTTCAAAATCTTGTGAAAAACTTTCAAAAAAGAGTGGAGGCTGTTACAGCAGCACAAAGGAGGGCAACTCCAGTTTAAAGTACATGGATTTGAAAACAATGTCATTACAGTCCCTGTGGGGTCAGTGGTCAGGTGGCTGAATACTTTTGTCCATATACAGTATTTAAAATTTCATATAGCACAATATGAGAGACATGTTTCTTTGGACTACCTGGAAAATGAATGAACAGCAACTTTTGACCCACTTGTAATTATAATTTAGTCCATTTCATAACCAACACCAAACTCCTCACACAAGCTTTAAAGAGCGAAGCATACATTTGATGAACAATTACTTAAAGTTGATGGTATGAAGTATCCAAGAATGATCTTTAAAATGTCTGCTTTTAGCTGTTTTATAGTCTAAATAGCCCACAGATTCTACAAGTAAAGACTTTATGCAAATTCCTACAGAGGCTGTAATATGTAATCTTTTCACTAGATGGCAGTGTTGTATCAGTGCTAGGTACAATGCTGTCTGCTATACACATACAAGGACTTCTCCTGAGATCAGTCTGAAGCTCTCAAAACCCGAAAATGCCACCCCTTGACAATGATTGTAACTATCAATAACCAAATGAAAAGATCAAACTAATGAACAGAACACATCCTGGTCAGAAGAAAGTTCAAACAAATTCAAATCAGGAGTAAATAGCCATGAAATTGTCTCTATTTTTCATTTTTTATGTCATCATGTTTCTTCTTTAATTCAAAAGGCACTATGTGATCAAACATGCTTCTTTGGTGAAATGTTTCAAAAAGGTCACTGAGATACTAAATGCACACACTTCATGCTGAACACTGCTCTAGACAGACAACTGGTTGACCATCAATGTCCTGTTTTTCATTCCTATTCAGTATGTAACATGATTCAGAGATCTTTAGAAGTTAATGCTAAGTGGAATACTGGAGGAACTGCAGGAACAGCATTGTCTTCATTTTCAACACAACAGGGTGCCACATGGGCTTTAAGTATTTGTGCTCATAAAGATCAGGAATGCTCTATAGTTACTATCAGTAATGAAAAAGGCTGCCAAAATAACAAGCTAACTTCCATTCATTGGTGACACCAAAAATAGCGTATCAAAAAAATCAATCACAAATGAATCACACTCTTGTGTCATATGTTTGTGTTTGTACAGCTGTCTACAGTTGCTTTACAACTTTGATTAAAGACACAGCCAACATTTCATGGCCTTTTGAGTTTTAATATTTTATCCATCAATTGATCAACACAGTCCAAGACTGATTATCAAAGACGGCCTGCATCAATCTCTCTACTGAGCGAACACACAATCACCTACGAGCACAGATGTGCTGAGGTACATTATACCCAAACGTAGTTTAATTTGTAGGGAAGCTAAGGGAAGCTCAGCTCCACTGAAAAGGACACAAGCTACCATGAAAGCCTCAAATGAGACGTTTAGGGGGAGCTTTAAAACGTTAACATGTACGTTATTTTATGTTATGTACAGTAAGTTTCCTGACCAATAGTATAATATCTCAATGCTGTTTGTATCTATTCCTGCTGTGGTCATTCAAGCATGGCAGGGCTGCACTGTAAAAGGCCCAGAATTACATGTACCTGAACTTATCAGTGAGTTAGAGTGTTTGATTTCAGACAGCATTAACTCCCTGCTGCAGAAGTGGCAGAATGACTCTTAACTCTGATGTCTGACTGGGCTGCACCCACATAAAAAGTCTGTACTGTTATTCCGTTTTTGCCATCTTTTGCCATCTTTTTTCCACTTTTCACCCATTTCTTATTGACACTTTTAGCACATTTTTGCTGCTTTTACCCAAATTTGCCACTTTAACCACATATTTGTCGCTTTCTGTTTGGTTTTACCACTTTTTACCCATTGTTACTGCTTTCTGCCCATTTTCACTTTTCAACCTGTTCTACCACTTTTTACCAGTTTATGCAACTTTTCACCCATTTTTGCCACTTTTTTAGCACTTTTATCAGATTTTTGCTGGGGTTTTTGCCACTGTTAACCTACATTTGCATTTTTCATAATTGTGTAATTGTTTTCCATTTAAGTTGTTTAAGTTTGTTGTGTAAGTTTTCTCTCCTTTTTTTCTGGCATCCTGTCTGTGTGCATTATGGCCTTGCTATGAAGTCTGACATTACTTATCTAAGCATTTAGTTCTGTGTGCCCATCCACATTGTCAACATCACCGATAAAACGGTAATTCTGTTTTAAGAAAAGAGTTTATATTTTTTTAAAAGCCTATATTTTACTACAGCATAAAATTCCCTTCTTTTCTGCTCTGTAAGATTGGTCATTATTCAGGTTAAAAAATAAAATATCCTTATCATGACTTTACAGTGGACCATGATTTTCCTGACCTACACTGGCCCCCAATTTGGTTGGACCCCAGAAAGCTCTCTCCTTCATCCCCCGTTATGGATGGTCTTGGCTAGAATAGAACGCCTTGAACCAGTACTTGCTGTATTTACATGTAAAGATAAAGTTTAACTCTGCTCTACACTGGACCAAAAGCAAAGACTCAAACTGCCTAATCAAATCTAGAAGACAGGATGCACAGCAGAGTAATACGTCATGGGTTATGGCTGCAGGGATCAATCCCTCTGCTGCCGCGTCATTTAAAACAGAGTAAACATAAACCAGGCTCATTTGATTGACAGAGCAGACTGGAGGGAGGAAGAGGAGCACGGGGGGGCATGCAAGGGTGAGGCATAGAGAGGAGACTTGGAGGAGGAGAGGATGGGCAGGGGGAGGAGGAGAAATGAAGGAAAATGTTTCTATAAAAAGAAGAAACAATCCAGACATGAATGACTGACAGGATGTGCTGATGGAGGCAGAGATGAAGGCACTGAGGAGACTTCAGTGGTAAGGAGGATTAGCCGGGGTGAGGAGGTGGGGGGTTGGGAGACAGAGGAAAGGGGTGGCATTTACTATAAAGAGCAGGAATATGTGATGTTAGAAGGGTTTTTTTTTCTGACAGGAGTGGAATATTGAGCAGGAATAAAATACAAAGACAAGCAAATTAAGAAAATAGACTTATCACTGCTGTTAGCTAGTTAGCTAGCTGTGCTAACCTTTCAGCCGTTTACTAGCCTAATAAGTAGGTCAGGTCTTGGATTAAGTTGCTAACACAATGGGATTGCATCACTGACATGACACCTATTTTGTGAAAATATCACCAACACACAAACATAAACATGAAACCTTAATGAACATCTTTATAAAAACAGCAAAACACCAAACAGTACCACTATAATGTTTTTCATTCGTGAGGAGTTTTAGCTGGTTATTAAATGGTTAGTAAACTGAATTACATGAATACCTCTTTATGATCTAGAAAAAAAATAAAAGACCATCATTATGAAGATCAGTTTATCTAAAGAGAACTGGATGTCACTGAAGTTCATATGCAAGTAAAGGCAGGTGAGTGAATACTTTTGGCAATATAGTGTATCTCTCACAGCTTCCATTCTTTCTCTCTTCCCGCCCTGGCAATCACCTGACTATGGGAGTTCACTCACTCTCTTAAGTAGTAAGCCTAATCAGATTCTGCCACAACCTCCTGTCAATTATTTTTTATTTATTTATTTATTTAACATTTATTTAACCAGCAGAAAACCTCCCTGAGATTAAAAAATCTCTTTTTCAAGAGTGTCCTGGCCAAGCCAGCAGCATTATCACTCTGCCTGTCGCTTCAGTGTCGACGCTACAACCCTCCTCCATCCCAGCCGCCCCCATTCAGTTCATCAGCATCTTGTGCAGATCCTCATCTTATGCTCTTCTTATTCTGCGTACCTAAGTCTCCTCCTTCAAGCCACCTCACTGGTGTCCTGGTCCAGCTTCTCAGAAGTCTACTTCCCATCTAATCCTGCATCCTTCATCAACAGCACAGGCGGCATCCTATCACAGTACCACGCTGGAATTCACTGAGCTCCTGAGAGCAACCCATTCTTTCACAAATGTTTGTAGAAACAGTCTGCATGCCTAGGTGCTTGATTTTATACACCTGTGGCCATGGAGTGATTGGAACACCTGATTTACATTATGTGGATGGGTGAATGAACACTTTTCGCAATATAGTATATTTGCAGCCCTGCAATACAGTTTTCAGTCCAAACTCACCAGTTGAGAACCACCATTTTATGGAATTTGTGTTAATTGTGTTAAGAGATCACAACCAGCGTTTTGTAGGTTTCCAGAAGAGGAGTTCTACCTGAAGACACCCAGTAGGCTATCATGTGTATGGACTAAAATTGATCTTTTTTTTAGAATTTGAACCAGGAATTCAGGAGTAAAGTTACATGAAGACTGAAAGCAACCAGTGAAGTCTGATTCCTACCTTGCGTATATGAGCCTGCATGCCTGAGAGTCCATACATTCGGAAAACAAACCACATTTTAAGAGAGCGAAATCTTCTTCCAAGAGGAATCTGCCAATGCTGTGAGACAGAAGAAGAAGGGAATAGGCCATTATACCTAGACTATGTTCACCAGCATTACCTAACTTTCTTCAAGTTGTAGTGCATCAATAATGACATCTTACCCTGTAATCTGTGACCAGACCTGTTGAAAAGAAAAAAACTTTAAAAAAAAAAGTCACACTGATACATTTTAAAAGGTGGGATGTCTGACACTGCTCGTGTGTAAATTCTTCTCTTATTGTTAGTCGTTGCTGTGTTTTGGATTTAGCTCTGTTGTCCAGGTGTTGCCTTCATCAGCCCACCCACCATATCTAAATGATCACAGCACTGTCAGTCCACACGCACTATTAGCTACAGATAGCTCATCTCTTCAGAAAGGATCCCTGTGTTAGCTGCTGCTAATAACCTCTAATTAGATTGAAGAGTCCGGATTGTGTGAGCTAGGGCTTTTGTAAGGTGCTGCAGTGAGGAGGGAGGCAAACACTGGTTGTCTTTTGTGTCGTCTGCTTGTCTGTCAGACAAATTATAGAGCAGATCTGATCCCATCTGCAGGCTGAGAGCTGTACACCAGCATTAACAGAAGCTTCAGACTCATCTGCAAAGACACTAAATCATATCACGGGAGATTTAAGGGGAAGAATAAGTTTGTGAAATTTTACTATCTACAGTATGTAGCTCAGTAGTAGAGCTGGTTGTCTCTCAACCAGAAGATCAGGAAAAGTACCATGAGTTGTCAAGTCTGATATCTACAAAAACATTAAAGAAGCTTGGAATGGGTATCAATATTATTTAATTTTAATAGAATTGTATACAGGTTTAAAATGGAGCATTAAGGAAATCATAATTGAGATGTCGACTAAAGTTGGCCAAAAGGCATGTGGGAGATTCAGTGATCAAGTGGCAGAAAGTTCTTTGGTCTGATGAGACAAAAATGGAGCTTTTTGGCTCTCAGACAAGACGCTATGTTTGGCAAACACCAAACACTGCACAACACCACAAACACACAGCATCATGCTGTGGGGGTACTTCTTGGCAGCCAGCCCTGGAGGGCTTGTAAAGATAGACAGTAACATGGATGTGGAAAATATAGGAAAATCCTGGAGGACTATCTTATTCAGTCTGCAAGAGAGCTATGTCTTGGATGTAGATTTATTTTCCAGCAAAACAAAGACAAGAAGTATGCAACAAAAGCTACACAGAAATGGTTTCAAGACAACAAGGTGAAAGTTCTGGAGTGACCGAGTCAAAGACCAGAACTCAATCCAAGAGAATTTGTAGCTGGACTTTAAAAGAGCTGATCCCCGTGCACCTTGACAGAGCAGTTTTGCAAAGAAGAATGGAGTGAAATTGCAGTGTCCTGTTGTGCAAGCCTGTTTTAGACCCTGCTACACAGACTCAGTTCTGTGATTGCAGCCAAAGGTGCATCTACTAAATACTGACTAGAAGGGGGTAATTATTTATGCAGTCATTAATTTCATATAACATATTTTTATTTAATAGACCTTTGTGTGCAGAGAAATCTGTTTTTGTTTTGACATTAAAACATTTTGTAATTTATTTATTTTTTGTCAAAGAAAGCCAAATTTTATTGACCATTGTTGATTTGTAAAATCAATAAAACAGGAAAACATCCATGAGGTAAATACTTTTTATAGGCACCGTATTATAAATTGATCCTGTAGGTGCTTCTTTACCTAAAACCTTAAAACCAATTCTTGAAATCATCACTTTTACTGTAAAAAGATTGACCAGCTATTGCTGGACTGAAAATGTCCCTCAAAGGAGAACACACACTGCCTTGACTGTGATATGAACAATAAAATAGGCCAAACTTTTTAGGCTTTAGCACAAAAATGTGTCTGATCAGTATTTACTGTTTGAAATCACATAAGAGTAATGACTTTACCTGACTCCTGATTTTCATGTTTTAGGTAAAGTGGTTCCATCTTGAAGGCTCCAATGATGTCGGCCCTCTTCTTCACCCTGAAGACAAGAAAAAAAAATCATTACACCACATGACATATGATGTATAGGTCATGATTTCTTTAATGTAATACTTTTTTGTTAGTATTTTATCTCAGATCAACAGTTCTCAACTGATGGTTCAGGACCCAAAAGTGGGCCCCCAAAAGATTGTAGCAAGAAAAGAGTAAGATGCATGGAAGTTCTAAGTGAGCATGCATCCATGCATTTTATTTTTACTCCATTTTGCCATGATAATGAGTACATTTTGGTTGTTTTTTAAAATTCATAACTTTTCTATCTCATTATTTTGAGATAGAGCTAGCTACCTTTACTATGTTTCTCGTGTTAAATTGATCACTAGAAAACAACCTAAATTAACATATTATCACAGGAAACAGAGTAGAATAAAATATATGCAAGCATGTCCTCCCAAAGTTTCTGTAACAATAAACTTTTTCAACATGCATGTTTTGTTCTGTTTATTAAGTCATACTTCTAGTTCCCATATCCAAACTACAACCTTTTTCATTTAAAACATTTGAGTGGCAGAAATTTCTAGGAAATTTTGGTTGTAATTTCAAGGGGCATCTGGCTGCTGACCGCAGATCTCATTCCACCTTATTCATCAACAAAGTCTGATGGTTGCATTCATGAAATGACCACACTGAAAACATTGCAGACTAAGCAACATTTCATAGATGAAACAGAGAAAGGTCAGTGGTCTAATCAGAAATTAAATTCTGTATAGACCCTTTGTAATAGTAGTTACACGAATGGTGGCTTTCTTTAGCTTCTTCAGCTTCAGGTAAAGCTAACATAGCTTTGTTAGCGAAGTAGCTAAAATTATTTCTAGTGAGTTTTAACACATGAGCCAATGTAGCTACGATAGCTTCAGCCAAAGCTAACAAAGCTAAAGTGAGCCACTATTCGCATTCCAAAATGGGTCAAGCTCACAAACATAGCATTATCTTGGGTAGCTTATGTAGTTTGGTTTGCTTTAGCTTTAGCTAGGTTAGCTACATAACTATAGATTATAGATGTATATATTAGCTATGTTGCTATGTTATCTACATAGTTAACATTGCTCTCACAACTTTAGCCCTGGCTACATAAGCTGCATTACAGTATTTCAAGGAGGACAAGCTTTTTCCTCTAAGTACACTGTTTATTTTGCTTTATTAAAAGTTTTGCGATTAGGTTTTGCAGGTCAGGTTTTTGACTTTTAACTCTTGGTAGCCCAACCTTTTCTTTAAAAGTTCAAGTGTATGATATTTAACATGGCAGCATTTAGCAAAGCAAGCTTGATTAAAAAATAAATAAATAAATAAATAAATAAATAAATAATATTTATTATTCTGACATATCGTCAGAATCGTGTGTATCCAGCGTTTTCTTGAGAGCACCAGAAACTATAGACTAAGCAGAAACTTTTATATCAGCCCATGCCCTTTAAGGAGCTCCGTATAATATAAAGTTTTCAGATTAAATTTCCATTTAAATGTGTTAAAGCAGCTGTAAAGACATGAAGTGATTCGTCTGATCTCTTTGCAATTCTTATGTTTTTAAGCAGAGTTTAACAAAAAAATGTAATCCTTCTGTCTTTTTACATTCAAATGTAGTTATTATTAACACCTACTCCACTGCAGCAGTCTGAGGTATCAATGACAACAAAAAGGAACTAATCAGGTCTCTCATTTATTTAGTGAGCTTATAAGTCATAAATAAACATACATTTGAATTTCAGTCTTCTTCATAACCAAATGGGACATGTATCTGAGTCTATTTTTGGATTACGTATTTATAATAGGTGGTTTGAACTGAAAGGTGTCAGATGTCCTGCCAGTAGTGACACACTGAGCTGATGGAAAAAGGCTTTAAAAACCATTTCCTCTCCACATGTGTCCAGGTTTCAAACACCTTTGTCTCCGTCTTGTGCCGAGCATGTTTCCTTTTGTTTGCTGCTGACAGAAGAAGCAGCTGGAAGGCGTGGGTGTATTTTCACTCTGCTAATGATTTAGGTGTAGATAGATGAGAGATTGGAGGTGACACTAACTACCTACTATAGCTTTCTGGGAACCATGAGTCACTCACAGGTAAACTGGTAAATGATCTGGCTTTAAGCCGTTTTTTGTCATGCATACAGTGTACTATTTTTGATGGATAAAGAGCAGAAAAACATGGGAACAGTGCAGAATCTTACCACAATGCAGAGCAGTCAAAGTTGATTAGAAGCCATTTATGTGGGTTGAAGTTGAAAGAGTCTGCAAACTTAACAAGAAACAAAAAATTAGTATGATTTTGGTGTCTGACTGGAAACATAATGCAAAACCAACTTTAAAGAAACAACAAAATCTTGATTTTTAACTCCAACAAAAAAGCCAACTTAGAAGATAGCTCCTTTTGGCTAAACCCACCCATTTTTATATGAGCAAAAGTATTGGAACATGTGACTGACAGGTGTGTTTTGTTGCCCAGGTGTGTCCGAGATGAGATGTTGATCTCTTGTCTCATATTCATTTACTGATGTCCAACCCTAATGTTTTCAGTCTTCAGCAGAAATAAAGGAACTGGCCTCACTGTTCCTGTACTTTAGGAGGGGAGTGTATGTTCATGTCATATAGGAACCGTTTGTAAAATACATAACTGCAGAAACACATCATAAGGCATCTTTATTCTCTATTCCTGATGCAGATTCAGCCTTTTCACAAACATCATCATCTCGACTAAAGCAGGCACAATTTATTTGAAATGCAAAAGAGGTACATGCAGCAAAAAGCTCCCTGTTCCCAGAGAAATCCAGTCTTTCCTGGCAGCGTTTATTTAAACACAAACTAACCTCTTTTCTTATCTGTTCCAATCTTATTGTTCGCTATCTTTTGTAATATCCTTTCTCTGAAACCATCAATGCAATATCACAGCATAGAGAGGCAATATGAGGCAGACTCCTGGCTGTCTGTTGCCATGCAGACTGATTCAAAGGGGGCTGGTTGCCTGCTCACCCATCATGCATATCCTAGCAACCAATCTGGAGGCAGGGCTGCTGTTCTCTCATTGTAGAAGACCAAGTTCATCCTGCATGTCCTCAACTTATAATTTTGTAATGACCTCTTAATGTTTCAAAGTCATTAACCAGTTCAACAGTATGCAAATGCAATTGAAGATTACTTTGGTCTAAATTTGATAACTTGTGATTCCCACTGTATTAAAAATACAGCAAAATGTAAAGACTGGAAAAAAATGCATTAAAATCAGGGGGAAAAAAGTTCTTAACACATCTGTAGCTAATTCTACAACTAAATATAAGCAGGATAAAAAATGAAAAACAGTGTTCTTTCTACAGTCAAATCAGTTTTCTCTGCTGGCCACCAACATTGTTTGAACTTGTGTGTCTAATAAACAGCGGTATATAAAGGTCTAACGCTGCCTCAGGAAATTACTGACTCCTTATCTCAGCGTCTCAGCACAGCTCAGGGAGCAACAGCTGCCTCGGTGAGCCTCAAAAGGAGGATTGATTCTCCTACGGTGCCAACGATTGTTCGGCCTATTACTCACTCTCGCATGCTTCCTCCTTGACATTAACGTTTTGCCATTTTCAAACAGAAATGAACGATTGGATATAATCAGTATGCGGTCAGTGTTTCCTTTCAATAGATGTTATGAGGGAGATATTTCACAGGCAATTGAACACAACAGGTTGTCCTGTCATTCAACAGCAGTGTGGATCTTATAGCAGGTGGGTGACCACTTTGAGTGTTTGCTCACTCTTATAAACACATTTTGAAACCACCAAGTATCTATCTCAGAAATCTAGAAGAAGAAAAATGTCATACTGTCACATATTATCTACATGAATGTGCCGTCTACACACCTCAACGCCATTCAGCAAAGGTCTGAACTCTGGGCAGATAAAAGCACTTCCTGCATACGCTGCATCAATGTGCATCCACATGTTTTCCTTATTACCTGGAAAAGACAGAAATCAGAGAATATGCATTCATTTCTTGGGGAAAAAATACAAATTAAATCACTCACAAGTTAAGATGCAAAATTACTATCAGTGATTTATAAAATGCATGCTTGGAATTTCAAACATTCCATCAGATCTTTAATTTTTTCCCTAAAGATTGAGAAACTTTCAGATTTTTTTTTTGTTTTATTTTCATACATGGTAGGATTTTTGCTGGCTCTAAGATGAAGTTTCTTGTGTACACGCTGATCTGATCTGATCATTCTTGCACTACAGCAGACCTCAGAATGGCATCTGCACTTTTCTCACAACACAACAAGCAAGCAAGACCAGCAATAGATCACAGCAGATACACTTTGGGCCATGAAGGTCAGTGTATTTTCTGGCAGTTCCATTTCCTGTTGGAAACCAGCCTCAGAAATCACTGGTGAAGAGGAGGTGGCAGAAGGAACTAGCCAGAGCCTTTAAGGACTTTTTGTCTCACAGAGGATGGCTATAGAGCGGTTCATGCAGACATCTGAGCAGTGCCAGACCAAATTTAAAGATTATT
Source organism: Cheilinus undulatus (assembly GCF_018320785.1). Classification (NCBI taxonomy): domain Eukaryota; kingdom Metazoa; phylum Chordata; class Actinopteri; order Labriformes; family Labridae; genus Cheilinus; species Cheilinus undulatus. Next base: position 18,635,242 of record NC_054872.1, read on the forward strand.
TGGGAGACTTTTTCACCTTTATTAGAGAGATGGGGCAGTGGAGAGAGAAGGAAACAGGGATGAGAGAGTAGGGAATGACATGAATGCAGACCACCTGCTTACATGGGGCGCAACGCAACCACACGGCCACCTGCACCCCAAGATTTAGAGCAAATGTAGAAAAATCCCAGACCACAGTAGCTTCAATGAGAAGAACTGGAAATGTTTCAGAAATATGGATGCCATTTAAGGCAACAAACCAGTCAGCAGGGGGAGAGTGGAGGGAGTTGATATGGCCATCACCCTGCTAGAGGTGATGATGGAGTCTTTGGTAAGATTTTTTTGGTGTCATTAGACTAATATAGTTTTTATTAAAACTATATGCATGAGTGCTATTTTTGTTGTGTTGTTTCTTGATACTGTTTTTTTCTTCTTCTACACTATTCAACATTTTTTTGCAGAATAACAATAATGACTTAAATTAAGTTGAATCGTTTTCCCTTTTATGCTAAATTTACCTTTAAAATACCAGTTAAATACCACTGATCAGAGTATCTATTTTGAAGCTATAAAGCAAACTGAACTTTACAATCTGTTTCCTGTTGACTCACATAAAGGCCCCAGCTCGCTGATGTGATCAAAAGCACACGATGGAGTAGTACCGAGTGTCGCACAGAACTGAAAGACACAAACACACAAACCATTAACAACATGTACATTTTTTAACTGTTGTTTACTTATTTTCTTTGTCACAAATACAGCACAGAGGCTCTTGATCATTTCTCAGGATAAGATGAAATCTAAATTTACTGAACCCATTGAAACAAATTGTTGTTATTCAAATTCAGATAGATCTATATTATCATATATTCAGACATTAGATTTGACTGGATGATCCAGAACTGCTGCAGCCTCCTGATGACTGTGCTCTGATAGTGATCTGTGGGTCTAGATGAGACAGAGATGATTGTCCTTAACCACATAGACAAACATTAGGTTCCACAAAAACAATGTTATCCTTCAACAGAGGCCTCAGGGTGTGCAGAGCAGCAACACGGCCTAATCGTATCAGAGAGAGAGAGTGTGGTTTCATGTGCTGCAAATGCAATCCAACAGAAGATGTTTAGAAGATGCTTTATGTTGGAGATGTTTCTGTTGTTTTGTGTGTTAACCCTGTGATTTTTTACATAGAAAGGGATAAGTCCAGCAGCTTTGTCCTCCTCCACCATCTTCTGAAGTGCAGCTCCTACGACAGCGTAGTTTTCATCTGAAGGAACCTTCCTCATCATTACTCCTCCAATGAGGGCTGCACGCTCCACCGAGGAGTGAGCCTAAGGAGAGAAGATGCAACATTTATGGTAGATGCAATTGTTTATATCGCTCCTTTTTCTTTGTGTTAACTAGTAAATATACTACTCCAAATTTAGTTTGAGTGAATTTCTTTCAATTTACATTTATGTTATGTGAGAGGGAGTGCACAATTAGCATAGTTCCAATACTAAGCAGGAAATGGTGTTGCTGAGAATTTACAGCTGTCACTTTTTGAGCCTTACATCCAGTCTTACTGATGTGTAACAGTGTAAAATAGCCTATTCATTTGTCCAGCATAAGCCATTTAGGATGGGAACAAACTTCCAAACTTCCTCTTGGTCTTTTTATGTTGAATAATTATAAAAACACATATTTATAGTCCATTAAATTTCTTGCATATTCATTCAAATGTTTCAAACCCCTTAAGGACTTACAAAAGCAACTTTTTTCAGTCAATGCTGGAAAACAGGCTTTAAATGATTCATTCTCAACACAGACTACTCCCATGTGGATGATTAATTTTATCTTCCATTACCACTGTACTGTTATCAGCCTTTCCCCTTGGATTCACTGATTCATTACTGATCATGCTCAAAAGATAAACATACAAAAAAAAGGAAAATATCAAATCATCAGACATGCACACCCCAATAAAAAGGCTGTGTTATTCAATAGAAAGCACACAAACTGCCCTCCTTGTAAAGGTCTGCAAGGCCCTCGGGCGGCTCTCTAACCCAATCACAGAGTCAGCCTGCTATTAAACGCGATCAGAGCCACAGCCAGCATGACCCTCTGTCTCACTCAATCACCGAAGAACTCTCTCACTGTTACTGAAGTAAGCCTCAGAGTTCACAGTTCACGGAGACCACTGCTGAATGAGTGAGACACTTTGCAGATGTCGTCATGTTTACATGAATATTACAAATACTGATTAAAATGAAATTTTTTATAAAAATGCCTTGGAAAACCTTCGATATACAGTGTTTGGGAAAGGGCAGAGCCTTTGAAAAAAAAACTCAGAGGGTGACTGGATGAACGTTCTGTCTGTCACATCTTTACGGGTAAATCAGAGCAACAAAACATATGATGTCGTCGCCACTACCAAGGTGTGCGAACTGCATAAAGCTAAACATGGCAAATATAGACATGTCAGTACATGACTTTTGTCATTTTTGAAAAGAAAACAACTCGCTGTTGTTCTTTCTTTTTCTTTTAACAAAGAAATGTCGTCCAGTTCTGATCAAACTGGTGCTTTAGCAGCATCCATGCTAATGTCTTCCGCCATAACGTCACCGGCCTCTTGTTGCTACTTCCTTACATCACAACTCCACCGTGCCCGAAAGTACTGCCCCTCATCGCTGATTGGGCCTGTCACTTTCTAACTGGGCCCAAACGGTTCAGACGGGAGCTTTGCAAGATGGATTCACCAGTGAGAAACAAGGAAACAGGCGTATCCATATACTTTGCAAGGTTGTCAAGTCCACTTAAATCAGAAGGGTATTTAAAAGATATTAGACTTTAATTTTGATGCTATTATCTTTAAAATAGTAACAGGAGGCATAAATGTGGTGTGCGCTTCTGCATTAGACAGGACTGAAGTCACATTGGAAATATCTTTTTCACTTACTTGGTCTGAGGTGTACGCCACTAGTTCAGACATGATGGTTCCCTCAGATTTCTCCGGGTTTGAGGCCTGGACACGTCTGACGGCTTTACATCGAGCAGCAAGTAAAGACATCAGTGTGGCCTCACTGGCTGTGCCCTGTAGAAGAAGAAGAGGAAATATGAAAAGACATCCTGCTCCATTGTTGTTGTTTAGTTTGTATACCTGCCTGGATTGATACATCACTTTCACAGTCAGGGAACTTTTCTGTTTTGGTTTCCAGCAGTGAAAACTTGGTCTCAAAAGCAACTGAATCTAAACCTGATAAAAAATAAGAGGCATGGTTTGGATAATGTGTGGCCCACTCACCACAGTTGATGGCAAAGGAACCAGAGTTGACATTAGGGTTACTATGCATATTCACCTGTTCAATTGCTTGTTAACACAAACAGCTAATCAGCCAATCACATGGCAGCAACTCAATGCCTTTAGGCATGTAGATTTGGTCAAGACGACTTGCTGAAGTTCAAACTGAGCATCAGAATGGGGAACAAAGGAAATTTAAGTGACTGTGAAAGTGGCTTGATTGTTCATGCCAGATGGTCTGGTCTGAGTATTTCAGAAACTGCTGATCAACTTAGATTTTCACACACAACCATCTCTAGGGTTTACAGAGAATGGCTTGAAAAAGGTAAAGTATCCAGTGAGTGGCAGTTGTGTGGATGAAAATGCCTTGTCGAGGCCAAGGAGAATGGGCAGACTGGTTTGAGATGATAGAAAGGAAACAGTAACTCAAATAACCACTTGTTACAACCAAGGTATGCAGAATACCATCTTTGAATGCAGAGTATGTCAAACCTTGAAGCAGATGGGCTACAGTAGCAGAAGACCACTCCTGTCAGCTAAAACAGGAAACTGAGGCTACAAGGCTGCAAGGGCTCATCAAAATTGGACAGTCCAAGATTGGAAAGATGTTGCCTGGTCTGATGAGTCTTGATTTCAGCTGCAACATTTAGATAGTAGGGTCAGAGTTTGGCTAAACATGAAAGCATGGATCCATCCTGTCTTGTATCAACAGTTCATTGTGGTGGTGTAATGGTGTAATGGTGTGGGGGATATTCTCTTGGCCCACTTTGGGCCCCTTAGTACCAACTGAGCCTTATTTAAATGCCACAGCTTACCTGTGATTGTGGCCAACCATGTCCATCCCTTTATGACAATAGTGTACTCATCCTCTGATGGCTACTTCCAGCAGGATAATGCACGATGTCACAAAGCTCAGATCATCTCAATCTGGTTTCTTGAACATGACAATGAGCCCACTGTACTTCAATGGCCTCCAGAGTCACCAGATCTCAACCCAATAGAGCAACTTTGGGATGTGATGGAACAGGAGATTCACATCATGCATGTGCAGCCATTAAATGTGCAGCAACTACATGATGCTATCATGTCAATATAGACCAAAATATCGAAGGAAACTATGCTACGAAAAAAAGGGGGTCCAACCCAATACTACCAATTTGTACCTAATAATGTGGCTGGTGAGTGTCACTGTCCTAACATTTCCTCTCTGTCTTTGCATTGCAAAAAAAATTAGATTACTGAATCAGTACCAGAAGTTCTGTTTACAACCACAAAAAGCAAATAATCTAAGTAACTGAACAAAGTGACAGATGGCACACAGCAAACACAAAATAAAACACAGCTCTGTCCATGGTGCTAAAATAATAGCTGCCATTGTATATTTAGTTAGTCCATATGACTAAAACAGAATGGATCAGTTGGATTTTAGTGGGAACAGACTAACATCACAAAATCATAACAGTACAACGCAGGACTGTAGGGTCAGACCCACAAAGACGTGCAGCTTAGGCAATTCATTCATTGCGTCTCCCCCTAAATGTGTCAATTTGTTGATCCTGTATCAGAATACAAACTGTTCCATAAGTCACTACTGGTCCAGTCTGATCTTTGAGAACTGTTTGAAGCTCCATGATGAGAAAAAATGTGTTTGCTTAGGTGCCTGAGGGTATTATTCTATATTGGAAAATCAATGAAATGTTCCAATCATTTAGTCAATAAACACCTGCTCACACAGGCTGTAACAGGATATGTCATTAGTGTAAAACATTTGCAGTCACAGAGTAAAACTAAGCTCCACTTTTAAAGGTAAGAGACCACCAGAGATGATCAGACAGTCCAATTTGTCTTTGTTCTTATCCATGCACAGACTGAAAGGACAAACCAACAGCAGCAAACATCAAGCTTCCATACTTAACAAAGCATACTTCCTGTTTCCTTCCCAGCTCACAAAGCCCTGATCTACAGTGTAGTCATGAAATGCTATGACATTTTATAAGTAATCATTCTTTCCTATCAGTTGAAAATGTTTGGGTGATTCTATTTTGATGTAAACAACTTTGAAACTTCCCTTCTACTGCTAAAAGTCATGGAAGCATTAAAAACTGCCTTTAAAACCTTTACATAGAAAGAACCCTGATTTTCCATTTAATGTTTTAGTAATTATTCTCATCTGTTGTCGCTTTGATTTATTTAATTATAGGAACGTTGTCTTTTCCACCACCAGAGTCTAGTGACTCACAGGGAGTAAAAAGGGAAATCTAAGGTCAGTGACGCATCTTTTTGTCCCCTTTGTGTTTGCATAAGGTTCATAATAATAGCTGTCACAACACTCATTAGCCGTGCAGCAGTGAGAAGAGCCCTGGTGGTTGCCATAGTGAGAGGGTAAGCTACACTTAAAAAGGCAAGCAGCAAGACAGAAACAAAAAAACAGCAAACCAGATGAGCACACAGCCTAGCACTCAGGTGGTCACAATGGAGGAGGCATGAAATGATCTGTCATCAGAGTGCGCACTCATGCTCCAACACTCATCACACAGATAGATAGAGCTCGTCTCTGCTGCCACCGCGTTTCAGTCAATGGAACACTAAACTAATGCTTCGCCTTTCACCACACGAAACAATCTCCATCACCGTCATTTCTGCTCAACAGTGGATGACACATTAAAAGGCAATTTCCTGCCAATTTTCTGCCAGTGTGAGCAACCCAAAAGAGGAGGCAAATCAATAGTCAGCAAAGTGCTCATGAATACAGGTTAGGGGGAAGTGAATGAGTATGTTCTCAACTTTGTTTCTATCAAAGTCAAACTTAAAAGTTTTTTTAATAGTTAGAAGAGTAAGGTACTCAAGCAGGGGGGCCATATGGGGAAAAAGGTAAGGGAACATTGCTGACAGGGGTCCTCGAAATATGATGGCATACACACGTGGACAAAATTGTTGATAGCCTTCCATTAAAGAAAGAAAGAAACTTGAAACTGGCAAAAGTAATAATGAATAAAATGTACTGAAAATTAACAAATAAAATGTAGACATTGCTTTTGAATTGTTGTTCAACAGAATCATTTTATAAAAACAAACTAATGAAACTGGCCTGGACAAAATTGATGGGAAAAAAGAATAAAATAATTTGACCATATGGACATGTTAAACTAAGGTATGTCCTGTAATAAGCATCACAGGTGTCTTCAAACTTGTAATCTGTCAGTCTGCTTATTTAAAGGGTGAAAAGTAGTCACTGTGCTGTTTTACCACACTGAACATGGACCACAGAAAGCTAAGGAGAGAGTTGTCCCAAGAAATTTGGAGAGAAAATGATAGGCAAGCATGTTAAAGGTAAAGGCTTTAAGATCATCTCCAAGCAGCTTGATGTTCCTGTGACTACAGTTGCATATGTTATTCAGAAGTTTAAGGTCCAAGGGACTGTAGCCAACCTCCCTGCATGTGGCTACAAGAGAAAAATTGATGACAAATTGAAGAGACAGAAAATAGAAATGGTAACCAAAGACCCCAGAACAATTTTCAAAGAGATTAGAGGTGAACTCCAAGGTCAAGCTTCATTAGTTTCAGAACACACCATCTGTCACTGTTTGAAGTCAAAGTGGACTTAATGGAAGACAACCAAGGAAGACTCCACTGTTGAAAGCCACTCATAAGAAAGCCAGACAGGAATTAGCCAAAATGCATATTGACAAGCCAGGAGGATGTCCTCTGGACGGATAAGCCAAAACTGGAGCTTTCTGTCAAGTCACATCAGGTCTATGTTCACGGATGCAAAAATGGAGCATGGAAAGAAAAGAACACTGTACTTCGTGTGAAACATGGAGGCTCGATTATGATCTGTGGCTGCTTTGCTGCATCTGGCACAGGGTGTCTTGAATCTTTTCAGGGTACAATGAAAACTCAAGACTGTCAAGGCATTCTGGAGCAAAATGTACTTTAAGAAATCTTGGTCTCATAATGAGCCAAAAATACACAGCTAAAAACACCAAAGAATGGCTAAGAACAAAACATTGCATTATTCTGAAGTGGCCTTCTGTGATCACAGATTACAGAGATCGCCTCAAAAGATTATGCAACAAAATATTAAGTTAAGGGTACCATCAATTTTGTCCTGGCCAAGTTCATTAGTTTGTTTTTTAAAAGGATTCTGTTGAACCACAGTAAATTTGTATTTTGACTTTTGTCAATTTCAAGTTATCTCAGTGACCAACAAGTTTTTCTTTCTTTAACAGAAGGATACCAACAATTTTGTCCACTTGTGTAGTTGGCTCAAAGCTTGAGTGTCATCTTTTTGCCATTCATGTATATATTTTACTCAATAACAGGTGCTATGTAAAATGTAGTAAAGTGCAACACTCTCTAAATGAAACTTAAGTAAAAGTAAAATGACTGAATTTAAAAACTACTCAAAAAAGTGCACCAGAAGGCTATGTGAGTAAATGTAAGGACTTACTTTCTAACCCCTGGGTGACAATAATTTGACATGAATCATAAAAAGCATTACTGTAATCACATTACATCTGTCTGTAATGCTAGTGCTGCTAACTTAGTAACAGCTTTACTGTTACTGTAATATAATGATCTTGTTACTGTACATCCTCCAATTACTTGTAAAACAGGATCACAGAAAAAAATAAATCAAACGCCCCTTTCAATGCACGCACAGGCGACTGACACATCAGCTCAAGTCTATGAAGGAAGAAGAGGAAAATGGTAAAACAGTTTAAATAAAGACATCTTTAAATGTGTGGAGACATGAACACTGGGTTTGTTGCACAAAAGGACAAGAACGTGACAGTGAATTATAAACTGTACAACCATGCAAAGCAGATGGATTTGCTAGACTCTGTGTCTGTCATCTGCCAAATCCATCTTGAAAAGCTCCAATCTACATTTGTGCTGCACCAAACACTGTTTGGACCAATCAGCATCATTTAAAGAGAATGAGGCAGTAGCTTTGGGTGGGGTTTAGTTATATTAGCCATTTGCCATTGCTGCCTTAAAACATTCCTCCAATCACCTTCCAAGAATTTTTGAAAAGTCTTGCCCTCCCCAAACACTTCCTATGGGAGCTTTCCCAGATGAATGAATGAGAATGAAAATGCAAGTCCTATGTCATCACCAAAGATAAATACCAGCATGCTTCCAGCTTGGGGTATTTTCACTTTGAACTAAACATGACATTGTTTAGCTGTGAATCAGGGGTTGAGTCGGTCATCTTCCAGTTACAGGATAGTCCTTTGCTTCTATAGCTACATGTTGATGGGTCCTTGAGCAAGGAACTTTGACCCCAAGTTGTTTTCACTGCTGTGTCAGTGCCGTGTGAATGCATATGAATGGGACAAGTTGATACTGGTGGCCACTTTGGGAAAGCCACTAGTGGGAAAGCGTGACCTGCAGTGTAATGAGCCCTTTGAGTACTCAGGGGACTGAAAAAGCACTATATAAGCTCAAGTCCATTTCTTCCAAATTTCTGCTTCCTTTAAAGCATTAACCCTTGTGTGGTGTTCATATTTTTGTTACTCAGCCAATGTTCGTGGGTCTGGTGGACCCGCTGCATTTGTGGGATTTTAATTCAACATACTCAAACAATTTTATGTTAAAATACTCAACAGATGTTTACTTCATCCCAATTACAAGCAATATAAAAAGCATTTATGTTTAATATTTGCCTTTTGCCTTTGGTAGATCATATTTATCATTTAAATTGCTACTCGTTTGTATTTTGTTTTGTAATAAAATGTTATATAATCACGATATGAACGGAAAAAAATCAAAGTTACAAATTAAGCCAAATTTTTTATAGCTATTGATTATTATTTATTTGAACTTCAACAGAAATTTTACCCATTCAGGTCAGTTTACACAGCAGAAATTGAACGCATACAGTTACCATGTCAGTCTAGACAACACAGCCCCACTGAACAGACTGCCTTATTATACCAGCCTATACAACACATGAGGGGCAAAGTTTTTTTAAAGGGCAGAGCCTTTGAAAAAAAACTTGGAGTGTGATAGGATGAACGTTCTGTCACATCTTTATGGGCCAATCAGAGCAACAAAACACGCGACATAGCTGTAACCAATTTGTGCATGTGCAGCTACCGAGGAATAATGTGAACCATGGCATCTGTAGACATGTCAGTACACGACTTTCGTCATTTTTGAAAACAACTCACTGCTGTTCTTTGTTCTTCTTTTAACAAAGAAATGTCGTCCAGTTCTGATAAAACTGGCACTTTAGCAGCATCCACGCTAATCTCTTCCACCATAATGGCATCGGCCTCTTGTTGCTGCTTGCTTACGTCACAACTCCGCCACGCCAGAAAGTACTGCCCCTCGTCGCTAATTGGTCCTGTCACTTTCTAACCGGGCCCAAACGGTTCAGACAGGAGCTTTGCAAGATGGATTCACCACTGAGAAACCAGGAAACGGGTGTATCCATCTGCTTTGCAAGCTTAGCAACTTGGTGCGGGAACAGCAGGGGCAGAAACACAAAATTCACTTAGACTCACTCTCTCTCTCTCTCTCTCTTTCTCTCTCTCTCACATGCACACACACACATATATAGACAAACACACCTTCATACAGACACACACCTTCATATAGACAAACACACACCTTCATATAGACACACACACATTCATACAGACACAGACACCTTCATATAGACACAAACACACCTTCATATAGACACACACCTTCATATAGACAAACACACACCTTCATATAGACACACACACCAACCCCACACACACACACACACACACACACACAGTAGGCCTAGAAAGGAAGTAGACAGAGTGAGGGTACACAGAACCTACAATTTCCCCCCCTATTTTAGCCCTGGGTCCACTGGACCCGAACATCCTATATGTAATACAAATGTGTAGGGGGGGTATAAAGTGTGTGGTCATTGAAAATGTTGTCTGATATATGTTCTTCACAGAAAATGAGCCAAGGCCAATGAGTCTGAGTTTGAAAAAATAATTACTCATATCATTTTTCTTTTAATAAAAAATGAAAACGGGTCCCACAGACCCAAACACCATACAAGGGTTAAAAGTCTAGATATCAGACTCTGATTTGACTTTGCACGTCTCTAACTACAGAAAGATTTGATGTGATCACATGTTGGTTTGATGATTTCCTGAGAACATTCACCCAGAGTTTTTTTACCCAAAGTTCTTACCTGAATGACACCTCCTCCATGGCCGTGAGTCCCAGCTATAAAATGCTCAGGCAGCTGCAGCATCTTCCCCAGCCAATCTAGCATCACTGTCTCCAGCTCTGTGCAGGCCGGGCTAGCAGCCTGAGACATGCAAACACACTATTAATACACAACATTTGTGTTTTAACATATAAAAATGGCAAAAACAGTGAGGTCAATCAGGAAAATACAGGGTGTTATAGACCATGTGAATTATTTTTTACCCAGGAGAACCCAATGCATCCGATAGCTGCACATAGCATGTCAGCTAACATGGCAGGGTACGAGGAGGCAGCAGGGAAGTAGGCAAAGAAGTATGGGCTGTGCCAATGAGTGATCTGTAAGGAACGAAAACATGCAAGATGGTTCTTAAAGTAGTTTTAAGTATATATATAATAAAAAAGAGTGTTTTATTCATGGCTATGCTGATTAGCTAATTAGACTAAATCATAACTGCAGTAAATGACTTTTTATTATTCCAAAAGGGCTTCAGTGAATCACTGCACAAAACTTTGTTGAAAAATGCCAATTTTTTGCTAGTTTATCAGACTGTCAACATGCTCAGTTAAGGAAAAAATATAATCATTATCATTTTGACTGATAGTAAGATCAGGATTATTATATATCCTGCTTACTACACTGTAAACCCTGATAGTAATATTTGATTGCAGGCTGAAGTTAACCATTTAACTGTTGTGTCAAGTGAACCCCCAGCTCAGAGCTAACCCTACCCACTTCCGACTTTTGGTACTGAGAGGAGGGAGGGGAAAAGGACAGGATTTTCCACATGAGACGGGAGTGACAGTGACGTCCCCTTGCCAGAAAATGACACAGACTGAGTCCCGCAGCACTGCTGCCTCAGAGCGATCTTTTAAAGTTGAGGATTTTTCCCTTCCAGAGTCCCCTGAAGCAGGCTGTAGTGTGGTGGTGGACCGTAGTGGTCCTGAGCATTACCTGTTTCGCTGTTGGCTCCAGCACCAGTGTTAGTAAAGCCAGAGCTCTGCGCCGGTACAGGAGAGGATGGGAATGGTCTCTTCATGCTAAAGTCAGTTAGAGGCGGTAAGGTTCTACTTTTAATGTAGATTTTTTGACGTTAAAAAAAACTAACAAAAGATTCTATGTCACATAAGCCACGCCTTTTCAGAAAAGATTTTTCAAAGCAGATGTCTGTTTGAATTAAAAGCCATAAAATGCCAATCTTTATCAGTTTGGGTCAAATGTCAGAAATAACAGCACTGATATGTTTTATCATAGTTTTGTCATATACCTCAGTGTACAGGTGAAAAAAATTTAGTGTTCACTACCACTTTAATGATTCACACCACTGTCCAGTAGGCGGTGGTTACCAGGTTAAAGCAACACTCAAACAAGCAGAAAAAGAAGAACTTTAACAGTTTGAACCTTCTGAACATGTATTTGAGCCAAGTTTGCCCACGCTGTGAACAGAAGTGAGGACAACCCAAAATTTCTGTGATGTCAACTTTTTAATGTGGCTCTATTGATGTTTTTGAAATTAAATTGTTTGAAATCATCCCTTAATCTGCAGAGTTTTTCCAGAATTCCTTTGGGTATTAGACACTTCTGTACCCTGAGTGAAGTTACCGACTCCATTAAAGAAGTAATGCTAGTGTGGCGTAACATTTAAACGGAAGGGCTGGTGTACTGAGCATGACAGTAAATCCCATCTTGATTCAGTGTGCACATATAATATGTAACATATAATATGTAACAGCTGTATGTGCTGGCATACCCCCCCCCCCAAAAAAAAATCTCACTCCTAACATTTCTCAAAAGTTGGCAGCCCTGCATATCAGTCATTGCCACTTGAAGTCACAGATGTTAGTAGGGCTGGGACGATTCACTTTTCTCCCAATTCGATTTTTTACGATTTTTTAGGTGCCAATTCGTTTTAATTGGGATTCTACGATATTGCAGATTTTTGCAATCTTTAGTTAGCTTTTTAAACACCAGTGAAAAAGATGAATGACAATGATGCCTACAGACTATATCAGGAAAAATACACATCACATGTGTATAACGATACATCACAAAATATGTCTAACTAGAGAATACAAAATAGTTATAAAATGGTCAAGTGCAGGATTTCTCAGTTTATTCACAACAATTTAGTATCAATTTCACAGAATTTGACACAGACTGAGCTAAAGACTGAATATGAAGTGCATAAAGTCTATATATATGTGTGTAGTATATATATGTATAACTTATTATGTAATTTTAAGTTAATATCAAATTTAACAATGTAGAATTAAGCTATTTAAAAAATGTATAGTCCTGCATCATCTCGCATTTTACCTATCTTTGTTCAATCTGAAGAGGAGGATTTTCCCCATTTGTTGCACTGAATTAAAATGCTACCATGTTTTGTTTTGTTTTTAAGAAAAGGGGAATAAATTATTATAGAGTGAATGTACTCCAATCCTTTATATTTCATATTTTATCAGTTTTTTATGTCATCACATAATGTGTTTGTGAAGGGAGATTATGGGAGACGAGCTGATCGTCACGTCCAGCTTTAAGACTGATGGACTGTGTTTTGCGGAGGGCATGACGTGACAGGCCAGTATTTCTTTCTTGTGTTACCGAAGCCGTCATTCTTAACGACACTACACGGGTCCTTACAAATAATACGACTGTGATTATGATTGCACGAGTAGAGACCAGCGGTAGCTTCAACGGGCTTGTTTGTTGACGTTAGACGTTAGCTGTAGCGCTAACGCGATGGTAGATTCGTTGTGTTGTCTCAGTATTTTCCTCTGGCGTGGCATATCTTGCAAATGACTGTCTAACTCCTGTCTAAGTTTGTGCTCTTTAATGTTTCGGAAGCCAAAAAAGGTCTACACATCCACTATGAATGCAGCAGAAGTCGCTCTGCTGGGTAGCTACAAGCAACCGGCTCACGCAGACCGGAAGTCTCGTGTGATCTCATTGTCTCAAGAGAGAAGAGGCAAGAGTCAACTGCCAGCTAGCGATGCCTGCCGCCAACTAGCGGTCAGCGGGTGAAATTACACCACAAACTACTGCACCAACAAAGTGAATAATTAGCTAATTAATTAAATATCGCTACTGCATTTTAAAATATCGATACAATATCATGCCAGGAAGTATCGCGATATTTCAGTGTATCGATTTTTTTGTCCCACCCCTAGATGTTAGACTAGTCCAGTTGGCATGAATGTTTCAAATTAAATACATGAAAGATTTAAGCAAAAATTACAGTGGTTTAGAATAGTGAGATAACCTAACATTAATGTACAATTAAAAGAGAGTTGATATAACAGAAAATGGCTGAGTATCTGCTGCTACTGAAAACTACTACTGAGACAAATGAATGTAGATTATTAAGCATTATGCACGATCAGCTGAAGAGTTTAAGAATACCATAATTTATACCATGGTCTTGGTGAATTCTCAATTCTGATTGGCTCTGGAAATTCCATTGGTGTCCATTAACTTCTAATATATGGACACCGTTCAAACTTCACAAGTAGTTCCAGTCAAAAAAATCATTACTCTGTTCCAAATTAATGCGCAGCAGCCTTTAGACGTTACTCCATTAGGAGTACGTTTAGCAACCTGAGACAGTCATATTTTCTGAGCTGTGTGTCGGACGGTTCAGGCCTCCATGTCATTCATTAATCCCTGATAATTGGACACCTCGTCGGGCATTAACCCTTACTTTTCTAACAATTCTGATTGTTTTACTGATATTATTACAGGGGTTGAATGTAGGGTGATTTGCATCTCAAAAAGACTTAGTGGGTTTGTGTTTGTGTTATTCCTAACTATCAATTGATCAATAGTATCAGATGGTACCAAACTACTGAAAAGCTGCATCTAATTCCTTAGACAGGTGCACCGGAGAGGAAAGAATCCATCAAAAATTGCAGGCAGCACAATGACTTAATTCCACCAAAACGACAATGACTGAGCACTGAAATGCTGCCAATGTTGTTGTGCAAGTTTTGACAGTTTGCAGGAGTTCAGATGCAGTTCTTGATAACGTAAAACAAGAAGTTACCTAAGATTGGACTTCCATTTATACTGCCATGATTTCATATGATTTGTTTTTTAGTAGTATCATATCGCTGGCATCAGGCCTAAATCTCTTATCTCCTTTTTTCAAGATTTAATTTTTTTTTCCGAATGAGTGCTATTGGCAAGCCTTCACACCTGTCAGAGGGTTTTATAAAATATAAACCAATAAAAAATTGTCAAAAACATGCTGACAATCAGCATTCAGTGTTAAAGAAATAGAAATATTCTGGGGTTTTTTTCATTCCCTGAAAAGTGATGATTTGGAGATAGGAGGTTTTGTCCTAATACCAGCGATATCAAAGTTTAAAATCATGCAATTATGAAAACCCTTCAAATAATATGCTTGCCTTTTCTACTGGTATAATATACTTTAAATAAGCACAACATACAGACAGACCTTCGTATAACTGTTATCATTATTTAGTGAAAAGTCAGGAAAGCCACTGGAGCAGTCATTACCATACTTTCCAAAATGACCTAAGCAAAACTATAAATCCCAGAGGTTCATGCACACAGCAATTATGGGGAAAAAAAGCAGTGTAAGTCTTAGCTCACCCCTGGCATTATGACCCTCTCCACATCTTTGATTATGTCCTCATAACTCTCTGGTTCTGTCGGGGCCTCAGTGGGGATCAAGGACCGAAGATATCCTGGTTCCACATCTGGATAGACCGGACGCTGTTCTAGGTTCTCAAGGTAGTCGGCGACATAGTCGACCATCTCCCTCCCTCTGCGCCGGAACTCTGCTGCATCCATGATTATCACTGAAACACAGCATACACAAAAATGTTTGATCGACTCATGCAAAATCAGATTACTTTTAAGTGTCCAACTGTGTCTTCTTAAGGATTTCATCCTGGCTAAAACTGTGATTTATGAGTTGTTCACTGAGTCAAATGGTAGACTAATCAAAAACACTAAGGATCATCTTTGACCTTATTCTTTTAAATGAGTTGTTCTTTACAGAGACAATCTCAATTATAAAACAGAGTCTCATCCGGGGTGTTAATAATTAATTTCTTTACATGAAATCACTTCACCCTGGGTGAACTGAATTTATGGTTGTGACACAATGTCATACTTGTGCTCAAAATGTTGATTTTGTACCTCAGATGCAATACCTATACTAACTGGATTACATGCCAACATATTAAAACAAACTGTTTTGATTCTCATGTGATATTTAAGAAGTTTTGCTCTCACTTTCATATCAGTTTACTTTAGCACATCTCAGCTTTGGGGACAGTTAATAGTTAAAATGCTAGTAATGCTAAAATGCTAGTTTTAACACTACATTACAAAATGTGTTTTTTAAATGATCATTATAAGGCACAGGACACTGTTAAAGGTGATTAGTTGAGGAAATCTCTCCTGCAAAGACTTTTTTTTGGCTACAACTCGTGGTAATATATTTTCAGAGAAACTTGTTTTCTATTTAAGAAAGTCAAACCTTGCAAACAGAGGAAGAGAGATGTTTTACATTGTTGACATGTGCTTCATTAATCCTATTTAACTCACTGGAATCACTACAATGGTATCATATGTACTAATAATGAATGACAATAGAAACATTAAGTGTACATTCAAGTTAATTTGGCATGTATTCTGCCTTTTAAGATGATAATGAGTCAGTTTTTTTCGTTGATATTCAAACTGCACACACAAGCCAGGCTCCTTGACACAGTTTGTATGAGCTTGCACAATCAAAATTAATGTCTGAGACCCTAACTGTCTTAGCAGCACAACTGGTTGCGCCATAGGTTAGTTTACTTTCACTTTTGCATAAAAAGGAACAGAAAAATGTCCCTTTTGTGTGTAAAACAAGCTCAATTTAGAAGTATAGACTGCTGTAATAAACTCATTCTCTCAGTGTGAAGTGAGCAAAAGGGCAGCCTCATAAATGTGTGTGAAACAAAGCCGCATCAAGATTACCTTGATCCCACCAACACAACACCTAATGACTGAGACATGTATGACTTGTTCAGTACTCGGACTAACATATTTCAAACACCAAAGGTGTTGCAGTTCCTTAACATGAATCAATACTAAAGAGATAAAAGCTTTCAGAGACACTGTGAGACAGATGACTGGCATCTTGCCTACTCACATGGCACAATAACAAATGAACATTGCCCTCAGCTCTACTAAAGTGGCTTATCACTCAACAAGTGTTTCACCCTGCACCCTTTCCCTAGTTGAGAAGCAGAGCACTTATCCTTATCCTTATCTCAAACAGGATTAAGCATGTTTGTATGCATGTGTGTGAGTGTGTGTGCATACTTACAATTTCAGGTGAGAGCTCCAGCGGCGGTGTTTGGATGGTGACGTCCACAAACAGACGGACAGACGGGCACGTGGAGAGAGTGTGTGTGCATGTAAGCAGGACAAGAGACATTTGCTCCTTTTATCTCGCCACTAACCACCCCCACCCCACCAACCCCCCACCAGGCCAGCCAATGGGAACGGTGCTCACAGCCTATGCAAGAAAGACTGAATCATAAGGAGGTCCTGAAGCTGTGTGTCAACACAAACATAGAGGCAAATGCACACAGAAGTATGTATTTACCTTGTAGTGCAAGTTCATAGGTAGAAAGGCAAACAAACAGCTGGTAGAAATGTGCTGGCAGGGCTAAGCCTTTCTTTTCTTATGCAATAGTGATGTGATAATTATTCTTGCAAAAAATTAAAAGGTTGTTTTCAATTTTATTGGAACAAAAATATTCTGATGACTATCCATTACACCGACAGAGACTGTTATGACATTTTAATCAAATACATGTACTTTGATATGGAGTTGGTCCCTCTTTTTGCAACTGCAAGCACCTCCACTCTTCTTGGAAGGCTTTCCACTAGATTTTGGGGTGTTTCTGTGGTAATTTGTGCCCATTCATTCTGTAGAGCATTAATGAGGTCAGGTATTGGTGTTGGACGAGAAGGCCTGGTTCGCAATTTCCATTCCAGTTCATCCCAGAGGTGCCTGATGGGGTTGAGGTCAGAGCTCAAGTTCTTCCACATTGAAACTCATCAAACCATGTCTTTATAGTCCTTGCACTGGGGCACAGTCATGTTGGAATAGAAAAAGGCTTCCCAAAACTGTTGCCACAAAGTTGGAAGCATAGCATTGTCCAAAATGTGTTATGTGTGGTTTGAACCCTGAAGCAGACGAGAAAGACAGTTTAACAGGTTTATTGAAGATAATATTGTGCAGGTGGGGGGGGGGGGTTCCGTGAGTCCAGAAGAGTGAGGGGATCCAGAGAGAGCGTGCTTGGGTTTGGGGCTGACGAGAGGCAGGAGTGAGGCACACTGTGAGAGGTCATCAATACCTTGGCACCGAGGAGAGTGGTGAGCTGATTGTAGATTAGCCTCAGGTGTGTCAGATCAGCCTCATCGCCTCCAGGGGGAAGGGAGAGAGCCTCGCAGCAGCATGGTGAAGTTACCCAACAGCCACCAAAACGGAGCCGGAAACCACCCAAATAAAACCAGAGTAGTCGAGTTCACCACAAAGTGTCTTGGAATGCTGAAGCATTAGTGTCCATAGTGTCAATTTTAGCGCTAACTCTGAATTCAAAACCAATGTAGTCCAGCATCCTGAGCACTCAGTGCCCCCAGCATCACCTGTTTTTGTCACCATGCTTAAAGCACTCTCAGTTAGTCTTCAACTTTCAGAACAGGGCTGCACTCGTCAATGTCACTTCTCCCTTACTTGCCAATAAAAATCAAGAATGGGCAGGACTTATGACAAGAGCTGAAGAGAAACTGATCTGACTCATCTTTTTCATAGGTAGTTTTCAGGTCTGCAGCTGCTGCCTGTGCCAGGACAAGATTCCTTTACAGTGTCTGTACAAGAGCAATCTTGAGCATGGTCTTGGTGAAAACATGAACCTGATCCATTAATTCCTGATAATGTACACCTACTACATGGTAACAGCCAAACTTGTCAGAGCATCTTTAGAATTAATTCACTGGCTACATCAAGATGGGCCACCAGGTGTGCATTCCCTCATCATCTCACATCCAGTCCACAGATTCTCTCTTCAGGCTGCATTGTTTGATTGCAAAAAGTCTGGATACTGATCTGGGGAGAGTAACACAGCTCATGAGCTAGCTGTGTCTAAAGAAAGTGTCTGTTTTTTAAAAAATACTGAACACAAATAGTCAGAAGGGTTACCTCCCCACACTTTCAGTTCTCTCCAAGAGATTTGTGCTGTTTTTCTTTGAAATATCAGTCCTGATTTTTAGGTTGGGAAGAATTGACAAAGACTGATTTGATCACAGTGACCGAAATCAAAGTTAAAACCCAAAAACAATGCCTCCACACAGTGATAACCTGGGCTGGAGGCATTGTTCTGGGTTGTCCATCCATCTGATCTGGGTTATTCTTGTGAACACAGCATGCTATTAACTGTTTAGAAATGTAGAAAGAGATGTCACAGTTGTCACCACGACTCATTTAACCAATAGGTAAAATTTAACAATCTCAGTTTTGACCTGCAAGCTTCACGTCATATAATTTGGGAATTAACATCTAAGTCAATTTTTTACAGGCTGGACAATTGTACTGTACCAGTATATTTTTAGCTCCAGTGGCTCTTTAAACTAAACTGCTTTCATTGTAACTTTACTTTTGAGGGATGAAAACTGAAGTGCAGTTCTTGTCCAACTGAGAAGATCTTCAGAAATAAAAAGCTATTAAACTATAAAAAATTGAACAACCAGAGAGGAGTTTCCCATAAATAAACTCTTCACAATCAATTTTTTAATCAAATTTTGAATTTTAAAAGTGGTTACATTTGATCATTTTTATTACATGTTAAAATAATCATTTTGTATTTCACAACAACTCTTTAGTCCAGGTTGACATATGACACAATTCTTACTAGTATCTTGATTTGTGAATCGAATGAATAGAAAAGGATATATTATGGTCTTGACTTTTAGATTTATTATTTAAAAATGTGCTGCTCTACTAAACCACTATAGTCTGAAACTATGACTTAGGGGTTGGAGACAGCTGCAGAATCTTTATTCTGTTAAATTCACTGCTCAACACGGTTATATTAAAAAAAAAAACAAAGGACTGCATGTATAAAATGACTCACATATTAAGTCCAATGATCCCCAGCTAATGGGCCTGTATCTGCACTTTTCAGGAGTTCAAGTTTAGCTGGTGTCCCTTTGACCTAGTAAACATTAACAGTTGGGCTTGTCTGCTTTTACTTTTTAACATTTACTGCCTTAAGCTAAGGTTGCTTAGTTTCCTATTAGGTTTAAAACCTGCTTTTGTTTGGAAAGAAAATAAGGCCCTTCTAGCTCATTAGTAACAGCATTAGTTTAACCACAGTGGAAAAGAGCTTGCTTCAGATCAAATAAAGATTTCACTAAAAGTGTAGATTAAATGTTGCTTCTTAGGAGTTTTTTTTTTTTTTTTCTCAAAAAAAAAAAAAAAATTCAAAGGTACAGCTGGGTCAGTTTTTCAAAATAGTGAGTAGTAATTACCTACTACTATCAACTAAAGTGTGCCTTAAAAAAGTAAATTATTAAAGTGACTTTTTAAAAATTGAATGCATACATGATTAATGCCTAACACTGAAAGCCCTTTTTTGCTCATTGTATTGATTGGTGAGTCTAAATTGCCCGTAGGTGTGAATGTGACTGGTTGTTTGTCTCTGTAAGCCAGGCCTGTGAATGACTAGCCTCCAGTCCAGGGTGTACCCAGCCTCTCACCTCTGCTCTGAACCAGCAACATTTCACCACTGTGTCTTAAAAGTTGTGCAAACAACAAAAACTGACTGCTGCATTGAATGTATTGCACATTTTTATATTTTTACCAAATTCATACCAAAGACCAAGGCATATTTAAAATAAAGCAATCAGGGACGTACCGATGTATTGGTTTAAAGGTTGATATCAGCCTTGTTCAGACATCACTCATCAGCAAATAAAATGGCACGTGTTTGTGTTTTGTGTTTTATTGATGTAATGCTG
Organism: Cheilinus undulatus; assembly: GCF_018320785.1. NCBI lineage: Eukaryota > Metazoa > Chordata > Actinopteri > Labriformes > Labridae > Cheilinus > Cheilinus undulatus. Next base: position 18,655,752 of record NC_054872.1, read on the forward strand.
AAATCTAGAATACCTAACAGCTGATACAGAGGTTGTATTTTTACTTGGCAGAGGAAGTCATATGTTAGACTAACTGATCTGTCCAGTGGTGAAGATTTTCTTTCATGGCATAGTAAGTCTAATACCAAAAGAAGTTACGAATAAACATTGGTGTTGGTAATCAGCAAGACTGTTGTTTAAATATCAGCATTAGTATCAGGTAACACCCTGTAAAAGTTGAGACATGTTAATCTTTTCTTTACCCCTAGGAATGTAACCATGTCATGTAACCTTTTTTTTTTTTTTTTGCATGACTTATAATCCTGGAGGTATGACTGGCTGAGATGGTGCCAAAGGTCAGCCATTAGTTGGATCAACGCTGTTCTTTTTGTGTGACCCCCCTATTGACATGGTGTTTGATAAATTTTGCAGAATATATCCTTTAAATTCTCTACAGATTAAAATTTATGGTCAACAAATGGTCTCCCATGACTTGTCTGTAAGCCACATACTCAAATAAATTCCCCATGTCCTTAAGTTTGTTGTAATATTGTACCACCTAGTGGAAAAATGGAGGATTACACCTCCCACAGTAACTTCATGTACATAAAGAGTCCCCTTCCTGACTTTTTTATTTTTTGCACATTTTGCACACGTTTTCAGATCATTAAACACATTTAAAGGTTAGAAAAGGGTTAGCTGAGTAAATACAGAATGCAGTTTATAAATGGTTTCATCTATTAAGGGAAAAAAGCCAACTAAATCTACCTGGCCCTGTGCGAGAAAGGAATTGTAACACAGCTTGCTGCCATCTAAAGAAATTCAAGAAAAGATGAGAAACACAGTCATTGTCATCTGAGTCTGGGAAGGGTTACAAAGCCATTTCTATGGCTTTGGGACTCCAGCAAACCACAGTAAGAGCCATTATGCACAAATGGAGAAAACCTGCACAGAGGTGTACCTTCCCAGGAGTGGTTGGCCTACCAAAATTACTGCAAGAGCACATCAACCACTCATCCAGGAGGTCAAAAAAGAACCAAGAACAACATCTTAAGATCTGCAGGCCTCACTTGACTCAGTTAAGGTCAGTGTTCATGATTCAACAACAAGAAAGAAACTGGGTGGGAAAAAAAAGGTTTCTGAGTGGCCTAGTCATAGTCCACACTTCATTTCAGATTTGGATGCTGTTGCATGACCTTAAACAGGCTGTTCATGTTTAAAAACCCTCCTATGGGCTGAATTTAAACAACTCTGTAAAGAAGAGTGGGCAAAAATTCCTCCACAGAGATGTGAAAGATTCACAGCCACTTATCACAAATGCCTGCTTGCAGTTGTTGCTGCCAAGAGTGGCACAACCAGGTTTAGGGGCAATTAGTTTTTCACATGGGTCAGGTGGTTGGATTTTTTTCTCCTTTGTAAATGAAATCATCATATAAAAACTGTTTTGTATTTACTTGGGTTATCTTTGTCTAATATTAAAATTCGTTGATGATCTGAAACATTTAAGTGTGACAAATATGCAATAATTTAGAAAAAAGGAAGGGGGGAAATAATTTTTCAGAGCACTGTGCATATATAGAAGACCTGTTCTTTTAGAGGACACTACATACCTAAGTCTGGAAACAACCATCATGAACACAAAGCACTATTTACATATTTAAATAGAAGTGTAACTTGAAGATCTTTGAGAAAGTTTGCTCAATAAAAACAAACAGCTTCCGTTTTTTATATCAATGTATTAATGTTTTATTCTAATTACAATAAACAGAATATATCAGTCCCTTGTTTGTACAAAAATACCTGAAAAGGTTACAATTAAGATTTATAAGCCATTCAACTATTTACAGATTGAAGCAAAGCACATTTTGAATACAGGAGCTCTCTCTTACAAAAAGAGAAAAGTTACTGTTTTCTTTTTTGCATTCCCTGAAATACACAATAGTTTATATTTTTATATATAGATATATTTTTTACTTTACTCATTTATACAGCCACGGTATCTTGCATTGTGACAACTAACGAAAATGCACAAGAGTCAAGATGATACAGATTTATCCATGTTTGCAGGATCGGGCATGATTTACTGAAACTGAAGATGAGCATTTCATCCCCTTTGCCTGAATCTGTCAGTGCCACTTTCTGAATTGTACTCTCTGAAAATGGATTAAAATTGTAAGTTTTCTGGGTGTGAACAGTACCCCTAGAACAGCAGTTGTCTTACATTTGGTCCACGTGTTATATCCAGTTTGTGCAGATAAAGACGAGTCATCAGAAGCACCAAATGTTATCTGGCTCCTCAGACCTGGCACTGGGTTTACTTGATATATGGTGCAATAAATCAGTGTAAAAATGTATACTAGATTGAACTAAAGTGTTGGAGATGTGGGTTAAAATCAGACTGGTCTGAAGGCCTTTTTCTAATAAACAGATGAACTACAACTCTACTGTGTTAACTGTTAACAGAAGTGAATCTATATAGCTTTGCTGCAAGGATATTATCCAGTCAACTAGTAGATCACTGGTGAACATAATGGAGGAAAATACCAGAATAAGAAACCAAAATATCTATGAATCCCCTGCACATACAAGTCCCAAAGATTGGATGATCCAGTAGTTTTTAACACGCTCCAAGTCGACCCTGAGCAACCTAGTTACATTCATTTCTGTAAGAATAAAAACAAAGTCACCCAAATCCCCTGATTTCCTCTTCACAAGCTGAATTTACCATCTGCCTTTTGGATTTAAGACCCCACAGAGCCTGGTCCTTCACATGCTGGCACCTGCTTCTATTCACATCAGTCGGAAAAAATGAGCGGGTGGATGACAAAGGGGTTTATGATTAGGTTAGAAAGAGTATCAACAATAGAGTGCCATATCAATGGGTTTAGATGACTTTTAGCATCAAGAAAATAATTTTATCTGATTAGAATCCATGTTATTTATAATTGACAGAATCCTTGCACACAAGACTCTGCACTTAGGAATAGTCATACCCCATTTTCATTTCAGTTTTAAGAGCAAGAAAAGTGTTATGAATTTCTTCATTTATAAAGTAAGTGTTTAGAAGTGTTCATTAAAAGTCTAAGGTCAATTTTGAGAATTTTGAGGCTACTTTAGGGCATTTTCTCCAACATTTAAGTATCTGTTTACTACAATTCATATCCATATTTTTTGGTTTGTGGGCATCATGAAGCAGAGGAGGGAAAAATCTTTTAGTAAGGTATCCTCAAATAAATGTAGGAGAAATGTTACTAGCAATAAGCAGGGTTATAACAGCCTTTGATAAATGCTTGGAGAAACTCAAATGTTTTCTTTTCAATATCCCAACATTCCCCTTATTACCTGCTGGAATGACAATGCTGACACCATTCATACCAGTGTGCTATAAAGCATCAGCTTGTAACAAGTGTTGACGATGGCAAGAACTGTTTTTGAATGAAACTAACAAAAAGAAACAAAATATACTAAATGATGCTTTGTCTTTACAGTCATCATTATTGTGAGATTATATCACACTGGTCAATCATTTCATGTTAATGACAAAAGAAAACAGTACAGAACAGCGCCAAGAAGAAAGAAAATCTGAAATTTTCAAGTAATCAGTCACATCCAGATAAATAAATACATTTTACTGAAACAAATACTCAAAAAATGCACTGAGAGTTGAGTACGGTGCGGCTATTCTGCATCTCAGATGCTTAATATGCCTCAGCACAACCAGCATCAGGACTGTGAATGGTGCATTTAAGGTGATAAAAAGAAATCTGCTTGTGTGCTGGCTGTAAGATCATTGTTTAAATGAAATAGCACTACCAAGTAGGTCCAATTTCAGAAAATTATGGAATACTTGTTGGGAAAAATGGAGATAAGCTGCTTGCGTATGAGTTTTTTAGGAAAGGTGTTAGTGAATGGGTTCACAGGAAGTGACTTATTTCATTTCAAGAATCATTGCATTACTTTGGGAATTCACCTACTATATGTTTACTCAGAATTTGAGATATCAGTGTTTCGCCCTTCACATTTGATTCATCCTGCCAGACAAAATCAATAGGAGCTAAAAAATTAATCCTTATCTATTTAAAAAGACATTCAATCCAGGTTCACTGCACTGTAGTTAATTATAGAAGCTTCATCACAGACTTGGCCCGAACACAAGTGGGGATCCATTTATATTCTCCTTTTTGACTGACCTTGGCTGGCATTGGAAAAACAATTGATTTTTGTTGGACCTGCACCATCTGAGACCAAGGTGGGCACATTCTTTGCCCTTAACTAATTCAATGAAAGTTTTATGTCCTCAGGTTCCAGCCTGATGCTCTTATTGTTAGCAATCAGAAGCACATGCTGTACCAGAGGCAAACTGGTATGTTAAATTTAAGAGATATGGGTTAAAACAACCCAGACAGAGGTATGGGGCCTAAAGTTCACAACTGCAATGCTACTATGAATGTATTTATTGAAACAGTAGTTTATTCATGGGCTGTATGCCTGAATAATAGTGAGACTGTGTGAAGTAGGCAGTAGGTGTTAATGTGATAGCATGTGTTCTTTACTCCCTTGTAGTTAAAAGGCCCAAAAGGGGGCACCCTGGACTGGGAGCTCTGCAGCCTCCTACAATCCTGAATGGGATAAGTCAGCTAACGGATGAATGGTAGTTAAAGGCAGCACCTCATAGGGAATATAATTCTCGATATCTACTATCTGTTTGTTTGATATCACATTGATCACTTCCAATCGACAATTGTGTGAAACGTGTGTGAGAAGAGGAAGAGCTGGGATGAAAGTTTCCCATAGAATCAGCTGCATCTAACTTGAAAAAGATGATTATTACTGTCTTTTTTAATGCTTTAACTTCAAAAACACCTGAAGAAAATATTAGTGATTATCCTTGCCTGTGCTGTGATGTGGAAGATCGAGTAAAAGTCCTATATGCTCTTTTTTTCATACATTATCTTCTAAATCAGATTTTCCCCTGCCTTTTCTTGAACTGCAATGGCTGCACTTACTGATTTCCTTTTAAAATGTAACATCATGAAAACCATGATCAGCCTTTCTGGTTTAATTTCTTGCAGTATAACATGATTTCACCCTGTATTATGACACCGTATGTTGAGTTCTCCTTGTTCATTTTGTGGAGGTTGTATGAGAAATACTTTAAAGAACTAGAGCGTGCAATAAAATAGCAAGCATAGCACGACTTTGTTGTAGCTTATGTGAATGATGGAGGGTTGCAAATAACCTGAATGCAAAAAATGCAGAAAAAATAAGAATTTAGATATAACCAACAAAAACCCTGTGTGTTCAGAAATGATCAAATAAAACTCTACGAGTGGAAAACGCAGATTTTGTACAGTCCATTTTTTTAAATACTTTCAATAGTTCCAGATTTTGACAAAATTTTGATTCAAAAAGCAACACTCTCTTTTTGTGGTGCCTCTGAAGCCCATCAATGTTAAATATCCTTACATGCCCGTGACATTGGAGGGCGCCGGCACCATCTCAGAGTTCAGTAATGTGACAGCTTAGAAAGTCATGCACTGTCAAATGCCGCTCCCAGTTCGATGAGTGCAAAACTTAAGAGACAATCAACTCTCCGTCTACAGTTTCATCTTTGAGGACGTTTGAGGAAGTTTGATAAGACTACTGTTTGTTCTCAGAGAGCAGAGTGGTCCACACCAAAGCTTGTCCTGCTGATTGTCCAGTTTAAAAAAAATCCCCAACCTCGAGGGTCAACGTGTCCGAGCTTATTGATGACTGTGGGTAGCAAGATTGTGGAAGATTTTGAAACATTATTGACACGAACGGCAGTGTTCATTTCCTTTATCTTCTCTCATCATGTAAGCAAGTTGTGCATCCAACTCCTCAGACATCCATGCAAAAAAAAAAAAAAGGAATCCAACAAGTCAGCAGTCTCCGGCGGAGTCATGATGATTAAAAACAACAACAACAACAAAGAAACATCAGTCATTCACCAGCTTCTATAAAAACAAAAAGAGATTCTTGTTGTTTTGTTTGTTTTAGGCAGAGTCAGGTCAAGTGATAGGGCTCATGGGGTCTGATGATCTGATGATGTCATAAGGCCACGATGGTGCACGGGTGTTTGAGTTTACAAGGCAGAACTCCTCTGTTGAGCTGGTAGAACTCCACCAGCTGGATCAGGTCGGTGAATTTGGTGGCGCCGTCATCAAGGCTGAAGAAGAGTTGGCCATCCTCTTCACACTGTCAGAGAGAAAGGGTGCAGGCAAGAGTGAGCAGGGAGACAGCACAAGGAAGGAAGAGAGAGAGAATCAGCTGCTTTTTGAGAGAATCATAAAGGTTTTTGCAACAGTTCCCTATATTTCAGAACATTTTTGAGCCCTAAAAATGTTTTAATTACTTACATTCTAAAGATAGTGTTGTTGAAAATGTACTTACTTTATTTTTTTTTAAATACCACCTCAGTGATTTGTTTTAAGAGACTGGTATTGCAAGTAATGTAAAGGCTTTCATGCCTTTATTTAGATAGGACAGTGTAGAAAGAGTCTGAAACTGGATAATGATTTGTAGGAAAGGCAGAGACATAAAGACAGAAAAATAGAGATTTTGATAGTTTTATTTCCTTTACCTTTAGTACTTCTAACCATTTACTTTTTAATGTTTTCTTTTAATCTCTAAATTTTGCTTGGATACACATGTCTAATTTGTGCAAATTGTGTATGCACTGACCAAACAACCTTGTTTAAAATGTTTTATAATCCCTTGTAAATGACTTTAATTGCCTTGTGTTGGAAAGTCACATGAAAAATACACTTGCCTTGCCTCATAAAGGTTAAAAGTCTGTGCAACCGTCAGGTTTTTGGAGGTTATTTTCAAACAATACTTGTGTTTTTGAAGGTGTTTGATAGGTAAAATAACCTTACATTTCTTGCCTTAGCTCTAAATGAGTAATGTGCAGGGTTTTGAACTAATGAAGGCGCAAAGCGGTCAAAAAGTGGCACCAACCCCCACTGGTCTTGACTGTGAGCAGTGTAGGAGTCAGTTATAATACACAGTGAATGGGATGAATTTTCAATCATATAAGGTCTTGTCTTGTGTGTCTCAGCATAATGGTACACTGGATGCAGACAACAAAAAAAAGGTACAAGTGTCTGTCATACACAGGATTTTACGGTTTACATGGCTAACAGATATCATCAATAATATAATCCATCAAAAATGAACTTATTATCAAATGAGCTTTTATTGTTCTTTAAAAAGTTGTCTTAATAACTCTAAAAGCACTAATTTGTTGACCTTGGTATTTGTACATTTATTTTGCTAAAGTTTAAGTCTATTGCAACTTGTTTTTTTCACTTTGCTGTGATAATATTTTGTGTAACCATTGTTAATAAAAAAAAAAAAAAAGGAATAAATACCGAATAATAAAGAAATACTCACTGGTAGTATCTGGAAATGTTTGATTTTCTGGTGATGGCACAATGTGAGAACAAATGCCTTGGGATTACTCTGACTGACTCTCAGCAGAAACAACCTGGAACAAGCAAGAGGAGAGAATACTCAGGTAAGTAGATCCTTTTTTCAGGCTGGTGGGAGTGGTTAAAAACCTGCATGAGCAGGAAAACTGCATGTATAAAATAAGTTTCATCTCCAGCTCTCTTACCCGTCTACTTGTCCCTGCTGGTGGATGATACGATGGGATTCTTCTCTGGTTATCCTGCCATGAAACCACAACTGAGCTATGTGGATGACTGCAAAGTAAATAAAAAGGATGGTTATAATTTGAAGGCTTCACATTATTTTAAGTAAAAGCAAAATGTGCGAAGAAGTTATACATTGTGGAAGTACCTGAGTTTAATGAGGAGTGGTGTAGCGGACTGTGGGAGCCTAATATATTCATTCGTTGACTCCTCTTCTGAGAGAGAGGCCACAAACAGACAGAAAATCAGGGATTAGTTAATGAATATTGTACTTTATTAACAGTTAATCTCTAATAACGGTAGTGAAGCTTTACGTTTGTCCATAAATTTATTTTCAAACCTCAAATTGGAGTGACTGAAATATACCGAGATGAAGAATCTTAGACTTTCTCATATTTTGGAAGCTACCCTGCACACATTGTATCTGGTCACTGTTTTTAATATTGCTTGTTTGTTTCTGCTTCTTGTGTTGTGCTTCGTTTGATATAAAGTACTTTGTGACATCCCCCCTAATGTCATCTCAAATTAACTAAAAAATATCTACTTTCACAATAGATGAACACCTGCTGCATAAATATGTGTTTGTTAAATAATGCCATATGCAGACATCCTTTAGGATCTGCTCACAGCAATGTTAACCGGGATAAAGAGAAAACCTGAGGCTGTGTCTCACCCTCCATGCATGCCCCTCCTCCATGGCAGCGCTCTGAGCTTCTACTGGGTTGTCAATCACTCTGCCTATCCTCCCTGAGAAATCCATCGCCACGAGGGAGTTCTCTGACACGCTTCGCTAGGGGGAGACAGAGGCACATGAGAGTCAATGAAACACATACAGCAGCAACTCAAGTGACCAAGGCAATGTATGAACAAAAAAGGACGTCTGCACAATCAGTGCTTTTCTAATGTAAAAAAATTGTTTAAAATTGTTGTGAGTTTATTTCTCTGGTCTACAAAGTGCTTTAACCAAATCTTGGATGGAGAGGTATGCTTACCACAGGAGCTGAGAAGTGTGAAAGTAACGTTTTTCTTTGTTGAGGGATCTTATAATTCTGGTACAATACAAGCCCGTACTGTAAAGAGAAAAAAACAACACAGAAATCAACCTTACTTTACATGCAAATATTGACAAGGGAACTGTTAGCAATCAATTTAAATGAACTAGAGACACTTGTAGCTCCGTGCAGGGCAAAAAGGGCAGTATAACCAATAATATTGAAGGAAATTTAATTGAAGGATCAATACGCATGGACCCTGCATGTACATATGAAGACACTACATTTTGGCTTACAATATTGCAATAAATACTGCTATTAGAATCTTTTGGATGATTGTCCAGAATTTTCATAAAAGTTTAAGAACTTTGAAGAGGGAGTCTCTTGCGATTTAGCTACTCTTCAGGAGGAGGTCGTGCTCTCAGGGAGGATCAGTAACGCACAGAACATGATTCAATGGATTCTTTATCACAAGGACTAATGTTTCAATGCACACTGCATCCTCATCAGTCAAAACATACATATGAAGATATTATATTTTGGCTTTACTACCACATTCCTTTAATTCTGCTGTTACAATTTTTGAGATAGTTATCCAGAATTTTTTTATAAAGCTTTAAGAACTTTGCTCAGGGGTGTTGGATGAATTTTTTTTTTTTAATTCCAAGGAATCCAAGGACTTTTGAGGATATTTATTTGTATACTGTGGGGAATGTTTGAGGACATTCTGGGGTATTTTTTAAGGGGGGCGGGGGGATTAAAAATGTTTACAAATTGCTTTGTTAAAGTCTTGGAAATTCGGGGGAATTTTGGAGGATTCTTATGTTTTGGAAACCTCTAATAATTTAAAAGGGATTCTTCCAAGACTTCCAGAATAAGTTTAGTCAAAGTCTCTTAATTTGCATTGTGTTTTCCTTTTTCATGCTATATGAAATAATGAGGAAACTGCAGTTTGACCAGCCCCATATTCTCATGGTTTTTGGGTAAGGGTCAGGCAAAATTAGATTTTTTTAGCTCCTTTGCAGACCATGAAGGGGTTAAATAGAGAATAATTTTAGAAGAATTTATTTAAATGTCCAATTGTTAAATATTATCATGAGCAGAACAAGCAATAAACAAATTCAAGTCTATCAGATGAGGTTTGAATTTAAATATATATATATTTTACAGCTTTACAAATTGAATTTGATCCTAGCCAACTTTCAGATCAAAGTTTTCTGGCTCTACTCCTCAAAAATGAATGAAAAACAAATTAAAAAATATGTCAGTGTTACCTTAAAGAGTCTGAAGGCTGTCATCCAACACGTCCTGCCCTGTTCATCCTCTGCACACAGCATCCTCAACTCCTTCATCTCACCTCTACCTTTGTTGGGCTGAAAAAGTATTTCACAAGAAAGAGCACAGATAACAAACAATCAGCACAACCTGCAACAGAAGTGTAACCATTGTCACTGATTCTTTATATGAGCTGAAGATGGTAAATGGCAAAAAGCTTAAATTGTCTACAACATTTAAACCAGTGGATCTCAGCTGGTCTAGCCTCAAGACCCACCATGAGAAATTTTCTACCCAAATATGCACAAATTTCAAACACTTAAATGTATTTGATCAAAAAATGATGCTTTTTGGACCTTAGAACAAAATGTGGCTGAACAAAGAGATGGGACAAAAAAAGCCCTGGGAGGACAGGCATGCAGGTTTCATTTCACTCCATTTTGTGTGATATCATGTAGCTTTTGGTAGTTTTCAAAAAACTTGACTAATTAATACATCATCATGAGAAAAAAAAGTTTTGTTAAGATAAGATAAATGAGTTGAGATCCCCAAATCTAACAAAATTCACCCACTCTCAATGTGAAAACAGAGTAAATACAATATGAGCGTGCATGGCCACTTATGGCTTCTGCACATCCTAGATTTTTGGCACACCCTGAAAACAGCTCTTTGATCCAAAGAACTACTGATATAAACAAAAAAGCGTAAAAAAGTAATACTTAGCTTTAAAAATGAAAAAGTGTAGAATTACAGCAAAATCACAGAGCCTGCATGCTCACTCTCTGAGACTGACATCTCCACAGGATGTCAGTCATTCCTCCACTCCTAATCATTTCATTATAAATGCCTTTTATTTCACTCCTGTAATCTGAGCCTCACCTTGATGCAGAACTCATAGTCTGTGGGAGCACCGTGCTGCTTTTTGCCTGTGATGACAGTGAAGATGTTGCTGTCTTCAAGGTCTGCTAGTAACTGTAGATGTCTAGGCTCCTGCAGACAGAAATAATTAATAAGTCAGCACATCACAGGGAGACAGAGCCTGCAGGTATACTGACAACAAACAGAGACCACCATTGATAAAAGACAGTCTTTGAAGGTAATTACATTTAATATAAAAAATTTACTGTTATTACTGTAAACTTTTTATAGCAGTACACATATAAAATCACAATAATATAAACCCTTCCCTTGAAGATGAAAAGACAGAGCTGCTGATACCTTTGAGGTTCCTTTTGTAGAGCAGTAGAGTCCTGAGCGCCGCAGGAACATGTAAACCTTCTTCCACGACTTCCTCCCAACCTCCTTCATGTACAGATAACCCTGAATCTCTGGACAGCTGCTGGTCGCTAAGAAGTTCTGAGAGAGGGAGAAGAAAAGGCACAAAGCAGGGGATCAGCACATGAAAGTTCGGATTCTTCTCTCTATAATATCCTTCAAAAAGGACCATCAGCCTCAGGAGGGCAACTGGATCACATGTGAAGCCTGTAAGCTCTCTGTAAGTGTCACAGTCGAATACAAAAGGCTGCAGCAGGAACATCACAGACAGGAGGTGACTTTTTTTTTTTTTGAAGCAGCACATTGTCCTGAAGGCTCCTTGCATCAGTGACAGAGATAAGGACTGACAGCTGCAGGTTGAGATGAATGACAGCTTGATTTTTAAGACACATAATGTAGGGACTTTGATAAGGGGAGACAGAGTCTAAACATCAAAGGGTGTAGCCTACAGTGTATGCATAAATTATTCATATTTCAAGCTGGGTCTGTAATAATTATTTAAAATTATGGTCTCTTTATTTTTACAAAAATAGACAACTAAAATGAATATATAAACACTTAAAAGAATGAAGTACAACCTCTGACCTAAGTGGAGGAAAAAGAAAAGTAAAATTGAAAAGGAATATTGGAATACTTTACACAAAAGTTTTAGCCTTAGATTTGAAACAATTTTTTTTTTTATGGCTGCTAAACGAGAGCCAGAGCAGACAGACTGGTAAATCCATCTTGCAAAGCTCCCATCTGAACCGTTTGGGTCCGGTTAGAAAGTGACAGGACCAATCAGTGATGAGGGGCAGTACCTTCAGGCGCAGCAGAGTTATGACGTTAACAAGCAGCAGCAAGAGCTGGTGCAGTTATGGAGGAAGAGATTAGCATGGATGCTGCTAAAGCGCCAGCTTTATTCAGAATTTGGTGACATTTCTTTATTAAAAGAAGAACAGAGAACAGCAGTGAGTTGTTTTCTTTTCAAAAATGACAAAAGTTGAGTACTTGCATGTCTACAGTCGCCATGTTTCGCGTTATTCTTCAGTAGCTGTGCATGCACAGCTAGATAGTGGCTACGTCACATGTTTTGTTGCTCTGATTGGCCCGTAGAGATGTGACAGACAGAACGTTCACCCAATCATACTCTGAGTTTTTTTCAAAGCCTCTGCCTTTTCTCAAACGTTCCTATTGAAACTTTCCCAGATGGATGTGTGAAACAGGTTATGTTTTGTTTTTGCGCCATGGCAGCAAATTTAGAACTTTTCTGTTTTCAATGAACAAACTTGTGTGTGTAGAACTTTGCTTGCTAATTTTAAAGATTCATTCTTCTCCTAAACACCTGTCTTATGAAATAAACTTGCTCCTGATCTTACTGATCATTAAAATTTAGGCAAATGTATTGCTTAAGAACACATGGTATTGAAAAATATTAAAATATCAACAAATTCTGACAAGTCTTACATACATGTACACAAAGAAGGTCAGAGACAAGTAGCAGTTTTTCCATAAAAATCAAGGAGGTATTCAAACATAACTGGGATCAAATCAATAACAGAGATATTTATGGAACATTGGTTGTGTTCCTTTAATGCTGCACTTAAACAGAATCAAGATTCAAAAGGTTTAAATAATTCTGAAAACTTTCCCCAAAAGAAAAGTAAACCTTTCACAGCCTGAAAATGACTATTGTCATATCTTTCCAGTTGTTTATTGTACATCTGACCACCATTAAACTGTAACTCTCATTGAAACCAAAAACTGTAAGAAAGCTTACTACATTTAAAAACTTCACCTAAGATGCACATTTGTACAAATTAATTTATTTACTATAACTAAAGTACTGTAAGAAAACTGAGTGTGGTAAAATGCCTCACCACAAATGCAAAGTTGAGCTAATTAATGTAAATTATCTAAAAGTATCTTATTAACCTCATGTAAATCTACCCATAGCCTCACATATTTTATGCTTCTGATTATGTCTGGTAAGTATTCTTGAACTCTTTGAACATCATGCAACCATACTACCAATGCACACAGACCTTTATACTCTTAAATAATAACTAACAAGAGTTTGTACATATTTAAATTTTAATTTAAATTTAAATCTAAATTTAATTATTATACTTTTATCATTCATTTTTTTTAATTTAATGTATAATTCCTGTACATTGAGAGCAAAGCTAACCAGTCAAATTCCTTGTTACATTTGCATACTTGGCTAATTAAGCTATTTCTGATTCATTATCCATTTATCAGAAATCACATCGTGCATCATATTGTGTTCACCTACAAATCAATCATGTCCCAGAAAAGAACCTACCAGAGGTGATACACAGTAAAACAACTAAAAAATCAAAAAGGAAAAATAACTACATACTGGTAGGGAGTGATCTTGTCTTTACAACACATTTATTCATTGATGAAAATAAAACCAGGCTTAGAGGGAGTTGAGTAGTTAATACATTTCTCCCAAAAGGAAGTCAATTGTTCAAATTCAGCTTTTCCACCAAATGACAACATTGTATTTGGGTGGTAGAGAGGGCCATCCTGTATTTTTTTTCTGCTTTTTTTTAATATTCAGCAACAGTAGGTTATATAAAGACACTGTAATAACATCAATCACACTTTAGAATGAGTACAGAAGAAAGAAGCTGCAGACATTAATGTTAAAATTTCAGCGTACAAAGATTAATTTTAACATGAGACATTACACCTCAATCTGTGAATTTACAGGGCGGATACCTGTGGATATTTTTTTAAGATAAAATGGTCAACAAATACAAGGGGGGCTGTGAATATTACCTGGGTGACTAGCCAAAGTATTTTGCATGTGTGGGGAAAAACTGCAAGTTGTGACTTAAAAATGTAGTTATCATTTCCATTTAAGCAGGTCTGCTGAAATTCCCATCCACACATTTAAAGCTGGGCTTTTGTGCTATAGCCATTTCTAGCCAAGTCTCCTTTCAAACCGCCAGCAACACATGTATTCAAATGTTTAGCTTTGTTCCTGCTATTTCCTTCTTTTCAAGTTTACTACATATTGGTTACATATGTGAGCTTAATTCTTTCAGTAAGTTGTTGGCCTCTGAACTTTGGAAAAAAATTGCATTTTTGCAAGGACATACTCTGGTATATCAACTCTTGTATTTTTGTACCAATGTTAATTTGCATGCTCTGTCACTATCAAAGACTATACATCAGTAAAAACACAAAAAAGCAAAAAAGAAAGATCAAATGCTTTTGTGTCATGTCATTTGCCTACCAAGACAGATCCAGCCCATACATTAAATCAACATCAGTACATTCCTATAGAGAACCCATAAAGCTTTAGTTGTCACGTGTGCGTCTGAACTATTTTGAGTTTGTGGTTTCCATGTTTCACAAAAATATCACACCATGAAGTGGCAGGTTGAGCTAATGGAGCTGATTTGGAATTTGTGGCTTGCGGCTGGATGGTTAACTGTTACAGAGGACTCTTCCATATTTAAAGCACATGTTTCCCAGTGTTTTGGAAACATCGTACAGTGGGCCTCACGCATGAGCTTTTTCCGACATCTGTGGAGTCACGCTCACATGCAGCAATCATGCAAAAGCCTTTTTTTTTTGGGCACTTCTCCTTGCGGCTCTGCGTTGACAGATGTATCTTGCATAATGGTATATAATGGAGAAACGCAGGTCAGAAAGCGTCTTGGTTTGGACAGAATTAAAGATGAAGATGTTGTGTTAAAAGTAAATCAAACACTGTGGATTCCTGACACACCCCTTTTCATTTATTGACTCTTTTATGTGGAGCAGAACGGAGCAGAACGACTATATGAAGAGCGGGAGAGTTAAAAGCTTTCTGTGAGTGCCGAGCATGAAGGGAAAGATTCCAGCGGTGGCTCTGTCTCTGACAGCTCCATTACTTGATGCAGAAGAGAGAAACCCTGCATCCATTAAGACCAAAGCTGTGCAAAATCCCAAAGAATCCCAGACTTTTTCTTTTCTCTTCTTGTCTTTTGTGAGATGGGTGTGTGGTAGCATGACACAGGTGTGCGAATTTGCACTATACAAACACCCGGTAGGCGAGCAAGGAACTGTATGTTCTATTTCTGACTGCCTAATTCCATCCGTCGTGAGTGTCGGGCCTGCGGTGCGTGTGCCGAGACAGTCATGTGTCAACAGGGGATCAACAGTAGTTATTACTGCAGGCTGTGACGAGACACACTGTCTCAGGGTCACAGGTGAACTATGTCAGCTTGATTGTACGCTATGTGGCGGCTGCTGACTGCGAGGTAAACTGAGCTGTGTGTGCGTGTCAGGAAGAGGAGAGAATGAGAGACAGACTGAGAGACAAACGTGTGGCTGTGTCTGTGAGTGCGCGTGTTGTACGTACCTGAAGAAGCTGAGATGGTGGAATAGGACGACTGGTTTCCTGGCACCATGCGACCATGTGCTCCGGGAAGAACGTCTGGTGGAAGAGAGGCAGACAGACAGAAAATATCAGCCGCTGAGAGGAATTTATGAATAAGAAACATCATGCAAAACTCATCAGGAGTCAGCTGTTGCAATATTTTATGAAAATACATGTATTAAAGAGAGAAAAGGCAGAAAAGGAAAAATAAGCACGATGACTGCATGGCCGCTGGTAAAAAGCAGCTTGGTTTTTATATTCTACTTGTTTGCACAGTTGTCGCTTTTTATATTTCAAAGTTATACTCTATTTTTACCCTATTAACTGTACTGTTGACTTATTATTATGTCTTTTTATTTCTGAATCCATACAGTTTATTTGTATTTTTCATAGGGAAAAGACAGATCTTTTTGATTTTAATTACTGATGCGAAAATACAGCTTTTAAGAATAAAGTAGTGGCTCCTCTGGCAAAAACACACCAATTTAAACTTTACTTGTACACTTCTTTCAACATGCTACGCCTCTATCTCAACCTCACTCAGTATGTGTTGAAATACTTTTACTCTTTTAGAGGACATATCTATTTTTTTCCAACTTATCTTGATGTCATTTCTTTGAAGCATGATACAAATGCCAAGAAAAATCAAGTTTTTGCCCCAGGTGTATCTTCTAAGGGTAAGGTGTAACATATTTCAACGTCAGGACATGAGGAGTGACATGTTGTGTTAAGAAAAGCAATTACCAGAGGGTTTCTGAAGAATTCATATTTGGCATAGTTCTTCCGGAAGAGGAATCTGCTGTCGCTGTTCATGGAGGACTGGACCTGAACCACCAGCTCGTGATCTTCTAGACAGCGCTCTGAGGAGAGACAGGAACATGGTTAGAGTTTATTAACTGTGTTTGCTCTGTTTTTCTACTACTAAATGATATAAAGGCTCAATTTAGCTATGAAACTTACAATAATAATAATGGATTTTGCCATAGATGTCTGCGGTTATGTGTTACATATCTATGAACATTTTTTTTTTTGTTAAAAATACAATCTAAACTCCTGATAATGCCTCATGGTGGCTCCATTATGGAGTAAGGTTTTCGATATACTGGTTGGTTGTTTTGGTGTCACCCTGCCGACACATCCAAAGTCAAAGTCAATGGGACTTTGGGACACATCCACTGCTCTGTCTCCTTGGTGGCAGGACAATCCTTCCTAATTTATCTAACAACAGATTCAGTATTTTTTAAGACTGATTGAACACCACTGCAAGACTCACATTGCAAAACTGGAAGAACCCAAATGTCCCATGGCTCATCACATGAGCACATGATGAGAAGAATGAATGCTGGGAATTCAATTGAGATATGAGGTCAATTCTGGCCACATGTTACTAAAATAAAATAAAAATAAACAAAAAATAACCTTGGTTTTAGTCTTTGACACAATTCAATTCTCACTTTTGCAACTTGCTCACACTTACATAGTTAAAAATCATTACAACAGGAAAAGCCCCTTACACCTCGACAACACTGAACACATACTTAATATCTCAGACTGCTTAAGGCAATATTCAAAGCAGTATTCTAATGTGATACTAGAAAATCATGTGAAATACTTCGGTTCTTATTATATTAGTCAATAGTTGAAAAAAGGAAGCTCAGTGAGCAATGATCAGTCCAAGGTCCCTCTCTCTCTCAGTCTTAGTAAAACAGGCTGCAACGTTCCCGTACACATGTGTCGGTCAGAGGTCCCGTTGATTTATTTTCTGTCACTGTGATGCTGAAAGCGCTCATGACTCAGTTGATTCCAACAGCATTACAGCTTGTCTCTGTCATGCCTTTAATGAAAGACTTCCTTGCCCCCCAGAGGATTTAATTAAAATGTTGTAACTTGTTGAACCTCCGCAATAAACTCTGTCTTTTTTTGAACTTCAGAGAAACTTTACAGCTCTATCTCACATCATTATCACATTTCACGTTTCCCCCCGCGCCCCTTTTCTGCCCTCTGTCACGTCTCCCTGACACTGTCACGACTCGTCTTTTTTTCCTTTTTGTCGCCCGTCTCATGACTCACTTGTGTTCGTGACAGTGACTCATCCTCAAAACACTACCTCACTGTCCCGCAAATGTTAACCTTTATGGGGTGACAAGTAGAGGTCAGAGTTTCTTATCTCAAAGGGCCATTTTATTCCATTCAGCAGCAGGAAGGAGTGGGCAGTGCTGTACGGTAATAGTCCGCTCTATTCAAAGCAGCATTGTTGCGACGAGTTACTCCTAAACTATTCCTGTCCACCACACAACCACATGTGCACTCATGAAGAATTACAGCTCATGCATGTGCAAGGCAGACTTACGGTGTAAGCACTTAAGCTTGCAGGCATTCCTTTTTTATTTAACAAAGTACATCCACCTACCAAGGTAACCCTTACAGTTACCATTGCAATGTAAAAATTAGTGTACATATTTACACAAAAATGTACATATTTCTCATTTTTTGTAACAGTTATAGACCATAATATATAACAAGGTGCCAATTCTTTTTTGAAGATCCTTTTCAGGACTGTTTCAGGTCATTTTCAGTGCCAATTAAGCTGCTATGACAGGAACGCATCATATCCAAACACCAATATGTTCCTTACATGATAGTCTATTCTAACCCATTCAGACCAGATTCAATTTTGGCATGAATTAAACTTTTAGACCCAACAAGATGTAAGTTCATTTTGGATGATCACATTGTTAAAGACGTGACCAAAAGACTGACATTTAATTCACTAAAGCACACGTTTTTGGTTTAGCCTTCATATGTACAAGTTGATGGATGAAAAACTTGATTATTTAAAAAATGTTAACATTCCCCCCCGACCTTTAAGATGTTTCTTGATCAGATTTCTGATTTTCTACTTTTAGGGAGATTGACTTTAGAAAAGCATAACCAAGGCTACATTTTTCAAGACCTTTGGCTCCCTTTAGTAACATGCCTGGGAGCTTTCCAAGATGTCCCTAATGGAAATACTGAAGTGAAAACAGGGAATCTGTAGAGAAATTAAGGTCTACAACAAACTGAAATTATTAATTATAATTTTTTCTTCCATGAATGTTTCGCTGTTTTAGCATCTGCTGTTTGTTGTATGAACAAGTGTGTTATATGAATTGTTTCTTATTTTGTGTTTACACTTTGTTGTGTGTTTTTTCTCCTTTATTCACTTATTGTGATCTGTTGTTAAACAATTATGGTTATTTCAGAGGAGGTTTTGGAATATGTGGATGGGATTTTGGGTGGCAGTTTGGTAGCGTACTCCTATATGCTTGTATGTTTCTGTTATATTTTGGCTAAGGTACACATGGTAAAAATAATAATAAAATATAGAAAGAAAAAAAATGTTTACATACTAAAAGTCAAAGGTAATTATTTCAAGTCAAGGCAAGGAGTTTGAGCTCAAATGCTTTCTTTTTTCATCTCTATTTTAGAAGGCATGTTTTAAGCAGTCTTAGGTCTTAATGTCTGAAAAGATGTGCTTTTTGAGCCTATAACCATGGGCTCTGTCATGCTTAAAAATAATGATGAATTGATCAAAGAATAATTCAGATGTAAATCACTTAGTGATACAAGCTACAGCAATGGTTATTTGCATCTATAACTTCATGCCCCCTTATATTTTCTCTAAAATGTAGAAAATTAATATCAGGCCATATTGAGAATAAAGAGCCAATGTGCCAAAGTTATTTTGTTTGACTGATTATTCCATTAATGATCAGATAAAAACATTTTGGTTTATTACATTCTTTGTATGCGAAAGATGAATTTTAACTGGCTTAACTTTCAGATGACTATGTTATCTGTTTTGAGGACCCCCTGATATAGCATTAGAATAAATGTTAAATAATTTTCATGGACAGCTCAAGATTTTCCAGAACATTCTGCCCTCTCTCGTTTTCCATGCCTGGAATACTGGCCAACTGTTTTACAGGTTTTCAAGGATGCATAGAAACCCTATTACAATGATATCACTTTCTGATATTAAACTGCTTTATTTCATGTTTTTAAAATTTTAAGTACTTAACTACTGCTGTCAAAATTCTTGATAAATTAATTACAGGGGTGAAAAAAAGCGATAAATAAAATGTACAGTATGCTGCTTAATCCCACTCTGATGCCTAAACTGGCTAAAGTAGCTTGGTAACTTTGATTGAAACACAGGTGAACATTTTCTGTGTTCTTAATTTCTATCATTTTATGGATAAAAAAAACATATTCTAAAGATTAACATCATTCTACATTGAGGCAACCTTTGCCCTCGGTCTCAGCTTTACCTGGTTTTAAAGCTAGTACTAAGTTTTGATGCCATTCATAAGCATGTCCTTTCTGATTGTTTTGTTACAATTATATTTAAATCTAACAGTAATGCAACTTTCTCAAATCATCAACATACCAGTTAACTAGTCACAAAGCCTGTAATTAATTCGATTTTTTTTTTTTTTTAAATGACCTGCAGCATTAATCTTAACAAATGTAAAGCCCCTGACTGTAGTGGACTGCAGGGGTGGATGGGGGATGGATGTTGAATATGTGCTTTTGTTTCTGTGTTTATTAACGTTAAAACAATCAAAATAGTTTTTAAGTTAAAATGCGGAATGTATAGAAAATTAGATGCTTAACAAACAGACTAAAACCAATACAGATTAGATTAGATTAGATTAGATTAGATTAGATTAGATAAGATTAGATTGAAATTATATTATTTTCCCAAATTGTTCAGCCCCGAAGGGGAGCAGATACAAAAGCCAGCCTTGAGTAAAAGAATTTTTTTTTTTTGTGATGAAAACATCATACCTGATTGTTACATCTCATTTTTGGATGCAAAGGTTGCATTTAAGACATAAGAAGCCAAATCTTTGGTCAAATCTGAATCAAAGCAATAATTTCAGGCACATACACTGTACACAGGGCTAAAAAAAATATCGAAACAAAACAATACCACCACTCAGCCTCCTCTGGTTGCACTGGCACAATTTAAGAGCACCACTTGCACAACAACTATACAGTTTGTAGCACAACACATGTCAGTAGTCTTTATTTGATATATTTAACCATTTTAAACTAGGATTTATGACATGCAAATTTGTTTCACCCTTTATTTTACTATGCATTTTCCATTTTAATGTCTTAAGCTTTTAAAATGCTTTTGAAAGCCCCCCTCCCCAAACATTGCATTTATTCATAAATTTAGTGTGTTTATTGCATGGCACATCAAGTGAATACATTTTCTGATGGGAAAGAGTGCATGCGCACTCACAGACACATATCTACAGCTACTGGTTCCTCACAACCCTTTATTTTGAACAGTAAGCACACTGATTATTTTTACTGCATCTCCTCATCATAAAACATGATCAGTAGTTGCTCTAGAGCTTAAAGAAAAGGAAAACAGTTGCAGTACAGGTGAGCCAGAATAGATGACGAGCTATAATAGAATAAAGGAAGTGCGAGCCAAGAATGATGTCATCCACAACAAGCCGGCCTAACCGTGTTTGGCAGCACAGTGTTGGCAGCTCTGTTGAGAAATGTAATCAGATCGTGATGGATGGTGAAATATTAGGTTAGAACTTTGGGAGGGGTCTTTTAAATAATGCAATATGTCTTATGAAGGTTTCCTCACATGAAAGCCTGACACATTGTGCGGTTTGTAGGATTAAATTTGGCGAAACATAAAAATAGCCTGGACAAGTTGTCAGATATTAAAGTGAAATGAAGTGTTTTTATATATGCTTTTCGCTCTGCCTCTTTCTACAGCACATTTCACTACCAGGCACAGTGCTCTATATAAAACTACACCCCCTTCTCTCCCACATCTGTTAAACTGTACAGACACGA
Source organism: Cheilinus undulatus (assembly GCF_018320785.1). Lineage (NCBI taxonomy): Eukaryota > Metazoa > Chordata > Actinopteri > Labriformes > Labridae > Cheilinus > Cheilinus undulatus. Next base: position 18,677,198 of record NC_054872.1, read on the forward strand.
GCGCAGAGCACAGGCTCAACTTGTCTCCATAAGTGCTTTATAATCACCCTTTCCTCAGGGGGAGGTTGGGTTTTCTAACATTCAGCTGGCCATGGCTTTCTGAACTCACTGTTATACTGCCAAGTGTAACACAAAATCAGCAGAGCTCTTTGCTTCTTTATACAGCAACAAATTTCCATCACCTCTTGATTAAAACCTAGGATATAGCATCCTTTTCAGTGTTGTTTCATACTTGCAATTCTTTCCAGTTGTTATTCTAAAGACACATTTGACGGTCAGAAATATCAAAACAGTGCTTGCACTGGATTTTTATGTTCTACTTAATCTTCTGAACACTATACCGCAATAAAAGTTTCTACCTTAATCTATGGACAAGCTACCTCTGCCATTTTCACTTAACCAGCCAAGTTAAAAGTAGCTATATAGATCAGCCAGGGGAAAAATGGGCATCTTTTGGCTGATCCTGTCCTCTCATGTGCAAGTACTTTTTTTTTTCTTTCAGGATTCATTTTGGTCTTTTAACCCTCATTAGACAGCTATAGAGGTACAGAAAATTTGGGAAGAGAAAGAGCAACCTGTGCAACAAAGAACATGCACTACCAAGTGTGCGTAACTAGTGACTCAACCTGCTTCATTTAACTCTTAAACGTGCGTTAATGTGAAAATTTATCAGCAAAAATCTAAAAGAAGACTCTTGGGTCTGTTAGCTGCTATTAAATCAATTATTATCACACTCCGTAATCAACCTGGCCAGATAATGAGGCCGATATTTGGCATTTGGATGATTATTGGTAGCACTTTATTTTACTGAAAATCTCTTGGAGCATTTAAGATAATCCTGAGCAAAAAGGACACTACTTTGTTTCCAATACAAAGATTGTCTCCCTCTCTTTATTTTATTTTCAGTCTCCACAGTGTCACCAAATGTCCAGCATACAACACAATCTGATTTGCTAGATGTCACATGAGTGACATCTACTAGCCAATCAACACTTAAGCCTGGACGCTACTGACACAGTAAGCATATGGTATCACTTCCTGTTTTCCTGCTTCTACTGTGCTGCTTTGCGCAATTTCTCACACAGATGGACAGTTGGCAATTGTTGATTTTTCTTAATTTTTTTGATCATGCAATTTTACTTTAGCCACATTAAGTATGTTTTCTACATCATAATGAATGCATATCAGTTCCAAATATTATTAACAGTCTCATGAACTACTAATAATCAGAGAAACAAATATCATAAGTTGATGGTCTGGATTGCTGCTGTTGATTATATCAAGGCATCAGTTATAAACAGAGACTATTTAAAATTTACTTAAAAACTCTACAGTATTTTTAGAGCTCTACAATCTAAACTATCTTTTCTTCGGTTTTGTCTGATGGAAAAAAGGCATCTACTGTCATGAAAGATAACCCATTCAAATTCTCATCAACCATCTCAATTACCTTTGCAGTATTACTGATGATGTAAAATTGATAAAACTACACAAACTCTAAGCCTGAGGAAAGCAAAGATTTACTGACTGTGTTTAGTGCTTCCCAAACTTCCTCCTTGAAGCGTCCCTGCTTGTGGCTTACTAAATCACCGAATTTCTTTGAGGGAGAAAACATTTTTTGCACTTTTACAGATTTTTAAATAAATTATCTACCAAGTGTGTTATTGTTATTTCAGTTAATATTTTCACATATTTTTTGAAAGCTTCAGTGCAAGCAAAGCCTTGCATCCCCCTGAGATTTGGCTATCCCAAAGGGGTCTGAACAGGTTGGGGACCTTCTTTAACCTTCAGTCATCACCATCCTCTGTGTTTTCAGATAACTCTATTTATGAATTGGTGCTATACAATCACAGATTGTTTGATTGACTTTGTGACACCTTTTAAAATGTGATACAAGAAATTTATGTAAAAATAAAATAAAGGTATTGTTATTTTTTTGTATTGTGTTATTTTCTAGAGAATACTTGCATCCCCCCTAAGATCTCTGACACGCTCAACAGAGCCTTGGGCCCCAGGCTGGGGATCTTCTTTAACCTTCAATCATCACCTTTATTTCTTTTAACTTATTACCTGCTGGTTTTCATTTGAAGCACTTCTTGTTATGCCCTATATGTGACATTTTAATCAAACAAAACATCATTACATAATTTTCTTCAATTTGTTTATAAAAGTAGTTCAGGACCCAGAATAATCTGGGTTAGAACTGCCCTAGATCTTTGTCCAGACCCAGTCTGATTTTTTTTTGTATCTTGAGTCAAAGATAGATCTGATTCTGCTGACCTTAAAGGAGCCAGTCTGAGTCAAAAATAGCAGCCAAGGATGTGAGATACCGTATGATCCTCTGTGTTGCTATCATTATCCACTGCATGAACCACAAACTTTGCTCTCCACACAAACATTAAATTAAGCAACTCTGTGATCCTCAGAAGAGTCTTAAGATGAAGCTTCAGGGCTGAAACTTGTATCAATAAATGCCTTTGTTTAATGTAGAATTGAGACAAAGGAGAGACTGCTGGTTTCCTAAGTGGGGTGAGAGTTTTGTTAACGTTAAACAAGAGCCCTCTTACAAAGCAGAAAATGTGAGATGTACTTGCTTTTAATAAGTTTAGGTAGAGCCCAAACATCCATCACTTTTACAGTCAGCAGGACAGTACTTTATTCAACTCAGCACAACTGTAATTAGCCTCAGACTTGGGCAAATTCCATCTAATTCAACAACTGGCAATCCACTAAAGTCAAAAATCTTTCTATTGTTTGAGAAAATCATTTGCCTGTCAGTGCTGAAGAGAGTTAGACCTCTTCTGATGTATTTGTGCTGTCTATTTCTGTCACTTTCAGCTCACATGGATGCCAATCAATACATTCAAATTGCGTGTTAGTCGGTGACACAAAGCTCAATGTCTGTCTCAGTTTTTCATGAGGTAACATACCCCTCATTTGTCTGCACAAATCTGCTCTGCTACACAGCATCATGTACAACACAGTGACTATATTATACATGATTAGATCACTGGACATTAAAGCCCTGTGCGTGCATATGTTGTTTATAGTATGCACATGCTCTCATGCTCGAATACATGCTTGCGTGAGAATATGCGCCTGAACTGTCTGACCGCCTGAGCATGCATGCATACATGTGAATGCACCTGTGTGTCGGTGACTGCGTCAGCCCACTCAATTGTCCGATAGTTTCCCTGTGAGAAAGTGTGTTCATGTGTAAGTATGTTAACAGTATTACAGGGCCTTCATGGCTCTGCCCCTTACCTAGCCCGAGCAGCGGGTGGTGTTCAACAAGTACCCAACTGTTGTCATCCACACAATGGCTTTTATAAACCAGGAGCTGGCACAGGTCTCTGGCTGTCATGTCGGCTGGAATCTCCACAACTTTGCCCATGCCGTCTTCACTGAAGATCTTCACAATCTACAAGGAGAAATACACAAAGTTCAGATGCCTTAATAGAGATCATAGGAGAAAAGGATAAACACTTTTACAACAGATAAGACATTAAGCTGTAAATGTAACAAGGGCAGATGTTTCTAAATGTTTTGTTGCACTTTTTTTTGTTTTCCAGACAGTCATGACTGAGTCATTTTAACACTTGAAAACTCAGATGGATGAAGCTGGCAATTTCCTTCAAACACTACCTAAGCATTCAACATATAGTGCCCTGTGTGCTATACCATAAACTGGCCTTCGACTGGCCTGTAATTACAGCACACAATAGAAAAGAACAGGCGTTTAAGGCTATCCAGCAATTGCGGTTTTAGAAATCACAGACAAGCATTTCTTATAGTGTATATTGTTGGTGTAATATAGACACAAATACACTGTAGTGCATAACAAGCGCTGCTTTTATGAACACAAAGCAGGACTGCCTGCATTGAGCGGGTATATACTTTAAGTGTAGCTTAAGGAGGATGTAAGCATGCTGTTTCCAATTATAGCTTATCAAGACAATGCATGTTTGCAGAGATGAGACGTGACTAGCAAATGTGCTTCAAGCTCTTGTTTCCAAAACTTGTGTGGTTGAAACTAGGCCAGTAATAATACAATGGGTACATTATATTGAGGAATGTTGAATTTTAATTTCTGTAATCTGTTTCTATATAAAGTTCTGACTATATCAGGTACTCGCACACATATTGAGCCACACAGGACCGGTTCAGTACATCTGAGTGATCTATAGCAGCAGTGTGTTGTTCTTTGTGTGGGTTAGACTGCACTTTAGGGACAAATCTGTGCCAAAGACATCCGTTTACACGCAGTTATTTTTTTCTAGCTCTCAAAAAAATCCAGGACACATAGCTGCCATCAGATTTAAAGCCAGTACTCCTACATTTGCTTCCTCTTAGAGTCGACAGGTTGCCTTTTCAAAAAGCAACCAAGCAGCCACATTCATAGGAAAAGCATCAAATGGCCCACAGAAAGAGAGAGAAAGCAAGAGCAGCTTTCTGAACCTGCAGAGGAATCCAGTCTTGTTAGCCTACACAGGAATCCAGCCTGCTAAGCCTACACATGTCATGTATGCACACTTCCCACATAACGTAGCATGACAAAGAAAAATTCTGTTCTCCTTCCTTGAGGAAATGATGCAGCTTATAGCATCACAGTTTGCAAAAACCAGGCCTGAGGCGCTCTATCAATCCAAAAAAATGCAAAAAGGAAGCCTTGATCATTCAAAGCTGCTGACGTATTTGACTCCTTTTTTTTCTTTACATCTTGAAAAAGACAAACTGTCTTCAGCCTTTAAGGTATTTACACAGTCCATGTGTCGCCTCTGGTTGAGCATAGCAGCACTTCAAAGAAGAATGGCCTTAAAATGTAAAGAGAGAAGAAGGAAGAGAGGCGAAGAGAGGCAGACACATGAGGAGAGATAAGAGACAGAAAAGAGAGCGGCGGTCTTACCTCCACGGCCCGCAAAAGGCAGCAGTCCGGGGAACACGAAGGCATTTTTTGGAGTGAGCCTGGCTCCCAGTAAACACACACACCACTCACACACAAGACAGGAAGCCTTGCTCTTCTGTCTCCTCCAGAAAGACAGAGACAAATTTGAATTCCTACAGTTGACAGTTGCAGTTGTGCTACCTGTCACACAGCCTGCAGAGAAGTCCTTCAGTATGTGTAGGCCGCCAGCTCTCCGTCTTTAAAATAGAAACTGTCTATATGACCTGAAGCCGGCGTCTGCTCCGCTCACAGGACACAGACACAGAGACAGTCAGTGATCGGATGGCAGCAGGTACAGTACAGTGCTTCCAGTGCCGGCTGAGTCTGACAACTATCTTTCTCTCCCTCCCTCTTCCTCTCTCTCTCTCTCTCTCCCCCTCACAAAGGGTTACAGCCTCAGCCACGGGCTCCGAGGCACACTGAATCAAACCACACGCTCACCGACCAATCATAAGGCTGCAGCAGGCTGATGTAATCATTCCCACACAGACCCAGGCTCACACATACACATACACTGAGAGGCACACACACAGTCCAGTGGACACACAGACGCACAGTCATGCACAGACACAGGCAACTTTTTTAGACCTCTATGTGAGCTTCAGTTTCTTTTCAGGGCAAGGATC